>NC_092712.1:165777352-166977352 GCF_047496885.1 Scyliorhinus torazame | reverse complement strand
AAATCATGAGCTGATCACAAGTCATCATTTTGTTTAAAGTAAATTTTACTGGATAATATAGAAGTGACAGCTCCAAGGATTCGATCAAGTCCAAGTGGGGTGGGCTATGGATTTATAGAAAACGCTATAATTAGTGTGTTTTTATCAGTGTTAGCCGATTGATCGTGGCATTTATCCAGATCTTTCTCCATGTACATGAACCGAGCTTGGAATAATAAAGCCGTCTTAACCCGGTTGATGTGTCTACTGAGCTGTGTATAAAGTTAAGCCATATGAGGGAGGAACCCCACGTAAAAGCTAGCTGAATACTCAGGCCTTGGAAACGCTCCTACAGGTATGTCCTGCACACAAGAAACAGGACAATACAACCCAGCCAATTACTGTCCCATCAGTCCACTCGCGATCATCAACGTTATCAAGCAGCATTTGCTTAGCAATAACCTGCTCACTGATCAGTTTGGGTTCCAATAGAGTCTCTCAGGTCCTGAACTCATTACAGCCTTGGTTCAAACATGGACAAAAGAGCTGAATTTCAGAGATGAGGTGAGAGTGACTGCCCTTGATATCAAGGCAGCATTTGACCAAATATAGCATCACTGATCCCCATCAAAACTGGGGTCAATTGGAATCAGGGGGAAAACTTTCCAATGGTTGGGGTCATACCTGGCACAAAGGAAGATGGTTCTTGTGGTTGATAGTCAATTATCTCAATTCCAGGACATCATCGCAGGTGTTTCTCAGGGTAGTGTCCTAGGCCCAACCATCTTCAGCTATTTGATCAATGACCTTCCTTCCATCATAAGGACAAAAGTGGGAATGTTCGCTGATGACTGACCATATTTAGCACCATCCTCGACTCCGCAGATACTGAAGCAGTCCATGAGGGCAGCACGGTAACACAGTGGTTAGCACAGTTGCTTCACAGCTCTAGGGTCCCAGGTTCGATTCCCAGCTTGGGTCACTTGTCCGTGCTGAGTCTGCACGTTCTCCCTGTGTCTGTGTGGTTTCCTCCGGATGCTCTGGTTTCCTCCCACAGTCCAAAGGTGTGCAGGTTAGGTGGATAGGCCATGCTAAATTGCCCTTAGTGTACAAACAATGTGAGGTAGGGTTACGGGGATATGGTGAAGGTGTGGGAATAGGGTGGAGGTATGGGCTTGGGTAGGGTGCTCTTTCCAAGGGCCGGTGCAGACACGATGGGCCGAATGGCCTCCTTCGGCACTGCTGATTCTATGAACAAATGCAACAAGAAATGGACGATATCCAGACTTGAGCTGACAAGTGTCAAGTAATATTTGCACCACTCATGTGCCAGGCAATGATCATCTCCAACAAGAGAGAATTTAACCATCGCCCCTTGACATTCAGTGGCATTAACATCAATAAATCCCCCGCTAGCAACATCCTGGGGGTTACCATTGACCAGAAACTAACTGGACTAGCCAGATTAATACGGTGGCTACAAGAGTAGGTCCAAAGCTAGAACTCCAGCGGCAACTATTTCACCTTCTGAAACCCAAAGCATATCCACCATCCATAAGGAAAGTCAGGAGTGTGATGGAATACCTTCAACTTGCCTGGATGAGTGCAGCTCCAACAACATTCAAGAGGCTCAACGCCATCCAGGATAAAGCAGCCTGCTGGATTGGTACCCCTTCCATAAACATTCACTCCCTCCACCACCAACGAACAGTAGCAGCAGTGTGTATCATCTACAAGATGCACTGCGGGAACTCACGATAGTTCCTGAGGCAACAACTTCCAAACCCATGAGCAGTACCATCTGGATGGACAAGAGCAGCAGATAGCCAAGAGCACCATCACCTGGAAGTTCCCCTCTAAGTCACTCACCATCCTGACTTGAAAACGTATTGTCATTCCCTCATCGTCACTAGGTCAAAATCCTGGAACTCTGTCCCTAACAGCACAGTGGGTGTAACTACGCCAGGCGGCTCACCACTACCTTCTGAAGGGCAACTAGGGATGGGCAATAAATGGTGGTCTAGCCAGCAAAGCCCACACCCCGCAAATGAATATTTAAAAAATACAAAATGATGCTGCTTCTTGCACTTAAAACACTGCTTTCTATGTTTATCAGTTAAATTTAGAGAGGTATACACAGTGTATCTATCCCTCCTCAGTTACGTTAGGAGTGTGACTACTCTACTAAGTTCAGGCTTGTTAATTAAGTCTGCTGCAATCTCATGGGTTTATTGTTGTAAATGGAAAAACCACCAGTTTGCCAGGTAACACCATACAATCTCAGTGGAGTTGGAATGGAAAAAAATTACTGCAGCCATTTTTACTCATCCAGTATTTACTTTCACCCTTTGTCCGTTTTCCTTTGTCCCCTTCAGCAGTTTTTTATTTTGTAGATTTGAATGTTTCTGTTCCTGGATTCTCAGTGTCGTCTCTACCTCATTTCCTGGGTTCAAAAATCTATTTTTTTCTCCACTTCTGTACAGCATTTTCCGTGAGAAGCTTTATTGAACTGAATAGAAATGGCAGCCGACATTGCTTGCCTCATGGTAGAGCCACATGAATTTGGCAAGCTAGAGAATACACTTAATAAGATTGCATTTTCAAAACCCAACAGCTTTGTGCCCAAACCACAAATGGTCAAGATTTGAAAATTACCAGGGATTTAACCTCAGCCACTCCACTGACACACCAGGCCCACCTGATGCTGGCTAAGCAGATCTGTTCCCTCCATCACAGGGGTTATTTATTATGCAAATCAGGATCACACAGCAGTTGTTCTTAAAGGTGCTCAAAAACGACAACACAATGTCATAGTTATATTATTGTGCAGCTAGAGGAAACAGGAGTGCTTACTGGCTCCAATAAACTACGGCGAGCTGCTGCAGGCTCAGGCTCAACCCCTTCAGTGTTGCCTCACAGATCATAGAATTTACAGTGCAGCAGGAGGCCATTCGGCCCAAGGAGTCTGCACCGGCCCTTAGAAAGAGCACCCCACTCAAGGCCTCCAACCCAACCCTGTAACCCCTCCTAACCTTTTTGACAGTAAGGGCAATTTAGCACAGTCAATCACCTAACCTGCACATCTTTGGACTGTGGGAGGAAACCGACGCAGACACAGGGAGAACATGCAAACTCCACACAGACATCGACCCAAGCCGAGAAACGAACCTGGGACCCGGGAGCTGTGAAGCAACTGTGCTAACCACTATGCTATCATGCCACCCTTCCCCTGGACACTCCTGTTGGCCAGGTCAGCATGGCTAGAACTTATTGGTTTCAACTGATGACTGCATCAGGATGCGCACTGCATCAGGATGCGTATTTTGTTTCTGCATCTCACTGCTTCCATTGAAATGAGGCCATCAACATTAACATAATGTGGAGATGTTGGCGTTGGACTGGGGTGAGCACAGTAAGAAGTCTTACAACACCAGGTTAAAGTCCAACAGGTTTGTTTCGAATCACTAGGTGAAGGAGCTCCGAAAGCTAGCGATTCGAAACAAACCTGTTGGACTTTAACCTGGTGTAAGACTTCTTACTGAACTTTAACATACTGAGCAACTCCTATTCACATACTGAGCAACTTTTCATTGATTTGCTGCTCATATTGAGAGCAACGCGAATTTCTCCCCCTTGATCACGTGAGAGGCACTTTAAAGACCATTTTTTGTGGAAGTAATTTCATTGAATAATCCTACATTCTTTTAAAACATTGGGATCACATAA
The DNA here is from genome assembly GCF_047496885.1 of Scyliorhinus torazame. Lineage (NCBI taxonomy): Eukaryota > Metazoa > Chordata > Chondrichthyes > Carcharhiniformes > Scyliorhinidae > Scyliorhinus > Scyliorhinus torazame. The sequence continues at coordinate 166,973,647 of NC_092712.1, read as the reverse complement.
GAAAGGCCATCATTGTTGAAAATATGATCATTCAATAAAGTTCGATATGAATGCAGTTTTACATATTTAAACTGGTTTCAGCATTCCACAGAACTTACGTGTTCAGTATAATTATGCAACTTACTGTTACTAAAGATTGTTCCACAAATTGAGTTAGCATGTGTGGGCGAACAGTGACCATGATTTCTTTGAAATCCATGACAGAAATGCTGCCGCTCTTATCTTTATCTCTCTGCATAAAAGCCTGTCGTGCATGTTCCTGCTGTAATTCCTGAAAATTCAGAAAATATATTTGAGTCAAAATGTTTTAAAATTCTGCTGTTTATTTCCATTTTATGTATCGAGTGAGATAGGATGGAAATAGAATCAACTCTCTCATCAAAATTAGACCAAACCACAGTAATATTTGGCAAAATCATACCACAGTATTGACAATTTCCAGGATTTTCAGATGACAACACCCTCATGTCTGTTCTGCCAATGTTTTAAAATTCATCGCTCACATTCTGTGCAAGTATTTTAGACCACACTGAACAATAAAGCAATTCATGTTTGTGGTTTAAGCAATACCAGCTACTCTAGTGCAGCTCCAGTCATAACCTTAGTGAGTTGATTGATAGTTTCTTCAGTGATCCAAACTGCAAACTCCCACATTCTACTGATTGTTCCCATCAGATGGTCTGGTCAACCTGGTTTTGGATTATATGGTATAGTGTGTACTAAGAGAAATTCTCTCCATATTGTAACAGTAAAAGGGCAGTCAAATAAGAGGTACAATTAAATCTTCAGCAACAGATAAACTTACTTTAGGATTAGATATGAAGATGAGGAGCGGGATTCTCCGTTGGCTGACGCCAAAATCGGGAAACATGATTGGATGGAGAATTGGTTCCGACCCAAAATCTTGGCGGGCGCCGATTTAACGCCAAATCGCAAATATCCCTCACCTCGACAGTGCTGTCAATGCGGTCTGGAATTCATGTACAGTAAACACCGTTTGCATATCATTAGCGAGTCTGACCCGGTATTCTCTGGGGCCTCCGCGATGCTCCTCCTCCTCCGATGGGCCGAGTTCCCAATGGCGCGGTTCAGTTGTGCTTTCATAAATCGTGAAACCAGCGCCGTGGCTGATGAGGGAGAGGAGGTTGGTCACAGAGAGGCACGACCTTGGGCTTCCGGGCCAGACACTGGCCGGGCTGGCTGGGGAACAGGCCGAGTGGCTGTGGTGACCCTCACGGGACTGGGCGGTGTTCAGGCACTCACCGCCATTGCCACAGCCTGCAAGGCAACCATCTTGCTGCGCACCCCACTGATCACTCACCTTGGCCCCTGGTTCTGTAGAGTGACACCGGTCATATCGGTGCCCACAACCCCGCACCCAACCTCCCACCATACTCTGCGCCCCTACCCAGCTGCCACGCGGCCCCGGCTCACCCAGGGAAACGCCCACAGTAGCCGCAGGGCGCAGGCCGCAGAGTGTGCCACTGGCAAGAGCAGTGTCAGCCAAAGGTACCCCTGGCGGCAGGGATGGGTGTGAGGGCCAGGGGACCACACGATGCTGGCATTCACCCTGGTGCACACGTCATGCGGCCTCCCATGCCTGCCTGACTCCAAGTCCTGCCCATCCACCGCCTCCCCCGCACCCTCCTCATCGGACGAGGCCTGGCGTTCCTCCTCCTCCAGCACATTGTCCCTCTGCTGTACGATGCTGTGGAGGACGCAGCAGGCCGCCACAGTGCGGGCACTGACGGGGTCAGGGGTGCAGAGGGGGGGGGGGGGGATGCGGGGGCAGAGCCGGCAGTGCCAACTGGGGTCACCATGTAGCCCATTGGAACTGGTTGGGCACAGGGGGTAGGCACCATGCTCTAACAAGTCAGTCTTTCACCCCCTGCAAACAATGGATATTGAAATTCAACCAGCAATGGTGGCCTTCCTGCTAGTCACCACAGCCTTGGGGGATGCTCTGCGATTGTACGAGCTGGAGTGGCTCAAGGAGGAGGAAACTGCTGCAGCGGAGCATGCAGCAGCGGAAGAGGAGGTAGCTGCCCAGGATGGAGAGCTGGTTGCCCAACAGGCTGAGGAGGAGGAGGAGGTGCAAAGGAGGCACCGCATGAGGCCTCGTGTGTACCGCCAGTGCCTGTCGGATGAGGCAGTTCAGGTGCCTAGACCTTTCTGGAGGCGCCCTCCAATATGATGCTGAGAGGGTTGCCTGAATTGTGGCGGCCTGCTGCGTCCTCCACAACATCGTACAGCAGAGGGACAATGTGCTGGAGGAGGAGGAACGCCAGGCCTTGTCCGATGAGGAGGGTGCAGGGGAGGTGGGGGATGGGCAGGAGTTGGAGCCCCGACAGGCAATGGAGGCCGCACAACGTGTGCACCAGGGCGCACGCACGCAGGATGCTCTGATCGCTTGCAGGTTCACCAATTGGGTTGGGGTGGGGGGGGGGGGGACAGGCCAGGGACACCGCATCCCACCATGATGCCACCCCTCCCCAGCCACTCCCTGCCCTACAACCCTCGCTGTGATACATACCTGCTACACTACGGGGTGGGGGGCCCTGGATTTGCAGTAATACCGGGTCTGGTCCATGGGATGGAGAATGAAAACCCGCTGTACGACGAGATCTGGTGCTCTGTACCATTTGACAACATTTGACTCCTGCCCATGGTAGCACTTTCCACCATCCACCTGGGTTATCCCTGCGTGCGAGCTGGCCATTCCATCATAGACCCATCGGATCTCTGGGTTGAAAGTGGTAGGGATGTTTGGTGGGCACGGTCGGGGGGAGCCCAGGCCATCCACCACCGCCCATTCCATCCCCCCCCCCCTCTGGCCAGCCCAGACCAGCTCACCTCTCACACCCATCTGATAGAGCACCTAAGCAGGTTGTATCAGTGTGACCAGGTGTTTAATGTGGCAACATATATAAGGAGTCATGCCCTATCCCATATAGCTAACCTGTGCCCTGCACCCATGCCACTTTAACTAGTGTCTAGCTTTCTGGCCTTACTGGCCCGAATGTTATGTCTTGGTGGTTCTCCAGACGCTACAGCAGGTGTGGGGGTGGCCTGCTGTGATTTCGCCCTGCGACCTGGGTCCCCGTTGGCGGCCATCTTCTGGGGCGACCGGGCCTGGATGGGGAATGGTCTATTGGGGGAAAACAGCAGCGGCTAGAGCAGTGGCACCATGGCTGGCTCTGTTGTTCATCAGGGAGGGCCAACGCACAGAAGAGCAATAGTTATAGGGGACTCTATAGTCAGGGGCACAGACAGGCGCTTCTGATGCTGTGAAAAAGACTCCAGAATGGTGTGTTGCCTCTGGTGCCAGGGTCCGGGATGTCACTGAATGGTTGCAGGGCATCCTGAAGGGGGAGGGTGATAAGGCATAGGTCATGGTACATGTTGGTCCCAATGACATGGTAGAAAGAGGGATGAGGTCTTCTATCAATTATTCAGGGAGATAGGCAATAGTCTAAACAGCTGGATCTCACTGGTTGTAATCTCTGGATTACTCCCAGTGCCACGTGCTAGTGAGTACAGAAATAGGAGAATAGCAAAGATGAATGCGTGTCTTATGAATTGGTGCAGGAGGGAGGGTTTTAGATTCCTGGACCATTGGGACCGTTTTGGGGGAAGGTGGGACCTGTCTACTTCTAAACTAGAGCAGGAATAACATCCTTGCTGGCGGGTTTGCTAGTGCTGTTGGGAAGAGTTTAAACTAGTTTGGCAGAGGAGGGGACGCAGACTGATAGCAGAATAGGGACCTAGTATAACATAGAAAGGCAATCAGGTCAGAGGGAATACAGCGGTAGTAAGTTTCAAGGGAGTAATACAAGGCTGAATGGCCTCTAATGCCAGGAGAATTAAAGGTAAAACGGGTGAGTTAAGGGCGATGATTTACACGTGTAATTATTATGTAATAGCTATTACAGAGACATGGTTGAGTGAGGGGCAGGATTGGCAGCTCCACATCCCAGTATATAGAATCTTCAGGCAAGGCAGAGGAGGAAGCAATGCATTATTAGTTAAGGAGTCAGTTATTGCAGTAAGGAGAGATGATATCTTGGAGGGGGCATCAAATGAAGCTTTGTGGGTAGAGCTTCGGAATAAAAAAGGGACAGCTACATTGCTAGGTGTTTATTATAGACCCCCAGATAGTCAGCAGGAAATTGAGGAGCAAATATATGCACAATTCATGGAGGGGTTTAAAAATAATAAGAGGGTAATTAATTATATTAGGTGACTGCAACTTTCCAAAAATTAATTGGGGTAGCCATCATGTTAAGGACTTAGATGGAGTAGAATTCTTAAATGTATACGGGGAAACCTTTGAGATCAATGTGTAGAGGATTCAACAAGGGATGGTGCAGTGCTGGACCTAATTCTGGGGAATGAAGCCAGACAGGTGGTTGATGTGTTGGTGGGGGAGCATTTTAGTGATAGCGACTACAACATGGTTCAATTTAAATTTGTTATGGTCAAAGAAATAGATAAGTTGCAAAAAAAGGTTTCGATTTGGGGGAGAATAAATTTTAACAAAATAAGGCCGGATCTGGCCAAGGGTTACATGTGGGGAAATCTACAGAAGAGCAGGTGGGGGGGGGGGGTTCAAAGATGAAATGGGGAGGGTACAAGCCCAATAGGTTCTCATTTGAGTAATATGAAGGTGTAACAAACCCAGAGAACCATGGATGGCCAGAGACATTCAGGATACAATGAGAAGGAAAAGAGAGACCTTTGACAAGTATAAGGGGAGCAAGTCTGTAGAGGCATTAGTGGAGTACAGAAAATGCAGCATGGAGTTTTAAAAAGCAATTAGGAGAGCAAAAAGGGGATGAGAAAGCTCTGGCTTGTAAAAGTAGGAAAAATCCCAAGATATTCATTAAGTATATCAACGGGAAGAGGATAACCAGGGAAAGAGTTAAGGAAGAAATCTGTGGGTGGAGCCAGAGGACATTGGTAGAGTGTTGAACAAATATTTCACATCTGTTTTCACTCAAGAGAATGAGGAGAAAGCTATGGAACTCGGGGAGAGAAACTGAGGTTCTTGAGCAAATTGTCATAGGGAATGACAAGGTATTGGAGGCATTGGCGGGCTTAAAAGTGGACAAATCTCCAGGTCTGGATGAATGGTTTCCCAGGCTGCTGTGGGAGGCGAGGGAAGAGTTGGTAGGGCTCAGACCCAAATTTTTAATTCCCCTCTGGCCACAGGGGAGGTACCAGAGGACTGGAGAACAGCTAATGTGGTCCCACTGTTTAAGAAAGGTGGGAGAGACAAGCCAGGAAACTACAGACCAGTGAGTCTCACGTCAGTGGTTGGGAAACTACTGGAGAAGATTCTGATGGAGAGAATCGATCTCCACTTTAAGAGGCAAGGTTTGATCAGGGATAGTCAGCATGGCTTTGTTAAAGGGAGGTCATGCCGAACAAATTTGAATGAATTTTTTGAGCACGTAACCAAGTGTGTAGATGAGGGAGTGTAGTTGATGTAGTTTACATGGATTTCAGCAAAGCCTTTGACAAGGACGCATATGGGAGACTTAAGCCAAATGCACATGGTATACAGGGTGATTTGATACGGTGGATTCATAATTGGCTTAGTGGCAGGAGACAGAGGGTGATGATAGATGACTGCATTAGTGCCTGGCGTACCACAGGGATCCGTGTTGGGCCCCCTAAAAATGACGTGGATGATTATGTGGGGGGTAGGATCAGTAAGTTTGAAAGACACAAAGATTGGCTGAGTGGTTAACAGTGAGGTTGAGTGTCTGGTGTTACATGGGGCGGTACGGTAGCACAATGGTTAGCACTGTTGCTTTGCAGCACCAACCGGGTTCGATTCTCAGTTTGGATCACTCTGTGCCGAATCTGCACGTTCTCCCTGCGTCTGCGTGGGTTTCCTCTGGGTGCTTTTGTTTCCTCCCACAAGTCCCAAAAGACGTGCTTGTTAGGTGAATTGGATATTCTGAATTCTCCCTCAGTGTACCCAAACAGGCGCCTGAGTGTGGCAACTAGGGCATTTTCACAGTAACTTCATTGCTGTGTTAATGTAAGCCTACTTGTGACACTAATAAAGATTATTATAATGATATGCCAAGGGTGTTTCCTGTACATGCGTTCTGGAACGCATTGACGCCACTGTTGAGGCGACAGAGAATTGTGGTTTGGCGTGAAACCAACACCAGCCACCATTTTGGAGTCGGAACCGATTCCCCGCCCAAACACATTTTCCGATTCCGGCGTCAGCCGACGGAGAATCCCGCCCCATATCTTCTTCTTGGGGGTTGTCTGTAGTGGCCACGACTCAATCCTTGCGCTGTAGGTACTAGAGAGCTGCAAACCAATCAGATTGCCCGACAGCTCTCTGGAGTGGGATTTGCCCAAATGGGGGCAGAAGTTCAACAGGGGTGGGATGGCGAGAAGAGGGAACATGGAAAAACACATCTCCATGTAAAACCTAGTCCTAGAAGACAAGTACCACCCATGTTTTTTTTTGTGGTTTTACAGTAGTTTAATATGAATGCAATAAGTGAACACATTATTTTGGACAGATCAGACATGACTTTGGATAAAGAGAAGGCTGTTTAGCATAGCAAGAGCTATCTTTTCCCAGTGACCTATACAAAAGCATTGAAAATAAAACTAAAACCAATGTAATTCAGGTATAGAGACAAATGAATTAATAGATGAGGGACTCTGCATTGTGTGGAATGTCTTATGAGAACACCATTATCACTGACAACATTGGCTGAATACGAGATTCAACTGTCAGCTCCATGCACCAGTATATCCACATTAATACACAGATTCATTTCTGGTTTCAGAGGGAAAAGTACAGATTGCAATATGTAATGATCTTTGGCAAAGATAATCCTGCAGCATCATCCCAAAAGGTTATTCTGAGAGAATTCATAGTCTTCATTAAAGGGCATAACTACCCACATACGTCTCTCATATATACACACATCCAGTATAGTATAGTGCAATAACCTGGTAACGTATTGTTACAATTGCAACTGCATAGCTCAAGGGAATGTCCAACCATGACTGTCTTTATACCACGCCCATTTGGTCCTGCACTATTTAAGAACACCAAATCTCTTGATGGCCCAATGAGTTGAAGCGAATTGTGTTTGCTTTTTTTCCTTATCGCTCTTTATTTCATCACAAAACATGTGAGGCCCAGGCTAAAGATCTCCATATTGGGAATCTTCATTCACAAATTATTTGGGGTTGTTTCTTCTCCAAACTAGCCACATTCAAACTTCACCAAACCCTTCATGTCTAAAGCCAAAGGCTTCAAATTCCCCAAGTATTTAATGAATGTTTAAACTTCCTGGTTAGAACAATGTGTGGCAACAACCCATTTTCAAGGGAGCAAAGGAAGAACACATTTCAGGCTCCAGTTCCAAAGAAAAAGGAGGCAACCTCATGCATCTTCAAATTCTGTGAATACACTAAGAGGAACCCCAATTCAAGTAATAAATCTGTAGTACCTTGCAAGTCAATATGACTATACGCTTTAGGTACCAAGCAGTTGAGGTTTCTTTCCTCAACGCCATCCACTAATGCCTACTCCCCACCAAACAAATCAGGTGGAATCACATTTATTAAACTATTCCCCAGATGGCTGTTTAGCACAGGGCTAAATCGCTGGCTTTGAAAGCAGACCAAGGCAGGCCAGCAGCACGGTTCGATTCCCGTAACAGCCTCCCTGAACAGGCGCTGGAATGTGGTGACTAGGGGCTTTGCACAGTAACTTCATTTGAAGCCTACTTGTGACAATAAGCGATTTTCATTTCATTCATGAGTTGGAAACAAAAACTGCAACTTTTTGCTGAATTCCAAATGGACTGAATGACTGCAAAGGTTATCCACATGCAAGAGTAGAGTATAAGCAGTAAAAAAGGAAAGACAGCAAGACAGTGGTAACAGAGTGAAACATTGAGACTAACAATTGTCATTTCTTCAGGTTAACAGCCTTTCTATCCAAAGAGCTGCAGGTGACTCAGATGTGCTTCCCCTACTAGTCTTTAGTATCCACTTACACAGAATTTTGCCAGGTACATAATTCTTATCGATGCTTTCCTCTCGCAAGAACATGTGCAGGCTGCATTCATTCTGAGCCAATGGATGACCTGCAATTTTGTTAATGAATTGTTCTAATCCAACTCTTCTTTCTTCAATAAAGGACACTTCAAAAATTCCTTCATCCATTCTGAATGGGAGCTGACGTTTCTAAGCTTTTCCTGGCAACGGTGGCACAACGATCTTACTCCTCCCTCTCCAATTCACTTTTCAACCACTCAAAGTCGCTATATCGCCTGCGCACACCAGTCCTTCATCTTAAAAATGGGAAGATTTGTCCTCATTCAGACCTCATACGTTGTGTATTTACTCCGGCCGACCGTCTGCGGGTTGAAGATGTCGATCTCTAGGAAGTTGCTGAGAGGCCCGTAAGCGTTGTTTAAATCCTGCGGTTTACTGTGAAGTCTGCGGGTGTCAGCCACCCCCAGTGCCTCCGCCATCTTCCGGGGGGGGGGGGGGGGGGGGGGGGGGGGGGGGAAGAGAGAGACACAACAGGACAAAAAAATTATATGTTTAAATTGCAGCTCCGCTGATTTTACACCCGGCGGTCGGCCTGGGACTTTTTAAAATCAAGTACTACCTATGTTTATAAGAAACCCTTGCACAGATGCAAAGGAGAGGTACAATATCTGAATGACCATCGAGTAGGCTACAGGTATCCTAAAGATAGAACTCAGGTGCCTAGAGCGGTCTGGTCAAACCCTTTACAATGCCCCAGCAAGGGTCTTGTATGAACTGCACAATTTGACACTGCAGAGAGGCATTGACGAGATGCCTCCTCTGACAATGAGGAAGTAGATTCTGACGAGGCGATGCAAGATGGACTCCGTAGACCACAGGCAGGGGGTAATAAGATAAGATACACAAGAAGAATAAGATACATGCCAGAGAGACACGGACCATGTATATGCAAAGGCATTTTAAATAGAGACTTTATGTCGTTAAAATGTTTTACTAGCACATGGGATCTTAGATTTTGAGCAAATAAATGAAGACTTAGCATGCCACTTCTGAAAGATTAGTGACCTTTGCATGAGTAGATGCAGGATTGGCAGTCAACAGTAGATGAAGGGCAAGGCGTTTTTAGTAGATGAGGGAAATCTGTCGTGTTTACATGATCTGGCGCATAGGATGCCAGATCCACAGTAACGTGGTTCACTCTGAAATGGCCTAGTAAGCCATTCAGTTCAAGGGTAATTAGGGATGAGCAATAAATTCCAGCCTAGTCAGCGACGCACACATCCAATAATGAATTAAAAAAAGATGCAGGGCTGGAAGTCAGTAGTAGATGTAGTGCAGCTAGTCACTAATAGATGCAGGGCTGATAGTCTGCTGTAGATGCAGATCAAGCTGGCAATAAACATTAAAGGCAAAGCTGAGAACCCTTTAAATATGGTGACAGAACATGCCCCAGCATCACCCGACACTGCCTCCGGTACCTCATTTTCCACCTCTGCACTCTTACTGGACAGTCCCCATGCACTCCCCCTCCCACCTCACCCCACCCACCCCCCAGCTAATTAACCAGCCACTGAAGATCATGAGTGGCCCCACCCAATTTGTGGAGGCACCCCTTTCTTGTCCCAACATCAGGATCTGCAGCTTAACTGCAAAATTCAATCATATGCGGTTTGCTTTCTTGAGCTGTTTTTCAGTTATCTGCTTTGCCACTCACCTTTCAAATAGAAAGTTAAACACTTTGTACATAATTGTCAGATAATAAATTAATCATTCATTATTTTTGAAGACATCTATCATTGAGGAATGGAAGTAACTGAGATATGGCATTCTATACAGTTTAAACATACCCATTTAAGATCCACTGAATAGGAATATTAAAATATCTCAGAAAAGCAGAAACTTTAAAAATGCAGAACTATAGCAGCCATAAATGAATTTCTATTTGCAGATATTATTGATCATTAAAATCATAAAGTATGACAATACACCAGGTTTCGTAACTAAAAGTAAACAAAACCAGTTCGGAATTAAATTCGGTACAAATGCAAATCTATCAGAAATGAATACTTTAGGAATCAAAAAGGTCCTTTCAATAATGTTTCATACTGTTCTTCTAATTATGGATTGAGGTCATTCTTATCAGTGAGCCAATTCCCGGCATTTCTGCTGTTAAATGAGTTTCCTGTAACTCAGCAGCAGATCCGTAGAAACAAATAAAACTGTATTTACAAATCTACCACTGGGCCATGATAAACCGATTTGGAACCAGAATCATCAGAAGCTGACTCAGATATCAGACTTCCAGAAATAAACACCAAGAGCTAGTTCAGATCCCCAGCTTCCACAATCCAATACATAATTTTTTTAAAGTGTTGATCTAGGAAAAAATAGGGAAAAGTGCTTTACATTATTATTCGATTGATGAAGAAATTCATGTTATATCAGAGTAGATTTCAATAAACATCTATGGGGTGATGGTTGTGGTAGTACCAGGTATTGCGGTACCTAAGAGGTTGATGACCATTCGTTAGACCCAGGAGTCTACCATTGGCTGTATTATGTAGCTCCGCCCTGAAGGCGGAGTATAAGAGATGGTGCCGTCCCAGCAGCCTTCACTTTCTGTACCGAAGCTGCTGGAGAACAAGTTCTCGTAGATTAAAGCCTTCAGTTATGAAATCACTTTGTCTTGAGTGTAATTGATCGCGCATCAATTTAATCGACTAAGACTTAAGCTGGAAGGATGGATCTCCGAATCAAACCGGAGTGCCTTCAACTCAGCCCCCACGCGGAGAACTCGGCTGCAATATTTAACCACTGGCTGGCATGCTTTAAAGGCTAACTCGAGACAGCCGGAGGCACCCCCACAGAGGGACAGAAAATGCATCTCCTGCGCTCAAGGGTCAGCCCTGGGGTCTACCCCCTTATCGAGGAAGCAGAGAACGATGATGCCGCGATCGAATTGCTAGAAGGACATCATATCCGCCCTGTAAATCAGGTCTACGCTCGTCACCTGCTTGCAACGAGACGACAAAGCCCCGGGGAATCGTTGGAAGACTTCTACCGGGCGCTACTGGTGCTGGGCCGAAACTGTGACTGCCCGCAAGTTTCGGGGAGCGAGCACACGGAACATTTAATCAGGGATGCCTTCGTAGCAGGTATGAGCTCCTCAGATATCCGCCGAAGACGCCTAGAAAGGGACACCCTGGGACTTAGAGAGGCACGGGCCCTGGCAGGGTCCATGGATGTTGCCTACAAAAGCGCACAGTCCTATGCGCCAGACCGCGTGGCAGCGCCCTGGGCTGTGTGGCACCCCGCAGCGGCAGCCCCACAGACCTTCCCACTGACCCCGCAGGCCTGCGCTACGAGACGGCCTGCTAACGCCGCCGGGCCCCGCTGTTTCTTCTGCGGGCAGGCGAATCATCCCCGCCCGCGCTGCCCGGCCTGCACCGCCACCTGCAAAGGGTGCGGCAAGAAGGGACACTTTGTGGGGGTCTGCCTGGCCCGCGCCATGGCCGCGGTCACCACCGACTCCGGAGTGCCGTGGCAACCCCCCCCTTCAGGCCCCGACCGGCCAGCGCTCACCCCCACCCCCCTATCCTAGGGCCATGTGCAACCCACGGGCGCGGCCATCTTGCCCCCCGGACACCACGCTGGACGGGTGGGCGCCGCCATTTTGTCCATCGCCGCCGCCATTTTGTTCATCCCCGGACACCATGTGCGAACCATGGGTGACGCCATCTTGGATGGGGCCCCAGGCCCCCACCACGGCCGACTATATGCTGCCCGATCAGAACTCGCAATTGCTTCATCTGGCCTCGGTGACACTGGACCAAAGTCGACGTCGGACACTCGCAACAGCTACAACGGCGGTCTTCATCAACGGCCACAAGACGTCTTGCCTGATTGACTCTGGGAGCACGGAAAGCCTTGTTCACCGCGACACGGTAAGGCGCTGTTCATTTGTAACCCACCCTGTAAACCAAAGGATCTCCCTGGCCTCCGGGTCACACTTGGTGGAGATAAAGGGGTTTTGCCTAGCGAACCTCACTGTCCAAGGCAGGAAATTCGACAATTTCCGCCTGTATCTCCTGCCGCACCTCTGCGCGGCTACCCTCCTGGGGCTGGACTTCCAATGCCATTTGAAAGCCTGACCTTTAAATTCGGCGGCCCTATACCTCCCCTTACTGTCTGCGGCCTCGCGACCCTTAAGGTCGACCCGCCTTCCCTGTTTGCGAACCTCACCCCGGATTGCAAACCCGTCGCCACCAGGAGCAGGCGGTACAGTGCCCAGGACCGGACCTTCATCAGGTCAGAGGTCCAAAGGCTGCTGGGGGAAGGGGTCGTCGAAGCGAGCAACAGTCCCTGGAGAGCTCAAGTAGTGGTGGTAAAGACCGGGGAGAAGCATAGGATGGTCATTGACTACAGCCAGACCATCAACAGGTTTATGCAGCTGGAAAATTACCCTCTCCCCCGTATAGCCGACCTGGTAAACAGGATCGCACAATACAAAGTTTTTTCCACGGTGGATCTCAAGTCCGCCTACCACCAGCTACCCCTCCGTAGTAGTGACCACAAGTACACTGCCTTCAAAGCAGATGGGCGGCTCTATCAATTTTTAAGAGTTCCCTTTGGTGTCACTAATGGGGTCTCGGTCTTCCAGCAAGAGATGGACCGAATGGTTGACCGATACGGCTTACGCGCAACGTTCCCGTATCTGGATTACGCCACCATCTGCGGCCATGACCAGCAGGACCACGACACCAACCTCCGCAAATTTCTCCAGACCGCGGAAATCCTTAACCTGACATACAATAAGGATAAATGCGTGTTTAGCACCGACCGTCTAGCCATTCTAGGCTACGTAGTGCAAAATGGAGTTATCGGCCCCGACCCTGAACGCATGCGCCCCCTTGTTGAGTTACCCCTCCCTCACTGCCCCAAGGCCCTGAAGCGCTGCCTAGGGTTTTTCAGCTATTACGCACAGCGGGTCCCCAACTACGCGGACAAAGCCCGACTCCTAATCCAGTCCACAACCTTCCCCCTGTCAATGGAGGCCCGCCAGGCCTTCAGCCGCATCAAAGCAGACATTGCAAAGGCCACGATGCGCGCCATCGACGAGTCCCTCCCCTTCCAGGTCGAGAGCGATGCGTCCGGCGTAGCTCTGGCGGCCACCCTTAACCAAGCGGGCAGACCCGTGGCTTTCTTCTCCCGTACTCTCCATGCTTCCTAAATTCGCCATTCCTCGGTCGAAAAAGAGGCACAAGCCATAGTAGAAGCTGTGAGACATTGGAGACATTACCTGGCCAGCAGGAGATTCACTGTCCTCACGGACCAACGGTCGGTTGCCTTCATGTTCGATAGTGCACAGCGCGGCAAGATTAAAAACGACAAGATCTTGCAGTGGAGGATAGAACTCTCCACCTTCAACTACGAGATCTTGTACCGTCCGGGGAAGCTAAACAAGCCTCCTGATGCCCTGTCCCGCGGCACTTGCGCCACTGCACAAGCAGACCGCCTCCGAGCCCTCCACGAGGACCTCTGCCACCCGGGGGTCACTCGCTTTTTCCATTTTGTCAAGACCCGCAACCTGCCCTACTCCATCGAGGAGGTCAGGTCCGTCACCGGGGACTGCCAAATCTGCGCAGAGTGCAAACCGCATTTCTACTGGCCAGAGAGGGCGCACCTGATAAAGGCTTCCCGTCCCTTTGAACGCCTCAGCATGGATTTCAAAGGCCCCCTCCCCTCCACCGACCGCAACACTTATTTCCTGAACGTGATTGACGAGTACTGCCGGTTCCCATTCACCATCCCCTACCCAGACATGACCACAACCACCGTCATCAAGGCCCTCCAGGGTATCTTTACACTGTTTGCTTTCCCCGCGTACATACACAGTGATAGGGGGTCCTCCTTTTGACGAATATGATATAAAATAGTTACTTTAAAGATATATAGCAACTGTAATGTAGATATAGGCTGGTCTAATTCATGTTAGTTCACAGACAAAGGATTTCAGAGAGCATGGCAAAGGAGGGGGGGATGGGGTGTTTAGAGTATGAGGAGAAAAGGATGCTGGGTAATAAGCGGCCAGGGGAAGTGATGAGAAGTGAGACAATTAGGATGTATGGCCAGGTCATGAGGGGTATAGGATGACCTATGGGAATCGTGTATGTGAAACTTGATGCCATTTGAATGTGTTGGTAGAGATTTCTTTGTTCTACAGAATCACTCGATTCTGGAGACCCAGGAGGCAGCTTGTGTTCTGGGTTTGTGTGAAACGAGTCAGACTTGCAAGTCAAATAAAAATAACTAATGCTATGCCTACAAATCCATCTCGAGTTTTATTGAGGCCAGACTGATGGGTAAAGAATTTATTATTTCTCACTTTATGAGCGACGAACTGCGTCAATTCCTGCTCAGCAAGGGCATCGCCTCGAGCAGGACGACCAGTTACAACCCCCGGGGAAACAGACAGGTAGAGAGGGAGAACGGAACGGTCTGGAAGACTGTCCTACTGGCCCTATGGTCCAGGAATCTCCCAGTCTCCCGCTGGCAAGAAGTCCTCCCGATGGCCCTCCACGCCATCCGGTCATTGCTCTGTACAACCACAAATCAGACACCTCATGAACTTCTTCTTGTTTTCCCCAGGAAGTCCTCCTCCGGGACCTCGCTCCCAACCTGGCTAGCGACACCCGGACCCATCCTGCTTTGGAAGCACGTGCGGGTGCACAAGTTGGACCCGTTGGTCCAGAGGGTCCACCTGCTGCACGCTAACCCCCAGCACGCTTACGTGGCGTTCCCTGACGGTCGGCTAGATACAGTCTCCATTCGGGACCTGGCGCCCGCCGGAACCCCCCCCGCCCCCCCCAACAGCAGTGGGAGGGGTCAGTACTCCCGCCGCCCCTGCCTAGGCCCGCCCACCCACCCTACAGGCACTCCGCCCCATGTCAACCGTTTGCCCCAACAGCGCCACCTAGGGGGTGACGAAGCTGCCAGCGAGGCTGAAACCACGCTCCCGGAGTCGCAACTACCGGGACCCCCACCAGAATCATCACCGAAGCCCAGACGCTCCAGAAGGACGACCAGGCCACCTGATCGACTGATTGCTTCACTGTGAACACTTTGTAAATATCCTCGACACCACAGTACCTCCATACCTGATCATACCATGCTAAAGGCGACTGTTACCACTGGCCACCACCCCCGCCGGACTCTTTTTTAACACAGGGTGAATGTGGTAGTACTAGGTATTGCGGTACCCAAGAGGCTGATGACCATTGGTTAGACCCAGGAGTTTACCATTGGCTGTATTACGTAGCTCAGCCCTGAAGGCTGAGTATAAGAGATGGTGCTGTCCCAGCAGCCTTCACTTTCAGTACCGAAGCTGCTGGGGAACAAGTTCTAGTAGATTAAAGCTTACCAGACTCCTAAACAACCCTCTTATGGAGTGTTCTGTTCTCTTCACACATCTTCTCTACTGAGTAGTACTGCACTCCTGTATGCTTCACCCGATGCCTGTGTCTATGTATTTACATTGTGTATTTATGTTTGCCCTACATTTTTTTTTCATGTATGGAATATGTCTGAACTGCACGCAGAACAATATGTTTCACTGTACATCGGTACATGTGACAATAAACAAGTCCAATCCAATCCGCAAACTTCCGCCTCTGCCCTTTACGCCTACCGAATAAAGCACATTGTGGCCTGACTCAGGGACTGCAGTGGTTCAAGAAGGCAGTTCACCACCACCTACTCAAGGGTAGCTAGGGATGGACAATAAATGCTTGCCTAGCCAGCAACGTCCACACCCAAAAATGAATTAAAAAATATAAGTATTTAGAAAAGACTCATATTCTACCCTTTAATTCTGCCTCTCTACAGAGGAAGGAACTCAACCTACTCTTCTCCAGCTTTACATCTACAACAAATAATGGAGGAAAGGCATATGCAGTAGCCCATGCCAAGGATGGCC
Organism: Scyliorhinus torazame; assembly: GCF_047496885.1. Lineage (NCBI taxonomy): Eukaryota > Metazoa > Chordata > Chondrichthyes > Carcharhiniformes > Scyliorhinidae > Scyliorhinus > Scyliorhinus torazame. Next base: position 166,957,623 of record NC_092712.1, on the reverse strand, counting down.
CTATGATTCAACAATGGTTCCTTGCAAGGCCTCCTCCAGGCCGAATGATCAGCAGAGCCGTCCTCGGCCAGATGATGGGAAGAGACCACCCACCAGACCAAAGAAGTCTGGATGGGGATTACAAAGAAATTCAGCAGCCATGGAGTTGTCTGAAAGACCTGGTTACAATGTCATGCGAGGCTGAATGACCTTCCAGGGTGACTGTGCAACAATTTCACAAATGGAGCTATCTGGAAGGGTGTAATGTGTGTCAAGTGTTTCTTGCCAGGTGCACAAAGCGGCAAGAAGTAACCAAGCCATGTCACTACATGACAGCAGGAAATTCTCATACGGGGGTGCTTCTTAAGTGAATGTCCAAGATCATTGAGATGTCCGTCGACAATGGACATGGTAGACACACAAATGGAAAAATGATGTTTCCACAAAAGATTAATTGCAACGTCCCATTTTCTCTGCAGGAAAATGGAGCTCATAATGTCTAATAGAAATATAAGATGGGAGGAGCTGCAACTAACTGTGCAATTTTCACTCTGTTGGAGGATGAAATGTTGGAGTTGGCATCAAACTAATGGAGTTGGACCATTGGCCAATCTATTGTGGAAGGACAGCCCGGATTGTGAGATTTTAAGGGTACATAGCCCTCTCCTGCAAAAATAGTGAAGGGGATGTGGGGGAGGAAACTGGGGAAGGTGGTTTGGGGTGGGGGGGTGAGAGCTCTGATGGGTACAACAACTTTGGAGGTTTACAGCATTTGGAAGGAATGTATGTCTCAATTTTGAAGGGCTTGAAGTTTCAACCCTGGTTACCATCTCCCAATGGTGAAGTGCGTGACTGTGTGTAGAAAACATGCATCCCTGATGACGTCTTAAATGAGGATATTGACATTCATAATCCTGTTCCCCCCAACAAGTGAAGCTTCTTCAGCCCCAGCCACCAGCCCTGACGGCCGACCATTAACTTCTTAGGGAACCTCAGAGGACGAAACATCACAAATTATGCAGCACCGAACACCAGCTCAGATGCACACACCTCAGCGGGTATGCGTGACCCAGCTGCGAACACATCGCAGTCAGAAGACCAGTTCTCGGAAACCGAGATAGTGAAGACCTCTGGCACTTGGGAGGAAGCTGGAGGCAACTTAAATGCTGATCCACAGGTTGATGATGAGCCTATGGAGTCATCACACAGGAAGCAGATGCTGAGCATACAGTGCAAGGCTCATGAAGATGTGGCAGAGTTTTCTGAGAGGTTACTCCCACTGGCACTGACAGGGGAGGCATCCATCCAGATGTAAAGCGCTGCCATCACCCATTCTTCTGAACAAGACTTCCTCCATTGGAAAATTGGCCACTGCCATGAAGAATCAAATCCAGCAGTTCATTTATGGGATATTGGCAATCAGTGGATGTACACAAGGGATCCCAGGCAAAAGGAAATGTAAAGATCAGAAGCTTGTCTCCAGCACAACTAGCAGCTCGACGAGAGCACCACACTGTCGCCCCCAGAAACAATTTAAGGAAACACTACAGTAGTCATACATGGGTTAAAAATATATATTTCTTTATTCTCCTCCTTTTTCACATTTTCTCCCAAATTTACACCCACCAACAATAAACAATCAGTAACAAATATGTCAATCCCCATATCAATAACAACAATCCCATCCTCCTACCAAACCCAAAACATTCGCCCACATGTTCACATAAACAAATGACAAAAAGGAATCAGGAATCACCCATCTCTCCCACCCCCCCCCTCCCCCCAACCCTCCCCCGCCCCTCTCCCCCAACTAATGTCGGATGTTATCCAGTTCTTGAAAGTGCATAATGAATAATGCCCATGAATTGTAGAACCCTTTTATCCTTCCCCTCAGTTCAAATGTAACCTTCTCAAGAGTCAAGAATTCCAACAGATCCCCCCACCACGCCAGGGCACAGGGTGGAGAGGTTGCTCTCCAACCCATCAGGATCCACCTTCGGGCGATCAACGAGGCAAAGCCTACAACATCTGCCTCAGCACCTGTTTCCAACACTGGCTGAACCGACACCCCGAATATCCTAGGTCCATTTTCACATGCAGCACTTTAGAAATTACCCTAAAAACCTCCTTCCAGTAATTCTCTAGCTTTGGACAGGACCAAAACATATGAACGTAATTAGCGGGCCGCCCCCCGCAACGTTCACACACATCTTCTACTCCTTCAAAGAATCGGCTCATCCTCGCCCTCGTGAGGTGTGCTCTGTATACCGCCTTCAGCTGTATCAGCCCCAACCTTGCGCACGAGGTGGAGGCATTCATTCTCCGGAGCACCTCACACCAGAATCCCTCCTCCATATCCTCTCCCAACTCTTCCTCCCACTTTGCTTTGATCCCTTCCAGTGGTGCCCTCTCCTCTTCCAAAATAGCTCCGTAAACCGCTGACACTATACCCTTCTCCAGTCCCCCTGTCGTCAACACCTCCTCCAGCAATGTGGAGGCCGGCTCCTCTGGGAAGTTCTACATCTCCTTTCTGGCAAAATCTCGAACCTGCATGTATCTAAACATTTCCCCCTGCTCCAGCCCATACTTCGCTTCCAGCTCCTTCAATCCTGCAAACCGACCCCTAAGAAACAAATCTTTCAGTGTCTTAATCCCCTTCTCCTCCCATTTCCGAAAATTTCCATCCCACCTCCCTGGCTGTGGTTCTCAGGATCGGCATTTTCCTTGACCCTGCCCCCAACCCGAAATGTTGGCAAAACTGCCTCCAAATTCTCAATGAAACTATTATTACCGGACTCCCCGAGTACTTCGCCAGGGCTTTTGGGAGCGGCGCTGTTGCTAGTGCTTTCAATCCTGACCCCCTGCACAAACTCTCCTCCATTCTGACCCACTGGGAATCAACCCGTTACCCAGCTCCGCATCTTCTCCACATTCGCCGCCCAGTAGTAATACATCAGGTTCGGAAGACCCAAACCCCCTGCCTGCCTTCCTCTCTGTAGTAGCACCTTTCTAACTCTGGCCACTTTCCCTCTCCATATGAACGACGTAATCCTTCCCTCAATCTCTCTGAAAAAAGCCTTTGGCAGGAAAATCGGCAGGCACTGAAAAATAAACAGAAATCGTGGCAACACGTTCATTTTAACCGCCTGTACCCGACCCGCCAGTGACCGAGGGAGACCATCCCACCTTGCCAGATCAGCTTTCACTCTCCCCACCAAACTAGAAATGTTGTACCTGCGGAGCACCCCCCCCCCCCCCCCCCCCCCCCCCACTCCCGGGCAACCTGCACCCCCAGGTACCTAAAGTGAGTCCCTGCCCTACGGAATGGCAGCCCCCCCACCCCTGCCCCCACACCCAGCCGAGACATGTAGTCATACATGGGTGATATGCAGTTCTATCTGTGTCAAAATTTGTAATAAATTACTATTGTTTGCACTTGCTACTCCGGCTTCATTTGCGTTTCATGAGCTGGTTTGGGTTTGAATTGACTAAATGCTCTGAAGGGAGTTGGTGCTCATGTGGTCCCCTATGATCGGCCTCATTTGGTCCCTCACCACGGGAACATGATGTGGAGATGGGAACATGCACAGGCAGCTCTGGTGTTAATTCATATGAGACATAAAGAATAGATAATACAACAAAGATGGTCTTGTAAAGCGAGTCGCGCTTACTGAGTAAAGCTTCACATTATTAAGAAACTCGTGTCTCACTGGCATCCATAGGTTCCTGTGAACCAGCTTCAGCAGCCAGCTGGCATGGCTCACCATCCTCATAACCAGACTTATCCTCAAGACTACTTATCAAAGGATGCGGCTTGCTCCTTTACATCTTCCTGCACCAGGACCTCCCCTCTCTTGAACACCAGGTCATGTAACGCAGAGAAGATCGTGATCATGAGTGACACACGTGCAGGATAATATTGCAACGCAGCACCTGAATAACATCTGGTCAATAATGGTCCCGGTGGAAGCATGGTTCTCACTGTACCACATCTTGGCCTTCGTGTGCGTATGTCTGACTGGGGCCATGAGTTATCTCTTGAATGGGTATTCCTCATCTCCCAGAAGACAGCCATCCAAAGGTTCTGGCGGGAAGAACATTCCTGGTATCTAGAAGTGCCCGAATATGTACAAATCATGACCACACAATCCTCTGCCTATGGCCACAAACAAGCTGGACATCGATTTAATGGAACTTCTTTTTGTTCAAAGGCCCATGGCTGACCCAATGGTACTTTGATTGCAACATGGGTGAAATCTAAGATCCACTGCATTTTGGGGAATCCAGCAATAACTGTAAAGCGACTGGGTCTCTTGGCTTGACTGGCATTATCTGCACTGAATTAAATTAATTCATGGTGTGTCTGAAGATTACATCTGTGACAACCTTGCTCAATAATGGTCTGCTAGTATCCGGCTGCATTGCAGCTTGGTATGGCAACTGCTCAGCCCAAGATTGCAAGAAGCTGCAGAGTGTGGTGAACTCAGCCCAACACATCACACAAGCTTGCTACCCTCCACCGATTCTGTCTACACCTCCCGCTGCCTCTCAGGAAGGCAGGCAGCGTTGTCAGAAACCCCTCACACCCAGGCTTTGCCCTCTTCCAGACCCTTCCATCAGGCCGAAGAACAGAAGTCTGAAGACCCGCACATACTGCTAATAGTAATATAATAATAATAATCTTTACTGTCACAAGTAGACTTACATTAACACTGCAATGAAGTTACTGTGAAAAGCCCCTAGTCGTCACACTGGCGCCTGTTTGGGTACACGTGAGAATTCAGAATGTCCAAATTACCTAACAGCACGTCTTTCGGGACTTGTGGGAGGAAACCGGAGTACCCAGAAGAAACCCACGCAGATGGGTTTCAGGACTCGTGGGAGTAAACCGGAACATCCGGAGGAAACCCACGCAGACATGGGGAGAATGTGCAGATTCCAGACATAGGCACAGCTTCTTCCCCACAGGTACTAGACTGCTCAACGATTCTCCCTTGGACTGATCTGTTCCCTGTAAAACACTATTCACGACGCCGTATGCTGCTCTTGCACATGTATTTGCTTTGCTTGGCCCTTGTTCTGTACTGTAACCAATCACTATTTGCTGATGTACTTTGTTGATTATTCTTTTTGTCTACTATGTACTTGCGGTGTACGTTCCCTTGGCCGCAGAAAAATACTTTTCACTGTACTTTGGTACATGTGACAATAAATCAATCAATCACGCCTCTGGCTGATGCCTGGAAGGACCCAGATGCAAAAGAACTTCAAGGTAACTGTAACCTTCAAATCCACAGGCATAGAGTGGACATTGACACAATTTGAAGCTTTCTCACCAGCCAACATTTTGCACAGTGATGTGACTGGCTCCCTGGAGAGATGCAGCCTTCTAAGGCACTGGTGCTCTGACATTTGAAGCTAGAGCATCATTACCTTATACATTTTGTTGACAGGATAATGCCTTCGCCCACCTCTGCCAGCCTGCTATTGAAGTCTCTCATTTTCAGGCCCTTGTACAGCAGCAGATTTTTCACCTTGCTGGACCACAGAGTGCACCTGTCCCTGGCCAGCTGTCCTCCTCCATCACCTCCTATCCTCTTCACTGGAAGAGGAGTCTACTCTAGAGTGGACTACGCCATGGTGGACAGTGGTCACCGGGTACAATACTGGAGTCAACAAACTTCAGTTTAGCCTGTCTGTAGCACCCTACTCTATCAATGTCTACTATTTCAAGTTGAAAAAGATGAATAAATGTGCTTCAAACACTGGGAACTCTCCCACCTTCTTAAAATATCTTGTTCAATGTTTTGTTTTTTGTGGCTTTAGACACCACAGGGTTGGTATGCCAGTTGTGAATCATTTTGCAACCGTAACTTGAAGCAGGACAAAAAAATCTAAATAGCAAAATGCTGTGTGTTGAAAAACAGTACATGAAAAGCATTAAAATAAACCATCTGGTCCAGGTTAACTATAATATAAAGACTATTCACAGTTCTTGAATACAAAGAAAAAATTTGGCATCCACAGGGGTCTCCTGCTGCCTTAGGTCTCAGGTCTAGACATCACATTAACAAAATGACTCAAGTGAAATGACAGAAAACCAATGACCACATACCACAAATATAAAATAATTCAAACTGTCAATTGATAATTTAGGAAGCAAATAAATGTTAAGAAGTGCTTTTGAAACAGTATGGTTAAATATTTTCTCCGGTTCTAAAGTCTGCTTATTGGATTCATTTTAGGAAGCATTAATTATAGAGCGACATGATGGCAGAGTGGTTAGCACTGCTGCCTCATGGCACCGAGGATCCGGGTTTGATCATGGCCCCGGGTCACTGTCCATGTGAGTTTGCACATCGCCCTGGGTATGCATGGGCCTCACCCCCACAACCCAAAGATGTGCAGGTAGGTGGATTGGCCACGCTAAATTGTCCCTTAATTGGGAAAAAAAGAATTGGGTACTCTAAATTCAGAAGAAAAAAAGCAAAAAAAAGAAGCATCAATTATACCTGCTGAATAAAATAAAAGTTCCTCTGAAGCTAACAATTAAATATTTTTCCCAACTAGTCCCAGTAATTTTAACTAAAGTCAACACGAGCAAGGCAGCAAACGTTGTATTAAAACTGACTACAAATGCCACCATCCTATTTAATCTTAGTTCCATCCGGAAGATTCATGGAAGATATAGTTAACAAGTCCATTCCATACGAAGTAAAAGTGTCCACCTGTCCAACTTCACTTCTGTGACCCTGTCTATTTATGGCAAATGCATCTTGTGTTGTTGTGGGATTATATCACTGGAAGCATTAGCTGCATATTTAGGTATTAGTATCATAGAACCCCTACACTGCAAGAGGCAGCCATTCGGTCCAACGAGTCTGCACCGACTCTGAAAGCGCACCCTACCTAGGCCTAATCCCCTGCTGTATCTCTGTAACTCCACGTAACATAAGAACATAAGAACTAGGAGCAGGAGTAGGCCATCAGGCCCCTCGAGCCTGCTCCGCCATTCAATAAGATCATGGCTGATCTTTTGTGTACTCAGCTCCACTTTCCGGCCCGAACATCATAACCCTTTATTCTTCAAAAAACTATCTATCTTTATCTTAAAAACATTTAATGAAGGAGCCTCAACTGCTTCACTGGGCAAGAAATTCCATAGATTCACAACCCTTTAGGTGAAGAAATTCCTCCTAAGCTCAGTCCTAAATCTACTTCCCCTTATTTTGAGGCTATGCCCCCTAGTTCTGCTTTCACCCGCTAGTGGAAACAACCTGCCCGCAACCTTTGGACATTAAGGGCCAATTGATCATTACCAATTCACCTAACCTACACATCTTTGAACATAAGGGATAAGTTAGCCTGGCCAATCCACCTACCTTCACATCTTTGGACTGTGGGAGGAAGCCAGAGCACCTGGAGGAATCCCATGCAGACACGAGGACTATGTGCAAACTCCACACAGTCACCCAAGGTTCAAATCGAACCAGGGTCTCTGGCGCTGTGAGCCAAAAATGCTAACCACTGCACCACCATGTCCCCCTAGTAGTATGACCCAAGAGAACATAATAAAATTTTAAATCTGAGGGTTTGTACACAGGAGAACATGGTTCTTTTTGCAGTCGCACTGATTGCACGTGATATTCTACCTGATAGGCTGGCAACCATGATAGCACTTTACATATTTTATGCATTAATGCTATGAGACACTGGCTGCTCATCACCTTCCCGTTCTTTCTGTAACTTCGGTTCACCCTGACTTGGGACATACAAAATTAAGGTGAGAACAGGTAAGAACACAAAGTGATTATTTACAATGCATTGCTGACAATGTTCTGTTTAATTCGTTCATGGGATAAAGGAATCGCTGTCAAGGCCAAAATTTGTTCCGAGTCCCTGGCTGCTCTTGAGAAGGCACTGTTAGAAAGGAAATTCAGGTATTTGACCCAGCAACAGCGAGGAAATAGCAATATAATTCCAAATCAATATGATGTGTTACTTGGAGAGGAACTCTTTTTTTAAATATAAATTTAGAATACCCAATTTTTTTTTCCAATTAAGGGGCAATTTAGCATGGTCAATTCACCTAACCTGCACATCTTTGGGTTGTGGGGGGTGAAACCCATGCAGACATGGGGAGAATGTGCAAACTCCTCACGGACAGTGACGCAGGGCAGCCGTAGTCCCAGTGCTAACCACTGCCCCACATGCCACCCTTGAGGCAAACTCTTAAGTCGTACTGTTCCCATGCATCTGCTGCCATTGTTCTTTTAGGTGGGTTAGGAAAGTTCTGTTGAAGAAGCCATGGCAGCTTGATGCACTGTTCTTTCCGATAATACACTTCTTTTACTGTGTTCAATTCTTGCTGCAGATGGACATGGGCTGTTTCCAGTATCTGAGGAGTTACGAATGGTACTGAACGCTGTACTGAACATCTACACTTATGAAGTTATGATGGAGCTCATTCTGGTATAAATCCTTCAAGATTGGCAACTTCATCAGTATCGCTGCCACCAAGCCATTCCTGGTGATGGACATTAAAGTCCCCATCCATAGCACATTTTTACTCTTGCTACCCTCAGTACCTCTCTTCCAAGTGGTGTTCAACATGGAGGTGCAATTATTTATCAGCTTAGGGAAGGTATCAGCAGGTGATTTCCTTGCCTATGTTTGACCTGATGCCAGATAAGTTCATGGCACAAAGTCAATGTTGAGGGCTTCTAAGGCCGTTCCCTCCTGACAGAACTACAGCAGTGGGACAAGTTACCCAGGGATGGTGTTGGAGAAATCTGGGGCATTGGTTGCAAGGTCTGATTCGGTGCATATGATTATCAGAATGTTGCTTGATTAGTCAATAAGAAAGCTCCAGTTTAGGTACATCCCCATAAGTTGGTAAAGAGGACTTTGCAAAGTCAATTGGCAAGTGTGTGCCATTGCCGTTTTCAGTCCTTAGGTCAATGCTGTGTGTTCAGCCCTATTTTACTCTTATTCAACTTTTTTGTAGTAGCTTGATACAGCTGAGTGGGTGGCAAGACCATTTCAGAGCATCCACATTGCTGTGGGTCTGAGTCACACGTAGGACAGACTGCGTAAAGATGGCAGATCACCTTCCTTGAAGACGCTATTGAACCAGATAGATTTTTGCGATGATCTTGTAGTTTCATAATTACTGGTCATTATCATTGAGATGAGCATTTTATTCCAAAATTATTAATTCAGTTTAAATACACAACTACTATGCAGGGATTGGAACACATGGACTGAATTTTGTGGTCCCCTGGGATGGGATGGAGACTTGCAGCAGCCACTCAAGGATCTCCTTCCTCCACCACTGAGATTTTACACGTGGTGTAGGGAAGACAGCGCTCAGGTCTTCAGGTGAAACTGACAACATTGCAACCAGGCTAAGGGGGGTGCATCCTGGTCAGGCATCCTATGTCCATCTGAGCACCCCACCAAAGCTTCCCACTCTGTTTCCCTCCCCCCTCGGCCCTGCATTCCTGGCCTTCCTGGGACCTTCCGGCCTGGTCCAGCAAGGCTCCAGACTCATCTAAAGTCAGGGCTCTATCGGAGTCTCTTCCACATTCACAAGAACACATGAACTAGCAACACTTCCCTACTTTTATATTCAATTCTCCTTGCAATAAACGTCGACATTCCATTTACCATTCTATTCCACATTTTTATGTGATTCATGTATCAGGATACCCAGATCCCTCTGAACTGTAGAGTTCTACAGTTTCTCACCACTGCCAAATTGGAGAAGTTCACATTTTACATTATACTCCATTTGACAAATTTTTGCCCACTCAACCTATCTGAATTCCTTTGTAGACTCTATGTCCTCTTAACAATTTACTTTCCTACACACTTTTGTTTCATCAAATAATTGGTCCCAGCGGTGGCCACAGCTCATGGTGGCGCTGTTGCAACAGGCGAGCTGCCGGCCATTGGATTGGCAGATGTCGGAGACAGGACTGCGGATGGGGCCAGGAGGACAGCCTCAAGCCAACTCAGTCATATAGTTCCAAAATGGCTGCAGGATGTGCTGGCCAAGCACAGGTGGGCTTGACCACCCCCCCCCCCCAGCACCTTTACACTAGGGGCCAAAGATCCATCTCCCTTCCCACACTGCACTAATCCAAGTCTCTGGTAGTCAGAGAACATCACCACTATGCTACCATTCCTCAGTGGCATAAAGGGCTTGTAGATTTCCTTCTGAAACGGAGTTAGAATCCATCCAGTAGGTGGGCTGAAATTCTCTTGTCCTAGCTATGTGCACCTTTCTTAAAGACAAGCTTGGTCATCTGGTTGGCTAAGTTACACCTGACACAGAACCAAGTTCCTTGAGATAGCAAAGCACTCGAGTACGCAGTGCTGACCCCATTGCCACAAAAGAAAATTATTTCAAGAGACTAAGTTCACTGCCAAATGGTGCACAGCTGTTTTCACAGAAATACACACTGGGATATGCGAATGAAAAACAGAAAGTGCTTGAAAAACTCAGCAGGTCTGACAGCATCTGTGGAGAGACACAGTTAATGTTTCAAGTTCAAAATCCAGAAATTATAGCCACCAAACTATACTTTACTGGTTAGACAAGCATTTATTGCCCACTCCAATTGCCCTTGAGAAGGTGGTCAGCTGCCTTGTTAAACCGCTGCAATTCATGTGTTGTAGGTATACCCACAGTGCTGTTAGAGAGAGTTCCAGTAGTTTGACCCAGTGCCAGTGGGGGAAGTCAGGGTAGTGAGTGGCTTAGATGGGAACTTGCAGGTGGTGGTGCTCCTACATGTCTGCTACTCTGATCCTTCCACATGACAGTGGTCATGGGTTTGTAAGGTGATGTCTCAGGAGCCTCGGTGAGTTCATGCAGTGCATCTATAGATGCTACACATTGCTGCAACTGTGTGTTGGTGATGATGTGAGTGAACGTTTGTGGAAGGGGTGCAGATTAATTAGGCTGCTATGTGCTGGATGTTATTGAAGCTGCATTATTGAGTGTTGTTGAAGCTGCATTCATCCATGTGCAAGAGTCCTTCCTATTTATTTCCATTGTTCCATTTCTTTTGTTTCATTATTTTTGATCCATGGACCCATAATCGAGATGTGACTTCAAAGCAGAAGAGTCCTTGCCAGGGCAGTGTGTTCCTAGGTCTTGTATTATTAGTTGGTCCCAAGTGAATCTTAGGACCAAGCTTTGGAGGAAGTTCATTTGATTGGCTGGCTGGCAAGCTATGGGTTGGTCGGGGCTAGTGTCTTGCCTGATAACAATCAGTGATTGGTTCCCCTTTCTGAGAGAGCTTTGCAGAAGCCATTAGACCTCGAAGGAAGAGGAACTGTGTTTCTCCCTCTCTATGCTGCCGGTTGCCTGCTATCTCCATGAGTCTGCAGTGGAGATCAATACAAGTTCAAGGAAAAGAAAGTACCCAACTGAAAATCTAACCTTGAGAAAGAAACGAACTAGAAAACATCCATCTCAATCAAAGATCCTAATCCTTTTATTTAGAATAGAATCTCTACAGTGCAGAAGGAGGCCATAGCGACTGCACTAACCCTTGGGAAGAGTTCCCTACCCAGGTCCACGTCCTGACCCAATCACCGTAACCCAGTAGCCCTCCCACCTAACCTTTTTGGACAATAAAGGGACAATTTAGCATGGCCAATACACCTAACCAGCACATCTTCGGACCTTGAGAGGAAACCGGAGCAGCGGGAGCAAACACAGGGAAAACGTGCAAACTCCACAGAAAATCACCCGAAGCCAGAATTGAATCTGGGTCACTGGCACTGTGAGGCAGCAATGCTAACCACTGTGTCGCCATATTCATTATTTCTCTTCCCTTTCCACCACCCTTTCCCTTCTGTGTTGTTTGACTGTGTGTTTGTGCAGTGTGGGGTGGGTTAGAAATGGGGTGGTGGTTGGGAATCAGATAGTAGATAGCCAGTTGTATTTTCTGCCTATTTAATTATAATTACTGCTAATAAAAGGTTATTTGTGTTTAAATTTTACAAACCTGTGATTGTAGTCAATTTAACTATGAATATAAAACTTAATTTCATCTGTGTTGCAACCCCGGGTCAGGTGACCGTTGTTATGGAAGAGGTGTTTTCAGATCCCCAAAATGTATCATGGAGTTCAACCAACCTCCCCCTTTAATGCAATTGTTGTTTTTCCGAGCACACGGCTTGTTCTCCAGGAGTGGGATTACAATTATGGACACGTGGGTTTTTAAACACAAAACAATGTTTATTCCATGAACTCAACTTAACATCTTAAATAAACATTGGATCACTTAACACCCCTTACTTCAAAGATAACCCCGAAAATAATACAACACTAAATAATCCTTCAGTTATTCCTTTCAACATCAAAGAGACTTAACACCTTTAAACATAAACACATCAGGTTAAAGGCATTACTTTTATGAGTTTGAATCACCCAAATGATCCAGAGATAGTCTTTCATGGCAGAGATCACAGCAGATCTAGCTCACTGCAAACACAGACTCACCCAAGCTCTTTTCCTTCCTGCAGCTCTCAGCAAACCAGTCGGCACTTTTCAGCTGCTCTCTCAAACTGAAACTTCAAAATGGCTGAGCTAAAAGCCCAGCTCCACCCACTCTCTGACATGACTGCATTTTTTAAAGGTACATTGCTTAAACATCCATTTCTTAAAGGCACTCTCACATGACACCGTGCACTAGCCCAGGGTGTCGTAACACATGCAAGTGGAGAGTATTCCATCACACTTCTAATTCGTGCCTTGCAGATGGTGGGGAGACTTTGGGGAGTCAGGAGGAGAGTTACAAGATTCCAGAGTATACCGGCATCACATGGACTGCTGCGGTTCAAGAATGCAACTCACAACCACCTTTCTCAAGGGCAATTACGGATAGGCAATAAGTACTGGCTAATTCAGCGGCACCCACATCCCATGAATGAATTTTCAAAAATCACACTTTGGAAACTGATCCCAGTGTTCATGCTTTACTTAACTGAAAAGCTTGGTCGAGTTATATCTAGATTGGAAACATTTTCCACTATGCTTAAAGGTAGCTAGTCATGGGCAACTGAATACATTGAGCGTGTTTCGGCTGCACTGCTCAGGGTGTTTCTCGCCATGCCACACTTACATCATTTCCGGCACTGACATCTCGCCAGTGCAAGTAGATGACGCGCGGATTGGGGCACCATTTTTAAAGGCAGCCCAGATCTTTTGACACCCGCTCCGCAGCTCCTGGAGGCCTCTCGCAAGAATCAACGGCCTCATCGCGTTACCAAGTTGGGCGTGACGAGGCCGGTAAATTGCGTGCATTATTGTAGTGAGTTTTTGCTGGCTAAAGTATGTTCAGAAACCTCTTTATATAACAGTGAAATGGAGAATTGCCTCTAAGCAATTCAGTAGAAAAAATTAAAGTAAATTTACCCCTAATCCCTGTTAACCCCAATGGATCTACTGTATAAAAGTGGTGTGCATCTGGCGAGCTTCACTTATTCCACAACTTTGGAGGTGTGTAGACGTTGCTTTTGCTTTCTTAGGCTCACTCACACTAGACTCAGACTGGGTGCCAGTAGGACAACCTGAGCATTGACTGGACATGGGTGGCAGGCGAAGAGGGAAGGAAGGAATAGGGTGGAAGGGTGGAGCAGAAGCTGGACATGGGTGGCAGGCAAAGAGGGAAGGAAGGAATAGGGTGGAAGGGTGGAGCAGAAGCTGGACATGGGAGGCATGCGAAGGGTGGAGAGGGGGGGGATGGGAAAGTGTCCATGAAGGAAGAGAAGGTCTGGGAAAAGTAGGGGCAAGAGTGCCCTGGGAAGAAACAGACTATCCGGGTAGTTTGGGGGGGGGGGGGGTGTAAGAGTTTCCAGGGAAGAGAGAACTGGGCTACACATGTAGCTTGGATATTGGAACAGGTGGGTATGGAAACAGTAATGGGTGTTAGCTCTGAGGGGAGGGAAAGCATGTGGAGGTAACAAGGAGCGGGTCAAAGCATAACAGAGGGGAGAGGAATGACAATATTGGGTGGATTAAGGGTGATGAGGGGGAAGATGGTTGGTGACGGGAGAGGGTAGAAGGTAATGGAGCAAGTCTGAAAATTAACACTCACCATTTTTCAAGTAACAACAATGGAACACACTTGATCTAAAGCTGCGAAACCTCGAAGTGGAGCAGGATTTTTTTGGGTGGGTGGAGTTCAAAATCAGCACAATTGGCTGAATAAAGGGACACCCTAATAATGATGAGGCAACTGGGTGACAACCAGGCTCAGTTGTGTTCTCCTCCCTAAGGTGAAGTCCACACGGCAACATGGGTGCGTCTCACTCATGGATCTCATTAAAGAAAGATCCCAGCAAGGTATGAAGCTGCCATTCATTCTGTGCCATTTGGTGCTGTCAGAAGCAGGGAGGTGAATCCCTCCAAGAGACACGGCTGGTGGACGGCACAAATCTTCATCCAGTCAGATGAATGGTTATACCTGACAAGGGCTCACTCGTCTTTTCACGCTGCCAAAGCAATAGTCTCTCCACGCTGCCAAAGCAATAGTCTCTTTACAGAGTCTTAAAGGTAGTGCAAGCAAACTGAACAGTATCAGCAGGAGGGTTCTCACATGGCTTTCATCACTCAACAGCAATGTCTCCATGTGCAGTAATTTTGAACACGAGGAACACTCTTCCCTGATCCTTCAGCTCCAAAGGGTAGGATGGGAATGCCATGTCTAGACAGAGGCTAGGTACAGGTATTACTATTGGCTTGGTGGCTCTGGGATGGAGGCAACTCTGTAAATGATATGCTCACTATATTTAGTACTTTATTTAATTCACAGATCCACTGAGGTCTGGATGATGCAGGCTCCAGGCAACATTGCCTTCTACTGGCTTTCATCCAGATGAAGAGGAGGGCCTGTCTCAGGTTAGCACAGGGCCCGGAGAAGCACCAGCTAGGAGGAGCGACAGGCAAAGCAGCGAAAACCAAAGGGACCTCAAGAAGTCAGGATGCTGGTGAATAGGGTCCACTGCAATGACAATGGCCTGACCACGGCTATATTACAGATGCTAAATACAGGCAATGCTGGATTAGCCTCATGTCCCAGAATGTGGTTGCATACATCTGCCAGCATTTGCCATGGTGACCACAGGGCTTGAAGGAAATTCCATTCCAGTAGCATTGAAGGTCACCGTCACATTAAACTTACTTGCCAGTGGCTCCTTCCAGTGCTTCACTGAGGATCTGTACAGCATTTCCCAGTCAGCGACACACAAATGCATCCAGGAGCTGATACATACCTTGTACAGGAGAGGAGCTCACCAATTTGTCCAATTCCACCAGGACCTTGCAAACCAGGCTGTAATTGGAATTGGGATTTGCAGCAATCTTAGGTTTCCTGAAGTGCAGAGCACAAATGACTGCACACAAATGCCTTTGGAAGCTCCCTGGGAACAGCTAGTCATGTTCATCAACAGAAAAGGTTTCAAATCTGACCATGCAGCTCAAATTGTTGTACGGATTTTCTCAGTAGGTCACACGGAGAAGTTCAGATGCTTCTACGGTTGAACACTTGTTAAACACATAACTATTCACATATATACAAAGTGTCGCCCAAACTAGGAGCTAACGTCATGCTGACTTCTCCACAACCTTCTCCATACAACTCTGCCTCCTGTCTACTGTTATGTGTCACTCTACATCATACTGTGGAAATCATATTCCAGTTTCACATTAACCATTGCCAAACACCCTTATACTACACATGACCACAGAAGGCAAATCCTGCATGCCTGTTCTCGATTTCCAGAGAGCTCTCATGACACCCACTGTCTGATCCACTCCTAGTTGCCGCAGGTTTTTGAAAGATCTCGGCAATTGCAAAAATAGCTCCTCGAGGACCAGGGATGCCACCAGAAATCCTGGATAATGGATGGAGTTCGCCGCCCGCAGAATGATGCTGAGGAAGGCTACAAAGTTGCACATGCTTCCACCAGGTCTGTGACTGAGCACCAATAAGTCTACTAAAGATTATGTTCAAACGTTTGGAGTGCTCAAGTGGACATGTGACGAATGTGATATAAAATAGTTACTTTAGAGTTACTAGTTAATGTAATGTAGAAATAAGCCACTTTGATTCTTGCAGTTAGGGACAAAGGAATTTGAGACCGCATGGAAAAAGCAGGAAGAGGTGTGTCTATGAGAGTGATGCTTCATTGATAGGGGCCAGAGAAAGGGATTGGAAGTGAGCCAATCAGAATAGATCGAACAGGTCAGGAGGGACATAGGCTGACCTATGTCCGTCGAGTATGTGAAACTTGATACCATTTGAATTGATTTTGCAGAGATCCCTTTGTCTTTTAGGGAGGCTGGATGTCTCTTACATTTCTGTAAGATGATTCAAGCTTGCAAGCTAAATAAATAACTTCTGTTTACGTGCGAATCCGTCTCAACTTTTATTGAGGCCAGACTGACAGGGAAAGAAATTTGGAGATCAACATTTGGTGCCGAAACCCGGGATTTCTCTGGGCGATCCTGATCCAACTGCGAAATCAGAATTAGACTGATTATGAACAGGAGGACGGGAACAAAGGGCCCTCAATGTAGAAATGGAAAACGACCAGCATTGATTGTTCCCCTCTTCTTATCGTCTGATTAGTCTGGTCACTCGCGGTTGGCACAGAAAGACCGCCTCGACGAAATCACAGGTCAGTCTGGGGATTAGCACTTTAATTGATGGGATTTCATATTGTTGTTTCGGCTTGGGTTAGGGTTTTGGGCTGATGGGACTTTAAATAATAAAGGTTCAGTCTATTATCAGGGTTCAGAGGCTGATGTGACTTAAATAATAAAGGTTCAGTCTATTATCAGGGTTCAGAGGCTGATGTGACTTAAATAATAAAGGTTCAGTCTATTATCAGGGTTCAGAGGCTGATGTGACTTAATTAATGAAGGTTCAGTCCAGTATAACTGTTTTTAAATCTGAAGATGGTTCAACTCTATGTGTGAGTGTTTTAAATATATAGTTGATTAAGCTAAAATTGTCTCCTTGGACTGTAAAGTTCCGAGGTCTAGTTGAGATTGTGAGGTTGAAGCAGAAGTCTCTCAAAGGGTTAACAGCAGCAGGCGGAGTTGAAAACAGACAGTGCTTCTCACTCAGGCCTTGAGATAACAGCACCAGTCTGCAGTGTAATCGGATACCTTTCCTTTGAGTCAGTGAACACCAGCAAAGTTACGTTTTGAATTAATTAAAGGAAACCAGTGGGTTTCTCCACCTCTTTGATAAAAGTTATTATTTTCGAAAGCAATTGATTGAAATTGCCAGAATCTTAAATTTTACTTACTTGAAATAAGGTTTATCTCATTTTATCTGGAGATTAATAGAAACTTAAAGAAGATCATGGACACCATTTTAAAAAGTGTCAATCTGGAGATGATAATTGATTTTGCTAATACTTATGATAGTTTATTTTGCTAATACTTATGTGTATGTAACAGAAAAAAAACTTGTTAAAAGAAAAATTGTTAAGATAAAGAAATAATTAAGTTGTAAATGTTATACAAGTTTGTGTTAAGCAAATTGTAAATTTAGTTCTGAGTTGAGATCAGAGCTAAGCTTGCAAGTTGCAGTAATTCAATTTGAATTTTCAAACATTTTTAAGTTTAAAAAAAAAAAAGAGAGCAAATAGGGAAAAGAAGGTACAGCCGATTTTGTTACAATATCACCACATTTATGGCCACAGTCAGCTTCGGTAAGCCCTCATATTACACGTCAGGTCCATGACCAGTACCATGCCAGGGATATGGGGCGAATGGTCAGCATCTTACCGCAGCTCGTCAGAATAGGTATGAGATATACCTTTTGAACAATCCACGTCTGACATTTAAATACTGTACCACTATCAATCCAGCCTGTTTTCTTAGTGGTCCCCCTGTCCATGAAGACGCACCTGGCCACGACTGTTTAGCCTTGATTCAGGAAACTACCACAATAAGGGGCGATTTGAGTGACATTTCGTCAGAACAACCTGACATGATTATGTGTGGTCAAATATCCCACCGGGGTTTAGTTAATGACCTACTGCAGGCCCTCCTTCTGCCAGCGCAGATTTCCGTTATTAAATGCGCTGCCCACACGAATGGTACAACCCCAGTTGACGTTGGTAATGAACGAGCAGATTGTGCAGCGCGCACAGCCGCACAAATTCAGCAAGTGATGGTGCCTAAAATGTTAAGTCAGACTAAACGATCTACTATGAATGTGTCTGCTTCTGACAAGCCAATGCCAGACGTCATAAGGTTACAGGAGGACGCTCCTGAGAGTGATAAACAAATGTGGAAACGGTTAGGTTGTACATATGATTCTGTTTCCTCTTTATGGACCACGCCTGCACATCAGACTTGTATGTCTGATGTACTGGCTTTATGGGTCATCGAATGTGTACACTTTGCAACTCATTGTGGGGCTCGAGGGACTAGTGATTTGTTGCTGGACACTTGGTGGCACCCTAAAATGCAGGGGTTGGCCCAAAGTATCAGTAATCGGTGTTTGATTTTTCAGCAATATAACACCGGAAAAGGTATCCCTTGTGGGAAGGGGCAAACCCCGTTGCCCAGTGGTCCCTTTGAGACGCTCCAAATGGATTACATTGAGTTGGAAAGGTGTCAATGTTATAAATATGTTTTGGTCATTGTGAATGTGTTCAGCAGATGGGTTGAGGCGTATCCGACTATCTATAGTAAAGCTGTTACTGTGGTTAAAGTCTTGATGAGGGAAATCATTCCCCGGTACGGTATACCAGCTCAGTTAAGTTCTGATAATGGGCCTCATTTTATTGGACAAATTAACAAGGAGTTTTGCTCCCAGTTGGGCATACGCCAGCAGTTACACTGTGCTTACAGACCGCAGGCAGCCGGGGTGGTTGAGAGACACAATCAGACCCTCAAAACTAAATTGGCTAAATTAAGAGCAGACACGGGACTGACATGGCTTAAGTTGCTCCCCGTTGCCCTCTTCCAGCTGCGGGTTACACCTGCGGGACCAGCCCGGCTCTCTCCCGCCGAGATTCTTTATGGCAGGCCTCTGAGAATTCCTTGGAGCCTGCAGGTTCCCAGACGGGTTCAGTTTCATCAGATGACTGAAGAAATGACCACCTATGTTCTAGCCTTTACGCAAGTGCTCAAGGAACTCCATGGCCCAGTCCGTGCGGCTCACCAGCCATTGCCCCAGTACCTAGCTCACTTTCAGTCCAGCCCGGTAGTTATGTCATGGTCAAAAATTGGACTAGGAAGGGGTCGGAGCCGCGATGGGACGGGCCCTTCCAAGTTCTCCTTACCACCCCCACAGCAGTTAAAGTGGAGGGGCGAAGTGCTTGGGTCCACCTACATCACTGTAAATTGAGTCCATCTCCACTACTGTAAAAGGTCGGATACTAACCTGCCTCCCTTCTCCAGTGCTATTTTACAGGTGTGGAGCATGATGGAGTGGCTACGCATCGTCTGTCTGATATTTGGCCTCACTTCGCTTGGCGTGTTATTGGCGATGGACATGGAAAAGGGGAATATTATGTATCTGTGTAGCCCCAACCAATCTACAAGGATACATCACCTATGCAAAGGTGATGTTCTTCACTGCCCCCATACACGAGGACATGGTATCGACTCATGGAAGGTCATCAAAGTTAAGGAGAATGCGGGAGTCATGAAGCAGCTGCACCGGCCCCGGCGATGGGAAGGGAACATTATATGGACATTGCCTTGTTTTTGGAATACATGTAAATTTGATTTTGGATGTGTTAAAAGTGGTACAATAAATGTAACATCAGGCTGTCAGAAGAGTGTAGGAAGAGACCATGAGAAAGAGAAAGGGACTAGAGAGAGGACGGGGCGTGTGAGAAGGGAAGTACAGCTAGAACGTAGGTTACCGGGAGATGCACTTAAGTTAATTAAAGGCCAAACTGAGGAAAACCCGGGTAGTATGAATCTCTTCTACCAGATTTACCACCGTCTGTATGGCCAGGGACGGGTTGTCTGCTACCCAAACCCCGCAGCGGTGTCTAGGTTATTTTCTGTTTCACCGCTTTGGGGCACTCCCCAAACGGTGGTTCATTGTCAGCGTTCCGAGCCATTGCCCGAGCACGTCACTCTTCCTTACGATCCGGATTCAGCACCACCGGCTATTTGCCTTCCCCTCCCTCGGGATAATTCCCATTCACAGTACGATAGGCTGCGACGGTGGAGGGCGTACATACCTAGCCACTTCACTCCCAATAGGGATTCCCGGTCGTACGAGAATTGCTTCAGCAGTGAAGGATATGGCTGTTTGCTGGTAGAGGTGGACACAAATATAACATGTCTGTTTCCCACCTGTACGGACAGGAGGTGCCATATCACCCAGGCGTCTGGCCAATGCGTTTGTTACAACATCACTTGCGTTCCATTGAACGCTGGCCTCCAGCTCCTTTGTGGCTGGGCGAATGTCTCTCATATCACTGTTGGGAATAGGGCTTTCTGCATTGCTGGGCGGACCGAATGGGCATTTCAAAATTGGATAAACTGGGCTACTGGGAGGTCCTTACGCAACCATTATGCTGATTGTGATGCTAGTCTCCACACGGAACAAGGATACTACTTTTTATTTAATGGTACGGCGACCAACGTTTTGTCACCCCATTTCCCCGCCGAATTGCTATAGGGACTCTAGTCCCTACCACAGTCCCCTGCCCTTCGGCGTGGAACCTGCATAATCAGTTAGCACACCGGGCAGTCTCTGCTGAATTTTGCGAGAACTGGAAAAAACCTCAGGTTCTTGCACCCAACCGGGGCCACTCAGCCGGGTGGGGCATTCTGAGCGTATTGACACTGGGAGGTGTGGGGGGTTCCTTGGCTGTTAGTGATCGGAATTATTTTATTTGCGGCCTTACCATCTTGGGAAATGAAACCTTGGGAGCCCTCGGGGCAATAACCAAGGAGTTGTCTCAGCTACGGTTGTTTGCAATGCAGAACCGGTATGCTCTTGACTATCTTCTGGCCCGTGAGGGTGGGGTATGCGCCATAGTACAGGGCAAGTGGATCATGGGTGTTCAGGACTTGACCGCTAACATTACTAAATTTATGGATCGCATATGGGATCACTTGGACGGGATGCAGGATCCTGACTCTTGGGGTAACTGGGGATCTGGAGGATGGAAGGACTGGTTGATAAATATGGCCATGTATCTAGTGGTAGCTATCGGCTGCATCTTTGTGGGCCTGGCCATCCTTAAATGTGTGATGGGTAGAATGCGGGGTGCACTAGATCAGATCACCGCCCCAATCACCGAGAAAAAAAAAATTTAACTGTTAAAATCCATGAGGGTGAGGCAGATGAAGGGGGGCTAAGACAGGAATTGGAAATGCAGCGACGGATCTTTTTAGATGAGGAACCGTAGCTATAGATTGGATAGTTCGGTTATCATGGAATGATAAAAGGAGGGAATGACGAATGTGATATAAAATAGTTACTTTAGAGTTACTAGTTAATGTAATGTAGAAATAAGCCACTTTGATTCTTGCAGTTAGGGACAAAGGAATTTGAGACCGCATGGAAAAAGCAGGAAGAGGTGTGTCTAGAGAGTGATGCTTCATTGATAGGGGCCAGAGAAAGGGATTGGAAGTGAGCCAATCAGAATAGATCGAACAGGTCAGGAGGGACATAGGCTGACCTATGTCCGTCGAGTATGTGAAACTTGATACCATTTGAATTGATTTTGCAGAGATCCCTTTGTCTTTTAGTTCAGTCGTTTTCTGGAATGAAAGAGGCTGGATGTCTCTTACATTTCTGTAAGATGATTCAAGCTTGCAAGCTAAATAAATAACTTCTGTTTACGTGCGAATCCGTCTCAACTTTTATCGAGGCCAGACTGACAGGGAAAGAAATTTGGAGATCAACACATGTAGAGGCCATAGCAGGGAAACGATGCAGTAAAGAGGTCCATGCCAATGGATAGCTAGCAGATTCAAATCAGCTGCAAAAATATTTCTTTAAAGTCTCTTTTTTTACCCTCTTCTGGCTGAAAGACCCCTGCTCTTTTTTGGTTATAGACATCATACTTCGCTTCATGAGATCTGGACCAAATTGCACTAGTTACCATCTATCCTGCTGGTGACCATAAGACCATAAGACATAGGAACAGAATTAGGACATTTGGCCCATCGAGTCTGCTCCGCCATTCAATCATGGCTGACACGTTTCTCATCCCCCTTCTCCTGCCTTCTCCCCTTAACCCTTGCTCCCCTTATTAATCAAGAACTTATTTATCTCGGTCTTAAAGACACTCAGTGACTTGGACTCCACAGCCTTCTGCTGCAATGAGTTCCAGATTCACCACCGTCTGGCTGAAGAAATTCCTCCTCATCTCTGTTTTAAAGGATCGTACCCTTCAGTCTGAGGCTGTGCCCTGAGGTTCTAGTTTCTCCTACTAGTGGAAACATCCTTCCCATGTTCACTCTATCTAAGGCTCTCAGTATCCTGTAAGTTTCAGTGAGATCCCCCCTCATCCTCTAAACTTCATCGAGTACAGACCCAAGAGTCCTCAACTGCTCCGCATATGATCATTCTTGTTAACCTCCTCTCAACCCCCTCCAAGGCCAGCACATCCTTCCTTAGGTTCGGGGCCCAAAACTGGTCACAAAAGTCCAAATAGGGTCAGATCAGAGTCTTATACAGCCTCAACAGTACATCCATGCTCTTGTATTTTGGTGCTTTGATTCTTTACATGTGCCAAACTGTGCTAATAAGCGGAGTCCTGGGGGTGGCGAGTTGCCTTCTTGAACCGCTGCAGTCCTTGAGGTGCAGGTACACCCACTGTGCTGTTAGGGAGGGAGTTCCAGGATTTTGCCACAGCAACAGTGAGGAACGACGATATATTTCCAAGTCAGGGTGGTGAGTGACTTGGAGGGAAACCTCCAGGTGGTAGGGTTCGGAGGTATCTGCTGCTCTTGACCTTCTAGATGGTAGTGGTCGTGTGTTTGGAAGGTGCTGTCTAAGGAATCTTGGTGAGTTATTGCAGTGCATCTTGTAGATGGTATGCACAGCTGCCACTGTTCGTCGGTGGTGGAGGGTTTGAATGTTTGTGGAAGGAGGAAGAATCAAGTGGGCTGCTTTGTCCTGGATGGTGTCGAGCTTCTTGAGTGTTATTGGAGCTGCACTCATTGTGGCAAGTGAAGCACATTCCATTACACTCCTGACTTGTGCCTTGTAGATGTTGGACAGGCTATGGGAGATCAGGAGGTGAGTTACACACCGTAGGATTCTAGCCTTTGACCTGCCCTGGTAGCCAAAGTATTAATATGGCTAGTCCTGTTCAATTTCTGATCAATGATAACCCCCAGGATGTTGATTGTGGGGGATTCAGCGATGGTAGTGCAATTGAATGTCAAGAGGTGATGATTAGATCCTCTCTTGTAGAAGGTGGTCATTGCCTAGCACTCGCGTGGTGCGAATGTAACTTGCCACTTGTCCATGGTTTGCTGCATTTGGACATGGACTGCTTCATTATCTGAGGAGTCGTGAATGGTGCTGAACATTGTGCAGTCATCCGCAAACATCCCCACTTCTGATCTTATGATGGGAGGCAGGTCATTGATGAGGTAGCTGAAGATGGTTGGGCCTAGGATTCTACTCTGAGGAACTCTTGCAGTGATGTCCTCGAGCTGAGATAATTGACATCCAACCACCACAACTGTTTTGCCAGGTATGACTCCAACCAGCGGAGCATTTTCCCCCCGATTCCCATTGATTCCAGTTTAGCTAGGGCTCCTTGATACATACTCAATCAAATGTTGCCTTGATGTCAAGGGCAGTCAGTCTCACCTCACCTCTGGCATTCAGCTCTTTTCTCCATGTTTGCACCAAAGCTGTAATGAGGTCAGAAGCTGAGTGACCCTGGCAGAACCCAAACTGAGTATCCGTGAGCAGGTTATTGCAGAGTAAGTGCCACTTGATAGCACTGTTGATGATTCCTTCCCATCACTTTGCTGATGGTGGAGAGTCGACTGATAGGCAGTAATTGGCTGGATTGGATTTGTCCTGTTTCTTGTGTTCAGGACACATCTGTGCAATTTTCCACATTTCCGGGTTGATGCCCGTGTTGCAGCTGAACTGGAACAGCTTGGCTAGGGGTGCGGCAAGGTCTGGTGCACAAGTCTTAAGTACTATTGCCGGGATATTATCAGGGCCCATTTCTTTTGCAGTATCCAGTGCCTTCAGCCATTTCTTGATATCACGTACAGTGAATAGTATTGGCTAAAGATTGATATTGGTGATGCTGGGGACCTCTGGAGCAGACCAAGATGGATTATCCATTCGGCACTTCTGGCTGAAGATCGTTGCGAACGCCTCAGCCTAGTCTTTTGCACATAGGTGCCGGGCTCCTCCATCATTGAGGATGGGGATATTTGTGGAGCCTCCTCCTCCAGCGAGTTGCTCAATTGTCCACCACCATTCACAGCCGGATGTGACAGGACTGCAGAGCTTAGATCTGATGCGTGGTTGTGGAATCACTTAGCTCTATTACTTGCTGACTATGCTGTTTGGCACATAAGTAGTCCTGTGTTCTAGCTTGACCAGGTTGATACCTAATTTTTCGGTATGTCAGATGTTGCCCCTGGCATGCTCTCCTGCACTCTTCATTGAACCAGGGTTGATCCCCTGGCTTGGTGGTAATGAGAGTGGGGGATATGCCAGGCCATGTGGTTGCAGATTGTTGTTGAATACAATTCTGCTGCTGCTAACGGCCCACAGTGCCTCATGGATGCCCAGTCTTGAATTGCTAGATCTGTTCGAAGTCTATCCCATTTAGCACGATGATAATGCCACACAACACGATGGAGGGTATCCACTTGTTGTGGAAATTATTCTCCTGGAGAAGGACAGAAGCATTGATTGTCATCCTAATAGTTGCATGAGAAGTTCAAGAGCATGCATGCACTTGGTAGTTGCTGAGCCCTCCCCATTAAGTGATTAAGAAGCAGGATGTCCTGTAACAAACGCAAGATGGAGAGCATGACGTTGCTGACATACATTCTGTACAAATATTCCATCAGCTGACGACTGCTGCTCCTGTCTGACATCCCTAACCACTCGCACACTTATAAGGGCATCAGGCAGTCTAAGTATCAGTTTGCAGCGAGAGCAAATAGTGCACTTAACCTTGTGAAACGCAGCAGATAATTCATCCGCTCCCTCCACTACTGGGCGTATCTGTGCTGCACCCCATGGTGTTAATCTCTGCTGCGACCTCCATCCAGGCCACCATGTTCAGATGGAGGGCTTTGTGCCACCATCTCAGGGAAATAGCAGCTCCTCCCTTTTCTGGATGGCCTGGAGTAGAGTCTCCAGGGAGCTATCGCTGAACGGTGGGGCTGCATAGTTTTCTTCTCTGAGACATAAAGGACAGCTAGGATGAAGTTCCTGTCCTACATCGAGTGAAGAGTCTCCGTGTATCCTTTAAATATGGTGGCTGGGCCTTCCACCCCATAAGGTCATGGCTGGGACTGCAATTTCTTGCTGATTCCGTTATAAGATTTGGTGTGCTCGGCACAGATGCATAGGTAATGAGCTTACCAGTGCAGGATC
The DNA here is from genome assembly GCF_047496885.1 of Scyliorhinus torazame. Taxonomy (NCBI): domain Eukaryota; kingdom Metazoa; phylum Chordata; class Chondrichthyes; order Carcharhiniformes; family Scyliorhinidae; genus Scyliorhinus; species Scyliorhinus torazame. The sequence continues at coordinate 166,932,037 of NC_092712.1, read as the reverse complement.
ACAACTGATCAATCGTGCCACCCACCAGCAAGATACACTCTCACTTCCATGCCCGCCAATGAAAATAGATCCCAGAATGGAAGATTCCACCCATAGAATCGGCTTAGGTGAGGACACAAAATAACAAGGGGAAGAAGTATATATACCCCCAACTGCAACTACATCCTAGGACAAATCATTCATTAAGAAATAATACGGGCTTGTAAGAAAGGTACTGCAATAATCATGGGCAACATTAATATTAATATGCATATAGATTGGACAAACCTTATTAGCAAAGTTAGCCTTGAGAATGAGTTTATTTGATGTAATCAAACTGTATTTTGGAACCTTAAGAATAAATGTGGAACCAACCAGGGAACAGGTTAAAGGGTATTTTAGATATATTAATGTGTAAGAAAACAGAATTAATCAATGATCTCACAGTAAAGGATTCTCAATGGAAGACTAATCATAAATGATGACTTCACTTTCAGTTGGAGCATGAAAGATTTGGCTTTGAAACTAGTCTTAAGCTTTAATAAAGGCAATTACATAGGTATTATTAAGGGCCAGGGTTCAGAGAACACCAAAGTATATCATGGAGTTCACCTGACCCACAACTTTTAATAGATTTTGGTTATGGGGAGCACAAGGGCCCACTTTACAGGTGTGATGCAACAGAGAACTAAAAGTATTTTTAAACAAAAACTATGTTTATTCTATGAATCCAGTTAACATTTTATAAACACACAGTAAACATCTTATCAACTACCAACTCTGATAACCCCCTAAAAAGATGCAGTACAATATAAGTAACCCTTAGTAACTTTCCTAAAAACATCCATAAGCCCAAACAGTTTTGAATAAAGACAGCACGTTTGAATTCTCCACAGAGAACAGTTATCACTCTTAAATTATCAAGTGACACCTTGCTTACAGAGAGATAGACCAATATACATCTGCTTGGTTTGAATGTGGATCTCCAACTGAAAGCGAAACTAAAACATAGAGCCAAAAAGCTTCCAGCTCAAAGCAAAAGTAAAAAGCAGAGCAGAGTCCAGCTCCATCCACACAAAGAACAAAGAAATGTACAGCACAGGAACAGGCCCTTCGGCCCTCCAAGCCCGTGCCGACCATGTTGCCCGACTAAACTACAATCTTCTACACTTCCTGGGTCCGTATCCCTCTATTCCCATCCTATTCATGTATTTGTCAAGATGCCCCTTAAATGTCACTATCGTCCCTGCTTCCACTACCTCCTCCGGTAGTGAGTTCCAGGCACCCACTACCCTCTGCGTAAAAAACTTGCCTCGTACATCTACTCTAAACCTTGCCCCTCTCACCTTAAACCTATGCCCCCTACTAATTGACCCCTATACCCTGGGGAAAAGCCTCCGACTATCCACTCTGTTTATGCCCCTCATAATTTTGTAGACCTCTATCAGGTCGCCCCTCAACCTCCGTCGTTCCACTGAGAACAAACAGAGTTTATTCAACCGCTCCTCATAGCTAATGCCCTCCATACCAGGCAACATTCTGGTAAATCTTTTCTGCACCCTCTCTAAAGCCTCCACATCCTTCTGGTAGTGTGGCGACCAGAATTGAACACTATACTCCAAGTGTGGCCTAACGAAGGTTCTGTACAGCTGCAACATGACCTTCCAATTCTTATACTCAATGCCATATGCCTTCTTGACCACCTTCTCCACCTGTGTTGCCCCTTTCAGTGACCTGTGGACCTGTACACCTAGATCTCTCTGACTTTCAATACTCTTGAAGGTTCTACCATTCACTGTATATTCCCTACCTCCATTAGACCTTCCAAAATGCATTACTGCACATTTGTCCGGATTAAAGTCCATCTGCCATCTCTCCGCCCAAGTCTCCAAACAATCTAAATCCTGCTGTATCCTCTGACAGTCCTCATCGCTTTCCGCAATTCCACCAACCTTTGTATCGTCTGCAAACTTACTAATCAGACCAGTTACATTTTCCTCCAAATCATTTATATATACTACGAACAGCAAAGGTCCCAGCACTGATCCCTGCGGAACACCACTGGTCACAGCCCTCCAATTAGAAAAGCAATGATATCACTGCAGCCACTTGAGAAGACAAACATTTCTTAAAGTGACATTCACATGACAGTATGAAGTCAGAGACAACTGTGATAGATTGGGAAAACAGATTAGAAGGTAAGACAGTAGATAAGCATAGCAGATGCTTCAGGAAACTTTTCAAAACTCTCAACAAATTTATGTTTAATAGCAAAAGAAAGATTCCACGTGGATGATAAACCATCCGTGGCTAGCAAAGGACATTAAGGATCAAATTGGGAAAAAAAGGCATACAATGTTATGAAGATTAGGGTCTGAAGGCCTGAATCCAAGGGTGCAAAAAAAGAGGCTGCAGCAATGATAGCTGCATTGGTTGCAATCTTCCAAAATTTCCTAGATTCTGAAAGGTCCCAGCAAATTGAAAAACTGCAAATGTTACATCTATTAGAGAAAGGAAGAGGAAGAAGATAAAAAACAAGAAACTATAGGCCAGTTAACCTTGCATCCATCATTGGGAAAATGCTACAATCCATTATAAAGGAAATAATAGTGAGGCATTTAGAAAATCATAATAGAATCAAGCCAAGTCAACATGGTTTATGAAAGGGAAATGTATTAGTGTTAATGGATAAAATGAGCAGGATTAATAAAGGGAAAGAACTAAACCTATCTGGTTTGATAATGCGCTTTTGAAAAGGAAATCTACCATCCTTACCTCTTCTAGCCTACATTTAACTCTAGACCCAACAGCCATGTGCTTGACTATAAACTAGGGGATGGCCTTGGCTGGGAGGGGGGTAGGTATGGGTGTCTCAGCGCTCACGGGCCCGCCTAGCCATCCCCTGGATCGTTTGTTCCCATTCCAGAGGCAACCCCAGCCCACCTGCCCCACCGACCACCCATAACTCCCACTGATCGTGGAGACCTCTGGCCGTGCGGCTGAAGGCTATTGCAAGTTGGAATTGGCAATCGTCATTAAGTGAGCACTTCACGCCTCCCAAGTAGATCCCCTTGGTTAGGCGTGCCATGTAACATGTGGGAGTTATTGCCCAGCATTCTAGTCAGTCCTTGATTGTGGGGGATGAAGGAGAAGATGGGGGCTGAAGGTGACAGGGGAGATTAATAGAAAGGGACAGTGTAGGGGGAAAAGGAGACAGGGGTGGGATAGAAGAGGACAAATCTCAAGAGGGGATCAGGGAGAACAAGACTAGGTCAGGAAAGTGGGAGAAGGGGACAGGGAAGAAGGGGGTGGGATAGAAGAAGAGATTTGGGAAAGAGAAATAGAGAATGGGCGCTGAAAAGGGTTTGGTAGAGGAAGACCGGAAGAGGTGTGTAGGAATGGAAGAAGAAAGGGATGAGAAAGTCAGCAAGGAGGAGGAGAATGGGAGCAGAAGAAGGGAACACCAAGAAGGGTGAGGAATGGGCAAGATGAGAAAAGTGGATAAGAGAAAGCCAAATAAAGGAAATGCATCATTAAGCTTTTTAAAAATGTGGAGCGAAGAAAAACATACCTACCGCTCCAGGCTGTGAGAAATATACACTGTAGGTATCTAGTGATACCAGGATGTGGTAAAGTCCCACTCTAGGCATGAGGTTCCTGTATTTGCATTTGCAAGTGTAGATATGAACTACACTTGCCACAAGTCTTATTATTTCAATTCCACATATACTTTTAACAACATATTAAATGTTCACTATTGTCAATTAACAGCTCTGGCACTAAAAGCTAAAATTTATAAGTGTGAAGTCTCATTCCTTGATGTATTGCTTTTGGAGATTTTAAAAATGTAATCATAGAATCATCGAATCCCAACAGTGCAGAAGGAGGCCATTCGGCCCCATCGAGTCTGCACCAACCCTCCGAAAGAGCACTTCATCCCAGCTCACTCCCCACACTAAACCCATTCCCCACCCTATCCCATTAGCCCCTTAATCGAATCTACACATTTTCATGGACACTTGAGACAATTTAGCATGGCCAGTCCACCTAACCTGCACATTTTGGACTGTGGGAGGAAACCAGAGCACACAGAAGAAATCCACACTGACACAGGGAGAATGTAAAAACTCCACAGACAGGTCGGAATTGAACCCAGGTTCCTGGTACTTTGAGGCATCAGTGCTAACCACTGTGCTACCATGCAGTAGTTTATATGTTGTGCAACAAACAAGTTACAGCCCAATTTTGTTTTTACTTTGCTTTTATTTATGTTCACTCGGGTCTCAGATGTCATTTCCCTCACAGTGCCATTATTTCTGCTTTTAGCGAATGCCATGCAAAAATGCGGAAAAAATGGCATGCGGTTTCAGGTGTCTCGATGCCGCAAAATTTGGCCATTGACAAAATTACCTTATGCTACTTGTAAATCAAGCACACCATCATAGAAATTGGAAAGAAGATCATGAATTTCAGCCACTTTCATGCCAGTCTTTTTCCAGCTGCTGTAAGCTGGGTTTACTGTATTCAGAGAAGAGGTGACTACTAAATTATTTTGGATAAAATGGAATTCCAGATTACAAGGAGCGGCTTTGGACAAAATCAAAATATATAATTTATCCAACAAAAACATTCAACACAGAATTTAACTTGTGTACAATAGCAGATAAGAAAATAACTAACTTGCATAGGCATAATATTTTTCATTAATTCAGGTGTTCCAAAGTATTAATGAATTATACTGAAATGCAGTCTTTGTTTACATGCAGGCAAATACAGAAACCAGGTTGTACGCAATGAGGTCCCACCAAAAGCATGGGCTAAAAGATTAGAATTTTAATGAAGCTGACATACTCCGTGGGTTGGGGTCTGCTGGTGATGGGTCAGGAATGTGTATTTCAGAGAAGTGCGCTTTGCCTTGACTATTTAACTTAGATAGGCAGTTCTCTAGCTCTTTTCTGCAGGTCCTACTGCTGGGGGTGAGGGACTGAAGTAAATGGCTGTTTTCTGAGAACCAGAAAAGAGGCCAGTCTCTCAAACCAAGAAGGCATAGATGGAAATAGCCGAGGAAACAAGCTGCAGGAATGTGGTCCTTTGAATATGAATACAATGTTACGAGAAGCTTAATTACTTTGTGAGGGCAGGAAAGTTGAGTTACGTCCCATGGCACAATTTGAAGAAGAGTAACGGTGTTTTCCTGGTATCTTGATATAGTGTAAAATGCTTTTGGGTGTCGCAAGATCATGGAAGATGCTATAAAAGTGTTAGCAATTTTTTTAAAAATCTTATCATTCGACTCAAGGTCACCTTAAAAGCTTAGAAAATACATGTTACATTTAAAACAGTTTAGCAAAATATGGCAGATAAATATTGCAGTAAGTTAGTAATTTAAAGAATAGTTTTACAATATTGATTTTAAACTGGGAACTAGTGTTACTGTAGAGTACTATCTATAATTACAATACTGAAAATGTCAATATATTTACATGGCGGAGTTTACTTGGATTATACAAATATTAAATATACGTATGACACTGAGTCAGCAACCTACCAGGAGAAACTGTGAAAATTCTTTGTATTTAAGATGATATCCCCTATCCTTCCCGAAATGCTGATCCACAAACTCAGATTTCCAATCAAATGGGAAACGCTGGTAAATACCGCTTTGGCTAAATATTTGCTTGATGTCACCTATATATCATGATGAAATATATGGTATAATGTAAGAAAGAAAACCATGCTACTATAATTGAACACAGAAATGACTTTTGTATTAACTTTTTCAGGCATGCGTTAATATGGATTTTACTCCAAGGTCAATCACCTGTCAGACTAAACTTGCTTTTCTGCGATATTCATATATCATGACTTATGTTAAATGCTTGTAGGGACTAACCTATCAAATTCATAGCTTGACAATATGTGCCCCCCAATCTTATTCCAGCAAACTTATACCAGTCACTTTTTATTGTGACATCAAAAATATTTGGAAATTGCTGGAGTCACTGTACTTTTGTTTCAGTAAAACTTGTGGGAAAAAAATCTTCATTTGTACAGTATATATTAACTGAATGCTTCATTCCACAAATCTAGAAAAATAGGATTCTTTTGAAATAAAGGTATTGAGATTTTTTTTAAATTCTATGCCAAAGTAACTGAAGCGAGAAACCACATAACAGTATTAGCCAAACATTTTCTTGTTTAAATTTTACTGAGTACATACAATTTTTATTTATGCATAATCACAAATCTGCTCGTGTTCAAAACTGCAAGATTGAGCCGAGAAATTCAATGGCACCATGCCTATTTTCACTGCTAAACAAGCTTCCAATATTGTACTGTATGTGCGTTGAAACAATGATGCCGAATACTGCCCACTCCTTAGCCTGTTGTCCACGCCGCCAACCCATCCCAATCTCCTCCTATGTCCCAATTGCTTCACCTCGAGTGAAGCCCATTCCAGACCACACCTCCCCCTATATTGATCTCAATTCTGACCACCCCATTCCAATCAACATCCGGTTGCCCAATTCAACACCCCTCTTCTTCTGTTCATTTCCCTCCCCATAATGCCCTTAAGATCTCCTTAAGATCCATCTGTGACCAGTAGTTTTGACTCGCAAGTTGCTTGCAGCCACCCAACAGATGTAATTTACTAAATCAGAGATGAGAGGGTTGTCCTGCAATGAAAGGCTGAGTAAATTGGACCAATTCTTTGTAGTTTAGATAACAGTCGATCTATTGAAACCTACAAAATTCTGAAGGGGCTCGATAGGGTGGATGCTGAGAGAGCGATTTCGTTGGTAGGGAATCAAAAACATGGGGACATAGTTTCAGGTTATAAGTCCGATTATTTAGAACTGAGACGGGGAGAAATTATTTCACTCAAAGGGTTGTGAATCTTTGGAATTCTCTATCTCACGGAATTATGGATGATCTATTGTTACAACACATTTAGGTTGGATTTAACTTTTTTTTGGTCTTTCGGGGAATTAAGGGTTTTGGGATCAGGCAAAAAAAAAATTGAGTTGAAGCTCAAAATCAGCCATGATCATAATGAACGAGGGAGCAGGCCTGATGAACAGTGTGGTCTACCGCTTCTCCTTTTTTGTGTGTCTACAGATCTTCTGTTTGCTACAAATGAAGATGTGGGATTATCTGTTCAAGAATAGGGACCTCACTTCAGTGCAAACAATATTTTTTATTCGTTCATGGAATGTGGGATGTGAGCATCATTAAGGTCAACATTTATAACCCATACCAAATTGCCCTCGAGGTTCTCAAACTGCTGCAGTTCATCTGGTACAGGTACACAGTATGCTGGGGAGAGGGTTCTGGGACTTTGACACTGCAACATCAAAGAAACTGCAATATATTACCAAGTTATGATGGTATTCGGCTTAGAAGGGAACTTGCAAGTAGTGGCAGTGCATCTTTTATATAATTCACACTTCTCATAGATTTCATAGAATTTACAGTGCAGAAGGAAGCCATTCGGCCCATCGAGTCTGCACCGGCTCTTGGAAAGAGCAACCTACCCAAGGTCCACACCTCCACCCTATCCCAATAACCCAGCAACCCCACCCAACACTATGGCCAATTTTGGACACTAAAGGCAATTTAGCATGGCCAATCCACCTAACCTGCACATCTTTGGACTGTGGGAGGAAACCGGAGCACCCGGAGGAAACCCACGCACACACGGGGAGGATGTGCAGACTCCGCACAGACAGTGACCCAAGCCGGAATCGAACCTGGAACCCTGGAGCTGTGAAGCAATTGTGCTATCCACAATGCAACCGTGCTGCCCCTAACCCCTACCGTTCTGTCACTATGTGCTAGTGGTAGAGGAAGCGAGTGCGGCGGATGGGGTGCTTTTCAAGCAGCTGCTTTGTCCTAGATGGTATTGAACTTCTTGCGTTGTTGGAGCTGGATTTGGGCAGAAGTCAGGGGTATTAAACCACACATCATGCCTTGTGCCTTGAAGACAGTGGAAAGTTCTGGTAATGTCAAGAGGTGCGATATTCGCCATAGAATCTAAACTCTCTGAGCTGCTCGTGCAGCCACAATACAAACATGGCCAATACAGTTATATTTCTCCAAAAGAGAAAATGCTGGAAAAGTAAGCAAACCCAGACATTCTTTTTCTATTAAAATAAAATGAAAGCAAATTACTGCGGATGCTGGAATATGAAACCAAAAGAGAAAATGCTGGAAAATCTCAGCAGGTCTGGCAGCATCTGTAAGGAGAGAAAAGAGCTAATGTTTTGAGTCCAGGTGACCCTTTGTCAAAGCTGATATTTCTGGTCAACTGATGTTGATGGTAAGGGGACTCAGCAGTCAGAGGTGTGTGACCAAAAACAAAAAGGTCAGAATTGTTTTGTGACAAGGAATCATGTAATTATAGCACTTTGAATGATCTGTAGTGAAACACAAATACTTTACGCCATTTAAAATAGGTGGAATTGTCAGATTTCAAGTAGAAACATTAGCTTTCTCTTTGTTTACCTTCTATTACCATCAAAACTGTGGACCAATGCCTTTGTATCAAATCATCAAAGTGTTGTCAGCATGATGCAATTAGTGCATGTGTTATAGGATGACGTCCATACTGTGATGAATGTAGGAATTTCAGATATATTGCATTATGAGAAATGAGATCATCCATTTTGGTAGTAATAACAGCAAAATGGGCTTCTATTTAAATAGTAAAAAAATTGCAGCATGCTGCTGTGCAAAGGGACCTGGGTGTCCTTGAGCATGAATGGCAAAAGGTTGGTTTGCAGGTGCAGCAGGTAATTAAGAAGGCAAATGGAATTTTGTCCTTCAATGCCAGAAGGATGGAGTTTAAAAACAGGGAGATCATGTTGCTGTTGGATAGGATGCTGGTGAGGTCACAATTGGAGTATTTTGTACAGTCTTGGTCTCCTTACTTGAGAAAGGATGTACTGGCACTGGAGGGGGTGCAGAGGAGAGTCACTAGATTGATTCCGGAGTTGAGAGGATTGGCTTATGAGGAGAGACTGAGTAGACTGGGACTATACTCATTGGAATTTAGAAGAATGAGGGGGGATCTTATAGAAACAAATAAAATTATGAAGGGAATAGATAGGATAGAAGCAGGGAACAATCACAAACTTGGCATCGACAGGAACAGAGAACAAGGAAAATACGGGCTGAAGCGGAGGTGAACGCGAGACGACAACGGCAGCGAAATCCATCCGGGAGAAGCAAGAGACAACACCAACACCAGATCCATTCACGTATTGCCTCTGTAATTGTTTCTCCCGCACCCAAATGTATATGTACCTCCCCAGTCCCCGTCCCCGTCCCCCACCCCTCACACACAGCACAAACAGATGCCTATTAAAGTGTTTAAAATAATATTGCCAATTGTACAGAGTTGCTGCTGTTGAGCTAGCGCACAATACCCTACCAGTTATTTTATTTTATTTTTTTGTGTGTGCGCGCTCTTCTCTTCTCTATATATATATATATATATATATATATATAATTATTGTGTACATAACGGTAAATATACTTTGTTCAAAAACCCAATAAAAAACATTTATTTTAAAAAAGGATAGAAGCAGGGAGGTTGTTTCCACTGGCATGTGAAACTAGAACTAAGGGGTACAGCCTCACAATAAAAAGGAACAGATTAAGGACTGAGTTGAGGAGGAACTTCATCGGCCAAAGGGTTGTGAATCTGCAGAATTCCCTTCCCAGTGAAGCAGTTGAGGCTACCTCATTGAATGATTTTAAGGCAAAGATAGATAGATTTTTGAACAGTAAAGGAATTAAGGGTAATGGTGAGTGGGTGGGTAAGTGGAGCTGAGTCCACAAAATGATCGGTCATGATCTCATTGAATGGTGGAGCAGGCTTAAGGGACAGATGGCCTACTCCTGCTCCTATGTTCTTTTTATATGTATTTGGTGCAGTAAGGGTTAAAAGCCAGGGATAGAATGTGAGTGCTGCAGTCAGGTTTTTTAAAATCCTGGTTTGAAATCAGCAGACACTTTTTGGAGACATAGGTGCAATTAAAGCATCATGAGAGTAAGATCCTAATTCATCCCAGCTAGGGGTATTATTTTCTGAAGTTGGGCTAATAGAATTCTGTTTATATTAAGAAGATTCTATGGAGAGTAGATAATTAGAGACAGTGTGTTTAATTTTAGTAAGATGATGTTGCCAATGGGAGGAGCCAGGGGCTGAAGCAGTTAGATGTTGAGGTTGCAGTTTTAAGAAATTACGTTTTAGATCGGGATGTGGCCAGAGAAGCAGCTTATCTCAATACAGTGAGTTTAGATCTGCCTGTGGACAGATTAACAGTTTCTGTGAAAAATAGCTCAGTTAAAAATTTGACTAGAGCTAGACCAGACAAGCAGTTGTTCTTAAGACAGTGAGTTAAAGATCCTCCTGTGTACAGGACCGGAGCAGTGTCTGAGGCTGGCTTTTTAAACAGTAGTTTAAGGCAGGAGAGAATCTGCAGCTGGTTCTGAAGGATCTCTCTTTCTCAAAGGGGTTTATCCAAGAAATCTGTTTACAGCAAGTATTCCTGAGCCTGCTTTTGTACGCAAGTGGATTTTGACTCGAGATGGATTTTCCTGGAGAGGAGATAAAGATAGCCAGCAGTTAAGGGTTATCATTAAGCATTGCTTAACTAATAATTGAAAGCTATTGGGTGGGACTCTCCATTGGCTGACGCCGAAATCAGGAAACGCAATTGGGCGGAGAATAGGTTCCGACAAACCGCGGGGGGTGCCGATTTGACACAAAATCGCAATTGTCGGACACCTCAACAGCGGCGTCAATGCGGTCCGAAGCCCACGTGCAGTAAACATCGCTTAAATGTTTGCATATCATTAGCAGGCCCAACCCGGTATTCTTCGGGGCCTCCAGCTTTCTCCACATCAGGTTTCCAAGCCGGACACTGGCCAGCGTGGGGGTCCTGCCATGGCCAGAGGATGATTGGGGGGGGGGGGGGGGGGAGGATGACGGAGAAACGAGCCGAGTGGCCGGGGTGATCCCCCCCCCCCCCCCCCCCACCCACCACCCCCACGAGACTGGGGAGGTGTCTAGGCACTGACCACCATTGCGCGGCCTGCAAGGTAGCCAGCTTGCTGCACGTCCCACTGAGCACCTACCTTGGCCCCTTGCAGAGTGATACCGGCCATATGGGTGCCCTCACCCCCACATCACACTCTCCGCCCCACCACCCGGCCGCCACCCGTTGGAAGGGCATCAGGCAGCCCACTGCAGCCACTATGGGGGTGCTGGATGGGGACTGCGGAGCATAATGCTGGCATGGGCATGCCAGTTGACAGTACCTTTCACCCGCTGCAGACAATGGATATTGGAACTCAATCAGCAATGGTGGCCTTCCTGCCAGTTGTTGCAGTCTTTGGGAATGACCTGCAGCTGTACAAGCTGGTGCTGCCGAGGAGGAGGAACCTACCTTGCAGCAGCAGAGCAAGCAGCAACGGAGCGTGCTGCAGCAGAGCCTGCCCCAGAGGAACAGGAGGCAGCCGCCCAGAATGGAGAGCCGGCTGCCCAACAGACCGAGGAGGAGGTGCCAATGAGGTGCCGCATGAGGCCTCATCAGACTGAGCATGGTGTCGAAGACTCCGACTGAGCAGCGAGACAGTGCAACGTATCTGCCAGATCATGGCACACCTGACACAGCGGGGGGAGGGGGACACCCTGCTCCCGGTGGCCGTCAGGGTGACAATCGTCCTGAAATTTTACATGACGGGGTCCTTTCAGGTGCCGGGTGGGGACCTGATCACACATACCTCGGTGCACAGATGCACCCTTGCCGTCATGGAGGCCCTATATGCCTCAATACATCCAATTCAATGTGGACTGAACCCACCAGGATGCAGCGGGGTTCGCCACCATCTTCAACTTGCCCCGGGTTCAGGGGGTGATCGACAGGATGCATATCGCCCTACGAGCAACTGCAAATGACAGGCTGCTGTACACCAACCAAAAGGGGTTCCACTCGATGAACGTGCATCTGTGACCATCAGCTGCACATCATGCACATCTGTGCCCGATACCCAGGCAGTGTGCACAACGCCTTCATCCTGGCACACTCGATGATTCCTGACATGTTCGGGTTCCCCACCACCACCCACCCCACCGTCATACGTGCCTCCCACACTACACGGTGCGGGCCCTAGGTTGGCAGCAACACTGGTCCATGAGATGGAAGATGATGACAACCCTGCAATGAGCTCTGGTGCTCTGCATTGTATGACGCCTGACTCCTTCCCACGGTCGCACTTTCCACCATCCATCTGGGTGATCCCTGCATGCGAGCTGGTCATTCCATTACATGGTCCCATCGAATCCCTGGGATGACGATGGTGGGGAGCACAGGCCACCCACAACGTCCGCCCATTCTCTCCCCCCGACCCTCACACGCCCTCTGGCCAGCTCAGGCCAGCCCATCCCTCACACCCATCTGACAGAGCACCGAGGCAGGTTGTAACAGTGTGAATAACGTATATACAGATTTGTGTCCTAGCCCCTATCACTAAAATGTGCCCTGCATCGGTGCCAACTTAACTTTCTTTTTTTTTTTAAATTTAGAGTACCCAATAATGGTTTCCCCAATTAAGGGACAATTTAGCATGGCCAATCCACCTAACCTGCACATCTTTGGGTTGTGAGGGTGAAACCCACGCAGACATGGGAATAATGTGGAAACTCCACACAAACAGTGACCTGGGGCCGGCATTCGAACCTGGGTCCTCAGCGCCTCAAATCTAGTGCTAACCCCTGCGCCACATGCCGCCCTCCAACTTCACTTTCTGGACTTATAGGTCCGAATGCTACATTCTTGGTGGATCCCCACAGGAGTGGATCGGCCTGCTGTGATCCCGCCCTGTGACCTGGATCCCCATTGGCAGCCGTCTTCTGGGGCGACCGGGCCTGGATAGGCCCAGCTGCTGCTCGGATGGCGTGGGGCTACCCTGTTCTTCCCGCTGCCCACCAGATGCGTCAGGCAATTGGGGGGGGTACTGTGGTGTTCTGGCACTGTGGTGTTCTGGCACTTCCCCTGCGAGATTCACTGGCATGGGCTCCCTCACCTCCTCCTCCCTCAGGCTACTCCAAAGGAGGGGGGTGCGAGCGGAGCTATCCAGAGGCTCCCCCGCCACCTGGTGCTGCCAGTCCTGGAGGCCCGCTCTGGTCTAGACCAGGGTCTGCATACTCGTGGCCATGGAGCACAGGGAGTGGACCATCACCGTCTGGGAATGCGCCACATCACCCATTCAATGTTCCACTACTTTTCATGGTTTGTGTCACATCAGCTAGTGAATGAGCCATCTCCCTTTGGGACTGGGCCACCTCCCTCGGTCTGTGCCACGTTGGCTAGTCCCTGGTCAATGTCACCGACGTTGCCAGCCTTGGGCTGCTGAGACTGGGCCACGCTCATGAGCGCCGCTGCGATGTCCAGGTGGCTCTGGCAGGGGTGTGAGAATAGTGCGGGGGATGTTTGGGGGGGGGGGTTTAGGGCTGTGGTGTGGGGGATGAGCAGTGGTGTGGGGGTGGTGTCAGGGCGGGGAGGGGTGTTGATACACGTGTCACAGGTGACATGGTGGCACAGTGGTTAGCACTGCTGCCTCACAGCTCTGCCACAGTCAGAGTCTGCAGGTCCAGCAGGAGCCCCTTCAGCTTTCTCCCGCTGCCGTGAGGGGGGGAAACGGGGGAAAGAGACAGGAAATGACACTGTTAGACAGTTCCACGCATGGAGCTCAGGGGGTGGCTAGCTGGTGCCCTCAGTGGCCAGAGCACTCGGCCATAGCGGCTGGGATGGGTGCCGGCATGTGGTGCGTGGGGGGGTTCGGCCACGCTCAGAGTAGTGGGGGGTGGGGTTTACGGGTGTGTGGTGTGGGAGTTAGTGCTAGGAGCACAGTGCTGCCTCCTCACCCAGGCCGCCCTGAGGGGGTTGTGCAGTTTTTTCTGTCACTGCTGGCCGGTCCAGACAGTGTTGCTGACAGCGCTGACCGCCTCTGCCACCTGCACCCAGGCATGACGAATGGCGACGGCTGACAGCCCCCTCCCCGGGCTGGAGTACAGGGTCAACCGCCTCTCCTCCACAATGTCCAGGAGGGTCTCCGGCTCGGGGTCCGAGAAACAGGGTGCTGCTCTCCTCGCTGCCATCTTGTTGGCTGGGATAGTGTATGTGGGGAGTTCAGTGTGTATATGCAGCTCGTCAGCCTCCTAAGTGTCAATCACGAAACCGGTGAATCCCGCACCATTTCTCATTGGAATCGATTGTGTTCCACGTGGCACTGGTGCTAGCGCCTTAGTAGTAGCTGAATCAGTCCAGGTGCGGCGCCAGTTTTGCTGTCGTGGAGCTCCACGAATCCTGCACCGGTGTCAACACAGTCTCAGAAAGGGAGAATTCCGCTGACTCTCTTTATGATGTTAAAGTTCGTAATACTGTGTTGGTAATGTGGGGCGAGATTCTCCGACCCCCCACCGGGTCGGAGAATCGCCGTGGGCCATTGTGAATCCCGCCCCCGCAGCCCGCCAAATTCTCCGAAGGGAGAAAATTCGGCGGGGCGTCAGTCGCGCCGCACCCTCGGAGAATGGCATGGGTGGGCGCAAGGCAATGGATTTTGGGGCTGCCGATATTCTCCCATCCAGATGGGCCGAAGTCCCGCTGACGTGATCACGGGTCACGTCGGCGTAAATTAAACCACCTTTCAAACGGCGTCAACCAGTGCTCAAGGTTTACGCCGACCAGCGTGGGTGACGGCCTGGGGGGTTGGCCGCTGGAGAGGCGATGGCGTGGCCGCAGTCTGTATGTGTGGGGGAGAGGTGTGTGTAGGGTTGTGTGTGCGCGCGCGCGGCGGGGGTGGGTTAGAGTGGGCTGGGCTCCGGGGGAGTGCCGGGAGGGGGGGGGGGGGGGGGGGGGGGAGGATGACTGCCGGGGAGGGGGACGGGGGTCCGTGCCGGGGAGGGGAATAGGGTGACGGGGTCCGTGCCGGTGAGGGGGATGGGGGGGACGGGGTCCGTGCCGGGGAGGGGCCGGGGTCCATGCCGGGGAGGGGGACGGGGTCCATGCCGGGGAGGGGGACGGGGTCCATGCCGGGGAGGGGGACGGGGTCCGTGCCGGGGAGGGGGACGGGGTCCGTGCCGGGGAGGGGGACGGGGTCCGTGCCGGGGAGGGGGGTGGGGTCCGTGCCGGGGAGGGGGACGGGGTCCGTGCCGGGGAGGGGGACGGGGTCCGTGCCGGGGAGGGGGATGGGGTCCGTGCCGGGGAGGGGGATGGGGGGACGGGGTCCGTGCTGGGGAGGGAGTTGGGGGGACGGGGTCCGTACAGGGGAGGGGGAAGGGGGTCCGTGCCAGGGAGGGGGACGGGGACGGGGTCCGTGACAGGGAGGGGGATGGGGGTCCGTGCCGGGGAGGGGGTACGGGGTCAGTGCTGAGGAGGGGGATGGGGGGACGGGGTCCGTGCAGGGGAGGGGGAGGGGGGTCCGTGCCAGGGAGGGGGAGGGGGTCCGTGACGGGGAGGGGGGGGGGGGGGGGTGCGAGGGCAAGTGAGTTGGTCCACCTGGCCAGGTGCCAGCCTCCAACAGTCGGACCCATGCGGTCCATGCCACCTGCTGGGGGGAGGAGGAGGTATGGGCAATGATGACATGTCGTCGTTCCCCGCCCCCCCCCCCCCCCCCCCCCCCCCCCCCCCACACACCAGCCCGTCATGTTTTCCGGTCATCCAGCGATGTTGGCCGCCGTGGCGGCAGCCGCGAATGTCCATGTCGCCCTGTATGAGGAGGAGGAGCGTGCCAGAGAGGTCAGGCTGCCGCAGAGGGGCAGCGGCAGCCGACCAGGCTGGAGGGACACCTGACTGACAGGACGAGGAGGGAGAAGGAGGACGTCGCAGCTCCACGGCAACGGAGGCACCCGAGGACGCCCTGTGTGTACCGGCCCCGGCTGTCATACCAGGACCTCACGGACCGGGAATGCAGGAGGAGACTCCGGATGAGCCGGGAAACCGTGGCACACATCTGCCACCTGCTGGCGCACCTGTCACCGCGTGGCACTGGCGGGGGACATCCTCTCCCAGTGTCCGTCAAGGTTACGGTGGCCCTGAAACTTTATGCAACGGGGTCATTCCAGGCACCGAGTGGGGATCTGTCCGGCATATCGCAGACATCGGTGCATCCGGGCAGTGACAGACGCCCTATATGCCATGGCGCACCGCTACATCCGCTTCCCTGTGGACCGGGCCAGCCAAGATGCCCGGGCCGTGGGCTTCTCTGCCGTGGCCGGGTTCCCCATGGTCCAGGGCTCGATTGATGGAATGCACGCCGCCGTGCGGCCACCTGCAGATAACAGGGCCGTGTTCACCAATAGGAAGGGGACCTATTCGATGAACATGCAGGTGGTCTGCGACCACCGCATGATGATCCTGCACGTCTGCGCCCGGTACCCGGGCAGTGTACACGACTCATACGTGTTGTCACGGTCATACATCCCCGGCATGTACGAGAGACGCCATCCCCGGCTGAGGGGCTGGTTGCTGGGCAACAGGGGCTACCCATTGCGATCGTGGCTGATGACGCCTATACGGAGGCCACGCAATGAGGCGGAGAACCGCTACAATGATGCCCATGTAGCGACAAGAGGAGTGATAGAGAGGTGCTTTGGCGTGCTGAAGATGCGTTTCAGGTACCTGGACCTCTCTGGGGGCGCCCGCCAGTATCGGTCAGATAGGGTCGGCCGCATCATTGTGGTGTGCTGCGTCCTGCACAATATAGCCCAGCAGAGGGGCGATGTGCCGCAGGCAGAGGACGGCGGAGTGGAGGAGCAGCAGGAAGAGGCGCATGCCTCCCCAGATGAGGGGGTTGGGGGCAATGGTCAGGGCAAACGGGCTAGACACGGGCGGGTCGCAGTCCACCGTTACCGGCTGGGCCAGCGGGCACGGGACAGGCTGATAGCCGCCCGCTTCACTGACTAGATGGGCGTGGGAATCGGGTAGTGTGGCCACAGACCGCATACCATGGCAACACCCGACCACCCACACCCCCCACCCATCCACCCACCCAGCACCCTCACCCCCCTCCCCAACCCCCCCACCCCACCTGAATGCACACCACCCCCCCATTGCCGATCCACCTGCGGCACAACGGCCGGGCTCACATAGTTGCCGGTGGACGCCTGTCTATTGCAGGCCATGGAGGATGATGACAACCCGCTCTGCGATGAGCTCCTGGGTCCACATCGTTGGACTATGTCTGACCCATGGCCACAGTACCACCATCCCTGCATGCGGCTGTGACGCTGCAGCGCACGGTCCCGTCCTCTGCCGGGGGGGGGGGGGGGGGGGGGGGGGGGGGGTGTGTTGATGGCGGCCCAGTGGGAAGGGGGCAGACTCACCTGGGGCTGAGGTAAGACACCCCTCACACACACACTTGCGCTCAACGTACATGACACCCCCGCACGCTTTGGACAGAGCACAAAGGCAGCTTCTGTAGGTGTAAAATTGACTTTAATAACGAAAGGAGCTCATGCACGTGCCCTAGCCCCTAAAACACCTCTGTGCCCTGCACCCGTGCCAACTTACTCAGTGTCTAATTGTTTGGCCTTACGGACCCTATGACTACGTCTAGGTGGTTCCCCAGACGGTACAGCAGAACTGGAGGTGGGCTCCTGTGATTCCTGCCCTCTGACACGGGATCCCTTTGGCTGCCGTTTCCTGGGGCGTCCTGGCCTAGATGGGCCAGCCTGTCCTGCCCGTTGCCTACCCGATGCACCTGGGACGGAGAGGGGGGGGGGGGGAGAGAGTCCGAGGTGTCGCGGTGTTCCGGGACCTTCCCTACAGGGGGACCCGGGACGGACCACAGCACCTCCTCCTCCCTCGGGGTGCCCGATGGCCCCCACGCCTCTACATGGGTGGGGGATTTGAACGGACTGGCCATCCGACGCCTCCCCGACATCTGGCGCTGCCAGTCCTGGAGGCCCGTGCTGGTATCGACAAGGATCTGCAGGTTTACAGCCATGGAGCTCATGGAGTTGGCCATCCCTGTCTGTGTCTGGGCGATGCCGGCTAGCACATGGGCAATGGCGCCGATGCCCTCAGCGATGGCCTGCTGAGACTGGGCCATGGCGTTGAGCGCCTCTGCCATCTGGCGCTGGCTCATGGCCTCCTGTGAGAGGGCAGCCATGTCCTGGGCCACAGACGCCGCCTGCACGGAAAGCCCCAGGCCTCACAAACCGCTCCCCATGTCTGACACCGTCGCATCCATTGCCTCCACCGCGGACGTCACCCGTGCCGTGTCGGCCTGGGTGGCACGCATGACCAGTACCACTGCCAGCTCCTGGACGCGGGTGGACTCCTCCACCTGCGACTGCAGCTGCCGCAAGCTGGCCGTCACCCTCTTCGCTCGTCTCAGGTTCAGTGGTTGCATCGGACCTATGGGTGGGTGTGGTAACTCCAGGAACCCGGGATCCATCTGGGCGGCAGATGTTCGCTTGGGCTGGGCTGCCCTCTGACCGCCCGGCCCCTCTGTTGCTCCTACCTCCACCTGCTGTACCGGGACGGCTGTGTTGTGCGCACCAGTGAGTGTACCAGACGCCTCATCACTAAAGTGCCCAACCGAGGTGAGTGTTTCTGTGATGGTGGAGGGTGTTGGTGACAGCAGTGGCGTTGTGTCATGGCACTTTGGGGTGGTGGTTCGTCTCCGCCCATCCAATCTGTGTCACTGTCCTGTATTTCAGTTTCCTGGGTAGGGGTGTCCTGAATAGGGGTGTCCTGAATAGGGGTGTCCTGGGTAGGGGTGTCCTGGGTTGTGGTTTCGTGGCTCGGCTGTGACGGGGGCCTGTGGCTGCCCCTCTCGTCGCTGGGTGGCACACGCCTGCATCGTCGCACCCGCACGAGACGGGGGCGTCGTCTCCCTGTTGCTCCAGGTCTCTCCGTCTCCCGTGGTCTCCGAGGGGCATCGTGCGGGCGTCGCATGCCAGAGGGTCTGGGTCTCTCAATCTCCAGTGGTCTCCGAGGGGCATCCTGCAGGCGTCGCATGCCAGAGGGTCCGGGTCACTCCGTCCCCAATGGTCTCCGAGGGGCATCGTGCGGGCGTCGCATGCCAGAGGGTCCGGGTCTCTCCGTCTCCAGTGGTCTCCGAGGGGCAACATGCGGGCGGTCTGCATCTGCGGGGATGGGTGCCTCGATGTTTGCTCCTGTGATACACAATGAAGCATGCATGGTTAGACATCAGGCAGTGATCAGGTGATATGGGGGACGGGGAGATATGGGGGAGGGGGGATATGGGGGAGGGGAATATGGGGGATATGGGGGATGGGGGGGGGGATATGGGGACGGGCTGTCGGTGGCTCACTTGCTGGTGGGCCCCCGACCTCTGCATCTGCAACCTCCCGGTCCTCAGGTCCGCCAGCCAGTTCCAGGGCCCTTCCCTCATGTTTGGTCAGTGGCCTCTCATCAGCGGCGCCTCCTCCAGTTCTCACATGCTCCCTGGTGTTGTGTGCACGTTCCTCCTGTGGGGGTGTGGTGGCAGGGGTAAAAGGCAACAGTGTTAGGAAGGTATATGAATGCACGCCATCGGTTGCGCATGTATTGCAGAGGTTAAGGTTAGGGCTGGATTCACTTGGGGAAATGGGGGAAGGCGGATATGGGGGAGGGGGGGGATATGGGGGAGGGGGGGGATATGGGGGAGGGGGGGGATATGGGGGAGGGGGGGATATGGGGGAGGGGGGATATGGGGGAGGGGGGATATGGGGGAGGGGGGATATGGGGGAGGGGGGATATGGGGGAGGGGGGATATGGGGGAGGGGGGATATGGGGGAGGGGGGATATGGGGGAGGGGGGATATGGGGGAGGGGGGATATGGGGGAGGGGGGATATGGGGGAGGGGGGATATGGGGGAGGGGGGATATGGGGGAGGGGGGATATGGGGGAGGGGGGATATGGGGGAGGGGGGATATGGGGGAGGGGGGATATGGGGGAGGGGGATATGGGGGAGGGGGGATATGGGGAGGGGGGATATGGGGGAGGGGGGATATGGGGGAGGGGGGATATGGGGGAGGGGGGATATGGGGGAGGGGGGATATGGGGATATGGGGGAGGGCTGTCGGTGGCTCACTTGCTGGTGGGCCCCCGACCTCTGCATCAGCAACCTCCCGGTCCTCAGGTCCGCCAGCCAGTTCCAGGGCCCTTCCCTCATGTTCGGTCAGTGGCCTCTCATCAGCTGGGCCTCCTCCAGTCCTCATATGTTCCCTGGTGTTGTGTGCGCGCTTCTCCTGTGGGGGCTGGTGGCAGGGGTAAAAGGTAACAGTGTTAGACAGGTATATGAATGCACGCCATCGGTTGCGCGTATATTGCAGAGGTTAAGGTTAGGGCTGGATTCACTTGGGGAAATGGTGGAAGGCGGATATGGGGGATATGGGGAAGGCGGGATATGGGGTGGGGGGATATGGGGGATATGGGGGAGGGGGGATATGGGGGAGAGGGTATATGGGGGAGAGGGTATATGGGGGAGAGGGTATATGGGGGAGAGGGTATATGGGGGAGAGGGTATATGGGGGAGAGGGTATATGGGGGAGGGGGGATATGGGGAATATGGGGAGGGGGGATATGGGGAATATGGGGAGGGGGATATGGATATCGGGCGGGGGGGTGGGGGGGGGCGACTCACCCTGGCTGCTCTGACGAGGTCGTTCACCTTCTTGTGGCACTGGGTGCCTGTCCGTGGTGTCAGGGCCACAGCGCTGACTGCCTCTGCCACCTCCCTCCACAGACCCCGGCTGTGGCGTGGGCGACTCCGCGGCCGTGTCCGGGATACAGGGCCTCCCTCCTCTGCTCCACTGCATCCAGGAGCGCCTCAATATCGCGCGACTGGAACCTCGGGGCTGAGCGGCGGGCGGCCATCCGGTCGGGTCTTCTGGTCGGGTGGGGGGAGCAGCGCGTCTTACGAGCAGTCACGCCGTGTATGACGCCGCATGGCGTGAACCAGCGCGGATAGAGTCACGTCGCTGCTAGCCCATTCCGGGCTGGAGACTTAGCGACGTTTGGGGCGGCGTGATGCAGGTGGGGTTTGCGCCGTTTTTGGCGCCAGTCGGCGGACATCGCGCCGATAACGGAGAATTCCGCCCCTGATTTTTCTTGGCCAATCTGTATGCTTCTTCCTTGGATCCGATACTATTTCCAATTTCTTTTGTAAGCCATGGATTGGCCCTCTTACCCATTTTGCTTTTATGCCAGACAAGAATGAACAGTTGCTGAAGTTCCCCCATGTGTTCCTTGAATGTTTGCCATTGCCTATTCACTGTCACCCCTTTAGGTAACTCTCCCCAATCTACCAAAGCCAACTCACACCTCATATCTTCATAGTTTCCTTTGTTAAGATTCAGCACCCTAGTCTCCAAATCAACTTCACTCTCCATCTTGATAAAATATTCTATCATATTATGGTCGCTCATCCCCAAGGGGTCTCGCACAGCCAGATTGGCAATGATTCCCTTCTCATCACACAGTACCCCGTCTAAGATGGTCTGCTCTCTAGTTAGTTCCTCCACATATTGGGTCAAGAAAACCATCCCGTAAACATTTCAGGAATTCCTCCTCTACTGCATTGTGGCGAATTTGATTTGCCCAATCCATGTGCAGATTAAAATCACCCATGATCACCGATATTCCCTTATTACATGCATCTCGAATTTCGTGTTTAATGCCATTCCCAGCATTACCACTACAGTTTGGGGGTCTATATGATACGCATTAATGTTTTATCGGCCTTGGTATTTCTCAACTCTACCCATACAGACTCCACATTGTCAGAGCTAATATCCTTTCTCACTATTGCGTCAATTTCCTCCTTAACCAGCAGTGCCACACCACCGCCTTTTCTTTTATGCCTGACCACCTAAATACTAAATACCCTGGGACATTCAGTTCCCATCCCTGGTCACCCTGCAGCCATGTCTCCATAATCCCAATTATATCGTACCCATTTTTATTTATCTGGGTGATTAGTTCATCCACTTTATTCTTTTGCACATTCTATAAGCCTCTCGGGCTTGTGTTTTGAGCCTTCGATATCTGCCATAAGCTGCCCTTTTTCTCCTGATCCAATGCTGTATTATCCTTTAATATCCAGGGTTCACAGGGCAGCACGGTGGTGCAGTGGTTAACACTGCTATCTCACAGCGCCGAGGTCCCAGGTTCGATCCCAGCTCTGGGTCACTGTCTGTGTGGAGTTTGCACATTCTCCCCGTGTTTGCGTGGGTTTCACCACCACAACACAAGGATGTGCAGGGTAGGTGGGTTAGCCACGCTAAAATTGGCCTTAATTGGAAAAAATGAATTGGGTACTGTAAAAATTTTTTAAAATTTTTTTTTTATATCCAGGGTTCATTGGATTTGTTGGTCCCACCCTTTTTCTTGATAGGAACATGTTAGCCCTGTACTCTCCTTATTTCCTTCTTGAATGCACCCCACTGTTCTGTCACAGATTTACCTAAAAGTGCCTGCTCCCAGTCACTCTGGCCAAATCGTATCTGATCTTATTAAAATCGGCCTCCCTCAGTTTAGGACTCTGATCTAAGGCCCATCCTTGTCCTTTTCCATAACAATCTTGAATCTATAAGTTATGATCACTGTCTGCAAAACATTCCCTCACTGATACTTCAACTATTTGCCCAGTTTTGATAACAAAAGTTAAGTCCAAGTCTCTTGTAGGTCTGGCTTAAAAACACTCCGGGATGTATTAAATGAATTCTGCTCCCTCGAAAGCTTTCACACAATGGCTAGTCCAGTTAATATTGGGGAAGTAGAAATCCCTCACTATCACTACCTTATTACTTTCACACCTCTCTGAAATTTGTCTATATATCTGCTCTCCTAATTCTCTCGGAATGTTAGGGGGCCTACAGAACACTCCCAACAGTGATTGTTTCTTTTTGTTTTTTATGTTCTAACCATATAGCTTCAGTTGAAGAGCCTTCTAAAATGTCGTCCATCCTTACTGCTGTAATTGATTCCCTGATTAAAACTGCGACATCCCTCCTCTTTTACCTCCTTCCCTATCTGCCTGAAGATTCTGTATCCTGGAATATTGAGCTGCCAATCCTGCCCCTCTCTCAATCATGTATCAGCAACAACAATTCCATAATACCGCCATTTTTTAATTGTGCCCTCAATTCATCTGCCTTGTTCGTCAGACCCTTTGCATTAAACTAAATATTATCCAATCTTGTCAAACACCCTTTAGACATAAGTGGTCTAGGCATTCTATGCTTTTCTGACTCACTTGATATCTCCTCTAATTTTGGCTGTGCGTCTACCCCCTGACCCTCTCTCAGAACCCAAGGGCCCTGACAAGTTAGTTTAAACCCTTCCCAACAGCACTAGCTGACCTTACCTTTCTGTGAACAAACCAGAAATGCTGCAACATTAACAGGACACTGTTGTACCTGTAAAACCTCAGGTACTTTCGGCCAGTTTACTTATTCAAAGGTTTTACCAAGGGTGTCTTTATTTACGAGGAAACAAGCCACAAACACAAGATCAAAAATTCAACAATATTTATTAACACAATTAATCCTTATATTACACATAAAATACTAGAGGTACCCAAGATCAGTGTATACTACCAGTAAAGATGCAAAGATGGCTTGGCAGGCTACGGATCTGATCGCTGGAATTCCTCTGGCCCGTCTTCACAAAGGTGGTTCTCGTTGGTGGTCTCTTCCTTTCTTCTGGGCTGGTCAAGGTTTGGTCTGGTCTGGTCTTCACTCCTCCGATCTAGTCAAGGTCACTTCGCACATCGAGTCTTTGTTCCCGAGGGGTCCGGAGCACCTTGTTTTATCCCTCTCTGACTTAGCGCCCTTTTCACTCTTCCTGTGGCCTTTGCCAATGGGGTATCGAAATGGCAGGAATTCTAGGCGTCCGAGAGTCTGGCCCAGCCCGGGTACGTAACAATAGGCCGGTGCATTTCAATCGGATCGATTATCGCTTGATAGCCGATTGACAGGGCCCGTCCGGACATGTCGTGGCAGCCTGTCTGAGCTCTAGTGTTTTCAAACTTGGCCAGTCCGAATTCCAATGAGGCTGCGCTGTAGCGAGTGTGGCTTGTTTTAAAGTGTCCAATTCCTTAACTGAAAACACCCAATTTTAATCGGGCGAATTTGTTAATTTAAAATGCCCAATTTTATTCGGGCCTAAACCTAGGCCTTGTTAGGTTACCACAATACTAACTGTAATACCAGAAACACTACAAATCTTTATGTAGACACTTATCGCCAAGTACTAACACATCTTTTTCAATAGGTACAAGAGGTAGCCAAAGCCACTTACAGAACTCTGCTTCTCATTAACCTATTGAATGTTATGGCAATAAATCTGTTGCATAACAGAACTGATTAGTTCAAGTTATGCAAGTTGTGGTTCATACGATTTAGGAGCACAACTTTTAATTTTGGGAATTGAATTTCAAAATGTAAGATAAATGGCAAAAGAAACCAAGGTGCGAAAACAATACACAGAGTGAAGTCACACGGATTTGTAGTCTTCACTCTATTTCTCTCTCCGGGATGCTGCCAGACCAGCTGATTTTTTTCCAGCATTTTCTGTTTTTGTTTCAGATTCTAGAATCCAAAATATACTTTGCTTTTATGCAACAGATGATCCTCTCTTAGCTTCATAATGGAGCCAGTAAGCCTAAAAAGATTGCAATTTTCCCCATTAGAAATATAAATTATTTGTGTGGGTCCCAGAATTAAAGGGATGCTTTGAAGATAAAATTAGTTAATTTGGATTGATATCAGGGACGTCCAGGGGTACCCCTTTGCCAAGGAGCGAGATTGCAGGGAGTTCTCTTCGGTTTAGAGTTTTTTCTGCGTAGTTTCTCACAGAAAGGAGCAGTTAACTTCTGCGAACAGACAGAGAGAAAAACCTGTCAACAGTTGTAGTTAAGGACTGGGTCAGGAGCTATAAAGCAGCTGGAACCAGCGGCAGAAGGTTATAAAGAGATATTAAGCAAGAATGTGGTGAGGCCCATGCTTGAGCCGGTGGGGTCCAAAATCATACGGTGTTGATAGGGAATTGGAGGGTTCACCTAGTTGGATGGTAGTGAAAGGACCCCAAGAAATCTCATACCTCAAAGAATGGTGGGAATACTGAGGAGAGTCGAAGTGAATTCCCAAGAGCTGTGATACAGCTTGGTTTGGTCCTCGTAGAAATGAAGGAATCCTCAAGACTCTGTAAAGTATAGGGGAATCCTTGGGTGGAAACAAAAGTAAAATGGGAAGTAGCCTGTTGAGATTTTTCGATTTAAAGTACAATAATTTACTAAATATTGTGTTAACAGCACTTGCTTTGTTTAATTCTTGAACAGTAAGACATTTTTGGTTAAAGCATTAAATCTTGTGGCGTTGTTTCAGTTAATAACTGGAAATTCTCATTTATTTTTAAAACTTAGTCCTCAAATGAGTTTATACAGAAAAAACTGAAATACATTAGCACGTTAATTAATTGCAAATCCAAAATTACAAACAAAGCTAAACATGCAGAGAGCGTATTAGCCAAATAAGCCTGCATACCCCAACTTAACTGGTCATAGGTAAAACCAGAAATCTTTTGCTTAAAAACAATATTTAGACTGTTACATCTTAGTTTATATCTAAAACTTAGATCCCGAGAGGGAAAAAAATAGATTGAGCAATAGGGGGAAATATGTTATGACATCATAGATCATATAGTACGATTTTGGCATCCCCGGCTCAAGCATGGGCCTCACCACATTCTTGCCTAATATCTCTTTATAACCTTCTGCTGCTGATTTCAGCTGCTTTATAGCTCCTTACCCAGTCCTTAACTACAACTGTTGACTTTAATTCATATTTTCATTGAATTAAAAGTAGAATAATAGAATCACAGAATCCCGACAGTGCAGAAGGAGGCCATTTGGCCCATCAAGTCTCCACCAACCATCTGAAAGAGTACTTCACCCAACCTCTCTCCCCCACCATATCCCATCATCCACTTAATTTGCACATCTTTGTGGACACTTAAGAAGCAATTTAGCATGCCAATCCACTTAAGCTGCGCATCTTTGGACTGATGGGAGGAAATCAGAGCACACGGAGGAAACCCACGCAGACACGGGGAGAACGTACAAACTCCACACAGACAGGTTGGAATTGAACCCAGGTTCCTGGCACTATACACAGCAGTGCTACCATCCCACCGTGTAGTAGTTTATATGTTGTGCAACAAACAAGATCCAAACATCTAATTTGACAGATGTAGATGCTCACATAAAATTGGTTTAATCAGAATAACATAGCAAGGATTCTCAGGCACTCTATAAACCCCTGATTAGAGATTCATGATTTATACGGTTATCATCGTAGCTTAGGCATCGATTATTGTATTTTTCTTTGCTCCTATTGCTTATACTTCACTTAACACACCTAAATTGTGCCTATTCCATTTATATCTGCCAAAATATAATTATAAGTCTGAAGGTGGCCTTCGTAATGGTATTTTAAACTGTCTTGTGCCAGAAAATGCATGAATTGTTTACTGGATATAATTACTTCAGTATTTCAAATTAACTGCAATCCAACCTTCTTGCAGGGTACCATAATATGACACTTTAGTGCTAATGGGCTACAGGCAGCAGGAAGAACAATGAATTGCAAAATTATGCTTGGATAAAAACAGGAATTTTTACTCAGAGTCAAAACATTCTATGTAGGAATTCGCTTTTCATTTCTGATAAGTAAACTTTATAACTAGGTCACTAATAAAATACATTTCGGCTTCCAGTTGCGCAATAAACCCTCTCAAAGAATTTAATTTTAAAATATAGTTGCAGTCGCAGATCTGCATTACGTTTGATTAAAGATTTTAGTGAATAGTAATTTCTTGAAAAGATTAACTGCTAATTAGCATGTGACTGCTCCCTCACATCCCATCTCTACAACAGAAGTTAATCTGAGGAAGATGATATAAGGTCTTTGTAAATGATATTGGTTGACTTTTGGGCATGAAGAATACATCTAAAACTGTAGGCACCAATTATGATTCACGACATGCATTTAGAAAACAGAAATAAAAATGGTTTTCACAATGAAAAATAGCAAATAAATCCAAAACGGTTAGTTAGTTCAGAGAAATTAATAGGTTATTATTTCAGATGCAAGCTTTAAGTTCTGATGAATGGCAACATTGAAAATGCAAATCTATTTTTCACTCAAGTGTTGACTTGCTATCCAAGTTCTTGTTTAACTTTGACTAGCTTGTTTAACTTTAACAGCATATTTACTCTTGCTTTTTATCTCCACTGTTTATCCAATACTTTTCTAGTAGTACACACCAAAGCTGACTTCTCCTCTGCCATTCTTGTCAAATAGCTGGAAAGCAACAAGGTACAAGGCATCTGGTGCACGCAAAACGGATTCAAATGCAAGGAAATCTTGAAAGGAGATCAGCCTGTAAATACAAGTAAACTATGTTAATAGATAGGAAAGAGACAGTCACCCCATAGTGGAAATGGAGGCCAAATCCTTAAATAGAATATTGCATCACTGTCAGTAGTGCTTCAAACCTGAGACAGTAAGCACAAGAGGAACGCATTACTGACCAAAGATTAAAAGCCCTAGACTGAACCTAATTAAATGTTATGACAAAAATCCCTTTTGGCTTTAAAATAATTTTATTTTAATTTGCGCAGAAACCCGCTGTTGTGCAGTAAATATGTATGATTAAGAACAATTCAGATGGGCTTACTGTGGAGCAGGTGTTTACCAATATTTAAAATCAGGGATCATTCACCGCTCTTTGGATATTCCAGCTATTATACCAGGATCTTATAGAAATTTCTTGAAGTTAAAACATGACACGGATAATGAAAAGATAAAGACGTACTGCAGTATCAGGCTCCCAATTTTCTCTTCCTATTCCTCTTATTCCAGCATAAAGCAAACAGACATCAGCACAAATCAGCTGTTTAGCCATATACACTTTAAACAGGTAGGATCTTGTCTGGAAATTAGCACACACATCAGATTGTTGAATGAAAATTGTGGGCTACTGTGGACACAGAGCCTGTAGAAGTACAAATTCTGCCAGTTTGGGGATTATTTGGCTGATGTCAGAATCTACAGCAGAATCCTGCTGAATCATAGAAAGTTAACTGATGACAAATCTTACCTGAAGCAGCAGCCTCACACCATTAATGCTCAATTTTACCCATGTCATGTGGGTCAAAGTTAAATGCATTCTTTTGTTTCAGGTGGAACTTGGAAGTTCCCTATCCAGGCTCGGGGTCAGCCAGGAAATGTACATCATATGCAAAAGCAGCAGATATCTGGCATTTCAAACCTCCAAATTATTTCCCTTTCCCCTAAAATGTCACACACAGGGTATTAGGCACAGGGAAATGGTGAACATCATCTGTCAAAGATTCTTAAACTGGGATTCCTGAATGATTCCCCCATTTCTGTACTTGTTGGTTTATTAGTGTTATTTGCATTGATCTAATTACAGAAGTATTTCTTTCAATGGCAGCAATATTTCCATAGAGGCAACCTTTTGGATGAGATACAAATTTTGCAGCGGTTTCCCCACAGAAAATCCACTTTAAATGTAGAAAAGAAATGTCAAAAACTGAAAACAAAATACAAAAACAAACATTTTTAAAACACAACGTAGTACTGATGGGATGAAATTGGCTTGTGCCAGCAATGCAAACAGACTTGTAGCGGATTGGCAGCTGTTCTTTTAATGTTCCATTTTTCATTTACCATTTGGAAAATATTGCCAAGGTTTCTAAATTCCGATCAAGTAAAAGGGACAGTGAGACTAGGAACAGTTTCCAAAAAGGGTTTGAATCACAGTTCTGTTAACTGCATAGGAAAGAAGATTGAGCACAGTGAAAAATTAGCTGGCGATTTGCTATGAGCCTGTTCTGTGCTGCTAGCCTTGACCAATAGCATCCACTGAACGTGAAAAAGAATGATAGTTGAAGAATGTTTTCCTCCAGAATACAGCCAAAACCAAATTATGCACAGCTAATTATATTAATACATATTCACGGAACAGATCAAAATAATTCTTCTGCTAAAGAATTGTTTAAAGCAAGGAGCAACTTATCTGGAAATTAGTTGCCATTTCATCCTAATCATTTCCCAATAATCTATTTCAATTTTATTTACAAACTATGTCTTGGTTCAGCCAAAACCCTTTCATCTGTGCAAATCTGATGGTGCTGGAGAGTCGGAGAGATAATGTTACACACCCATCTAATTAAGGAAGGAATCTCAGGGTACATTGCAGGAGAGCATCAGCTTATTTAGCGTATTTGATACACATCAGCCAAAGGAAATTCAAGCACATAGGCAATTAATCTTAGGTTCCACCAGAACAGAGCATTTACATTAAGGGACATGGAATGACATGGAATTTATACACTAAATTCATCATTAATTCATTAAAGTTTTTAAGATCACACTATGTCACTTAAAATTAAGATCATATGCCATTTCACACAATGAAATCTAAAGACTGCTGCTCGAAACTAGCAGTCAGGTGCAGAATCCATTCTGCTCCTCCGTCACACAGCAATATTGTGGTGGCTCAAGACATACACTGGAGACTTCCAGTCGTAAACAAAAGGGGTTTATTGATGAACGGCAAAAACAGATAAGATACAGGCACAGAACACTACAGACAAGTCTTTACTCTTCAGCTCCCTGGTGTGATATTATGTATAATGTCTAGCACATTAAGAGTTAATGAAATATTTTATCCTGCCGCCAGATGGGGCTGGGGAATAGACCTACAAAAAGGAATGCCTCTCAAACTTCTGGGAAAAGGTGGGAGAAGGTTAGAGAGAGGAGGAGGAGGGCAGAGAACAGGTAGAGATAGTGCGTGTGAGATGGGTGTTAGTGTAATGTAGATTGTAATTATAGTTTATAATATTGCTAGCTTTAGGAATAGTGTTTGAACTGTATCATAAGTAGTGTGATAAAATTTAGCTTTGTTAATTTAACTTAGCTTTGTGTACACTATGTCCAGGATCCATCCTGAGTATTAGCAAAGCAAAGAACACCACATGCTACCAGGAGTGGAAAATCCACATGGTATCTAGGAGTGATTCCGGAAAGTATAGCAAACAGTTAGCTAGAGAGATTAGTTAAAAGAAAAGAACCACTATCATACTACTGACCACATCTCGTTGACAGCACTGGGCTCCAGCCTGTAAGATGGAAGGTCTGCAGAAGCCCAGGCACTTCAGGACAACTGGTAAACTTGATCTCAATTGGAAAACTTTCAAACAGCAGTTTGAATTGTATTTATCTGCCTCCGCGCTAGAGTCCGCTATTGACTAGCGTAAAATTGCACTTCTCTTAACTGTAGCTGGACCGCAAGCAATTGAGTTGTACAATTCCTTCCAATTTGAAGGCACTAATGATGAAACAAATTTGAACTGGTAATGAAAAAATTTGACATCCACTGCAAAGCCCAGGTTAATGAAACCAAGAGCGCTACATGTTTAAAAAAAGAATGCAGCAACAAGGCAAATCGATTGATTCATTTATTACTAGTCTAAGACTGCGAGCTCAGACTTGCGACTTTTTGTCAGTAACGGATTCACTCATCTGTGATCAAATCACTTTTGGTGTTAATGATGAGCGATTGCATGAACATTTACTTCGGCATGCAACATTGTCTTTAGATGAAGCGATTAATCGCTGTACGGCTAGCGAACAAGCTACAAACCAATATGCAGAGTTTAAGGCCCGGGAAAAGGGCACAAAATCGGAGAACGTGGCCAACGCCATTAACCCAGTGACGCAGTTCAGAAACCAGCGCAGCACTGCAGACGGCCATTTTGAACGTGCCGCAAGCAGTGTGATGACGTGTACGCGTTGCGGACACACCCACTTTATAAACTGCCCTGCACTTGGAATAAAATGTTCGCAATGCGACAAATCAAATAATGTTTCCTCCCAATGTCGTTCAAACTCAACGAAACCAGTGTTTGACTCTAAAAAATCGTCCAAGTACAATAAGAAAGCACAGTGTGCAAAACAGAGGTGCAAAAGAAATAATTTCTTATTCAAATTTAGAAACACCAAGTATACTCTACAAGACACTTGCATAGTTTTATTTTAAATATTTTTTTATTCTCTTTCTTATTTCACATTTTCTCCCAAATTTACACCCAACAATAAACAATAATCAGTAACGGGACTTCCGGTGATGGTGGGCGGGAGGCAGCCGCACATTGAGGGCTCCTGCTCGGGAATAGAAATTTTGGGGTTTTAACACCCGGTCCCAGGGGCAATGGAGGCTGAAAAAGCTGTAAGGCACAGGGAGGAGAAATGTCTAAGTTTGGGAGAAAAACGGCCGTGAAAAAGGGGGTTAATGAAAGTCCGCCGGTGAGTGGAAAAGTCAGCGCAAGAACTGTAAGGAAAGCGGAGGCTGGAGCACTAGGGGAGGCCGCATCGCTCACAGCAGAAGAAATGACCAAAGTGATGGTTGTGAAACTTGAAAAACAGTTCATAAAGCACATGGAACCGATGAAGAAGGAGATGGGGGCAGTACTGAAAGTGCTGGTGGAGGAGGCGATTGCACTGATGAGGGCAGCGGTATCAAGCGCAGCGGCGGAGGTGCGGGCGCAAGGTGAGACACTGAAGGAAGTGGAAGAGGCATTATCGCAGCACAGTGATCAACTCACCTCGATGCGGAAGGTTTCAGAGACCAACAACGGTCTGCGAGCCAAAATGGAAGACCTGGAAAACAGATCCAGGCGGCAGAATCTGAGGAACGTGGGTCTGCCCGAAGGGGTGGAAGGCCCGAGGCCGACGGAGTATTTTGCCACGGTGTTGGCGGAGAGGGACAAACTGGATCGGGCTCATCGGTCATGGAGGCCTATACCAAAGGCGAGTGAGCCGCCAAGAGTAGTAACTGTGTGTTTCCGTAGGTACAGTGTGAAGGAGAAGGTCCTGTGCTGGGCAAAGCAGAAGCAGGTGGTGCAGTGGGCTGGAGCTGGTATACACATATACCAGGGCTTTACGATGGAGCTGGCGAGGAGGCGGGCTGCCCACAGCCGGGTGAAGAAGGCACTGTACATCAGCAAGGAGCAGTGCGGCATAGTATATCCAACTAAGTTGAGGGTGACCTACAAATCCAAGGACTTTTATTTTGGGACGGCGGAAGCGGTGGAGGAGTTTGCGAAGGCAGAAGGACTGTGGCAGAATTGAGAAATGGGACTGAGAGCGGGTCGTATACCGATGTAGCCCATGTAACTTTATTTTTTTCACTGCGTGTTGGTGTATGTACTAAATGAGTCAACGCTGTATATTTGGACAAGGGAAGAGTTGGAACTTTCATTTGCAATGATGGTTCTTTGGGGCTTGGGTGTGTATGCTGGGGTTGTGTGCTAAAGGGGATTTCTTGGTTTTCCTGGGACCGGGCAAGGGGGAAGGAGACCCGGGTGGGGGCCTCCACGCTGGCCGGTTTAAGCCGGCCAGTGAACGGGAGTGAGGTGGAGGGTGGGGCTGCGGCCATTGGAGCCTGGTAGAACAGGTTTTGGTGAGTCTGGCCGGGGTGAAAAGTTGGGGAAGTAACCGAGGTTGGGGGGAGGAGTTTACAAGAGGAAGTGGAGGGGAGGAGTCTGGGACGGGGGTGGGGCGGCGTCAATTCATGGGTGCCATTCACGGTACTCTTTCAGGGATTGGATGGCATTCAATATTAGGGGGAGGTTGGGGGGGGGGGGTGGACTATATATGTTAACGGTGACCAGGGGCGATTCCCAATTCCTTTTTCCCTCCTTGGGAGGTTTAGTTTTATTTGATGCTTATATTGTCATACAGGCTGTTGTTTGGGGGATGGTGGGAGGACGGGATCGTTGTTGTTGGTAGGGGGATTGACATTGTATTTGTCACCGTTTGCGGTTTGTTTGTGGGGTGTAAATTCTGAAGAAAATGTGAAAATGGAGAATAAAAATATTTTTTAAAAAAAACAATAATCAGTAACGAATGTAATGTCAATCCCCATATCAATAACAGCGATACCATACCATTGGGGCAGCACGGTAGCACAAGTGGATAACACTGTGGCTTCACAGCGCCAGGGTCCCAGGTTCGATTCCCCGCTGGGTCTCGGTCTGTGCGGAGTCTACACGTTCTGTCTGTGTAGGTTTCCTCCGGGTGCTCCGATTTCCTCCCACCATCCAAAGACGTGCAGGTTAGGTGGATTGGCCATGATAAATTGCACTTAGTCACCAAAAAGGTTGAGGGGTCATTGGGTTACGGGGATGGGGTGGAACTGAGGACTTAAGTAGGTCGGTGCAGACTCGATGGGCCGAATGGCCTCCTTCTGCACTGTATGTTCTATCTTCTATCCTCTCAC
This sequence comes from Scyliorhinus torazame, assembly GCF_047496885.1. Taxonomy (NCBI): domain Eukaryota; kingdom Metazoa; phylum Chordata; class Chondrichthyes; order Carcharhiniformes; family Scyliorhinidae; genus Scyliorhinus; species Scyliorhinus torazame. The sequence goes on along the minus strand of NC_092712.1, from coordinate 166,898,663 downwards.
CAAACCCCCAAACATTAGCCCACATGATAACATAAACAAATGACAAAGAGGAATCAGGAATCACCCAAAGTCATCATTAACACATACAGTCCCCCCTCCCCCCAACCTGCCCAGCACCCCAACTCCCCCTAATGCATCCTTCCCTTTAGTTCAAATTTGACCTTTTCAAGCGTCAAGAATTCCAGCAGGTCCCCCCGCCACACCAGGGCACAGGGTGGAGAGGTCGATCTACACCCTAACAGGATCCGCCTTCGGGCGATCAACGAGGCGAATGAATGCTACAACAACTGCCTCCGCGCCTGTTTCCAACCCCAGCTGGTCCAACACCCCGAATATGGCCTTCCGAGGGCCCGAGTCCAGTTTCACGTGCACCACTTTAGAGATTACCCTAAAACCTCCTTCCAGTAATCCTCCAGCTTTGGACAAGACCAAAACATATGAACGTGGTTTGTGCCCCCCCCCCCCCCCCCCTCCGCAACATTCACATACATCTTCTACCCCCTCAAAGAGCCGGCTCATCCTTGCCAGTGTAAGGTGCGCTCTATACACCACCTTCAGCTGTATCAGCCCCAACCTCGCACACGAGTGGAGGCGTTCACCCTCTGGAGCACCTCACACCAGAACCCCTCCTCCATACCCTCTCCCAACTCTTCCTTCCACTTTGCCTTGATCCATTCTAGCGGCGCCTTCTCCTCCAAAATAGCCCCATAAACCACTGATACCACCCCCTTCTCCAGTCCCCCTGTCGTCAGCACCTCCTCCAGCAATGTGGAAGCCGGCTCTACTGGGAAGCTCTGTATCTCCTTTCTGGGAAAGTCTCGAACATGCATGTATTTAAATATTTCCCCCTGCTCCAGCCCGTACTCCGCTCCCAGCTCCTTCAATCCCGCAAAACGACCCCCAAGAAGCAAATCTTTTAGTGTCCTAATTCCAGTCTTCTCCCACCTCCGAAAATTCCATCCCACATCCCTGGCTCAAATCTATGGTTCCCCCAAATTGGCATTTCCCTTGACCCTGCCCCCAACCCGAAGTGCTATCGAAACTGCCTCCAAATTCTCAACAAAGCTATTACTACCGGACTCCCTGAGTATCTCCCCGGGGCCGTTGTGAGCGGCGCTGTCGCTAGCGCCTTCAATCCCAACCCCCTGCACAAACTCTCCTCCATTCTGACCCATTGGGAGTCAACCCCTCTGACCCAGCTCCGCACCTTCTCCACATTCGCCGCCCAGGAGTAATACATCAGGATCGGAAGACCCAAACCCACTGCCTGCCTTCCTCTCTATAGTAGCAGCTTTTTAATTCTGGCCACCTTCCCTCCCCATGTGAACGAGGTAATCATCCCTTCAATCTCTCTAAAAAACGCCTTTGGCAGGAAAATCGGCAGGCACTGAAAAATAAACAGGAATCGCGGCAGCACATTCATTTTAACCGCCTGCAACCGACCCGCCAGTGACAGAGGGAGACCATCCCATCTTGCCAGATCAGATATCACCCTCCCCACCGAACTAGAAATGTTGTACATACAGAGCACCCACCTCCCCCCCCTCCCCACCCCACCCTAATTTCGAGCAACCTGCACCCCCAGGTATCTAAAGTGAGTCCCTGCCTTATGGAATGGCAGCACCCCCATTCCTCCCCCCACCCCTGGCCGAGACACCACAAAATATTCACTCGTCTAGATTTAATTTGTACCCTGAGAAAGACCCAAACACCCGAAGCAGCTCCAGTATTCCCCCTATTGACACACTTGGCTCCGACACGTAGAATAAGTCATCGGCATAAGGACACCCTCTGCTCTATTCCACCTTCTTCTTCTCCCCCCCCCCCCCCCCCCCCCCACCCACCCCCGCACTATTCCCTTTCCATACCCCCAAACTTCTTAATGCGATGGCCGATGGCTCAATTGCGAGTGCAAACAGCAGGGGGACATAGGACATCCCTGCCTAGTCCCACGGTGGAGAGGAAAGTATTCTGAGCTGATGTTTTTGTGCGGACACTGGCCCTCGGCTCCTTATATAGTAGCTTTACCCAGTCCACAAATCTGGGTCCAATTCCAAACCGCTCTAGAGCTGCCATCAAGTACCCCCATTTTACCTGGTCAAACGCTTTCTCAGCGTCCAATGCCACAACCACCTCTGTTTCCTTCCCCCCCCCCGCTAGTACCATAACCACGTTCAATACCCTCCTAATCAAGACAGTTGCATAGTTGATGTGGTTACCATGATCAATCAATTGGACACTGATAAAAATAAAAAATTTCAAACTACAGATCAGAAGAAGGACTAGACTGTTCCACTGGACGTGAATGGTTCAAATATTTTAATTAAGCTTGACACAGGTGCTCATGCTAATCTAATTACAGATGCTGATCTGATACTAAACAAAATGTCTCCGAAGATACAATTGTCCAAATCTAACTGGCTACAATGGATAAAATAATTGCAACAAGAGGTTCATGCGGTCTCACAGTCAAGAACCGCGAGGGATGCCTTCCCTTCGAGTTTGAGATAATTGACTCAACTAAATCGTCATTGATAGGTGTGGACGCATATATACAGCTAAATTTAGTTCAGAGAATCCATACTGGCAGCCAATATATTGGTTCTCTCAGTGATGAGATGGAGGAGATCCAATAAAATTCTAACAGGATTGGACAGGGTAGATGCAGGAAGGATATTTCCGATGGTGGATGTATTCTGAACCAGGGGTCACAGTCTGAGGATACAGGGTAGACCATTTAGGACAGAGGTGAGGAGAAATTTCTTCACCCAAAGAATGGTGATCCTGTGGAATTCGTTACCACAGGAAGTAGCTGAGTCCAAAACATTGTTTGGTTTCAAGAAGCAGTTAGATACAGCACTTAAGGCAAAGGAGATCAAAGGATATGGGGAAAGCGGGATTAGGCTTTTGAGTTGGATGATCAACCATGATCATAATGAATGGCGGAGCGGGATTAAATGGCCGAATGGCCTCCTCCTGCTCCTATTTTTCTATGTTTCTTTCCAACTAAAAGGGCAATGCCTAACTTTGAAGGTACTTCCCAACCATAACATAACTCTTTCGATTCGTGAAAATACAGGATTTGCAATATTTTTATAATGAAATTGAACATCTTGTTGGAAGCAAATTCAAACAAGCTACTTGTAAATGTCTGTAACGTTAATTTAGAAGCTTTCTAAAACAAAGTATAAGCTATACTATCCTCTTCAAACAATTTTAAAATCATTTGGTTTTAATTCACGTTTAGTAAATTAAGTCAATATGTTAAATTCCCAAAGCTTGAAGTAGAAGCCACATTATCGTTCCTAATCAAATCAGGTTGAGGTTACTGTTTATTACCACACAAGGGTCCATTATTTACTACTACACAGTGAGCTTAAACCAACATGATAACATTTCACTTTTGGCATATACATTCAAAAAATCAGTGTTTCAAATTCAGCTTCCTCTGCAAACAAATCAGAAATGTTCTACTTTTAACTACCTTATATATGGCTCACTAAGCGGTTTTAAATTAATCATTTAATTCCATACTTAACTTTCAGAAGAATGCATGTTCACGTATGCGGATAACTTAAGAAAACCCCATTTAAGCTTTCCTTATTCCTACTTGACATAGATTGTGGCGCAGAAGTTGACCCGTTATAAAATGCCCTCTTTTTTTTTGGTGCCAAAATTCACGTTTAGACCTATATTCAGCATGAAAGTCGACTCTCCTTTTCTGCTAGAAATGCTTTACCTGTTTTCAGAGTCGGGATCAATTTTTTTACCTCAAGAGAGGCATGTTTTACTCACCTTATAAGTCAGTGCATGGAATCAAGCTGGTGATACGGACTGTGTTGCCAAGATGTGTGGAAGCTTAAGACATGCCCGTGCAAAGCAGATCACGCGTGGAGAACGACAAACAGAACTGGGTCCTCTGACAAAAGAATGAAGTACAAAGTTGGTTTCAGGCTAAAAGTATTTGCTTGGTACTTGATGACGTTTCTGAATCACTGAACAATTAATTCCAATAGCCTGGCTGTAGGTGCAGCATCATCATGTGGCTCTTCCTCATCTTCATCATCATTGGTCGGATTTGTAACTTTGACATCATCCTTCCACAAGTTCGACCGCATTCGATACTCCACATTTTAGAAATAAATTTTTGACAATATTGGGATCAAGCTTATTCCACAAATCTATGATCCATTGACACAATGTTGCTAGTGAGGGTTCTTGCATATTTTTATCCCGAGTTAATGTTTCTTTGCCTTCCAACATCCAATTGTTTCAAATCTTTTGGAGAGGTTTATTTATATAAATATCCAAGGGATGAAAAACACTTCTAAGATGGCCAAGAATAAATGCCACTGAGAGGCTAGTTGATCTCACATCACAAACTACATCACTGATAAGGTTGTATCTGAACATGCCCCAGACAAGCTGCAGTTTCATTGCGCAGTCCTTCTCCTGTATAGTGAACGTTAGAACTATATTTTCAATTATATGTGAAATTAAATTAATTGAGGAAACCACCAAGTTTGAACTGCTGTTGTACTGTATGCCAAAAAGACAACAAATATTACGCACTGCAATCAGGAAAGGAATTATTTCACTCTAAGGTGCAACACATCATATCCTGATACCATGCATTGAACAGGCGGCTGTAAAATTCAAAAGAATTATATCCTACTGGATAAGATTCTGTGCTTTTGAGTATTGATGGAAGCAAAGCAAAGGGATAAATCATTGTTTGTAGTTCATAATAGATAGGGGGGGGGGGGGGCACAAGACAGGAACGTGATGTCAGGTGTGTCAGTCCAGTCCTGTCCTCCATAGGGTTCTCTAAACGCAGACATGTCAGTGTCATGGGGATTGAATCTCTGCTGCTCCCTGTAGTCATATGCAACCTTGCCCTGCAAGAGAGGGAAGAATATTAGTGAGGGTCTTGCAATGCACTTGGGTGATATGCCTACCATAGTTGAATAGCAGAATGCATATGGGAGAGGTGGGTGCAAGCCTGGCCATATTTGTACTTGTGTGAGGATGAGGTGGAGTTTCTGAATGTTAGGCATGAATCCTGATTGCTGATACAAGTAAACTGGAGTGTAGTGCAATGAGCAGCTTTGTCAGCACAGGCTAATACCCTTATTCTGCCAGCATTTATACAAGTAATGTTAGCTAAACCACGCATGATCTGCTGAGATGGTATTCCTGATAACAAAAACTTATAAATGGAAATAATCTAAAGATTGCAAATGATGGGGCTGTCACTATTTCTGATAACAGCTGGTTCCAAGATTGGGATTGTCCTTGGGAAGAAAGAATGTTGATACAGTCTTGGAAACAAATGGCCTTTGCAATTTGTGTGGATGACTATCTTGACTGCGAAAACAGGGCCCGGACACGACCTGTTCAACACGGCGCTGAAATGGTTCACACCGCTCCCGCGTCCTTACGCAGCGTCAAATGGGCGCCGCGCCAACCCACGCATACGCAGGGAACGTCTTACGCACGCCGGCCCCTCACCAACATGGAGCCGCTGGTGTTCTGGGGAAGGAGGTAGGGCCTGGGGGGGGGGGGGGGGGGGTGAGGCCGGCCTGCCGATCGGTGGGCTCTGATCACGGGTCAGACCCCATCGGAGGCCACCCCAGTGAAGGAGCTCCCCCCCAGCGTTCCCGCAGAGTTCCCGCCGGCAGCGACCAGGGGTGGACGGCGCCAGCAGGAACCTTTCATGTCATAGCGGCCGTTCGGCCCATCCGGCTGGAGAGTCACCTCTTGCCGGTTCTCCGAGCGGCCCGGTGCGAATCACACGCCGTTGGTTTGCGGGGGGGTGGGAGAATCGCGTGCGGGGTCAGGGCGGCGTGGCACGATTCGCGCGGCACCCCGGCGATTCTCCCACCCGGCGTTGGGGGGGGGGGGGGGGGAGGAGAGAGAGAGAGAGAGAGAGAATAGCGCCCCAAATCTTTGATCAAGGATGTGACAATGATGTATTTCCCATGCTGATTAATGCATAATCTTGCAGCGTGATTTTGATGGCTTCGATCTTTTTTGTGTCTCTGATCATATAAGGATCCCACACAAAACTAGCAGACTCCAGGACTGGACGAACAAATATTTGGTACACCATGACTCTCATATTTTGTTATGGTACTAAGGATTCTTCCTCAGAAATCCAAGAACCTGGCTTGTTTTGAATGTGATCTGTGGCATGTGGAATCCCATCTGAAGATGTGAGCAAGAGCTCTTTTGACGCAAGTGAGTAGGAGTAGTGAGTAGGAGTTCTCATTTGAAGATGTATCCACTGAATTTGACCATTTGTGTGAGTTCACTGAACCTATCCTGGCACTGTTTTACCAGCACTTCAAGTCAGACTCTGGAAATTAATCTCTATGGCCACCTGCTCCGAATTCCTTCGCAAGGAACACCTTTGTGGGCAGCACAGTAGCATTGTGGATAGCACAATTGCTTCACAGCTCCAGGGTCCCAGGTTCGATTCCGGCTTGGGTCACTGTCTGTGCGGAGTCTGCACATCCTCCCCGTGTGTGCGTGGGTTTCCTCCAGGTGCTCCGGTTTCCTCCCACAGTCCAAAGATGTGCAGGTTAGGTGGATTGGCTATGTTAAATTGCCCTCAGTGTCCAAAATTGCCCTTAGTGTTGGGCGGGATTACTGGGTCATGGGGATAGGGTGGAGGTGTTGACCTTGGGTAGGGTGCACTTTCCAAGAGCCGGTGCAGACTCGATGGGCCGAATGGCCTCCTTCTGCACGGTAAATTCTACGATTAAGAGTTAAACATGATCTCACTCCTCTCAACTTCCTTGCCAGAGGCCTTCAACACCACATTGGTGAACCTGACAGCCATCTGTCTGGCCTATTGCTCCATATGCAGTTTTCCTCCACAATGGTCCTCAATACCGGAGCCCCGCAAGGCTGCGTACTTAGCCCCCTATTATACGTCCTGTACACACATGACTGTGTGGCAACATTTGGTTCCAACTCCATCCATAAGTTTGCTGATGAAACGAACTTGGTGGGTCGAATAATGACGAGTCAGAATACAGGAGGGAGATAAGAGAACCCAGTGGAGTGGTGCAACGACAACAATCTATCCCTCAATGCCAGCAAAACTAAAAAGCTGGCATTGACTTCAGGAAGCAAAGTACTGTACACACCCCGTCAGCATCAATGGGGCCGAGGTGGAGATGGTTAATGTTTTAATACACTTCTGGTAGTATGTTATGTTATACTACTGAAAGTAATATATGTTACTCAATACTGTTGTTGATGAGGTTTTCTGAATCTTGATGAGAAAGACGCGAAGTCGTCCAGTAATAATAAAAGATTTACGGAGTAACAAAAACAATAATTTTGAGTTCTTTACTTTAATATTAATACTAGTAATAACAAGATCTAAATACATTAACTATGTTTATCTACTCTAACACTCTGAGCTAATCTACACTCCTGCTCTCTCATCACAGTACACCCAAAAGAGCAAGAGGTGCAGAATGCACCTGCTTTTATACCCCCGTTAGTACTGCCCTCTAGTGATCATCTGATTCTACTAATTACACATTAACCCCTTATGTACATGCACATACAGAGATCACTACATCCCACTTTTTTTTGTGTTACATATTTTCTGTATGTTGTTAAGAAAATTGAACAAACATAATTGATGCAGTTTGCAAATGCATTACATAAAATCAATGAGTTAATCAGTCCAACGGTCACAAGTTCAAACGATTGGGTTTTCAACTTCTTCTAGTTGATCTCCTGAGTGGACATGGAGTCACTGAAGTTTTAATGTCCTTCTATTCACTGGCGGATGGTTTAAAGCATTGTCGAGTGAGTGAATCATGTAGATGCAACTCTGGAAAGACAGGTTTAGGAAGTTGAATCTTTAGTAAGTCTCGCCGATTACGTCTAAACAGTACACCCTCATCAGACTTTACAATATAGGGGTGTGGCACTGTTTGTCATCTTACTGTTGCAGTGTTCGACCATCCTCCATCCGGATGTCGCAATCGAACCATGTCATTAACTTCCAATGGTTGCAGTGGTTTCGCATACTGATCGTAATGCTGTTTTTGTTTAAGGTGTTGGTGTTTTAATTGTCAAGTGCGTTTGAACGATCCAGATTACTGAACTGTAGCGCTGGTAATGTTATTCTCACATCTCGGTTGAAAAGCATTTAAGCTGGCAATAGCCCTGAACTTAACGGTGAGGATCTATATTATAGAGCCAAGTGAATGTCGAAATGAGAGTCATTCGCCTTGCTTATAAGCTGCGTAGCCACCTGGGTTGGCCACTTCCCGACTTAAAATGGAGATTCGCTAAGAATGCAGGGAAATTCAGTCAACGCAGGAAAAACAAGCAGGTGCAAAGTTTCCTGTAATCAGAACTTGCAGGAACCCAGACAGCATTGAAACTAACAACCATCTGCATATTAATGAGTGATCCCGGGAACAATTGGAAACAGTTATGGTAAACAAGGCCAAGCCAGACTCCTCGGCGCCAGCAGGAGCCAAGACAAAGGAAGGCCAACGATCACTTAGGAACCGCCCAGTGATCAGGGAACAGCTCCAGTATTGGAGAAATCGATCCAAGTGATCAGAACTTAGTCCAATCACTTGGAACCAGGTACAGGGTCCGCCCAAAAGGGCGCGAAGCCCCTGGCGACTATAAAATGGTCTCTCAGCAGCTCGAAACAACCCTTGAACGTGACCTACCTAGTAGCTGCATCAACCAAGTACGTCTCCAGTCAAAGCATGCTACGAGATAGGCGCTCCTAGCTACCAGTCTATACCAGCTTGGAAGCCTACAGACTCAGAATCGAACGAAAGGCCATTTGTTCCCCTGACCTGGTGGGCCAGTTCCAAAGCTAACTTTAGGCCTTTTAGTGGTAGAGATAGTCTAGTAAGTAGAGTTTTACGCATGAGTAGTGATTGACTGTGCATAATAAATGTGTTTTGATTTGAAACGTACTAACTGGTGTATTGAGTTATTGATCAGCACTTGAACCCGAACCTCGTGGTGGTATCATAAATATGCCTGGCGACTCTAGAGCAAAGAACAAACAAAGAACAAAGAACAAAGAAATGCACAGCACAGGAACAGGCCCTTCGGCCCTCCAAGCCCGTGCCGACCATACTGCCCGACTAAACTACAATCTTCTACACTTCCTGGGTCCGTATCCTTCTATTCCCATCCTATTCATATATTTGTCAAGATGCCCCTTAAATGTCCCTATCGTCCCTGCCTCCACTACCTCCTCCGGTAGTGAGTTCCAGGCACCCACTACCCTCTGCGTAAAAAACTTGCCTCGTACATCTACTCTAAACTTTGCCCCTCTCACCTTAAACCTATGCCCCCTAGTAATTGACCCCTCTACCCTGGGGAAAAGCCTCTGACTATCCACTCTGTCTATGCCCCTCATAATTTTGTATACCTCTATCAGGTCGCCCCTCAACCTCCTTCGTTCCAGTGAGAACAAACCGAGTTTATTCAATCGCTCCTCATAGCTTATGCCCTCCATACCAGGCAACATTCTGGTAAATCTCTTCTGCACCCTCTCTAAAGCCTCCACATCCTTCTGGTAGTGTGGCGACCAGAATTGAACACTATACTCCAAGTGTGGCCTAACTAAGGTTCTATACAGCTGCAACATGACTTGCCAATTCTTATACTCAATGCCCCGGCCAATGAAGGCAAGCATGCCGTATGCCTTCTTGACTACCTTCTCCACCTGTGTAGCCCCTTTCAGTGATCTGTGGACCTGTACTCCTAGATCTCTTTGACTTTCAATACTCTTGAGGGTTCTACCATTCACTGTATATTCCCTACCTGCATTAGCCCTTCCAAAATGCATTACCTCACATTTGTCCAGGTTAAACTCCATCTGCCATCTCTCCGCCCAAGTCTCCAGACAATCTAAATCCTGCTGTATCCTCAGACAGTCCTCATCGCTATCCGCAATTCCACCAACCTTTGTGTCGTCTGCAAACTTACTAATCAGACCAGTTACATTTTCCTCCAAATCATTTATATATACTACAAAGAGCAAAGGTCCCAGCACTGATCCCTGTGGAACACCACTGGTCACAGCCCTCCAATTAGAAAAGCATCCCTCCATTGCTACCCTCTGCCTTCTATGGCCTAGCCAGTTCTGTATCCACCTTGCCAGTTCACCCCTGATCCCGTGTGACTTCACCTTTTGTACTAGTCTACCATGAGGGACCTTGTCAAAGGCCTTACTGAAGTCCATATAGACAACATCTACTGCCCTACCTGCATCAATCATCTTAGTGACCTCCTCGAAAAACTCGATCAAGTTAGTGAGACACGACCTCCCCTTCACAAAACCGTGCTGCCTCTCACTAATACGTCCATTTGCTTCCAAATGGGAGTAGATCCTGTCTCGAAGAATTCTCTCCAGTAATTTCCCTACCACTGAAGTAAGGCTCACCGGCCTGTAGTTCCCGGGATTATCCCTGCCACCCTTCTTAAACAGAGGAACAACATTGGCTATTCTCCAGTCCTCCGGGACATCCCCTGAAGACAGCGAGGATCCAAAGATTTCTGTCAAGGCCTCAGCAATTTCCTCTCCAGCCTCCTTCAGTATTCTGGGGTAGATCCCATCCGGCCCTGGGGACTTATCTACCTTAATATTTTTTAAGACACCCAACACCTCGTCTTTTTGGATCACAATGTGACCCAGGCTATCTACACCCCCTTCTCCAGACTCAACATCTACCAATTCCTTCTCTTTGGTGAATACTGATGCAAAGTATTCATTTAGTACCTCGCCCATTTCCTCTGGCTCCACACATAGATTCCCTTGCCTATCCTTCAGTGGGCCAACCCTTTCCCTGGCTACCCTCTTGCTTTTTATGTAAGTGTAAAAAGCCTTGGGATTTTCCTTAACCCTATTTGCCAATGACTTTTCATGACCCCTTCTAGCCCTCCTGACTCCCTGCTTAAGTTCCTTCCTACTTTCCTTATATGCCACACAGGCTTCGTCTGTTCCAGGTTATAGAAATAGAGCAAATTAAGTAAAGACACAACGAGCAACATTTAAGAGCCAACCAAAAGTTAGCAACATTTAGTGGCGACATATGACGGGGCTCGACTTAGAAGTGGCCTAACCACTCCGGGAGAACCCAAAATTTGAATTGCGAATCTAATTGGGAACAGAAACATTCACAAGTGTTCAAGCAGTTCTGATCGATCCTCATAATTCAGAAGCGTGTTAATGCATGCGTGACTAATAGGGCTATAAGGTAAAACTGATAGATTTTGTTGCGAAAAACTGTCGGGAGTTTGTATTCCGGAAAATAGCGAACGCCGTACCCGTGTTTACAGCACCGCCTTAGTACCCCTCGTTCCAAATTTTAAAAGAGAGCATTCAGATAGGAAAAATGGCAATGAAGGCAGTGGAACGCCTCATGAACCCTCTAGAATTTGTGGTCGCAGCGACCAGCAGCAGAGTAGGTCAGTGTCCCGTTTGGGAAGTTGAGATTAGAAGGTACCTCAAAGGGAAGGGATGGCCCCTTTGGAGTGACCTTTGTTCAAATGAGGGAACAGGTCCCGGGTGTATAGGGCATAGTTGGTGGGAGAACCCGAGAGAAATCCATGAGAAGAGCTTAGGGAAAGCTCGCAAGCCGATGGCAATCGTGTCCTGTCTGGCATAATTGCGAGGCACAGAGGAAGTCGTTCAGACGTTCCGCAAAGAGATAGAAGAGAGACATCGAACGAGCAAGGTCGATGTTAGTGAGATCGAGAGAGAGAATGTAGAATTGAGAAGGAAGTTGGTAGCAAAGGACGGAGAGGTGGATGATGCCAAGGGGGCACACCAGTCTTGTCTAGCGCATCTGAGCAGCTCCCAAACTCAATACGATAAGGCCTATCAGGACACGCAACGTGCAGTCCTGGTAAGAGAAGAGACAGAGAAACAGAAGGAGGCATTGCAAAGGCAGTGCAGCGATCTAAAAGCAGCGTTAAGAGCACAGACAAAGCTCAGTGGATCATGCAAAATGCCGGAAGCAGATTGCAGAACTGCAGTCTTTGCTTTCAGTGCAAAATGGGTTTCAAAGCACCTTTGGATCCCAATTAGATGAAGAAGACGGCCCTGATTGGCAAGAACTAAACGAAACCGTGCATAGATATGTACAGGGAACATGTGCGCAAGGAAAGCCCCAAAAGAGAAAAGGACCCCAACCCCCCACAGAGCAGATAGATCAGGCACCCACGAATCCAGTAACTACCCACCGCACAGTCACATCGGACGGAGACGCGGAATTCCTTTACACCACCCTCTTAACCGTGACCCAATTACGGGACGCGTGCGAAAAGATCACACCGTTCCTCCCCACTTCAGACCCCCACCACTTCTTTGCTAGAGTGAAGCAGCAGGTGACCATGTACGGCCTGGATGAGCGTGAGCAAGTGAAGCTCACAGTTTTAAGCTTAGACCCTTCTGTTGGAGCAGCCCTTCCCGACCCACAGAATTTAGGAGGAGGCACCCTTGCAGAGATACACACGGCGATCCTAGACTCGATCGGTTAAAACAGAGGTGACCCTGTAGAAGGCCTGAATAAGTGCAGGCAGAAGAAAACAGAACACCCCACAGCGTTTGCTGGAAGCCTGTGGATCCATTTTACAGCCGCTTTCGGAAACTTAGACCGCGCCCATTTGTCCCCAGACAACATGGCCAAATGGACCCGCACCCTTATCTCCCATGCCACAGAGCAGGACAAAAAGCTTGTACTAATTATGACCCCTCGGAAGAAATGCACAACAAAAAGTGGGTTTTTAAAAGGTTGTCCCGCTCCTGGGAGCAATCTGTCCACAACAAACCCGCAATTATAAAACCCGAAGAACAGCAGGCAGAGGCAGATATTCAAGCAGTTAAAGCGCACCAGAACCCCGCATGGGTGAACGAAGGCATGAACAGCCCCCCACAGAAACCACAGGAGTGTTACAACTGTGGACAATTAGGTCACTTTGCACGAGAGTGCAATGCCCCACAAAAGCCACAGAGAGCCCAGCAGGCAGGCACTCTGAATAGAAACAGGACAAAGCCCATATATAGTGCAAGCACCCTTTCAGACCAGACAGACATGAACGGAACTGACTGACCGTGTTTACACCTGGGTCTGCGACACCCTTTGGGATAGGTCCGGCCGACCAGTCGTTGCAGCAAAAATACGGGAACAGCCCGTCGAATTTCTCTGGGACACAGGAGGGCCCCGCACCACAATTAATTCCTCCACCATGTTCCAAAAAGACACGTGGCCCACTACAGCCACAATCACCCTCAGCAGCTTCACAGGCCACTCACAGCAGGGACACATCACAGCCCCTGTACTCATTCAAATTGGCAACATTACAACAAAACACCCCATAGTTTTCGTCGATCTGCCCCACACAGCATAACACATTTTGGGCATCGATTTCATGAACTCCCACAACCTGTCATTTGACCCAATAAATCAATGTGTCTGGAAAATGACAAAGTCAGCAAGAGCCCCCGCAACGCTCGCAGTAGGTGAGTATGCTAATCGGATTAGCGCAGTCGGCGATATTTGGTTTGACCTGACCACGATTAGTGCAGACAAGCAGGTTAGGGCAGTTCTCCAGAAAAACAGGACCGCATTTGCAAGTCATAAACATGACTGCGGCAGGATGGCTGGTTCGGTTCAAATAACAGGACCTGACCCTAGACCCTCAGAAGGAATATGGATTTCCCCAAGAGGCAGAGGGAGAAATCTCAAAAGTTATTGATAGTTTATTAGAACAAGGCGTACTGAGATCAGTAGCCTCTACTAATAATGCCCCGATTTGGCCAGTGAGAAAGCCCGATGGATCATGGCAACTGACCATCGATTACAGGGAACTCAACAAAGTCACCCCCGCAGCAACCCCCACGGTAGCCACAAGTCCCGAGACCATGCTCAAACAGGGACTCAACTCACAATATTTTACGGTTTTGGATATCAGTAACGGAGTCTGGTCCATTCCATTGGCAAAAGCGTGCCAGTACGAATTTGCCTTCACGTTTAAAGGTCAGCAGTACACGTGGACATGCCTTCCACAAGGATTCCACAACTGCCCCTCCATTTTCTACCGACAGCTGGCCAATGGTTTATCAACATTTTCTCACCCCGAATGTCTGGTCCAGTATGTAGACGACCTATTACTGCAGACAGACACCAAGGCAGAGCACATCGCGCTTCTGTCCGAACTCCTGGAACTCCTACAGTGAATTGGATGTAAAGTGAACCCCAAGAAGCCCAAAGTTTGGAAAACAAAGTGGTATATTTGGGAACGATTATCACGCATGGTAAACGCGAGAACGAGCATAATAGAATTGACTCGATTGTCAAATTGCCCCTTCCCCAGAATGTTTCCGCCCTCCGGTCGTTTTTCGGACTGGTTGGCTACTGCCGAAACCATATTGACGGTTCCGCCACCAAAGCAGCACCCCTCTCGGAACTCCAAAAGAAAGGAGCCTCTTGGGAATGGCTTCCGCGGCACACGGATGCTGTAGATGCTTTAAAGCGCACCCCCGCACTACAGGTTCCAGACCCAATTTCCCCTTATGCTATAGAGATAGCTAGCACAGATCGTACCCTTTTGGCCGTGCTCCTCCAGGAACGGCACAAACAGTTAAGACCCGTGACTTACGCCTCCAGAGTTTTAGATCCTGTGGAGCAGGGATTTTCGGCCTGTGAGAGGCACCTGCTCTCAGTTTTCTGGGCAGTTCAATACTTTTCATATATCACCGGACTAAACCAATCACAATCCTCACGGAACACCTCCCCCCACCCAACTTTTACTAGACGGATGACTTAAAGACGGTACAGTAAGCCAGATCAGAGCAGCCAGATGGACCCTTCTTTTGCAGGGACGGGACATCACTGTTAAAAGAACCAAGACCCACACATTCCTAGCCGACAAACGTCAGTACCCAGGCACCCCCTACAAATGTGAAATCATCTCACCGCACCACAACACAGGCCCCTTTATCGCGAAAACACCCCCCAAAAAGATAGGTAGTTCACCCCAGAGACCAGTGACAAGTAACAACACACCAAAATGGTGTGATAGGTTTATAAAGTGATACGCCCTTTCATATGTAATTGAATCCCTTTTAGCATTGGCGATATTCTGCAGCCTCATGCAGACTATCCGCATGAGAAAATGGCGAACGAGAGCCTACCACTCTCGCACCGCGGTATACAGGATAAGATCCCATATTTTCGGTTTTCACCAGACCCCCGAACGCCTTGATCTACAATAAAGGACATTCATTTTGCGTCATTTGTGAATAAAGACAACTGAAAGATTGTACAACTCTGTGCTTGACCGCCAAGTCAGAGGAAAATGTGAATGCTGCTATTATTTTTGTATTGTTAGGAAGTTAATATGATTGGACGTTTAAGTGAGTGTAGTTTATGGAAGATAGTTAGAGGTACCGTTTTTTAGATATGTTGTACTGCATGTCCCTGTTGTGACATAGCGCCACTTAGAATTGTCAGTAAAAATTTATTGCATAGTTATGGTCAGTGTAGAGGCCATGGAAGAGTGCTCGCTGGGTCAGGAAGTGAAGACGACGCAGTTATGTGATCCTTCACGCTTCGCGTTAGGGATCACATGGAGGGTGTGTAGCCACCTGGGTTGGCCACTTCCCGACTTAAAATGGAGATCCGCTAAGAATGCAGGGAAATTCAGTCAACGCAGGAAAAACAAGCAGGTGCAAAGTTTCCTGTAATCAGAACTTGCAGGAACCCAGACAGCACTGAAACTAACAACCATCTGCATATTAATGAGCGATCCCCGGGAACAATTGGAAACAGTTACGGTAAACAAGGCCAAGCCAGACTCCTCGGCGCCAGCAGGAGCCAAGACAAAGGAAGGCCAACGGACACTTAGGAACCGCCCAGTGATCAGGGAACAGCTCCAGTATTGGAGAAATCGATCCAAGTGATCAGAACTTAGTCCAATCACTTGGAACCAGGTACGGGGTCCGCCCAAAAGGGCGCGAAGCCCCTGGGGACTATAAAATAGAGTCCCCAAGTTCAATTCGTCCTTCTTGGCAGGGTCTCTCAGCAGATCGAAACAACCCTTGAACGTGACCTGCCTAGTAGCTGCATCAACCAAGTAAGACTCCAGTCAACGCACGCTACGAGATAGGCGCTCCTAGCTACAAGTCTATGCCAGCTTGGCAGCCTGCAGACTCAGAATCGAACGACAGGCCCATTGTTCCCCTGACCTGGTGGGCCAGTTCCAAAGCTAAGTATAGGCCTTTTAGTGGTAGAGATAGTCTAGTAAGTAGAGTTCTATGCATGAGTAGTGATTGACTGTGTATAATAAATGTGTTTTGATTTGAAACGTACTAACTGGTGTATTGAGTTATTGATCAGCACTTGAACTTGAACTTCGTGGTGGTATCATAAAGATACCTGGCGACTCTAGAGCAAAGGTTATAGAAATAGAGCAAATTAAGTAAAGACACAACAAGCAACATTTAAGAGCCAACCAAAAGTTAGCAACAGCTGTTTAACAATTTGCACACCTTTCCCAACTTTCCCATTTGATTGCGCAAAGTGTAGACTTGATGTTATGTGGTTAAAATTGTACTGATTGGAGAATTTCTTCCACTCCCAGCTCGCAAAACAAGGACCATTATCGGACATAACGGTTTGTGGAATACCATCCCTCGAGAATGTTTCCTTACAAGCTTCGATTACTGATGCAGAAGTGAGATCCAGAAGTTACATCACTTCTGGAAAATTTGAGTAATAGTCTATGATGAGAACATAGTCTCGACCCATAGAATTAAACAAATCTATGCCAACTTTAGTCCACGGTGACGTAGTTATCTCATGCTGCTGAAGTGGCTCCTTACATTGTGCCAGTTGATGATTTTGACACATGGCACACGTCAGTGTCATGTCTGTAATGTCATCATTAATCCCAGGTCAATACACAGATTGCCTTGCTCTTCTTTTGCATTTTTTGATTCCGAGATGCCCCTCATGAATCCTGTTGAGCATCTCTGACCTGAGAGTTTGCAGAATGACGATTCTGTCATTTTGTCAGTATTAGTGCATCTACTACAGTCAGTGGATGTACCTTTAAGAAATGGGTGTTTATTAAATAGCTGCAGTGATGTCAGTGTGTGAGTGGAGCTGGGCTCTGCTCTGCTTTTTACTTTCGTTTTGAGCTGGCAGCTGCAGTGTGTTTAGTTTCGTTTTCAGAGTTGGGGAGCTGCATATGAACCAAGCAGGTGTGTGTATTGATCTTTCTCTCGACAAGCTAAAGAACGTCTTCAGCTCATTGATGATTTCAAAGTAATATGTATTTCTGCAGAGAATTTACCTGCTGTCTTTATATTAAAAGGGTTTAACTTATGGATGTTGTTTGGGAAGTTATTAAGGGTTATCTATAGAGTACTTTATCTTTTGGGGGGTGGTCAGGGTTGGTAGTTGATAAACTGTTTACTGTGTGTTTATAAAATGTTAACTGGATTCATAGAATAAACATTGTTTTTGTTTAAAAATGCTTTTAGTTCTCTGTTGCATCACACCTGTAATGTGGGCCCTTGTGCTCCCCAAAATCAAAATCTATTAAACGTTGTGGGTCAGGTGAACTCCATGATATACTTTGGGGTTCTCTAAACCCTGGGCCAGAATACTACTGTAAATTCAGTTTGAATATTTTGAAACTGCGGCCAGTCATGCTGAAGGGTATGAATTACCTGGAGCAAGGTCGCATCTTTGTGTTTCCAGATGAATTTTCTGCAGCTTCTCGTCAAGATGCTGGGAGAGTTTCCTTGCACAACTGTACTTGAGCTTCAACATTGTCAATGGACGCAGGAGTGAGCTGTCAGTATCAATGGATCTGGATAGTGTGTCGGGTCTTTTCCAGGAGTGTAGACGAGTGTGAAGTCATACCTCCTCAACTTCATCATCATACGTCGTAGGCGAGGAGTCATGTCATTGAGGTTTTTGTTAATGATGTTGACCAACGGTCTATGTTCGGTCTCTACACTGTTCGTAGGAAGCCCACACACATAGTTGTGAAATTTTGGGATACCTGTGATCAGTCCAAGACACTCCTTCTCAATCTGTGCATATCTGCACTCTGTGGCGGTCATCGCTCTCGACGCGTATGCAACTGGAACCCAGTCTGATTGATCATCTTGTTGAAGAAGCACCACACCGATTCCATCTTGACTGGCATCGGTGGAGATCTTTATAGGTTTAGTTGGGTTGAAGAAAGTCAGAATTGGAGCTGTCATCAACTGATGCTCGAGATCCACCCATTCCTCTTGGTGGCCTGGAGTCCATTCAAACTCGGTGTTCTTCCTTATCAAGTTTCATAGTGCGGATATCCTCATCGACAAGTTTGATATAAACTTGCCCAAGAAGTTAACGAATCCAAGAAATCTGAGCACAGCTTTCTTGTCTTTTGGCTGCTGCACTTTCTGGATTGCAGAAATCTTTTCATTATCTGGCCTCATACTTTGAGCTGAAATTGTATCACTCAAGAAGTTCAAAGATGAGCGTTCAAACGTGCACTGGGATTGGTTGAGTTTCAATCCAAGCTGGTGAATTCTTTTGAAAACTTTTCTCAGTCGAGCAATGTGGTCTTCTTCTGCAGTTGACCAAATGACAATGTCATCGACATATACTCTAACATCTTCAATACCCTCAGTCATCTGTTCCATGACTCCGTGAAAGGTTTCAGAGGCGGAGATGATCCCGAAAGGCATGTGGTTATAACAGTATCGTGTTGAACGTGCAAAGCAATTTACTGGAATCATCAAGCTGCATCTGCCAGAAACCTTGAGAAGCATCGAGCTTGGCAAAAACGCGAGCATTTGCCATTTCACGTTATCTCCTCTCGCCTAGGGATAGGGTAGTGTTCCCTACGAATGTTCTTGTTCAGATCTTTGGGATCTGTACAGATTCTGAGATCACCTGATGGCTTCTTGACACAGACCAACGAGCTGACCCAGTCAGTCGGTCATGTGACTTTTTGAGATAATGCCTTGAGATTGTAGCCGTTGCAGCTCTAATTTTAGTCTTTCACGCAATAGGGCTGGTACCCTCCTAGGCGGATGAATAACAGGTTTTGCATCATTCTTGAGCAAAATTTTGCATTGATGGGGTAACATACCCATATCACAAGATGCGTCAGAATATTCACTGAGCAGTTGCTGGAAGTCATCGTCCAGTCGTGATGTGTCATTCATATTCATGTAGATTCTCTGGACAAAGTTTTCTGGTCGTCCACAATCTCGAACCGTCGTACTTTCTTGACCTTCTTATTGACTACTCTTAAATGGCATGATCCTCGTGAAGTGATCTGGTTACCATTGTAGTCTTTTAACTTGCATGCAGCAGGTATTATCTCGTGTTTTCCAGGGATGGATGCGAGATCTTTGCTTGCCATCAGGTTTGCGGATGCTCCAGTGTCAAGCTTGAACGTAATTGGCATGTTGTTCACTTGCACCGTCGCGGTCATGTGCAGAACGGTATTTTGCTGGTTTGTGTCTTTCCTGGATGTGCGTACTGGTTTGAATGCTAGCTGCCATTGCAAAGAAATTGTTTTGCTGCCTGCAACACCATTTTAACATCCTCAACCTCGTGAAGGATTTTCGCGCCGTTCTTTTGTTTTAAAAACTCAAGGTACTGATTTATTTTTTTGTTCTTGCGATATGCATTTTTCAATCATGGTTTTTAGAGTTAGATCATTTTGTTGTTGAAGTGTTTCCCCTAAACGTTCATCACATAGTCCAGAAAGTAATTGATCCCTGATTATGGAGTCTCATAAATCAGCAAAATTAGAGGCTTGTACTAGTAATTTGAGGTCTGTAAAAAGAATAAGTGATTGGCTCGCCATTTCTCTGGAACCTATTATGAAAGTTAAATCTTTCCAGGATCTCATTCGTATGCATTTTGCAGTGGTTTTCAGGTAATTAAAGGAGTTAAAGATCTCTACAGCTTGCTGACCTGCTGGGACAGTAGCAGTGCTATTCGTCTTGCTTCCGAGGCTGTGTTCAAATCAATAGCTTCCATATATATTTGGAATTGCTGTTTAAACATTTTCCAGTTACTACTTAAGTTACCGGTAGTTTTCAGCTGCCGTGGAGCTTGAACGTGGTCCATCAAATCGGTTGGTCGTCGAGGATCCGAATGCTGCAAAGACTTCCACAGACGAGCAGTTGGTACTTTATTTTATTTCATTTTCTAACCTAATCAAACTAGTACTGGTATTTTTAAAGCCAATAATCCTGGTACCATGTTTTATTACACTTCTGGTAGTATGTTATGTTGTACTACTGAAAGTAATATATGTTACTCAATACTGTTGTTGATGGGTTTTCCGGAATCTTGATGAGAAAGACTAGAAGTCGTAATAACAAAAGAATTATTGAGTAACTAAAACAATAATTGAGAGTTCTTTACTTTAATATTAATACCAGCAATAAGTTTAACGAGATCTAAATACAGTAACTATGTTTAACTACACTAACACTCTGAGCTAATCTACACTCCTGCTCTCTCGTCACAGTACACCCAAAAGAGCGAGAGGAGCAGAATGAGCTTGCTTTTATACCCGTTAGTACTGCCCTCTAGTGATCATCTGATTCTACTGATTACATATTCACCCCTTATGTACATGCGCATACAGAGATCACTACAGGTAACAGCTTCAAATTCCATGGGGTGCACATCACCAAAAATCTGTCCTGGTCCACCCACGTCGAGGCTACGACCAAGAAAGCACAACAGCGCCTATACTTCCTCAGGAAACTAAGGAAATTCAGCGTGTCCACATTAACTTTTACCAACTTTTACAGATGCACCATAGAAAGCATCCTATCTGGCTGCATCACTGCCTGGTATGGCAACTGCTTGGCCCAAGACCGCAAGAAACTTCAGAGAGTCGTGAACACCGCCCAGTCCATCGCACAAACCCGCCTCCCATCCATCAACTCTATCTACACCTCCCGCTGCCTGGGGAAAGCGGGAAGCATAATCAAAGACCCCTCCCAGCCGGCTTACTCGCTCTTCCAACTTCTTCCATCGGGCAGGAGATACAAAAGTCTGAGAACACGCACAAACAGATTAAAAAACAGCTTCTTCCCTTCCGTTAGCAGACTCTTAAGCGACCAGCTTATGGACTGACGTGATTAATATTACCCTCCTGTATGCTTCATCCGATGCCGGTGTCGATGTATTTACATTGTGTACCTTGTGTTGTCCTATTATGTATTTTATTTTTATTTTGTTTTCTTTTTGTGTACCAAACGATCTGTTTGAGCTGCTCACAGAAAAATACTTTTCACTGTACCTCGGTACACGTGACAACAAATCCAATCCAATACAATCTTCCTGCTGTCAGAGACACTGGCACTGCTCCACCAACAGCTATTTAATCCTATTTAATAAGAGCAGACTGCATTTAAAAATTGTAGGCTTGCATGGTGCTAGGCATGTACAACCTGGGCCCCCTGCTAAACATGTTGCTTATCAGCATCATATTTTAAACAGGGATGCATGTTGCAATCATGTTGATGAGCAGGCAGGCAGTGTGAAGTTTGTGTTTCCTGCCTCAATGGAAAGGGATGCAAAGTAAATCGGGTATCGGAATCTCTGTGCATGTTAATTTTATTTTTAAAGTATTTTTATTCCAATTTTCAACATTTTACATTTTCCAAAAAAAAACATAGATTATAGGACGCTTAGAGATAGGAAGGAAAGGGCAGCTAAGCAACGGCTTATCGACTCCATATTAGAAGTGGATCGGCGGTACTCCACGGCCCCAACTGTGGAGCTGTTGGTGGAGAGATCATAGAATTTACAGTGCAGGATGCCATTCGGCCCATCGAGTCTGCACCGGCTCTTTGAAAGAGCACCCTACCCAAGCCCACACCTCCACCCTATCCCCAAAACCCAGCAACCCCACCCAACACTAAGGGCAATTTTAGACACTAAGGGCAATTTATCATGGCCAATCCACCTAACCTGCACATCTTTGGACTGTGGGAGGAAACCGGAAAACCCGGAGGAAACCCACACACACACGGGGAGAACGTGCAGACTCCGCACAGACAGTGACCCAAGCCGGGAATCGAACCTGGGACCCTGGAGCTGAGAAGCAATTGTGCTAACCACCATGCTACCGTGCTGCCCAGAGGAGAGAAAGAAGCTATGGCTGGAATTTCATCTGCTCTCCAAAGGGAAAGCAGTGAACCAGCTCTGCCAGACACGGGGTGGCCTTGCATAGGCATGGAGACTCGGCCAGCTGCCTGCGGGTACACCAACTAAGAAAGCAGGCTAGCTCAAGGGAGGTAGCACAGGTAAGGGGCAGGAACAGTAGGATAGTCACAGCCCCAGAAGAGATCAATGTCACAAACTTTTACCGGGGACTGTTCATGTCCGAGCCCCGGAGTGGGACCTGAAGATGAACAGTTCCTCGACGGGCTGGACATACCAGTTGTGGAGAAGGAAAGGAGTGAGGGACTGGAAGCACCGCTAGGACTGGAAGAGATCATGGAATGCATTAATTCCATGCATAGAACATAGAACATAGAAAATACAGCACAGAACAGGCCCTTCGGCCCACGATGTTGTGCCGAACCTTTGTCCTAGATTAATCATAGATTATCATTGAATTTACAGTGCAGAAGGAGGCCATTCGGCCCTTTGAGTCTGCACCAGCTCTTGGAAAGAGCACCCTACCCAAACTCAACACCTCCACCCAACACCAAGGGCAATTTGGACATTAAGGGCAATTTATCATTGGCCAATTCACCTAACCCGCACATCTTTGGACTGTGGGAGGAAACCGGAGCACCCGGAGGAAACCCACGCAGACACGGGGAGGACGTGCAGACTCCGCACAGACAATGACCCTAGCCGGAATCGAACCTGGGACCATGGATCTGTGAAGCAATTGTGCTATCCACAATGCTAACGTGCTGCCCTTAAGAACAAATAAATCTACACTATATAATTTTCCCGTAATCCATGTACCTATCCAACAGCTGCTTGAAGGTCCCTAATGTTTCCGACTCAACTACTTCCACAGGCAGTGCATTCCATGCCCCCACTACTCTCTGGGTAAAGAACCTACCTCTGATATCCCTCCTATATCTTCCACCTTTCACCTTAAATTTATGTCCCCTTGTAATGGTGTGTTCCACCTGGGGAAAAAGTCTCTGTCTACTCTATCTATTCCCCTGATCATCTTATAAACCTCTATCAAGTCGCCCCTCATCCTTCTCCGCTCTAATGAGAAAAGGCCTAGCACCCTCAACCTTTCCTCGTAAGACCTACTCTCCATTCCAGGCAACATCCTGGTAAATCTTCTTTGCACCTTTTCCAGAGCTTCCACATCCTTCCTAAAATGAGGCGACCAGAACTGTACACAGTACTCCAAATGTGGCCTTACCAAAGTTTTGTACAGCTGCATCATCACCTCACGGCTCTTAAATTCAATCCCTCTGTTAATGAACGCGAGCACACCATAGGCCTTCTTCACAGCTCTATCCACTTGAGTGGCAACTTTCAAAGATGTATGATCATAGACTCCAAGGTCTCTCTGCTCCTCCACAATGCCAAGAACTCTACCGTTAACCCTGTATTCCGCATTCATATTTGTCCTTCCAAAATGGACAACCTCACACTTTTCAGGGTTAAACTCCATCTGCCACTTCTCAGACCAGCTCTGCATCCTATCTATGTCTCTTTGCAGCCGACAACAGCCCTCCTTACTATCCACAACTCCACCAATCTTCGTATCGTCTGCAAATTTACTGACGCACCCTTCAACTTCCTCATCCAAGTCATTAATGAAAATCACAAACAGCAGAGGACCCAGAACTGATCCCTGCGGTACACCACTGGTAACGGGGATCCAGGCTGAATATTTGCCATCCACAACCACTCTCTGACTTCTATCGGTTAGCCAGTTCGTTATCCAACTGGCCAAATTTCCCACTATCCCATGCCTCCTTACTTTGTGCAGAAGCCTACCATGGGGAACTTTATCAAATGCCTTACTAAAATCCATGTACACTACATCCACTGCTTTACCTTCATCCACATGCTTGGTCACCTCCTCAAAGAATTCAATAAGATTTGTAAGGCAAGACCTACCCCTCACAAATCCGTGCTGACTATCCCGAATCAAGCAGTGTCTTTCCAGATGCTCAGAAATCCTATCCTTCAGTACCCTTTCCATTACTTTGCCTACCACCGAAGAAAGACTAACTGGCCTGTAATTCCCAGGGTTATCCCTAGTTCCTTTTTTGAACAGGGGCACGACATTCGCCACTCTCCAATCCCCTGGTACCACCCCTGTTGACAGTGAGGACGAAAAGATAATTGCCAACAGCTCTGCAATTTCATCTCTTGCTTCCCATAGAATCCTTGGATATATCCCGTCAGGCCCGGGGGACTTGTCTATCCTCAAGTTTTTCAAAATGCCCAACACATCTTCCTTCCTAACAAGTATTTCCTCGAGCTTACCAATCTGTTTCACACTGTCCTCTCCAACAATATCGCCCCTCTCATTTGTAAATACAGAAGAAAAGTACTCATTCAAGACCTCTCCTATCTCTTCAGACTCAATACACAATCTCCCGCTACTATCCTTGATCGGACCTACCCTCGCTCTAGTCATTCTCATATTTCTCACATGTGTAAAAGGCCTTGGGGTTTTCCTTGATCCTACCCGCCAAAGATTGTTCATGCCCTCGCTTAGCTCTCCTAATCCCTTTCTTCAGTTCCCTCCTGGCTATCTTGTATCCCTCCAATGCCCTGTCTGAACCTTGTTTCTTCAGCCTTACATAAGTCACCTTTTTTCTCTTAACAAGACATTCAACCTCTCTTGTCAACCATGGTTCCCTCACTCGACCATCTCTTCCCTGCCTGACAGGGACATACATATCAGGGACACGTAGCACCTGTTCCTTGAACAAGTTCCACATTTCACTTGTGTCCTTCCCTGCCAGCCTATGTTCCCAACTTATGCACTTCAATTCTTGTCTGACAACATCGTATTTACCCTTCCCCCAATTGTAAACCTTGCCCTGTTGCACGCACCTATCCCTCTCCATTACTAAAGTGAAAGTCACAGAATTGTGGTCACTATCTCCAAAATGCTCCCCCACTAACAAATCTGTCACTTGCCCTGGCTCATTACCCAGTACTAAATCCAATATTGCCCCTCCTCTGGTCGGACAATCTACATACTGTGTTAGAAAAGCTTCCTGGACACACTGCACAAACACCACCCCATCCAAACTATTTGATCTAAAGAGTTTCCACTCAATATTTGGGAAGTTAAAGTCGCCCATGACTACTACCCTATGACTTCTGCACCTTTCCAAAATCTGTTTCCCAATCTGTTCCTCCACATCTCTGCTACTATTGGGGGGCCTATAGAAAACTCCTAACAAGGTGACTGCTCCTTTCCTATTTCTGACTTCAACCCATACTGCCTCAGTAGGCTGATACTCCTCGAACTGCCTTTCTGCAGCTGTTATACTATCTCTAATTAACAATGCCACCCCCTCCCCCCCCCCACTTTTTCCATCCTCCCTAATCTAATTGAAACATCTATAACCAGGGACCTCCAACAACCATTTCTGCCCCTCTTCTATCCAAGTTTCCGTGATGGCCACCACATCGTAGTCCCAAGTACCGATCCATGCCTTAAGTTCACCCACCTTATTCCTGCTGCTTCTTGCGTTGAAGTATACACACTTCAACCCATCTCCGTGCCTGCAAGTACTCTCCTTTGTCAGTGTTCCCTTCCCCACTGCCTCATTACATGCTTTGGCGTCCTGAATATCGGCTACCTTAGTTGCTGGACTACAAATCCGGTTCCCATTCCCCTGCCAAATTAGTTTAAACCCTCCCGAAGAGTACTAGCAAACCTCCCTCCCAGGATATTGGTGCCCCTCTGGTTCAGATGCAACCCGTCCTGCTTGTACAGGTCCCACCTTCCCTAGAATGTGCTCCAATTATCCAAATACCTGAAGCCCTCCCTCCTACACCATTCCTGCAGCCACGTGTTCAACTGCACTCTCTCCCTATTCCTAGCCTCGCTATCACGTGGCACCGGCAACAAACCAGAGATGACAACTCTGTCTGTTCTGGCTTTCAACTTCCAGCCTAACTCCCTAAACTTGTTTATTACCTCCACACCCCTTTTCCTACCTATGTCGTTGGTACCAATGTGCACCACGACTTCTGGCTGCTCACCCTCCCCCTGAAGGATCCTGAAGACACGATCCGAGACATCCCTGGCCCTGGCACCCGGGAGGCAACATACCTTCCGGGAGTCTCGCTCGCGACCACAGAATCTCCTATCTATTCCCCTAACCATTGAATCTCCTACAACTATTGCTTTTCTATTCTCCCCCCTTCCCTTCTGAGCCCCAGAGCCAGACTCAGTGCCAGAGACCTGGCCGCCAGGGCCTTCCCCCGGTAGGTCATCCCCCCCAACAGCATCCAAAACGGTATACTTGTTTTGAAGGGGAACGGCCACGAGGGATCCCTGCACTGTCTGCCTGTTTGTTTTTTTCCCCCTGACTGTAACCCAGCTATTCTTGTCCTGTACCTTGGGTGTGGTTACCTCCCTGTAACTCTTCTCAATCACCCCCTCTGCCTCCCGGATGATCCGAAGTTCATCCAGCTTCAGCTCCAGTTCCCTAACACGGTCTTTGAGGAGCTGAAGTTGGGTGCACTTCCCGCAGGTATAGTCAGTGGGGACACCGGTGGTATCCCTCACCACCCACATCCTACAGGAGGAGGATGTAACTGGCCTAGCCTCCATCCCCTCTTACCTGACAGAATATAGCTGCTGTGTGGACTAACTAGATCTCCGCCCTCCGACTCTGCTCCCAGTCAGCTACACTTCCTGTGAACTCCTGGCTCTCTTCTCACTCTTTGCGGAAATGTCGGAAACAAAATGAAAGGAGCACCTTACTCCCTCCTCACCTAACTCCCTCGGTCACCAAACTCTCACTATCGCACTCAAAAAGCACCAAATTCAGCACTCCCTCGGTCACCAAACTCTCACTATCGCACTCAAAAAGCACCAAATTCAGCACTCCCTCGGTCACCAAACTCTTACTATCGCACTCAAAAAGCACCAAATTCAGCACTCAGTGCAAAAAAAAAAGTCAGGGAAGGCAATGGGACTGGTGGACTTCTACAAGAAATTTGCGGTAGCACTGGACCCGCACCTGCGGGAGATGTTCAATGACTTTCTGTCGAGGGACTCCTACCACAGGCCTTGATCTGACTGATCCCCAAAAAAGACAATGACCCAATGGAGTATGGGTCATATAGACTCATCTTACTCCTCAACATGGACGCCAACGTTCTGGCGAAAGCTCTGGCGAGGCGACTGGAGATCAGACCGGGTTTGTCAAGGGCAGAAAGCTAATGACGAATATCAGACGCCTAATGAATGTGATTATTACCCACCCAAGGAGGGACATGAGAAGTGATAGTCTTCCTGAACGCCGAGAAACCCTTTGATCGAGTAGAATGGGAGTAGTTCATGGAGGTGCTTGAATGGTTTGATTTGGGTCACGGTTCACCTTGTGGGTGAATCTTCTGTACAGTGTTCCCAAGGCAAGCGAACAGACGAATACCACCAGCTCTGAATATTTCCGGCTACACAGAGGCACAAGGCAGGGGTGCGTGTTGTCCCCGCTGCTGTTCACACTGGCAATTGAACCACTGGCCATCGCTTTTAGATCAGCAAAGGGGTGGATGGGCATTCAGAGAGGAGGCAGGGAGCAAAGAGTTTCACTGGATGTAGATGACCAGAGGAGGCTACGGAGTTTTTGTGAGACAATGAACTGGCAGAAGAGGGAGGACACTGAACTTGAGGAAATGTGAGGCGGTGTCGGTTCTCCCTGCCCCTCTTTTTGTTGTATTGCTTAGTGTTCGTTTTTGGGTGATGGTCAGGGGAGAAGCTCTCCTCTTAGGGTGGAAGGCCGGAGGAGATTTGGGGGGGGGGGGGGGGGGGGGTGTCAGTGCAGGGTATGATGCTTGGCACCATGGGTGCGGGCTGCCAGGCTAGCTGGACAAGCTAGTTCACAGGAGCACAGTGGGGGTGAACAGGTGGTTAGAGTTTTAGACGGGGATGGCATTGTTGTTTTGTTTAAGGTGGGGGGGGGGGGGGGGGGGGGGGGGGAGAGATTGCTGACAGGGTTGGGGATGTTGATGTCCAATTAGAAGGGAGCTGAGACGGTGGACATCCAAAGCGGGCCCGGCAGTTTGCGGGACGGGGCTGGCTCAAGAAGGGTTATGGTTGATCGGCAGGGGAGGGGGGTGGGGGTTGAGTGTCCCCCGACCTACTGGTTACATGGAATGTGAGAGGGCTGAATGGGCCAGTCAAACATTCACACGTGTTCGCATACCTGAGGAGCTTAAAGGGGGCAGCACGGTAGCATTGTGGATAGCACAATTGCTGCACAGCTCCAGGGTCCCAGGTTCGATTCCGGCTTGGGTCACTGTCTGTGTGGAGTCTGCACGTCCTCCCAGTGTGCGCGTGGGTTTCCTCCGGGTGCTCCGGTTTCCTCCCACAGTCCAAAGATGTGCAGGTTAGGTGGATTGGCCGTGAGAAATTGCCCTTAGTGTTGGGTGGAGGTGTTGACCTTGGGTAGGGTGTTCTTTCCAACAGCCGGTGCAGACTCGATGGGCCGGGTGGCCTCCTTCTGCACTGTAGATTCTATGATAAAGGCGGATCTGGCATTTCTATAGAAAATGCATTTGAAGATTGGGGACCAGACTAGGCTGAGGAAGGGGTGGGTTGGACATGAAGACGCGTGGAGTGGCGGTGCAATAAATAAGCGGGTAGCGTTTGATGTGGGGAATATAGTGGCGGATCCGGGGTGTACTCGCGAATCAATTACAATTACTTTGTGGTGGACAAGGCTCTGCTGGCAGGGTGGCCGACTC
This sequence comes from Scyliorhinus torazame, assembly GCF_047496885.1. Lineage (NCBI taxonomy): Eukaryota > Metazoa > Chordata > Chondrichthyes > Carcharhiniformes > Scyliorhinidae > Scyliorhinus > Scyliorhinus torazame. The sequence goes on along the minus strand of NC_092712.1, from coordinate 166,869,675 downwards.
GAGGTATTTGTTGATTGTGGTCTCTGACCACGTGCCACACTGGGTGGGGGGAGGGGTTATATCGATCCAGGCGCATAGGGATAGGACGGAGCGGGCAGAAATGGTTAAGCTGGTGGAGGAGATCCTGCAGGTAGATAGGAGGTGCTCGGACGCCCCGGAGGCAGGTTTGTTGAATGAGTGGCATAAGCTCCAGATGGAGTTCGGGCTGGCGTCCACGGGGAAGGGGGAAGGCAGTGGGACAATTACAGAGGGCCAAGTGTATGAATATGGGGAGAAGACGAGCAGGATGCTGGCACGAACTTATGAAGCAGGAGGTGGCGAGCAAGATCTGAAAGGTGAAGGATGGGAGGGGGAGGGCGTGGGGCGTTTGAGGAATTTTATAAAGTGGAGGAGGATTTTGTAGAAGGTGTAGGGGCACCCATTGGACTCATGGAGGTGATGGAAGGTTGGGCTAGCCTTGTCAAATTTAATGAACTGAGCAGCGAATATAGCCATGGTTAGGAAGTGGGTAGTGGGAGAGGTGTCGGTGTGGGAGCAGATGGAGGCAGTCTCTTGTAAGGACACTAATTTAGGGGTACTGTTGATGGCACCTCCGCCATTCTTGCCGGCGAGGTGCTCCACGGGCCCGGTGGTGGTGGCGGCCTCGAAGGTGTGGGGACAGTGGTGGCAGCATCTGAGGTTGGAGGGTGCCTCGGTATGAGAATTGATTTGTGAGAATCATAGATTTGCACGTGGGGTGGACATAGAGTTCCGGGGCTGGCGGCAGGGGGGGATCGAACGGTTTGGGGACCTAGTTGTGGGGGGCAGCTTCTCGTGCCCAAAGGAATTGGAAGAGGAGTATGAGCTGCCCAGCGGGAATAGTTTCCAGTACTTACAGGTACGGGATTATGTTAGGAAACAGGTGTCATCCTTTCCCGACCTGCCGTCCCCGGGGCTGCAGGACAAGGTGGTGTCGAAACAGGAGTTGGCGAGGGTAGTGTCGGAGATTTATAAGGAATTAATGGACTGGGAGATGGACTGGGAGGGAGCCCTGATAGGAGAAGTTAAGTGGAAGTGGGAGGAAGAGATTTTTTTTGGGGGGGGGGGGGGGGGGGGGGGGGGGGGGGGGGAGTTGCAGGCTGGGTTATGGGAGGAGGCTCTGAGGAGAGTGAATGCATCCTCTTCATGTGCCAGTCTTAGCCTTATTCAATTCAAAGTGGTTTGTAGGGCGCATATGACGGTGTCCAGAATGAGCAGGTTCTTCGAGGGCGTGAAGGACAGGTGTGGCTGCAAGCAATATCTGATGGCGCAACCTCCAACCAGCAGGTGGCAGTACAGACACATCGTGTGGCCTCAAGACAGTGGTCATATGACAAGGCACGCCAATATAAGTGGGGGCACAAGGAGATGGTTATAAGATGTACAAGTGGACACTTGTACATCGGTGTAGTTCCAGAGGAGTACAAAGAAACTCCATAATAACTTGCTCTGTAACAGATCGTTTTCTTACCACAGGTGATTCAATAAAGATCCTGGTTTGGACAAGACTCAAGTCGTTTGGTAGATTCCTTGTTACACATCGAACACAGAACACATGAGTGCTGAAGATTTGAAGATAACGACAGCAGTGGCAGATAAAATTTGGCGGACAGACCGATCTGGTGAACTGGAGCCTGTGGCGACTCAGCACATTAGAAGACACTGAAGTGTGAGATGGAAGGACTGAAAGCCCCCCCACCAGTTTCAGATATCCGGTAATGTAGACGAAAACGGGCGGCACTTCAAGCAACAGTTTAAACTCTATGTTTCGGCCCTAGGCCTGCAGGCTCAGCCTGATGAAAGGCGAATAGCTTTGCTGCTAACGGTGGTAGATCCACAGGCAATTGAACTGTATAACTCATTTACATTTGACAATGAGGAGGATAGCAAGAGATACGATGAAGTCAGTAGGTACTTCGATCGGCATTGCTTCCCCAAAAAGAATGAGACATTTGGGAGATACATGTTGCGCGCACGAAAATCTGGTGAATCATAGAACATACAGTGCAGAAGGAGGCCATTCTGCCCATCGTGACTGCACCGACCCACTTAAGCCCTCACTGCCACCCCATCCCCGTAACCCAATAGCCCCTCCTAATCTTTTTGGTCACTGAGGGCAATTTATCATGGCCAATCCACCTAACCTGCACGTCTTTGGACTGTGGGAGGAAATTGGAGCACCCAGAGGAAACCCACGCAGACACGGGGAGAACGTGCAGACTCCGCACAGAGAGTGACCCAGCAGGGAAATGAACCTGGGACCCTGGCGCTGTGAAGCCATAGTGCTATCCACTTGTGCTACCATGCTGCCCCAAAGCATTTGACAGTTCTGTCACTGACTTGAGGCTGAAGGCCCATCATGCAACTTCAGTAGCCTGAAATCTTCGCTCAGCCGCGACCAAATTGTCTTTGGTGTAGTTAATGATAAGCTCCGGGAGAGGTTGTTGTAGGAGGAAGATTTGGTTCTGGAACAAGCAATAAAGATCTGCCAGGCGAGCGAGGTAGCTGCACAACAAACCAGCACACTCTGCTCGAAATATTTTGACGGCAGCTCAGACAAAGACACCAGCACCATTAGTGCCGTGACGCACATCATGAAGAAACGTGATCTCAGTGCAGGCGTCTATTTAAGTGGCCGACAGGAGCCGTCGTCGCAATCTTGTGCCAAAAGTGTGGCACTCAACATGCCCCACGGCAATGTCCAGCCTTTGGAAAAATCTGTTCCAGGTATGACCGTATTGGGCATTTTGCAAAACAATGTTTTGCGCATCCCACAATGGACCATATAAGATCAGTAAATGTGGTTGATGAGATAAATGCTGACTAACAGTTTTTCATCGATCTCATTACAACCAAGGACCAGAAGAGTCCGCTCAAAAAAGATGAAAACAAAATCTCAAATAAGACTGAAGCTAGTAAGGACTCTCCAGCAATCATTACAACCAGGTGGAAATCAATGGTGTTCCTGAACAAAACATTATTTCAATGCGACTTTGACTCTAAAATGAGATCTAACCTTCTCAGTCGGTCTGCTTTTAACAGCTGAACGTGAAGCTGAAAGTTGCTGATCGGCCAGGGCTGCCAGTGTACTACAGAAGAAGAACAATGGAGACCTTTGGTGCAAGTGAACTCGAGCTCTCCATGGACGACATGAGACACAAGTTAGTTTTATATTGTAGACATGGACATTAAGTCCATCATAGGAGCGGATTCATTTGAATCCCCGAACTGAGTTGAGCCACTGTGTCTCCCAGAAGACAGCTGATCAACTGAATACTACAGATCCCTTCACGATTTAATAGAGTGTACACGGTTGATGAGAATTCAGAAAAAATCCAGGTGGAGGACGAAAAAACGGAACGGCCAGCGAGCATTCGGTTAACAGTCTTCAAGAACCAGCATGTGCTCATGATACAGGAGCATGACAAGCCCGTATTAAAGCATCTACAACATGTGAATGTTAAATGGGCAGTGCTGAGAAGCCATGGAGCTTCACTCTGGGGTTTAAGTTCGAGCCCAATAAGTATTTCACAAATGAGGTGATTGCGAAGGTATATCAGATGGATTCACGTCCGCTTAAATTATCCTTTGATGAACCAGAAATCATGGGGTACACAGGCTGCAAGACCAACTGGAGGGAGGGCAAAAATGTAATGTTGAAAACAATTCAAACGAAACTGAAGCACAAATTTCTAAGCACTCGCAGAACACTCACAAACATACTGTACCAAATGAATCGTTCTTTAATTCCTTCACTCCTCCTGAAGTTCCATAGTGTGGAATGTTAAGCCGAAGTTCGGCAGCCAAACTCGAGGCTGACTTTGAACTTGGCAGCCTATGCGTGGACACATAATTCCATATGCAATGTTGTATTTTACAGGAGAAATCATTGCAGATGATGCTGAATCCAAAGATTAATACTACGAATATAGGTTTGAAGATTCCGAGGAAGATGCAGAAAGCAAAGGGGTGGAAGATGAGACAGATGAAGACCAGTATGAACTGCTTGTAGATCTTTTTCGCAGCAGCAAAGATGGGCTCAATGAAAAGGCTCAAGAAGCGCTACTCCGGTGGTGTGGACGGAATGATGAGGTGGTCACAGCAGATGGCCAGACCGTGCTGGACACTGAGACGAGCGGGAGCTCAGAGATGGTGCACTCAAAAATGAAAACTGCAATCGAAGCTGCTGATACCACTGAGGGCCAGCCACTGACCAAGCTTGAAACAGAAGATATTGTCCCAATATTAGAGCAGCTTGCTCCAGAGGTACTTGGTGACTTGTTCCAGGCCTTTGAAGCGATTCCTGTAGTCGACCACCAGATCATCGAGGACACGGAGGATGAGTGGGAGACATTGATGATGCAGACGGTGACAGAAGCTCAGAGTTTGACAATGCCAAGAGTGAAACAGTGGAGCTCCTGGAGGACACAGAAGATGAATGGGAAGACATTGATGATGAATACAATAGTAACAAATCTGATGTTGGAGAGATTGACAACTCCGAAAGTGAAACAGAGGAGGAGCTGATGACAATCTCGCTATGCAGTCAACTGACAACTCATACATTCTTGAACTAGGCCATTAGACCATGGTGGCCTAATGCCTGGATCATCACGACCAGAGAGCATCGTAATATCTAGTGAAACGCAATTGAGAGTGGGGCGGTGGGGTGTTATTTATTTGTTATGACACTTCCTGTTTGTTCTCTTTTTTTGGTTTTGGTTGTGTTTCATGACACACACACACACACCTTAATAAAACATTTTTTTTTCTATTTTAAAAAGAGGGCAACACATGGGATGCTTGGCTCTGCCAAAACACCTATTCTACCACTGAGCAACGAACAGAGAGAGAGTGCGGGGGTGGTTGGGAGAGCCGGAGGCGGAATGGGTGCAAATGGAGGAGGCCTCCTGTATGGGCTTCCTGTATGGGGACTTCCCTCTGGGCTTCTCTGTGGTGGAAGCCAAATGTGAATGGTGCAGGGAAGGCCCGGCCAACCACATCTACATGTCCTGGTCATGTACCAGACTTGTCAGTGCTGGACCGCCTTCTTCGAGGCCATGTCCAGGGTGTGGGGGTGAGAGTGGAGCCGTGCCCAAAAGTGGCAGTCTTCAGGGTATCAGAACAGCCAGATCTCTTCACCGGGAGAGTGGCAGACATCCTAACCTTGCCTCCCTAGTCACCCGCCGGAGAATCCTACTTGGTTGGAGATCATCAGCGCCACCCAAGACCAGACTGGCTGTCTGACCTAACCAAATTCCTCAAATTGGAAAAAATAAAATTCACCATAGGATCAGAAGGCAGCTTCCACAGGCATGGAAGCAATTTACCAACTTGTTTGAGGACCTGTTCGTAACTGACAACCAATAAGGAAAGGGGGTAAAACAGAGAGAGGGCAAGGGAAGGGATCCAAGTAGGGGGAGAAGAAGATGCAACCCAGAACACGGAGCAATAGGGTAGAGGGGCCAAAAGGGGAGGACAGCCCAGGAAGGATGCCGAAAACAGCAACAAGAAGTGCACATCCGTAGGGAACCGCAAGCATGCCCCTGGTATGTTTCAGCACCAGGGAGCCACACGTAAATAGTAGAAGAGAGAGGTCGGGTATCTGACCATCGGGGGCATAAAGCAAAAAGGCTCCCCAAACTTGCACATATGCCGTCCGAGTATTTGCTACAAAATACGTCAACTCCTGATGCACGATTAATTAAGCAAAGACGAAAGTTGGGTACAACTGTGTTTTTATTACAGTCAGATGCGTGGCCTCCTGCTGCAGCTGGTGAAATGGCAGGGCACTGGAGGTCATGCATATTTATACAGTTCTCCGTGGGCAGAGCCAGCCGGCAGGAGCTACTGGCGAACCTGTAGTGCAGGTCCTACCTTACATCTCCTGTTACAGTGTTCACCACATTCACCCCCTGTTAAAAATGAGTCCGGCGGAGGTGGCATGAAACTATTTACAATTAGTGCAATTATGTACAGTGGTAGGGAAAGAAAAGTCCACGTTGACTGTCCGGAGTCAGTCAAAGGTTTAGCCGGTCCGGTGCTTTCGTGCTTCGTTGGGAGTGGCGTAACGGTGGTGGCGAAATCGGTGCTGGCGGTGGTGGAGGTGGCACCGATGACGGTGCTGATGCTGGCCAGTCCTCGGGGAACTCCGGGAGCATGCAGAAGTCCTCTTCGTCCTCTTGTGCGGAAAAGGGGAGGGGGGGGGTGTGCTCTGGTGGGGTCAATATTGGCGGCGCGGTGGGAGGTGGGGTGGGGTGCATTGGTGGGGAGGTGTGTTGCGGTGGAACCTGACGGTGCCAGGTCCCTGAGTGAGACAGTATCTTGGGGGCCGTCGGGGAACTCAACGTAGGCATATTGAGGGGTGGCGTGGAGCAGGTGAACCCTGTCCACCAAGGGGTCCGCCTTGTGGAGTCGGACGTGCCTACGGAGAAGGACCGTTCCTGGAGCAGCGAGCCAAGTCGGGAGCGACATCCCAGATGTGGACTTCCTGGGGAAGGTAAAAACATGTTCATGGGGTGTGTTATTAGTGGCGGTGCACAATAGTGACCGGATGGAGTGTAGAGCGTCAGGGAGGACCTCCTGCCTGCGAGAAGCTGGGAGGTTCCTGGACCATAGGGCCAGCTGGATGGCCCTCCAAACCGTCCCATTATCCCGTTCTACTTGCCCGTTTCCCCGGGGGTTGTAGCTGGTCGTCTTGCTGGAGGCTATACGCCTACTGAGCAGGAACTGACGCAGCTCATCGCTCATGAATGAGGATCCCCTGTCACTGTGGATGTAGGCGGGGAAACCAAACAGAGCGAAGATGGTGCTGAGGGCGTTGGTGACGGTGGCAGACGTCATATCGGGGCATAGGATGGCGAAGGGGAATCTGGAGTACTCATCGATCACAGAGAATGTACGTGTTACGGTCGGTGGAGGGGCGGGGTCCTTTGAAATCCACACTCAGGCGTTCAAAGGGGAGGGAAGCCTTCACCAGGCACGCACGGTCTGGCCGGTAGAAGTGCGGCTTGCACTCCGCACAGACCTGGCAGTCCCTGGTGACTGTCCTTACTTCCTCAACGGAGTAGGGCAGATTGCGAGCTTTGGCCAGATGGTACAATCGAGTGACCCCTGGGTGACAAAGGCTGTCGTGTAGGGCCCGGAGTTGGTCCACTTGTGCGCTGGCACATGTAACTCGGGAGAGGGCGTCTGGGGGCTCGTTGAGTTTACCGGGGCGATACAAGATCTCGTAATTATAGGTGGAGAGCTCACTTCTCCACTGCAATATTTTATCATTTTTGATCTTGCCCCCTGTGTGTTATTGAACATGAAGGCTACCGACCGTTGGTCCGTAAGGAGAGTGAATCTCTTACCGGCCAGGTAATGCCTCCAATGCCGCACAGCTTCAACGATAGCTTGGGCCTCCTTTTCGACGGATGAGTGTCGAATTTCAGAGGCATGAAGGGTGCAGGAAAAGAATGCCACGGGTCTGCCTGCCTGGTTTAGAGTGGCGGCAAGGGCGACGTCTGAAGCGTCGCTTTCTACTTGGAAAGTCAGTGACTCGTCCACTGCGCGCATCCCGGCCTTGGCGATGTCTGCTCTGATGCGGGCGAAAGCATGTTGTGCCTCGGCCGCAAGGGGGAATTGGGTGGACCGAATGAGTGGGCGGGCCTTGTCCGCATAGTTTGGGACCCACTGAGCGTAGTAGGAAAAGAACCCCAGGCAGCGTTTGAGGGCCTTGGGGCAGTGGGGATGGGGAAGTTCCATGAAGGGGTGCATGCAGTCGGGGTCGGCCCTGAAAAGTCCGTTTTGGACTATATAGCCGAGAATGGCTAACCGGGTCGTGCTGAACACACACTTCTCTTTGTTGTAGGTCAGGCTGAGAAGAGTGGCAGTGCGGAGGGATTTATCAAGGTTGGCATCATGGTCCTGCTGGTCATGGCCGCAGATGGTGACATTATCCAAGGACGGAAAGGTGGCCCGCAAACCATACTGGTCGACCATTCGGTCCATCTCTCTTTGGAAGACAGAGACCCCATTTGTGACACCGAAAGGGACCCTAAGGAAATGGTAGAGGCGACCGTCCGCCTCGAAGGCAGTGTATGGCAGGTCCGACTTCCGGATGGGGAGCTGGTGGTAGGCGGATTTCAGGTCAATTGTTGAGAAGACCCGATACTGCGCAATCTGATTGACCATATCAGATATGCGTGGATGGGGGTACGCGTCGAGCTGCATGTACCGATTGATGGTCTGGCCGTAGTCCACGACCATCCTGTGTTTCTCCCCAGTTTTAACCACAACCACTTGAGCTCTCCAGGGGCTGTTGCTGGCCTCGATAATACCCTCCTTAAGCAGCCGCTGGACATCGGACCTGATGAAGGTCTTGTCCTGGGTGCTGTACCGTCTGCTCCTCGTGGCAACGGGCTTGCAATCCGCAGTTAGATTGGCGAAAAGGGAGGGGGGGATCGACCTTGAGGGTCGCGAGGTCGCAAACGGTAAGGGGGGTAAGGGCCTGCCGAATTTGAGGGTGAGGCTCTGGAAGTTGCACTGGAAGTCCAGGCGCAACAGGAGTGCAGCGCAGAGATTAGGAAGGACATAGAGGCGGAAGTTACTAAATTTTACTAAATTCTACACCCTGGACCATGAGGGTGACTGTACAAAAACCTCGGATCGGGATGGAGTGGGAACCGGATGCTAGGGAGATCCTTTGATTGGCAGGGTGGACCGCGAGGGAGCAGCGCCTTCCCGTATCTGGGTGAACGAAGCTTTCGGTGCTCCCGGAGTCCAGCAGGCACGAGGTCGTGTGGCCGTTGATTTTAACTGTCGTCGACGCGGTGGCCAGGTTGTGCGGGCAAGATTGGTCCATCGTCATCGAAGCGAACTGCGGGTAGCCATCAGGTGCTTCGGGTGGCGAGCGAGTGCAGTTCCGATGTCGGGATGTCCGGAGACCCTGTGGGGGACAAGATGCGGCGCCCATGGTGCGCACATTGCGGGGTCGGGACAAGGTGGCGGCGCCCATGGTAGGCACATTGCGGGGTCGGGACAAGATGGCGCCGCCCATGGTGCGCACGCGGCCGAAGGGCGACAAGATGGCGGCGTCCATTGGTCACACATGGACCCATGAGGAGAAGATGGTGGCTCCCATTGTGCATCTGGCATGTGGGAGGGGGCAATAGCAGGCGCGATCGCAGCGACTGCGCGGGCCTGGCACAGCCGCGAAGTGGCCCTTTTTACTGCAGGCTTTAAAAACTGCAGTGCGGGCCGGGCAGTGTTGGCGGGGGTGCTTCTGCTGAACACAGAAGTAGCAGCGGGGACCCCCGGGGTGCGCGGATTGGCGAGCGGGGCAGGCCTTTTGGGAAGGCAGTGCCTCGGCTGAGGAGGTCGTCGGCGGGGTCCAGGAGGGGTAGGAAGGAGTAGAAGGGTGGGTAGCGCACCAGGAGGGGTAAGATTGTACGTTACGGGATGCGACCGTCATGGAGAGCGCCAAGGTTTTCGTCTCCGCCAGTTTGCGCGTGGCCCCTTCCAGTAATCGTTCTCAGATGCGGTCCGACCCAATCCCCACCACGAAGGCATCGCGCACGAGGAGATTTGCGTGTTCGGAGGCCGTAACGGCCTGACAGTCACAGTCCCGGACGAGTGGAATTAGGGCCCACCAGAAGTCTTCGATGGACTCACCAGGTAGTTGCGAGTGGGTGGCGAGTACATGCCTGGCGAAGACCGTGTTCGCCTTCTGCGCGTAGTGTTCCTTAAGGAGTTCCATTGCTTTTGTGTAATTCGTGGCGTCTTGGATCAACGGGAACACGCTGGAGCTCAGTCTGGAGTAAAGGACGTTTATCTTCTGAGCCTCCGTTGGCTCGGGATCCGCAGCCTTGATGTAGGCCTCGAAACATGCTAGCCAGTGAGGAAAGTCTTTTCTGGCGTTGGGCAAGTGCGGATCCAGCTGCAGGCGATCGGGCTTAATTCTGATATCCATTCTGTGGAAAATCTGACTGTAATAAATTGATGCACGATCAATTGCACAAAGACTAAAGTTGGGTACAACGGTGGCTTTATTACAGTCAGATGCATGGCCTCCTGCTGCAGCTGGCGAAATGGCAGGGCACTGGAGGTCATGCATATTTATACAGTTCTCCGTGGGCAGAGCCAGCCGGCAGGAGCTACCGGCGAACCTGCAGTGCAGATCCTACCTTACATCTCCTATTACAGTGGTTCACCACAACTCCCAGATAACATTATATTTTGTGCTATACATTCTCAATGGATCCCTTATTATTTATACTTGCTTCTTGCAAGTTTAAAACACTAATGTAAAAACGCTGCTGCCAGCCAAATGTATTTACTGTCTGAGGGGGGGGTTTCGGTTGTGGGAGGGGATAAGCTATTTTGGGGGTTTATGTTTGTACTGGTGTTTTATTTTCTTGTTGTCTTGCACTATTGTGTATTATATGAAATGAAAATGCAAATAATTTTTTTCCTAAACTTTATTTTCTCTTCATAGATGCAGCCAGACCCGAGTTTTTCCAGAATTTATTTCTATTTTGGAATGATGCTGGATATGCAGACAGAGATACGTGGTGCACTGACAAGCCACTGAGCCTCTTGTCATTGTCAAGGAGCATGGGAGTGTCTGGCTTAGCATATGGTTCCGTGCAGAGCTTGGAATTTCTGTGTTGAATTGATGGCCAACTCCATGACAGTATTTGCTGTAATTCAGCATCCGCCGGTCAATGTCTCTACTTTCATAGCAGCACAATCCATCCAAGGTCTCAATGCTGCAGTAGAAGCTCAGACTGAAGCTATAAAATCTGTGCTTGCTGCCATTAAACCTAGCTTTGTGCTATGCAGGTTCTGACTGCTGCCATCATGGCTGTGGATATCAGTGCTCAAAGGGCTTGCAGGCTCTCACAGCAGGCCAGCTATCTCTGCTGCAGTAAATTTAAAAGGATCACTGAGGTATAAGAAACACTAGGGCAGGCAAACGTACTATAAGATGGGCACTAAGAGAATGCACAAGTTCAGTTTAGTATATTTTATTGGAAACTCTACTGAATAAGGTTGTTGTGCAAACAAGTTGCTAAATGGTGTCTTTTATTTAAAGATTTTGGTGTCGAGGAATTTCTAATGGTCTGTAGCAGAGGGATAGGCGTATCATAGAATTTACAGTGAAGGAGGCTATTCGGCCCTTCGAGTCTGCACCGGCCCTTACAAAGAACACCCTACTCAAGCCCACTTATCTACCCTATCCCCGTAACCTCCACTTAACCTTTTTGGACACAGAGGGCAATTTAGCATGGCCAATCCACCTAACCCGCGCATCTTTGGACTGTGGGAGGAAACTGGAGCACCCGGAGGAAACCCACGCAGACACGGGGAGAATGTGCAGACTCCGCACTGACAGTGACCCAGCCGGGAATCGAACCTGGGACCCTGGATCTGTGAGACAACTGTGCTACCACTATGCTACCGTGCTGCCCACAATGGGCAATAGTGAACGACAGTGACGGAGGAGGAGAGCTTAGGGGAACCAGATTCTGAACAGCCAGTCATAAACAGCATGTCGAGAGTGAAGGAGTTCCGGATGCCTCCTCTTCCTACTAGTTCCTACCTTCCTCCTCTTCCCAAGGTGCCTTTCATTTGATAAATTCAGAGTATGCAATTCATTTTTTCCAATTAAGGGGCAATTAGCGTGGCATATCCACCTACCCTGCACATCTTTGGGTTGTGGGGGTGAAACACATGCAAACACGGGGAAAATGTGCAAACCCCAAATGGACACTGACCCAGGACTAGGATCGAACCCGGGACCTCGGCGCCGCGAGGCAGCAGTGCGAACCACTGTGCCACCATGCTGCCCCCAAGGTGCCTTAAAAGCCTTGCAAGCCCTACATCCTGATCGGAGTCACGTTGTAGAGGATAGAGCAAAGCACCAGGAATTCGGAGGCACGCTCAACAAGTCAAGGGGCAGTTTCCACACGTAATCTAGGCAGCAGAACTAGTTTCAGGATGTTGATGGTTTAGTCCACAGTGGCAGCATGATTCATTGAACGTGTGCTGTCCATGTGTGATTGGTAGCTAAGTGGAGCCAATATCAGCTAACATGGAGCCAGGAAAAGAAGTTAGGTGGTCAGCTGTTTGATGGGAATTGTTATAGAAGCAGAAGGTGGATCCCGTGGACAAGATAACCTTGGAGATGGTATGAGGAAAGACAGGAGAGAGAGTATGTGTGTTCTAGGCTAAGGCAGGGGGAAACGTCAGCATATGTTTAGTCTACTGAGATAGGGGAAAGGATAGCAAGCAGCAAAGAGATGGTCTCAATCTTAGTGCAAAGAAGTCCAAACCCATTAACTGCCTTGCGCTGTTAAGTGCTTGCATGGGCAAATATACCATCTAGTGTTGTATAGTCACATAAGTAGGAACGTTCATTGCCACTTTAACAACAATGCTTGTTTTCAATTCTACTCACAATGCCCGTTTTGAGTCTGATCACCACCTTTTTTCCATTCTTCCTATCTTCTGGTAGACCATTGCAAACATGTCGGTACGTTAGTGGAAAATGTGCAAGTTTAATCGAATTAACAAAACATCCTGGGCGGCATTCTCCACCCCCATGCCGAAGTGGCCGCGCCGTCGTGAACGCCGTTGAGGTTCATGACGCCGCGGAACGGCCCCGGTCACGACCGATTCAGGCCCTGACAATGGGCCAGTATCGGGGCCGCGTCATCCTCCCGCGCGAGGCCTTGTCACCCGCGTAAAAGCGGCGCCGATTAGATGACGCGGCCAGCGCCGCATAACGGACGTCATCCGCGCATGCGCGGGTTGGCCGGCGCCAACCCGCGCATGCGTGGTTGCCGTCCTGTCCAAATCCGCCCCGCAAGAAGATGGGGGACGGATCTTGTGGGGCGGCGGAAGGAAGGAGGTCCTCCTTCAGAGAGGACGGCCCGACGATCGGTGGGCACCGATCACGGGCCACCCCACATTTAAGGTACCCCCCTGTGCAGGATCCCCCCTCGCCCCCCCCCCCCCCCACAGGCCGCCCCCCCCAGCGTTCACGCACCGCCCACGACTGTAGCGACCAGGTGTGGACGGCGCTGGGGGGAACCCGCCGTTTTGGCCTGGCCGCTCGGCCCATCCGAGCCTCAGAATCGCGAGGGGGCCGGAGAATCGCCATTTTCGGTGTCTCCGGCGATTCTCCGGCCTGCGAAACTCGACCGGGCCGTTGCCGCCGCTTGGGAGAATCGCGGGAGGGGGTCGGACCGGCGTCCCCGGAAATCTCGGCGTCCCAGGTGATTCTCCCAACCGGCGTGGGAGTGGAGAATCGCGCCCACTGTATTTGATTCTTATCTCGGCACGATCACCAAAAATAGCGATCATTACAGAGGATACAACTGTAAAACTTCATACAAGAAGTAAAAGAATGAAAAGTTTCAGCAACTCAAAATAGTTAAAGAACTTGCAGGCCTGACAAACATTTTCAAGGCAGTAGAACATTCACAGGATCGATTGCCACAGAATATACTGGTACTTCGTGTTGATTGGTACTTCATGTTGATTAGAACGATTGCTATACTGGAATCAATGATTGTTTAAGGGTTGATCCAATTTATTCAGTCTTGATCAGTGGCTCGATAGCTCAGGCTGAGGGAAGGGACATAGCCTTCTGGCTACATAATGTAACGATTCTTCTGATTTTGGGATGGTCAGAGGGAGCATTGAATGCTTTTCCACTATTTCCCCTTGCCATGAAGTTTAATCTTCACATATGCTGAATGAGCTATCAGGTAAATTAAGTATCAATAAAATCTCAAAATTTTCCAAATGGTAAGTGGAAGGCTCTTTGGAAAATACAGTTTGAATTCAAACCGCGAAATCAATTATGTGGAACGTATGAAATACAATGCACTCAATAACGCCAGTATTTCAACAACTATGGCTTGAAGTATTTAAATGTAATTCAGGTCATCCAGTAACCAAAGGTATAGCGTCACAATGGTTCTCTATCATCACAGGTAGCACAGATTACTTCTAAAGCCCAAACACATACAGTATGAACAGCATCCCGGAATATCAAGTAATTAAAGGAAATTAGTATTACTGACATCAATGTCCCAACATCAAAATTAGTGCTATACATGAGATAGATACGTCTGCTTGATCAAGAAGCCAGGAGTACAACATGTTTTTACGAACAAAAGCAAAAATCCATAAAACTCACAAATCCACTCTAATGATCACATTGTTTAACCAGCATCAGTTTGTGCACAGACCAACACACACTTCCTGCTACTTTTTTGCCACTGCAACCTGATTACAATCTTTCCAAAGTGCTGGAATGAACACCTGCCTTGCAACAATACTCTAACTGTGAACTGCCCCACCAAGCGGGCAAGGAGCTGGATTAGGGTTTTGCCCCTGTCCACACACTGAGCTCTGGCTTTGTAACTCTGCTAAAGGAATTAAAAAAGAAAGTAGAGTAGTGGTGAAAGGTTATTTTTAAGACTGGAGAGGAGAATAAAGTGGCATGCTCCAAGGATCAATATAGGACCTCTGCTCTTTTTGATAGCCTACAGGGCCTAAGTTCAAAGTTTGATAATGATGAAAGTTAGAAGTATTGTGGACTGTAAGAAGGATAATAATATCCTTATTATTAAGGGGCAGAGGCTCCTTAATGAAAAAGGTACACAAATGCAGAGAAGTGTGAGGTGCTCGATTTTACTAGAGAGAATGAAGAGAATCAAAATTGTGCATAGTTTTGGACCCCGTATCTAAGGAAAGATGTGCTGGCCTTGGAAAGAGTCCAGAGGAGGTTCACAAGAATGATCCTTGGAATGAAGAACTTGTCGTATGAGGAACGGTTGAGCACTCTGGGTCTGTACTCGTTGGAGTTTAAAAGGATGAGGAGAGATCTTATTGAATATTACAGGATACTGCTAGGCCTGGATAGAGTGGACATTGAGAGGATGTTTCCACTTGTAGGAAAAACTAGAACCAGAGGACACCATTTCAGACTAAAGGGTCAATCCTTTAAAACAGAGATGAGGAGGTATTTTTTCAGTCAGAGGGTGGTGAATCTGTGGAACTCTTTGCCGCAGAAGGCTGTGGAGGCCAAATCACAGGGTGTCTATAAGACAGGGATAGATAAGTTCTTGATTAATAAGGGGATCAGGAGTTATGGGGAGAAGGCAGGAGAACGGGGATGAGAAAATATCAGCCATGATTGAATGGCGGAACAGACGCGATGGGCCAAGCAGCCTAATTCCGCTCCTATGTTTTATGGTCTAACATGAACTAAAAGGTATGGTCTCAAAGAGGATGGAGGGGACTTCCGGTTGTGACAATGGAGTGAGTGGTCACACACAGAGCACCTCCTGCTTAAAGGCACAGAAAATAGCTCTTTTTACCCGATACTGGATGGAATTTTGATGAAAAGGCATAGGTGAATGTTGGAGGAGTAGTTTCGCCCAGGAGTGGTATGTCTGCTGCCTATCACACCCGGCAGAAAACAGTGCGAGTTGGCTGAAAAGTTGGAGGGAACCTTTGTTGCAGCAGCCACTGTAAGCATACAGACAGGGGAAGCACTGACGCAGGATGGAAGGCCCCAGAGGGAGGAGCTGATGGCGTTTATTAAAGACGAATTCTGCCGGCAGAGGAAGGAAATGCATCAGGATCGCTCAAAAGTCATTGAAGAAGCTGTGACACCCCTGAAGAGTTCTCTGAATGGGTGGCGAGGCGTTTGGAGGTGCAGCGGTCGCAGATTCGGGAGGTCGAAGGAGTGATCTCGGACCACAGCGATCGGGTGGTAGCTCTGGAGTCGGAGGTGGGGTTCCTAGGGGACCTGTGTAAAATGTTGAGGGCAAAGTGGAGGAGCAGGAGAATGCCTCAAAAAGACAGAACCTGCAAATAGTGGGCCTGCCTGAAGGAGTGGAAAGTGTGAGTGCCACGACGTACGTCTCAAAGATGCTAGTGGGGCTGGTAGCAGAAGGGGTGCGAGATAAGGTGCCTGAAGTGGACCGAGCGCATAGGTCCAAGAGGCAGAAGCCTAGAGCTGGGGAGTCGCTGCAGGTGGTGATCGTGAGACTCCACAAATCTGTGGAGAAAGAGATGATTCTGTGATGGACCTGGGAGAAGTGTACCTACGACAGGAAGGGGTATAGCGTCCGAATATATCAGGACATCGGAGCAGAGTTGACAAAACGGCGGGCAGGCTTCAACAAGGCCAAGGCAGTGCTGTACTAACGGAAGATCAGGTTTGGGGTGCTCTACCTGGTGAAATTACGGGTGACTTTTGGAGGCCGGGAGTATTATTTTGAGACCCAAGAAGCAGTTGAAAAGTTCATTAAGGAGCATAAACTGGGGGAGAACTGAGCGGACAATGCTTGGGGACTGGGATGCTGGCACTTTGTAATGGTTGGGAGCATGTTTGAAGTGGGGGTAAGGATTGGGGGATTTTTGTCTTTTGGGGGGGGGGGGGGGGGGGGAGCTGTTTAATGTTGAGATTGAAAAGGGTTGTAGGGGTGAAGAGTTTATGTGGGGATGGATGTTCCCATCCCCGCCTCCTGAAGGCTGCCTGGAGTTAAGGAGAAGACCTTGTTTGGGTGGGGGAGGGGAAGGTCAGCAGGGAGCTTTCCTCCTTGAGCTGAGGAGTGGGAGTGGGAAGGGGGGGGGGGAGGGGGGGGGGGGAGAAGAGAGAGAGAGAGAGAGAGAGAGAGAGAGAGAGAGAGAGAGAGAGAGGGAGGGAGGGGTAATTGGGATGTGCCTTTGAGCAGGGGCGGCCGTGGCAGCAGGTTATGCTGGTGAACGGAAGTGAAGTGGTGGGGGAGGAAGGTCGAGAGGGGTTGCCGGTGGGAGGGGGCGGTACAGGCAGGGGGGTTGTTGCGACGTGGCAGGTGGTGAGAGATGACATGGTCAGGGGCGGAGGAAGGGGCCATCTGGAATGGGCTAGGTATAGGGTGGAATTAAGGGGGCTGGAGTTAAGTGAGGAAGATGACTGATGGTAGAGGGGATTGGAGGCTTAAGCCTCCAGTAAGGCTGGTAACGTGGAACGTCCGGGGACTGAACGTCCGGGGGCTGGTTAAAAGGTTACGGGCGTTCGCACACCTCAGGAGCTTGAAAGCGGGGGTGTTTTTTCTGCAGGAGACGCACCTCCGTGTAAAGGATCAGGTTAGGTTAAGGAAGGGGTGGGTCGGGCGGGTTTTTGACTCAGAGTTTGACTTGAAATCGAGGGGAGTGGCGATTTTAATGTGCAAAAAAATGGGATTTGTGAGTGTGAAGGTGGGGAGGGACCTGGGTGGGAGATATGTGATTGTGAGTGGGTTATTGGAAGGGGCACCGGTGGTATTGGTAAATGTGTATGCCCCAGATTGCGATGATGTGGGTTTTATGAAAGGTTGTTGGCATCGATCCCGAATTTGGCCACGCACCAGTTGATCATGGGAGGAGATTTTAACTGTGTCCTGGAGCTGAGGTGGGTTGGTCGAGACCCATGTCGATGGATAGGTTACAAATGGCAAGGTAGCTGGGAGGGTCTACGAGAGGATGGGTTTAGTGGACCCATGGCTTTTTCAGAACCCAGGTGAAAGGGAGTATTCCTTCTTTTCACACGTCCAGAAGGTGTATTCGAGGATTGATTCCTTTGTAGTGAGTTGGGAGATATTGGTTGGGGTGGAGGGGGCAGAGTATGCGGGGATAGTTATCTTGGACCATGCGCCCCACTGGCTGGAGATTCAGTTTAGAATGGGATGAGAGCAGAGGCCGGGTTGGAGGTTTGACTCGGGGTTGTTGGCGGATGGAGGTTTTTGTGATAAGGTGTTGGCGGCGATTAAGGGGGATGTGGAGTTGAATCAGAATAGAGAGGTGTCTGTGGCCATTTTTTTTTGAGAAGTACTGAAGGCAGTGGACCGGGGGGGATGATTATTTTGTTTAAGGCTCATGCGGATAGGGAAACAAGGGAGGAACATTGACCGTCTAGTGAGCGAGATAGTGGAGGTGGACAGGGAATATTTGAGGGTGCCCACTGTGGAGGGATTGGTGAGGAAGAAAAAGTTGCAGGGGCAGTTTGACAGGCTGACAACGGGGAGGGTGGTAGGGCAACTGCGTAGGGCAAGAGGGGTGCAATATAAGTATGGGGAGAAGGCGTGCCACATGCTGGCACACCAGCAAAGGAGGTAGGCCGCGTCCAGGGAAATATTGAAGATGCGGATTGTTGGGGCTGGGAATGTGGTGTCGGAGCCAGGGAAGATAAAAGAGGCATTTAGGAAGTACTACCAGGGACTTTACGAGGTGGACCCGGGGGAAGAGGAGTGGGACATGGGGCGGTTTCTGGGTGTGCTGGAATTTCAGGCAGGCGTTGGAGGAGCCCCTGAGGCTGAGGGATGTGCTGGATAGTGTGGTAGTCGGTATTAGGGGTATTATGGTACCTAGGTTGAGGCTGTAAGATCATTGGTGTGGGAGGTACCTGAGACAGGAAGATCATTGGTGAAGCCTGCCTGCTGGTTCCGCCCAGTAAGGCGGGGTATAAGAGTCTGTGTCTAAAGCCACACATTTCGGCGGCTCCCGCTAGAACGGACTTTTGGGCTCTCCAGAGGAGCCCCAACGGACATTTTTCGACCGATTCCCATGTGGGAAGGTGAGAGCAAGGTCCCCCTTCCGTCATGTATGGAGGGGACCAGAAGTGGAGTGGGGGAAAAAGTGGCTTTGGAGCAGCGGCAGAAACGAGGGGGTAAAAATAAAATGGCGGAAATCGAGCAGCATGGGGGCCGGATCAGCAGGAGTTTCTCAGGCGCTGGGTGGAGGAGCTTAAAAAGGAGGTGCTGGCGCCAATGCTGATGGCGATCGAGGGGCTGAAGGATACCCAGAAGGCAGAGCTCCGAGAGGTGAGGGACAAAACCACCGAGAACGAGGACGAGATCTTGGGCCTGGCGGTGAAGATGGAGGCGCACGAGGCGCTGCACAAGAGGTGGGCCGAAAGATTAGAGGACCTGGAGAACAGGTCGAGGAAGAAGAATCTCCGGATTCTGGGTCTCCCTGAAGGGGTGGAGGGGGCCGATGCCGGGGTGTATGTGAGCACGATGCTCCATTCGCTGATGGGTGCAGAGGCCTCTCCGAGCCCCCTGGAGCTAGAAGGGGCTCATCGGGTCCTGGCGAGGAGACCCGCCGAGGGCGATAGTGGTGAGGTTCCATCGTTTCGCGGACAGAGAGTGTGTCCTGAGATAAGTCAAGAAAGAGCGGAACAGTAGATGGGAGAATGCGGTGATCCGAGTCTACCAGGACTGGAGCGCGGAGGTGGCAAAGAGGAGAGGTGGTTTCAATCGGGCCAAGGCGGTGCTGCATAGGAAGAGGGTGAGATTCAGAATGCTGCAGCCAGCGCGACTGTAGGTCACATTTCAGGATCGACACCACTATTTTGAAACGCCAGAAGAGGCTTGGACCTTTATCCAAACGGAAACATTGGACTCAAACTGAGGGTCTGTGGTTGTGGGGGGGGATGTCGGTTGTATACAGGGTTTTAACTATGCGTAGGGAATGCTCCACGGGTTGGGCGATGGATGGGGATGGGGGAAGAGATCTGATGGGGAGACTGTGGGGAATGTGAGCGCCGGTGCTGGAGGGAGGTGAGACCCAGGGATGGGGGAATTGGGCCAAGGCCGCAACAGGAGCTGCGTCACAGGGGGCGGGGCTGGCTCAGGAAAGCGCGGGCTTTTTCCTGCGTTAGGGAAAGGAGGAGGGGGGGGGGGGGCTGGAGGAGCGCGAGGAGGGGGGATTTCCACACTGGGGGGGGGTCAATGGGAAGGCGGGGGAAGCCGGCGTCAGCTGACTTACAGAAGTATTATGGGGGGAGCAAAAGAGCTAGATCTGGATCTAGCGGGGGGGGGGGGGGGGGGGGGGGGGGGAATAGGGTTGCTGCTTCATTGGCCGAGGGGGAACTGAAACGGAAGAGGTGGTCGGGGCAGGGGTTCCCCGTCTGGGGGACTGGAGGGTGTGGGAGGCGCAGGCACGGGCCTGGCCTAAAATAGGAGATGGCTAGTCGACAGGGGATTTTGGCGGGGGGGGGGGGGGGGGGGGGGGGGGGGGGAGTCCCCCAATCCGGCTGATAACGTGGAATGTGAGGGGCCTAAATGGGCCGGTTAAGAGGGCCCGAGTGTTCGCGCGCTTAAAGGGACTGACGGCAGACATGGTCATGCTTCAGGAGACACATCTGAAGGTGGCAGACCATGTCAGGTTAAGAAAGGGATGGGTAGGACAGGTATTCCATTCGGGGCTGTATGCGAAGAAAAGAGGGATGGCAATACTGGTGGGGAAGCGGATGTCGTTTGAGGCCAAGAACATAGTAGCGGACAATGGAGGTCGATACGTGATGGTTAGCGGTAGGTTGCAGGGGACGTGGGTGGTATTGGTAAATGTATACGCCCCGAACTGGGACGATGCTGGATTCATGAAGCGTATGGTGGGGCGCATTCCGGACCTGGAGGTAGGAAGCTTGATAATGGGTGGGGATTTCAACACGGGTGCTGGACCCAGCACTGGATCGCTCCAGATCTAGGACCGGAAAGAGGCTGGCTGCGGCCAAGGTGCTTAGGGGGTTGATGGACCAGATATTTTTTTTGGGGGGGGGAGGGGAGAGATCCGTGGAGATTTGCCAGGCCTCTGGCCAGAGAATTTTCTTCTTTCTCCCACGTGCACAAAGCCTACTCCCGGATAGATTTTATTTGTTCTGGGCAGGGCGCTGATCCCGAAAGTGGAGGGAACGGAGTATTCGGCCATAGCCATTTCAGACCACGCCCCACACTGGGTGGAACTGGAGTTGGGAGAGGAGAGGGACCAACGCCCGTTGTGGCGGTTGGATGTGGGACTGCTGGCAGATGAGGTGGTGTGCGGGAAGCTGCGGGGGTGCATTGAAAGGTATTTGGAGGCCAACGACAACGGGGAGGTGCAGGTGGGGGTAGTATGGGAGGCGCTGAAGGCGGTGGTCGGGGAGAGTACACCAGCTCCGTAAGAGGATGGCAGCGAGGGAGATAGGTGGAGTCAAGGATGGAAGGGGAACTACGGTGCAGAGTGCGGTGAAAGTAAATGAGGCATTCATGGCCTTCTATGAGGAGCTGTACAGATCCCAGCCCCCAGCGGGGGAAGAGGGGATGCAACGATTCTTGGACCAACTGAGGTTCCCGAGGGTGGAGGAGCAGGAGGTGGCTGTTTTGGGGGCGCCAATTGGGTTGGAGAAGCTGGGGAGCATGCAGGCAGGGAAGGCCCCGGGACTGGATGGGTTCCCGGTTGAGTTCTATAGGAAGTACGTAGACCTGTTAGCCCCGTTGCTGGTGAGGACTTTCAATGAGGCAAGGGAGGGGGGGGGGAAGAGAGACCCTGCCCCCGACAATATCTGAGGCGATGATCTCTTTCACCCTGAAAGCGGGATAAGGACCCACTGCAATGTGGGTCGTCCAGGCCGATCTCGCTCCTCAACGTGGATGCTAAGTTGCTGGCAAAAGTGCTGGCTACGAGGATCGAGGACTGTGTCCCGGGGGTGATTCACGAGGACCAGACGGGATTTGTGAAGGGCAGGCAGCGAAACACCAATGTGCGGAGGCTCCTAAACGTGATAATGATGCCATCGGTGGAGGGAGAGGCGGAGATAGTGGCGGCTATGGACGCGGAGAAGGCCTTTGACCGAGTAGAGTGGGAGTATCTCTGGGAAGTGTTGCGGAGGTTTGGGTTCAGGGGAGGGTTTATTAGCTGGGTTAAGCTCCTATATAGGTGGCGAGTGTGGTTACGAATCGGCGGAGGTCGGAGTATTTTCGGCTGTATCGAGGGACGAGGCATGGGTGCCCCCTGTCCCCCCTGTTATTTGCATTAGCAATTGAACCTTTGGCCATGGCATTAAGGGAGTCCAGGAAATGGAGGGGGGTGGTTCGAGGGGGAGAGGAGCATCGAGTGTCGCTGTACGCAGACAACCTGTCGCTGTATGGAGCGGATCCAGTGGAGTATATGGTGGAGGTCATGCAGATTCGAAGGGAGTTTGGGGACTTTTCGGGCTATAAGCTCAATGTAGGGAAAAGTGAGCTCTTCGTGGTGAATCCAGGGGACCAGGGAAGAGGAATAGACGATCTACCGTTGAAGAGGGCGGAAAGGAGCTTTCGGTACTTGGGGATCCAAATAGCTAGGAGTTGGGGGGCCCTGCATAAACCTAATTTGACGAGGCTGGTGGAGCAGATGGAGGAGGACTTCAAATGATGGGACATGTTGCCGCTCTCGCTAGCGGGCAGAGTGCAGTCGATAAAAATGGTGGTCCTCCCGAGGTTTCTTTTTGTGTTCCAGTGCCTTCCAATTGTGATCACCAAGGCCTTTTTTAAGAGGGTAAGCAGGAGCATTATGGGTTTTGTGTGGGCGAATAAGACCCCGAGGGTAAGGAGGGGGTTTCTGGAGCGTAGTAGAGATAGAGGGCTGGCATTGCCGAATCTGGGTGGCTACTACTGGGCAGCCAATGTGGCGATGATCCGTAAGTGGGTGATGGAGGGAGAGGGGGCGGCATGGAAGAGGTTGGAGATGGCGTCCTGCAAAGGAACGAGCCTGAGGGCGCTGGTGACGGCACCGCTGCCTCTCTCGCCGACAAGGTACACCACGAGTCCGGTGGTGGCAGCAACGCTAAAGATCTGGGGCCAGTGGAGACGACACAGGGGTGCGATGGGAGCCTCGGTGTGGTCTCCAATCAGGGGTAACCATCGGTTTGTCCCAGGAAGGATGGACGGGGGGGTTTCAGAGCTGGCATCGGGCAGGGATTAGAAGAATGAGGGACCTGTTCATTGATGGGACGTTTGCGAGCCGAGAGGCGCTGGAGGAGAAGTTTGGGCTACCCCCGGGAAAAACTTTCAGGTACATGCAAGTGAGGGCATTTGTGAGGCGACAGGTGAGGGAATTCCCGTTGCTCCCGGCACAGGGGATTCAAGACAGGGTGATTTCAGGTGTGTGGGTCGGAGAGGGCAAGGTGTCGGCGATATACCAGGAGATGAAAGAAGAGGGGGAGGCTTTGGTAGAGGAGCTGAAGGGTAAATGGGAGGAGGAGTTGGGGGAGGAGATTGAAGACGGTCTGTGGGCTGATGCCCTAAGTAGGGTTAATTCCTCTTCCTCGTGTGCCAGGCTTAGCCTGATACAGTTTAAGGTGATTCACAGAGCGCATATGACAGGGGCGAGGCTGAGTAGGTTCTTTGGGTTGGAGGACAGATGTGGGAGGTGCTCAGGAAGCCCGGCGAACCACCCCCATATGTTCTGGTCGTGCCCGGCACTGGATGGGTTCTGGAGGGATGTTACGAGAACTATATCTAAGGTGGTGAAAGTCCAGGTCAAGCCAAGTTGGGGGCTAGCACTATTTGGAGTGGCGGACGAGCCGGGAGTGCAGGAGGCGAAAGAGGCCGGCATTCTGGCCTTTGCATCCCTGGTAGCCCGGCGGAGGATCTTGTTAGTGTGGAAAGATGCGAAGCCCCCCAGCGTGGAAGCCTGGATAAATGACATGGCAGGGTTTATCAAGCTGGAGAGGAGAAAGTTTGCCTTGAGAGGGTCTGCGCAGGGGTTCTACAGGCGGTGGCAACCATTCCTAGACTATCCCGCGGAGCGTTAGATGAAGTTCGGTCAGCAGCAGCAACCCGGGGGGGTAAAAAAGTCTGTGTCTCCCTACCAGCTGCATTCTGCACCTGCGCTGCTAGGGGAAACATCTAGTCCAATAAAGCCTTCAATTGTCATCCCATCTCGCTTCTGGAGTCATTATCGAGCATCAATTTATTGGACTAGATTTTAAAGAATGGAGCTCCGAATCAAGCCGGAGTATCTGCAACTCAGCCCCCACGCGGCAAACTCAGCGGCAACCTTCAAACACTGGCTGGCGTGCTTCAACGGGTACCTCAGGACGGACATGACTGCACCCACGGAGGGCCAGAAGATGCAAGTTTTCCACTCGAGGGTGAGGTCAGAGATCTACAGCCTCATCGAGGACGCAGACAATTTCGAGGCGGCGATTGCCCTGTTGAAAGGACCACTACATTCGCCCAGTAAACCAGGTTTATGCCCGACATCTGCTAGCGACAAGGCGACAAATCCCAGGGGAATCGCTGGATGAATTCTAACGTGTGCTCCTGGTACTAGGTAGGAACTGTGACTGCCCTCAACTTTCAGCCAGCGACCACACAGAACTTTTAATCCGGGATGCATTCGTTGAAGGTATGATGTCCTCCCAAATCCGCCAGCGGCTGCTGGAGAAAGAGACACTAAGCCTCAAGGAGGCACGGGCCCTTGCTAGCTCCCTGGAAGTGGCCTCCTGAAACGCCCACGCGCATGTCCCCGACCGCTCGGCAGCCTCTTGGGCAGCGTGGAACCCACCCGCGGCCACCCCAATGCATCCACCATCCCCCCACAAGCTTGTGCCGCGCTGCTACCAGGCAACCCCAGGGGGGCCCCGCTGATTTTTTGCCAAGCCCAGCACTCCCGGCAGCGCTGCCCGGCCCGCTCCTCCACCTGCAAAGGTTGTGGCAAAAAGGGCCATTTCGTGGCAGTATGCCAGGCCCGGGGGCGCCACCACAACTCTCTCCACGGGCCACGTGCGGGCCGCGGGCGCCGCCATCTTCATTTCCCAAGCCATGTGCGGGCCCTGTGTGCCGCCATCCTGTTCCCCAGAGACCACGTGCGATGCGTGGGCGCCGCCATCTTGCCCACCCCCAGCCATGTGCGACCCGTGGGCGCCGCCATCTTGGCTGGAGTCTCACGACCCTGATTCAGATAACCACACACCGCCCGAGGAAAATCTTCAACTTTTACTACGACTCGCCTCGGTGACCCTGGACCAGTCTCGGCCCCGGACGCTCTCGACCACGGCGACGACCATGCTCATCAACGGGTGCAAAACAGCCTGCCTGATCGACTCCGGGAGCACAGAGAGCTTCATATACCCCAACACGTACGGGGCTGTTCTCTTCCCATACACCCAGTTAACCAAAGAATCTCCCTGGCCTCCGGGTCTCACTCTGTAGAGATCAAGGGGTTCTGCGTAGCGAACCTCATGGTCCAGGGAAGAGAATTAAAATATTTCCGACTCTACGTCCTCCCTCACCTCTACGCTGCCATGCTCCTGGGATTGGACTTCCAATGCAACCTCCAGAGCTTAACCTTTAAATTCGGCAGTCTTATACCCCCTCTCACCGTCTGCAGCCTCACGACCCTCAAGGTCGACCCGCCTTCCCTTTTTGCAAATCTCACCCCGGATTGCAAACACGTCGCCACCAGGAGCAGACGTTACAGTGGCCAGGACCGGACCTTCATTAGGTTGGAAGTCCAGCGGCTACCAGCGGCTATTATCGAGGCTAGAAACAGCCCCTGGAGAGCTCAGGTAGTGGTTGAAAAGACAGGGGAGAAGCACAGGATGGTCATCGATTATAGTCAGACCATCAACAGGTATACGCAGCTCAACGCGTACCCTCTCCCCCGCATATCTGATTTGGTCAATCAGATTGCACAATACAAGGTCTTTTCCACGGTGGACCTCAAATCCGCCTACCACCAGCTCCCCATCCGCCCAGGCGACTGCAAGTACACTGCATTCGAAGCAGATGGGCGGCTCTACCACTTCCTAAGGGTTCGTTTCGGTGTCACAAATGGAGTCTCAGTCTTCCAATGGGAGACGGACCGAATGGTTGACTGGTACGGTTTGCGGGCCACCTTTCCGTACCTCGACAACGTCACCATCTGCGGCCATGACATACCTCCGCAAATTCCCCCATACCAAAAACCCTTAACTTAACCTACAACAAGGACAAATGCGTGTTCAGCACTGACCGTCTAGCCATCCTCGGCTACGTAGTGCATGATGGAGTCATAGGCCCAGATCCCGAACGCATGCGCCACCTCATGGAGTTTCCCCTCCCCCACTGCTACTGCTCCAAGGCCCTGAAACGCTGCCTGGGATTTTTTCATATGACGCCCAGTGAGTCCCCAATTATGCGGACAAGGCCCGCCCACTAATTCAAACCTCGGTTTTCCCCCTGTCGGCAGAGGCCCGCCAGGCCTTCAGCCGCATAAAGGCGGACATCGCAAAGGCCATGATGCATGCAATCGATGGATCCCTTCCCTTCCAAGTCGAGAGTGACACGTCCGACATAGCTCTGGCGGCCACCCTCTTCCAAGCGGTCAGGCCCGTGATCTTCTTCTCACGCATCCTCCATGCTTCAGAAATCCGTCATTCCTCCGTTGAATAGGAGGCCCAGGCCATAGTAGAAGCTGTGCGGCACTGCAGGCATTACCTGGCCGGCAGGAGATTCACGCTCCTCACTGACCAACGGTCGGTAGCTTTCATGTTCGATAATGCACAGCGGGGCTCCGGGTTCCCATTCGCCATCCCCTGCCCCGAAATGACCGCAGCCACCGTCATAAAAGCCCTTCACAGTATCTATACCCTGATAGGTTTCCCCGCCTACATACACAGCGATAGGGGGTCCTCCTTCATGAGCGATGAACTGCGTCAATTACTGCTCAGCAAGGGTATCGCCTTAGCAGGGCGACCAGTTATAACCGCCGGGGAAACGTACAGGAAGAGAGGGAGAACGGAACGGTCTGGAAGGCCGTCCTACTGGCCCTACGGTCCAGGAATCTCCCAGTCTTCCGCTGGCAGGAGGTCCTTCCCAATGCACTCAACTCCATCCGATCACTGCTGTGTACCACGACAAATAAAACACCTCATGAACGTCTCCTTGTCTTCCATAGGAAGTCCTCCTCCGGGACCTCGCTCCCAACCTGGTGGGCAGCTCCTGGATCCATTCTGCTCCGCAAACACGTGCGGGCACACAAATCGGACCCATTGGTAGAGAGGGTCCACCTCCTTCACGCTAACCCTATGGCATACCCGACGGCCGGCAGGATACGGTCTCACTACGGGACCTGGCGCCGGCTGGATCCCCCTCCCACCGGTGCACCCCACGGCTGCCCCAATCCCAGGTGGATCAGTTCTTCCACTGGTCCCACCCACGGGTGATGAAGCTACCGAAGAAACAGAAGTCACGCTCCCGGAGTCACGAATGCCCGAGCCGGCGCCTGCATCAGCGCCAAAACTGCGACGATCACAGAGGATGACCAGGGCCCCCGATCGACTAATTGCTTCATTCTGATATGTACATGTAAAATGAATACTGTAAATAGTTGTGACATGTAATAAGACAAAACACTGTACCACCGATGGGTACCACCATAACCTTTACCACTGTATGACGCGAGACCACCACCCCAGCTGGACTCTTTTTTTTTTTAAACAGGGGGTGAATGTGGTAGTCGGTATTAGGGGTATTACGGTACCTAGGTTGAGGCTGTAAGATCATTGGTGTGGGAGGTACCCGAGACAGGAAGATTATTGGTGAAGCCTGCCTTTTGGTTCCGCCCAGTAAAGCGGAGTATAATAGTCTGTGTGTCCCTAGCAGCTGCATTCTGTACCTGCGCTGCTGGGGGAAACATCTAATCCAATAAAGCTTTCAATTGTCATCCAATCTCGCTTCTGGAGTCACTGACTGAGCATCAGATAGTATCAGGGGTATGAAGTCAGAGAAGGCCCCTGGACCGGATGGGTACCTGGCAGAATTTTATAAGGAATTTGCGACGGACCTGGCATCACATCTGTTGGGGGAGTTTAATGAAGCACTGGAAAAGGGAGAGTTGCCGGAGACGTTGATGCAGGCAGAAATCACACTAATCCGCAAAAAAGAGAAGGACCCGGGTGAATGTGGGCCGTATAGACCCATATCACTATTGAACACGGATGTGAAAGTATTGGTTAAGTTGCTGGCGGGGAGGATGGAGTCCCGGGGGAGGTTGCAGAATATCAAACCGGCTTAGTGAAGGGCAGGCAGCCCGCGAGTAGAATAAGACGGCTGTTGATGTGGTGGTGAATCCGTCTGCAGCTCTGGTACCGGAAGTGGGGGTGTCCATGGATGCGGAGGAGGCATGATCGGATGGGGTGGCGGTACTTGTTTGAGGTTTTGGGAAGGTTTGGCTTTGGCCCGGGATTTGTGGCATGGGTGCAGTTGCTGTATGTGGCAGCAAGGGTGAGAGTGAGGACCAATGATATGAGCTCACAAAGCTTTGACTTACACAGGGGTACGAGGCTGGGATGCCTCGCTGTTTGCGCTGGCCATAAGAACACAAGAACTAGGAGCAGGAGTAGGCCATCTGGCCCCTCGAGCCTGCTCCACCATTCAATGAGATCATGGTTGATCTTTTGTGGACTCAGCTCCACTTTCCGGCCCGAACACCATAACCCTTAATCCCTTTATTCTTCAAAAAAACTGTCTATCTATATCTTAAAAACATTTAATGAAGGAGCCTCTACTGCTTCACTGGGCAAGGAATTCCATAGATTCACAACCCTTTGGGTGAAGAAGTTCCTCCTAAACTCAGTCCTAAATCTACTTCCCCTTATTTTGAGGCTATGCCCCCTAGTTCTGCTTTCACCCGCCAGTGGAAACAACCTGCCCGCATATATCCTATCTATTCCCTTCATAATTTTATATGTTTCTATGAGATGCCCCTCATCCTTCTAAATTCCAACGAGTACAGTCCCAGTCTACTCAACCTCTCCTCGTAATCCAACCCCTTCAGCTCTGGGATTAACCTAGTGAATCTCCTCTGCACACCTCCAGCGCCAGTACGTCCTTTCTCAGGTAAGGAGACTAAAACTGAACACAATACTCCAGGTGTGGCCTCACTAACACCTTATACAATTGCAGCATAACCTCCCTAGTCTTAAACTCCATTCCTCTAGCAATGAAGGACAAAATTCCATTTGCCTTCTTAATCACCGGTTGCACCTGTAAACCAACTTTTTGCGACTCATGCACTAGCACACCCGGGTCTCTCTGCGCATGTTTTAATATTTTATCATTTATATAATAATCCCTTTTGCTGTTATTCCTACCAAAATGGATAACCTCACATTTGTCAACATTGTATTCCATCTGCCAGACCCTAGCCCATTCACTTAGCCTATCCAAATCCCTCTGCAGACTTCCAGTAGAGACGTTGGCGATGGCTCTCAAGGGGTCGGCAAAGGGGAGGGGGATTATGAGGGGACAGAGATAGCATCGGGTGTCGCTCTATGCCGATGACCTCTTGCTGTATGTTTCGGATCCGTTGGAGAGTATGGGAAGGATTAAGGGCCTGCTGGGAGCTTTGGAGGGTTCTCGGGGTACAAACTGAATGTAAGGAAAAGCGAGGTATTCCCAGTGAATGAGCTGGGACAGCGGGCTAATTTAGGGGGGGATGCCATTTACGGTAGCGGGGGATAGGTTTAGGTATTTGGGCATTCAGGTAGCGAGACAATGGACTGGGCTCCATAAGTGGAACTTAACGAAGCTGCTGGAGGAGACCAGGGAAGATCTTAAGACGTGGGATATAACGCACTTAACGGAGGCGGGGAGGGTCCAAGTGGTGAAAAAATATTCTGCCGAGGTTCTAGTTTACCTTTCAGGCTCTCCCAATCTTTATACCAACGGCCTTTGTTCGGAAAGTGGACCCGATCATCTCGGACTTTCTATGGGCGGGGAAGATGCCGAGGGTGCAGAGGACACTGCTACAGAGGCAGAGGCAGCAGGGGGAGTTGGCACTGCCAAACTTGCTTCATTATTATTGGGCGGCAGTGGTGGGAAGGAGATGGGGTAGAGTGGATTAAAATGGAGGAGGAATCTTGTAAAGGGTCTAGTTTGAGGGCTATGGTGACGGCAGCATTGCCAATGGCTCCGAGCAGGTATTCAGGGAGCTCGGTGGTGCAGTTCACGATGAAGATATGGAATCAGCTAAGGAGGTGGAAGGGATGTCAGTGCTAACGCCACTGTGCGAGAATCATGGGTTTGAGCCAGAGGGGATGGATAATGTATGCAGGAGGTAGAGGGAAGTGGGGCTGGTCACGGTGAGGGATTTGTATTTGGAGGAAGGGTTCGCCATCTGGAGGAGCTAAGGGAGAGGGTAGAGCTGTCGAGGGGGAGTGAGTTCAGGTATCTGCAGGTTAGGGACCGTGCGCAAAAGGTCTGGTGGGGTTCCCTAGATTGCCGGGATACACCCTACTGGAATGACTGCTGCTTCCGGATGTGGAAGGTGAGGGAAGAATTGGGGATATATACACAAGTGGCTGGGGGAGCAGAGAGGCAAGCGGATGGTGAAGATCAGGGAGAAATAGGAAGGGGAGTTGGGAGGGGAGATCAACTGGGGAGTATGGAGTGAGGCACCGCGTAGGATAAACGGGACCTCCTCTTGTGCAAGGATGAGCCTGCTACAGTTTAAGGTGGTGCACAGGGTGCATATGACTCGGACGAGAATGAGTGGGTTCTTTGAGGGGGTATCAGATGGGTGTGAGGTGTGGACGGGGGCCAGCAAATCACACGCACATGTTTTGGGGTTGTGAAAAATTTGGAAGATTCTGGGCGGGAGTGTTCGCGTGCTTAGCCAGGGTGGTGGAGGAGGAGGTGGACCCGGACCCTTTAGTGGTGATATTTGGGGTTCAGAGAAGTCAGAGCTCATGGAGAGGATGTAGCCATATAAAATGGCTGCGATCCGATTAATCTGGCCAAAACCCAGTTTAAAACGGCTAACCCGAAAGACTGCTGGGAAAAGCAGCCAAGAAGATACAAGCAGGCAGCTCCAGACAGTTTTGCATATTCAGCTCTGGGAAGGTAGCCCAGATCGATACTCAGGGCTATCAACAGCCCATCAACCCAGGTATTCGCAGTTGCATTCAGGACTGTTTGCAGCCAATCTATTCAGACATTCACAGTTAAATCGGCTATCCCCGGGAACAATTGCAACATATTAGCAATTGAATACCGGGCCAGACCTGTCGGCACCTGCAGTGGCCGAAACAAAGACAGGTGAGCGACCACCCCCCGATCGAGGAATCGCCTCACCATTGGACACATCGACCCCAGAGATTGGGGACAGATCCAATCACTTGGGACTCAGGGTCAAGGGCCGCCCCGGGAGGCGGGAAGCCCCTGGGCCCTATAAAAGTGAAGGTCCAAGTTCAGATCTCTCTCTCTCTCCTCTTTGCGTGCTCGAGATCTTCGCAAGACCAGCCACCGGCAACTGTAAGTTTGAATCCAACGATCGCTATCCGGTAGAGACACCTAGCCACCGACCTGTAGCAGCCTTTTGAATCCAGTGGGCCAGATCTGATTGGACAAGCCATTCGTTTCCCTGACCTGGTGGGCTCTTCCTAAGTTAAGTATTGGCCAGTAGTGATAGGTTTATTATATAAATAGTAGTATTAGGGTATTAATATTGCTTGTTGTATATAATAAATGACCGTTGTTTTAATCCTTACTAAGCGGTGTGCTGTATTATTAATCATAACCTGAGCTTGAACCACGTGGCGGTATCATAAAGATACCTGGCGACTCATGAGCAAAGGTGACGTAAACAGAGCAAATAGACTAAAGTTAAAAAGAGCAACAAGGAGGAATGCCGATGTCTTGGCCTTCGCTTCTCTGATTGCACGGCAGCGCATTTTGCTGGAGTGGCAGTCGGCAGGCCACCTGGGGTAGCGGCTTGGTTGGGTGACCTGTACGACTTCCTGCGGTTGGAGAAGATAATCAAAGAACAAAGAAATGTACAGCACAGGAACGCGCCCGTCGGCCCTCCAAGCCGTGCCGACCATGCTGCCCGACTAAACTACAATCTTCTACACTTCCTGGGTCCGTATCCCTCTATTCCCATCCTATTCATGTATTTGTCAAGATGCCCCTTAAATGTCACTATCGTCCCTGCTTTCACCACCTCCTCCGGCAGCGAGTTCCAGGCACCCACTACCCTCTGTGTAAAAAACTTGCCTCGTACATCTACTCTAAACCTTGCCCCTCGCACCTTAAACCCATGCCCCCTAGTGATTGACCCCTCTACCCTGGGGAAAAGTCTCTGACTATCCACTCTGTCTATGTCCCTCATAATTTTGTAGACCTCTATCAGGTCGCCCCTCAACCTCCGTCGTTCCAGTAAGAACAAACCGAGTTTATTCAACCGCTCCTCATAGCTAATGCCCTCCATACCAGGCAACATTCTGGTAAATCTTTTCTGCACCCTCTCTAAAGCCTCCACATCCTTCTGATAGTGTGGCAACCAGAATTGAACACTATACTCCAAGTGTGGCCGAACTAAAGTTCTATACAGCTGCAACATGACTTGCCAATTCTTATACTCAATGCCACGGCCAATGAAGGAAAGCATGCCGTATGCCTTCTTTTTAAAAAAAATAATTTTTATTAAAGGTTTTCATAAAATATCAAGAACAAAATGAGAAAGAAAACAGAACCCAACAGGGTTAAGTACAAAACACAAATCTAAAAAAGCAACCCCCCAAACCCCTCCCTCCCTGTACCTAAATAATAAATTAACATTAACAGCCCCGACTTAAGACAACAGGTGTATACACCCCCTCAGACCCTTCCAGTGTAAATAACATAAACAAAAATAAAGTAAACCCCCCCCAACCTGAGCTGCTGCTGCCATTGACCAATGTCTATCGTTCTGCCAGAAAGTCTAAGAACGGTTGCCTAAAGAACGCTTGTACCAACCCTCTCAAGGCGAATTTCACCCTCTACAATTTAATGAACTCTGCCATATCGCTGATCCAGGATTCCACGCTTGGGGGCCTCGTATCTTTCCACTGAAGGAGAATCCTTCGCCGGGCTACCAGGGACGCAAAGGCCAGAATTCCGGCCTCTTTCGCCTCCTGCACTCCCGGCTCCTCTGCCACCCCAAATATTGCAAGCCCCCAGCCCGGTTTGACCCTGGATCCTACCACCCTCGACACCGTCCTCGCTACGCCCTTCCAAAATTCCTCCAGCGCTGGGCATGCCCAGAACATATGGGTGTGATATGCTGGGCTCCCTGAGCACCTAACACACCTGTCGTCACTCCCAAAGAACCTGCTCATCCTTGTCCCGGTCATGTGTGCCCTGTGCTGCACCTTAAACTTGTATGAGGCTGAGCCTTGCGCATGAAGAGGAAGAGTTCACCCTCCCTAGAGCATCTGCCCACGTCCCCTCTTCAATCTCCTCTCCCAACTCCTCCTGCCACTTACCTTTCAACTCCACCACCGAGGCCTCCTCCTCCTCCTGCATCACCTGGTAAGCTTCCGAGATCTTCCCCACTTCCCCCCCCCCCCACCACTCCACCCCCCACAACCCCCACTCCTCCCCCCCCACCCACACCCCCCACTCTTCCCCCCCCCCCACTCCCCCCACTCCACCCCCCACTCCACCCCCCACACTCCTCTCCCCCCCCCCCACCCACACCCCCCACTCCTCCCACCCACACCCCACACTCCTCCCTCCCCCCCCCACCCACACCCCCCACTCTTCCCCCCCCCCACCCTCCGAGAGCACCCTGTCCTATACTGTGTGTGGCAGTAGCCGTGGGAATTCCACCACCTGCCGTCTGGCAAACGCCCTTAACCTGTAAGTACCTGAAGGTGTTCCCCGGGGGGAGCCCGTACTTCTCCTCCAGCTCACCCAAGCTCGCGAACTTCCCGTCCACAAACAGGTCCCCCAACTTTCGTATGCCTGCCCTGTGCCACCCCGAAAACCCTCCACCTGTTCTTCCTGGGGCGAACCGGTGGTTCCCCCGTAATGGGGTCCATGCAGAGGCCCCGATGCCGCCTCCACTGCCCCCAAATTTTGAGGGCCGCCACCACCACCGGGCTCGTGGTATACCTCCTTGGAGGGAGCGGCAGCGGCACCGTTGCCAGCGCCCCCAGAGTCGTACCCACACAGGACGCCCTCTCCAGCCTCTTCCATGCAGCCCCCTCCCCCTCCATCACCCACTTGCGCACCATTGTCGCATTGGCGGCCCATTAGTACCCACAGAGTTTGGGCAGCGCCAGCCCCCCCCCCCCCCTATCTCTACTCCGCTCCAGGAACGCCCTTCTCACCCTCGGAGTCCCTCGCGCCCACACAAACCCCATTATACTCCTGTTAACCCGCCTGAAAAAAGCCATCGGGATAAACACGGGGAGGCACTGGAACAGGAACAAAAACCTTGGGAGCACCGTCATTTTGATTGACTGCACCCTACCCGCCAGGGACAGCGGCAACGCGTCCCACCTCTTGAACTCCTCCATTTGCTCTACCAGCCTTGTAAAGTTAAGCCTATGCAGGGCCCCCCAGCTCCTGGCCACCTGGACCCCCAAATATCTGAAACTCCTCTCCGCCCTTTTTAGTGCGAGCTCGCCAATCCCCCTCTCCTGGTCCCCTAGCTGAACTACGAACAGCTCGCTCTTCCCCATATTGAGCTTGTACCCCGAAAAGTCCCCGAATTCCCTAAGCATCCTCATTACCTCTGGCATTCCTCCCACCGGGTCCTCCACATACAGCAGCAGGTCGTCCGCATAAAGCGACACCCTATGCTCCTCCCCACCCCGCACCAACCCCCTCCAGTTCCTCAACTCTCTCAGTGCGATAGCCAGGGGTTCAATCGCCAGTGCGAAGAGCAGGGGGGACAGGGGACACCCCTGTCTCGTCCCTCGGTGCAACCGAAAGTACTCGGACCTCCTCCTATTTGTGGCCACACTCGCCATCGGGACCTCATACAACAGCCTAACCCACCTGACAAACCCCTCCCCAAACCCGAACCTCTTCAGCACCTCCCACAGGTACCCCCACTCTACCCTATCGAAGGCTTTCTCAGAGTCCACCGCCACCACTATCTCCGCCTCCCCCTCCCTCGCCGCCATCATGATAACGTTCAAAAGCCTCCGCACATTCGCGTTCAACTGTCTCCCCTTCACAAACCCTGTCTGGTCTTCATGGATGATCTGCGGCACACAATCCTCAATCCTCGTGGCTAAAACCTTCGTCAGCACCTTGGCATCTACATTTAGCAAGGAAATCGGTCTGTAAGACCCACATTGCAGGGGATCCTTGTCCCGCTTCAGAATCAAGGAGATCAGTGCCCGGGACATTGTCGGGGGTAAAGCCCCCCCCCCCCCCCCCTTGCCTCATTGAAGGTCCTAACTAACAGCGGGCCCAACAGGTCCATATATTTTTTATAGAACTCGACCGGAAAACCGTCTGGCCCCGGTGCCTTCCCCGCCTGCATGCTTCCTATCCCTTTGATCAGCTCCTCCAGCCCAATCGGGGCCCCCAGTCCCGCCACCAGTCCCTCTTACACCTTTGGAAACCTCAATTGGTCCAGGAAACGGCCCATCCCTCCCTCCTCCCGTGGGGGCTCGGATCGGTACAATTCCTCGTAGAAGTCCCTGAAGACCCCATTGATGCCAACCCCACTCCGCACCACGCTCCCTCCCCTGTCCGTAACTCCCCCGATCTCCCTAGCTGCGTCCCGCTTCCGAAGCGGATGCGCCAGCATCCGGCTTGCCTTTTCCCCATACTCGTAGACCGCCCCCTGGGCCTTCCTCCACTGCACCTCCGCCTTCCTGGTGGTCACCAGGTCGAATTCGGCCTGGAGGCTGCGCCTCTTCCTCAACAATCCTTCCTCAGGTTCTTCCGCATACTTCCTGTCTACCCTCACCATCTCCCCCACCAGCCTCTCCCTCTCCCCCCACTCCCTCCGCTCCTTGTGGGCCCTGATGGAGATCAGCTCTCCCCTCACCACCGCCTTCAGTGCCTCCCATACCATCCCCACTCGGACCTCCCCGTTGTTGTTGGTCTCCAAGTACCTCTCTATACTTCCTCGGACCCGCTCGCTCACCTCCTCGTCTGCCAACAGCCCCACCTCCAAGCGCCACAGCGGGCGCTGGTCCCTCTCCTCCCCCATCTCCAAGTCCACCCAATGCGGGGCGTGGTCCGAAATGGCAATTGCCGAATACTCAGTGTCCTCTACTCTCGCTATCAGCGCCCTACTCAAAATGAAAAAGTCGATTCGAGAATAAGCCTTGTGGACATGTGAGATGAATGAAAATTCCCTAGCCCCCGGCCTTGCAAATCTCCAAGGGTCCACCCCTCCCATTTGGTCCATAAATCCCCTCAACACTCTAGCTGCCGCCGGCTTCCTACCAGTCCTAGACCTGGAGCGATCCAGTGCAGGATCTAACACCGTGTTAAAGTCTCCCCCCATTATCAGGCCCCCCACTTCCAAGTCTGGGATCCGACCCAACATACGCCGCATAAAACCCGCATCGTCCCAGTTCGGAGCATACACATTGACCAGTACCACCCTCTCTCCCTGCAACTTACCATTATGTACCTACCGCCATTATCTGCCACAATGCTCGACGCCTCGAATAACACCTTCTTTCCCACCAAGATCGCCACCCCTCGATTTTTGGCATCTAGCCCAGAGTGAAACACCTGACCTACCCACCCTTTCCTCAGTCTTACCTGGTCTGCCACCTTCAGGTGTGTCTCCTGGAGCATAACCACATCCGCCTTGAGCCCCTTCAGGTGCGCGAACACGCAGGCCCGCTTAACCGGCCCATTCACTCTCCTTACATTCCAGGTTATCAGCCGAATCAGGAGGCTAACCACCCCCCTCCCCCGCCGACTAGCCATGACCTCTCCTCGGCCAGCCACGCGCCCGCACCCCACACCCGGCCCGTTCCCCACAGTGGCATACCCCCGTCTTGACCCACCCCACTCGCTCCAGCTCCTCCTTGGTCTTAGCAGCAGAAACAATCCTCGCTTCCCCGCCCCGGTCCCACCCCCCCCCCCCCACCCCCAGTCTTCGGCGCGGGAAAAAATCCCGCGCTCGCAACCTACCAGGCCCCGCCACCAACCAAAACAGTGCCCAACCCGCCCCATCCACCCTCCCCAACCCGAAAGAGAAAAACACAAGAGAAAAAAGAAACCCAAAACAATGCAAAGGCCCCCCCCCCCCCACCGAACCAAAAATAGCCATAACATATCCACCGCAGTCCCCAATCGCCTATCCCGACCCTTAGTCTGTGTCCAGCTTCTCGGCCTGAACAAAGGCCCACGCCTCCTCCGGAGACTCAAAATAATGGTGCCGGTCCTTGTAGGTAACCCACAATCGCGCCGGCTGCAACATGCCAAACTTCACCCCCTTCCTGTGCAGCACCGCCTTCGCTCGATTGTACCCGGCCCTCCTCTTCGCCACCTCCGCACTCCAGTCCTGATATATCCGAACCTCCGCGTTCTCCCACCTGCTGCTCCTCTCCTTCTTGACCCACCTGAGCACACATTCCTGATCGACGAACCGATGGAACCGCACCAGCACCGCCCGCGGAGGCTCGTTAGCCTTGGGCCTCCTCGCCAACACTTTATGGGCCCCTTCCAGCTCCAGGGGCCCCTGGAAGGACCCCGCTCCCATCAGCGAGTTTAACATGGTGACCACATAGGCCCCCACGTCCGGCCCCTCCAGCCCCTCCGGGAGGCCCAGAATCCGCAGATTCTTCCGCCTCGACCGATTCTCCATCTCCTCGAACCGCTCCTGCCATTTCTTGTGGAGCGCCTCGTGCGCCTCCACTTTTACCGCCAGGACTAAGATCTCGTCCTCATTGTCAGAGATCTTTTGTTGAGCCTCTCGGATCGCCACCCCCTGGGCCGTCCGTGTCTCCAGCAGCTTATCAATAGAAGCCTTCATCGGCTCTAGCAGGTCCGTTTTAATCTCTCTGAGGCAGCGCTGGATACCCTCCTGTTGCTCATCCGCCCACTGCCTCCACGCTGCCTGATCTCCGCCCGCCGCCATTTTGTCCTTCTTCCCTCCCTTCTTCTGGTCCACCACCACCTTTTTTGTCACCCCGCGCCTAGTTAAAGTCATATACTGGCGGGGAGCTATTATTAACTCCTTCCCACACCAGGAAACATCGAAAAAGTGCCCTTGGGGGCCCTGAAAAGAGCCCAAAAGTCTCGAGAGGGAATCCTTTTGGCAGTGTTCGCTTCATCAATCTGCCCCAAAATGTCTGTGGAAACTCCTGAAAAAGGTCTAGGAGTCCGTTCCAGACGGGAGCTGCCGAATGCGTGACCTACTCCTCCATGGCCGCCACCGGAAGCCTCATCCCCGCTTCTTCAGTGGCCCTGGTGAGATCTTTTCACAGTTGTTCCCTCTGCTGTTAGAATTCACTTTTGATAAAGGCCCTCAGGTCAGTTTGCAGCTTTAAGCTTGCCCTTCCCCCGCCTGCATGCTGGAAGAGGCCCTGTTTATCCTGTTGCAGCCAAGTCTTTTACTGTTTCTGCCGGGTCTGGTCGCCGAAAGACACAACATTCCTGGGGGACACTGTCAGGGGAATGTTGCAGTCTTCTTGCCACACCGGGAAATGTCAAACAAATGCCGTGGGGGCCCTGTAAAAGAGCCCAAAAGTCCGTTCCAAGCGGGAGCTACCGAATATGCGACCTAGCTCTGCATAGCCGCACCCGGAAGTCATGCCGTATGCCTTCTTGACTACCTTCTCCACCTGTGTTGCCCCTTTCAGTGACCTGTGGACCTGTACACCTAGATCTCTCTGACTTTCAATACTCTTGAGGGTTCTACCATTCACTGTATATTCCCTAACTGCATTAGACCTTCCAAAATACATTACCTCACATTTGTCCGGATTAAACTCCATCTGCCATCTCTCCGCCCAAGTCTCCAAACAATCTAAATCCTGTTGTATCTTCTGACAGTCCTCATCACTATCCACAATTCCACCAACCTTTGTGTCTTCTGCAAACTTACTAATCAGACCAGTTACATTTTCCTCCAAATCATTTATATATACTACAAACAGCAATGGTCCCAGCACTGATCCCTGTGGAACACCACTAGTCACAGCCCTCCAATTAGAAAAGCATCCTTCCATTGCTACTCTCTGCCTTCTATGACCTAGCCAATTCTGTGTCCACCTTGCCACCTCACCCCTGATCCCGTGTGATTTCACCTAAAGTATGAGTTAAGGGGCTCAGCGGGGAGTTTGAGAAAAGGTGGGATATGTCGGTGATCGTGTTTGAGGAGCTGTTCGTCGCAGGGGGAGGGGAAAGGTGAAAAGGGGGGGGGGGAAATCTGTATAGACTGTATAGATGATTGTTGGGAAGTATGTTTCCCGGGGTGTTTATTTGCTGTAACCTGTTTTGATACATGTTTGTAATAAAATACTTTTTTTTTTTTTTAAAAAGAGGATGGAGGAACAGAGAGACCTGATGCTGCAAGAAAAAAGTAAACAGGATCCTTGGCTTTATTAACAGATGACTAGAATACAAGAGCAAGGAAGCTGTGCTAAACCTTTATACAATACTAGTTCAACTAAACTTGTGTATTGCATTCAATTCTGGGCACCACACTTTAGGAACAACATCAAAGCCTTAGAAAGAGAACGCAGAAAATGTACTAAAATAGTACGAGGACTTCAGTTATGTGGCAAGACTGGAGAAGCTGAAGTTGTTCTAATAATAATTTTTATTAGTGTCACAAGCAGGCTTATATTAACACTGCAATGAAGTTACTGTGAAAATCCCCTAGTCGCCACACTCCGGCGCCTGTTCAGGCACACAGAGGGAGAATTCAGAACTCCAAATTACCTAACAAACACATCTTTTGGGACTTGTGGGAGGAAACCAGAGCACCCGGAGGAAACCCACGCAGACACGGGGAGAACGTGCAGACTCCACACAGACAGTGACCCAAGCCGGGAATCGAACCTGGGACCCTGGTGCTGAGAAGCAACAATGCTCACATTACAGTGCCACCATGCCGCCCCTCCTTAGATCAGAAAAGGATAAGATTGTAACGGATTTTTCAAAATTACGAAACTGCGACAGCACGGTGGCATAGTGGTTAGCACTGCTGCTTCACAGCGCCAGGGACCCGGATTCAATACTGATCTTGGGAATTGTCTGTGTGAAGTTTGCACATTTTTCCCGGGTTTCCTCAGGGTGCTCCAGTTTCTTCCTGCAGTCCAAAGATGTGCAGGTTAGGTGGATTTTTCTTGAATTGATTTACGGGATGTGGGTGTCACTGGTTAGGCCAGCATTTGTTGCCTATCCTTATTTGCCCATCAGAAGGTGGTGGTAAGTTGCCTTCTTGAACAGTCCCCAAGGTATAGATACAGTGCAGTTAGGGAGGGAGTTCCAGGATTTTAACCCAACGACAGTGTAGGAACGGCACATTTCCAAGCCAGCGTGGTGAGTGGCTTGGAAGCGAACCTCCAGATGGTGGGTTTCCCCAAGTATCTGCTGCACCTGCTCTTCTAGATGGTAGAGGTTGTTGTTTGTTGCTGTCTAAGGAACCTTGGTGAGTTCCTGCAGTGCATCTTGTAGATGATACAGACGGCTGCCACTGTTCGTCGGTGGTAGAGGGATTGAATATTTGTGTAAGGGGTAGCAATCAAACAGGCTGCTTTGTCCTGGTTTTTATCAAGCTCCTTGCATGTTATTGGGGCTGCACTCATCCAAGTGGAGAGTAGTCCATTACACTCCTGACTTGTGCCTTGTACATGGTGGACAGGCTTTGGGGAGTCAGGAGGTGAGTTTGACCTGCTCTTGTAGCTACAGTATTAATATGGCTAGTCCAATTCACTTTCTAATCAATGGTAACCCCCAGGATGTTGATAGTGGGGATTGAGCAATGGCAATGCCATTGAATATCATGGGGCGATGGTTAGATCATCTCTTGTAGGAGATGGTCATTGCCTGACACTTGTGTGGCACAACTGCAACTTGCCATTTGCCAGTTCAAGCCTGGATATTATCCACGCCTGGCTGCATTTGTACATGGACGGTTTCATTATTTGATGA
Source organism: Scyliorhinus torazame (assembly GCF_047496885.1). Lineage (NCBI taxonomy): Eukaryota > Metazoa > Chordata > Chondrichthyes > Carcharhiniformes > Scyliorhinidae > Scyliorhinus > Scyliorhinus torazame. Next base: position 166,828,990 of record NC_092712.1, on the reverse strand, counting down.
GTCGCAGATGGTGCTAAACATTGTGCAGTCATCTGCGAACATCTACTTCTGACCTTATGATGGAAGGGAAGTCATCGATGAAGCAGCTGAAGATTGTTGGGCCTCGGACACTGAGGAACTCCTGCAGTGATGTCCTGGAGCTGAGATGATTGACCTCCAACCACCACAACTATCTTCCTTTGTGCCAGGCATGACTCCAACCAGCGGAGAGTTTTCCCCCTGATTCCCATTGACTCCAGTTTTGCTGGGGCTCTATGATGCCACACTCAATCAAATGCTACCTTGATGTCAAGGGCAGTCACTCTCACCTCACCTCTGGCATTTAGCACTTTTGTCATTGATGGAACCAAGGCTGTAATGCGATCAGCAGCTGAGTGACCCTGGCAGAACCCAAACGGAGCGTCCATGAGCAGGTTATTGGTGAGTAAGTGCCACTTGATAGCACTGTTGATGACTCCTTCTAGCACTTTGCTGATAATGGACTGTAGACTGATAGCGCAGTAATTGGTTGGGTTGGATTTGTCCTGTTTCTTGTGTACAGGACACCCCCCCGGGCAATTTTCCACATTGCCAGGTAGATGCCAGGTGTTGTCGCTGTACTGGAACAGCTTGGCTAGGGAGGCAGCAAGTTCTGGAGCACAAGTCTTCAGTACTATTGCTAAAATATTGTCAGGGCCCATAGTCTTTGCAGTATCCAGTGCCTTCAGCCGTTTCTTGATATCACGTGGAGTGAATTGTATTGGCTAAAGACTGACATCTGAGATGCTGAGGGCTTCTGGAGGAGACCGAGATCGATCACCCACTTGGCACTTCAAGCTGAAGATTACTGCGAATGCCTCAGCCTTTTCTTTTGTACAGATGTGCTGGGCTCCTCCATCATTAAGGATGGGAATATTTGTGGAGCCTCCTCCTCTACCGAGTTGTTCAATTGTCCACCATCATTCACGGCTGGATGTGGCAGGACTGCAAAGCTTAGATCTGATGTATTTGTTGTGGAGTCGCTTCACTCATTCTATTACTTGCTACTTATGCTGTTTGGCACACAGATAAGTCCTGTGTTGTAGCTTCGCCAGGTTAGCACATAATTTTTAGGTATGCCTGGTGTTGTTCCTGGCATGCCCTCCTGCACTCTTCATTGAACCAGGGCTTGGTGATAATGATTCAGTGGGGGGATATGCCGGGCCATGAGGATGCAGATTGCAGTTGTACAATTCTGCTGCTGTTGATGGCCCACACCACTCATTGATGCCCAGTCTTGAGTTAGTAGATTTGTTCGAAGTCTATCCCATTTAGCACAGTGGTAGTGCCACACAACACGATGGAGGGTATCCTCAACGTGATGACAGGACTTTGTCTCCACAAGGACTGTGCGGTGGTCTCTTCTACCAATATTGCTATGGACAGATGTATCTGCAGCAGGCAGGTTGGTGAAGATGAGGAAGATGAGGTCAGGTATGTTTTTCGTTCTTGTTGGTTCCCTCACCTGCAGTCCCAATCTAGCAGCTAAGTCCTTTAGGAGCAGGCCAGTTTGGTCGGTGTTGGTACTAACGCGAGCGGCCTACTAGAGATTGGCTATACTAATTGCCCCTTAGCATCCGATGGTTAGGTGGGCCTAGGTAGGCTGTTCTTTTGGTGGGTCGGTGCTGATCCGATGAGCTGAATGGCTTCCTTCTGCACTGTAGAGATTCGATGATTTTGGAAATGTAAATAAAGAGAAAACGTGTTCCGGCGACAGATGAATCAGGAACGGGAGAAAGCAGATTTCATTAGACAGGCTGAGGAACCTGAGACAACATGAGGAACTGTTTGTTTTTTTGTTTGTTTTTACACAAAGTTTTGTGATCTGGCATGCAAAACCTAAATAGGCAATGGAACAAATTCAATTCTCAAAAGACTTGAAGGAAAATATGTCACAGAGCTATGGGGGAGAAAACAGGGTAGTGGGATTATTTGGCTAGGTCTACCAAAGAGTCAGCTTTGAATTTTACTTGGGAACAGGGAACATAATGCATTGCCAAAGAATGGCTTCTGCAGAGACAAACAGCACATTTTACTGGAAAAATGAATAAATATTTGAAGCAGAGGACGATACAGGACTATGCAGAGGGTCCAGGCAATGAGATTAATTTTAGAATGCTCAAGTTTTAAAGTGCTCTAGCAAAGAACATGATAGGTTAAATAGTTTTTTTTCTGAGCTACAAACTTCTATAGTCCCTTTCTTGAAAGGTGTACAAAATTAGGATAATGCTGCGAATGTGAAACTTGACAATATTGGTGTGTTTTGTTTTAAACTATCTCCTTTATTTTCGATAAAAAAGAAACGTACTAGAATAGGTTTGGTGAGATCATACTAACCTCTGCCTGGACACAGGCCCATGTTATTTGGCTGTCATCGGGAAAGAGACGCAGGCCAAAATCTATAGGAAATTAAGTGCTAGTTTTCACATCATAAAACAGAGAAGAACATCTGGGCCTTTCTGGAAAAAAGAGCGAGATTTCTTAGCCATTCCACTGGCGGGATCTTCAGTCCTGCAGAAGCTGAGTCCCACGGAGGATTCCTTGGATGCAGGACAGGTGAGTCATGCAAGAGCCCAAAGACTTTGGTAAAACTGGAAAATGTTGCCAGCAGCCAGTGGTTCACCAAATCCACCGTGGGAAAAACACACAGCAGGTGAGCCAGAAATTCCAACCACAGACTTTGAGACTAGTGACCAGAAGAGGCCAAAACAGCTGCTACTGTTAAGCAGAGGAAAAGACTATTTTGTGTTAGCCATTGAGTGAGATTCCAAGGAGAACTGTTTTTCAGTTCAAAGAGTTGTAGCTTGTGGAAATTTAAGAACCAAGAAATGGAGAAGCCAGGGTGGGCATTGCTGCTGGAGGTCAGTTCAGGGATACTCAGAACACAAAATGAAGGAACTTTCAAAAGACATTTGAAAACTTGCCCTGGTGCAGAAGGGAGACGAGCATGCAGATTGTGGGACTTAATCTACAAGGCTACATTTCTGCTGAAAGCATGATGCAACGTACAAATGGGTCATAAAGTATTTTAGTTGAGTTAATTGGTTAGTGGGAGAAGTACCTTTTTTGTAGTTTGGTACATCAGCTCCCACTTAAGTAATGTTCAAGTAGTGCTGATTTAAATTTGTTCATTACACAGTAAGTCTTAAAACATGAAATATCACAGTACGATTCTTTTGAGCAGTCGCTAAGAAATGTATGTCTCTTTTTAAAAGGGATTTGTCTCTCTGGGGATTATAACAATTCATTTATTAATATATGTTAGGAGGAGCACTGTGGTATTAGCCAGTTTAAAAATATGCTTACCCAGTTTTTGACTGATTCACTGCACCTGCAAGCAACTTCACGGTCTCAGGATTGGATTCCATGCCATTACGCAAATTCAAAAATCTTCTGACAAAGTCTTCAGATGTCATATATCGCTCTCCATTCTTCTCAACAGTTGCATACTGAAAAGAACAAATCATTTTTCATTACTATATAATAATGCATATCGCTTGGGCAAAGTGCTTTAACTCCCAAATTATTCTCACTACGAACATTTCGTGACATGGTTCCTCGGTATAAATAACACTTGCATATTTTTCCTAAATTAAAAAAAAATTCTTTCAAGACATGGGAGAGTCACTGGTTAGGTCCACATAAGTTGCTCAGCTCTAATTGCCCTTGAGATGGTAGTGATGAGCATAAGCTGACTTCTTGAACTGCTGCAGTCCACTTGCTGTGGAATTAGGAAGGGAGTTTCAGGTTTTTGACCAGACGACAGTGAAGCAACACAAGTTTGCAGACGACACCAAGATGAGTGGTAAAGCAAAATGTGCAGAGGATACCGGAAGTCTGCAGAGGAATTTGGATAGGTTAAGTGAATGGGCTAGGGTCTGGCAGATGGAATACAATGTTGACAAATGTGAGGTTATCCATTTTGGTAGGAATAACAGCAAAAGGGATTATTATTTAAATGATAAAATATTAAAACATGCTGCTGTGCAGAGAGACCTGGGTGTGCTAGTGCATGAGTCGCAAAAAGTTGGTTTACAGGTGCAATAGGTGATTAATAAGGCAAATGGAGTTTTGTCCTTCATTGCTAGAGGGATGGAGTTTAAGACTAGGGAGGTTATGCTGCAATTGTATAAGGTGTTAGCGAGGCCACACCTGGAGTATTGTGTTCAGTTTTGGTCTCCTTACCTGAGAAAGGATGTACTGGCGCTGGAGGGTGTGCAGAGGAGATTCACTAGGTTAATCCCAGAGCTGAAGGGGTTGGATTACGAGGAAAAGTGGAGTAGACTGGGACTGTACTCGTTGGAATTTAGAAGAATGAGGGGGGATCTTATAGAAACATATAAAATTATGAAGGGAATAGATAGGATATATGCGGGCAGGTTGTTTCCACTGGCAGGTGAAAGCAAAACTAGGGGGCATAGCCTCAAAATAAGGGGAAGTAGATTTAGGACTGAGTTTAGGAGAAACTTCTTCACCCAAAGGGTTGTGATCTATGGAATTCCTTGCCCAGTGAAGCAGTTGAGGCTCCTTCATTAATGTTTTTAAGATAACAATAGATAGTTTTTTGAAGAATAAAGGGAATAAAGGGTTATGGTGTTCGGGCCGGAAAGTGGAGCTGAGTCCACAAAAGATCAACCATGATCTCATTGAATGGCCGAGCAGGCTCGAGGGGCCAGATGGCCTACTCCTGCTCCAAGTTCTTTATGTTCTTATGTTTTAAATAGACTAAGGAAAAAAGTATCCAAATTAAATGTTGCTTCCTTAAGAGTACGAGACTAGGGAATTAATAATACGAAAAAAGGAAATGGCAGAGACTTACAACATCTGTCTTCACGCTAGAAGACAAAAAAAGCATCCCAAAAGTAGCAGAAAATCAAAGGGAAAAAGCAAGGGAGGAATGTAAAACAATCACTATTGATGGAGGAAAACTAATGGGGCTAAAGGCTGACAGACCCCTGGACCTGATGGCCTGCATCTGGGTCTTAAAAGGATAGTAAATGCATTGGTTGCAATTATTCAAAATACCCGAGAATCTGGAAATGCCCCAGCAGATTGGAAAACCACAAATCTAACACTTGTATTCAAGAGAAAAGGAAGATATGTATCAGTAAACTGTAGGCCAGTTACCCTCGCATCTATTACTGGAGAAATGCTGAAATCCATTATTGAAGAAGAAAGAAAATTGCTAAAATATTTTTACGTAATCATTTATGAAATAATGCTTGACAAATTTATTAGACTTCTTGAAGGATGTAAAAGCAGGCTGGTTAAAGAGAAACTAGTTAATAATAATAATAATAATAATAATAATAATAATAATAATAATAATCGCTTATTGTCACAAGTAGGCTTCAATGAAGTTACTGTGAAAAGCCCCTCGTCGCCACATTCCGGTGCATGTTCGGGGAGGCCGGTACAGGAATTGAACCCATGTTGCTGGTCTTGTTCTGCATTACAAGCTAGCTGTTTAGCCCACTATGCTAAACCGGCCACTCCAAATATGGGGAGCGGGCTTCTCTCACCCGGGACCGGGCCAGAGAATCGCCGAGACTGGCGCGAATCAAGCCACACTGCTCCGACTCCGGTCCGCCGATTCTCCGGAGAGCGGAGAATCGGCGCCAGCGCGGTTGGCGCGGCGCCCGGTTGGGGGCCGCTCTACAGGCCCCCCACCCGGCGATTCTCAGCACGGGATGGGCCGAGCGGCCACGCTAAAAAGGCCGAGTCCCGCCAACGCCGTCCACACCTGCTCTTACCTGGCGGGACCTCGGCGTGGATGCATTCTGGGGGCTTCCTCCGCTGTGGCCTGGCCCGCGATCGGGGCCTACCGATCGGCGGGCCGGCCTCTCGGGCTGGGGGCCTCTTTTGTTCCGCGCCGGCACCTGTCGCCCTATGCCATGTTGCGTCGGGGCTGGCGTGGAGATGGGAGCCAGTGCGCATACGCGCATTGGCGCCGGTCCCACTGCGTATGCGCAGACTCGCGGCACACATCTGACACCGGGAATCGGCAGCTGGAGCGGATTGGGTCACTCCAGTGCCGTGCTGGTTCCCTGTAGGGGTCAGAATTGCTGCTCCTGAGGCCATGTTGGCGCCGTCGAGAAACGCGGCGGCGTTTACAACGGCGTCAACACTTAGCCTCAGGATCAGAGAATCCCGCCCAGTGTATTTGGATTTCGAAAAGATATTTGATAAGGTGCCACAACAGTTATTACACAAGGGGCGCGATCTAATCAAATGAGAACCATGTCCCATAGCGAGCACATTTAGTCGCATTTCCTGGCATTCACGGCGTTAACGCTATCCAACATAACTCGGGTTAGATATGGGGCCTCAGCGGGGAACACCACAACAAGGCTGCTTTGCCCCGTTTTCTGCGCTGAGAAACTCGACTTGCCTGAACTCCTCAGTGCAGGGACATAGTTTTTAAATGGCGTCCCGATCTCTCGAGCCCCTTACGTGGCCCTTGAAACCACTCCCTGACGCAATCACCGCCGCGCAAAACATCGCATCGAGGGCTCGAGAGGTCTGGATGCCATTTAAAAGTAGTGTCCCAAATTCTTCCTGCACTAAGGCGTACTGTTGAACAGGGTTCCTCAGTGCAGGAAACGGAACTAAGTACGGCCTTGGTCACGCGTTCCCTATTATGACCCCGTATCTAACCAGAATCGCATTAGATGGCATTGTGTTCTCGGCGTTGCAAGCGCTGGGAAACACATGGCTGAAAGTGCTCGCTGTGGGACATAGTTCTCATTTGGTTAGATCATGCCCCTTGTGTAATAATCTTTGATTCCAGTTTACCTGGGTCAGGTTTGTTCTCGCCCTATTGAATGTGTCCTTCCCCTCAGTATTTATTTTTACTCTGGATTGCTTATTGTCTTTTCCATCACACAATAGCACAGTGTTTAGCACTGTTGGTTCACAGCTCCAGGGTCCCAGGTTTGATTCCCAGCTTGGGTCACTGTCTGTGTGGAGTCTGCACGTTCTCCCCGTATCTGCATGGGTTTCCTCCGGGTGCTCCGGTTTCCTCCCACAAGTCCCGAAAGACGTGCTGTTAGAAAAATTGGACATTCTGAATTCTCCCTCAGTTTACCCAAAAAGGTGCCGGAATGTGGCGACTAGGGTTTTTCACAGTAACTTCATTGCAGTGTTAATGTATGCCTACCTGTGACAATAAAGATTTTTTTTTTTTAAATCAACTTAAAAATCATATAATACTTCAATCACGACTTCCGGTTGCGGCACTGCTAAGCCACACGTTTCGGCAGCTCCCGTTCTAACGGACTCTTGGGCTCTTTTCGGGAGCCCCAACGGAAATCCTTTCGGACCAAACCCAGTGTGGGGTGACGAAGGAAGGTGTCCCACCGGGTGTGTATGGAAAGGACCGGTGGTAGTGGCCAGATTGCGAAGGATCCTCTGGAGCAGCGGCAGAGAAGAGAAGGAAGAAGCAAGATGGCGGCGGATGGAGCCCAGACGACATGGGGCCCGGACCAGCAGGAATTCCTCCGACGGTGTGTGGAGGAACTAAAGAAGGAGGTGCTGGCGCCGATGTTATTGGCAATCGATGGGCTAAAAGAAACACAAAAGGCCCAGGCGATAGAGCTCCGTGGGGTGAAGACAAAGGCAGCCGAAAACGAGGATGAGATACAGGGCCTAGTGGTAAAAACGGAGACGCATGAGGCGCTACATAAGAGGTGTATTGAAAGGCTCGAAGTCCTGGAGAACAGCTCGAGGAGGAAGAACCTCTGGATTCTGGGTCTCCCCGAAGGAATGGAGGGAGCTGACGTTGGGGCTTAAGTGAGCACGATGCTCCACACGCTAATGGGAGCTGAGGCCCCCTCGGGCCCCCTGGAGGTGGAAGGGGCTCACCGGGTCCTTGTGAGAAGACCAAAGGCTGGAGAACTACCAAGGGCGATAGTGGTGAGATTTCACCGCTTCACTGACAGAGAGGCTGTCTTGAGCTGGGCCAAGAAGGTACGGAGTAGCAGGTGGGAGAATGCGGTGATACGAGTGTATCAGGACTGGAGCGCGGAGGTGGCGAAAAGGAGGGCGAGCTTTAATCGGGCCAAGGTGGTGCTTCACAGGAAGAAAATAAAATTTGGGATGCTGCAGCCGGCGCGATTGTGGGTCACGCACCAGGGCAAGCACTACTACTTTGAAACGTCGGATGAGGAATGGACCTTCATCCAAGAAGAGAAACTGGATCAGAACTGAGGGACTGATGTTGGGGGGGGGGGGGGGAGACAACGAGGTTGATGTACAGAAATGTAAATTGGGGAATGGGAGGTTCATAGTATCGAGACGATAGATGGGGATTTTTTCTCCTCTTGATGGAGGGACACTGAGAAATGTGGGCGCCGGTGGGAAAAAAGGACTGGGGGGGAGGGGGGGGATGGGGGAGCTGCGCCATGGGGGGCGGGGCCGATCCAGGAAAGCGCGGGGTTTTTCCTGCGCTAGGGAGATGATGGCGGGAAGATAGGCGCAGGAAGGGAGTCCCACGCACAGGGGGGGGTCAAGGAGAGAACGGGGGAAGCCGGGGTCAGTTAGAGTTAGCTGACTTTCGGAAGCATCATGGGGGGAGTAACCATGCTAGATGGGGATCTAGCAGGGGGGGGGGGGGGGGGGGGAAATCAACTGGGTTGCTGCTGCTGGGAGCGAGTGTGAGCTGGCAAGAGAAGAGGTGGTCAGGACGGGAGGGCGCCGCCTGGGTGCGCGGGACCCGGACGGGGGGCTGGCCCAGAACAGGGGATGGCTAGTCGGTGGGGGCGGGGGGGGGGGTCGCAATCCGACTGATCACGTGGAATGTGAGAGGCCTAAATGGGCCGATTAAGAGGGCCTGAGTGTTCGCGCACTTAAAAAGACTGAAGGCAGATGTGGTCATGCTTCAGGAGACGCATCTGAAGGTGGCGGATCAGGTTAAGTTAAGGAAAGGATGGGTGGGACAGGTGTTCCACTCAGGGTTGGACGCGAAAAATAGGGGGGTGGCGATATTGGTGGGGAAACGGGTGTCGTTCGAGGCCAGGAATATAGAGGTGGACAACTGGGGTAGATATGTGATGGTGAGTGGTAGATTGCAGGGAAAGGAGGTCGTGCTGGTGAATGTATATGCCCCGAACTGGGATGACGCGGGATTTATGAAGCGGATGCTGGGACGTATCCCGGACCTGGAGGTGGGAAGCCTGGTAATGGGGGGGGGGGGGGGGGGGGGAGAGACTTCAACACTGTGCTGGATCCAGGGCTAGATCGGTCTAGATCCAGGACCGGAAGAAGGCCGGCAGCAGCCAAGGTGCTTAGGGGGTTCATGGAGCAAATGGGGGGAGTGGATCCGTGGAGATTTGCTAGGCCATTGGCCAAAGAGTTCTCCTTTTTCTCCCATGTCCACAAGGTATACTCTAGAATAGATTTTGATTTCTTCGTTTTGAGCAGGGCACTGATCTCGAAGGTGGCAGGAACGGAGTATTTGGCCATAGCCGTTTCAGACAATGCCCCGCAATGGGTCGATCTGGAATTAGGAGAGGAGAGGGAGCAGCACCCACTCTGGCAACTGGATGTGGGACTATTGGCGGATGAGGGGGTCTGTGGAAGGGTGCGGGGATGTATTGAGAGGTACCTGGAGGCCAATGATGATGGTGAGTTCCAGGTGGGGGTAGTATGGGTAGCGCTGAAGGTGGTGGTTAGGGGAGAGTTGATCTCCATTAGGGCTTACAAGGAGAAAAAAAGAGGGCAAAGAAAGGGAGATTAGTGGGGGAGATTTTGAGGGTGGATAAAAGATATGCGGAGGCCCCGGACGAAGGACTATATAGAGAGGCGAAGACTTCAGACAGAGTTTGACCTGCTGACCACAGGAAAGGCAGAGGCACAGTGGAGGAAGGCACAGGGGATGAGATACGAATATGGGGAAAAGGCGAGCCGGCTGCTGGCCCACCAACTTCGCAAGAGGATAGCGGCGAGGGAAATTGGGGGAGTCAGGGATGAAACGGGAACTACGGAGCGGGGAGCAGGGAAGGTAAATGAGGTGTTTAAGACCTTTTATGAGAGGCTATATAGGTCCCAACCCCCGGAGGGAAAAGAGGAAATGCAACAGTTTCTGGACCAACTCAGGTTCCCGAGGGTGGAAGAGCAGGTGGTGGCAGGTCTGGGGGCGCCAATTGAGGTGGATGAGGTGACTAAAGGGCTGGGGAACATGCAGGCAGGGAAGGCCCCGGGACCAGACGGGTTCCCGGTGGAATTTTATAGGAAATATGTGGACTTGTTGGCCCCGCTGCTGGCGAGAATCTTTAACGAGGCCAGAGAAGGGGGGACACTACCCCCGACAATGTCGGAGGCGACGATATCACTAATCCTGAAACGGGACAAAGATCCGCTGCAATGCGGGTCATATAGGCCTATCTCACTCCTGAACGTAGACGCCAAGCTGCTGGCAAAAGTGCTGGCGACGAGGATTGTGTCCCGGGGGTGGTGCATCAAGACCAGACAGGGTTTGTAAAGGGGAGACAACTGAATGTCAACGTGCGACGGCTGTTGGGGGTGATAATGATGCCCCCAGCGGAGGGGGAGGCAGAGATAGTGGTGGCGATGGATGCAGAGAAGGCATTCGATAGGGTAGAGTGGGAGTATCTATGGGAGGTGTTGAGGAGGTTTGGGTTCAGGGAGGGGTTTGTCAGTTGGGTCAGACTCCTATATGGGGCCCCAGTGGCAAGTGTAGTCACAAACCGGCAAAGATCGGAGTATTTTCGGTTACATAGGGGAACAAGGCAGGGTGCCCCCTGTCCCCATTACTGTTCACGATGGCAATTGAACCACTGGCCATAGCGTTGAGAGACTCTAAGAAATGGAGGGGGGTGGTTAGAAGGGGAGAGGAACATCGAGTGCCCTCCCAAGGTTCGCTTTTTGTGTTTCAATGTCTCCCCATTCTGATCACTAAGGCCTTTTTCAAGAAAATGGACAGGAGCGTTATGAGTTTCGTGGGGGCAGGGAAGACCCCGAGCGTAAAGAGGGGGTTCCTGCAGCGCAGCAGGGACAGAGGGGGACTGGCTTTGCCGAATCTGGACGACTACCATTGGGCCGCCAACGTGGCGATGGTTTGTAAGTGGATGAGGGAGGGAGAGGGGCCGGCATGGAAGAGGCTGGAGATAGCGTCCTGTAAGGGAACGAGCCCGACACAGGGGATCCAGGATAGAGTGATTTCCGGGGTATGGGTCGGGGAGGGCAAAGTGTCCGAAATATATCAGGAGATAAGAGACGAGGGGGAGGCGCTGGTAGAGGAGCTGAAAGGAAAATGGGAAGATGAGCTGGGGGAGGAGAATGAGGAGGGGCTGTGGGCTGATGCCCTAAGTAGGGTAAATTCCTCGTCCTCGTGTGCCAGGCTTAGCCTGATACAATTCAAGGTTCTACACAGAGCACATATGATGGGAGCAAGACTGAGCAGGTTCTTCGGAGTGGAGGACAGGTGCGGGAGGTGCTTGGGAAGCCCGGCGAACCACACACACATGTCCTGGTCATGTCCGGCACTGGATGAGTACTGGAGGGGAGTGGCAAAGGTGATTTCAAAGGTGGTGAAGGTCCGGGTCAAGCCAGGCTGGGGGTTAGCTATATTTGGGGTAGCGGAAGAGCCGGGAGTGCAGGAGGCGAAAGAGGCCGATATTCTGGCCTTTGCGTCCCTGATAGCCCGGCGAAGGATCCTACTTATGTGGAAGGAAGCGAAACCCCCCCCCCCCCGGCGTGGAGGCCTGGATAAACGATATGGCAGGGTTTATAAAACTGGAACGAATGAAATTTGCGCTGAGAGGATCGGCTCAGGGGTTCTCCAGGCAGTGGCAACCGTTCCTTGATTATCTCGCGGAACGTTAAGGGAAAATAGATCGTCAGCAGCAGCCCAGGGAGGGGGGGGGGGGCACTAAAAAACTTTTCTTTTTTGTTGTCACTTTGTTAGCTCACTATTTTATTTAAATAATGTTATTTATCAGCTATTGTGTTATTTTTATGTTGATTTGTAAAGTGGAAAAATTCTGTTTGAAAACTTTAATAAAATATACTTTTTTAAAATTAAAAAAAAATACTTCAATCACTGTTCTCTTGATGCTCCTGTACTAATTCTCCTGAATCACACGTTAGAAACTCCTTCTCCAACCCCCCCCTCCCCGCCCCACCCAAACACCCACTCCATGCACTGTCTGTTGTATTATCACCGTCTATGTTAGGATAAGCCAAACCATGACTTACAAGGGAAATTAGAGATTGGCCAAGAAAAACAAGAGCTTTGAGGATTGGGAGCAGTTTAGAATCCAGCAAAGGAGGATAAAGGGATTGATTAAGAAGGGGAAAACAGAGTATGAGAGTAAGCTTCGAGGAAAAGAAAATGTAAGTCGCTTATAGACAGAAACAGAGGAATATATAATGGGGAACAAATGTGATGAATATAGGAACTTCAGATATATTGAATGATATGTATTTGATGCAGTAAGGGTTAAAAGCCTGGGTTAATGTTTGACTGCTGCAGTCACGTTCTGAAAAATCCTGGTTTATATAAAGAAGGTTCCCTGGGAAATAGATAATTAGAGACATTGGGCGAGATTCTCCACTCCCGCGCCGGTTGGGAGAATTGCCTGGGCTGACAAAATTTCCCGGGACGCCGGTCCGACGCCCTCCCGCGATTCTCCCAAGCGGCAGGAACGGCCCCGTCGCGTTCCGCGGGCGGCAGGCCGGAGAATCGCCGGAGACACCCAAAATGGCGATTCTCCGGCACCCCCGCTATTTTCAGGCCCGGATGGGCTGAGCGGCCAGGCCAAAACGGCGGGTTCCCCCCGGCGCAGTCCACACCTTGTCGCTGCCGTCGGGAACAGCGCGGGAACGCTGGGGGGCGGCTGGCAACAGGGGAGGGGGGGGGGGGGATGATCCTGCACCGGGGGGTACTTCAAATGTGGCGTGGCCCGCTATCGGTGCCAACCGATCGTCGGGCCGTCCTCTCTGAAGGAGGCCCTCCTTCCTTCCGCGTCCCCGCAAGATCCGTCCGCCATCTTCTTGCGGGGCGGACTCAGAGGACGGCAACCACGCATGCGTGGGTTGGCGCCGGCCAACCCGTGCATGCGCGGTTGACGCCAGTTATGCGGCGCAGGCCGCGTCATCTATGCGGCGGCGGCGCCATTACGCAGCGACAAGGCCTGGCGCGTGTAGATGATGCAGCCCCGATCCTAGCCCACTGTCGGGGCCTGAATCAGTCGGGATCAGGGCCGTTTCGCGCCGTCGTGAACCTTGACGGCGTTCACGACGGCGTGGGCACGTCGGCGCGGGAGTGGAGAATCCCGCCCATTGTGTTTGGCCTTAGAAAGATGATGTAGTTAATGGGAGGAGTAACAGGCTGGAGCAGTCAGGTGTCGAGTTTCAGTTTCTGGAAAAAGGCAGATTCATAGGATCCCTACAGTGCAGAAGGGGGCCATTCAGCCCATCAAGTCTGCATTAAACTTCCGAAAGAACACCCTACCTAAGCCCGTCTTCCTACCCTATCCCCATAACCCTATCAAACCTTTGGACACTAAGGAGCAATTTAGCATTGCAATCCACCTAACCGGCACATCTTTAGAACATAGAACATTACAGCGCAGTACAGGCCCTTCGGCCCTCCATGTTGCGCCGACCTGTGAAACCACTCTAAAGCCCATCTACACTATTCCCTTATCGTCCATATGTCAATCCAATGACCATTTGAACGCCCTTAGTGTTGGCGAGTCCACTACTGTTGCAGGCAGGGCATTCCACGCCCTTACTACTCTCTGAGTAAAGAACCTACCTCTGACATCTATCTTGTATCTATCTCCCCTCAATTTAAAGCTAGGTCCCCTTGTTCTAGACATCACCATCCGAGGAAAAAGACTGTCCACCCTATCCAATCCTCTAATCATCTTGTATGCCTCAATTAAGTCACCTCTTAACCTTCTTCTCTCTAACGAAAACAGCCTCAAGTCCCTCAGCCTTTCCTTATAAGATCGTCCCTCCATACCAGGCAACATTCTGGTAAATCTCCTCTGCACCCTTTCCAATGCTTCCACATCCTTCCCATAATGCAGCGACCAGAATTGCACGCAATACTCCAAATGCGGCCGCACCAGAGTTTTGTACAGCTGCAACATGACCTCATGGCTACGAAACTCAATCCCGCTACCAATAAAAGCTAACACACCGTACACCTTCTTAACAACCCTCTCAACCCGAGTGGCAACTTTCAGGGATCTATGTACATGGACACCAAGATCTCTCTGCTCATCCACACTGCCAAGAATCCTACCATTAGCCCAGTACTCTGTCTTCCTGTTATTCCTTCCAAAATGAATCACCTCACACTTTTCTGCATTAAACTCCATTTGCCACCTCTCAGCCCAGCGCCGCAGCTTATCTATGTCCCTCTGTAACTTGTAACATCCTTCCGCACTGTCCACAACTCCACAGACTTTAGTGTCATCTGCACATTTACTCACCCATCCTTCTACGCCCTCCTCCAGGTCATTTATAAAAATGCCAAACAGCAGTGGCCCCAAAACAGATCCTTGTGGTACACCACTAGTAACTGGACTCCAGTCTGAACATTTCCCATCAACCACCACCCTTTGTCTTCTTCCAGCTAGCCAATTTCTGATCCAAACTGCTAAATGTACCTGAATCCCATGCTTCCGTATTTTCTGCAGTAGCCTACCATGGGGAACCTTATCAAACGCTTTACTGAAATCCATTTACATCACATCAACTGCTTTCCCTCATCCACCTGTTTGGTCACCTTCTCAAAGAACTCAATAAGGTTTGTGAGGCACAACCTACCCTTCACAAAACCGTGTTGACTATGTCTAATCAAATTATTCCTTTCCAGATGATTATACACCCCATCTCTTATAAACCTTTCCAAGATTTGGCCCACAACAGAAATAAGGCTCACTGGTCTATAGTTACCGGGGCTGTCTCTACTCCCCTTCTTGAACAAGGGGACAACATTTGCTATCCTCCAGTCTTCTGGCACTATTCCTGTAGACAAAGATGACTTAAAGATCAAAGCCAAAGGCTCAGCAATCTCCTCCCTAGCTTCCCAGAGAATCCTAGGATAAATCCCATCCGGCCCAGGGGACTTATCTATTTAACACTTTCCAGAATTGTTAACACCTCCTCCTTATGAACCTCAAGCCCTTCTAGTCTAGTAGCCTGAATCTCAGTATTCTCCTCGACAACATTGTCTTTTTCCTGTGTGAATACTGACGAAAAACATTCATTTAGCACCTCTCCTATCTCCTCGGACTCCAAGCACAACTTCCCACTACTGTCCTTGACTGGCCCTACTCTTACCCTAGTCATTCTTTTATTCCTGATACAGCTATAGAAAGCTTGAGGGTTATCCTTGATCCTACCTGCCAAAGACTTCTCATGTCCCCTCCTGGCTCTTCTTAGCTCTCTCTTTAGGTCCTTCCTAGCTAACTTGTAACTCCTAACTGAACCTTCATGTCTCATCTTTACATAAGCCTCCTTCTTCCTCTTGACAAGTGTTTCGACTGCCTTAGTAAACCACGGTTCCCTTGCTCGACCACTTCCTCCCTGCCTGACAGGTACATACTTATCAAGGACACGCAGTAGTTGTTCCTTGAAAAAGCTCCACATTTCCATTGTGCCCATCCCCTGCAGTTTTCCTCTTCATCCGATGCATCCTAGTCTTGCCTCATCGCATCATAATTGCCTTTCCCCCAGATATAACTCTTGCCCTGCAGTCTATACCTATCCCTTTCCATCACTAAAGTAAATGTAATCGAATTGTGGTCAGTATCACCAAAGTGCTCACCTACCACCAAATCTAACACCTGTCCTGGTTCATTACCCAGTACCAAATCCAATACGGCCTCGCCTCTCGTTGGCCTAGCTACGTACTGTGTCAGGAAACTCTCCTGCACACATTGGACAAAAACAGACCCATCTAAAGTACTCGAACTATAGCGTTTCCAGTCAATATTTGGAAAGTTAAAGTCCCCCATAACAACTACCCTGTTGCTTCCGCTCCTATCCAGAATCATCTTTGCAATCCTTTCCTCTAGATTTCTGGAACTTTTCGGAGGCCTATAGAAAACCCCTAACAGGGTGACCTCTCCTTTCCTGTTTCTAACCTCAGCCCATACTACCTCAGTAGACGAGTCCTCATCAAACGTCCTTTCTGCCACCGTAATACTGTCCTTGACTAACAATGCCACCCCTCCCCTTCTTTTACCACCTTCCCTGAGCTTACTGAAATATCTAAACCCCGGCACCTGCAACAACCATTCCTGTCCCTGCTCTATCCATGTCTCCGAAATGGCCACAACATCGAACTCCTAGGTACCAACCCATGCCGCAAGTTAACCCACCTTATTCCGAATGCTCCTGGCATTGAAGAAGACACATTTTAAACCACCTTCCTGCCTGCCGGTACACTCCTGCAACTTTGAAACCTTACTCATGACCTCACTACTCTCAACCTCCTGTATACTGGAGCTACAATTCAGGTTCCCAAGCCCCTGCTGAATTAGTTTAAAGCCTCCCGAAGAGCATTAGCAAATTTCCCCCCCAGGATATTGGTACCCCTCTGGTCCAGGTGTAGACCATCCCGTTTGTAGAGGTCCCACCGACCCCAGAATGAGCCCCAATTATCCAGAAATCTGAAACCCTCCCTCCTGCACCATCCCTGTAGCCACGTGTTCAACTCCTCTCTCTCCCTATTCCTCGTCTCGCTATCACGTGGCACGGGTAACAACCCAGAGATAATAACTCTGTTTGTCCTAGATATAAGTTTCCACCCTAGCTCCCTGAATTCCCGCCTTACATCCCTATTCCTTTTCCTACCTATGTCGTTGGTGCCTATGTGGACCATGACTTGAGGCTGCTCCCCCACCCCCTTAAGGATCCCAAAAACACGATCTGAGACATCACGCACCCTGGCACCTGGGAGGCAACACATCAACCGCGAGTCTCTCTCGTTCCCACAGAATCTCATATCTATCCCCCTAACTATGGAGTCTTTGGACTGTGGAGGGAAACCGGAGCACCAAAAGGAAACCCACGCAGACACGGGGAGGAAGTGCAAACTCCACCCAGTCACCAAAGATCGGAATCAAAGATTTTATAGCAGAGCACTTAGGGAAACAGTGGCAGGATCAGACAGAGTCAGCATGGACTTACAAAAGGGAAATTCATGCTCGACAAATCTACTGAAATTCTTTGAGGATGTAACTAGTAGAGGTGACAAGGGGGAGCCAGTGGAGGTGGTTTATTTAGACTTCCAGAAGGCTTGACAAAGTCCCACATAAGAGATTAGTGTATAAAATTTAAATGCATTGGATTAGAGGTTGTGTATTGAGATCGATAGAAAACTGGTTGGCAGACAGGAAACTAAGAGTAGGTATAAACGGTCTTTTTCCAAACGTCTGGCAACGACTACTGGGGTACCCGCAGGGATTGATGCTGGGACCTCAGCTATTCACATATATTAATGATTTAGATGAGAGAATTGTGCTGGTATGTATTGGGGGGTCATGTGGGACTGGAAGCCCTAATGCCATTGGCTGACAGATCCCGGGTCCTGGTTGGCCGTTGACCTCAAGCTCCGCCCTGAAGGCGGAGTATAAGAAGCCGGAGTCTTCCCCCGCAGGCGAGTTTACTATCGAGCTGCGGGGGAACAGGCACGCTTAATAAAGCCTCATCAACTTCACTCTATTCGTCTCATGGAGTCTTTGTGCGCTACAATTTATTAAGCGTGCCTAAAAAGGACTATGGAGCTCAGGATCATTCCAGAATGCCTGAGGATCAGCCCCCACGCAGTGAACGCGGCAGCAGCCTTCAAACACTGGCAGACTTGCTTCGAGGCCTACCTCAGAACGACCAGAGGCCGAGTCTCAGACGAACAAAAACTACAGGTCCTGCACTCGAGGGTGAGCACGGTGATTTTCACCCTCATTGAAGACACCGACTATTTCCAGACGGCGTTCGCAGCACTCAGAAGTCTCTACGTTCGCCCAGTTAATCAAATCTACGCTCGCTACCAGCTCGCGACGAGACAGCAAGCTCCCGGAGAATCGATGGACGAGTTCTACGCCGCGCTGCTGATTTTGGGACGAGCCTGCAGCTGCCCGTCGGTGAACGCAAACGAACACACGGACATGTTAATGCGCGATGCTTTTGTGGCAGGTATGCAATCCTCCCAAATCCGCCAAAGACTTCTAGAAAAAGAGTCGCTAGGACTCTCAGAGGCACGGGCCCTAGCAGCCTCCCTAGACGTGGCCGCGCGTAATACCCGCGCCTATGGCCCCGACCGCGCGGCAGGCCATTGGGCCCTGTACGTACCCGTCGCAGCAAACCCCCACCCCCCCCCCGGACACCCCACAGGCTTTCGCGGTCCAAACGCCGAGTCGCACCGGGGGCGCCCGCTGTTATTTCTGCGGCCAGGCGAAACACCCCCGACAGCGCTGCCCGGCCCGCGCAGCTATCTGCAAAAGCTGCGGGAAAAAGGGCCATTATGCGGTTGTGTGCCGGTCCCGCGAGGTCGCAGCCGTCCCGGGAGCACAGGGAGCCCTGCAAGCAGTCTATGCGCCCCAACCCCCCCAGCACGCCATGTACGACCCGCAGGCGCAGCCGCTCTGGGTCCCGACCACCGCGGTCCCGGGAGAACTGGGAGCCCTGCACGCCGCCTACGCTCCCCAACCCCCCTCCCCGCAGCCCATGTATGACCCGCCGCCGGCGCTACCGCTTTGGGTCCCGGCCAACACTCTCCACGGAGAGGAGGGAGTTTTTTGCGTCCCTAACGCCACCCTAACCCCCGTCCCGCGCCCCACGCCTGACCCGCCGGCGCCACCTACTTGGACCCTGACCACCGCTGTCCCCGGTGAGGGAGCTCCACGCGGTCCTTGCGCTCGCGGCCCCACGTCTGACCCGCCGGCGCCGCCTTGGGCCCCGACCACCGCTGTCCCCGGTGAGGGAGCTCCGCGCGGTCCTAGCGCTCGCGGTGAGGGAGCTCCGCGCGGTCCTAGCGCTCGCGGTCCTAGCGCTCCCCAGCCCCCCCAGCACACCATGTGCGACCCGCAGACGCCGCCATTTTGGGTCCCGACCACCACGAGGGGAGGAGGGGCGCCGATGTGCGACCCGCAGACGCCGCCATTTTGGGTCCCGACCACCACGAGGGGAGGAGGGGCGCCGCCATCTTGGACCGCCCCAGACCTGTACGACGTATGGGGGCGGCCATTTTGTCCACCCCCGCCACCATCTTGTGACCCCCCAGCCACGTGCGATGTATGGGGGCGGCCATTTTGTTCATCCCGACGCCATCTTGGACGGCAACAACGGACCCCACTCCACTACTACAACCACGGCTCGCTTCGATTACGCTCGATCAGGCTCGGCCCCGGACACTGCAGACGACGACGGCAACGGTCCTAATAAATGGCCACGAGACGCCATGCCTAGTCGACTCCGGGAGCACGGAAAGCTTTATACACCCCGACACGGTAAGACGCTGTTCCTTGACCACCTATCCCAGCGCACAAAAGATTTGCCTAGCTGCAGGATCCCACTCCGTACAGATCCAGGGATTCTGCATAGTTACCCTTACGGTGCAGGGGAGGTAGTTCAAAAACTACAAACTTAACGGCCTTCCCCAACTCTGTGCCCCCACCTTGCTGGGATTAGATTTCCAATGTAATCTACAGAGCCTTACGTTCAAATTCGGCGGCCCCATACCCCCACTCACTATCTGCGGCCTCGCAACCCTCAAAGTGCAACCCCCGTCTTTGTTTGCGAACCTCACCCCGGATTGCAAACGCGTCGCCACTAGGAGCAGACGGTACAGCGCCCAGGACCGGACCTTCATTCGGTCCGAAGTCCAGCGGCTACTAAAGGAGGGCATAATCCAGGCCAGCAATAGTCCCTGGAGAGCGCAGGTGGTAGTAGTGAAGACAGGGGAGAAACAAAGGATGGTCATTGACTATAGCCAGACCATCAACAGGTACACACAACTAGACGCGTACCCTGTCCCCCGCATATCCGACATGGTCAATCGGATTGCCCAATATAAAGTCTTCTCCACCGTGGACCTCAAGTCCGCCTACCATCAGCTCCCCATCCGCCCAAGTGACCGCAAGTACACAGCCTTCGAGGCAGACGGGCGATTATACCATTTCCTACGGGTCCCTTTTGGCGTCACAAACGGGGTCTCGGTCTTCCAACGGGAGATGGACCGAATGGTTGATCAACATGGGTTGCGGGCCACGTTCCCGTATCTCGACAATGTAACCATCTGCGGCCACGATCAGCAGGACCACAACGCCAACCTCCAGAAATTCCTCCAGACCGCCAAAGCCTTGAACCTCACGTACAACGAGGACAAGTGCGTTTTTAGCACCGACTGGCTAGCCATTCTGGACTACATAGTACGCAATGGGATAATAGGCCCCGACCCCGAACGTATGCGCGCACTCATGGAATTTCCCCTCCCGCACTGCCCAAAAGCCCTGAAACGCTGCTTGGGGTTCTTTTCGTACTACGCCCAGTGGGTCCCCCAGTACGCAGACAAGGCCCGCCCCCTAATACAGACCACGACCTTCCCTCTGTCGACAGAGGCTTGCCAGGCCTTCAGCCGCATCAAAGCGGATATCGCAAAGGCCACGATGCGCGCCATCGACGAGTCCCTCCCCTTCCAGGTCGAGAGCGACGCCTCCGACGTAGCTCTAGCGGCCACCCTTAACCAAGCGGGCAGACCCGTGGCCTTTTTCTCCCGGACACTCCACGCCTCAGAAATCCGCCATTCTTCAGTAGAAAAGGAAGCCCAAGCCATAGTGGAAGCTGTGCGACATTGGAAGCATTACCTGGCCGGCAGGAGATTCACTCTCCTCACCGACCAACGGTCGGTAGCCTTCATGTTCGATAATGCACTGCGGGGCAAAATCAAAAACGACAAGATCTTAAGGTGGAGGATCGAGCTCTCCACCTTCAACTACGAGATCTTGTATCGTCCCGGAAAGCTGAACGAGCCGTCCGATGCCCTATCCCGCGGCACATGTGCCAACGCACAAATTAACCGCCTCCAAACCCTCCACGAGGACCTCTGCCACCCGGGGGTCACTCGGTTTTACCACTTCATCAAGTCCCGCAATCTCCCATACTCCTTAGAGGAGGTCCGTACAGTCACAAGGGACTGCCACATCTGCGCGGAATGCAAGCCGCATTTTTTCAGGCCAGATGGAGCGCACCTGATTAAGGCTTCCCGCCCCTTCGAGCGCCTCAGTCTCGATTTCAAAGGCCCCTCCCCTCCACCGACCGCAACGCATATTTTCTTAACGTAGTGGACGAATACTCCCGCTTCCCTTTTGCCATCCCCTGTTCTGACATGACCGCGGCCACAATCATTAAAGCCCTGAACAGCATCTTCACACTGTTCGGTTACCCCGCATACGTCCACAGCGACAGGGGGTCCTCTTTCATGAGTGACGAGCTGCGCCAGTTCCTGCTCAGCAAGGGCATAGCCTCAAGCAGGACGACCAGCTACAACCCCCGGGGGAACGGGCAAGTAGAAAGGGAGAACGGCACGGTCTGGAAGGCCGTCCTACTGGCCTTACGGTCCAGGGATCTCCCAGTTTCACGGTGGCAGGAGGTCCTCCCGGACGCTCTCCATTCCATCCGGTCGTTATTATGTACGAGCACTAATCAAACGCCTCACGAGCGTCTACTCGTCTTCCCTAGGAGGTCCTCCTCTGGAACGTCGCTGCCGACCTGGCTGGCGGCCCCAGGACCCATCCTGCTCCGAAAGCATGTGCGGGCACATAAGGCGGACCCGTTGGTCGAAAGGGTTCACCTCCTCCACGCAAACCCCCAGTACGCCTACGTGGAGTACCCCGACGGCCGACAGGACACGGTCTCCCTGCGGGATCTGGCGCCCGCCGGCAACACGCACACCCCCCCGACACCATCAACCCAACCCCCCCCTTCCTGCCACCGCCGCACCCCGCGACCGCCCCCTTTCCAGGAGGATCGGTCCCCCTCCCCTTTGCACCGACAGCTGAAACCGTACGGCTCCTGGAGGCGACAACACTGGTACAAGCACCACCACCACCGCCGGGGCCAAGGCGATCGACATGGACGACCAGACCGCCCGACCGACTCGTGGCGTCGATGTAAAACAAATATGGACGGTTCACAAGAACATTTTGCTTTTCTTCCTATACCCTCTGTAAATAGTTGCAACAGGACAAAATTGTCCAATACTGTATTGCCATGTGAATGTTTTATCCTCCCAGGACCAGCCCTGTAAACCCTTACCACCATACGAAGCATCACCCCGCCGGGTTCATTTTTGACAAGGGGTGAATGTGGTAGTATGTATTGGGGGTCATGTGCGACTGGAAGCCCTAATGCCATTGGCTGACAGATCCCGGGTCCTGGTTGGCCGTTGACCTCAAGCTCCGCCCTGAAGGCGGAGTATAAGAAGCCGGAGTCTTCCCCCGCAGGCCAGTTTACTATCGAGCTGCGGGGGAACAGACACGCTTAATAAAGCCTCATCGACTTCACTCTATTCGTCTCATGGAGTCTTTGTGCGTTACAAGAACGAAATGTATTATATCCAAATTTGCAGATGACGCAAAGTTGTGTGAGAGGGTGAGCTGTGATGCGGTGCAAAGGTCCTTCAGTGTGATTTGGACAAATTGCATGAGTGGGCAGATGCAGTATATTTTGGATAACTGTGAGGTTATCCACCTTGTAAGCAAAAACAGGTAGGCATGAACGGCCATAAATTAAGAAAGGGGAATGTGCAACGAGACCTGGGTGTCCTTGTACACAAGTCATTGAAGGTAAGCATGCAGGTGCAGCAAGCATTAAAGACTTCAAATGTATGTTGGCCTTCGTAGGGAGTACAGGAACAAGGGATGTCTTACTGTAATTATACAGGGCTTTGGTGAGGCCACGCCTGGAATATTATTTGCAATTTTGGTCTCCTTATCTTAGGAAGGATGTTTTCACTATAGAGGGAGTGCAGAGAAGGTTTACCAACTGATTCCTGGGATGGCAGGACTGACATATGAATCACAGAATCCCTACAGGGCAGAAGAAGACTATTTGGCCAATCAAGTCTGCACCGACTCTCTGAAAGAACACCCTTAGGCTCACGCCGCCACCCTATGCCCACAACCCCACCTAACCTTTTGGGCATTAAGGGGCAATTTAGCAGGTCTAATCCACCTAACCTGTACATCTTTGGACTATGGGAGGAAACCAGAGCATCCGGAGGAAACCCACGCAGACACAGGGAGGAAGTGCAAACTTCACACAGCCACCAAAGGTCGGAATCGAACTTGGGTCCCTGGCACTGTGAGGCAGCAGTGCTAACCACTGTGCCGCCCATATGAGGAGACATTGAGTCAGTTAGGATTGTATTCGCTGGAGTTCAGAAGAATGAGGGGGGGATCTCAGAAAGCAGTTGAGGCCAAAACGCTATTTATTCAAGAAGCCGTTAGATACAGCACTTGGGGCGAAGGGGATCAAAGGAGGGGGAGCACTTGGGGCGAAGGGGGTCAAAGGGGGGGTGGGGGGAAAGAGGCGGGATCACGCCATTGAGCTGGAGGATCACCCATGATCATAATGAATGACTCCTCCTGCTCCTATTTTTCGATGTTGCCATAATTAAAATCTCTATTTTCTTGCAAATCTGTTCCTCAAAATCTTTTCCACTAATTGGTGGTCTACAGAATACACCTAATGTAATGGTACCTCTATGGTTTTGCATCTCTAACCAAATAAATTCTTTCATTGACTCCTCTTGGACATCCTCTCTCTCCAACAAGTAATATTGTCTTTAATCAACATTGCCACCCCTTTTCCTTTCTCTCCGTCCCTATTTTTCCCCATCTTTCCTGAACAACCCTGCCCTTTTTTGAGTCAGGTCTCCGTTATCACCATAAAATCACATTCCACACTTGTCTACCTGGGCCTGCAGATTAAGAACCTTACTTACCAAACTCCATCCGTGCATTCACATACAAGCACTGCTAATATAATTTAGACTTCATTTTACACCCCTTATTCTGCTCCTATTTAATACTTCATTACTTATTTATTACTCTAGCGCTGTTCGACTCCCCCAATTGTTGTCCACTATTTTTCTTCTCCAATGTTACCTACTGGTTCTCATCCCACTGGCAAGTTAGTTCAAACCCTGCCTAGTAGGACAAGCAAGCTATCCTATAAAGACATTCAATCCTGAAATTGTGTCAGGGGAGCAGGAAGGAAAGGATGTAGCGATGGACTGGGCTGAGATGGGGAAGAAAGGTTTCAAAGAAGCCTTTACTACCTAAAACATTCCTCTCTATCCTTTGCCTATTTAATGTGTGGAGTAGAAAGGTCCCAAAATCATGTAATAATTTATTTCCTGTTTCCATTGAACCATATAATTCCTAAAGTGCAGTCAAAGACCATTTGGCCCATCAAGACTGCACCGAATCACTGAAAGACTACCCTACATAGGCCCACTCCCCTGTCATAATATACACCAGTATATCATGGTGCAGGCACACACACACTGATGGACATGCAGTGGGACCAATCAGCATACACAACACCGCAGCCAATCACCAGTGAGAGCACACGCACTATAAAGTCAGGGGACAGGAGAGTTCCCGCTCATTCTAGTAGCAGCCAGCTCGGAGCACAGAGCTCTCAGCCTGCAACACAGACATTCACCATGTGCTGAGTGCATCACCTGATTAGGACTAGGCAAGGGTCAACAGTTAAAGCTGGTATTGCATTTACCCACAGTTCAAGTATGTTAATATAGTTAACCTTATCATAAAATAGAGTTGCACCACTTCCAGTGTTGGTGACCTGTTTGTGATCCAAAACACCCAACACATCATCCCCCACCCTATCCTCGTAGCTCCATAACCACCTAACCTGCACATTTGGATTGTGGGAGGAAACTGGAGAACCCGGAGGAAACCCATGCAGGCAAGGGGAGAAAGTGCAAACTCCACGCAGTCACCCAAGGCCGGTCTTGAACCCAGGTCCCTGACGCTGTAAGGCAGCAGTGTTAACCACTGTATCACCATGCTGCCCTAAAAGTTCTATCAAAGTAATGATTCAAAATTCACTGTCCTATTATTTTGCAGCATATTTAAGGAGCCTAAAAAATATTGATTTTAACCTGGACAATCACTGCAATTTTCCAAGATTACAGGTGGCCATATGATAACATTATAAGGATTGTTTCTGGTCTAACGTTTGACCTTGTGACATCATATTAAATGTTAAATGTTTATTTGTTAGAGTCACACTGCAGTGAGTAGCAGTGTGACTCCGCCTTTAGTAAGATCATTGATTTAAAGAATACAGGTTCTTGGGAAAGAGCCAATAAAGGGTGCGATTTAAACACTGCATTTGTACCCGGCGGAGATCTGGGCATGCCGGTTAAATAGTGGGAAAGACCAAATCGAGATCTGCGCCGGGCACAATTTAGTTTGCCATCTAACCAGCCTGCTCCAAATGGCGGGTTCTGTATCACGCCCAAATTTGGCGAACATATCATTAACCCCAATTTGCATTAATTTCAATCTTATTACCTAGATTGCCATCATATGTAATGGCCTCTCAGGAATTAACCTCCTCCCCAGCAAGAAATCACGTTGGCATTGTTTAGTACTCCTTTTTAAAAATGTGAAGTAGGTGCAATTGCTGCTGAGGGGAACTTAGGAAGTTATTAGCCATTCAGAGCCCTGTTCTTGATTATCTGCTGACAGTCTCTTTACCTCCCTTTTACGGTGAACAGCCTCTAGCTTCACAGCTGCAAGCTATTGCTAATAAAGAATTGGCCTAGTTAGTTGTGAGAGCACTTCACAGCTTCAGATTGTGTTTGCTGCTTGCTCCTGCTGGTGGCTGCAGATGCCTGGAGGCTGCTGTTCCTGTTTCCTTCCTTTTCTGTAGCCGGAAATAAGGACAAAAGTGACAGCACAGTGGTTAGCACTGCTGCCTCACAGCTCCAGGGACCCGGGTTCAATTCTGGCCTCGGATGGTTGTGTGGAGTTTGCACTTTCTCCCCGTGTCTGCATGGGTTTCCTCGGAGTGCTCTGGTTTCGTCCCACAATCCAAAGATGTGCAGGTTAGGTGGATTGGCCGTGCTAAATTGCCCCTTAGTGTCCAAAAGGTTAGGTAGTGCTACTGGGTTATGGGGATAGGGTGGAAACACAGGTTTAAGTAGAGTGCTATTTCCAAGGGGTGGTGCAGACTCGATGGGCCAAATGGCCTCGTTCTGCACTGTAAAGATTCTATGGCAATTTTTTCTAAAAAACCTGGGCCGTGGAATACTGGGCTCAGGGGAACGCACGAGTCCAAAAGATAATCTGGTTTGAAGCAAGACGACGCGCTGCAGGATATGGTACGCAACATTGATTCAAATGAGCAACCAGATGAAGATTTTGAAGAAATGCTTTTGCAGATGGTTGATACTTTTTTTGCTGGTGTGGTGAGTGCAGCATGTAACTAGCACATCACCACGGGTCAACCACGCTGGAAGTCAAGGATGTTCAACTGCACCTTGAGCACCAGTGGAACATGTGGATGCCAGGATTTGGTTCCGGTGAGTACCCAATTATTTTTATTTCCAATCAAGGGGCAATTTGGTGTGGCCAATCCACCTAACCTTCACATCTTTGGGTTTGGTGGGGTGAAACCCACGCAGACATAGGGAGAATGTGCAAACTCCACACAGAGTGACCCAGAGCCAGGATCAAACCCGGGTCCTCAGCGCCGTAGGCAGCAGTGCCGCCCCGAACAGATCATTTCTCTGACAAAGTTCTGGACAGCACGGGAGCACACTGGTTTGCACTGTTGTTTCACAGCTCCAGGGTCCTAGGTTTGATTCCCAGCTTGGGTCACTGTCTGTGTGAAGTCTGCACATTCTCCCCGTGTCTGCGCAGGTTTCCTCCGGGGGCTCCGGTTTCCTCCCACAAGTCCCGAAAGACGTGCTGTTAGGCATTTTGGACATTCTCAATTCTCCCTCTGTATACCCAAAAAGTAAAAAAGTTACTATTTTCACAGTAACTTCATTGCAGTGTTATGGGCCAGGGTTTAGAGAACCCCAAAGTGTATCATGGAGTCGACCTGGAGATCACCTGACCCACAACTTTTAATAGATTGTGGTTATGGGGAACACACAGGCCCACTGTGCAGGTGTGATGCAACCAAAATCTACAGTACTTATAAAACACCATTTATTTATGAAACCAGTTAACACTTTATAAACCCACAGTAAACATCTTAAAACTATCAACACAAATAAATACCACAAAGAATACAGTACTGATGCTCAATCAATAACTCCAGAAGCGAGACTGGAGACAGCTGAAGGCTTTATTACACTAGATGTTTCCCCCAGCAGCGCAGGTACAGAAGGCAGCTGCTGGGGCGACAGGGGCTCTTATACTCCGCCTTACTGGGCGGAACCAGCAGGCAGGCTTAACCAATGAAAACAGTACCTTCTACACCAATGGTCTTACAGCATTACAGTGTACCGTAATACCGACTACCACATTCACCCCCTGTTTTAAAAAAAAAAAAAAAAAAGAGTCCGGCGGGGGTGGTGGCCTCGCATTACACAGTGGTAGAGGTTAAGGTTATGGAGGTACCTGGTATACATCAGTACAATGGTTTTGCCTCGTTACATCGCAACTATTTACAAAATTTATTTACAGTTCAGAATGAAGCAATTAGTCGATCGGGGGCCCTGGTCGTCCTCTGTGAAAGTCGTAGCTTCGGTGGTGATTCAGGCGCCGGCTCGGCATCTGTGGCTCAGGGAGCATGGCTTCGGCTTCTTCGGCAGCTTCATCACCCCTAGACGGGACCGGTGGGAGGACCGATCCACCTGGGAAGGGGGCAGCTGTGGGGTGCGCCAGTGGGAGGGAGGGTGGGATTGGTGGTGGCGGTGCGTGGGGATCCAGCGGGCGCCATGTCCCATAGGGAGACCGTATCCTGGCGGCCGTCGGGGTATGCCACGTAGGCATACTGAGGGCTAGCATGGAGGAGATGGACTCTCTCGACCAATGGGTCCGACTTGTGCGCCCGCACGTGTTTGCAGAGCAGGATGGGTCCAAGAGCTGCCAGCCAGGTTGGGAGCTAGGTCCCGGAGGAGGACTTCCTAGGGAAGACAAGGATATGCTCGTGAGGTGTTTGGTTGGTCGTGGTACACAGCAGTGACCGGATGGAGTGAAGGGCATCCGGGAGAACCTCTACCAGCGGGAGACTGGGTGATTCCTGGACCGTAGGGCCAGTAGGTTGGTCTTCCAGACCATTCCGTTCTCCCTCTCTACCTGTCCGTTTCCCCGGAGGTTGTAACTGGTCGTCCTGCTCAAGGCAATGCCCTTGCTGAGCAGGAATTGACGCAGTTCATCGCTCATAAAGGAGGACTCCCTATCGATGTGTATGTAGGCGGGGAAACCGAACAGCATAAAGATACTGTGAAGGGCTTTTATGACGGTGGCTGTGGTCATGTCGGGCCTGGGAATGGCGAATGGGAACCAGGAGTTCTCGTCAATCATGTTCAGGAAGTAAGTGTTGTGGTCGGTGGAGGGGAGGGGCCCTTTGAAGTCCATACTGAGGCGCTCAAAGGGACGTGAAGCCTTTATCAGGTGTGCTTTCTCTGGCCTGCAGAAATGCAGCTTGCACTCCGCGCAGATTTGGCAGTTCCTGGTGGCTGTCTTGATCTCCTCGATGGAGTAGGGCAGGTTGCGGGTCTTAATGAAATGGAAGAATCGAGTGACCCCCGGGTGGCAGAAGTCCTCGTGGAGGACTCAGAGGCGGTCCACTTGTGCATTAGCACGTGCCACAGGATAGGGCATCTCCAGCCGGCCAGGTCATGCCTCCAATGCCGCACAGCTTCTACTATGGCTTGGGCCTCCTTTTCAATTGAGGAATGGCGGATTTCTGAAGCGTGGAGGGTGCGTGAGAAGAAGGCCACGGATCTGCCCGCTTGGTTGAGGGTGGCCGCCAGAGCTATGTCGGACGCGTCGCTCTCGACCTGGAAGGGGAGGGACTCGTCGATGGCGTGCATCGTGGCCTTTACGATGTCCACTTTGATGCGGCTGAAGGCCTGGCGGGCCTCTGTCGCCAGGGGAAAAACCGTGGATTGGATCAGCGGGCGGGCCTTATCCGCATAGTTGGGGACTCACTGGGCATAAGAAGAGAAAAATTCCAGGCAGCGTTTCAGGGCCTTGGAGCAGTGAGGGAGGGGGAACTCCATGAGGGGGCGCATGCATTCAGGGTCTGGGCCTATAACTCCATCATGCACTACGTACCCGAGAATGTTGAGACGGTCGGTGCTGAACACGCATTTATCTTCGTTATATGTGAGATTAAGGATTTTTGCGGTAGGGAGGAATTTTCGGAGGTTGGTGTCGTGGTCCTGCTGGTCGGAGCCGCAGATGGTGACATTATCGAGGTACGGAAACGTAGCCCGCAAACGGTACCGGTCAACCATTCGGTCCATCTCTCGTTGGAAGACCGAGACTCCATTAGTGACACCAAAGGGAACCCTTAGGAAGTGGTAGAGCCGCCCATCTGTTTCGAAAGCAGTGTATTTGTGGTCGCTAGGGCGGATGGGGAGCTGGTGGTAGGTCGCGGGGGGAGTTCCACGCTGCCCAAGGGGCTGCCGCACGGTTGGGGACGTAAACGCGGGCGGGGACATAAGCGCGGGAGTTTCGGGAGGCCACATCCAGGGAGCTAGCAAGGACCTGTGCCTCCTCGAGGCCTAGTGTCTCTTTCTCCAGCAATCGCTGATGGATTTGGGAGGACAGCATACCTGCAACAATTGCGTCCCGGATCAAAAGTTGTTTGTGGTCGCTGGCCGAAACTTGCGGGCAGTTACAGTTCCTTCCCAACACCAGGAGCGCATGGTAGAACTCCTCCAGCGCTTCCCCAGGGATTTGTCGCCTCGTCGCTAGTAGATGTCGGGCGTAGACCTGGTTTACAGGGCGAATATAGTGTCCTTTTAGCAGATTCATTGCGGCCTCAAAATTGTCCGCATCCTCGATGAGTGTGTAGATCTCTGGGCTCACCCTCGAGTGCAGAACTTGTATTTTCTGGTCCTCTGTAGGTGTAATTGCAGCCGTCCTGAGATATCCATTGAAATAAGCCAGCCAGTGCTTGAAGGTTGCCGCTGAGTTTGCCGCGTGGGGGCTGACACACCGGCTTGATTCGGAGCTCCATCCTTTAAAATCTAGTGTAATAAATTGATGCTCGGTCAATAACTCCAGAAACGAGATTGGAGACAATTGAAGGCTTTATTACACTAGATGTTTCCCCCAGTAGCGCAGGTACAGAAGGCAGCTGCTGGGGCGACACGGGCTCTTATACTCCGCCTTACTGGGCGGAACCAGCAGGCAGGCTTAACCAATGAAAACAGTACCTTCTACACCAATGGTCTTACAGCATTACTGTGTACCGTAATACCTCTAATACTGACTACCACAAGTACTCTCTAAGTAACTCTTAATCTTTCCTTGCAACATCCATAAGACAAAAAGAATCCTTTTTGCAGAAAAACGTCAGGTTTAACTTCACTACCAAGAACACTTGCCACGTTGAAATCACCAAATGAACATTCATAAGCTTGCAGAGATTCATACACATCTTGCTGTGCTTCTCCAAAACTAAAACAAAACTAAACACACCTTGTAGATGCAAGTCCAAAGCGGAAGTAAAAGCAGACAGCCCAGCTCCACCCACATTCTGACATCACTGATAAACACCCATTTCTTAAGGTACATCCACTACAGCTATTTTATAAACCCCCATTTCTTAAAGGTTCTCTCACATGACAAGTGTTAATGTAATCCTACTTGTGACAATAAAGATTATTAAAAAAGAAACATGATAAAATATTCTCAGGCTTATCCTCCATTTCTGTTGAGGAACCTGGGAGGGATAATACCATGTTGGGTTTTTTGTGAGCTGACACAGCTTTGCATTGATACCAATATGGAACACCGATGTTTCCTTATTGATTAATGTTAGTCTGATATATAGAATGTTATGTAGTTGATTTCAAATCTTTGTTAATGTTCACTGTTTTGCCAATAAAATATTAGTCAAGTGACTTCTCATGGGTATACCTGCCATGTCTCAGACGAGATTATTGCATCGCATTTTGATCTAACCTTGAAGCCTGGACAGTTTGCCTAAACTCCAGAAATGTCAGCACCATCGAGGCAGTAGCCAACAATCAAATCCTCAAGAGCTGGGCTTCAGCACTGGGGATATCCTCGCGACCAAAGGGCGAGTGTGCAGAGCGAGGTGCTCCAGCACAACTGGCTCACTGGATGGCACTGTGTTGAAGGCGGGACACGTAAGCGAGGGGGAGGCTTGGGGGATTGGAGGATCCTGGGGTGGAAGCCTGTACTGATTGCTGGTCTATCTCCTTCTCCAATTCCTCAGAGACCAAAATGGATGGTGGTGTCGGTCCCGCAGAGCATGCGGTGCTGGTGGCAGCCCAAGCGACTGTACGCCTGGAGAAGGCAGCAGCATCGACACTGGCTAGAGGTGGTACCCCATATGCAGGAGCCGCCATACACCCTGAAGACCAGGCCACCCATCAGGCCGAGGAGGAACCCAGAGGGGGACGCCAGTGATGGCCCACAGTATACAGGCGTCGTTGAATTTTCGAGAAGATGACGGGACGGATAACATGTGCCATAGGAGACACTGTCTCAAAAAAGAGACAGTGTGGCACCTGTGCCACGTCCTCGCGGACTTGGCATCTCGTGGAGGAGGAGGACACCTGTTCCCAGTGGCTGTGACGGTCACCACAGCCCTGAGCGCCTATGTCACTGGTTTATTCCAGGGATCGAGCGGGGATCTGTGCGGCGCATCACAAGTTACAGCCCACAAATGTATCCATGAGATCACAGACATCCTGTATGCCCGGTCAGCAGACTATATCAAAGTTGGGCTGGACCAAGCCCACCAAGATGCCCGGGCTGCAGGATTCTCCACCTTTGCCGAGATACCCCAGGTTCAGGGGTAATTGATTACACACTTTGCACATGCAGAGGCATCAGGGAGTGCCATTCATTTAACAGAAAGGGTTCCACTCAATCTTCCAACGTGTGTCCCTCCTACCCCCTCCCCCAATCTACCCTGTTCCACCCTGCCAGGGTCTGTGTAACATTCCACCAGGGTGATAGGCCTGTGTCGGCACTGTCAGCGGGTTAAAGCACGAGAATGATGATCACTCGCTGTGAGGTAAGCTCTGGTGTTCCTCAGTTTCTGCGAATGTCTGACTCCCTTCATTCTGCTGACAGCTCGTTCACACCCATCTTCTGAACGGGGTCGGCATCGGGGGCATTTGGACCATGAAATGAGGCTGCACATGTATCAGATGTAATGTGTTTTAATAGTGATCATTGGACATTTCCATTCCCGCTAATCAGCAATCCTTTCTTCTTCACCATACGTGATCTACTGCTACGTCTAGGTGTGCCCCCAGGATGCACATAAGAAATGGAAGCAGCCTGCTGCTTTTCGCACCCCATGGCCTTTGATGACACGGGCGGAAGTCCTCCGGAGGACCTGGAGCCGGAGGGGCCCCGGCTGACTTCCCAGTGTCACTGGCTTTGCCGGGACATACTGTTCTGCCCCCTGCCCTGGTACTCCGCTCACCCACCATCCTGCCCCTGCCCCTGCCCCCCCCCCCCCGCCCGTCCGTCTTGGTGCTTTTGAGCTTATTGTGGGCTACTTCTCCCACGGGCCAAAGAGAAAGCTTTATGAGCCACGCACTTGATGGATCAGGAGGCCCATAGTAGGTGGCATGTGTGGGCACCGCAACTGAACATGAAGGGTTGTGCTAGTGGGTGCTGAGGAAGATGCATGAAGACTGGATGTGGTGAGGTATCAGCCAGTGATTTGTGTGTGTTGGGAGGGGATTTTGAGGGGTGGCAGGCGGAACTGATGCCTGGAGGTGGTAACTTACTATTGCAGCTTGGTGGAGGTCATTGGTGTTCTTTTGACATTGGAGCTGTCATCCTGCCTGAACTGACAGCTGCTGTCACTGGCTCCCAGATGGTACCGGTGTCCCTGATGCTGGCGCTCCGACCCCCTCGGGGGAACAGGATGCCCCGTCTCTCATTGACAGCGTCGAGAAGCCTGTCCGGTCAGTATCGCCAAAGCGAGGAGCAGGTCTGCGGGCTGCCATGCTTGTGTGTTGACTGGGAGAGGTAGGGGAGCATTTAAAAGCAGCTCTCCCTTGTTAGCGCCGAGACACTGGGTCAAGAGTCTGGCGAATCCAATGACAAGACAGCCAGTAATGGCGAGAAGCTCGTGGGGGCTCATTACCGGCATTAAGTGCCGTTAAATACGGCCGCAATCTTGCCAGCGCGGCCATCGAGAAACGCCCCGTCAATCACGGCCAAAATGACACCAAAATGTTTCATTTAAATCTCACCCATAATTGTCCTTCAAACAGCAAGCCTTAAATCAGCATGGTTTTGTAGAGAATTTGGAAAAATCTCAGTTGGATACTTTCCAAGCCATCTACTCAATTAGAATCCATTTTCACTGTTCCACACTCTCAATGTCAGGCACATAGCTACTATCTGAAACAGCTGGCATCCCTCCAGTGGAGCAATAAAATTCCAGCCAAAAGCCAACCTCAAGGCTAGATGCCAGTAAATGTCAGTGTTTTAGACATCAGATGTATTATGAATTAAACCTGGCAGAGTGGTCATAGTAAAGTTTGAATCTCAACTGGTATGTGTATGGATTTTGCTGGTCTCGATAGTGGAATGATGATCAGGTTTTAGCAAGTATTTACCAGCTTTGTTGCATTCAAAGGAAGAGGCATTTAAATGCCTGAACTTTTGCCTTAATTTTGTTTAATTGTACAAACTTCTTTTTGAAGAATAAAGGCATTAAGGGTTATGGTGTTCGGGCCGGAAAGTGGAGCTGAGTCCACAAAAGATCAGCCATGATTTCATTGAATGGTGGAGCAGGCTCGAGGGGCCAGATTGCCTACTCCTGCTCCTAGTTCTTATGTTCTTCTGAAGCAGCCTTTCTATGTATGCAACATCCCTTCAATCACGTGATGAATTATTGCTCAGCCGTTTCTCTTGGCGACGTTGATTGATAAAGATGATGAAAACAGTTATTCCTTGGAGCTCCTGTAGCAAAGGAGGGGAATCTACCATTGTGTCATACCAGAGGTTTATTATCCGGAAGACCAAAGTAAAAGTACCCACCATTGACTACGGGCGTGATCTAACGGCTGTGTCGCGCGGGCGTGAATCTGAGCCAGTTAGATCACGTGAGAGGCCGAAATCAGGAACTGTGCTGGGCTCCAATCTAACCGGCCCGCTCCCGTTGGCGAGATCTGATCCCGCCTTGACGGGGCGAGAAACCAATTAAGGTCAATGTTCATCCCATTAACGACCTCCTAAGATCTAACCTGCTCCCCAACGAGCAGTCATGTGGAGGCCCTTTAGCACATCTATTTAAAAACGTGAAGCTAGCACAATGGCTGCTGTGGGGATCGGAGGAGGTGGTAAGTAGCCATCTTTGAGATGGGGCAATCAGCCTGGGGCCATCGTCGCTGCTGCCCCAGTGATCAGGGCAGGTGGGGGTGCCCCCATGGGGGGACGAATCCGATTTGGGGGGGGGGGGGGGGGGTGTCCTAATGGCCTCACCCCCAGATTATGTATACCCATATCAGGTATACATAAACGTCAGCTGCTGCCTGTCCAGGCCACCGACCACCTCCAGGACAGATGTCCGTCCGTGGTAATAGGGTACAAGTCACTTTAACTCCCATGGTGATCACGGTGGCCTCTGGTGACACAGCCGAAAGCTATCGCTAATGAATTGGCAATGTTAGTAATGTGAGCACTTCAAAGCCCCCAAGTGGCTGCAAGTGGTGTGTGCTCGGTGCCCCTTGCTTTTGGCTGCAAAACTGCTTGAAGACTTTAGCGTTTTGTTTGCTAGCTGCCTTTTCCACTCCTGAAGCAAGGAATGAGGCAAAAAAAGCTGTGAACAAGCTTACTAGCAGTCTGAAGAAGGGGAAGATGTGCTTTCTCACTCCTGTGCTATGCTGAGAGTTACTGTGGCTCAGGTATTGACTGATCATGTTCTGAAATACTGCTGCTGGACGCTGCCATTGGGGGAGAGAGAGAAGGAAGCCTGGCTGCTTCTGAAAATACCAGGGGCTGGTTTCTCCTTATAGCTTTCCCTTCTGCTTTCTTTGACCTGGAATGAGGAATGGGGAGGATTTTGGTTGGCCGACTGCCGGACTGAAGATGGAGGAGGGTTTGCTCTTGCAGTCTGTTGATATCTTTGCTGGAATATTTTGTTATTGACTTTTAACTGTTTATTGACTTATGTCTGGAACTGTGTGCTACTTGTTAATGTGACCAGATGCTGATACAGTGGTGAAGGGGCGGCAGCCCAGTTTGACTGTGCAACTCGGAGGTTGTGTCGGGATGCCTTTATGGCCTACTGGTGACTTTTTGTGCTAATGGCTATCTGCTGCTCCCGGTTTGGGAGCCGTGCAGGTTGCTGGTGGTTTTTGTTTTCCTTTTGTAGGTGCATGTTTACCTGCGGGAAGTTGTATGCTTGATATCATTATTATTGTTTATTGCTTCGCCGAGCAGCTGTGTGCTTGCAGTTGTAGCCCCTCCTGCTTCAGTGGCCCGGGGTTTGCAAGTTTACCCGTGGTGAAGAGGAGGGGTTCTCTCTCCAGCCTTGGTCCGTGCCATCATTGAGGAGCACCTTTCGACTGCTGTCGGGCTTCTGATGAGGCCGGGTTGGGAGGGGGAAAGAATGTGGCTTGGGTGCTGGTGGTGTTTTCTTATTGATCGTTTATCGATTTTGTTTATGGTGTAAAGATAGTATTTTCATTGTACTATTGCCTGTTTTTTGGTTTCTGGTTTCAGTGTTTGTTATGTATATTGCCTTGACTTTTGCATGATGAACCTGTTCTTGGACTGAACTCTTCTCCTTCTTGGGAAGGGAGGGGTGTTTTTGCTCTCCCTTCCGCTGTGTCCAAAGTGGTGGGGGAGGTGCCCAGTCCAAGTTATGTTCCAGACAGCGGTCTGGGGTTGGGTGCCCAGCAGCCCCTTCTGGGAGCACGAGTGCATATACAGGCCAGGTACCGCCAGCACAACCGGCTCTTTGGATGGCACTCAGACAGAAGGCGGGAAGTATAAGGGTGGGAGGCTTAGGTCTTATTTGAGTGTCCCGGGGTGGACGCCATAGCTAATTGTTGGTCTCTCACTCTCTCCAATTCCTAACAGATAGCACATTATGGATGATATTGTAGACCCCACAGCAGCTGCACTTGTGGTGGCGTGGCAGTTCAGGTGGCCAGATGCGGGGTAAAGAGCTCGGAGCAGCCCATGTGCTGGGGGCCCGCTTCACATCCTGAGGACCCAGCTGCCCATCAGGCCTGGAAGGGACCCAGAGGGGGAAGCTGGTGATGGCCCATGGTGTAGAGACATCACTGGTCATTTGAAGAGATGTCGGGCAACTAGTGCAGCCGGAGGCTCAGTCTCAACAAGGAGAAGGTGCTGCACCATGTGGAGGGTAGGATACCCACTCCCAGTGGCCATCAAGGTCACCGCAGCCCTGAATTTTTATGCCTTGGATTCACTTGAGGGCTCGAGAGGGGACTGTTGTGGCATATCCCAACCAACAGCCAAAAGGTGCATCCATGAAGTCACGGATGTTTTCCCAGACAGCTGACTACATAAACTTTGACCTGGACCAGGCCCATCAAGATGCCCAGGCAACAGGATTCTCTGCCATTGCTGGGGTATCCCAGGTCCAGGGGCTAGGTAACAGATGACATGCATCCGCTTTGCGTGCAACGGGCGGTCTTCGTTAACAGGAAAGGGTTCCTCTCACTGAATGATCAACTTGTGTGTGACTACCTCAAGCTATGTAGCACGCTTCCTGGGGAGTGTGCACGACAGCTATATCCTGGGCAGGGCAGTCGGAAATCCCCGGCATCTTTGTGGGACACCCCAGGATGACCGGATGACTCTTGGGGGATAAGGGGTACTCGCTTAGGTCCTGGCTAATGATACCAGTATGGAGGCCAGAGACCGATGTAGAGATCTGGTATAATGAGGCCCAAGTGTCGCTGACATCTCCCTCTGAATCTCACAGACGCACCATAGTGTCTACATCAGCTCCGGAAAGCCTAGTCCAGAGGCTCGATATCTGACTGGTTGGGTCCTGGGGTCCAGCAGACTTCGGACTGCTGTCCCCATTGGACTTTCCTGACTTTGCCTGATGTACATCAGCAACAGTGTTGTTGCACTGATTGTGCCCCAGAAGCCTGTCCACTACGTTCGCTCACCAAAGTGTGTGTCTCTGCGCTGGTCGAGGGTAGGGATGATAGTTGTGACAGTCCCGCCAGCTGATTCACCTGGACCATGACGATTACATCCTCGGAGCTCGCCTCCGAGCTGTTCTCTTGGGTGGTGAGGTCACCCCGGATGGACAGGCATCATTGGTTGGAGATCCAGCGGGAGAATGAACGTGGTCATTGGGAGGGAAGGATCATTATTCTGGCATGAACAACACACATGTGTGAAGGTCATCTGGGCAGGGGCATTGTAAGCCGCACACTTCATGCATCGCGAGAAGGGGGATATAGCAGGCATGGGCACCGCCGCTGATGATGGGTGGGCCGTGCTGGTGGGTGGGCACAGGGATAGTGTTGGGTGAAGGAGGTGGTGCGGTGCCAACCGTAAGGGGGGGCAACTGGTGGGAGCAGTGCCAGAGGGCCGATGCCAACTCATCCTTGCAGCCCGGTGGAGGTCGTTGAGCTTCTTGCAGCACTGGTGATGATCCTCCTGGTGACACACCCCACACTGATGGTCGCTGCCACCGCCTCTCATGCGACACTGGCTGCCCTGTGGCTTTCCCTCCGTCCCCTCGTGGCAAAAGAGGATATCTTGTCTGGACTTCACCGCATCAAATAGTCTGGCCAGATCGGCATCTCCGCATCATGGAGCTGGTCTGCACGGTGGGAAGGCAGCATCCTGTCTGGGGTTTGCTGTGCGGAATCGGTTTATGTGCTGCTCCTCTTCGTTACAGAGCATGGTCCAGGTGAATCAGCTGGTGGTAATTTTCCCATGGGGCATCATTACCGGCCCTAATTGGTGTCAGATACTGGTAGCCATCTCGCCGGGTCAGCCATCAGGGAGCACCTGGCAATTCCCGCTCGTTACCACACTTCGAAACGTTTTGTTAGATTGCGCATTGTTTTACTTCAGAATAGTTATGGCACAGAAGGAGGCCATTTGGTCCATCACATCTTTACCAGCTCTCCAAACGAGCATCATAATGGAGTGCCATTCCTCTGCCTTCCCTGGTACCCCTCTTGCCCTCTTGAATGCCTCGATTGAACCTGCCTCCATCACACTTCCAGGCAGTGCATTCCAAACCTTGACCACTCATTGCGTGAAAGTTTTTTATTCAATTAAATTTGCTTCTTTTGCAACTCACTTTAAATCTGTTCCCTCTCGTTCTTCATCCTTTTAAGACTGGAACATTTTCTTCCCCTCATGATCATGAACATTTCTAACCCAAATCTCCTCTTAACCTTCTTCTCTCCAAGAAGAACAGTCCTAACCCTCTAGCTTCAGCTACAAATTTCTTCAATCTCTACACAATTTGTCCAAATTAAGCCATATCCTGTCAGTTACAATGTAATGATGGAACTTATTCAAATAAAGCCAACATAATAGCTTCCATACAACTATATCAGGTATCAATATCATGCAAAATTGGTGTATATCGGAACAAAAAAAAAAAAATTCTCAGAAAATTAACCTGTCTTCCTTCACCTTACATTGAAAAACAGTGGTGATTGCAGCCAAGGAGAAGAAGTTGTCAAAGTTGTTCAAAAATATACTGTTTCCAGATCTACAGATCCAAAATCAAGTCAAAATG
This sequence comes from Scyliorhinus torazame, assembly GCF_047496885.1. Classification (NCBI taxonomy): domain Eukaryota; kingdom Metazoa; phylum Chordata; class Chondrichthyes; order Carcharhiniformes; family Scyliorhinidae; genus Scyliorhinus; species Scyliorhinus torazame. Next base: position 166,790,011 of record NC_092712.1, on the reverse strand, counting down.
CTGTACATGTACATGATTTACCGGGCTTCCCCCGCACCACCCACATCTGTCCCCCACCTTCTCAAAAAACCTACTCATCTGGGCCACAGTCATACGAGCCCTGTGGACCACCTTGAACTGGATCAGGCTGAGTCTGGCACACGACGAGGGTGCATTGAATCTCCTCAGGGCCGTCTCCCATAGCCCGACTCCCAACTCTTTCTCCCACTTTCTCTTCACCTCCCCAATTTGAACCCCTTCCCACTCCATCAGTTCCTTATATATTCCCGAGACCCTCCCCAACCCCCGTTTTAGATATCACCTTATCCTGTAGTCCCAAAGAACAAAGACCAATTACAGCACAGGAACAGGCCCTTCGGCCCTCCAAGCCTGCGCCGATCCAGATCCTCTATCTAAAATTGTCGCCTATTTTCTAAGGATCTGTATCCCTCTGCTCCCTGCCCATTCATGTATCTGTCTAGACACATCTTAAATGATGCTATCGTGCCCGCCTCTACCACCTCCGCCAGCAATGCGTTCTCGGCACCCACCACCCTCTGCGTAAAGAACTTTCAACGCATATCTCCCTTAAACTTTTTCCCTCTCACCTTGTAATCAAGTCCCCCACTCTTGGAAAAAGCTTCTTGCTATCCACCCTGTCTATACCTCTCATGATTTTGTAGACCTCAATGAGGTCCCCCCTCAACCTCAGTCTTTCTAATGAAAATAATCCTAATCTACTCAACCTCTCTTCATAGCTAGTGCTCTCCATACCAGGCAACATCCTAATGAACCTCCCCTGCACCTTCTCCAAAGCATCCACATCCTTTTGGTAATGTAGCGACCAGAACTGTATTCCAAATGTGGCCGAACCAGTCTTATACAACTGAAACATGACCTGCCAACTCTTGTACTCAATACCCATTCCGATGAAGGAAAGCATGCCATATGCCTTCTTGACCACTATCAACCTGCGCAGCCACCTTCAGGGTACAATGGACCTGAACACCCAGATCGCTCTGTACATCAATTTTCTCCAGGGATTTTTCATTTACCGTATAGTTCGCTCTTGAATTGGATCTTCCAAAATGCATCACCTCACATTTGCCCAGATTGAACTCCATCTGCCATTTCTCCGCCCAACTTTCCAATCTATCTATATTCTGCTGTATTCTCTGACAGTCTCCTTCACTATCTGCTACTCCACCAATGTTAGTGTCATCTGCAAACTTGCTAATCAGACCACCTATACCTTCCTCCAGATCATTTTGTATATCACAAACAACAGTGATCCCAGCACGGATCCCTGTGGAACACCACTGGTCACAGTTCTCCATTTTGAGAAACTCCCTTCCACTACTACTCTCTGTCTCCTGTTGCCCAGCCAGTTCTTTATCCATCTAGCTAGTACACCCTGGACCCCATGAGACTTCATTTTCTCCATCAGCCTACCATGGGGAACCTTATCAAATGCCTTACTGAAGTCCATGTATATGACATCTACAGCCCTTCCCTCAATCAACTTTGTCACTTCCTCAAAGAATTCTATTAAGTTGGTAAGACATGACCTTCCCTGCACAGAACCATGTTGCCTATCACTGATAAGCCCATTTTCTTCCAAATAGGAATAGATCCTATCCCTCAGTATCTTCTCCAGCAGCTTCCCTACCACTGATGTCAGGCTCACCGGTCTATAATTACCTGGATTATCCCTGCTATCCTTCTTAAACAAGGGGACAACATTAGCAATTCTCCAGTCCTCCGGTACCTCACCTGTGTTCAAGGATGCTGCAAAGATATTTGTTAAGGCCCCAGCTGTTTCCTCTCGCGCTTCCCTCGGTAACCTGGGATAGATCCCATCCGAACCTGGGGACTTGTCCACCTTAGTACCTTTTAGAATACCCAACACATCCTCCCTCCTTATGCCGACTTGACCGAGAGTAATCAAACATCTATCCCTAACCTCAACATCCGTCATGTCCCTCTCCTCGGTGAATACCGATGCAAAGTACTCGTTAAGAATCTCACCCATTTTCTCTGACTCCACACATAACTTTCCTCCTTTGTCCTGTGGCCCAAGCCTTTCTCTAGTTACCCTCTTGCTCCTTATATATGAACATAGAACATAGAACAGTACAGCACAGAACAGGCCCTTCGGCCCTCGATGTGATGAAATGAGTTCTTTCTGTCCACAGTCTGGTCTCAATCAAAAGGTTGAGTTCGGATTTATAAGTATTGTTTTATTTTAGTTCACCCGGCTTGCAAGCCTCGCTCACCCTGACAAATGCAGAGACCACAGTCTCCAACTTCCCCAGAGTGAGTGAACAAAGAGAGACAAAACATGTGTTCTCATATACATTCATGTAGTATCAAGTTCCACATACACCCGACCAAATAAGGTAATGGTACAAATACAAGACTCTTATCGGTCCTTTTCCCACATTCCTTGACCTGGCCATTATAACCTGACCATCACAACCACTGATCCTGATAGGCCCATTATACATTCCTCCTCCTTGGGCCCATTTCTCCCAGCATCCTTTGCAGCATAATTTGTGCAAAGGACCGGTCCTAATAGTTACCCATTCCCCTCTCGCCATGCTTTGCCCAATCTCTTTGTTCACTCCCTGCAACCTGAATTAATGTCTATAATGCCCTATCCTATTCTTCTGCTTTCCTATATTAGGGTATACTTCTACACTATCCTAACTGGTCATCCGAGTCTAATGCTTTTTTCTTTAGTTCAATTCCTCAGATGTTGTGCCGAGCATTGTCCGAAACCAAGATCAAGCTATCCCACTCCCTGTCATTCTGGTGTGCTCCATGTGCCTATCCAATAACCGCTTGAAAGTTCCTAAAGTGTCCGACTGCACTATCACAGCAGGCAGTCCATTCCACACCCTAACCACTCTCTGAGTAAAGAACCTACACCGGACATCCCTCCTATATCTCCCACCCTGAATCTTATAGTTATGCCCCCTTGTAACAGCTACATCCACCCAAGGAAATAGTCTCTGAACGTCCACTCTATCTATCCCCCTCATTATCTTATAAACCTCTATTAAGTCGCCTCTCATCCTCCTCCGCTCCAAAGAGAAATATGAATAAAAGGCTTTGGGATTTTCCTTAACCCTGTTTGCTAAAGATATTTCATTCCCCTTTTAGCCCTCTTGATTCCTCGTTTCAGATTGGTCCTACATTCCCGATATTCTTCCAAAGCTGTCTGTCTTCAGTCGCCTAGACCTTATGTATGCTTCCTTTTTCCTCTTAGCTAGTCTCACATTTTCACCTATCATCCATGGTCCCCTAATCTTGCCAATTCTATCCCTCATTTTCACAGGGTCATGTCTGTCCTGCACTCTAATCAACCTCTCTTTAAAAGCCTCCCACATATCAAATGTGGATTTACCTTCAAACAGCTGCTTCCAATCCACATTCCCCAACTCCTGCTGAATTTTGGTATAGTTGGCCTTCCCCCAATTTAGCACTCTTCCTTTAGGACCACTCTCGTCTTTGTCCATGAGTATTCTAAAACTTGCGGAATTGTGATCACTATTCCCAAGTAATCCCCGACTGAAACTTCAACCACCTGGCCGGGCTCATTCCCCAACACCAGGTTCAGTATGGCCCCTTCCCGAGATGGACTACATACTGCTCTAGAAAACCCTCCTGGAGAGGGAGGCGAGGGAAGCTTGGAACTTGGCTCCTGATAAAATTCCGTACCTGGAGGTACCGGAATCCATTCCCACCCTGTAACTCAAACTCCTCCTCTAGCTCCTCCAGGCTCAGGAAAGCTCCTCAATGAAGAGATCCCCAAATCTCTCAATCCCTGCCCGCTGCCACCTCCTAAAGCCCTTGTCCAGCCCCCCGGAGCAAACCTGTGATTATCACAGATCGGTGACCATACCGACGCCGCCTCCAGTCTCATGTGTTGCCTCCATTGCCCCCACACTCTCAGGGCTGCCTGGACGTGTGAAGTAACGAGCCGGCGATAACGGCAGAGGTGCCGTTAACAGAGCCTTCCTATTCGTGCCCTTAAAAGATGCCACCTCCACTCGCTCCCACACCTACCACTACCTATCTCCTAATCATCAAAATATTGGCCACCCAGTAATAGTTAATAAAGTTTGGACGGGCCAAGCTCCCCTCACCACGCCCCTGCTCAAGAAGGACCTTCTTCACCCTCGGTGCTTTCCCGGCCCATATAAAACCCGAGATCGCCGAGTTCACCTTCCTAAAAAATGTCTTGGGGATGAAGATTGGGAGACACTGGAACACAAATAGCAATCCCGGGAGGACTGTCACTTACACATCCTGAACCCTCCCTGCCAATGACAGCGGGAGCACGTCCCACCTACGCAAGTCCCCTTTTCATTTGCTCAATCACCCTGCCCAAATTTAGTTTATGAAGCTGACATCAGTCCCTTGCCACCGGAAATCCCAGGTACCTAAAACTCCTTCCTACTACTAGAACAGCATCTCCCTCAGTCTCCTCTCCTGCCCCCTTTCCTGGATCGCAAAAACCTCACTCTTGCCCATATTCAGTTTGTAACCCGAGAACCAGCCAAATTCCTCAGTATTCCCATAATTCCTGTGATTTCCCCCCAATGGGTCTGTTATATAAAGGAGTAAATCATCCGCGTAGAGCGAGACCCTATGTTCCACTGTTCCACCCCCTCTCACTATCTCCCGCCAAATGTTCGATGACCTCAGCGTCATTGCCAAAGGCTCTATGGCCAGGGCAAACCGTAGTGGGGAGAGTGGGCACCTCTGCCTTGTCCCCCTGCATAAGACTACAATACTCTGATCGAACCTGGTTGGTACTTACATTTGCCACCGGTGTCTGATATAGCAACCGGACCCAATCCACGAATACCTGCCTGAACCCAAACCTTCCCAAGACACCCCAGAGGTACTTCCACTCCACCCGATCAAAGGCCTTTTCTGCATCATGGCCACCACCACCTCGATCTCGCACCCGTCCGCAGGCATCATTATTACAATCAGGAGCCGCCTAATGTTGGACGTCAGGTGTCGTCCCTTCACAAATCCCGTCTGGTCCTTCCCTATTACCCCCGGAACACAATCCTCTATACGTGTGGCCAAGATCTTTGCCAGCAATTTCGCATCCACATTCAACAGGGAGATTGGCCAATACGACCCATAACTCTCCGGATCCTTATCCCGCTTCAAAATAAGGGAAAACGATGCTTGCGGTAACGTTGGGGGGACCACTCCCAGCTCCTTGGACTCATTAAAAGCCTTTACCAGGAGTGGCCCCAAAAGCCCGGAACACTTTTTGTAAAACTCAACTGGATATCCATCAGGTCCCGGGGCCTTGCCCGATTTCATCGCCCCCAATCCTTCTATAACCTCCCCCAGCCCAATTGGGGCTCCCAAACCCTCCATCAACTCCTCATCTATCAGAACATAGAACATACAGTGCAGAAGGAAGCCATTCGGCCCATCGAGTCTGCACCGACCCACTTAAGCCCTCACTTCCACCTTATCCCCGTAACCCAATAACCCCTCCTAACCTTTTTGGTCACGAAGGACAATTTATCATGGCCAATCCACCTAACCTGCACGTCTTTCAACTTTGGGAGGAAACCGGAGCACCCGGACGAAACCCACGCAGACACGGGGAGAACGTGCAAACTTCGCACAGACAGTGGCCTAGCGGGGAATCGAACCTGGGACCCTGGCGCTGTGAAGCCACAGTGCTATCCACTTGTGCTACCATGTTGCCTATCCTCGGAAACTCCAGCCCCCTCAGAAATCGCTTCATACCCTCCTCCCCAGCTGGGGGCTCCAATTTATACAATCCACTATAAAATTCCCGAAACACATCATTCACCCCTGCCGGATCCAATACCACCTCTATTTCCGCCCCCCCCCCCCCTCTCACTTTCCCAATCTCTCTCACCGCCTCATGTTTCCTCAGCTGATGGGCCAGATCCTGCTGTTTTTTTCCACCATATTCATAGACCGCCCCCTTTACCCTCCTCCTCCGCCTTACCTGCGGACAGAAGCCCAAATTCCAGCTGCAGTCTCTGACACTCCTTCAGAAGCCCGTAATCCAGAGATTCCGCTAACCTCCTGTCCACCTTTAAAATTTTGCCGACCAGCCTGTCTAACTCCACCCACTCAGCCTTCTCCTTATGGGCCCGAATTGAGATGAGTTCTCCCCTAATAACCACCTTCAGTGCCTCCCACACTACCCCAGCTGAAACCTCACCTGTGTCATTGATCTTTATATATCCCCGAATGGCCTCCCTCACCCGCTCGCCCACCTCCTCCTCCGCTAACAGCCCCACATCTAACCTCCACTGCGGGCGCTGGGCCGTTCCTTTGTTAACTTGCAGGTCTACCCAGTGTGGGGCGTGGTCTGACACCACAATTGCTCAATATTCAGCATGTACCACCTCAGCAGCGTTTTGTCCAACACAAAGAAGTCTATCCGGGAATACACTTTGTGCACATGGGACTAGAATGAAACCTCCTTTCTTCATGGCCTCCCATATCTCCACGGATCAACCCCCCTCCCCCCCCATGCGCTCCATAAACCCCGCAGCTCCTTTGCCATAGCTGATACCTTCCCAGACCTGGCACTCGACCGATCCAGCCTTGGATCCAGTACGGTGTTGAAATCTCCCCCCATAATCAATGGATGCGAGTCCAGGTCCAGGATCTTCCCCAGCACCCGTCTAACAAACTCAATGTCATCCCAGTTTGAGGCATATATATTTACCAATACCACGGCCATTCCCTCCAATTTCCCACCAACCATAATATATCTAACCCCCGGGTCTACCTCTATATTCCCCACCTCGAATGCCACCTGGTTATTGTCCAGGATTGCCACCCCCCTCGTTTTGAAGTCTAATCCCAAAAGGAACACTTGCCCAACCCATCCCTTCCTTAACCTAACCTGGTCCGCCACCTTCAGATGTGTCTCCTGCAACATAGCCACATCCGCCTTCAGTTGCCTCAAGTGCACAAACACACAGGCACTTTTTACTGGCCCATTCAGTCCCCAAACATTCCACGTGACCAGCCTGGTCGGGGGCACCCCGGCCCCCTCCCCTGCAGATCAACCATAACCTCTCCTAGGCCAGTCTTCAGCCCATATTCCGCACCTCCCCTGGCTTGCCCTCCGGCAACTAAGGTCATCAACCCTCGTCCTCCTCCACCTTGAAAGTCCCCTTCCTGTCAGCAGTCTACTAAACCCCCCCCCCCCAACTCAACTCCCCCCACTACCCCTCCCCCTCCCATCTCCTCCCCACATTGGTCTTCAGCTCACCCCCCACTTCGCTTCCGTGAACTATCCCACCCAGCTAGCCTGGCAGTCCCCGCTCACGGTGCCTAGCATCTTACCCTCCACTGGTTCCCCTCCCCCGCTCTTACTGCAAACAGTCAAAACAAAGGCAAGAAGTAAAAACAAACAAACCATCCCTCCCAAGTCCGAATCCAAAGACCCACCCCTCCTCCCTTAACAAAGAACTATATATCAGCCTAACCCCAAACAGGATCGAAAAAATATGAAGAAACAAGTGAAACCCCCAAAATAAATCTAAACAATGCAAGCCCAAAGTATTTACAGAACATAGTTCAGATCTCCTCAGTCAAAGTTCAAGGTCCTCCTTCTCCTGCCAGTCTATTCTCCTTCATAAAGTCTGCTGCCTCCTCCGCCGAGCCAAAGGACAACTCCCGGCCCCCATAGGTCACCCATAGGCGAGCCGGGTACAGTAGACCAAACGTTATGCCCTTCTTGTTTAGGGCCGACTTGACTTTATTAAAGCTCGCCCTCCTCTTCGCAAGCTCTGCTCCCTGGTACACCAGGATCTCGACATCTTCCCAAGTGCATCGCCTCGTCTGCCTGGCCCATCTTGTCCAGGAACTGATGTAATTGTACCACCATCGCCCTCTCGGCAGCTCACCCCCCTGGAGCTTGCGCATCAGTGCCCTGTGGGCCCGATCCACCTCCAATGGTCGATCAAACACATCTTCTCCAAGCAGTTTCTCCAACATCTTTCCCACATACGCACCAGCATCCGATCCTTCGATTCCCTCTGGCAGACCCACAATCCGAATGTTCTGCCTCAGAGAATGATTTTCCAGGTCCTCCACTTTCCACAGTCTCTTCTGCTGGTCAGGCATCATCCCAATCTCTGCTGCCATCGAGGTGGACTGATCCTCCTGTTCCCCCGCCTGCTCCTCCAACCTCTGGATCGCCTGTCCCTGGAAGCTCACTAACTGGTCCATCGACCACTGAGCTGACGCGGTCCAAACCGGTTCGTCCGCCATCTCCACCCGCGTGGTCCGTTCCTCACTCGCCACCACCACCTGGTTCGTTCTTTTCCGATTACTTCTGGACCGCAGCTCCATAAACTAGGGGTCAATTTCTTCTGTTCTTACTTCTGCACCTTTCCTCTACAAAATCCCTGCAACAAACCGGCATAAAGGCCACAAAAAGACCACCATGAGCGGGAGCTGCCAAATGTGCGACCGCTTACTCCATAATTGCCACCGGAGTCAACAGTAAACATTTACAATAACCTCTGTGCACTTCAACTTGATTCTGCTATGCATTTTCGAAAACAAAAGAAAACAAATACCCAACACTTCCCCAATAACAATCATTGTACTATATGGAACTACATGGAACAATAACTAGCCTTCTGAAACAGATCAGTTCGATCTGAAGTATACACATTGCAGTCATTAAGATTTTTCATTCTTTTCGATGCTAACTGTATATTTCCAATATTTATTTCAGATTTCCAACATTTGCATTTCTCTTCATTTTAATCAGCTCCATCTTTTTGAATGCCTAGCTTTGACTGCTTCTCTCAGAAGATCCCGTACCAGCCTCCCCAAACAGGCGCCATCGAGGTGGAATGTGGTGACTAGGGGCTTTTCACAGTAACTTCACTTGAAGCCTACTTGTGACAATAAGCGATTTTCATTTCATTTCATTTCATCTTCCCAGCTGAGCTACGATATGTGGTTACTGCCACCCTTTATGCTTTCACTAGATAAGTTGGCAGCTTGACCTTTGACTCTGTTCAGGGTTGAACCATATGGTTGTCTACCCATAAATAAAGATCTTTCTAATGTTGCCTGGCATACCTAGTGCAAGTGTTTGTCAATGCTAATAATTGTTTCAATGGTTAGCCCTTTTCATTCAGGAGAGTCCTTTGGAAAAGCTGGTATCCAACAGGAAGGACTCTGGACATTATGAATCAAGCCTCAAGAATTCTAAACCTGAGATCATATCAAAAACAAAAATTAACTGAAAAACCTTCCTTGGTCAAATTGTCAAACACGAAGAGGACAGTCCCTAAAAGAACACATTGTAAAGTATTGTATGTGAACTTAAAGCGACTGGGTGGGGGGGGTGATTGGCTAATAGGGTAGCTGTGTTAAATTTGAAAACCCACTTTATTACAGTTTATAAATTGTTTTCAGACAGAGGTAATAAGGGGAGATTATTAAAAAAAGTTTAGAAAATGACAAATTAGAGTTTAAAAACCAAATTAAATACTAATTAGATAAAATGAGATGGAGAGTCAGGTGATGTGTTGTTTCTGCATGATGTGGGAGCTGGTGGGCCCCATTGTGGTTCCCAGTGACCATGTCTGTGGTAAGTGTTGGTTGCTTGAGAAACTCCGGCTCAGAGTTGATGAGCTGGAGTCTGAGCTTCGGATGCTGCAACACATTTGGGAGGGGGAGAGGTACCTGGACACTGTCTTCCAGGAGGCAGTCGCATCCCTTAGGCTAACTAACTTGAATTCGGCCAGTGATCAGGACAGGAGGATGTGGCTGCGAGTGAGGCAGGCAGAGGGATCCAGGAAGTAGGGTTGCAGAAGCCTAAACTTTTATCCCTGTCCAACAGGTTTGAGTTTCTTGCTCCCCATGTGGACGGGAACGGGGACTGTAGGGAGGATGAGCAAACTGACCACAGTGAGGGAGCCATCAAGAAGAGAAAAGAAATGTAGTCGTAATCGGGGACAGAATAGTTAGGGGCATTGACACTGTTCTCGGTGACCAGGATCGAGAATCCCAAAGGTTGTATTGCTTGCCTGGTGCTCGGATTCGGGATATTTCATCTGGGCTGCAGAGGAACCTGGAATGGGAGGGTAAAGATCCAGTTGTTGTCATCCACCTAGGTACCAACGACATAGATAGAACAGGAGCAGAGGTTCTGCAAAGGGAGTATGAACAGCTAGGAGTTAAATTAAAAAGCAGAACCAAAAAGGTAATAAACTCTGCTTACTACCTGAGCCAATTGACACAGGGTCAATAAGATTAAGGAGGTACACGCATGGCTCAAAGATTAGTGTGGGACAAATGGGTTTGAATTCATGGGATACTGGCACCAGTACTGGGAAAGAGGGGATCTGTTACGAAGGGGCAGTCTTCATCTGAATCATGCTGGGACCAGAGTCCTAGTGAGTCGCGTTACTAGGCCTGTAGATAGGGATTTAAACTCTGTTGTAGAGGAAGTTAGAAAACCCAATTTAAAGGAGGAGGTAAGAGTGCAGGTTAGCGATGTGGTGGATGGTTACCAGAAAATAAAAATGAGGGACAGAACAGGTGAATGTCTTTAGGCATCACGGAATTATAGAAGAGTATGGAAATTTAACATTAAAAACAAATTTAAAAGCTTTGTATCTAAATGCAAGAAGCATTCGCAACAAACTTAATGAGCTAACGGTGCAAATAGAAACAAAAGGTTACGATTTGGTGGGGATTACTGAAACTTGGTTACAAGGAGACCAGGTCTGGGAATTGAATATCCAAGGGTACGCAGTATTTTGGAAAGATAGGCTGAAAGGAAAAAGAGGTGACGTAGCCCTGGTGGTGAAGAAAGCGATAAGTGCTGTAATGCGAAATGACATTAGCACAGTAGATCAAGATGTAGAATCAGTCTGGGTAGAAATAAGAAATAATAAAGGGAAGACGTCCTTGGTAGGAGTAATCTATAGGTCCCCAAACAGTAGTTCTACAGTGGGGCACAGTATAAACCAGAAGTACTGGGGACTTGCAAGAAAGGTATGGCAATAATAATGGATGATTTGAATATGCATATAGACTGGAAGAATCAAATTGGCAAGGGTAGCCTGGAGGCAGAAGTCAACAAATATATTGGAGATTGTTTCTTGCAATAATAGGATGTTGGGGAACCTACTAGGGAGCAGGCTACTCTGGATTTGATATTGTGTAATGAGGAGGGATTCATTAATGACCTCATAGTTAAGGATCCATGAGGGAGTAGTGACCAGAGTATAGTAGAATTCAGGATTCAGTTTGGGGCGAGAAAGTGTATTCCCACAGTGGTGTTCTGGAATTAAACAAAGGAAATTACACAGGCACGAGGACAGATTTGGCCCGCATAAACAGGACAGGAAGGCTAAAGGGTGGTAGGACAGCTGATGAGCAGTGGCAGTTGTTTAAGGAGATACTCAATTCCTCACAACTAAAATATACCCCAGTGAGGAAGAAAGATGGTAAGAGAAGTAAAAAAAAAATCCATGGGTAAACAACGGGGCCAAGGAAATTATAAAGACAAAAACAAAGGTATATCATAATGTAAAGGCCAGTGGCAGGCTGGAAGATTGGGAATATTTCAAACATAAACAAAGGGATGCTAAAAAAGCAATAAAAATAGCTAAGGTAAATTACTGAGAAAAAACAAGCACAGAATATCAAAAAGGATAGCAAAAGCTTTTACAGGTATATAAAAGGGAAGAGAGTCGCTAAGGTGAATGTTGGTCCCTTGAAAGATGAAACGGTGAGTTAATAGTGGGGAACACAGAAATGACAAAGATGCTAAATCAATACTTTGCCTCAGTTTTCACAATGGAGGACCCTAATACCATTCCTGTAGGAACAGGCAACTAAGAGGTAATAGAAAGGGTAGATATGGTAACCTAGCAAGGCCTAGGTTTTAGGCCTGATTAAAATTGGGTGTTTCAAATTAAAGAATTGGGCACTTTAAAACAAACCAGTCACTCCAACACACTTCCCCATGGGAATTCGAACTGGCCAAGTTTGAATACACAACCAACAGACAAGCTGCCAAAGCGTATCTGGATCTGCCCCGTCAATCACCCATCAGAAGATCATCACACGTTATTGATACGCACAGGTCTATTGTCAGTAGCCCAGGTCAGGCTAGACTTTCTGCTGTTACCTTATATGTAAACAGGTTGTGTGTAGCCCACACCACTAGAGATGGGACACCTGGGGTGGGCTCAGGTATCCTGTCAAATGGGCGAAGGGAAGGGAAAGGAAGGGAAGAGAGGAAGGCACAGCCAGTGAGAACCACCTTCATGATGACGAACCAGACGGATCAGATCCAAGACCTAATGTGTAGTATAAACCAATCTTGGGTACCTCTAGATTATATTTGTGGGTAGTACACATGTATATTGTGTGTTAAATAAATATTGTTGAACTTGAATTTTTGTTTGTGGTTTGTTCTCCTCGTTATTAAAGATACCTAGGAAAAATCTTTGAGTAAGTGAACTGGTCGAAAGTATCTGAGGTTTTATAAATACAACATGGAACTTGGAACAATCAACATCAATAGGGAAATGGTACTCAATAACCTCTTGGGATTGAGGGCAGACAAGGTCCTGATGGTCTACATCCTAGGGTGTTAAAGGAAGTGGTAGCAGAGACAGTGGATCCATTGGTTATAATATTTCAAAATTCCCTGGACACGGGAAAGGTTCCAGTGGATTGCAAAAATGCTAACATAATGCCCTTATTCAAAAAGGAAGGGAGGCAGAATGTGAGAAATTACAGACCAGTTAGTTTAACATCGGTTGTTGGAAAATTGTTAGAATCAATTATCAAGGAAGTAATATCAGGACATTTGGTAAGCCAAAGCGCTGTCCATCAGAGTGGGCATGGTTTTATGAAAGGCAAATCGTGTTTGACTAATTTGCTACAGTTCTTCGAAGATATAACAAGCAAAGTGGATAATGTAGATATAGTATATCTGGACTTCCAGAAGGCCTTTTGATAAAGTGTTGCACAGAAGGTTAATTCACAAGGTGAGATCACATGGGATTAGGGATAATTTATTAGGTTGGATAGAAGACTGGCTGACGAACAGGAGACAGAGCGGCGGGATAAATAGGTATTTTCCTGGATGGCAAGATGTAACTAGTTGGGTGCCACAGGGTTCGATCCTTAGGCCCCAGCTATTTGCAATCTACATTGACGACTTGGATACAGGGATAGAAATTTCTATAACCAAATTCGTAGATGACACAAAAATAGATGGGACAGTAAGTTCAATAAGGAAATAAGAACCTTACAAATGGATATAGATAGGTTAGGAGAGTGGGCTAAAATGTGGCAGATAGAGTTTAATGTGGATAAGTGTGAGGTCATGCATTTTGGTTGAAAAAATGGGAAGACAACGTATTCTCTAAATGGGGAGGCACTTCGAGTTGCTCCAATGCAGAGGGATTTGGGTGTCCTCTTGCATGAGTCACAGAAAACTAGCATGAAGGTGTAGCAGGTAATAAGGAAAACAAATGAAATGTTTGGCATTTATAGCAAAAGGAACTAAGTATAAAGGTAAGGAAATGTTGTCGCAACTATAGAAGGCATTGGTGAGACGGCACCTGGAGTGTTGTGCACAGTTTTGGTCCCCTTATTTGAGGAAAGATGTAGTAGCATTGGAAGCAGTTCAGAGGAGGCTCACGAGATTGATTCCAGAGATGAGGATTTTGTAGTCTGAGGAGAGATTGAACAGTTTAGGTCTTTACTCTCTAGTGTTTAGAAGAATGAGGGGAGATCAAATTGAGGAATACAAGATGCTAAACAGTATGGATAAAGTAGACGTGGAGCAAATGCTTCCGATTGTGGGGTATTCTAAAATGAGAGGTCATAATCTTAGAATAAGAGGTAGCAAATTAAAAACAGATTTCAGGAGAAACTACTTCTCCCAAAGGGTTGTGAATCTGCGGAACTCGCGACTACCCCAGAGTGCGGTAGATGCAGGGACAGTGTTTAATTGGGCTCTAGCACTACCTATCTTTTAATCCTCTCATTTATTATGCTCACACGGCCCATACTTACCTAATCCGGGAGTACTCCATAGTATGTTCCTGGAAGATTTCTGGCTAAGCTTTGGTGGCAAAATGCTAAAGATTCCTAAGAAAATTGTCGACAAAAGAGAACAGTCAGACGAAACTGGGATGGAGCCAACTCCTCAAACATGCCGATTTGATCCTCTGGCTGTTTCGAAGGCATTACAGCTGATGATTGCTAATATTATTAAGGTAATTGAAGATAAACTCAGCTTTCTAACGCAGAATATCAATGCTCATGAAGTTGAACTGCAGAATACTAGCAAGAGGCTCAATGAAGCTGAGGAGAGATTCCTTACTGTCAAAAATGTAACTTCCTCAGTTGAGGCCTGCTTGCAATCCTTGGAAAATCAGCTATGTGGTATGTCATAATTCCTGGATGATCTGGAGGACCGAGGCAAGAGGAAAAATATCCAGGTTGTCAGTTTGCCAGGAGTGGAGGGTAAGCTCCCCAGTAGATTCTTTGAAGAGCTGGCTGTAGTGTTTTCTTAAGCTGGACACGAAAGCTGGGTGTACTAAGTTAGATGGGGCACATTGTATCCTGTCTTTGAAGCTTAGGGACAATCAGCGTTCCCCAGCCCGTAATTATTTGTTTTTATAACTTCAAAGATCTTCAAAGAGTATTTGAAGCGGCGACGCGTAATAGGGCCTTGGTCTATGAGAGGGCGAATGTCTCTTTCTTCCAAGATTTCTCTGTGGCAACATAACAGAGGGGCAGAGGCTTTGATTAAGTTAGAAAATGACACGGGCCGATTAAGAGGGCAAGGGTATTTGCGCACCTAAAGAGGCTGAAGGCGGATGTGGTTATGCTTCAAGAGACGCACCTGAAAGTGACAGATCAGGTCAGACTAAGGAAAGGATGGGTGGGACAGGTTTTCCACTCAGGATCAGATGCGAAAAATAGAGGGGTGGCAATACTGGTGGGGAAACGGGTACTGTTTGAGGCTAAGACCACAGTGGCGGACAGTGGGGGCAGGTACGTGATGGTGAGTGGCAGATTGCAAGGTGAGGCGGTGGTGCTGGTGAACTTATGCCCCGAACTGGGATGACACGGGTTTTATGAAGCGTATGTTGGGGCGCATCCCGGACCTAGAGATGGTAAATTTGGTATGGGGGGGGGGGGGGGGGGGGGGGGGCTGGACCCAGGGCTGGACCGGTCCAGATCTAGGACCGGGAGGAGGCCGGCAGCGGCCAAGGTGCTTAAGGGGTTTATGGAGCAGATGGGAGGAGTAGATCCCTGGAGATTTGCTAGACCGAGGAGTAAGGAGTTTCCTTCTTCTCCCAAGTCCATAAAGTATACTCCCGGATAGACTTTTTGTCCTGGGAAGGGCGCTGATCCCGAAAGCGGCAGGAACGGAATATTCGGCTATAGCCGTTTCAGATCACGCCCCACACTGGGTGGATCTGGATCTAGGAGAGGAGATTAGACATGGGACTGTTGGCAGATGAGGGGGTATGTGGAAGGGTGAGGGGATGTATTGAAAGGTACCTAGAGGTCAACGATGATGGGGAGGTCCAGGTGGGAGTAGTATGGGAGGCGCTGAAAGCGGTGGTTAGGGGGGAGCTGATTTCCACAAGAGCCCACAAGGGGAAAGAAGAGGGTAAAGAAAGGGAGAGACTGATCGGGGAGATTCTGAGGGTGGATAGGCAATATGCGGAGGCCCCGGATGAAGGGTTATACAGGGAAAGACGGAGACTACAGACGGAGTTTGACCTGCTGACCACGGGTAAGGCGGAGACGCAGTGGAGGAAGGCACAGGGAATACAATAAGAGTATGGGGAAAAGGCGAGCCGACTGCTGGCCCAACAACTTAGGAAGAGGGGGGCGGCGAGAGAGATCGGAGGAATTAGGGACGGGGAGGGAAGGATGGAACAGAGGGCGGAGAGGGTGAACGGGGTGTTTAAGTCATTCTATGAGAGGCTGTATAAGTCCCAACCCCCGGAGGGGAAAGAGGGAATGATGCACTTCTTGGACCAGTTGGAGTTCCCGAGGGTTGAGGAGCAAGAGGTGACAGGTCTGGGAGTGCAGATTGAGGTGGAGGAGGTGGTAAAAGAAATTGGGAACATGCAGGCAGGAAAGGCCCCGGGACCAGATGGGTTCCCGGTGGAATTTTACAGGAAATATGTGGACCTACTGGCCCCACTCCTGGCGAGAACCTTCAATGAGGCTAAGGAAAGGGGGACACTACCCCCGACGATGTCGGAGGCGACGATATCGTTGATCCTGAAACGAGACAAAGACCCGCTGCAGTGCGGGTCATACAGGCCCATCTCCCTCCTAAATGTAGACGCCAAGTTACTGGCCAAGGCGATGGCGACTAGGATAGAGGACTGAGTCCCAGGTGTGGTACATGACGACCAGACAGGGTTTGTTAAAGGGAGGCAATTGAATGCCAACATACGAAGGTTGCTGGGGGTAATGATGATGCCCCCACCGGAGGGGGAGGCGGAGATAGTGGTGGCGATGGATGCAGAGAAGGCATTCGATAGAGTGGAGTGGGACTACCTGTGGGAGGCACTGAAGAGATTTGGATTTAGAGAGGGGTTCATCAGATGGGTTCAGCTCCTGTACGGGGCACCGGTGGCAAGCGTGGTTACAAACAGGCAGCGATCCGACTATTTCCGATTACATAAGGGCACAAGACAGGGGTTTCCCTTGTCCCCGTTACTGTTCGCGTTGGCAATCGAGCCATTGGCCATAGCGCTGAGGGGCTCTAAGAAGTGGAGAGGGGTGCTTAGAGGAGGAGAGGAACATCGGGTGTCATTATATGCGGATGATCTGCTGCTATATGTGGCGGACCCAGTGGAGGGGATGCCTGAGATAATGCAGACACTCAGGGAGTTTGGCGAGTTCTCGGGATACAAATTGAACATGGGAAAGAGTGAACTATTTGTGATGCACCCCGGGGAACAGGGCAGGGGAATAGATGATCTGCCGCTGAGGAGAGTAGCAAGGGACTTTCGCTATCTAGGGATCCAGGTGGCTAGGAACTGGGGAACCTTGCATAAACTTAACTTGACACGACAGGTAGAGCAGATGGAGGAGGACTTTAAAAGGTGGGACATGGTGCCCCTGTCACTGGCGGGTAGGGTACAGGCGGTCAAAATGGTGGTCCTCCCGAGGTTTCTTTCCGTGTTTCAGTGCCTCCCCATACTGATTACAAAGGCCTTCTTCAAGAAAGTGGATAGGAGTATTATGAGCTTTGTGTGGGCTGGAAAGACCCCAAGGGTAAAGAGGGGGTTCCTGCAGCGTAGGAGGGACAGAGGAGGACTGGCACTGCCGAGCCTGAGTGATTACTATTGGGCCGCCAACGTGTCTATGATATGTAAGTGGATGAGGGAAGAAGAAGGAGTGGCGTGGAAAAGGCTGGAGATGGCGTCCTGTAGGGGAACAAGTTTAAAAGCACTGGCGACGGTGCAGTTACTATTTTCCCCGAAAAAATACACCACAAACCCAGTGGTGGTGGCGACTTTGAAGATTTGGGGGCAGTGGAGACGACATAGGGGGGGTGACGGGTGCCTTGGTGTGGTCCCCGATAAGGAACAACCACAGGTTCATCCCAGGAAGGATAGCTGGGGGATTCCAATCTTGGCAACGAGCAGGAATTGTGAAATTGAAGGACTTGTTCTTGGACGGGACGTTCGCGAGTCTGGGAGCACTGGTAGAAAAATAAGAGTTGCCACCTGGGAATGCCTTCCGATATATGCAAGTGAGGGCATTTGCAAGGCAACAGGTGAGGGAATTTCCGCAGCTCCCGGCGCAGGGGATCCAGGACAGAGTGATCTCGGGGGCATGGGTCGGTGATGGTAAAGTGTCCGATCTATACAGGGAAATGAGAGACGAGGGGGAGACGATGGTAGAGGAGCTAAAGGGTAAATGGGAGGAGGAGCTGGGGGAAGAGATTGAGGAGGGGCTGTGGGCAGATGCCCTAAGTAGGGTAAATTCCTCGACCTCGTGTGCCAGGCTTAGCCTGATCCAATTCAAGGTTCTACACAGGGTGCATATGACGGGAGCAAGGCTGAGTAGATTTCTTGGAGTGGAGGATAGGTGCGGGAGGTGCGCGGGAAGCCCGGCGAACCACACCCACATGTTTTGGTCATGTCCGGTATTGCATGGGTTCTGGGTGGGTGTGGCAAGAGTGATCTCAAAGGTGGTGGGGGTCCGGGTCGAACCAAGCTGGGGGTTGACTATATTTGGGGTTGCAGAAGAGCCGGGAGTGCAGGAGGCGAGAGAGACCGATGTTTTGGCCTTTGCGTCCCTAGTAGCCCGGCGAAGGGTTCTACTTATGTGGAAAGAAGCTAAACCCCCGGGCGTGGAGGCCTGGATAAACGACATGGCAGGGTTTATAAAATTGGAGCGAATAAAGTACGCATTAAGAGGTTCGGCTCAGGGGTTCACCAGGAGGTGGCAACCGTTCCTTGACTATCTCGCAGAGCGATAAGGGAAAAGAGGAAAGACAGCAGCAGCAACCCAGGGGGGAGGGGGGGTACATGTCGGTCCTTGGTTTTTTTTTTGTTCTTTTCCATGCTAGTTGTTTATAATTATATTTATTTTTTCAATGTTACTGCACTTGTTGTTAGTTAATATATTGTTTAAATAACGGTCAATGTACATTTTGTTACAAAGTTGCAAAAATGGAAAATTCTTTTTGATCGAAAAACTTCAATAAAATATATTTCAAAAAAAAAGTTAGAAAATGTCTCAAGGCTGTTGGGAATGAATTATGCCCTGCTTTATCCTGCCACGCCGAGGATGGTATCCGACAACTATGTAAAAACGTTCAACAATCCGGCTAGTGCTTTGGCGTTTGTGAACCCCATGGAAGGCCATAATATGGAGTAGCAATCTGCAGTTCAGTGTAAACTCTGGACTCTATTACTTATAATTCATTATAAGTCATTATAATTCCTGCCTGATCATACGTTGTTATTTATCATATTAACAGGGATGTGTTGGTAATTGAGCACACAATGAATGTCTTATCTTAGAATATCAGGGATTTCCTTTTGTTTTGAATGTAAAACACCCCTCAGTGTGTACATTCTAGTTAAGGGGTGCGCTATGTAGATGGTATGGTCCCATGGCTGCGAGATAGATATCCGTCTTTTCTTCTTACCCGTATGTTTATGATGGTAGTCTAATGCTTTCTGGTCTCCTTGCCTTAATCATGATAACTATGAGTAGTGCCACTGCCAGGGGGTGGGCAAGTGGTTTAAATCCTAATGGGTGGAAATAGATTGCAGACTGGGCATTCAGTACCCTTCCTTATTGTGGCATGTTATTCCTCCTTTTTGAAGGGAATGACTCCTTGGTGTAATGATGGAATGCTTGAGGAGATAGCCTTACAGGTCCTCACAAGCAGTGAGGAATACCCCCTTAGAACAAATGACTTGGGATTTTTTTTATATTTTAGGGTTAAAGAATGGTTAACTGGTTTGATTGATTGATAGATATTTATTGTCACATGTACCGAAGTGCAGTGAAAAGTATTTTTCTGCGGCCAAGTACATACATACACAGTACGTACATAGTAGACAAAAGAATAATGGACGGAGTATATTGACAGTGGTGCATCAACAAATAGTGATTGGTTACAGTGCGGAACAAGGCCAAACAAGAGCAGCATAGGGCGTTGTGAATGGTGTTCTTACAGGGAACAGATTTCTGCAAAGGTACAGGCAGGTCTCATTTAATATGCCATTGGTGCAGTGCCTGTTATAATTGGAGTTGGGAGGAGGTATGTTTTGGTGCACGCCTGAATGGGGCCCAAAAATCCTATGCTATATTTTTTTGTCTGAATGAGCATTGGCGGTAGCTACATTGAAAATTTGCTCCTGGAATATGCGGATAGTACATCATCATATTAAGAGAAAAAAGATTTTGTCTTTCCTTAAAAAAAAAAAAAGAGCACTTTGACATAGCCTTGTTGCAAAAAAATCATTTAGATGGCAAGGAGCACTTGTCGAAGAGGGCCTGGTGTTTTATGCCTCGTTCCCGACCATAGTTGGGGTGTCGCAGTGTTGGTCAATAAACATGTGCCTTTCAAAATGGAGGTGTGTGTGAAGGATAAGGGGGGTAGGTACATGGTTGTCAAGGGACTTTTATTCATGAATGTATATAGTTAAAGAACAAAGAAAAGTACAGCACAGGAACAGGCCCCTCAGCCCTCCAAGTGTATGCCAATCATGATATCCTAACTTTAAAAAAACCTTTCTGCCCTTACTCGTTCCGTATCCCTCTATTTCCTCCCTATCCATGTACCCATCCAGATGCCTCTTAAATGTTGTTAATGTGCCTGCTTCCACCACATCCTCTTGTTGCGCGTTACAGGCACCCACCACTCTCTGCATGAAAATCTTATCTCGCACATCTCCCTTGAACTTTCCCCTTCTCATCTTGAACCTATGCCTCCTTGTAATTGACACTTCAACCCTTGGTAAAAGCCTCTGACTAACCACTCTGTCCATGCTTTTCATAATTTTGCAGGCCTCTATCAGGTCCCCCCTCAGCCTCTGGCTTTCCAGTGAAAACAATCCTAGTTTATTCAACCTTTCCTCTTAGCCAGCACCCTCGAGACCAGGCACTATCCTGGTGACTCTCTCCAAAGCTTCCACGTCCTTCTGATAGCTTCCACGTCCTTCTGATAATGTGGTGACCAGAACTGCACGCAATACTCCAAATACGGCCAAACTAAGGTTTTATACAGCTGCAACATGATTTCCCAACTCCTGTACTCAATACCACGGCTGATGAAGACAAGCATGCCATGTGCCTTCTCAATCACCTTGGCCACAGCGGTTGCCACTTTAGGGAACTGCGGACCTGCACGCCCAGATCCCTCTGTATGTTAATGTTCCTAAGGGTTCTGCCATTTACAGTATAATTCATACCTAGATTTAATCCTCCATAATCCATCATCTCG
The DNA here is from genome assembly GCF_047496885.1 of Scyliorhinus torazame. NCBI lineage: Eukaryota > Metazoa > Chordata > Chondrichthyes > Carcharhiniformes > Scyliorhinidae > Scyliorhinus > Scyliorhinus torazame. Next base: position 166,768,995 of record NC_092712.1, on the reverse strand, counting down.
CATTTGTACAGATTAAACTCCATCTGCCATTTTTGTGCCCAAATCTCCAATCTATCTGTATCCTGCTGTAGCCTCTGATAATCCGTGGTTCTATCAGCAACTCCACCAACCTTCGTGTCATCCACAAACTTACTAATCAAACTTACATTTTCCTCCAGATCATTTATATATACTACAAACAACAGAGGTCCCAGCACTGATCCCTGCAGAACATCACTAGCTACTGATCTCCATTCTGAAAAATACTCTTCCACCGCTACTCTCTGTCTTCTATAACCAAGCCAGTTCTGTACCATCTAGCCAACCCACCCCGAATCACATGTGATTTTAGTTTTGTACCAGTTTGCCATGTGGGACCTTGTCAAATGCCTTACTAAAGTCCATATAAACTACATCCACAGCCCTTCCCTCATCAATTTTCTTTGTCACCTCTTCCAAAAAACTCAAATCAAGTTGGTGAGGCATGACCTTCCCCGTACAAAACCATGCTGCATGTCATGAACTAGTCCATTTTCCTCCAAATGTGCATATTTCCTGTCCCTCGGTATCTTTTCCAAAAGCTTCCCACCACTGGTGTCAAGTTCACCAGCCTATAATTTGCTGGGTTATCCCTGCTTCCTTTCTTAAATAATGGGAACAACATGGGCTATGCACCAGTCCTCTGGAACCTCGCCTGTGGTCAAAGAAGATGTAAAAATACTTGTTAAGGCCCCAGCTATTTCTCCCCTTGTCTTCTGCAGTAACCTGTGATAGATCCCATCTGGCCCCGGGGAATTGTCTACCTTAATGCAATTTAGGATTTTCTATGCTTCCTCCTTTGATATATTGACATTCTCAAGAGCATTCGCACGCCTACACCTGACCTTAACATCCGTCACCTGTACTATCTCCCTGATCCAAGTCTCAATATACCTGCCATGGAGGGTAATCCTGAAATTACTACCCTAGGTATCCTGCTTTTTAACTCCCGACCTAACTCCTTGATTTGTTTTTGCAGGACCTCTTCCTGCCTATGTCATTAGTACCAATGTGGAAATGACATTTGTCTGTTTACGCTCCTGTTCCAGGATGCCCTGTAGCCATTTAGACATCCAGCAAGGCAACACACCATCCTAGAGTTCCGTTTGCGGCCACAGAAACACCTGTCTGTGCCCCTGACTATCGGGTCTCCCACTAGTATCACTCGCTTGGACTTAGCCCGACCCTGCTCTACAGTAGAATCAGTTGTGGTGCCACAGGCCTGGCTGATGCTGGTATCTTTCCCCGAGAGGCAACGGTATACCTTTTTGAGAGGGGAAAAGCCACAGGAGGCTCCTGCCTTACCTGCCTGCCTTTCCTGGCGGTCAGCCATCTACCTGTCCTAACCCATGATGTGACCACCTTCCTGAAGCTAGTGTCTATCACAATCTCTGCCTCCTATATGCTCAGCAATGTGTCCAGCTGCTGCTCCAATCACACCACGTGGTCTGTGATTAGATGCAGCTGGTCACACTTCCCCCAGACATAGTCGTCAGGGACGCTAGAAAGCTCCCTTATCTCCCACATCTGGCAGGTGGAGCATATCACTGCCCTAAACTGCCATATCTGCCCTTATACACTTAAGAAAGATAGAAGAATAAGAATCTTACCTTGCTTGTCCTCCTCACAGTGCCTTATTTGGTTAGAGGAGGAGGGAGGGAAGGAAATACTAATGTAGTCCATTGAACTATTCCCTTGATTTGTTACTGACATCTTCATGGACTTTGCTCAATTGGCATCTGCTAATTTCTTTATTGATGGGGGACTTCAACTGTCATCTTAACTCTTTGGTGGACAAACTCCCAGTAACCAGAAATACCCCCATCCAACAGGCAAGAGCTGTAGCTTCAGTTTGCGAGGAGGTAGGGTTTTGGGTGTGTGGAGAACACTGCAACCTAAGGATGCCCTTCTGGTCCCAATCAACGTCATACTAGAATTGACAATTTCTTCAAGCCGAAAACAATCCTACACTCAGTGGCTTCCTACTCTATTTGTAGCACTGTGATCTCTTACCATGCATCTGTTTTCCTGGAATTTCTATTCAAGCCTCCCCACCCCCCGATCCCGATTTAGGTCTTGGGAGATTTGACATGCCTTTTGCTCAGGAATCATCCCATTAGCTTGTACTTTACGACAGAATTTGATATCTTCCATTCAGTCAATTCTCTCTCTGATGCAAGCCCCTCTGTCCTGTGGAAAACCTGTAAGTTTATATTAGGCGGATAAGTTATTTCTTATATGGCCAACAAAAGGCATAAAATGCTGGAGCGACAGCACACGTTGGAAGTAAAACTGGCTGAATCAGAGAGGGAGTATGGCAGGAATTCTAACCGTTTGTTGCTGTAAGAAACTGCTGCAATTCGAACGGGGCTGGACTCCTTGCTGGCTCAACGTGCTGAGAGGAGTTTAAAGTTTGCCAAACAAAGGTTGGGTATGGTAATATGAGTAGATACCTGGCTTTTCTTCCTAGGACAAGAGCTGACTCAAGGGCTATTCCCTCTGCACTCGATTCCAAGGGTAATAGAATGATTAAAACAGAGGATACCAACAAAGCATTTAAGGGTTTTTATACCGATATATATATATATATATATAACACATCAGCCTGGGGATATATTGACACTTATGGTGCGTTTCTTCTCCTCCCTTAAACTCCCAACAATCTCCGAAGACCAATGATTGGTCCCAAAAGCTCCTATTTCTAGAGGGGAAGTGGCTCTTGCTCTGAAGGATCTTCAATCTGGCAAGGATTCAGGGCCCAATGGTTTTGGATGTGAATTTTATAAGGAGCCTAAAGACTTACTAATGGGTCCGCTGATTGGCATGTATAGTCACTCATTTGAAGCAGGTCTGGCTGCTGCAGGTTCTCCATAAAGCGATTATCTCCTTAATATTCAGGGCAGGCAAGAATCCTGAAGAGTGCGCATCCTATAGGCCAATTTCGCTCCTGAATGTAAATTTGAAATTATTGTCTTAGGTGTTGGCACAGCTCCAAAAAGGAATTCCCCCTATGATCATCCAGATTGATCAGACTGGGTTCATAAAGAGCCAAAATTTGTATAATAATGTCAGGAGGTTATGAGGTGTCATTCCGGTCTTTCAAAAACGGCCATTAGGTGGGTTGGTTATCTCCTTGGGTACAAAGAAAGTATTTGATCGGGTGGAATGGAATTATTTATTTTATATGCTGCAGAAGTTCGAGTTGGGATGGTGTGGGTACAAAGTTTTTTATAAATGCCCACTTGCAGCAGTTCTTATTAGCAGTTACAGGTCTGATCATTTTTGTCTTCAACAAGGGACCAGGTCGGGTTGCCCATAATCCCCGTCATTGAGCCCATGCCAGAGGTTATTAGACATTATCCTTCAGATTTTGGCTACACAGTGGAGGGAAGGAACATAAAATTACACTATACATAGATAACGTGTTGCTATTTGTATCTAAGCTGGACATTTCTGTTCCGCTATTATTGATGTGGTGGGTAGATTTAGCCTTTTCTCAGGTTATAAAATTAATTTTACTAAGCCATGCCAAATTGACGGCTTAGAGGGAAACCTCCCCCTTTTCTAATTTCCCATTTAGGTGGACCCCTTCAGGATTTACTTATTTGAATATTATGGTTATCCCCTCCTTTAGACATTTGTATGGGGCAAACCTCCCCACTTTACTCTATAAAGTGGGGCCTCCACCGTTGGTCCTCCTTGCCGATATCGTGGTTAGGCAGGATAGCACTGATTGAGATGAATGTATTGCATCCTTTACAGATGCTGCCAATCTTATTGAATGCTAAGGCCCTAAAGGAAATCAATGGAATGCTCAGTTCATTTATCTGGAAACTTGCTTGAAATTGGCCAAGCTGCAGCTCCCTGCTCAAAGAGAGTGGGGAGGGAATATTAAAATGTATCAGGTAGCTTCATATCTCAGATTCATACAGGACTGGGATTCAAAGCAGGTCAGTCTGTATACTCCTTATAGGCCCTGTTGAGATTTCAAGATTGGGCCTGCCAAGTGTCAAAATCCTATAATTCTCAATGCTCTGCATGGAGGATGATCTATCAGCTGGAAGGGAGATCAAAATTAACCTCTGCTCTCTCTCCCATTCAGGGTAACCCTCATTCCCCATCAGGTTTTATGGACCATGGATTAGGTGTCTGGAGGGATCAAAGTATTTGTAGGTTGGGCAATATATTTAATGGTGCCTCCTCATCATGTTTTGAGCAGCAATGTCAACAATTTGATATGCTGGGATATTTCTTTTTCAAATATCTGCAACTCAGAGACTTTATCCTTAATAAGACAACTATGCATCTCGACGGACTTCCGGTGGCGGCCATGGAGTAAACGGTCGCACATTCAGCAGCTCTCGCCCTTAGTGTTTTTTTTTTTTAAATGGTGTTTAAGACAGATTTTTCAGAAAATTTCTCAACATAAGTTGATCAAAGGGAGAGGAAAAGGAGGTGACCCTCAATTTATGGAATTGTGTCCAGATAAGAGTCAAAAAAGGAAAAACCAAAAGATGAGTGAAAGCAAGAATCAGAGGTCATCGAGCTCAATGGTAACGAGACAAAGCGTGCCGATGCCAGCTCACTGGTCGATGGAGCAATGGGTCGAGTACCTGGATGAGAAGTTCTCCAGCATCGCAAGGAGTGTACAGAAGATGTAACCCAGATGATAGCCTCGATTAAGGAGGTGGTTGACCGGGCGGGGGTGAAAATGATGACCTAGGGCCAGGAGATTCTAAAGCTGCATGAGCTGGCGACTGAATGAGAGGAGGAGTCCACTGCAATGGCTTTGGAAATTAGCACACTACAGGACAGCCAGAAGCGACTGCTTGATAAAGTGGAAGACTTGGAGAACCGGTTTCGCAGGCAAAATATCCGATTGGTCGGGCTGCCAGAGAGGAAGGAGGGATCAGGTGCGGGAGCGTATGTGGGGAAGATGGTCGGGGCTGGTGTGTCTGACAAGCCGCTGGAAGTGGACCGGGCGCATAGGGTGCTCATACGTAAGCCTCAGGATCGTGAGCCCCGAGGGCCATGATGGTGAGGCTACATCAATTCCTCGACAAGGAGCGTATCATGAAGTGGGCCAGGCAGGCAAAATGGTACATGTGGGAAGAACCAGAGATCCGGATGTACCAAGACGGTGGACCAGAACTCCCAAAGAGGAGAGCAAGTTTCAGACTGGTGACATGGAATGTTTGTGGACTGAACAGGCTGGTTAAGAGAGCTTGTGTGTTAGCACAGCTGAGACAGTTAAAAGCAGACGTGGCTATGTTACAGGAGACACACTTGAAGCTGGAAGACCAAATTAGATTAAAGAAGGGATGGGTCGGGCAGGACTGGACTTTAAAACAAGCGGGTGGCTATCCTGATTAATAAAAGGGTGACATTTGAGGTGGGGAGGATAGAGGTAGACCCGGGAGGCAGATTTATTATGGTTAGTGGGAAGCTAGAGGGAATGGCAGTGGTGCTGGTGAATGTATATGCCCCAAACTGGGGTGATGTCGCATTTATCAGGAAGGTGCTGGGGAAGATCCCAGACCTTGACTCGCACCGGCTGATCATGGGGGGGGTGACTTTATTACAGTCCTGGACCCGAGGTTGGACCGGTCGGGTGCGATGCTGGGGAAGCTATCAGCAATGGTAAAGGAACTGTGGGGGTTCATGGAGCGCATGGGTGGGGGTGGATCGTTGGAGATTTGAGAGACCAAGGAGCAGGGAATATTCATTCTACTCCCATGTACATAAGGCGTACTCCAGGATAGATTTCTTCATGCTAGATAAAACACTACTAGCAAGGTTTGAGGACAGAGAGTACTCAGCAATTGTGGTCTCAGATCATGCACCACACTGGATAGACCTACGGGCAGACACGGGAATGTCCCAGCGCCCACAGTGGAGACTAGATACAGGGCTGTTAGCAGATGAGATCTGTGAGCGAGTGAGAGAGGCCATTCGGGGGTACATAAAGATTAATGACACGGGAAAGACTGCAGCTGGGGTGGTCTGGGAGGCACTGAAAGCAGTCATTAGAGGGGAATGTATTTCGATTCGAGCCCACAGGGATAAAACTGAGCAGTCGGAGCTGGACAGGTTGGTAGGAGAAATCTTACAGGTGGACAGGAGATACTCGGAGTCTCCAGATGAGGAGCTCCTGAAGAAGCGTCAGAGACTTCAAATGAAGTGTGGGCTCCTTGCGACAGAAAAGATGGAGGGTCAGCTGAGGAGGGTAAAAGGGGCAATATATGAACATGGGGTGAAAGCTAGCAGGATGTTGGCACATCAGCTGAGGAAACAAGAGGCGGCGAGAGAAATAGGGAAAATAAAGGATTTGAGGGGGAAGACGGTGCCGGACCCGGGGGCGGTGAATGAAGTGTTCCGGGAATTTTATAGCGACCCAAACGAGTCGGAACCCCCGGATGGGGAGGAGGGCATGAATCAATTCCTGGGGAGGCTAGAGTTCCCAAAGGTAAATGAGCTGGTGGAGGCCCTGCGGGGCCCGATTGGGCTTGGGAAGGTGATAGATAGACTGGGGCCAATGCAATCGGGTAAAGCCCCGGGACCTGATGGGTTCCCAGTGGAATTTTACAAGAAGTTCTCTGGGTTATTGGGGCCACTCCTGGTTAAGGCTTTCAACGAGTCCAAGGAGCTGGGAGTACTCCCCCAATGTTATCACAGGCATCAATTTCTCTCATCCTGAAGCGTGACAAGGATCGTACAGGCCAATCTCCCTCTTGAATGTAGATGCCAAATTATTGGCAAAGATCCTGGCCATTCAAATAGAGGATTGTGTCCCAGAGATAATAGGGGAGGATCAGACGGGATTTGTAAAGGGCAGACACCTGACACCCAACATTAGACGGCTTCTTAATGTAATTATGATGCCAGCGGAGGGGCGCGTTGCTGAGGTTGTAGTTGCCATGGACGCGGAAAAGGCTTTCGACCGAGTGGAGTGGAAGTATCTATGGGATATTTTAGGCAGGTTTGGGTTTGGGCAGGGATTTGTGAAGTGGGTCCGGCTACTGTACCAGGCCCCGGTGGCAAATGTTAAGAACTAACCGAGTTCGGTCAGAATACTTTAGTCTTTGTCGGGGGACAAGTCAGGGATGCCCGCTCTCCGCATTACTGTTTGCCATGGCCATAGAACCCTTAGCAATGGCTCTGAGAGCAGCGAATACCTGGAGGGGAATAGTGAGAGGGGGGGGTGGAGCACAGGGTCTCTCTCTATACGGATAATTTGCTGCTTTATATCACGCACCCGGTGGAGGGGATGACTGAAATCATGGAAGTATTAGGAGAATTTGGGCGATTTTCAAGCTATAAGTTAAATTAAACATGGGAAAAAGCGAGATGTTCATGATTAAGGCATGGGGGCAGGAAAGGGGGCTGAAGGAGCTACCTTTTAAAGTGGTTGGGAAGAGTTTTAGGTATCTGGGGATTCAAGTGGCCAAGGATTGGGGGCACCTTCACAAGTTAAATTTGGGCAAAGCAGTGGATCCAATGAGAAGGGATTTTTGCAGATGGGACATGCTCCCACTGACGCTGGCAGGGAGGGTTCAGACGGTGAAGATGACTGTCCTTCTGAGACTGCTTTTCTTTTTTCAGTGTCTCCCGCTTTTTGTCCCGAAGGCTTTTTTCAGAAGTAATAATGTGGCAATATCGAGGTTTATATGGGCGGGTAAAACACCAAGAGTAAAGAGGGCACTCCTGGAACAGGCCCGCGGGGAAGCTTGGCTCTCCTGAGCTTTATTAACTATTACTGGGCTGCCAACATATCGATGGTCGGGAAGTGGGTAGTGGAGGAGGGATCGGTCTGGGAGCAGATGGAGGCAGCATCCTGCAAAGGTAAGAGTCTGGAGGCTTTACTGACGGCGCCCCTGCCGTTCTCGCCGGCTCGTTACTCCACAAGTCCTGTGGTGGTGGCAGCCCTGAGGGTGTGGGGGCAATGGAGGCAACATATGAGACTGGAGGGAGCATATGAGACTTGAGGGGACGTCAGTTTGGTCAACGATCTGTGACAATCACCGGTTTGTCCCCGGGGGGCTGGATGGGGGCTTTAAGGTATGGCAGCGGGCGGGGATTGAGGGCTTTGGGGATCTATTCATCCAGGAGGGCTTCCCGACCATGGAGCCATTAGGGGAGTTTGACTTGCTGGGAGTGAACGGGTTTCGGTATCTTCAAATGCGGGACTTTGTACGGAGACAGGTCCCAAGCTTTCCTCGCCTCCACTTGAGGGGACTACAGGATAAGGTGCTGTCAAAAACAGGGGTTGGAGGTGGGAAGGTTTCGGACAGACACAGGAAATTGTTAGAGTGGGAAGGGGCCCTTTCAGAGAGGTGAAGAGGAAGCGGGAAGAGGGGTTGGGAGGGGAGCTGGAAACTGAACTGTGGGAAAAAGCCATGAAAAGGGTAAATATTCCTCGTCCTGTGCTAGACTCAGCTTGATTCAGTTCAAGGTAGTCCACAGGGCCCACATAACAGCAGCCAAGATGAGTAGGTTCTTGGAGGAGGTGGAGGACAGATGTGGGCGGTGTGGGGGTAGCCCGGCCAACCATGTTCATGTGTTTTGGGCATGTCCGAAACGGAGGGAATTCTGGCAGGGATTTGCAGAGGTTATGTCGGAAGTCTTGGAAGGTAGGGTAACTCCGAATCCAGAATTAGCAATATTTGGGGTGTCTAAAGATCCGGGGCAAGGGGGGGGGGGGCATATTCTGGCCTTCTCCTCCCTGGTGGCCCGGAGCCGGATCTTGCTGAGATGGAGGGACTCAGAGCCCCCGAAATCAAGAGTGTGGGTCAATGATATGGTAGAGTTTCTCAGTCTGGAGAAAATCAAGTTTGCTTGAAGAGGATCAATACAGGGATTCGCCCGGAGTTGGCAGCCGTTCATCGATTTAACAAAAACTGAACGTCAGCAGTAAGGGGGGGAAAAAGGGAAAAAGTGTGGGGTGGGAGGAAAATAGGAGGCTTGGTAATGTTAAATAAGGACAGGGAATTTAGTATACGGGTAATTGGGGATAGGGCGAGAGAAGTGGGGTATGTGGCTTATTGTGTGTTGTTATTTTAGGGGGCATTTTGTGCGTCGACCCGCGCGGTTGTTTTAGAAATGTCAATATGCTAAATTGTGAAAATTACAAATGCTTCAATAAAATATTTTTTTTTAAAACTATGTATCTCGACTTTTCGGTCTCCCCAGGGAAAAAAATCCTGATATCCACGGAACCCAAGCAATGAATCAGCAAGTTTTATGTGGTAGATCCTGTGAGCAAATTAGAAATCCTGCAATCTTGGGAAAAAGACTTCAAAGTGAATATTGATGAGGAGACTTGGGGTATCTACATTTGTGTGTGATCCGGTGTCAAAATTAAATCCGACTGATTTGGTGTACTTAAAAAGCTAGAGGAGATATTCAGTATGGCTTTAGAATTTGTCCCAAATTCTGAGGCTCCCAAGGAGAATTTTAGACACTAATGAAAATAATGTGTAATATCCCAACTTTTGCAGCACGGAAGGGCATCCTTTGCTCCTGGATTAGTGAAAAATCTCCCTTCAATTCAGAATTGGCATAAAATCATGGAATGTATCCCAATGGAACTCCGAATCTGCATACTCCATTCTAAATCGGATGCATTCCAAAATGCATGGGATCTCTATCTCAAATATATAGGTTCCTTAATGTCTGATTTTCTCCTACAAGGTTTTCCATAAGTTATGTAGCACTGCTTTGAACGCGCTACACATAAAGCTGTGTACCACGTTCCCATATTTTCACACCGTTATTCTTTTCTCCCCCATCCTCTATAGCTTATGCGTTCATTGGTTTTCCTTGTGTAAAGGATTAGGGTTAGGGGAGCACTGAGTTTAATGATTATGCTGAACCAACTGTGCTGCTGTTCTCCTGTCTTTTTCTGTATTCCTGTATGGATATGCATTTATGCTATACTGCACTAGTTGAGAGTTTGTTGTGTTATTTGAAAAAGTGTGTTTTTTGCAACAACAAAAAAAAACTCTTACGAATTTTTTTTTAAATAAAGTGGAACAGAACCTTTGTTTAAAAGTGTCATTTGGAAAAGTGGATCTCGACTTCGGAATGCAAACTGCAAAGGGAAAGCATACTTATGAGCGAAGATTTTAAAGTGTGTATTTGGGAGTGGAGTTTGGAAAATCTCACATAAGAACATAAGAACTAGGAGCAGCAGTAGGCCATCTGGCCCCTCGAGCCTGCTCCACCATTCAATGAGATCATGGCTGATCTTTTGTGGACCCAGCTCCACCTTCCGGCCCGAACACCATAACCCTTAATCCCCTAATTCTTCAAAAAACTATCTATCTTTATCTTAAAAACATTTAATGAAGGAGCCTCTACTGCTTCACTGGGCAAGGAATTCCATAGATTCACAACCCTTTGGGTGAAGAAGTTCCTCCTAAACTCAGTCCTAAATCTACTTCCCCTTATTTTGAGGCTATGCCCCCTAGTTCTGCTTTCACCCGCCAGTGGAAACAACCTGCCCGCATCTATCCTATCTATTCCCTTCATAATCTTATATGTTTCTATAAGATTCCCCCTCATCCTTCTAAATTCCAACAAGTACAGTCCCTGTCTACTCAACCTCTCCTCGTAATCCAACCCCTTCAGCTCTGGGATTAACCTAGTGAATCTCCTCTGCACACCCTCCAGTGCCAGTACGTCCTTTCTCAAGTAAGGAGACCAAAACTGAACACAATACTCCAGGTGTGGCCTCACTAACACCTTATACAATTGCAGCAGAACCTCCCTAGTCTTAAACTCCATCCCTCTAGCAATGAAGGACAAAATTCCATTTGCCTTCTTAATCACCTGTTGCACCTGAAAACCAACTTTTTGCAACTCGTGCACTAGCACACCCAGGTCTCTCTGCACAGCAGCATGTTTTAATATTTTATCATTTAAATAATAATCCCTTTTGCTGTTATTCCTACCAAAATGGATAACCTCACATTTGTCAACACTGTATTCCATCTGCCAGACCCTAGCCCATTCACTTAGCCTATCCAAATCCCTCTGCAGACTTCCAGTATCCTCTGCACATTTTGCTTTACCACTTATCTTAGTGTCGTCTGCAAACTTGGACACATTGCCCTTGGTACCTAACTCCAAATCATCTCTGTAAATTGTGAACAGTTGTGGACTCAACACTGATCCCCGAGGGACACCACTGGCTACTGATTGCCAACCAGAGAAACACCCATTAATCCCCACTCTTTGCTTTCTATTAATTAACCAATCCTCGATCCATGCTACTACTTTCCCCTTAATGCCATGCATTTTTATCTTATGCAGCAACCTTTTGTGTGGCACCTTGTCAAAGGCTTTCTGGAAATCCAGATATACCACATCCATTGGCTCCCCGTTATCTACCGCACTGTTAATGTCCTCAAAAAATTCCACTAAATTAGTCAGGCACGACCTGCCCTTTATGAACCCACGCTGCGTCTGCCCAATGGGACAATTTCCATCCAGACGCCTCGCTATTTCTTCCTTGATGATAGATTCCAGCATCTTCCCTACTACCAAAGTTAAGCTCACTGGTCTAAAATTACCAGCTTTCTGCCTACCTCCTTTTTTAAACAGTGGTGTCACGTTTTCTAATTTCCAATCCGCCGGGACCACCCCAGAGTCTAGTGAATTTTGGTAAATTATCACTAGTGCATTTGTAATTTCCCTAGCCATCTCTTTTAGCACTCTGGGATGCAGTCCATCAGGTCCAGGAGACTTGTCTACCTTTAGCCCCATTAGCTTGCCCATCACTACCTCCTTGGCGATAACAATCCTCTCAAGGTCCTCACCTGTCATAGCCTCATTTCCATCAGTCACTGGCATGTTTCACGGCGAAGACAGACTCTTCCACTGTGAAGACCGACCCAAAAACCCTGTTCAGTTCCTCAGCCATTTCCTCATCTCCCATTATTAAATCTCCCTTCTCATCCTCTAAAGGACCAATATTTACCTTAGCCACTCTTTTTTGTTTTATATATTTGTAGAAAATTTTACTATCTGTTGTTATATTCTGAGCAAGTTTACTCTCATAATCTATCTTACTCTTCTTTATAGCTTTTTTAGTAGCTTTCTGTTGCCCCCTAAAGATTTCACAGTCCTCTAGTCTCCCACTGATCTTTGCTACTTTCTATGTTTTTTCCTTCAATTTGATGCTCTCCCTTATTTCCTTAGATATCCACGGTCGATTTTCCCTCTTTTTACCGTCCTTCCTTTTTGTTGGTATAAACCTTTGCTGAGCACTGTGAAAAATCGCTTGGAAGATTCTCCACTGTTCCTCAACTGTTTCACCATAAAGTATTTGCTCCCAGTCTACCTTAGCTAGTTCTTCTCTCATCCCATTGTAATCCACTTTGTTTAAGCACAAAACACTAGTGCTTGATTTTACCTTCTCACCCTCCACCTGTATTTTAAATTGCACCATATTGTGATCGCTCCTTCCGAGAGGATCCCTAACTACGAGATCCTGAATCAATCCTGACTCATTACGCAGGACCAGATCTAGGACCGCTTGTTCCCTCGTAGGTTCCATTACATACTGTTTTAGGAAACTATCGCGGATACATTTTATAAACTCCTCCTCAAGGCTGCCTTGACCGACCTGGTTAAACCAATCGACATGTAGATTAAAATTCCCCATGATAACTGCTGTACCATTTCTACATGCATCCGTTATTTCTTGGTTTATTGCCTGCCCCACCATAATGTTACTATTTGTGGCCTATAGACTACTCCTATCAGTGACTTTTTCGCCTTACTCTTCCTGATTTCTACCCAAATGGATTCAACCTTATCCTCCATAGCTGTCATCCCTTACTGTTGCCCGGATGTCATCCTTAAATAACAGAGCTACACCACCTCCCTTACCATCCACTCTGTCCTTCCAAATAGTTTGATACCCTCGGATATTTAACTCCCAGTCATGACCATCCTTTAACCATGTTTCAGTAATGGCCACTAAATCATAGTCATTCACGATGATTTGCGCCATCAACTCATTTACCTTATTCCGAATACTACGAGCATTCAGGTAAAGTACACTTATGTTGGCTTTTTTTACCTCTGTTCTGAATCTTAACACCTCGATCAGTAACCTCTCCGAAGTTATATTTCCTCTTAACCTTTCTCCTAATTTTCCTTGTCGTTGAACCCATATCTTCATGTAACAACCTGCCGCGTCGCTTACCATTAATGTTTTCACTTCCCGTTTTATTCCTTTTAGTATTCCTGGTCCTATTCACTGAGCTCCCCTCAAGTCACTGTACCTTGTACTGTCGCCCTTTTTGATTTTTGACTATGGCTTCTCTGCCTTACACTTTCCCCCTTACTGCCTTTTGTTTCTGTCCCTGTTTTACTACCTTCCAACGTCCTGCATCGGTTCCCATCCCCCTGCCACATTAGTTTAAACTCTCCCCAACAGCTCTAGCAAACACCCCCTCCTAGGACATCGGTTCCAGTCCTGCCCAGGTGCAGACCGTCTGGTTTGTACTGGTCACATCTCCCCCAGAACCGGTTCCAATGTCCCAGGAATTTGAATCCCTCCCTCTTGCACCATCTCTCGAGCCACGCATTCATCCTCTCTATCCTGACATTCCTACTCTGACTAGCTAGTGGCACTGGTAGCAATCCTGAGATTACTACCCTGGAGGTCCTACTTTTTAGTTTAACTCCTAACTCCCTAAATTCAGCTTGTAGGACCTAGTCCCGTTTTTTACCTATATCGTTGGTGCCTATGTGCACCACGACAGCTGGCTTTTCACCCCCCCCCCCAGAATGTCCTGCAGCCGCTCCGAGACATCCTTGACCCTTGCACCAGGGAGGCAACATACCATCCTGGAGTCTCGATTGCGTCCGCAGAACCGCCTGTCTATTCCCCTTACAATTGAGTCCCCTATCACTATAGCCCTGCCATTCTTCTTCCTGCCCAGCTGCGCAGCAGAGCCAGCCACGGTGCCATGAACCTGGCTGCTGCTGCCTTCCCCTGGTGAGCCATCTCCCTCAACAGTATCCAAAGTGGTATATCTGTTTTGCAGGGAGATGACCGCAGAGGACACCTGCACTGCCTTCCTTCTCTTGCTCTGTCTTTTGGTCACCCATTTTCTATCTCCCTCAGTACCTTTCACCTGCGGTGTGACCAACTCACTAAACGTGCTATCCACAACGTCCTCAGCATCGCAGATGCTCCAAAGTGAGTCCATCCGCAGCTCCAGAGCCGTCAAGCGGTCTAACAGGAGCTGTAACTGGACACACTTCTTGCACGTGAAGGAGCCAGGGACAGTGGACGTGTCCCTGAGCTCCCACATCGCACACGAGGAGCATGACACAGGTCTGAGATCTCCTGCCATGTCTTAAACCTTCGGTTAACTTCAACAATTACAATTTCCCCCCCCAAAATTAAATAAATAAATAAACAACGAAGAAAAAAATAAATAAATATACCAATGAAAAGAAACAGAAAAACAGAAACACTACTTACCAGTCACTTACCAGGGATAAAAAGCACTTCCTCCCCACCCAGCTTCGAATTCCCACCTAGATTCAAATTCCCAAACTCACTCTTGGTTCTGTCTCACTCTGGCTGTGTCTTCTCTGGCTCACTGGGAGAACATCTATAGAAGCACTCTCTAGAGCACTCTCTATCTAGGCCCTTTCCCCCACCCTATGCCCATAACCCCGCACATGGATCACGGTCACCTAACCTGCATATCTTTGGAATATGGGAGGAAACCCATGCAGACCCGGGGAGAATGTGCAAACTCCACACAAGACAGTCATCCAGGGTTGTAACTGAACCTGTCTCCCTGGTGCTATGAGGCAGCAGTGCTAACCATTGTGCCATTGCGCCCATCATCTGAGGAGATTCTAAGGAGACATCCACAAACATTAATTTGGTGTTCAGAGTGGAGAGTGTATTTTCCCAGTCATCCTGTGTGCTTAAAGGGGACTGTGTTTCCCAAGGCGTTTATTTACTGTAACCTGTTTTGATACATGTTTGTAATAAAATACATTTTTTTTTAAAAAAAGGGGATTGTGTGTTAATGAGACATTTGGAAAAGGAGCCGGAGAAAGGAATACCAGCGATGTAGTATCCAAGGACCGATCCCACCTCCCAGAAGCACCTACCAAGTGTGCGGTCAAAGATGCGGCTCGAGGACCCACAGAATCTGTGACCAGTAACACCGTTTCTTAGATGGACAATCTAATTTTCTCATGTTGAATACATTTTGATTTGTTGTTAAAACTAATTAGCTGTCCTGTGACTGCTCCTCCAAGTTTTATTTTTAAGATACTTTGAGCCAGTTTCATTATGGGATCTTCCCGTCCAGTAATATCAAGGAAAACATTCTAATCTTGAATGTATTTAATCCAGAAAAGTTCCAGTGCAGCAGAACGTTCTACATCTCACTTTGATAAATTATCCACCTCAATCTGATCTTACATTTCATGTTAAAATGCATACACAAACTCCATCATTCAACATTGCGTGGGATTTACCAGCTGTTCACACCGTGGGAAACTCTGGTCTCACTCCAGCACACGGGTTTCCCAGCGACGAGGGGTGCTGTCTACGGGAAATCCCGCTGATAACTGAGACCAGTAGATCCCTCTGGCGGGCCACCTCCGCCACTGAAAAACACAGCGGCGGGTAGGTTGGTAAGCCCCACCCATTATTTCATTCAAGACAGTTGCAGGTGGGAATTTTGTGTCTTGTTCTTTTAAAGGTTATTTATATTAAACAAGCTGTTGTCATATACTTTTATATCTTAAGTAGATCTCGTTGGTAAACCATGTTTTTTGCTTTAATTTAAGAAATATATATACTATACACAATATATATATATATAGATATATATATATATATAGATATAGATATAGATATAGATATAGATATAGATATAGATATAGATATAGATAGATATATATATAGATATATATATAGAGATATATATATAGAGATATATATAGAGATATATATATATATATATATATATATATATATATAGATACACTTATATATGGACTAAAGGAAATAAGAACCACAGATTTTGCTCCCAACGCAGGTAGCTCGAGTAAGGAAATATCCCTGCTTGCCATTATTGCCTCTGTAGAAAGGCCTCCAAATCCAGGAACTTCACAGCAGTGGGGGGTGGTTGCTGTACCATCAGACCTACCATCGCTGTAACCAGAACAAACAAGAGTAGGAACGAATGTGATCATGGGTGCAACTGAGAGCCGAGGAAAGTTAGCTAAAAGGCTTGCTCTTGTTTCTTGTATTGTGACATTTTCGGCCCTCAACCACACTCCTAATCCCCATACATACTCTGCTACCTCCATGGCAACTCATGTCCCATCCATCCCCAAGACCTCTTATAATTGTTGTTCTGACACATGCCAATCAATGGCCCTTCCATGCCCATTCAACCATTTCCTTAGCCCCAACACCAACCTATGGCCCTTGCATGCCCTCACCAACTCTGATGGACCCGTATAGTCCCTATATAACTCAAGTCAACTCATGCCCCACACGCACCCCCAATGGCCCCTCCATGCTAACTCATGGCCTGTCCACATCCATTCACCCAATATGCATTATGTACACAAGCAGTGAACCCCATAGTAACAATGAGATATGTGCAGCCACTCATAATATACCCATTCACAAATCTTCATTTCAAATAAAACTGCTGTTCCTACAACCCTATTACAGAGTAAACACAGAATAAAATAAATTACAACCATTTAAAGATGTCAATCAAGCAAAGTTAAAATTTCTCTCCAGCAGTCAAAACAGAACCCTACTTAGATTTACACTGAGTGCTGAATTTGGTGCATTTGAGTGCTATAGTGAGAGTTTGGTGACTGAGGGAGTGCTGAATTTGGTGCATTTGAGTGCTATAGTGAGAGTTTGGTGACTGAGGGAGTGCTGAATTTGGTGCATTTGAGTGCTATAGTGAGAGTTTGGTGACTGAGGGAGTTAGGTGAGGAGGGAGTAAGGTGCTCCTTTCGTTTTGTTTCCTACATTTCCGCAAAGAGTGAGAAGAGAGCCAGGAGTTTACAGAGAGTGCAGCTGACTAAGAGCAGAGTCGGAGGGCGGAGATTCAGTTGGTCCACAGGGCAGCTATGTTCTGTAAGGTTAAGAGGGGATGAAGGCTAGGCCAGTTGCATGCTCCTCCTGTAGGATGTGGGTGGTGAGGGATGCCACCGGTGTCCCCGCTGGCTATACCTGCGGGAAGTGCACCCAACTCCAGCTCATCAAAGACCATGTTAGGGAACTGGAGCTGAAGCTGGATGAACTTCGGATCATCCAGGAGGCAGAGGGGGTGATAGAGAAGAGTTACAGGGAGGTAACCACACCCAAGGTACAGGACAAGACTAGCTGGGTTACAGTCAGGGGAAAAGAAACAAACAGGCAGACAGTGCAGGGAACCCTCGTGGCCGTTCCCCTTCAAAACAAGTATACCGTTTTGGATGCTGTTGGGGGGGGGGGGGGGATGACCTACCGGGGGAAGGCCCCAGCGGCCAGGTCTCTGGCTCCGAGTCTGGCTCTAGGGCTCAGAAGGGAATGGGGGGGGGGGGGGGGGGGGGGGAGAATAGAAAAGCAATAGTTGTAGGAGATTCAATGGTTAGCGGAATAGATAGGAGATTCTGTGGTCGCGAGCGAGACTCCCGGAAGGCATGTTGCCTCCCAGGTGCCAGGGATGTCTCGGACCGTGTCTTCAGGATCCTAAAGGGGGAGGGGGAGCAGCCAGAAGTCGTGGTGCACATTGGTACCAACGACGTAGGTAGGAAAAGGGGTGTGGTAGGAAAAGGGGTGTGGAGGTAATAAATGAGTTTAGGGAGTTAGGCTGGAAGTCAAAAGCCAGGACAGAGAGAGTTGTCATCTCTGGTTTGTTGCCGGTGCCACATGATAGCAAGGCTAGGAATAGGGAGAGAGTGCAGCTGAACACGTGGCTGCAGGAATGGTGTAGGAGGGAGGGCTTCAGGTATTTGGATAATTGGAGCGCATTCTGGGGAAGGTGGGACCTGTACAAGCAGGACGGGTTGCATCTGAACCAGAGGGGCACCAATATCCTGGGAGGGAGGTTTTCTAGTACTCTTCGGGAGGGTTTAAAACTAAGTTGGCAGGGGAATGGGAACCGGACTTGTAGTCCAGCAACTAAGGTAGCCGATATTCAGGACGCCAAAGTGTGTAGTGAGGCAGTGGGGAAGGGAACACTGACAAAGGAGAGTACTTGCAGGCACGGAGATGGGTTGAAGTGTGTATACTTCAACGCAAGAAGCAGCAGGAATAAGGTGGGTGAACTTAAGGCATGGATCGGTACTTGGGACTACGATGTGGTGGCCATCACGGAAACTTGGATAGAAGAGGGGCAGAAATGGTTGTTGGAGGTCCCTGGTTATAGATGTTTCAATAAGATTAGGGAGGATGGAAAAAGTGGGGGGGGGGGGGTGGCATTGTTAATTAGAGATAGTATAACAGCTGCAGAAAGGCAGTTCGAGGAGTATCAGCCTACTGAGGCAGTATGGGTTGAAGTCAGAAATAGGAAAGGAGCAGTCACCTTGTTAGGAGTTTTCTATAGGCCCCCCAATAGTAGCAGAGATGTGGAGGAACAGATTGGGAAACAGATTTTGGAAAGGTGCAGAAGTCATAGGGTAGTAGTCATGGGCGACTTTAACTTCCCAAATATTGAGTGGAAACTCTTTAGATCAAATAGTTTGGATGGGGTGGTGTTTGTGCAGTGTGTCCAGGAAGCTTTTCTAACACAGTATGTAGATTGTCCGACCAGGGGAGGGGCAATATTGGATTTAGTACTTGGTAATGAACCAGGGCAAGTGATAGATTTGTTAGTGGGGGAGCATTTTGGAGATAGTGACCACAATTCTGTGACTTTCACTTTAGTAATGGAGAGGGATAGGTGCGTGCAACAGGGCAAGGTTTACAATTGGGGGAAGGGTAAATACGATGTTGTCAGACAAGAATTGAAGTGCATAAGTTGGGAACATAGGCTGGCAGGGAAGGACACAAGTGAAATGTGGAACTTGTTCAAGGAACAGGTACTACGTGTCCTTGATATGTATGTCCCTGTCAGGCAGGGAAGAGATGTCGAGTGAGGGAACCATGGTTGACAAGAGAGGTTGAATGTCTTATGAGGAAAAAGGAGACTTATGTAAGGCTGAGGAAACAAGGTTCAGACAGGGCGTTGGAGGGATACAAGATAGCCAGGAGAGAACTGAAGAAAGGGATTAGGAGAGCTAAGAGAGGGCATGAACAATCTTTGGCGGGTAGGATCAAGGAAAACCCCAAGGCCTTTTACACATGTGAGAAATATGAGA
Source organism: Scyliorhinus torazame (assembly GCF_047496885.1). Taxonomy (NCBI): domain Eukaryota; kingdom Metazoa; phylum Chordata; class Chondrichthyes; order Carcharhiniformes; family Scyliorhinidae; genus Scyliorhinus; species Scyliorhinus torazame. Next base: position 166,749,615 of record NC_092712.1, on the reverse strand, counting down.
ATGACGAGAGCGAGGGTAGGTCCGATCAAGGACAGTAGCTGGAGATTGTGTATGGACTCTGAAGAGATAGGAGGGGTCTTGAACGAGTACTTTTCTTCTGTATTCACAAATGAGAGGGGCCATATTGTTAGAGAGGACAGTGTGAAACAGATTGGTAAGCTCGAGGAAATACTTGTTAGGAAGGAAGATGTGTTGGGTATTTTGAAAAACTTGAGGATAGACAAGTCCCTCGGGCCTGACGGGATATATCCAAGGATTCTATGGGAAGCAAGAGATGAAATTGCAGAGCCGTTGGCAATGATCTTTTTGTCCTCACTGTCAACAGGGGTGGTATCAGGGGATTGGAGAGTGGCGAATGTCGTGCCCCTGTTCAAAAAAGGGACTAGGGATAACCCTGGGAATTACAGGCCAGTTAGTCTTACTTCGGTGGTAGGCAAAGTCATGGAAAGGGTACTGAAGGATAGGATTTCTGAGCATCTGGAAAGACACTGCTTGATTATGGACAGTCAGCACGGATTTGTGAGGGATAGGTCTTGCCTTACAAGTTTTATTGAATTCTTTGAGGTGACCAAGCATGTGGATGAAGGTAAAGCAGTGGATGTAGTGTACATGGATTTTAGTAAGGCATTTGATAAGGTTCCCCATGGTAGGCTTCTGCAGAAAGTAAGGAGGCATGGGATAGTGGGAAATTTGGCCAGTTGGATAACAAACTGGCTAACCGATAGAAGTCAGAGAGTGGTGGTAGATGGCGAATATTCAGTCTGGATCCCAGTTACCAGTGACGTACCGCAGGGATCAGTTCTGGGTCCTCTGCTGTTTGTGATTTTCATTAATGACTTGGATGAGGAAGTTGAAGGGTGCGTCAGTAAATTTGCAGACGATACGAAGATTGGTGGAGTTGTGGATAGTGAGGAGGGCTGTTGTCGGCTGCAAAGAGACATAGATAGGATGCAGAGCTGGGCTGAGAAGTGGCAGATGGAGTTTAACCCTGAAAAGTGTGAGGTTGTCCATTTTGGAAGGACAAATATGAATGCGGAATACAGGGTTAACGGTAGAGTTCTTGGCAATGTGGAGGAGCAGAGAGATCTTGGGGTCTATGTTCATACATCTTTGAAAGTTGCCACTCAAGTGGATAGAGATGTAAAGAAGGCCTATGGTGTGCTAGCGTTCATTAACAGAGGGATTGAATTTAAGAGCCGAGAGGTGATGATGCAGCTGTACAAAACTTTGGTAAGGCCACATTTGGAGTACTGTGTACAGTTCTGGTCGCCTCATTTTAGGAAGGATGTGGAAGCTTTGGAAAAGGTGCAAAGGAGATTTACCAGGATGTTGCCTGGAATGGAGAGTAGGTCTTACGAGGAAAGGTTGAGGGTGCTAGGCCTTTTCTCATTAGAACGGAGAAGGATGAGGGGCGACTTGATAGAGGTTTATAAGATGATCAGGGGATTAGATAGAGTAGACAGTCAGAGACTTTTTCCCCGGGTGGAACAAACCATTACAAGGGGACATAAATTGAAGGTGAATGGTGGAAGATATAGGGGGGATGTCAGAGGTAGGTTCTTTACCCAGAGAGTAGTGGGGGCATGGAATGCACTGCCTGTGGAAGTAGTTGAGTCGGAAACATTAGGGACCTTCAAGAAGCTATTGGATAGGTACATGGATTGCGGTAGAATGATATAGTGTCGATTTATTTGTTCTTAAGGGCAGCACGGTAGCATTGTGGATAGCACAATTGCTTCACAGCTCCAGGGTCCCAGGTTCGATTCCAGCTTGGGTCACTGTCTGTGTGGAGTCTGCACATCCTCCCAGTGTCTGCGTGGGTTTCCTCCGGATGCTCCGGTTTCCTCCCACAGTCCAAAGATGTGCAGGTTAGGTGGATTGGCCATGATAAATTGCCCTTAGTGTCCAAAATTGCCCTTAGTGTTGGGTGGAGGTGTTGACTATGGGTAAGGTGCTCTTTCCAAGAGCCGGTGCAGACTCAATGGGCCGGATGGCCTCCTTCTGCACTGTAAATTCAATGATAATCTATGATTAATCTAGGACAAAGGTTCGGCACAACATCGTGGGCCGAAGGGCCTGTTCTGTGCTGTATTTTTCTATGTTCTATGTTCTAGATAACCCTTTTAGGAGTCTGGGCTTTTTACTCTGATCTCTCTTGCCAATGTGACAATATTTATTGACAGATTAAGTGTTTGAAGCCTCTGTTATTGACACTTTAATGGTCTGTTTGATTGACACTTTAGGAACAGTGTTTTTTTTCAAATGAAGATTGTGGATGGATATTATTTTTCTCCCCCCAAGAGTAGGACAACACCTGCCACTGTCTGCATAGGGGTCACTGGTTGTGTATAGATCTGAAGAATGAGCATGGAAGGGGTATAAGTTGGCATGGAGTGTATGAGTGGCCATTGCGATGGGTGGGGGTCAGAGTTGTAATGAAGGGGGCACATTAATATCTTAGCGTTTAAATGGTTCCAAAATTCCCCGCTGAGTCACTGTCTGTGCGGAGTCTGCACATTCTCCCATGTCTGCGTGGGTTTCCTCCGGGTGCCCCGGTTTCCTCCCGCAGTCCAAAGATGTGCAGTTTAGGTGGATTGGCCATGAAAAATTGCCCTCAATGTCCAAAAAGATTAGATGGGGTTATAGAACAGTACAGGCACTTCGGCCCACGATGTTGTGCCGAACTAGTCTGAAACTAAGAGACTCTGCCAAGAAGGGAGGCTGGTGATTTTCTGGAGATAGCTACCGGAGGTATCAGCCTCGTATAAGAATAGGTGCCTTGCTGGACCTCCTTAAAAACCAAGGTCTTGCCGACCTAAAGAGAGACTGTTCTTTGTCTCAAAATAACTGGGGAGTCAAACTCCCCAAGTAAGAAAAAGATATAAATGCTTAAGAAAAGCTGCGAAAGTTGGAGTTTCGCTTGGAGAGCTGTTTAGAATATTACTGGGTGTTTAAACTGCTATCTCGACTCGTAGAGTTCTGCTCTTGATTGAGTGTCGAACTCCGAGACTACTAGCCGTTGTAAGTATGAAATGATTATAGCTTAAGCAATTATGTAGTTAAGGAGTTCACAGGCTAACTCATCACATATCCTGTAATTGTCAAACTGTATCATTTATCAAAAACACTTGTATTACCCTTTTCTCTTTAAATAAATTACATACATATTTTACCATACAGATCCGTGTCTATTTTAATAAAGAAGAGTGACATTTAACTAAGACTCATCATATTCTCACCCTTTGAGGCTATCTGAAGGGTCACTTGCCCATGCATAGCTCTCAAGAATTAGAAATATTTAGTCGACGTTAAGGAAAAAAGATAGCAATCCAAGTCACAGTCTATCCTGTACACTGAAGGTAGTGAAAGCAAGGCACATTGTGTATACTATAATTAGAACTCCCATATAGCGAGTTTTAATTTAGATATTTACAAGACCTTGTCTGGTAGCTTACAACCTCAACTACTCAGGAAGATCTTAGATAGAATACTCCTCAACTGTCACATCTGGCGCTCCAACGTGGAGCCTGAGATTTATTCTTGGGTCTTAACAAATAGACACAATAACTCGCTAGAATATATTTAATTTATAAGCTAAACTAAAACAGTGCACTTTGACCCTTAAGTAAGGTCAGAACAATATAAAATGAAGCTCTAATACCAGCAAAATAAAACCAAATTTGGCTACTATTATTAAACATTGTTTTCTAGTAAAAAAGACCAAGTATATATATTTTTTAATACTTTGGCTATGGCAGCTCAAGCCCATAACAGAATTTCTCCCGGGGAAAAACCATAGACAGGATTGTCAGTTAGAACAGCAGCCAAAGGTTTTCGACTGCAAACCAGTGCTCATCAGACAGGCTTTTGAGATAACAAACAGCCTGTGCTGTAATTCAACACTTTTCTTTCGAGTCAGAGAAATTCCAGCGTTTTAAATTACACAAAAGGAAACCAGTGGATTGTTGAGTTCTCCACCTTTCTGATAAATGTTAATTATTTTAGCAAGCAGTTGATTGGAATTGCTAGAATCCCAAGTTTGAATTACTTGAAATAATGTTCATTTCATTCTATTTGTAAATTAATAGAAACTTAAAAAAAAACTCCGTGGCATCATTTTAAAAGTGTAAATCGGGAGATGACAGTTGGTTTTACTACGGTATAAATCACCGCAGCTAACTCCTACCTCCCAAAAACTGCCAACATTTTTGTGAATGTAAGAAAACTTGTTAAAAGAAAAATTGTTAAGATAAAGAAATTAATTAAGTTGTAAAAGTTATACAAGCTCTTGTTAAGCAAATCTTAAATTCAGTTCTGCGTTAAGATCAGAACTAAGCTTGCAGGTTGCCAGTAATTCAATTTGAATTTTCAAACATTTTAAGTTTTAAAAGAAAACTGTTAAAACCTTTTTCAAACTTTGCCAAGTAACAAAAAATTGCCATTGGTTATAAATAGGCAAATAGTTATTCTTAAGTGACTTTATTATCCCTGCACTTCTGACACCAGCTCAGACAGATATAGGGAGAAAAGCCACTGCAGGGATGAATTATTACAATTCGAATTTGCTCAAGTCAGTCGGTTGCTATTAAATTCAGTCACTGACTCAGCAAACCGTCTGCACCTACAGGATGCAGCACACAGTCAACAACCCCAGGCTGCTAAATACCACGCATTTATTCAGGCTTGCGGAGACCTTGAGGAGCTTTGCCAGCTGTCGGCTACCGAATTAGGAGGACACAGGGACGACCCCTCCACCTCTGGGACACAACCCTGGGGGGGGAACAGGAGCATCAGCTGCCCCTTGTACTCCAGGCAGGAGACAAACTCCTGGTGGAAGGTCCCCAGGAACTCCTGCACGAGCTCCAGCCTCAGGTCCCAGACAGCAGCCTTTTAGACAAACTCCCAGGCAGACACCACCGGGACCCCCTAGGGACCCACAACAGGCAGCACCCCTTCGCCTATTTGAGGACAGAGGTCCGCGACACCCCCAGTACCCTCCTCAACAAGGACGGTATGAGTTCCGAGTTCGAGCTAATATCTGCCCCCCTGGAAGATACCAGGATGATAGAAATCCAGAGGCAACAGCAACAATACCAGGATCAGCCTAGAATTAATGGCAGTACTGGACAAAACAGAGGCCAAGGTAGAAATTCTAAAGGCGTTCCAGCCAACATCGGAGTGTACACCACCTCTAAGAATCACTATTGACTAACAGGCAGGTCCGCTCATAAATTCTCCCAAATAGCTCGCGCTCAATTCCCACACATAAATGCCACCCTGTATCTTAATCCAAAATTACTAACCGCTACAATAGGGGTAATTTTACTCCAAGATACTGGGGCGGAAATGCCCCTCATAGATGAAGGATTTGCCCGCTACCATTCCTTAAACAGAACCATAATAGGGACCAGAAGTGTAAAAGGCATAACTTCAGAAGTAAGACGAATACCATTGGTACAGATCACCCTTCTAGCTAATGATCAAGTAATTAGATGTCAAGCCGGATTATGGCCAAATTTAGACAAAGATCAAGATTGCGACATTATCCTATCCCAAGACATAATTCAAAAGTATGACTTACTTCAATTAGCCCCTCAGGATAACAGGAAAAAACAGTTAGACAAAATTCTTAGGGATAGCCCAGACAAAAACACAAATTAAAAACTTAATTCTCAGACACTGGGACTTATTCCAAAAACATCAGAATCACTGCAGACTGCTAAAAATTCAACCAGTCACAACCGGAGTCAGCAACTTCCCGGTTCAGAAACAATGGTTCATCCAAGACCCGGAGTGCAGAACTGCGCTCTAAAAAACAATCAACTCCCTATGCCAACAAGGCGTTCTGATTAAAAGATCATCACCTTATAATTCCCCTATGTTTGGAATTTCCAAAGCTAAAGGCGGAGTCAGACTTTTAGTCGACTACCGAGAACTAAACCGCGTTACAATTCCAAACGCAGCCCAATCCACTAGCATACAAGAAGTTACACAACAGATTAGCCGAAAAAAGTACAAATCCACTTTAGACTCATCTAATGGCTTCTGGTCACACCCAATCCTCCCCGAGGAGTATATTACACAGCGTTCACTGGTCCTAACGGCCACCAGTACGTCTGGACCCGACTACCGCAGGGCTTCCGCAATTCGCCTCAGCTCCTCACGGCCGGCGTTATTTCAGCAATAGCGCCCATACGTCATAAGTACGATATCGACATCTATGTAGACGACGTGTACGTGACAACTGACACCCGTGAACAACACTTAGAAGCCCTAGACAAAATCGTTACCCTCTTAAAAATCCATGGATACATAGTCGGCCTTAAAAAATGCCCATTGCTTCAAAAAATCAGTTGAATACCTCGGTATCAATGTCACAGACACTGGCCGAGGCCTTACTGACTCCTTTTCCGAGAAACTCTTGGCTATTAAGAATCCTACTTCCCTTAAACAGCTACAATCTATACTGGGACTGCTTAATTTTGCACGGACGTTTGTACCAGCATTCGCTCCACTTTCAGCTCCCTTGTATGAGTACTGTATCCCGACAAATAAACCTTTCTGCTTCCCGGAGCATGCAAAGGAAGCTCTTACACAGCTAATTCTTGCAGTAAAAAATGCCACCGACCTTAGCTCAAGAGACCCATCCAGGGATATCTGTCTTATCCCTTGGTTCGCTTCCCAAGCAGCCTGTGCAGCCTGCTTCGATGAGGGGGCCACGACGCCATTCCAATATCTCTCCCTTAACTTCTCCCCCTGTGATGTGGAGATGCTGGTGTTGGACTGGGTTGAGCACAGTAAGAAGTCTTACAACACCAGGTTAAAGTCCAACAGGTTTGTTTCTTATAGACAGATTCAAAGATGCCCGACAATGCTTGGAATACGAGCATTAGCAGGTGATTAAATCTTTACAGATCCGGAGATGGGGTAACCCCAGGTTAAAGAGGTGTGAATTGTCTCAAGCCAGGACAGTTGGTAGGATTTCACAGGCCAGATGGTGGGGGATGAATGTAATGCGACATGAATCCCAGGTCCCGGTTGAGGCCGCACTCATGTGTGCGGAACTTGGCTATAAGTTTCTGCTCGGCGATTCTGCGTTGTTGCACATCCTGAAGGCCGCCTTGGAGAATGCTTACCTGGAGATCAGAGGCTGAATGCCCTTACTCCCCCTGTGAACAGAGATTGACCACCTTAGAACGCTGTATGGTCCTCATCCTACATGCGTAAGATCCTTGCGGAAGGTTCAGGCCAATGCACGCGTTATAATTAAAACTGGTTTTCCCCAACTAAGATCACAGGAAGGAATGCCAGGGAACGAACGCAAAGCAACCCAGACCAGATACACTAAGTGGCACCATCTTTTACATGATACCTCACTGAGCTTTGAATATAATGAAAAATACTCGCAGAATATACTCCATTTTCCCGGTTTTGAAAAACTGGACAAAGAGGAGGACCCGGATATTCCGAGTCTCGAACTTACAGTATGATGAGTTATGCCTACTTATTTCCGGGAAAACCCCGTGCGGATACCCATCAAACTATAACTATCATTGCGACGAAATGAGAAGAGTTTTGGTTATTATTCCAAGAAAGGAGGCCAAGGTTATCCCACCGGCAAGGTAACGCCTAAGTTTACTACATGAGGCCCACGTTAGCCATGGTTCCGGCCATCCTGGAGCCAAGGCAACAATGGCTAAACTACTGCTCACCTATTGGCGGCCTTTTATATTAACTGATTGCAAAATATTTGTGGCAAATTGTCCTCAGTGCCTCCAGACCTCGAAAGGAGGAGGAGTCACCAGATCTAAATTCATTACAAGAGCAAAACCAGACGCCCCCCACCATGTGTGGCAGGCTGATTACATGGGACCCTGTACGCCCTCTACTGGGCACCCTCCTTATACAGGCTGACGAATGTGATATAAAATAGTTACTTTAGAGATACTAGTTAATGTAATGTAGAAATAAGCCACTTTGATTCTGGCAGTTAGGGACAAAGGGGTTTGAGACCGCATGGAAAAAGCAGGAAGAGGTGTGTCTATGAGAGTGATGCTGCATTGATAGGGGCCAGAGAAAGGGATTGGAAGTGAGCCAATCAGAATAGATCGAACAGGTCAGGAGGGACATAGGCTGACCTATGTCCGTCGAGTATGTGAAACTTGATACCATTTGAATTGATTTGCAGAGATCCCTTTGTTTCTTTGTTCATTCGCTTTCTGGGATATAGGAAACTGGATGTCTCTTATATTTCTATGAAATGAATCAAGCTTGCAAGCTAAATAAATAACTTCTTTTTACGTGCGAATCCATCTCAACTTTTATTGAGGCCAGACTGACAGAGAAAGAAATTTGGGGATCTACATTTGGTGCCGAAAAGCCGGGATTTCTTAGGGCGATCCTGATCCAACTGCGAAATCAGAATTAGACTGATTATGAACAGGAGGATGGGGAACAAAGGGCCCTCAATGTAGAACTGGAAAACGACCGCGCATTGATTGTTCCCCTCTTCTTATCGTCTGATTAGTCTGGTCACTCGCGGTTGGCACAGAAAGACCGCCTCGACGAAATCACAGGTCAGTCTGGGGATTAGCACTTTAATTGATGGGATTTCATATTGTTGTTTCGGCTTGGGTTAGGGTTTTGGGCTGATGGGACTTCATTAATGAAGGTTCAGTCTATTATATGGGTTCAGAGGCTGATGTGACTTCATTAATGAAGGTTCAGTCCATTATAACTGTTTTTAAATCTGAAGATGGTTCAACTCTATGTGTGAGTGTTTTAAAATATATAGTTGATTAAGCTAAAATTGTCTCCTTGGACTGTAAAGTTCCGAGGTCTAGTTGAGATTGTGAGGAATGCTGCATATTGGTTGAAGCAGAAGTCTCTCAAAGGGTTAACAGCAGCAGGCGGAGTTGAAAACAGACAGTGCTTCTCACTCAGGCTTTGAGATAACAGCAGCAGCCTTAGTGTAATCGGATACCTTTCCTTTGAGTCAGTGAACACCAGCAAAGTTACGTTTTGAATTAATTAAAGGAAACCAGTGGGTTTCTCCACCTCTTTGATAAAAGTTATTATTTTCGAAAGCAATTGATTGAAATTGCCAGAATCTTAAGTTTTACTTACTTGAAATAAGGTTTATCTCATTTTATCTGGAGATTAATAGAAACTTAAAGAAGATCATGGACACCATTTTAAAAAGTGTCAATCTGGAGATGATAGTTGATTTTGCTAATACTTATGTGTATGTAAAAGAAAAAAAAAAAACTTGTTAAAAGAAAAATTGTTAAGATAAAGAAATAATTAAGTTGTAAATGTTATACAAGTTTGTGTTAAGCAAATTGTAAATTTAGTTCTGAGTTGAGATCAGAGCTAAGCTTGCAAGTTGCAGTAATTCAATTTGAATTTTCAAACATTTTTAAGTTTTAAAAAAAAGAGAGCAAATAGAGAAAAGAAGGACACAGATCTTGAATGCATTGAATAGCACATTTCAAAGGCCCATAAATCTTTCTGTTATCTTAGACCTAAAACCTAGGAAGATTGAAGAGCCAGAGGAATTTCTGGAGCATTTTAATGAAATCCACCGGGGGCAGTCAGGCGATTTGCTGTATCAAAATGGTCAGAATTCCCCTCAATACTGTGCTATGTTAATGCATTGCCTACCACCTTCTGTGGTTACTGCTGTGAAATGTAATAACATGAATTGGACAGAGAACGACCCTTCCCAGATGGCAAGGGCAGTCAGATTTTACTGGAAGGAGGGTGTAGGCCAAGAAGGAGGCTCAGTTACAAAGGTTAAGACAGAGTATGTAATGAAAAAGGATGATCTGCGACCCCAACAAGCGGCAGAAATGGTAGTTTACCAGCAGGAGCCCCAATATAGTGACTTTGGGTGGGTGGATCAGCGAAGAGGAGGATGAGACAACAGTGCTATATTTCTATCACCCCCCCGTGGTGGACGTTAGACGTTGAACAGTCACTGCATCACGTTACCCTGGCCTATGACAGAACTGGACGAAACAGGGAGTTGGAGGACAAATACCGGCCATTACTTGAGACCGAATGGCCAGTCAAGGTTACAGCCACAGTCACGGGAAAAGAAGGTACAGCCGATTTTGTTACAATATCACCACATTTATGGCCACAGTCAGCTTCGGTAAGCCCTCATATTACACGTCAGGTCCATGACCAGTACCATGCCAGGGATATGGGGCGAATGGTCAGCATCTTACCGCAGCTCGTCAGAATAGGTATGAGATATACCTTTTGAACAATCCACGTCTGACATTTAAATACTGTACCACTATCAATCCAGCCTGTTTTCTTAGTGGTCCCCCTGTCCATGAAGACGCACCTGGCCACGACTGTTTAGCCTTGATTCAGGAAACTACCATAATAAGGGGCGATTTGAGTGACATTTCGTCAGAACAACCTGACATGATTATGTGTGGTCAAATATCCCACCGGGGTTTAGTTAATGACCTACTGCAGGCCCTCCTTATGCCCGCGCAGATTTCCGTTATTAAATGCGCTGCCCACACGAATGGTACAACCCCAGTTGACGTTGGTAATGAACGAGCAGATCGTGCAGCGCGCACAGCCGCACAAATTCAGCAAGTGATGGTGCCTAAAATGTTAAGTCAGACTAAACGATCTACTATGAATATGTCTGCTTCTGACAAGCCAATGCCAACCATCCAAGACGTCATAAGGTTACAGGAGGACGCTCCTGAGAGTGATAAACAAATGTGGAAACGGTTAGGTTGTACATATGATTCGGTTTCCTCTTTATGGACCACGCCTGCACATCAGACTTGTATGTCTGATGTGCTGGCTTTATGGGTCATTGAATGTGTACACTTTGCAACTCATTGTGGGGCTCGAGGGACTAGTGATTTGTTGCTGGACACTTGGTGGCACCCTAAAATGCAGGGGTTGGCCCAAAGTATCAGTAATCGGTGTTTGATTTGTCAGCAATATAACACCGGAAAAGGTATCCCTTGTGGGAAGGGGCAAACCCCGTTGCCCAGTGGTCCCTTTGAGACGCTCCAAATGGATTACATTGAGTTGGAAAGGTGTCAATGTTACAAATATGTTTTGGTCATTGTGGATGTGTTCAGCAGATGGGTCGCGGCGTATCCGACTATCGATAATAAAGCTGCTACTGTGGTTAAAGTCTTGATGAGGGAAATCATTCCCCGGTACGGTATACCAGCTCAGTTAAGTTCTGATTATGGGCCTCATTTTATTGGACAAATTAACAAGGAGTTTTGCTCCCAGTTGGGCATACGCCAGCAGTTACACTGTGCTTACAGACCGCAGGCGGCCGGGTTGGTTGAGAGACACAATCAGACCCTCAAAACTAAATTGGCTAAATTAAGAGCAGACACGGGACTGACATGGCTTAAGTTGCTCCCCGTTGCCCTCTTCCAGCTGTGGGTTACACCTGCGGGACCAGCCCGGCTCTCTCCCGCCGAGATTCTTTATGGCAGGCCTCTTAGAACTCCTTGGAGCCTGCAGGTTCCCAGACGGGTTCAGTTTCATCAGATGACTGAAGAAATGACCACCTATGTTCTAGCCCTTACGCAAGTGCTCAAGGAACTCCATGGCCAAGTCCGCGCGGCTCACGAGCCATTGCCCCCAGTACCTAGCTCACTTTCAGTCCAGCCCGGTAGTTATGTCATGGTCAAAAATTGGGCTAGGAAGGGGTCGGAGCCGCGATGGGACGGGCCCTTCCAAGTTCTCCTTACCACCCCCACAGCAGTTAAAGTGGAGGGGCGAAGTGCTTGGGTCCACCTACATCACTGTAAATTGAGTCCATCTCCACTACTGTAAAAGGTCGGATACTAACCTGCCTCCCTTCTCCAGTGCTATTTTACAGGTGTGGAGCATGATGGAGTGGCTACGCATCGTCTGTCTGATATTTGGCCTCACTTCGCTTGGCGTGTTATTGGCGATGGACATGGAAAAGGGGATTATGTATCTGTGTAGCCCCAACCAATCTACAAGGATACATCACCTATGCAAAGGTGATGTTCTTCACTGCCCCCATATACGAGGACATGGTATCGACTCATGGAAGGTCATCAAAGTTAAGGAGAATGCAGGAGTCATGAAGCAGCTGCACCGGTCCCGGCGATGGGAAGGGAACATTATATGGACATTGCCTTGTTTTTGGAATACATGTAAATTTGATTTTGGATGTGTTAAGAGTGGTACAATAAAGGTAAAATCAGGCTGTCAGAAGAGTGTAGGAAGAGACCATGAGAAAGAGAAAGGGACTAGAGAGAGGACGGGGCGTATGAGAAGGGAAGTACAGCTAGAACGTAGGTTACCGGGAGATACACTTAAGATAATTAAAGGCCAAACTGAGGAAAACCCGGGTAGTATGAATCTCTTCTACCAGATTTACCACCGTCTGTATGGCCAGGGACGGGTTGTCTGCTACCCAAACCCCGCAGCGGTGTCTAGGTTATTTTCTGTTTCACCGCTTTGGGGCACTCCCCAAACGGTGGTTCATTGTCAGCATTCCGAGCCATTGCCCGAGCAAGTCACTCTTCCTTACGATCCGGATTCAGCACCACCGGCTATTTGCCTTCCCCTTCCTCGGGATAATTCCCATTCACAGTACGATAGGCTGCGACGGTGGAGGGCGTACATACCTAGCCACTTCACTCCCAATAGGGATTCCCGGTCGTACGAGAATTGCTTCAGCAGTGAAGGATATGGCTGTTTGCTGGTAGAGGTGGACACAAATATAACATGTCTGTTTCCCACCTGTACGGACAGGAGGTGCCATATCACCCAGGCGTCTGGCCAATGCGTTTGTTACAACATCACTTGCGTTCCATTGAACGCCGGCCTCCAGCTCCTCTGTGGCTGGGCGAATGTCTCTCATATCACTGTTGGGACTAGGGCTTTCCGCATTGCTGGGCGGCCCGAATGGGCATTTCAAAGTTGGATAAACTGGGCTACTGGGAGGTCCTTACGCAACCGATATGCTGATTGTGATGCTAGTCTCCACACGGAACAAGGATACTACTTTTTATTTAATGGTACGGCGACCAACGTTTTGTCACCCCCATTTCCCCGCCGAATTGCTATAGGGACTCTAGTCCCTACCACAGTCCCCTGCCCTTCGGCGTGGAACCTGCATAATCAGTTAGCACGCCGGGCAGTCTCTGCTGAATTTTGCGAGAACTGGAAAAAACCTCAGGTTCTTGCACCCAACCGGGGCCACTCAGCCGGGTGGGGCATTCTGAGCGTATTGACACTGGGAGGTGTGGGGGGTTCCTTGGCTGTTAGTGATCGGAATTATTTTATTTGCGGCCTTACCATCTTGGGAAATGAAACCTTGGGAGCCCTCGGGGCAATAACTAAGGAGTTGTCTCAGCTACGGTTGTTTGCAATGCAGAACCGGTATGCTCTTGACTATCTTCTGGCCCGTGAGGGTGGGGTATGCGCCATAGTACAGGGCAAGTGTATCATGGGTGTTCAGGACTTGACCGCTAACATTACTAAATTTATGGATCGCATACGGGATCACTTGGACGGGATGCAGGATCCTGGCTCTTGGGGTAACTGGGGATTTGGAGGATGGAAGGACTGGTTGATAAATATGGCCATGTATCTAGTGGTAGCTATCGGCTGCATCTTTGTGGGCCTGGCCATCCTTAAATGTGTGATAGGTAGAATGCGGGGTGCACTAGATCAGATCACCGCCCCAATCACCGGAAAAAAAAATTTAACTGTTAAAATCCATGAGGGTGAGGCAGATGAAGGGGGGCTAAGACAGGAATTGGAAATGCAGCGACGGATCTTTTTAGATGAGGAACCGTAGCTATGGATTGGATAGTTCGGTTATCATGGAATGATAAAAGGAGGGAATGACGAATGTGATATAAAATAGTTACTTTAGAGATACTAGTTAATGTAATGTAGAAATAAGCCACTTTGATTCTGGCAGTTAGGGACAAAGGGGTTTGAGACCGCATGGAAAAAGCAGGAAGAGGTGTGTCTATGAGAGTGATGCTGCATTGATAGGGGCCAGAGAAAGGGATTGGAAGTGAGCCAATCAGAATAGATCGAACAGGTCAGGAGGGACATAGGCTGACCTATGTCCGTCGAGTATGTGAAACTTGATACCATTTGAATTGATTTGCAGAGATCCCTTCGTTTCTTTGTTCATTCGCTTTCTGGGATATAGGAAACTGGATGTCTCTTATATTTCTATGAAATGAATCAAGCTTGCAAGCTAAATAAATAACTTCTTTTTACATGCGAATCCATCTCAACTTTTATTGAGGCCAGACTGACAGAGAAAGAAATTTGGGGATCTACAAGGCCAAAACCAGTACATCTTAAGTAGTTGTTGACACCTGTACCTCCTACACGTGGTTGGCGCCCACTACTCGCTGTACGGAAAGCGCAACTGTCAATGCATTCAAAAACATCATTTTTCCCTGCGCTGGTTACCCCCTCCGTCTCCGCACAGATCGTGGATCTGCCTTTGTTGGAAAGGCGTTCCAGAATATGTGTACTGACAGAGGTATTAGATGGGAACACAGCACTCCTTTGCACCCGTAATCAAGTGGGTTGGTGAAGCGGCGTAACCAAGATGTACAGCTTTGCATGACTAAACTGCTAATGACACGAGGACGCAGTTGGGCCAAATTGGTGCTGGAGGTACAGCTGGCAGTCAACAATCTACCCCTGAGTCACGTAGGACCTGAAAAACATATCACACCTTACTTTTTAATGTTTAAGGTACAAATGAATACCGCCCAGCAGGCATCTGAAGGTGTAATTCCTCAGTACAACCCAGAATTAGCCCCAGAAATGATTGGCTTATTGTCTCAAATGCAGCCTCCTAAACCGCCAGAACCCAGTGAGTGGTCACCACAAGAAGGTGACTGGGTACAAGAAAAGAAGAATCCTAAAAATACCTTACTTAGACCGAAATGGAAACCCCCCCCCCCCCCCCGTTTGTGTCAAACAGGTCCAAGGTCGGACGCTTCTAATTGACCACGGGACGAAAGGTACCAAACTAATATCCATTGTTAATTGTCCACCAGTTCCCAAAGCCTTTGAACCACAGGTAACAACAAAATGACAAGTTGGTATGCGCAGTATGAGGTTAGATCCCATAACGAGCCAGAATTAGATGAACCTCCAGAGGAAATACCTCTGACTCAAGTTATTACTACACCTGGGAAGATCTGTTTTAAAGGTCACCCTCAACTTCTAAAGTTTAAGGCCAAAATACAAAATACATATTCCCAAAAGTGATGGTCCAGAAAGCAGAAATGCCAGTGCTGCTGTCTTACCGTACTCAGCATTACCTTTTCACTTATCCTTTTTAGCCTCATACTTGGCACTATTACGGTCTCACTCACTGCAACGTGAACTTTAGACCTAAACTCTAATATAGGCCAGGACCTTAACTATACAGAACTGAATGATAATGACAATAATAACAGGCAAAACCGACACCTAGTATCATTGGAAGAACCGAACTCCACGGTCTCCGTACCTTCAGATGCGCCGATTCAACGATCATGGGTCAAAGATGGTATTATTGCCTATACTGACCTCCATCCCACAGTAAGGGCGGCAGGAACTATCATAGTTCCACACACCTTAGTCCTAGACACAGATGTCATTTCAGCCCAACTCATGCTAAACGAATATAGACATAAACTTGACCTCCAAAAGACAGTGGCATCTGCTATCAGACAGCTGAAATTAACCTCTCCCCAGCTGAAGCTTGCTCAATTTACTGAACTAGAAGAAGACATCCTTCAGTATGCACAATGTTATATCGTCACGCTGCCCGAAGCCTGACCACCGGTCACTCTAAAAACGGACCAATGTACTCCGCTGCTATCCTTAGATGAATACACATTTTCGGACAATGGACGACGATCAGTCATAAATTTCTTCCCTCTCCAGACAGAGAAGGTGCGGTGCCAAATGGCATATTTACGCAATTTCGGAATCAATTCCTACTGTTCCTCTCCAGGCTCTAACAGGACACACATTCAAAATGTCATCAATTACTCGACCCCTGACTACCATATGCCTCAACTCATGGTTGGTGAACATATTATTTGTTCCACTTCCTTCTATAGACCTGGTACAAAAAATCCAGAGACCCCGTTAAAGATTCTATTAATTTCCTCAAGTCACTAGCACAAAATTCGTCCAACAACAACCATCCCGATACGTGCCTACATATCCTCCAAGGCACCAATCATTCAGGTTCATGCCAAGATTTCTTTCAACCTATCACTTTTCGTGACATTTGCAGGCACCCCCTATGGGTTGACCTCCTCAATCAATCCTTATCAAACCATACAATTGGCAGGAGATTGAACGGAAAAGGTATGGGAGCTTGTCCACTAGAAAACAGCACCACCCAGAGGGTAAAGAGGGGGTTCCTGCAGCGCAGTAGGGACAGAGGGGGACTGGCACTGCCGAGTCGGAGTGACTATTATTGGGCCGCCAATGTGTCTATGATATGTAAGTGGATGAGGGAAGAAGAAAGGGCGGCGTGGAAAAGGCTGGAGATGGCGTCCTGTAAGGGAACAAGTTTAAAAGCACTGGCGACGGCGCCGTTACCGTTCCCCCAAACCCAGTGGTGGTGGCGACTTTGAAGATTTGGGGGCAGTGGAGACGACATAGGGGAGTGACGGGTGCCTCGGTGTGGTCCCCGATAAGAAACAATCACAGGTTTGTCCCGGGGAGGATAGATGGGGGATTCCAATCTTGGCAGCGAGCAGGAATTGGGAAGTTGAAGGACTTGTTCTTGGACGGGACGTTCGCGAGTTTGGGAGCATTGGTAGAAAAATACGAGTTGCCACCTGGGAATGCCTTCCGATATATGCAAGTGAGGGCATTTGCAAGGCAACAGGTGAGGGAATTTCCGCAGCTCCCGGCGCAAAGGATCCAGGACAGAGTGATTTTGGGGGCATGGGTCGGTGAAGGTAAAGTGTCCGATATATACAGGGAAATGGGAGACGATGGTAGAGGAGCTGAAGGGTAAATGGGAGGAGGAGCTGGGGGAAGAGATTGAGGAGGGGCTGTGGGCAGATGCCCTAAGTAGGGTAAATTCCTCGTCCTTGTGTGCCAGGCTTAGCCTGATCCAATTCAAGGTTCTACACAGGGCGCATATGACGGGAGCAAGGCTGAGTAGATTTCTTGGAGTGGAGGATAGGTGTGGGAGGTGCGCGGGAAGCCCGGCGAACCACACCCACATGTTTTGGTCATGTCCGGTATTGCATGGGTTCTGGGTGGGTGTGGCAAGAGTGATCTCAAAAGGTGATGGGGGTCCGGGTCGAACCGAGCTGGGGGTTAGCTATATTAGGGGTTGCAGAAGAGCCGGGAGTGCAGGAGGCGAGAGAGGCCGATGTTTTGGCCTTTGCGTCCCTAGTAGCCCGGCGAAGGATTCTACTTATGTGGAAAGAAGCCAAGCCCCCGGGCATGGAGGCCTGGATAAACGACATGGCAGGGTTTATAAAATTGGAGCGAATAAAATACGCACTAAGAGGTTCGGCTCAAGGGTTCACCAGGCGGTGGCGACCGTTCCTCGACTATCTCGCAGAGCGAGAAGGGAAAACAGGAAAGACAGCAGCAGCAACCCAGGGGGGAGGGGGTATTCGGTGTTTGGGTTTTTTGTTCTTTTCTTTCTTTCCATGCTAGTTGTTTATATTTATTTTTTCAGTATTATTATTTCTCTTTTCTTGTTCTTTTTCTGCACTTGTTGTTAGTTTAATATATTGTTTAAATAACGGTCAATGTACATTTTGTTACAAAGTTGTAAAAATGGCAAATTCTTTTTGATCGAAAAACTTTAATAAAATATATTTTTTAAAAAAAAGAAAACAGCACCATTACTAAAGTTGTACTAATAATCTCACAGCTTCTATCTCAACAGATAACAGGAACCAGAATATCACCTTCAGATCTCTCTATCTTGTCCTATTAGAAAATGAGACCCTCCTACACTCGCTTCACCAAGCGTTAACTCCTATCCCCTTTTGGAACACTACCCTGGCAAACAGCGCAGGAAATTCAACTGCAGCAATTGACTGTGCCTTGCTCCAGCAGCTTGATTGCCACCTCAGGAATAAACTCCCCTCTTTCATCTCCAACTTCAAACGCGATGGTCATCTTCTTGAACTTCCCTCAGGCCTCGTACATATCGCATACAATCTCACCGCGCCTCAGCCCATGGCCAACCGCGAATGAAGATCGATTTCCGCTCAAATAGTTAAGGGACAACAAATCTCTGTCGACCTTTTCTCCAGGTTTTTATCCTGGAATAAGGAACTGACGAACAACCAGCAGAATATTGCTCACCATATTATTTCCCTTGGGAAACACTCGGCCCAGGGACTCGCCCTCTCAGCATCAGCTATGTTACATTTAGGGGCCAAATTATCGATCACTAAAACTTATTCGCAACTACTTAGAATTATTAACGCTTTCCAGTAGGCCATGTCCCCTGGGAAGAGTTAGAACAATCAATCGATGAATACGTGTCTTCAGACTAACATCTGGCTGGTTTACAAAGAGGAGAAACTACCATAAAACTTTATAACATCATTACTTCTAATCCTGAAGATCCTGCTGGGGATATATTAGGTGGTATGGTAACTAGATATTACCAAAGACGTCGGTATAAGATTCAGCTTGTATTCTCAATACCTATGTTTCATGAAAATGGAGTGTCATTATTTACCTACTTTTTGGCCAACATTGGCATTCCCCACTGTAGGTCCAAACACTGTACCCTGATACAGATAAAACCAGACTATAATGTTGGTATAAGTGAGTTGCCCCTTAAAAACCAGACGACCTTATTACACGCCTCAACTAACATTACCTGGCTCACGGCTAAATTACGCCCTCAGGGATCCTTCTACATCGCTGATGACTGGACACCAGGTCACCTCTGCGATACCAGTGCACATGGTTGCCCTGTAATAGCCACGCCCATCACACAGGCATTCCGCTCCTACTTCTCCATGGCCAACGGCTCAACCATTATAGCCAAAGCAACATTTTGCGAGGATAGCTCACTTCCAGTCGGCACTTGGCTGGTTACCCCGACGGTTAACCACACTAGGTGTTGTGGCTATTTATTACCGCCAGTCACACAAACTAAGCAGTCAACCTACTGCCCCCCGGCGGTGGATCCATTCCTAAGGCTAATTATCTCACAAATAATGGATGCCGCAATGGTCATCATACAGGAGCCATTAGTCCTTACATATACAGATTGGGACATCGAGAAACAAATAAAACACCTCCAGGCCCACATGAAGTCAATAGACACTTCCTATACTGAAGCCATAAGAGAATTATTTGCTGTATTAGGCAAAACCATGAAAAACGCCTTCCCGAGACTGGCAGATGCATTCTCATCTATTGTTGACTTCGCCAACACGGCCTCCAGAATGCTGGTTTGGCGACATGTTAGGATTAGGAAAATACCTAAAATATGGTTCAATTGGGATTGAAGGCATAGTACTAATACATTTCCTTCGCCCAAATAGATAATTGACAGTTATGGATCAATTATTACCTTACCCCTTCACGCGCTACGCCTTTCACGCCATACGTCTCGCACAATGTGGTTTCTACCTCTGCTTTATTGACAGATAATCGTGACTCTTTGCTGAGGGAAGAGCCTAGCATTGGGCTGAGACTGGATATACTTCCAGAACGACAAGACGTTGATGTCAATATGTCAGACAGTAACTTCGATGTGTCTCTCTTTGACTAAAAATTATAAGACAAAAAATTTGTTTTTACGACCCTTCTACTTCCCCTTTTTGGCTCCTTGGACACTCGTATTTCTACCGGTCTGCTCAGCAGCCTAGGTGGCCAAGAAGAGGATATGACCAGCAACTTGTGAATTATGACTTGCAGATTATGTCCCCCTGATTTACAGATTATATCCCCCTAGTCTGCCTCACCTTTCTGTTACACTTTCCCAATATATAGTATTGACCTAACACTTCCCCAATATTGTATTCTCCATTGCCATATGAACAAAGAACTTTGATATTATTAAAGGAGGATATATTGTGGCATTTGCCTTTATACCTCTTACCCGGATTATAATGTGCCTTATCAATACTAGATTGGCACAGATCACCTTGGAGCTTCAACTGCCAAAGCCAAAATTTGAACCAAAGCAGAAGACCAACCGAAAACAAATCTACAAACCATTATGTCTGATAATCCAACCTTCTGCTCCCCCTACTGCACCGTCCTCCAGCAATGGGGCTCAGCAAATCAATACTACTCAATCCAAACTGATCAACAAAGACAAGAGACCCTTTATACTCTGCGAAAGCTGCAACAATTATTGCTTGAGCATCGCGCCCCCTTATGCGGAGAATTGATATACCAATTCCTATATCTACGCTGGACCGAGGACTGGACCTCTTGCCTCACCTTGATGACCACGCCAACTGATGATCATCTAAATTTCAATTTCTATACACACCACCTGGAAAATTTGGAAAAAGACCCTGGACATGGAGACGCGTTAACCTTTTGCATATCAAATAATGGCACCTTCACTTGCAATAAAGTGCAGTTCCATGTTGGAGTAACTAAAGGAGAAACTTCTCACTCCTATACTTGCCCTTACATTCCAGAGCAACCAGAAGAAACCCTTTTGCAAGGCCTTCCTGAATCTAATTATGAGTAAGGCCTTCCTGAAAGCCCATACTAGCCATTGTAATCTAACCACAAGAATGCCTATCTTTGCCCACAATCATCCCGTGAAGCAAAGGCACCTTAGACAATTGCAGTGTGTAACCTGTTCCAACCAGAATATTTACTGGAAGTACTCTCCCATTTGTCTGCACTGTTTGATCCAAGCATGGGAATTTAATATGGAAATAGAAATTTGTTTTAACTATGACCCAAGGTCCTCCGACCCAATAATTTCAGATCCCCAAGTACCTGATAACTATGAAGCCGATTCTAGGCTGGCAGAAAAAATAATCCTGAAATTAACTTCTTGTAAAATAGCACCTCAAATAGGATGTACCCCTGAACCAGCCCTCAAAATACTGACCATGGAAAAAGAAACAAACTCCATTCAATCCAATATGTACACTCTGAGCAGGAGGATATGCCAACTGCCTCCAAACCAGGCAAAACTACCCAAATACCATGACACTAGCAGAGCTCCTACAGACAGACAGTTTCTGTATGACCTACCCAGATGATGGTAGCTGGATGGTCTGCCTGGAAAGGATAGTGTCCCTTAGAGGACAGGAAGACGTCCATAAAGTAACAAGACAAGCCGATACCCAAAACGTCCAAGAAATATTTTCAGTCCTTTCAGATTGGGAAAATGTTCTGTATGCCAAGAACGCCCGAGATGAGAACAGATTGATTGATCAATTTAAGAAAGAATTCAAGGAATTCTCCCTCTGCCATGGATGGGGACACAACCAAACCCCATACCCCCTGGCCTATGAGCACACGGAAGCTAAATTTTCCAACCTTACGCTGAAAATGGTCTGTGACGAAGTAAGTCACGGAATTGGATTTGGTCCATGGCAATTGGATGCCCAAAAAATACACCAAATGGAAATAGCCAAATTAACCATGTATGGTCATTCTCCACTCCATGTGAGTACCTACAAAATCTACCTGAACGACCCCAGGGCATCAACCCAGAATTTTGCAGATTGGGTAAAAAACAAAGAAAACCTGCTGAAAGGAACTGGCCGAATGGATTTAGAGAGCTGCAGAAAGCCACACTAAGATAAGCAAGTAGTGATGTCCACCAGAGATAGGATAGATGGGACTTACCCCACCTAGGCACTAACTCTAACTGACTAGACCTGCCTTGTCTTTCCAGATTGGCCAACCCGGCTATGTCTCCATATACTTGAAGGATACTCAGCCTATGGAGAAAGATCATGCTCATTACTCTTGTATAATCTACGATTTTAATTCTAATTAGCATTAGAAAACCTTAGGAATAGCTTGCCTTATAACAGGAAACTGTAACATTATTATTGAATGCATTAACCTTAGATTACTGTACCTTCGAAACAGAAATCGATTTCCTGAACAAAATACCCACAGTCCATATCTTGCTAAAAGAAAACTGCCCGTAACACTAATCCCAGAATCACACTTAACATGAGGAAAATTACAAAGCAAAACTCCTCTTGGGATTCTGTTGTTATCTCCTCTTATTATGGACATTCAAAAGACGCTTATTCGGAAATCAGAAGCATATTTCATGGGAAAAACACCCATGAAGGACTGGTGGCAGAATCAACCCTTTTCCAAACAGTTAGAAGGAAAAGAGGAATGCAACAAAGATGGACATTCATTCAATATGAACCATGACCATAAAAAGCGAAACTCAAGGACATTCATCAAGAAAACTATCCGAAGAAAATATGAGCCACCAGACTTATTTCGTTCAAGAGGAGGATGTGGCGGTATCCACCTATATTAAAGGCTGATCAGAACTGATTTTATAGTAAATCATATATTCACTGTAGATTAAAAACTGATCAGAGCTGATGCTATATTAAATCATATATTTAACACTATATTAAAAACTGATGAAGTCCATTATCAATGTAAACCATTACTTATCGCAATAATGTTTTTAATATGTATTACAGACATTATCGTTGCAAGAGTCCAGGTGCAGTGAACTCATTAAGTCTTGTGGCCTTGTCTGGAAATAAGCTCTGCCAACTAAGGGTATCACTTGTAGAGTGGCCTGTGACTGTTGAGGAGTATTTATCTAAGATCTGCCTGATTAGTTGAGGTTGTAAGCTACCAGACAAGGTCTTGTGAATATCTAAAGTAAGACTCGCTATATGGGAGATCTAATTATATTATACACAATGTGCCTTGCTTTCACTACCTTCAGTGTACAGGAGAGACTGTGACTTAGATGACTATCTTATCCTTAACGTCGACTAAATATTTCTAATTCTTGAGAGCTAGGCATGGGCAAGTGACCCTCCAGGTAGCCTCAAAGGGTGGGAATATTATGAGTCTTAGTTAAACGTCACCCTTATTTATTAAAATAGACAGGGATCTGTATGGTAAAATATATACGTAATTTATTTAAAGAGAAAAGGGTAATACAAGTGTTTTGATAAATGATACAGTTTGACAGTTACAGGATACGTGATGAGTTAGCCTGTGACCTTCTTAACTACATAATTGATTAAGCTACAAACATTTCATACTCACAACGACTAGTTGTCTCGGAATTCGATGCTCAATCATGAGCAGAATTCTACGAGTTGAGATTGCAGTTTAAACCCCAGTAATATCCTAAACAGCTCTCCAAGCAAAAACTCTAACTTTCACAGCTTTTGCTTGAATATTTATATTGTTTTTACACTCAGGGAGAGCTAGGGAGTTCGAGGGGAGGTTTAATATAGCCCCTGCTTCTGAAAAACAAGTTAACTCCCCACAGTTATTTCGAGACAAAGAACAGTCTCCCTCTTGGTTCGCAAGGCCTTAGTTTCAGGGAGGCCTAACAGGGCACCTGTTTCTAAAGATACGAGGTTGATACCTCCGGTAGCTATCTCCAGAAAAACACCAGCCTCCCTTCTTGGCAGGGTCTCTTGCCAAGCAGTAGCCCCCATAGTAGCAAGGCCACTCTACAAATGATATCCTCCCTGAGTTGGCAGAGCTTATTTCCAGACAAGGCCGCAAGACTTAATGAGTTCACTGCATCTGGACTCTTATAAAGATAATATATATTTAAAAACATTATTGCGACTTTCGGGTGCGGCGATGACCAGCTAGGTCGCACGTTTCGGCAGCTCCCAGTGGAACGGACTTTTGGGCTCTTGATAGGAGCCCCAACGGCAATTCTAACGGCAAAAAACACTGCTGGAATCCAGAAGGGAATCCCCCCTGGACACGGATGGAAAAAAGAGAGGAAAGTGGCCGGATTGCGGTGGATCCTCTAGAGCAGCAGCCAGGAAGGCAGGCACAAAGCAAGATGGCGTCGGAAGGAGGCAGTTTAATATGGGGCCCTGACCAACAAGAGTTCCTGCGGCGTTGCGTGGAAGAACTCAAAAAGGAGATGAAGAAGGAGCTGTTGGCCCCGATATTACAAGCGATTGAGGGGCTAAAGGAGGAGCAAAAGACCCAGGAACAGGAGCTTCGGGTCGTGAAGGCAAAGGCTGCTGTGAATGAGGAAGACATACAAGGCCTGGTGGTGAAAACGGAGATGCACGAGGCACAACACAAAAGGTGTGTGGAAAGGCTGGAGGTGCTGGAGAATAATGCGAGGAGGAAGAATTTAAGGATTCTTGGTCTTCCCGAAGGTGTAGAAGGGGCGGACGTCGGGGCATATGTGAGCACGATGCTGCACTCGTTAATGGGATCGGAGGGCCCGACGGGTCCGCTGGAGGTGGAGGGAGCCTATCGAGTTATGGCGCGAAGACCGAGGGCTGGAGAAATTCCTCGAGCCATAGTGGTGAGATTTCTCCGATAGAAGGACAGAGAGATGGTCCTCAGATGGGCAAAGAAAACTCGGAGCAGTAGGTGGGAGAACGCAGTGATCCGCGTATATCAAGATTGGAGTGCGGAGGTGGCGAGAAGGAGGGCAAGCTTTATTCGGGCCAAGGCGGTGCTGCACAAACGGAAGATTAAATTTGGAATGCTGCAACCGGCAAGACTGTGGGTCACACATCAAGGGAAACACCACTACTTCGAAACGGCAGATGAGGCGTGGATATTTATTGTCGAGGAGAAACTGAAGTGAGCGGGCCATAAAAAGAACGTTTGGGACAAAGTGGGGGGGTGAATACGGGGGATGAAGGGGGGGGGGGGGAAAAGAGGGAAGAGATGACTTCCCAAGTTGTTAATCCTGCGACCCTGTAACTTTTCGCTCTTCCCCATGTCGTGGGAGAGGGGGGGGGGGGGGGGGGGAGGGAGGATGAGGAGCTGAGGGCGCCGGCCATTGGGGGCGGGGCCAAAAGGGAAGCGCGGGCTTTGTTCCCGCGCTATGGTAATCACGGCGGGAACAGGGAAGCAGGAAGGAGGGGGCCTCGCACAGTGTGAGCCGAGGTCGGGGGAGGGGGGGGAAGCCGAGATCGGCCAGAGTTTGCTGACTTCTGGGAGCAACATGGGGGGTGCAATTACGCTAGTTTGGGATCTAGCGGGGGGGGGGTTAACTGGGTTGCTGCTGCTGGGGAGAAGGGGGAGCTGGTATGGGGGGGGGGTGGTTGGGGCGCCGCTTGGGGGAGATACGGCTACGTGGGAACCGGGTGAGGAGCTGGATTGAAAAAGGAGATGGCTAGTCGTCAAGGGGGGGGGGGGAGAAGAGCCCCCCAACCCGGTTGATCACGTGGAATGTGAGATGGCTGAACGGGCCGATTAAGAGGGCACGGGTACTCGCACACCTAAAGAAACTGAAGGCAGATGTGGTTATGCTTCAGGAGACGCATCTGAAGCTGATAGACCAGGTCAGACTACGCAAAGGATGGGTGGGGCAGGTGTTTCATTCGGGGCTAGACGCAAAAAACAGGGGGGTGGCCATACTAGTGGGGAAGCGGGTAATGTTTGAGGCAAAGACTATAGTAGCGGATAGTGGGGGCAGATATGTGATGGTGAGTGGCAAATTGCAAGGGGAGGCGGTGGTATTAGTGAACGTGTATGCCCCGAACTGGGATGATGCCAACTTTATGAGGCGTATGTTAGGACGAATCCCGGATCTAGAAGTGGGGAAGTTGGTAATGGGTGGAGATTTTAATACAGTGCTGGACCCAGGGCTGGACAGGTCGAGGTCCAGGACCGGAAGGAGGCCGGCTGCAGCTAGGGTGCTTAAGGACTTTATGGAGCAGATGGGAGGAGTAGAGCCCTGGAGATTTAGTAGACCTAGGAGTAAGGAGTTTTCGTTTTTCTCCTATGTCCACAAAGTTTATTCACGAATAGATTTTTTTGTTTTGGGAAGGGCACTGATCCCAAAGGTGACGGGGACGGAGTACACGGCTATAGCCATTTCGAATCATGCTCCACATTGAGTGGACCTGGAGATAGGGGAAGAAAAACAACAGCGTCCACTCTGGAGAATGGACATGGGATTATTGGGAGATGAGGGTGTGTGTTTAAGGGTGAGGGGGTGTATTGAAAGGTACTTGGAACTCAATGATAATGGGGAGGTACAGGTGGGAGAGGTCTGGGAGGCGCTGAAGGCAGTGGTTAGAGGGGAGCTGATATCTATTAGGGCACATAAAGGAAAGCAGGAGGGTAGGGAAAGGGAGCGGTTGTTGAAAGAACTTCTGAGGGTGGACAGACAATATGCGGAGGCACCGGAGGAGGGACTGTACAGGGAAAGGCAAAGGCTACATGTAGAATTTGACTTGTTGACTACGGGTAATGCAGAGGCACAATGGAGGAAGGCACAGGGTGTACAGTACGAATACGGGGAGAAGGCGAGCAGGTTGCTGGCCCACCAACTGAGGAAAAGGGGAGCAGCGAGGGAAATCGGGGGGGGGGGGGGGGGGGTGAGAGATGAGGAGGGAGAGATGGAGTGGGAAGCGGAGAGAATGAATGAAGTGTTCAAGGCATTTTACGAAAGATTATATGAAGCTCAGCCCCCGGATGGGAAGGATAGAATGATGTGCTTTCTGGATCAGCTGGAATTTCCTTAGGTGGAGGAGCAGGAGAGGGTGGGACTGGGAGCACAGATTGAGACGGAGGAAGTGGTGAAAGGGATTGGGAGCATGCAGGCGGGGAAGGCCCCGGGACCAGACGGATTCCCAGTTGAATTCTATAGGAAATATGTGGACTTGCTGGCCCCGCTACTGATGAGAATCTTTAATGAGGCGAGGGAAAGGGGGCAGCTGCCCCCGACTATGTCAGAGGCAACGATATCGCTCCTCCTAAAGAAGGAAAAAGACCCGCTGCAATGCAGGTCCTACAGGCCCATTTCCCTCCTGAATGTGGACGCTAAGATTCTGGCCACGGTAATGGCAATGAGGATAGAGGATTGTGTCCCGGGGGTGGTTCATGAGGACCAAACTGGGTTTGTGAAGGGGAGACAGCTGAATACAAATATACGGAGGCTGCTAGGGGTAATGATGATGCCCCCACCAGAGGGGGAAGCGGAGATAGTGGTGGCGATGGATGCCGAGAAAGCATTTGATAGAGTGGAGTGGGATTATTTGTGGGAGGTGCTGAGGAGATTTGGTTTTGGGGATGGGTATATCAGGTGGGTTCAGTTGCTGTATAGGGCCCCGATGGCGAGCGTGGTCACAAATGGACGGGGGTCTGACTATTTTCGACTCCATAGAGGGACGAGGCAGGTATGTCCTCTGTCCCCGTTATTGTTTGCACTGGCGATTGAACCCCTGGCCATAGCATTGAGGGGTTCCGGGAAGTGGAGGGGAGTGCTCGGGGGGGGGGGGGGGGGGGGGGGGGGGGAACACCGGGTATCTCTGTATGCGGATGATTTGTTGCTATATGTGGCGGACCCGGCGGAGGGGATGCGAGAGATAATGCGGATACTTGGGGAGTTTTCAGGGTATAAACTGAACATGGGGAAAAGTGAGTTGTTTGTGGTGCATCCAGGGGAGCAGAGCAGAGAGATACAGGATTTACCGTTGAGGAAGGTAACAAGGGACTTCCGGTACTTGGGGATCCAGATAGCCAAGAATTGGGGTACATTACACAGGCTTAATTTAACGCGGTTGGTGGAACAGATGGAGGAGGACTTTCAGAGATGGGACGTGGTGTCCCTGTCATTGGCAGGTAGGGTGCAGGCGGTTAAAATGGTGGTCCTCCCGAGATTCCTTTTTGTGTTTCAGTGCCTCTCGGTAGTGATCACGAAGGCTTTTTTCAAAAGAATCGAGAAGAGTATTATGAGTTTTGTGTGGGCTGGGAAGACCCCGAGAGTGAGGAGGGGATTCTTGCAGCGTAGTAGGGACAGGGGGGGGCTGGCACTACCGAGCCTAAGTGAGTACTACTGGGCCGCCAATGTTTCAATGGTGTGTAAGTGGATGGGAGAAGGGGAGGGAGCGGCGTGGAAGAGATTGGAGAGGGCGTCCTGCAGGGGGACTAGCCTACAAGCAATGGTGACGGCACCGTTGCCGTTCTCACCAAAGAAATACACCACAAGCCCGGTGGTGGTGGCTACATTGAAAATTTGGGGGCAGTGGAGACGGCATAGGGGAAGGACGGGAGCTTCGGTGCGGTCCCCGATAAGAAACAATCAAAGGTTCGTTCTGGGGAGAACGGATGGGGGATTTGGAGCATGGCAAAGAGCTGGGGTAGTACAACTGAGAGATCTGTTTGTAGATGGGACGTTTGCGAGTCTGGGAGCGCTGACGGAAAAATATGGGTTGCCCCAAGGGAATGCATTTCGGTATATGCAATTGAGGGCTTTTGCGAGGCAACAGGTGAGGGAATTCCCGCAGCTCCCGACGCAGGAGGTAGAGGATAGAGTGATCTCAGAGACATGGTTGGGGGATGGTAAGGTGTCGGACATATACAGGGAAATGAGGGACGAGGGGGAGATCATGGTAGATGAGCTGAAAGGGAATTGGGAAGAACTGGGGGAGGAGATTGAGGAGGGGCTGTGGACAGAAGCCCTACGTAGGGTAAACTCATCGTCCTCGTGTGCCAGGCTAAGCCTGATACAATTTAAGGTGTTACACAGGGCGCATATGACTGGAGCACGGCTTAGTAAATTTTATGGGGTAGAGGATAGGTGTGCGAGATGCTCGAGAGGCCCAGCGAATCACACTCATGTTCTGGTCATGCCCGGCACTACAGGGGTTCTGGGTGGGGGTGGCAAAGGTACTTTCGAAGGTGGTGGGGGTCCGGGTCGAACCAAGCTGGGGGTTGGCTATATTTAGGGTTGCAGAAGAGCCGGGAGTGCAGGAGGCGAGAGAGGCTGATATTTTGGCCTTTGCGTCCCTAGTAGCCCGGCGCAGGATATTGTTAATGTGGAAGGAAGCTAAACCCCCGGGTGTGGAGACCTGGATAAACGACATGGCAGGGTTTATAAAGTTAGAACGGATTAGGTTTGTGTTAAGGGGTTCGGCTCAGGGGTTCACCAGGCGGTGGCTACCGTTCGTCGATTACCTCACAGAAAGATAGAGGGAATGGAAAAGAAGTAGACAACAGCAGCAACCCAGGGGGGAGGGGGGAGGAATCGAACGGACTCTCAGAGATGTTATTGTATATGTATAATATGTATAGGTAGTTGTTATAGGTAATTGTATATTGGATTGTTGGATTGTATTTTTGGAGAGTATTTATTTTGGAC
This sequence comes from Scyliorhinus torazame, assembly GCF_047496885.1. Lineage (NCBI taxonomy): Eukaryota > Metazoa > Chordata > Chondrichthyes > Carcharhiniformes > Scyliorhinidae > Scyliorhinus > Scyliorhinus torazame. The sequence goes on along the minus strand of NC_092712.1, from coordinate 166,720,316 downwards.
AAGGCAGTTGCCATTCAGTTTTGTTTATATATTATTTATTTACTTGTTTAAAACTGGCCACTGTTATTTATATTGCTTTATTGTTGTGTAAAAGAAACACTACGTACTGTTATGTTTGGCCAAAAATCTTGAATAAAAAATATATATATTTTTTTTTTTAAAAGAGGGGCTGTGGGCTGATGCCCTACGTAGGGTAAACTCATCGTCCTCGTGTGCCAGGCTAAGCCTGATACAATTTAAGGTGTTACACAGGGCGCATATGACTGGAGCACGGCTTAGTAAATTTTTGGGGTAGAGGATAGGTATGCGAGATGCTCGAGAGGCCCAGCGAATCACACCCACATGTTCTGGTCATGCCCGGCACTACAGGGGTTCTGGGTGGGGGTGGCAAAGGTGCTTTCGAAGGTGGTGGGGGTCCGGGTCGAACCAAGCTGGGGGTTGGCTATATTTGGGGTTGCAGAAGAGCCGGGAGTGCAGGAGGCGAGAGCGGCTGACGTGTTGGCCTTTGCGTCCCTAGTAGCCCGGCGCAGGATATTGTTAATGTGGAAGGAAGACAAACCCCCGCGTGTGGAGACCTGGATAAACGACATGGCAGGGTTTATAAAGATAGAACGGATTAAGTTCCTGTTAAGGGGTTCGGCTCAGGGGTTCACCAGGCGGTGGCAACCGCTCGTCGATTACCTCACAGAAAGATAGAGGGAATGGAAAAGAAGTAGAGAACAGCAGCAACCCAGGGGGGAGGGGGGGGGGGGGAAGGAATCGGACGGACTCTCAGAGATGTTATTGTACATGTATAATATGTATAGGTATTTGTTATCGGTAATTGTATTTTTGGAGAGTATTTATTTTGGAGAAAGGCAGTTGCCATTCAGTTTTGTTCTTGTTTATATATTATTTATTTATTTGTTTAAAACTGGCCACTGTTATTTATATTGCTTTATTGTTGTGTAAAAGAAACACTATGTACTGTTATGTTTGGCCAAAAATCTTGAATAAAATATATATTTTTAAAAAACATTATTGCGATAAGTCATGGTCTACATTGATAATGGACTTAATCAGTCATCAGTTTTTAATATAGGGTTAAATACATGATTTAATATAGCATCAGTTCTGATCAGCTTTTAATATAGGTGGATACCGCCACAGGCCTTGCCACAATGGGGGCTACTGCTTGGCAAGAGACCCTGCCAAGAAGGGAGGCAGGTGATTTTCTGGGGATAGCTACCGGAGGTATCAGCTTCGTATCTTTAAGAATAGGTGCCTTGCTGGACCTCCTTAAAAACCAAGGTCTTGCCGACCAAAAGAGAGACTGTTTTTTGTCTCAAAAATAACTGGGGAGTCAAACTCCCCAAGTAAGAAAAAGATATAAATGCTTAAGAAAAGCTGCGAAAGTTGGAGTTTCGCTTGGAGAGCTGTTTAGAATATTACTGGGTGTTTAAACTGCTATCTCGACTCGTAGAGTTCTGCTCTTGATTGAGTGTCGAACTCCGAGACTACTAGCCGTTGTAAGTATGAAATGTTTATAGCTTAAGCAATTCTGTAGTTAAGGAGTTCACAGGCTAACTCATCACATATCCTGTAATTGGCAAACTGTGTCATTTATCAAAAACACTTGTATTACCCTTTTTTCTTTAAATAAATTACGTATATATTTTACCATACAGATCAGTGTCTATTTTAATAAATAAAAGAGTGACATTTAACCAAGACTCATCATATTCTCACCCTTTGAGGCTATCTGAAGGGTCACTTGCCCATGCCTAGCTCTCAAGAAATAGAAATATTTAGTCGACGTTAAGGAAACGATAGCAATCCAAGTCACAGTCTATCCTGTACACTGAAGGTAGTGAAAGCAAGGCACATTGTGTATGTATACTATAATTAGAACGCCCATATAGCTAGTCTTACTTTAGATATTCACAAGACCTTGTCTGGTAGCTTACAACCTCGACTACTGAGGAAGATCTTAGATAGAATACTCCTCAACTGTCACACCACCTGCCATTTCTAAATGGTTCCTGAAATGGTTCCTGAGATGGTCCAACGCCACAAAAATCCACGTCAACTACCAGTAAAGTTACATACCTTCAGAAATATAGTTCTCAGTTCAACTGGATTTGCTTTCCTGGTCAAATTGAACTGTAGAAAAAAAAAATACTGTTAACAAATTACAAAACAACAGCAGATAGCACTCAACTTTACTGTTCAAATTACCGGATAAAGTTACGAAACAAAACAAGATAAATTGATATAAATGTGGACAGTACAGTGGCGCTATGGTTAGCACTGCTGCTTCACAGCACCAACGACGGGGTTTTGATTCCGGCTGGATCACAGTCCGTGTGGAGTTTGCAAATTTTCCCCATGTCTGCGTGGGTCTCACCCCCACAGCTGAAAGATGTGCAGGGTAGATGAATTGGCCACATTAGATTTCCCTTAATTGGGAAAAAAATTAATTGGGTACTTTAAATTTATAAAAATAACAAAATGATATAAATTTGAATTTAAAATTGAAAGGATGAGTTTCGACATTCTTAAAAGTAAAGAGCAAAACAGAGGCAGAGGCAATTAGCAGGGGAATTCAATAATTGGGACAAAACAGCTCAAGACTGACACACTGACAGGGTGACTACACAGGAGCATGGGAGAGCCATGAGAACTGAAGGAAGCAAAAGGGATTTAAACACTGACAACTCTATCCTTTCAGGTGATAACCAATATCTTCCTTGCAATGTTTCAGAAAAACATGCAGCCTGAAATATTAAATATGTTTCTCTCTCCAGAGGTGCTGTCAGACCTACTGATTATTTCCATCACATTACGTTTTTTATGCTGCCTATTTCTGTACTTTCATTACAGCACAAGGGCTGCGGCATTTAAGTTAACTCCAGGATCTTCTTCCTAATTAAACTATTTCTGAACAACAAACTTCCCCACAGTGGGTGAATATATTTTGGACCTCAAACATCTCTGCATCAGTTAGCATCGCTCAGGGATATTCAATTCTTCCGGGCTGTACTCCATCCTATTAATGCACATTGGGCATTGAAGAACTCTAGGATGTGAATACAGTACTAATCAGAATAATCAAAATGCCAGTAAAGTGTTAACTAAAAGAGACTCTGACATTATCACTGACTGTTGAGAGCAAACTGAATTTACCTTGATGCTAATTCATTCAGAAAGTTAAAGGAATACTCCACAGCAGTGGGCTTGAAGATGGATTAGAACCGGTGTCTCCCAGAGCATTAGCTGGGCCTCTGAATTATTAGTTCAGTATCATCATTATGCCACTGCCTCCACATGAAAGAGGAGTGACTGTACTTGACTTCATGTAGCATTTCACCAAGTGTGGGGTCAAGATGCCTAGCAAAACTGAAGTTAATGGGAATCAAAGGGCAAACTCTTCACAGTATGGAGTCACAATACAAAATGGATCTGGTTTTTAGAAGTAAATCATCTCAGCCTCAGGAGTTTCTCAAGCAATGTCCTGGGCCAAACTATCTTTGCCCCTTTCATCCATGCCCTCCCCTCCACCGTAAGGTCAGAGATGGGGATGTTCACAGTTGATTGCTCAGTGCCATTAGCAACTCCTCAGATCATGAAGCGGTCCGTATTTTATTGCGCCAAGAACTGGACAATATTCAAGCTCAGACTGTTAGTGGCAAATAACATTCCCACCATACATGTACGATACGACCTTCTACAACAACAAAAAGTCTAGCCATCTCTCCTCGACATTCACTGGTATTACCATCATCAAATCCCCATTAATATTCTGAGGTCACCAGTGGCCACCCAGTCACATAAATACTCACGCTACAAGAACAGATCAAAAGTTGGGAATTCTTTCTTTTGTTTTGCCTTTTATAATTTTTGTACCTGGATAATTAATAGGACCTACACCTTTAAGGTGAACTTGGCCTTTAATTTAAATAAAGGAATCCATCAGGATGTGCTGGCAATGGTGATGACTCGTCTTGATGGGCTTGGCTGTCATCCAGACCTGTTTACTTTGCCAGGCTCTTGGCTGATAGTCTATGCTGATTGGTGCCAACTGTCCTGTAATGCTCTGCCAAGGACTGGAAGGCTTTCGGTTTTGGCTTGAAGCTGGAGGGTCAGCCCTGATCTCTCTCTCTTACCTGATGGACTCTATCAAAATAGAGACCTTTCTCTCTCTACAGTCAGATTGAATTGCAAGTAATCCAGTCCAGCAACAGCTGCAGGCAGGGCCAGTTGTTCTCCTCCCATTCCCTCTGCTTGTGTATGTTTAGGTAGAGGGTGGGACGGTAAAAGGAGGGAGCAGTAGATTAGCTGGCCGTTATTCTAGTATAGTTATTGCACGCCCTGTCTCTACTGTTGTTGTAATTAAACAGTTGTGGTGTTTCACTTACAAATCTGGTGCCTATAAGTCACTGGAGCAAACTAGGGCCAAAGATCTCATAAACTTTAGAAGAACTATTGGTTAATTCACTTGTGTTGGGACTCCGGGTCTGTGGGGCTGGAATTGACCATGCACTAGCCCAGGGCTTTTGACAAAATCCCACATAAGAGATTGGCGTATCAAATTAAAGCGCATGAGATTGGAGGTAATGTATTGAGATGGATAGAAAACTGGTTGGCAGATAGGAAACAAAGAGTAGGAATAAATGGGTCTTTTTACAAATGGCAGGCAGTGACTAGCTAGGACCCCAGCTATTCCCCATATATATTAATGATTTAGATGAGGGAACTAAATGTAATATCTCCAAATTTGCAGATGACACAAAGTTGGTTAGGAGGGTGATCTGTGAGGAGGATGCAGAGATGCTTCAGTGTGATTTGGACAAGTTGAGTGAGTGAGCAAATACATGGCAGATGGAGAATAAACTGGATAAATGTGAAGTTATCCACTTTGGTAGCAAAAACAGGAAGGCAGATTATCTGGATGGCTGTATACAGAGAAAAGGTGCAACAAGACCTGGGTGTCCTTGTACACCAGTTGCTGAAAGTAAGCATGCAGGTGCAGCAGGCGGTAAAGAAGGCAAATGGTATGTTGGTCTTCAGAGTGAGAGGGGGGCCTTCATAGTGAGAGGATTCAAGTACAGGAATAGGGATGTCTTGCTGCAATTACACAGGGCCTTGGGGAGACCTCCTTATCTGAGGAAGGATGTTCTTCGAATCAGAGTCATAGAGGGCGACAGCACAGAAAAGGCCCTTCGGCCCATTGCATCTGTGCAGGTCAAAAACCACCACCTACTATTTTAATCCCAATTTCCAGCACTTGGCCCACAGCCTTGTATGCAAAGTGAACATCTAAATATTTATTATATTTCTTGAGGATCTCTGACTCCACCACCCTTTCAGGCAGTGAGTTCCAAACTCCCACCACCCTCTGGGTGAAAATGTTTTTCTCACATCCTCTCTAAATCCCCAGACTCTTACCTTAACTCTATGCCCCTTGGTCATTGATACATCCACCCAAAGGGAAAAGTCTACTCTATCTATGCCCCCCATAATTTTATACATCTCAATCATGTCCCCTCCCTGTCTCATCTGCTCCAAGGAAAACAATCCAAGTCTATCCAATCTCTCTCCATAACTAAAACTCTCCAGCCCAGGCAACATCCTGGTAAATCTCCTCTGCACTCTTTCCACTGCTATCCCATCCCTCCTATAATGTGGACTCCAGAACTGTACACAATAATGTGGCCTAACCAACGTTTTATACAGTTCCAGCATAACCTCCTTGCTCTTAAACACTGTTCTTTGGTTAATAAAGGAAAGTAAACCATATGTCTTCTAAACCACTTTACTCACCTGCTATCTTAAAGGACCCCTGTACATGCACACAGAAGTCCCTCTGATCCTCAGTGCTTCCCAGTGTCCTGCCTTTTATCAAGTATTCCCTTGCCTAGTCTGTCCTGCTCATGTGCATCACCTCACACTTAACCAGATTGAATTCCATTTACCACTGATCAGCCCATCTAACCAGCCTGCCTATATTCTCCTGGAATCGAAGGCTATACTCCTCACTATTCATCACCCACTAATTTTTATAGAATCCGTGAATTTACAGAACAACCCTCATTCATGTCCAAATCATTTATATAAACCACAAGCATCAAGGGCCCCAACACTGATCCCTGCAGGACCCCCCCACTGGACACAGACTTCGAGTCAGAAAAACATCCCTCGACCATCAGCTTCTGCTGCCTGCCACTCGGCTAATTCTGGATCCTGGATCCAATTTGCAAAATTTCCCTGAATCCCATGAGTTCTTACCTTCGCTATCAGTCTCCCATGTGAGTCCTTATCAAAAGTCTCGCTGAAGTCCAAGTAGATTACATCAAATGGATTTCCCTCATCTACACACCTGATCACCTCTTTGAAAAATGTTATCAAGTTGGTCAGATATGACCTCCCTTAAAAAAACCATGCTGACTGTTCTTGATTAATCCCTGCTTCTCCAAATGCAGATTAATTCTGTCTCTCAGAATTGCTTCCAATACTTTCCCTGCCTATCCAAATGCAGATTAATTCAGTCTCTCGGAATTGCCTCCAATAGTTTCCCCAACCCACTAAGATTTCCCTGACTGGCCTGTAATTTCCCTGTTTATCCCTTCCTCCCTTTTTGAATAATGGTACCACATTGGCTATCCTCCGGCACCTGTCTTGGGGCCAGAGAGGAATTGAAAATTATTGCCAGCACCCATGCTATTTCAAAGAACAAAGAACAAAGAAATGTACAGCACAGGAAAAGGCCCTTCGGCCCTCCAAGCCCGTGCCGACCATGCTGCCCGACTAAACTACAATCTTCTACACTTCCTGGGTCCGTATCCCTCTATTCCCATCCTATTCATGTATTTGTCAAGATGCCCCTTAAACGTCACTATCGTGCCTGCTTCCACCACCTCCTCCGGTAGCGAGTTCCAGGCACCCACTACCCTCTGCGTAAAAAACTTGCCTCGTACATCTCCCCCGAAGACAGCGAGGATCCAAAGATTTCCGTCAAGGCCTCAGCAATTTCCTCTCCAGCCTCCTTCAGTATTCTGGGGTAGATCCCATCAGGCCCTGGGGACTTATCTACCTTAATATTTTTTAAGACACCCAACACCTCTTCTTTTTGGATCTCAATGTGACCCAGGCTATCTACACACCCTTCTCCAGACTCAACATCTACCAATTCCTTCTCTTTGGTGAATACTGATACAAAGTATTCATTTAGTACCTCGCCCATTTCCTCTGGCTCCACACATAGATTCCCTTGCCTATCCTTCAGTGGGCCAACCCTTTCCCTGGCTACCCTTTTGCTTTTTATGTACGTGTAAAAAGCCTTGGGATTTTCCTTAACCCTATTTGCCAATTTCCTTAACCCTATTTCCTACCTTGCCTCACTCGAAAGCCTGGGATACATTTCTTCCGGCCCTGGAGATTTATCTACTTTTAAGCATGACAGGCCACTCAGAACCTCTTCTCTGTCTATGTTATCACAATCCTCCTCCCTGATTTCCATATCCACATCATCCCTCTCGCTCGTGAACACCGACACAAAGTATTCATTTTGAAACCTACCTATGTCCTCTGGCTCTACACACAAATTACCACTGTGGTCCTTAATGGGCCCTACATTTTCCCTAGCTATTCTTTTATCCTTAAGGTACTTGGAGAACAAGTTAGGATTTTCTATTATTTTACCTGCTAGTATGCTTCCATGTCCCCTTTTTGGTTCTCCTAATTTCCCTTTTAAGTTCCCACTTGCACATTCTATACTCTAGGGCTTCTGCTGTTTTGAGCCTTCAGGTTACAAAGCAAGGCCAGCCGGAATCTCTGGGCTGAAGCATCCCTCCCCGATGAACTAAACAAGTTCTATGCCCGCTTTGAACAGTCAGTCAATACATCAGTGCCACATACCCCAATAGCCCTGGACACACCCATACCTCTTGAGGCTGTAATAATGGGTAAGAGCTGCCTTCTTGAATGTGAACCCACGGAAAGCAAGGGATCTCGACTGAGTCCCTGGGCGAGCACTCAGAGCCTGCGCTGACCAGCTGGCAAGTGTATTCAGATATCTTCAACACCTCACTTCTCCACTCTGAGGTCCCCACCTGCTTCAAGAAGACCACCATAATACCAGTACCAAAGAAGAAGGTTGCATGCCTCAACGACTACCGACTGGTGGCCCTGACGTCAGTTATCATGAAAGGCTTCGAGCGGCTAGTCATAAGACAGATCAACACCAGCCTCTCAGACGGTCTCGATCCATTGCAGTTTGTCTATCGCCGCAACCGATCCACAGCAGATGCTATCTCCCTGGCCCTACAATTAACACTCTGAACACCTCGACAAGAACACCTACGTCAGACTGTTGTTCATAGACTACAGCTCCGCCTTCAACACCATTATCCCAACAAGACTCATAACCAAACTCTGCAATCTTGGACTTGATCACTCGCTGTGCAACTGGATTCTTGACTTCCTCACCAACAGACCGCAATCTGTCCTCCACAATAGTCCTCAACACCAGGGCCCCGCAAGGATTTGTACTCAGTCCTCTCCTGTACTCCCTATTCACAAACTGTGTGGCAGGATTTAACTCCAATTCGATCTATAAATTTGCGGATGATACGACTGTGGTGGGTCATATCTCAAACAATGATGAATCAGACTACAGAAGGGAGATAGATCACTTGGTTGCATGGTGTATTGAAAAGAACCTATCTCTAAGTGTTGGAAAGACCAAGGAACCGATCATCGACTTCAGGAAGCGTAGGAGACACGCCCCTGTCTACATCAATAGCTCCGAAGTGGAGATGGTCAATAGCTTTAGGTTCCTGCGGGTCACTATCACCAACAGTCTGTCCTGGTCCACTCACGTTGATGCAACAGTCAAGAAAGCCCAACGTCTCTACTTCCTACGGAAGCTAAAGAAATTTGGCATGGCTGCATCAACTCTCAAACTTCTACAGATGTGCCATAGAGAGCATCCTATCCGGCTGCATCATAGCTTGGTATGGCAACTGCTCAGCCCAAGATCGTAAGAAACTGCAGAGTGTGGTGTACTCAGCCCCAACGCATCACACAAGCTTGCCACCCGCACACTGATTCTGTCTACACCTCCCGCTGCCTCAGGAAGGCAGACAGCATCAGAGCCCCCTCCCACCCAGGCATTGCCTTCTTCCAGACCCTTCCATCAGGCAGAAGGTACAGAAGTCTGAAGACTCACACATCCAGAAAAGGAACAGCTTCTTCCCCACAGCGACTAGACTCCTCAAAGACTCTCCCTCGGACGGATCTGTTCCCTGTAAGAATACTATTCACGACGCCCTGATGTACCATTTGTCAATGTACTCTGTCAATTATTTTTTTATTTGTCCACTATTTACGTACTGTGTATGTTTCCTTGGCCACAGAAAAATACTTTTAACTATACTTCGGTACATGTGACAATAAAATATCAATCAATATCTGCCATTTTCCCTTTATCCAATGCTGTATATCCCTCTATATCATTTATTGGATTGGATTTGTTTATTGTTACGTGTACTGAGGTACAGTGAAAAGTATTTTTCTGCGAGCAGCTCAAACAGATCATTAAGGACATGAAAAGAAAAAATACATAATAGGGCAACACAAGGTACACAATGTAAATAGATAGACACCGGCATCGGGTGAAGCATACAGGGGTATAGTGTTAATCAGATCAGTCCATAAGAGGATAGTTTAGGAGTCTGGTAACAGCGGGATGAAACTGTTTGAGTGTGTTTGTCGTGTTCTCAGACTTTTGTATCTCCTGCCCGATGGAAGAAGTTGGAAGAGTGAGTAAGCTGGGTGGGAGGGGTCTTTGATTATGCTGCCCGTTTTCCCCAGGCAGCGGGAGGTGTAGATGGAGTCAATGGACGGGTGGCAGATGTGTGTGATGGACTGATCGGTGTTCACGACAATCTGAAGTTTCTTGCGGTCTTGGGCCAACACCACACGCAGCAGCCAACATCAGAACATCGCACAGCTCTGGGGACATGTCCACGGCCGGAGGGTGGGTGAGTACCACGGGGACTGGGGGACGGGATGCCTGAAGAGATGAGATGAGTCAAGGGTTCAGAGGTCAGCCCACATTGGATTGGATTTGTTTATTTCACGTGTACCGAGGTACAGTGAAAAGTATTTTTCTGCGAGCAGCTCAACAGATCATTAAGTACATGAGAAGAAAAGGGAATAAAAGAAAATACATAATAGGGCAACACAACATATACAATGTAACTACATAAGCACTGGCAGCGGATGAAGCATACAGGGTGTAGTGTCAATGAGGTCAGTCCATAAGAGGGTCATTTAGGAGTCTGGTGACAGTGGGGAAGAAGCTGTTTTTGAGTCTGTTCGTGCGTGTTCTCAGACTTCTGTATCTCCTGCCCGATGGAAGAAGTTGGAGGAGTGAGTAAGCCGGGTGGGAGAGATCTTTGATTATGCTGCCCGCTTTCCCCAGGCAGCAGGAGGTGTAGATGGAGTCAATGGATGGGAGGCAGGTTCGTGTGATGGACTGGGCGGTGTTCACGACTCTCTGAAGTTTCTTGCAGTCCTGGGCCGAGCAGTTGCCATACCAGGCTGTGATGCAGCCCGATATGATGCTTTCTATGGTGCATCTGTAAAAGTTGGCAAGGGTTAATGTGGACATGCCGAATTTCCTTAGTTTCCTGAGGAAGTATAGGCGCTGTTGTGCTTTCTTGGTGGTGGCGTCGACGTGGGTGGACCAGAACAGATTTTTGGAGATGTGCATCCCGAGGAATTTGAAACTGCTAACCATCTCCACCTCGGCCCGGTTGATGCTGACAGGGGTGTGTACAGTACTTTGCTTCCTGAAGTCAATTACCAGCTCTTTAGTTTTGCTGGCATTGAGGGAGAGATTGTTGTCGCTACACCACTCCACTAGGTTCTCTATCTCCCTCCTGTTATTCGAGATCCGGCCCACTATGGTCGTATCGTCAGCAAACTTGTAGATGGAGTTGGAACCAAGTTTTGCCACGCAGTCGTGTGTGTACAGGGAGTAGAGTAGGGGGCTAAGTACGCAGCCTTGCGGGGCCCCGGTGTTGAAGACTATTGTGGAGGAGGTGTTGTTAATTCTTACTGATTGTGGTCTGTTGGTCAGCAAATGGAGGATCCAGTTGCAGAGTGGGGAGCCAAGTCCTAGGTTTTGGAGCTTTGATATGAGCTTATATTATGGTGTTGAAGGCAGAGCTGTAGTCAATAAATGGGAGTCTAATGTAGGAGTCCTTGTTTTCGAGATGCTCTAGGGATGAGTGTAGGGCCAGGGAAATGGTGTCTGATGTGGACCGGTTGCAGCGGTATGCGAATTGCAGTGGATCAAGGCGTTCTGGGAGTATGGAGGTGATGCGCTTCATGATCAACCTCTCGAAGCACTTCATTACGACAGAAGTCAGGGCCACTGGTCGGTAGTCATTGAGGCACGTTGCCTGGTTCTTCTTTGGTACCGGTATGATGGTGGTCTTCTTGAAGCAGGTGGGGACCTCGGAGTGGAGTAGGGACATTGCAGAAGAAAGTGACAGAGGCACCATAATGGTTGTGCATAAAGATGTTTAATGTGTTTTACAATCCTCACTCTCCCGAAGGTGCCACGCCCCCACTCCCCTCCCCGGTGCCCTGTGATCCTCAACGTGCTTGGTCCTCCTAGCTCTACCGCTACATTTTAGTGCGTCCCCAGGATGCACATCCGAGGTGGAGGCAGTCAGCTGCTTATCTCGTCCTGTGGCCTTCAATGCCGCTGGTGGGTGTCTTCTGGGGGCTGAGGCCGGAGTGTCCCGGCACACGCACAGCCGTGCTGCCCTGTCCCCCGTGCTGACTTCAAGATGAGGGAGTTCGTGGCCACCGTCGTCACTCTATGAGACGGGTTTGTGTTGGCACCCAGCGTTCCCTCCTCCTGGTCGGTGCCCATAGGGCCCTGGGGTTCATCTTGGGACTAAGGGGCAGCTGGCTCGAGGCCCAGCTGCCTCTGCGTCATCTGGCTCTGCCAGCCCTGGCGACTCCCAAATGTCTGCACCGTTGTGTCAAAGCCCTCGGCGATGCTCCTCAATGACTGGCACATGCTCTGCAGCGCCTTGGCAATGCCCATCTGCGACTGGGACAAGCTCTGTGGCACCTCGGCCATTCCCATCTGAGAGCCGGACATGTCCCTCAGCACCTCCCAAGGTCGGCCTGGTACTGGATGACTTCCCCCAGCTAGTTGGACATTCTGTTGAGACCCTCAGCCATGGCCATCACCGACTGCACCCTATCAGTGCTGGTCTCGGTGCCACGCATTGTTGGTGCCATATCCTGCGCCTGTAGCCTCTGGGAAGTGGTTATGGATCTGCTAGAGTGATGCTGACATCTCCCTCTGAATGTCCCGGCTGCATCCTTTCATCTCAAACAGCTCCGAGTAACTCTGTACAACAGGCTCAGCATCAGACTGGGACCCATTCCTCTGACTGCTGTCTCGCCTGAGAGTTCCTGCCTCCACCTGATGTGCATCAGCAGCTGTGTGGTGCTCACCAGATTGCGCCCAGAAGCCTGACCACTAACATTTCCCACCAAGGTGTATGTATCTGTGCTGGTGGAGGGTGGGGATGACTGCTGTGCCACGACTATAACGGTTGCATCCTCGGAGCTCTCCTCCGAGGTGGTCTCCTCAGAGTCAGGAGATGATGCTGCCCGTGATGGGCCAGTGCCATCAGCTGGCGGACCTGCAGGAGAACGGACATGTGGTCATTTGGAGGGATGGGTCAGTCAGTAACGCAATAACAACTCACTTTTGACATTCCTCCAGTTTGAGCCCCGGTGGTTCCTCACTTCTGCAGCATCCGCCAGCCTCCGCATGGATTACCGCCATGCCTTGGCCACCCCAGTCACCTACAGGGCACACTCCACAAAAGGAGAGGAGGATTCTTATGTCCGCCACCCTTCCACCAGTATGCACCCATCAAGCTGAGGGGAATCCAGAGGGGGCACCAGCGAAAGTCCACAGTGTATAGGTGTCGTTGGTCTTTCGAGATGAGGGACCGCATGTCTCGCATAAGACTCAGTCTCTACAAAGACAGTGAGCCACCTGTGCCACGTCCGCCCCGTGGAAGAGAAGGTCACCCGCTTCTGATGGCTGACTGTCAAGTAGCGCTGAACCTTTATGCAACCAGTCCATTCTAGGGCTCGAGCAGGGACTTTTGCAACATATCCCAAGCTACGGCCCACAAGTGCATCCATGAGGTCACGGATGCCCTGTATACCCAGGTATCAGATTTTATCAACTTTTGAGCTGGAGCAGGCTCGCCAAGATTTCCGCCTGCAGGATTCTCCACCATCACCGGAATCCTCCAGCTCCACAGGGCAATAGATGGTACGCATGTCACCTTACTCGCACAGGAGCATCAGGGAGTGCCCTTCATTACCAGGAAGGGGTTCCACTCCCTGAATGTTCAAATCGTGTGCAACCACCATATCCGGATCATGCACGTGTGTGCACACTTCCCAGGGAGAGTTCATGACAGCTGCATCCTGGGACACTCGGAAATCCCGTGTGTCTTCGAGGACCATCCCAGGATGACGGGTTGGATCTTGAGGAATAACGGGTACCTGCTGAGGTCCAGGCTGATGACACCAGTGCAAAGGTCGGAGCTCTGATATAACGAGGCCCTTGCTGACATTGAGCGGTGCCTCACACAGCTCAGAATGCGTTTCCGATGCCTGGACCATTCTGGTAGTGCACTCCAGTACACCCTCAGAGGGCCTTCTGCTTTGTGGTAGTCTTCTGTGCCCTGCGCAATTTGGTACAGCAGCGATGCAACATGCTTAAGGAGAAGAGGTAGACATGCGACCTCATCTGAAGAGGAGGAGCCAGACCAGGAGGGGCTTGAGGGCGAACTTGGGGAGGAACCGTAAGTGTGGGAGAATGGAACAGGGGGAGGGGCAAGCATCCAGCATACCCAGAGATCAGGGAAGCCCTCATCCGATTCTCAAAGGACAAAGTTTTGTCCGTCAGCTCACCCCTTCCCCCCCCACTTCCTCCTCCCCAATCGCTACACTCACCCCCCCCCCCCCATCCACCCTCCCCCAATCCCCTCCTTCCCACTCATTTTCCTCCTTTCCCCCTCCATTCCCCAACCCTCCCACACCCCCGAATACCCTGTTCCACCTTCCAAGGGTCTCTGTAATATCATCCCAGGGTGATGAGCCTGTGTTAGAGAGAGTGATGATAACTCGCTGGTGCTCCTCAGTTCATGCCAAAGTCTGACAGTCATTCTGCTGACAGCTAATTCACTCCCATCCTCTAAACGGGTTCTGCATTGGAGGCTTTTGATCTTGGACAACTGTGTCCGGCCAGCGGGGTGAGCGGAGAGCAACAGTGGGTTGGGGTGCAGGCAAGCCCGCTGTGAACATTAATGTGACAGAGGTTTCACATGGATCAGATGTAACGTGTTTTAATTGTGAACATTTGACATTACCATTCCCCTAGCTCCAGACAGGTGCCCCCTCTAGTGCCCACTCAGTGATCCTCTCTCTTCTTGATCTTTCCTAGTCTAGGGCTAAGTCAAAGTATGTCCTGAAGGTGCACATCAGAGGTGGAGGCAGTCTGCTTCTTTTTGCACCCTGTGGCCTTTGATGCCTTTGGCGGACGTCGTCCAGAGGGCCCCAGTCGACTTACCGGTGTCACTGGCTTTGCCGTGCCACCCTGTTCTGCCCTGGAGATGAGCCAGTGTCAGGAGAGTGGGGGGGGGGGAAAAAGAGAGAGAGAGAGAGAGAGAGAGAGAGAGAGAGAGAGAGAGAGAGAGAGAGAGAGAGAGAGAGAGAGAGAGAGAGAGAGAGAGAGAGCCATCATCTCCTTGGTTATAGGCCTCAGGTTAGCATCCAGCGCTTCCTCCTCCCCGACGGTGCCCGTAGGGGCCCCCATGGGACAGGGGCAGCTGGAGCGAGCTTCAGAGGTCTCGGCATCATCTGACTTTGCCAGTCCTGGCGGCTCTCTGCACCATGATGTCAACGCCCTCAGCAATGCTGGTCAGTAACTGGACCATGCTCTGGAGTGCCTTGGCAATGTCCATCTGTGATTGAGTCATGTCCCTCATTGACTGGGACATAATGTCAAGGCCCTCAGCCATAGTCATCACAGAATGGACCGACTTCCGACGGCGGCCACGGTGTGAGTGGTCGCATACAAGGCAGCTCCTGCTTGAAGGCATAGTAAAGAGCTCTTTTTACCCTAAATTGGGTGCAACTTCGACAGAAAGGTGTAGTTGAAAGTCAGAGGAGTAGTTTCCCCCGGGAGTGGTATGTCCATTGGTTATCAAACCTGGCAGAAGGCGAAAGACGTGGCCAAGGAATTGGAAGGGACCTGTTGCACAGCAGCCAGTGGAAGGATGGCTGAGGGGTGCAAGTCGGAAAGCCCCAGATGGTTTAGTTGATGGCTTTCATCAAGTAAGAGTTCCGCCAGCAGAGGAAGGAGATGCAGGAGGATCACTTGAATGCCATCGAAGGAGCTGTGGCACCCCTGAAGGGCTCAGTGAAGAGGGTAGAGAAAGGGGATCTTCAGGGGATTCAGGTAGCGAGGGAATGGACGATGCTTCACAAGTGGAATTTAACAAAGCTGGTGGAAGAGGCTAGGGAGGATCTCAAGAGGTGGGATGCGTTGCAATTGACTTTGGCGGGGAGGGTCCAAGTGGTGAAGATGATCATTCTGCCAAGATTCCTGTTCATATTCCAGACTCTCACGATCTTTATACCGAAGGCCTTCTTCCGGAAACTGGACAAAATTATTGCAGACTTTGTATGGGCGTGGAAGGTGCTACGGGTTAGGAGGACAAGGGTTACAAAGGCAGAGGCAGCAGGGAAGGTTGGTGTTGCCGAACCGATTGGGCGGTGAATGTGGAGAAGGTGAGGCGATGGTGGGAAGGAGAGGGGGTAGAATGGGTTCGGATGGAGGAGAAATTCAGTAGGGGGTCCAGCTTAAGGGCTATGGTGATGGAAGCATTGCCAATGGCGCCGAGCAGATACTCAGGGAGCCCAGTGGTGCACTCCACGGTGAGATCTGGAACCAGCTGAGGAGGCACTTTAGGATAGAGGGGATGTAGGTGTTAACACTGTTGTGTGAAAATCACAGGTTTGAGCCAGGGTGGATGGATGTCATGTATAGGAAGTGGAGAGAAGTGGGGCTGGTTAAGGTGAGGGATTTGTATCTGGAATAAGGGTTTGCCAGTATTAGATGAATTGAAGGAGAGGGTAGAGTTCCCGAGGAGAAGTGAGTTTCGGAACATGCAAGTAAGGGACTTCGCGCAGAAGGTTTGGAAGGAGTTCCCCAGGTTGCCAAGATACACCCTGCTCTGCTGGAAGGACTGTTGCTTCCAAATGTGTCTCGCATCCACAACATCGAGAAGCCTGGCCAAGTCGGCTTTCCAAAAAGAGGAGCAGGTCTGCTTATGTGTTGACTGGGAATGAGTGGTGAGAGAGCGTTTAAAAGGGCCTCTCCCTTGTTAGTGGCGAGATGCTGAGGCGTGAATCTGGCGAATCAGATGGCAGACAGCCAGTAATGGCAAGAAGCTCATGGGGGCTAATTTCGGGCACAAAGTGCCGTTAAATATGGGCCGCAATCTCGCCACCATGGCCATTGAGAAACATACCACTTAGACATTTTCCATCAAATCACACCCATAGTGTTTTGGTCTCAACTGTTTTCAGTGGTAGCAAATTCCACAGGCCGACCACTCTCTAGGTAAAGAAATTTCTCCTCATCTCAATCCTAAAAAGGTCTACTTCGTATCCTTAGATTGTGACCCCTGGTTCCTTCTTTGTCTGGTCTTGTTAGAGTTTTAAAGGTTTCGATGAGAACCCCCATCAATTTTCTGAACTCCAGCAAATCCAATCCCAACCAATTCAATCGCTCCTCATACGTCAGTCCTGCCATCCCAGGAATCAGTCTGGTAAACCTTCTCTGCGCTCCCTCTATAGCAAGAACATCTTTCCTCAGATAAGGAGACCCAAACTGCACTTAATATTCCAGGTGTGGCCTCACCAAGAACCTTTTTTAATTGCAGCAAGAGATCCCTACTCCTGTACGCACATCCTCTCGCTATGAAAGCCAATTTGCCTTCTTTACCACCTTCTGCATCTGCATGCTTGACTGGTGTACAAGGACATCCCGATCTCATTGCACTTTCCCCTCTCCTAATTATGGCCATTCAGATAATAATCTGCTTTCCTGTTTTTGCTACAGATAACCTCGCATTTATACTGCATCTGCCATTAATTTGTTCACTCACTCAACTTGCCCACATCACACTGAAGGATCTCTGTATCTTTTTCATACCCTCCCACTTGTCTCATCTGCAAACTTGGAAATAGTACATTTTGTTCCTTCGTCTAAATCATTAATCAGCCTTCTCTGCACTACTGCTCAGCCAGGTCCAAGAAACTGGAGTGTTTTTTAATTTGTTCATTGGACATGGGTGTCGTTGGCTGGGCTAGCATTTATTGCCCATCCCTAATTGACCTTGAGGGGGCAGTTAAGAGTTAATCACATTGCTGTGGTTATGGAGTCACATGTAGGCCAGATTTCCTTCCTTTAAGGACATAAATGAACCAGATGAGTTTTTACGACAATCAGCAATGGTTTCATGGTCATCATTAGAATTTTTAATTCCAGATTTTTATTGAATTTCACTATCTGCAGTGGCGGGATTCGAACCCGAGTCCCAAGAGCATGACCCTGGACTTCTGGTTTACTAGTCCGGTAACAATTCCACTATGCCACCACCTCCCTGTGTCTTGGCCTGGAGACCCATTGTGCTGGGTATGGCCTCCTAAACACAGCTCCAAGCCACAATCTGAAAGCTTGAATTGCACTTGATAAACAAGACAGCTCAGGATTTAGGAATTCAGCAAATAGAAGTTAAGAGCTCCATTTTATACTGCTTCAGAGGCTATGAAATTCTCTTGGTTTGTTAATGGGTTCAAGATTGTGCAAGGCAATTGCAATTTTAGGTTAAAATGCAATGGGATCAGGTCTATCATTGGAGTGCACTATAGACTGAAGGCCCTAGTCCAGGTACCTGGTAAGCAGGCAGAAGCAGTCAGTTAAAATGGTCAAGGGCAGGAACCATGTTTCCTCAGAGCTGCATGGATGAGCGGTCATGAAGCAACTGGGAATATGCTGCACAGGGAATAAAGAGGTCGTGCATGAGCAATGCTCTCTTCTAAAAGGACCATGGAGTGCAACATGGTTATGCAAACAAAACTTGGGGGAAAGAGGTGTATTGAAGTTAAATATATTACTCCTGCATGTTATACATGTCATTCATATAGGCTATTCACGAAGGCCCAACTTCTCAACCTTGCCCCTCACCTGAGGTGTGGTGATCCTCAGGTTAACAACCACCAGTCAGCAGCTCTCCCCCTCAAAAGGTAAAAGCAGCCTATATTCATTTGGGACTGTGGCAACTTTACCTTTTATAATATGTCACACTTTATACCCAATATGCAAAATCCTGACCAGCATCACATGATTAATTATGTGCATTTATGAGCGTTTTTGTCTGATTGTAAACAAGTTAAACAGAAAACAAACAGACCTCACATATTTCTATACTTTGTCAGTAACTAAGATATTATCTATATTTAAGAGATTAAACCATTTGTGAACTTTTATGATGATGGGCAAAGAGCCAGCCAGTCATTTGAGACTGTCACATCTAATAAACATCTGAAAGTTTAACCACATACACGAAAATACCACAAAAACAATGGAGGAGTTTTGCTTGGTAAAATATAAACTCCCAAAAATGCCATAGCCAGGATGGTTCATGGGTGATGTTACATCAGTGTTTCAGATGGTAGCAGTCTTGCCCCCGAGTCACAAGGTGCTGATTTCAAGTCCAATTCCAGGGCTTGAGCACAAAAATCAAGGCTCACTCCTGTGCAGTACTAACAGAGGTGTTGTCTTTCTGATGAGACATGAAACCCCATTTGCTTATTCAGCTGGATGTAAAAGATCAAAGGTACTATTTGGAAGAAAGGTTGGGGAGTTATCGCTACTGTTCTGTCCAATATTTACCCCTCAATCAACATCACCAAAGCAAATTATCTGGTTGTGAACTGCTGTCTGAGGGTGTGTGCAAATTGGCTGCTGCTTTTACAATTTAAAACTACTCATTTCGCTGCAAAGCGATTTGAGACATCCGGTGGTCGTTGAAGACACTTCGCAACTGTGAGCCTTTCTCAATGTGAGCCATTAATCATCCCATCCTCAATAGAAGGAGGCTGCTTGACTTATTCCAACCTTTAGTGGTCAATGTAAGCCTAAGGGAAGAAGCGGGGGGTTTTCTCAATCGTCAGGCGAAGTACAGTTTATACCCGAAGGGCAAAAATGTAACTTCTAAAGACAAGCAGCTGAAGACCAACAGCCGCGGCTGCCACCTCCTTCTTCTTCCTCCTCCCACCCCGGTCGTGACCATGGTCGGCCGAGTAGAGTCCAGGCCTGAGCCTGGGCCTGGGCCTGTCCGTCTCACCTTCAGCGCCATACCGAGCCTCCACCCGGCTTCATCTGCCACCACGTGCCGGCGCCGCACGCACCGCCTGACCTTGATTGGCCGGTGTGTGACGTGATCGTGCTGGAGGAAAGGCGGGAAATTTAAAAGTCAGGAACACCACATGGCAATATAAAAGGGGGAATTTAAAAAGGCACCTGGAGGTAAGTTTAAAAACAAAATCTAGCAATGCAATCCTTACCTTAATCCATTTTAGGAGCTTACTTCATTTTAGGAGCACAATCACAAGGATTGGAGTAATTCAGAACAAAGGCACATACATCAACTTCTCAGAATAACTGGAAATAAATCCAGACTTGCCAGCAAGCCAAATACTTAATAATGTGATTAAAATCCCAGGAATAGCTTAGGATCAATAAATCCACATGAAAATATAGCACTGCAGAATTAGGACATCTGGCCCACAGAAGCCACGCCAGCTCTTCCAACTGTAATCCAGATTAAAGCAAAGTACTGCAAATGACGGAAACCTAAAATAAAACAGAAAATGCTGGATAAACTCATTTTTCTAGGTCCAGACACGAGTATGAAGTGGCACCAATTTGGGCATTGATGTAATGGAGGACGAGTTGTGGGTGGGGCCTGAGAATGACTGGAACAAGGAATATTCCACATACCCCACAAAACAACAGACATAATTGCAGCCCATGTGGGTACCCACAGACATACCATTTATTTTCTCCATGACCCACCTGGTGGAGAATAGAGGTGTAGAGAGATTGGCCGTCTATAGTGGACAGGAGGCGGTCAGGGGCAGGAAATTGTTGAGGTAATGTCGAGGAATAGAAAAATGTAAGCGAGAATGGACTGAGAATGAAGTCAAGATAAGAAGAAAGGAATTCAGTGGGGCAGGAACAGGCTGATATGATGGGTCTACCTAGGCAGTCCAGTTATGGATTTTGAGAAGCAGGAATACATAGAGATAGTTTTACTCACCTGCTTTTCCAATATCCCTGCAATATTTACACCAGGTATTTTCTAATTTCCTTTGAAAGCTGCTATTGGACCTTTATGTGCCATATTAGGCAGCGCATTCCAAACCACTTGTTGCATTAAAAAATAAGTTGTCCTCATGCCAATCTGATTCATTTCCCAATCACCTTAAATATATAGGGCGGGATTCTCCCTTTGCCGACGCCAACATTGAGAAACGCGATTGGGCAGAGAATAGGTTCCGATGCCAAAATCGCAGTGGGTGCTAATTTGACGCCAAATCGCAATTCTCCGCCACCTCGACAGCGGCGTCAACATGTACCGGAACACACGTACAGTAAACACAGTTTGCATATCATTAGCGGGCCCGACCCTGTATTCTCCGAGGCCTCCGCAAATCTCCTCTCCCTATGGGCCAAGCACCCCACAGCACTGTTCACTTGTGCTTTCAAAAATCATGAAACCGATGTACTGGCTGATGAAGGAGAGAGACGGGAGGTAGGTCACAGAGAGGAGCAACTGTGGGGTGCCGGGCCGGACACTTGCCGGGCTGGTTGGTGGTGGCCCTGCCAGGACCGGAAGATGGGGGGGGCGGGGGTGGGAACAGACCGAGTGGTGACCCCCCCATGGGACTGGGACGATGCCCAAGCATGGACCACCCACCTCGGCCCCTGGTTTTGCAGAGTGTCACCAGCCGAATGGGTGCCCGCACCCCCTCCGCCATACGACACCCCGCCAATGATCCCAAAGGGGAACAAAGTCCCTGAATGAGCTGCGTGTTTCACGGCACTCAAAATGCCGAGAAACACATGGCGATTCAACACGACTCACATTGAATAAGTGGCATAACAGGGAACGCGCGGCTGAGGCCGCACATAACCCTGTTTTTTACAACGGGAAGCTCTGCTCGCCAGAACTGCCAGGGTGCCAGGCTGGAACTGCCAGGGTACCCAGGAGGCACCAGCAGTGTCAGGGTACCCTGCCCAAAGGGCATACAGCTGGGGGCCTCTGATCCCCTTGGAGACTGCCACAAGTGCCGTTCTGTCTGGTCCCCGTTTGTGTGGACCAGTACCAAACGGCACTCGCCCAAAGTCCGTGAGGCAAAGGGATTGAATCCCAAAGCCTCAGGCACCTTGGAAATCTGCACATTAGAGTGATGCTTACTGTCTCCCTCTAATATGCAGATTTGCTAAAAAAAATGATCCCACCCATTGTGGGCGGGATTTCCCTTGCAACGTCTTGCGAGATTGCGTTGAATTTCGCGAGGCGTTGTGAGCCGTGGATCCCGGAAGCGGGGTCTCCTGGCTTTCAGCGGCCATACTGTGCCGCAGCGAGCTGCTTTTCGGGCACAGCGTGGCCAGAAGATCATGCCCTTTGTCTCAGAAACAGAGAATCCCACCAATACTCTCTGGTTATCTTCCAATCACTGGAAACAGTTTCTCTTTATTTGCTGCTCTAAACCTTTCATGGTTATAAACATCTCCATCAAATATCCTCTTTTCTTCCTCTGCTCAATTGCAGCTTCTCCAGACTGCCCACAAAACATAGTTCCTCATCATTGGAACTCTTCTAATAAGGTCTCCTTTCTCCCACCTAAAGTACTCAGGAAAAACCTAAAGGAGATTTGTGATGTAACGAGAATCATTGTAAAGAATTCATTCGACATTTGGAGAGGTTTCATTAGATTAGAATTAAGCTAAAATTGCTCTTTTTTTTTTTTAAAAGACAAAACAAACATAGGCAATAACTGCAAACATTCAAACACTCCAACAAACAGTGGCAACTGCGTGTACCATCTATAAGATGCATAGCAGTAACTCTCCAAGGTTCCACAGACAACACATTCCAAACCCGTGACCACTACCATCTAGAAGGGCAAGAGCAGCAGACACCCGAAAACCCCACCACATGGAGATTCCCCTCCAAGTCACTCACCACCCTGACTTGGAAATATTTCATCGCCCCTTCACTGTCGATGGGGTAGTATCTTGGAACTCCCTCCATAATAGCACCTACACCTCAAGGACTGCAGCGGTTAAGAAGGCAGCTCCTCACCACCTTGTAAAGGGCAACTCGGGGTGGGCAATAAATGCTGGCCTAACCAGCGACATCCACATCCCGTAAATTAATTTTAAAAAAGCAAGTTTCTTGCTATCTACCCTACCTGTATCCCTCATAATTCTGTGCATCTTGATCAGGTTCCCTATCAACCTTCTCTGCTCCAAGGAAAACAACCCCAACCTAACCTGCCTCTCTTAGCTGAAACGCTCCAGCCCAGGAAACATCCTGATGAATCTCCTCTGCACCCTTTCTAGTACAAATGCTTCCTCCTTATAATCTGGTGACCACAACTGCACACAGTGCTCGAGCTGTGGCCTAATGAGCGTTTTATACACCTCCTTGCTCTTATATTCTATGCCTCGGCCAATGAAGGCTAATGTTCCATATGCGTTCTTAACTGCCTGGGCTGATATTCTCCGTTTGGGAAATTATGTACTCCTGTTGGAGCTGAATCGCACCTGATTGTGAGCGCAAATCAGGAAGTCATTCCTAATCCTTAGAAATGCAAATCTTTGCATGGCAAAAATTGCAAAGGATTTGCTTGGCAATCGCTCAATCGGACCACCATTTTGAGCGTGTGGCCCGGCAGAGTGGTCCCACAGCTGGCCACCCGCTATCCCCCCATCGCAAATCAGCCTCTCGCCCCGGATTTTTTGGGTCCCCCCCATTCCCCCAAGTATGAGGGTGACCCAAAGAGACTTCTAAATAGGGGGACTGCCCACAGAGATCCCCTAAATAGGGGGAACCCCCCCAGAAACCCCCTAAAAAGGGGGACCTCCCACAGAGACCCCCTAAAAAAAGGGGGACCCCTACAGACCCCTACATAGGGGGCTCCCCCCACGGAGACCCTTAAATAGGAGACTCCTTCACAGAGACTCCTTCATAGGGGACTCCCCACAGAGACCCCTAAATAGGGGACTCCCCCACAAAGATCCCCGAAATAGGGAGACCCTCAATAGAGACCCACTAAATTGTGGGAGTCCCCTAAATAGGGGGACCCCCCAAATAGAAGTACCCCCCCATAGAGGCTCCCTAATTAGGGATACCCCCCTCCCCACAGATGCCCAAGAAAACATACCCCTATCAGGGAGCCCCCCAGAAATGAGACCCCTGCCTGGAAAGTAGAGAGCAGTACAGACAGAAGTAGTTAAAAACATTATTGTTGCAACACTCACCTGAGCTTACACCCAATGGCTCAGACAGAGGGAGCACCACATGCCAATTCCTGGAAAGAGAAAAGAGTAACCTGTGTTGACACCCCTCAGATCCTTGAGCTGCAAGCCATTCATTCATTTCCTTTAGTGTGCTGTGATTGACAACTTCCATACACACATTGCAGTGAGCTTTGCTTCATCCATCTTCCTTTATGGTTCAGTAACTTTGAAGTGCTCTGACCACAATGTTAGACCATAAGACCATAAGACATAGGAGCGGAAGTAAGGCCATTCGGCCCATCGAGTCCACTCCACCATTCAATCATGGCTGATTTACAAACATCAACCACTTCCAAGAGAGTCAAGTGCATTCCAATCACCTCCTTCATGCTGGAATGAATTTGAAGTGTTCAGCTGGAAATTGACAGCATTTAACATAGAGTCCTGTAATCTAAGGCTTTCCTCCTCGCCATTTGCCACACACCAATTTTCGTGTCACCTATGAACATACTTATTATACCTGGACAATCATGCCTACATCATTAAAAACAGCAAGGCTGGGCAGCACGGTGGCGCAAGTGGTTAGCATGGTTGTCTCACGGTGCCGTGGTCCCAGGTTCGATCCCGGCTCTGGGTCACTGTCCGTGTGGAGTTTGCACATTTCTCCCCGTGTTTGCGTGGATTTCGCCCCCACAATCCAAAAAAGATGTGCAGGGTAGGTGGATTGGCCACGCTAAATTGCCCCTTAATTGGAAAAAAGAATTGGATACTCTAAATTTATTTTTTTTAAATAAAAAAACAGCAAGGCACCCAGCACCAATCCTTGTGGTATGTTGCTGGACACTGGCTTCCAGTCACTAAAACAACCTTCAACCATCATCCTCTGCCTCCTGCCATTAAGTGGAGATGCCGGCGTTGGACTGGGGTGAGCACAGTACGAAGTCTTACAACACCAGGTTAAAGTCCAACAGGTTTGTTTCGATGTCACTAGCTTTCGGAGCGCTGCTCCTTCCTCAGGTGAATGCAGAGGTCTGTTCCAGAAACACATATACAGACAAATTCAAAAGATGCCAAACAATGCTAGGAATGCGAGCATTAGCAGGTGATTAAATCTTTACAGATCCAGAGATGGGGTAACCCCAGGTTAAAGAGGTGTGAATTGTATCAAGCCAGGACAGTTGGTAGGATTTCGCAGGCCAGATGGTGGGGGATGAATGTAATGCGACATGAATCCCAGGTCCCGGTTGAGGCCGCACTCATGTGTGCGGAACTTGGCTATAAGTTTCTGCTCGGCGATTCTGCGTTGTCGCGGGTCCTGAAGGCCGCCTTGGAGAACGCTTACCCGGAGATCAGAGGCTGAATGCCCTTGACTGCTGAAGTGTTCCCCGACTGGAAGGGAACATTCCTGCCTGGTGATTGTTGCGCGATGTCCGTTCATTCGTTGTCGCAGCGTCTGCATGGTCTCGCCAATGTACCACGCTTCGGGACATCCTTTCCTGCAGCGTATGAGGTAGACACAGCTCCGAAAGCTAGTGACATCGAAACAAACCTGTTGGACTTTAACCTGGTGTTGTAAGACTTCGTACTGTGCTCCTGCCATTAAGTCAATTTTGGATCCAATTTGCCAAATTGCCTTGGATCTCATGTGCTCTCACCTTCTTGATCAGTCTCCCATGTGGGACCTTGTCAAAAACCTGACTGAAGTCCATACATAGAGGGGCTGTTTAGCACAGGGCTAAATCGCTGGCTTTGAAAGCAGACCAAGGCAGGCCAGCAGCATGGTTCGATTCCCGTAACAGCCTCCCCGAACAGGCGCCGGAATGTGGCTACTAGAGGCTTTTCACAGTAACTTCATTTGAAGCCTACTTGTGACAATAAGCGATTTTCATTTCATTTCATACAGACTACATCAACTACACTGCCCTCATCTACACACCTAGATACGTCCTTGAAAAATTCTCAAATGTGGTAAACATGATCTCCCTCTGACAAAGCCATGCCTGACTATTCTTGATTAATCCTTGCCTCTCCAAGTGGAGATTAATTCTGTCCCTCAGAATTTTTTCCAATAATCTCCTCCCAGCGTTAGTCTCACTGACCTATAATTACCTTTTTTTTCTCTCCTTCCTTTCTTGAATAATGGTACCACATTAGCTGTGCTCCAGTCCTCTGGCACCTCTCCTGTGGCCAGAGAATTGGAAAATTATCAGAGCCCCTGCAATCTCCTCCCTCGCCTCACAGCAGTCTAGGTTGCATTTCTTCTGGACCTGGGGGTTTATCCACTTTTAAGCCTGTAAAAATCGTTAACACCTCCTCCCTTTCGATACTAATCTGTTCAATTTTATCACAGTCCCCCTTCCTGGTTTCTATACTTACATTATCCTTCTCCATTGTGAGCACAGTAGCAAAATATTAATTTAATACTTCTCTGTCTTTTGGCTTCACACACACATTGCTACGTTGATCCCTAATGGACCCCACACTTTCCCTGGTTACCCTCTTGCCATAAGACCATAAGGCATAGGAGCGGAAGTAAGGCCATTCGGCCCATCGAGTCCACTCCACCATTCAATCATGGCTGATTTCAACTCCATTTACCCGCTCTCTCTCCATAGGCCTTAATTCCTTGAGAAATCAAGAATTTATCAACTTCTGTCTCCAAGACACTCAACGTCCCGGCCTCCACCGCCCTCTGTGGCAATGAATTCCACAGACCCACCACTCTCTGGCTGAAGAAATTTCTCCTCATCTCTGTTCTAAAGTGACTCCCTTTTATTCTAAGGCTGTGCCCCCGGGTCCTAGTCTCCC
This sequence comes from Scyliorhinus torazame, assembly GCF_047496885.1. Lineage (NCBI taxonomy): Eukaryota > Metazoa > Chordata > Chondrichthyes > Carcharhiniformes > Scyliorhinidae > Scyliorhinus > Scyliorhinus torazame. Next base: position 166,693,804 of record NC_092712.1, on the reverse strand, counting down.
CTGCTAATGGAAACAACTTCCCTACGTCCACCCTATCTAAGCCATTCATTATCTTGTAAGTTTCTATTAGATCTCCCCTCAACCTCCTAAACTCCAATGAATATAATCCCAGGATCCTCAGACGTTCATCGTATGTTAGGTCTACCATTCCTGGGATCATCCGTGTGAATCTCCGCTGGACCCGCTCCAGTGCCAGTATGTCCTTCCTGAGGTGTGGGGGCCAAAATTGCGCACAGTATTCTAAATGGGGCCTAACTAATGCTTTATAAAGCTTCAGAAGTACATCCCTGCTTTTATATTCCAAGCCTCTTGAGATAAATGACAACATTGCATTTGCTTTCTTAATTACGGACTCAACCTGCAAGTTTACCTTTAGAGAATCCTGGACTAGGACTCCCAAGTCCCTTTGCACTTCAGCATTATGAATTGTGTCACCGTTTAGAAAATAGTCCATGCCTCTATTCTTTTTTCCAAAGTGCAAGACCTCGCACTTGCCCACGTTGAATTTCATCAGCCATTTCTTGGACCACTCTCCTAAACTGTCTAAATCTTTCTGCAGCCTCCCCACCTCCTCCATACTACCTGCCCCTCCACCTATCTTTGTATCATCGGCAAACCGAGCCAGAATGCCCCCAGTCCCGTCATCTAGATCGATAATATATAAAGAGAACAGCTGTGGCCCCAACACTGAACCCTGCGGGACACCACTCGTCACCGGTTGCCATTCCGAAAAAGAACCTTTTATCCCAACTCTCTGCCTTCTACCTGACAGCCAATCGTCAATCCATGTTAGTACCTTGCCTCGAATACCATGGGCCCTTATTTTACTCAGCAGTCTCCAGTGAGGCACCTTATCAAAGGCCTTTTGGAAGTCAAGATAGATAACATCCATTGGCTCTCCTTGGTCTAACCTATTTGTTATCTCTTCAAAGAACTCGAACAGGTTTGTCAGGCACGACCTCCCATTACTAAATCCATGCTGACTTGTCCTAATCCGACCCTGCACTTCCAAGAATTTCGAGATCTCATCCTTAACAATGGATTCTAGAATCTTGCCAACAACCGAGGTTAGGCTAATTGGCCTATAATTTTCCATCTTTTTCCTTGTTCCCTTCTTGAACAGGGGGGTTACAACAGCGATTTTCCAATCCTCTGGGACTTTCCCTGACTCCAGTGACTTTTGAAAGATCATAACTAACGCCTCCACTATTTCTTCAGCTATCTCCTTTAGAACTCTAGGATGTAGCCCATCTGGGCCCGGAGATTTATCAATTTTTAGACCTCTTAGTTTCTCTAGCACTTTCTCCTTTGTGATGGCTACCATATTCAACTCTGCCCCCTGACTCTCCTGAATTGTTGGGATATTACTCATGTCTTCTACTGTGAAGACTGACGCAAAGTACTTATTTAGTTCCTCAGCTATTTCCTTGTCTCCCATCACTAGATTACCAGCGTCATTTTGGAGCGGCCCAATGTCTACTTTTGCCTCCCTTTTGTTTTTAATGTATTTTAATAAACTTTTACTATCATTCCTAATGTTACTGGCTAGCCTACCTTCATAATTGATCCTCTCTTTCCTTATTTATCTCTTTGTTATCCTCTGTTTGTTTTTGTAGCCTTCCCAATCTTCTGACTTCCCACTACTCTTTGCCACATTATAGGCTTTCTCTTTTGCTTTGATGCATTCCCTAACTTCCTTTTTCAGCCATGGCTGCCTAATTCCCCCTCTGATAACCTTTCTTTTCTTTGGGATGAACCTCTGTACTGTGGCCTCAATTACTCCCAGAAACTCCTGCCATTGCTGTTCTACTGTCTTTCCCACTAGACTCTGCTCCCAGTCGATTTTTGTCAGTTCCTCCCTCATGCCCCTGTAGTTACCTTTATTTAACTGTAACATCTTTACATCTGATTCTACCTTCTTTCTTTCAAATTGCAGATTGAATTCTACCATATTATGATCACTGCCTCCTAAGTGTTCCCTTACTTTAAGATCTTTAATCAAGTCTGGCTCATTACATAACACTAAGTCCAGAATGGCCTGTTCCCTCGTGGGCTCCATCACAAGCTGTTCCAAAAAGCCCTCCTGTAAACATTCAATGAATTCCCTTTCCTTGGGTCCACTGGCAGCATTATTTACCCAGTCCACCTGCATATTGAAGTCCCCCATTATCACTGTGACCTAGTCTTTCTGACATGCGCTTTCTATTTCGTGGTGCATTTTGTGCCCCTGGTCCTGACCACTGTTAGGAGGCCAGTACATAACTCCTATTATGGTTTTTTTGCCTTTGTGGTTCCTCAACTCTACCCACACAGACTCCACATCATCTGACCCTATGTCGTTTAGTGCTATTGATTTAATTTCATTCCTAATTAACAAGGCAACCCCGCCCCCTCTGCCCACCTCTCTGTCTTTTCGATAGGTTGTGAATCCCTGGATGTTTAAATGCCAGTCCTGAACCCCCTGCAACCACGTCTCTGTGATGCCTACCACATCATACCTGCCAGTCACAATCTGTGCCACAAGCTCATCTACCTTGCTCCGTACACTGCGCGCATTTAAATATAGCACCTTTAATTCTCCATTGACCATCCCTTTTTGTTTTCTTAGTGTGGTGGACCTTGGTTTACTGAGCCTTTCCATACACTGTGTCATATTTTGTGGGATGGGGACTATCGTAACCTCTCCTGAGTTCTGTCTTTTCGTGCTTTTTTGTATTCCTAAGCAGCTACGCTTCCCACTGATTACTTCACCTCTTGATTCCCTGACTTTCCCTTTCCCCCCCAATCTCTAGTTTAAAGTCCTATTGACCACCCTATTTATTCTTTTCGCCAGAACACTGGTCCCAGCTCGGTTCAGGTGGAGACCATCCCAACGGCATAGGTCCCCCCGTCCCAAAACTGATGCCAGTGTCTCATGAAAAGGAACCCCTCTTTCCCACACCACTCTTTCAGCCACGTGTTAACTTCCCTTATTCTTGCCTCCCTATGCCAATTTGCACGTTGCTCGGACAGTAATCTGGAGACTATGACCCTTGAGGACCTGTTTTTTAATTTGAATCCTAGCTCTTTATAATCTCTAAACAGGTCCTCTTTTCTAGACTTGCCTATGTTGTTGGTACCGCCATGGACCACAACAACCGGATCCTCCCTCTCCCTCTCCAGTATCCTTTCAAGCCGGTCAGAGATGTCCCGCACCCTAGCACCGGGCAGGCAACATACCATGCAGGACTCTTTATCCTGCTCACAAAGGATACTATCTATCCCCCTGATAATAGAATCCCCTACAACTACAACTTGCCTATTTACTCCCTCCCCTTGAATGGCCTGCTGAACCATGGTGCCTTGGTCAGCTGACTCATCCTTCCTGCAGCCCTGTTCGCCATCCACACAGGGAGCAAGTGCCTCATACCTGTTGGACAGGGTCAAGGGCTGAGGCTCCTGAGTTCCTGACTGCTGGTTCCCTTTACCTGCCTGACTTGCAGTCACACCCTGCTGTCCCTGGCCACTGGCAGGATTTAAACTACTTACTCTGACAGGTGTGACTGCCTCCTGAAACACAGTGTCCAGGTAAGTCTCCCCCTCCCGGATGTGCCTCAGTGTTTGAAGCTCAGACTCCAACTCATCAACTCTGAGCCGGAGCTCTTCGAGCAGCCAACACTTACTGCAGATGTGGTCGCTGCAGCTCGTAACGGGATCTGCCAGCTCCCACATCAAGCAGCTCAAGCACATCATCTGACCAGCCATCACTAATTAATTAATTAGTTAATTTAAGTTTACGAGTTTAGCTGTGTTTTTTTTTAAAATTTGGGGCAGATTTGCTATCAACCAATCAGATCACAGCTTCCCTCTGACGTCACTTTTGGAGAGAAAAAAAAACTGGAAAACAGGAAGATACCGTTAGGTTTTTATACTCACAGAGACTGCTCCTCCTCCTCCGAACGGCTCCCAAAATTAGGCCCGAAGAAAGAGAGAGAACAAAACAGTCGGGAAAAAGCACCTTCTCCCACTCTTCACCGAATTACCTCACTGCACCAAATTACCAAATTCTCACTCTGTCTGTGTCTCACTCACTCAGGCTGTGTCTCCTTGACCAGCGCAATGCTTACTAAGTGCGCTTTCTGTCTGTCTTTTATACAGACTTTAGGATGACTCACACTAAAACTTCAAAGAGAGAATACAATGTGTACCTTTGTGCCACTTAACAGGCCTCAGGTGACTGCCAGATAACTGCCTCTCAGCAATTAGGGTGGGGGAAGCTTCAGCCAATCAGACACTAATCTACACTGCACTTTTAACTGAAAAGCAGCGCAATTAGATTAACCACTTACCTTTCCTGGTTACCTCACTGCACCAAATTACCAAATTCTCACTCTGTCTGTGTCTCACTCACTCAGGCTGTGTCTCCTTGACCAGCGCAATGCTTCAATATTCTGATAAAACACCTTGGTATTCTCTTTTATTTTATCAATCAGTGGTTTTTAATGGCCCCTCTACGCTCCCCTATTAAGGGGGGCACAGTAGCACAGTGATTAGCACAGTTGCTTCACAGCTCCAGGGTCCCAGGTTCGATTTCCGGCTTGGGTCACTGTCTGTGCGGAGTTTGCAATTTTTCCTCGTGTCTGCGTGGGTTTCCTCCGGCTGCTCCAGTTTCCTCCCACAGTCTAAAGATGGGCAGGTTAGGTGGATTGGCCATGCTAAATTGCCCTTAGTGTCCCAAAAAAAGCTAGGTGGGGTTACTGGGTTACAGGGATAAGGTGGAGGTGTGGGCTTAGGTAGGACGCTCTTTCCAAGGGCCGGTGGAGACTCGATGGGCCAAATGGCCTCCTTCTGCATTATAAATTCTATGATACTCCTCTAGGGCTTCCACTGCGTTGCACCTCCTGTATCTGCCATTGGTCACCCTTTTTTTTCCTTATCCATCTTGAATATTCTTTGACATCTGGGGTTTTCAGGACTTTTGGGTTCCACCCTTTACCTTTACAGCAACACTTTGGCTTTGTAATTCTATTTCCTTTTTAAATTACTCCTTTGCTCTGAATTGAATTTTCCTACAAGTAACTGCTCCAAGTCCACTGGAACGATCCTGCCTTATTCTATTAAAATCTGCCTTTATTTCCTGTTCATCTTTGTACTTTTCCATAGCTACCTTAAATCTTTCCCAGTTATGGTCACCATCACAAAAATATTTCCCCATTGACACTTCCACCACCTGCCAACTTCATTCTCTAAAACTATGTCAAGTACCGCCCCCTGTCTTGTCGGGACTTCCAACGTGCCGGCTCAAAAAACTCTTGTGGATGCACTTTAAGAATTCTGAACCCTCAAAGCCTTTCACACTTTGCCAATCCCAATTCATATTGGGGAAGTTGAAATCCCCTATTATTATTACCCGACTGCTTTTATGCTTCTTTGATATTTGCCAGCATATCTGCTCTTCTATCTCTCGCTGACTCCCAGCAATGTGATTGCTCCATTTTGTTTTTAAGTCCGACACATATGGCCTCAATTCATACTAAATGTTGTGACAGCACCTCCTCTTTTACAACAGCCCGCCTCCCTCCATCTCTGACCTGAAGATTCTATACCCCAGAATATTGATCTGCCAGTCCTGTCCCTCCCTCCAACATGTCTATGTGACAGCAATAATATAATAATCTCATATGTTAACCAATGCCCTCCTCAGTTCAACTTGAATCACTTGCCTACACTAATTGCATACCCTTGTCACAACACCCTGGGCTAGTGCATGGTCAATTCAAACCAATAATTGAGCGTTGCACCACAAGTGAAATTAGATGTTATTTTAAAATACTTGAGATCCTTGACGGAGCCCAATAAACTGCAGTCACCAGGGGTGGGATTATCCACTACCCGACGGGGCGGGGGGTCCAGGCGGGAGGGAGTGGCGTGAACCACTCCGGCGTTGGGCCGCCCCAAAGGTGCGGATTTCTCCGTCAGAGGCTGCTGGCGTCATCCCCGCGCATGCGCGGGGGGGGTCACCACCACGTCGGCCATCACGGAGGCTATGGCCGACGCGGAGGGGAAAGAGTGCCCCCACGGCACAGGCCTGCCCGCGGATCGGTGGACCCCGATCGCGGGCCAGGCCATTGTGGGGGCACCCCCCGGGGCCAGATCGCCCCGCGCCCCCCTCAGGACCCCGGAGCCCGCTCGCGCCGCCTGGTCCCGTCGGTAAGGGAGGTGGTTTAATTCACCCCGGCGGGACCGGCATTACAGCTGCGGGACTTCGGCCCATCGCGGGCTGGAGAATCACCGGGGGTGGCCCGCCAACCGGCTCCCGAATTCCCGCTCCCGCCAAATCTCTGTTACCGGAGAATTCAGCGGCCGGCGGGGGCGGGATTCACGCCGCCCCCCGGCGATTCTCCAACCCGGCGGGGGGTCGGAGAATCCCGCCCATGGTTTGTAATTTTAACACAGTAACCTTTTATTACGTACAGTATTATAATTAAACTGACAGAAAAATTGAACTGACTATCTAAGACCCCTTTCCCAATGCCCCCTCCCCCACCTTTCAAACTACTCTCTACACACACAGACAAACAAACAGGACCGGCATGTTCCTGTGAGGAAGAAGGATAAATACGGCAATTTTCGGGAGCCTTGGATAACGAGAGATATTGTAGACCTTGTCAAAAAGAAAAAGGAGGCATTTGTCAGGGCTAAAAGGCTGGGAACAGACAAAGCCTGTGTGGAATATAAGGAAAGTAGGAAGGAACTTAAGCAAGGAGTCAGGAGGGCTAGAAGGGGTCACGAAAGGTCATTGGCAAATAGGGTTAAGGAAAATCCCAAGGCTTTTTACACGTACATAAAAAGCAAGAGGGTAGCCAGGGAAAGGGTTGGCCCACTGAAGGATAGGCAAGGGAATCTATGTGTGGAGCCAGAGGAAATGGGCGAGGTACTAAATGAATACTTTGCATCAGTATTCACCAAAGAGAAGGAATTGGTAGATGTTGAGTCTGGAGAAGGGTGTGTAGATAGCCTGGGTCACATTGAGATCCAAAAAGACTAAGTGTTGGGAGTCTTAAAAAATATTAAGGTGGATAACTTCCGAGGGCCTGATGGGATCTACCCCAGAATACTGAAGGAGGCTGGAGAGGAAATTGCTGAGGCCTTGACAGAAATTTTTGGATCCTCACTGTCTTCAGGTGATGTCCCGGAGGACTGGAGAATAGCCAATGTTGTTCCTCTGTTTAAGAAGGGTAGCAAGGATAATCCAGGGAACTACAGGCTGGTGAGCCTTACTTCAGTGGTAGGGAAATTACTGGAGAGAATTCTTCGAGACAGGATCTACTCCCATTTGGAAGCAAATGGACATATTAGTGAGAGGCAGCATGGTTTTGTGATGGGCAGGTCGTGTCTCACTAACTTGATAGAGTTTTTCGAGGAGGTCACAAAGATGATTGATGCAGGTAGGGCAGTGGATGTTGTCTATATGGACTTCAGTAAGGCCTTTGACAAGGTCCCTCATGGTAGACTAGTACAAAAGGTGAAGTCACACGGGATCAGGGGTGAGCTGGCAAGGTGGATACAGAACTGGCTAGGTCATAGAAGGCAGAGAGTAGCAATGGAAGGATGCTTTTCTAATTGGAGGGCTGTGACCAGTGGTGTTCCACAGGGATCAGTGCTGGGACCTTTGCTGTTTGTAGTATATATAAATGATTTGGAGGAAAATGTAACTGGTCTGATTAGTAAGTTTGCAGACGACACAAAGGTTGGTGGAATTGCGGATAGCGATGAGGACTGTCAGAGGATACAGCAGGATTTAGATTGTTTGGAGACTTGGGCGGAGAGATGGCAGATGGAGTTTAATCCGGACAAATGTGAGGTAATGCATTTTGGAAGGTTTAGTGCAGGTAGGGAATATACAGCGAATGGTAGATCCCTCAAGAGTATTGAAAGTCAGAGAGATCTAGGAGTACAGGTCCACAAGTCACTGAAAGGGGCAACACAGGTGGAGAAGGTAGTCAAGAAGGCATACGGCATGCTTGCCTTCATTGGCCGGGGCATTGAGTATAAGAATTGGCAAGTCATGTTGCAGCTGTATAGAACCTTAGTTAGGCCACACTTGGAGTATAGTGTTCAATTCTGGTCGCCACACTACCAGAAGGATGTGGAGGCTTTAGAGAGGGTGCAGAAGGGATTTACCAGAATGTTGCCTGGTATGGAGGGCATTGGCTATGAGGTGCGGTTGAATAAACTCGGTTTGTTCTCACTGGAACGAGGTTGAGGGGCGACCTGAAAGAGGTCTACAAAATTATGAGGGGCATAGACAGAGTGGATAGTCAGGGGCTTTTCCCCAGGGTAGAGGGGTCAATTACTAGGGGGCATAGGTTTAAGGTGCGAGAGGCAAGGTTTAGAGATGTACGAGGCAGGTTTTTTACACAGAGGGTGGTGGGTGCCTGGAACTCGCTAGCGGAGGAGGTGGTGGAAGCAGGGACGATAGTGACATTTAAGGGGCATCTTGACAAATACATGAATAGGATGGGAATAGAGGGATACGGACCCAGGAAGTGTAGAAGATTGTAGTTTAGTCGGGCAGCATGGTCGGCACGGACTTGGAGGGCCTCTTCCTGTGCTGTACATTTCTTTGTTCTATGTTTTGTTCTTTGTAGCACAGAGAGAAAAGGGTGGTTGAGAGGTAAAGCAAATATTTATAAAAGTAAACGGATGAAAGATCTTTGATGCACTGGGATGACATCTTGTTAATGTCTTTCTGAGGTTCAGCTTTCGTTTCAGTATTTCTTTCTTCTAGGCTTGTGATGGCTTTCTCTGGCAAGGTTGTCTACTTTCTGTGTAGATTCAGGATTATTTCAAGTTTACAGCAAAGATGTGCCAGAACAATAAAGCAGTTCTTTACTTTAGCAGCGAGAGAGAGAGTGAGTGTTCCTTTAACTTCTACCTAAACACTTCTACCAAGCTCTCTCAGAAAGCATCATGCAGAAACCAATCACTGACTGCTGTCAGGCAGAACACTTGTCCCTGATCAATCCACAGGTTGCCACCCAAGCAATCAAACAGACTTCCTCCAAAGCTGGTCAGTGTCAAAGAGTCTGTTTCTCCTCTCCAAAATACAAAACCTAGGAGAGAATCGCCAGGGTCGCCAAATTTTCCCGCGACGCCGGTCCAACGCCCTCCCGCGATTCACGAAAGTGGCCAGATTTGGCACAATCACGTTTTTGCGCGGCGCTGTACAGTGAGTCGCCCGAGACAGCCAAAATGGCGATTCACCGGTACCCCCGCGATTCTCCGGCCCGGATGGGCCGAGCGGCCTGCCCAAAACGGCGGGTTCCCCCCGGCGCCGTCCACACCTGGTCGCTGCCGGTGGGAACAACGCGGGAACGCTGGGGGGGCGGCCTGCGGGGGGGCGGGGGGGGGGAATCCTGCACCGGGGGGGGGCCTCAAATGGGGTCTGGCCCATGATCGGTGCCCACTGATCGTCAGGCCGGCCTCTCTGAAGGAGGACCTCCTTTCTTCCGCAGCACCGCAAGGTCCGTCAGACATCTTCTTGCGGGCGGACTCGGAGAGGATGGCAACCATGCATGCGCGGGTGATGCCAGTTATGCGGCGCCGGATGCGTCATGTATGCAGCGCCGCCTTTACGCGGCACCAAGGCCTGGCGCGCGTAAATGACGCAGCACCGCTCCTAGCCCATTATCGGGCCCTGAATCGGTCGGGATAGGGGCCATTTCGCGCCATCGTGAACCTCGACGGCGTTCACGACAGCGCGAACACTCTGTCTCCACTTCGGAGAATCCCTCCCAAGGTTCTGGCTTCAGTATGAGTCGTTCTTAAAGGCACATTCTGGATATGGGTCCACGGTCCAAAAGTAATAAAATAAAATGAAAGAAAATGGGGACAAAAGAAATAAACAGAAAGGACTCTTCCACCCTGGTTGGTGAATGTGTTTGGTATTTCCAAGTCTTCAGTCACCTGAACAGTGGCTGTTCTGCTAGGGGGGTCACTCAAAAGAAGTTCAAACATATTGTAAATGTATGCATTTTGTGGAGCTGGAAGGTGCAGAAGTGCTTCTCCTGGTTCCACAAAACAACTTTAGACCAATGTCGGCCAACCCTCAGCTTTCAAACTGATGACCCTTCAGATGTTGATGGTGGGGGATTAAGCTATGCTAATGCCAACATATACAGACCCTACAAATGGAGTTCAATGTGGGGAAGAATCAGGTTACCACTTTGGATCTGAGAGACTAATCAGAATATTTTCTCAACGATGCATGACTAGGAGCTGTATAGAAACAAAAGGATTTACCTGTCTATGTTGTGATGAAATCTATGGTCAAAGCTTGGACTATTGGAAACCAAAACTTCTACCGAAGCTGAACCTGGTTGAAAGCTATAAAAGTATACAGAATAATCGAAATTCATTAGGGGTTGATGAGTCCAGTGGTACTGAGGTACCCTCAATAATGACACTTAGAGATTAAACTGTAAAGAAGGCTTTATTAGAATAATAACTATGCTACAGCTAGAGACGAGAGCTGACTGCTATACAGACCATGAGGCAGCCCTTTATGTATGGCTCCCAGATGGGCGGAGCCAGAGGCGGAGTCCCCAGGGTTCCAAGCTCGGTCTTAAAGGGGACATCACCTTACATGATGATAAGGCAGTAACCATTCATCACATTCACCCCCTGTTTAAAAAGGAGTCCGGCGGAGGTGAAGTGCCATCATAGGTCCATCCGTCTCGGTGGCCGGATTGTCCTCCTCGACCTCCTCAATTTGGGCGGTGGTGCGGCGGGCACGGACGTCCCGGTTGAGGGCACATCCGGGAGCACAGCGGTCGGAGCTTCGGTCCGGGTCGGGGCAGAGGAACTAGGCAGGACCGGGGGTAACGGAGCCGGCGCCGGCGGGGTGTGTAAAAGGGGGGCGCAAGGGGGGGCGCACGGTAGGAGCTCACCAACGGGTGGTAGGGCCGGAAGGGGGTGTGTTGTAGGGGGCGACGGGTCCTGCAGGGGAGCGGCGCGGGAAGGGGCGTCTGTGGTGGAGGATCCAGCGGGCGCCAGATCCCGGAAACCGTATCTTGCCTGCCGTCGGAGTACTCCACGTAGGCGTAACTGGGGTTGGCGTGGAGCAGTCGGACCTTTTCAACTAGGGGGTCCGTTTTATGGCTCCTCGCGTGCCTCCGGAGAAGAACAGGTCCCGGAGCCATCAGCCAAGGTGGAAGCGAGACCCCGGAGGTAGACGTCCTGGGGAAGAGAAACAATCGGTCGTGAGGGGTCTCATTCGTGGCCGTGCAGAGGAGTGACCTAATGGAGTGTAGGGATTCGGGTAGGACCTCCTGCCAGCGGGTGGTTGGGAGATTTCTCGACCGCAGGGCCAGAAGGACAGCCTTCCACACGGTCGCGTTCTCCCTCTCCACCTGCCCGTTTCCCCGTGGGTTATAACTGGTCGTTCTGCTCGAGGCGATGCCTTTGCTGAGCAGATACTGACGCAGTTCATCGCTCATGAACGATGTACCCCAGTCGCTGTGGATATAAGCAGGGAAACCGAACAGGGTGAAGATGCTGTGCAGTGCCTTAATCACCGTGGCTGAGGTCATGTCGGTGCAGGGAATGGCGAATGGGAAATGGGAGAACTCATCGATCACGGTGAGGAAATAGGCATAACGGTTGGTGGACGGGAGGGGCCCTTTGAAGTCCACGCTCAGTCGCTCAAACGGGCCCGAGGCCTTCACGAGCTGAACCTTGTCTGGCCGATAGAAGTGCGGTTTGCACTCCGCACAGACCTGGCAGGCCCTGACCATGGCCTTGACCTCCTTGGTTGAGTAAGGTAGGTTGCGGGACTTGATGAAATGGACGAGCCGGGTAACCCCCGGGTGGCAGAGGTCATTGTGGATGGCTTGCAGGCGGTCCTCCTGCGCGTTGGCGCATGTGCCGCGGGACAGGGCATCTGGGGGCTCGTTGAGCTCCCCTGGACGTTACTTGATATCGTACGAGTAGGTGGAGAGTTTGATCCTCCACCTCAAAATTTTATCGTTTTTTATTTTGCCCCGTTGTGTGTTATCGAACATATAGGCGACCGACCGTTGGTCGGTGACGAGGGTAAACCTCCTACCGGCGAGGTAGTGTCTCCAGCGCCGCACAGCCTCCACAATGGCTTGTGCCTCCTTTTCAACTGCAGAGTGTCAAACCTCGGAGGCGGTGAGGGTTCGGGAGAAGAACGCTACTGGTCTGCCTCCTTGATTGAGGGTGGCAGCCAGGGCGATGTCTGATGCATCGCTCTCTACCTGGAAAGGGATGGTTTCGTCCACCGCGTGCATGGCGGCCTTGATGATGTCGGCCTTGATGCGGTTGAAGGCCAATTGAGCCTCAGCCGAGAGGGGAAAAGTGGTGGTCTTTAGGAGTGGGCAGGCTTTGTCCGCATACTTGGGGACCCACTGGGCGTAATAGGAGAAAAGCCCCAAGCACCGTTTGAGGGCCTTGAGGCTGCGGGGAAGAGGGAGTTCCTTAAGGGGGCGCATGCGGTCGGGGTCGGGACCTAGGACCCCGTCTTCCACGACATAGCCGAGGATGGCCAGCCGGGTGGTGTGGAAAACGCATTTGCCCTCGTTATAGGTCAGGTTAAGGGCTTGGGCGGTCTGGAGGAACTTTTTGAGGTTAGCGTCATGGTCCTGCTGATCATGGCCGCAGATGGTGACATTGTCCAAGTACGGGTATGTAGCCCGCAAACCGTACTGGTCCACTATTTGGTCCATCGCCCTTTGAAAGACGGAGACCCCATTTGTGACACCAAAGGGGACCCTGAGGAAGTGGAAGAGCCGGCCGGCTGCTTCGAAGGCAGTATAGGGGCGGTCTTTTGGTCGGATGGGGAGCTGGTGGTAGGCAGATTTGAGGTCGACCGTGGAAAAGACTCGGTATTGGGCGATCCGATTTACCATTTCCGCGATGCGAGGAAGGGGGTACGCATCAAGCTGCGTGAATCGGTTTATGATTTGGCTATAATCCACGACCATCCGTTTCTTCTCCCCAGACCGGACTACCACCACTTGCGCTCTCCAAGGGCTGTTGCTAGCCTCGATGACCCCCTCTCCCAGTAAACGCTGGACCTCTGACTTGATAAAAGCCATATCTTGGGCACTGTAGCGCCGGCTCCTGGTGGCGACGGGCTTACAGTCAGGAGTGAGGTTAGCGAATAATGAGGGGGATGCGACTTTCAGTGTCGCAAGGCAGCACACCGTGAGGGGGGGCAAGGGTCCGCCGAACTTCTGTGTCAGGCTTCGGTGGCTGCACTGGAAATCCAGTCCGAGCAGCAGGGGGGCACAGAGGTGAGGGAGGATATAAAATTTGAAACGGGTGTATTTGGCACCCTGGATCGAGAGATCCGCAATACAGTACCCCGTGATTTGTACCGAGTGGGACCCAGATGCGAGGGCTATGGTTTGGGATGCGGGATGGGTGCGTAGGGAGCAGCGCCTTACCGTTTCAGGGTGGATAAAGCTCTCTGTGGTCCCGGAGTCGAAGAGGCATGCAGTGTCGTGCCCGTTGACCTGGACCTGCATCATGGAGTTTTGCAGGTGTTTTGGCCGAGTTTGATCGAGGGTGATCGCACCCAGTCGCGGGTAGTCGGAGGCGTCAGCCGAATCGGACTCGTAAAATGGCCGCCGCCGCTGGCTGCGCGTGTCAGGTCGAGAAGATGGCCACCGACAAGATGGCCGCTCCCATGATTCGCACGAGGCTGATGACGCGTCAGAAGAGGGCGTGTCGGGTCGGTGCGCACCAGCATTGCGAGGCCTGCGGGCCTGAGAGCCTGATTTTCGGGCCGGCTGTTCTTTGTTTTTCTGGCCCCTGGGTCTGGCCAGGCAGACCCTCGCAAAGTGCCCTTTCTTCCCGCAGTCGCTGCAGATCGCGGAGCGGGCTGGGCAGCGTGGGCGTGGGTGCTGGCCCTGCCCGCAGAAGTAGCATGGTGTGCCCCCATGGTGAGCGGGTCGCCGCGTGGCGCAGGCCTGTAATACGGTTGAGTCTGAGGAAGTCCGGGGGGGGGGGGCTGGCAGAGTCCGCGGGGTACGTACCCAAGTTATGTCGGGCCACCTCCAGCGAGGAGGCGAGCGTTAGCGTCTTCTGGAGGTCTTTTGCCCCGTTTTTGAGCAGCCGCTGCTGGATGTAGGTCGACCAGATGCCGGACACGTAAGCATCCCTGATGTGCAGGTTCATATGGACTTCCCCTGTCACCTCCTGATGGTCACAGTCCCTGGCAAGCGCGGTGAGTTTTTCAACAAACTCGTCGAGCGATTCCCCCGAGTGCTACCGGCAGGTAGAGAGCAGATGCCGGGCGTGCACCTCATTGACGGGTTTGACAAACCGCTTGCGGAGCAACTCAATCGCTCCCTCATAAGTCGTCGCCTTTTCGAGCGTGGCGGAGATTCTGTGACACACCCGGGCGTGGAGTAGACGCAGCTTGCGTGGCCCCAGGATGGGAATCTCTGCGGAGTCCAGGTAGGCCTCGAAGCACCGCAGCCAGTATTTAAAAATTTCCTTTGCCTCCGGCGTTCGTGCTTCCAGATTGAGCTTCTCTGGTTTTAGGCCTGCTTCCATCCTGAATCTAGTTTAGTCTAATAAATTGAGGTACCCTCAATAATGACGCTTAGAGATTAAACTGTAAAGAAGGCTTTATTAGAATAATAACTATGCTACAGCTAGAGACGAGAGCTGACTGCTATACATTTTTTTTTTTAAATAATATTTTATTGAAAATTTTTGGTCAACCAACACAGTACATTGTGCATCCTTTACACAACATTGTAACAATACAGATAATAATGACCTTTTTTAAATTTAAACAAAAACAACAACAAATAAATAAATATTAAATAACAAAAAATAAAAACTAGCCCTAATTGGCAACTGCCTTGTCTCAGGCCACACCCCCCCCCCCATCCCCCCCCATCCCTCCCCCCCCCCCCCCCAAGTCCTGGGCCGCTGCTGCTGCCTTCTTTGTTCTCCCCTATCTATCTTTCCGCAAGATATTCGACGAACGGTTGCCACCGCCTAGTAAACCCTTGAGCCGACCCCCTTAGGACGAACTTAATCCGCTCTAACTTTATGAACCCCGCCATATCATTTATCCAGGTCTCCACCCCCGGGGGCTTGGCTTCTTTCCACATTAGCAATATTCTGCGCCGGGCTACTAGGGACGCAAAGGCCAAAACATCGGCCTCTTTCGCCTCCTGCACTCCCGGCTCTTGTGCAACCCCAAATATAGCCAACCCCCAGCTTGGTTCGACCCGGACTCCTACTACTTTCGAAAGCACCTTTGTCACCCCCATCCAAAACCCCTGTAGTGCCGGGCATGACCAAAACATATGGGTATGATTCGCTGGGCTTCTCGAGCACCTCGCACACCTATCCTCCACCCCAAAAAATTTACTGAGCCGTGTTCCAGTCATATGTGCCCTGTGTAATACCTTAAACTGAATCAGGCTTAGCCTGGCGCACGAGGACGACGAGTTTACCCTGTTTAGGGCATCTGCCCACATCCCCTCCTCAATCTCCTCCCCTAGCTCTTCTTCCCATTTCCCTTTTAGTTCGTCCATCATAGTCTCCCCTTCGTCTCTCATTTCCCTATATATATCCGACACCTTACCGTCCCCCACCCATTTCTTTGAGATGACTCTGTCCTGCACCTCTTGTGTCGGGAGCTGCGGGAATTCCCTCACCTGCTGCCTCGCAAAAGCCCTCAATTGCATGTACCTGAATGCATTCCCTTGGGGCAACCCATATTTCTCGGTCAGCGCTCCCAGACTCGCAAACTTCCCATCCACAAATAGATCTTTCAATTGCGTTATACCTGCTCTTTGCCACATTCCATATCCCCCATCCATTCCCCCCGGGGCAAACCTATGGTTGTTTCTTATCGGGGACCCACCCAGTGCTCCGGTCTTTCCCCTATGTCGTCTCCACTGTCCCCAAATCTTCAGTGTAGCTACCACCACCGGACTCGTGGTATAGTTCCTT
This sequence comes from Scyliorhinus torazame, assembly GCF_047496885.1. NCBI lineage: Eukaryota > Metazoa > Chordata > Chondrichthyes > Carcharhiniformes > Scyliorhinidae > Scyliorhinus > Scyliorhinus torazame. The sequence goes on along the minus strand of NC_092712.1, from coordinate 166,677,820 downwards.
GGTGAGAACGGCAATGGGGCTGTCACCATAGCCTGCAGGCTGGTCCCCCTACAGGACGCCCTCTCTAATCTCTTCCACGCCGCTCCTTCCTCCTCTCCCATCCACTTACTCACCATTGAAATATTAGCGGCCCAATAATACTCACTTAGGCTCGGTAGTGCCAGCCCCCCCCTATCCCTACTACGCTGTAAGAATCCCTTCCTCACTCTCGGAGTCTTCCCGGCCCAAACAAAACCCATGATACCTTTTTCTATCCTTTTGAAAAAAGCCTTCGTGATCACCACCGGGAGACACTGAAACACAAAAAGGAATCTCGGGAGGACCACCATCTTAACTGCCTGCACCCTCCCTGCCATTGACAATGCTACCATATCCCATCTCTTGAAATCTTCCTCCATCTGTTCCACCAACCGCGTCAAATTTAGCCTGTGCAATGTGCCCCAATTCTTAGCTAACTGACTGCTATACAGACCATGAGGCAGGCCTTTATGTATGGCTCCCAGATGGGCGGAGCCAGAGGCGGAGTCCCCAGGGTTCCAAGCCTGGTCTTAAAGTGGACATCACCTTACATGATGATAAGGCAGTAACCGTTCATCACAGGTACAATATAGGCAAGCTGAAGAGGATGGAGGCCAGGAATAAACAAATATGTAATTGCTGCAGCTGTTTCTGATACTTGAATATAATATTGATGAATTTACACCATCCAAATGGAGTTGAGGATATCCTGCAGATATGTGCCTTTTTGGTGAACACTCATGGTGGTTATGGCTGGGGAGTATACTGAATGGATTGCTGAACCAATTAATAATGCTACAATTCCAGTTTATTGAACTGAATTGAATTTGATTTGATTTATTATCACATGTACCGAGGTATAGTGAAAAGTTTTGTCCTGCGTACAGTCCAGACAGATTGTTTCATACATGAAAGAACATAGGACATGCATAAATACACAATGTAAATACATAGGCACAGACATCAGGTGAACATAAGGAATGTAGTGTAGTACTACTCAATAGAGAGGATGTGGGAAGAGGTCAGTTCAGTCCGCAAGAGGGTCATTCAGGAGTCTGGTAACGGTGGGGAAGAAGCTGTTTTTAAATCTGATGGTGTGTTTTCTCCTTTGTATCTCCCGCCCACTGGAAGAAGTTGGAAGAGAGAATAACCTGGGTGGGAGGGGTCTTTGAGTCAATGGATGGGAGGCAGGTTTGCGTGATGGACTGGGCTGTATTCACGACTCTCTGTAGTTTCTTACGGTCTTGGACAAAGCAGTTGCCATACCAGACTGTGATGCAGCCAGATAGGATGCTTTCTTTTTTTTAAATAATTTTTATTCAAAATTTTTCACAAATTATCACAACGGAAAAATAGAACCCCCCCCTTTACAAATAATAGAACAACAAGAACAAAAGTGCATAAATAAACAAATAAACGTTAAACAGTAAACAATAGTGCATCCCCTACCAGACACAAACTTACCCCCCCACCCGCCCCCCCAGGTTGCTGCTGCTGCTGACCATCTCCTAACACTCCGCCAGGAAGTCTAGGAATGGCTGCCACCACCTGAAGAACCCTTGCACAGATCCCCTTAAGGCAAACTTCACCTTCTCCAATTTAATAAACCCTGCCATGTCGTTAATCCAGGATTCCACGCTTGGGGGCCTCGCATCCTTCCACTGAAGCAGAATCCTTCGCCGGGCTACCAGGGACGCAAAGGCCAGAATACCGGCCTCTTTCGCCACCTGCATTCCCGGCTCGTCCGACACCCCAAATATTGCGAGCCCCCAGCTAGGCCTAACCCTGGAATTACTACCCTTGACACCGTCCTCGCTATGCCCCTCCAGACGCTGGACATGCCCAGAACATGTGGGTGTGGTTTGCTGGGCTCCCCGAACCCCTCGCACATCCATCCTCACTCCCAAAAAACATGCCCCGGTCATGTGCACCCTGTGCAGTACTTTAAATTGTATCAGGCTGAGCCTGGCGCAAGAGGAGGAAGAGTTTACCCTTCCCAGGGCATCCACCCACATACCCTCGTCAATCTCCTCCCCCAGCTCCTCCTCCCACTTACCTTTAAACTCCTCCGTCGAGGCCTCCTCCTCCTCCTGCATCACCTGATAAGCTGCCGAGATCCTACCCTCCAACCCACACCCCTGAAAGCACCCTGTCCTGGTCCCTGCGCGCCGGCAGCAGCGGTAACTCCACCACCTGTCGCCTAACGAACGCCCTTACCTGCATATATCTAAAAGCATTTCCGGGGGGAGCCCGAATTTCTCCTCCAGCTCCCCAAGGCTCGCAAACTTCCCGTCTATGAACAGGTCCCCCATCCTCCTAATACCTGCCCTGTGCCAACTCAAGAACCCCAATCATTTTCCCCGGGACAAACCGATGGTTCTCCCGTATCGGGGACCACACCGAAGCCCCCACCTCCCCACTGCGGCGTCTCCATTGCCCCCAGATTTTGAGGGTCGCCGCTACCACCGGGCTCGTGGTTTACCTCATCGGAGGAAGTGGCAGTGGTGCTGTCACCAGCACCGCCAGGTTCGTGCCCACAAAGGACGCCATCTCCAGCCTCTTCCACGCCCCCCCCCTCCCCCACCCTCCATTACCCACTTACGTATCATCGCCACGTTGTCAGCCCAATAGTACCCACATAAGTTTGGCAAAACTACCCCCCCCCCACCCCCCCGTCCCTGCTGCGCTCCACGAACACCCGTCTCACCTTCGGGGTCTTCTTCGCTCATACGAACCCCATAATACTCCTGTAAAGAAGGCCTTCGGGAGCAAGATAGGGAGGCACTGAAACAAAAATAAAACCTCGGGAGCACCATCATTTTAACCGACTGCACCCTACCCGCCAGGGAGAGTGGCAGCATAACCCACCTTTTGAACTCCTCCTCCATTTGCTCCACCAGCCTCGTTAAATTGAGCTTATGCAGGGGCCCCCAGCTCCTAGCCACCTGAACCCCCAGGTATCTGAAACTTCTTTCTGCCCTTTTTAGCGGAAGCTCGCCAATCCCCCTTTCCTGGTCTCCCGGGTGCACCACGAACAGCTCGCTGTTCCCCATGTTGAGCTTATACCCGGAGAAATCCCCAAACTCCCTGAGGAACCGCATCACCTCCGGCATTCCCCCCACCGGGTCCGCCACATACAATAGCAGATCGTCCGCATACAATGATACCCGGTGTTCCCCCCCCCCCCGCACCCCTCCCCGCACCAACCCCCTCCAGTTCCTAGACTCCCTCAAAGCCATGGCCAGGGGCTCAATCGTCAGCGCAAAGAGCAGGGACGATAGAGGATACCCCTGCCTCGTCCCTTGGTATAGCCGTAAATATTCCGACCTCCTCCTGTTCATGGCCACACTCGCCACCGGGGCCACGTACAGCAACCTCACCCAGCTGACGAACCCCTCCCCGAACCCAAACCTCCTCAACACCTCCCACAGGTACCCCCACTCCATCTTATCAACGACCTTCTCTGCGTCCATAGCCACCACTATTTCCGCCTCCCCCTCCACCGCCGGCATCATAATTACATTCAGGAGCCTACGTACATTGGTATTCAACTGCCTCCCTTTCACAAAACCCGTCTGATCCTGGTGTATGACCCCGGAACACAGTCCTCAAACCTCATGGCCAATACCTTTGCTAGCAGTTTCGCATCCACATTAAGGAGTGAGACCGGCCTATACAATCCGCACTGTACAGGGTCCTTGTCCCGCTTCAGAATTAGAGAAATCAGCGCCCTAGACATCGTCGGGGGCAGGACCCCCCACTCCCTAGCCTCGTTGAAAGTCTTTACCAGCAGCGGGCCCAACAGGTCCACGTACTTCCTATAGAATTCCACCGGGAACCCATCTGGCCCCGGTGCCTTCCCCGCCTGCATACTCCCCAGTCCCTTGACCAGTTCCTCCATCCCAACCGGCACCCCCAGCCCCGCCACCTGCCCCTCCTCTACCCTCGGGAACCTCAGCCGGTCCAGAAAGCGACCCATCCCCCCCCTCCTCCGATGAGGGCTCAGACCAATACAGTCCCTCGTAAAAGTTCTTGAAGACTCCATTAATACCCACCGCATTTCGCACCGTGCTCCCCCCTCCATCCCTAACTCCCCCGATCTCCCTCGCTGCCTCCCGTTTCCGAAACTGGTGTGCCAGCATCCGGCTAGCCTTCTCTTCGTACTCGTACACCGCCCCTTGTGCCTTCCTCTACTGCACCTCCGCCTTTCTGGTGATCAACAGGTCGAACTCGGCCTGGAGGCTCCGTCGCTCCTTGAGTAGTCCCTCCTCGGGGGGCCTCTGAATACCTCCTATCCACCCTTACCATCTCCCCCACTAGCCTCACCCGCTCTCTCCTCTCCTTCCCCTCTCCGTGGGCCCTAATGGAGATCAACTCACCCCTGATCACCGCCTTCAGCGCCTCCCAGACCACCCCTACCTGCACCTCCCCATTATCATTGGCCTCCAGGTACCTTTCTATACACCCCCGGACCCGCCTGCTCACCTCCTCGTCCGCCAACAACCCCACCTCCAAGCGCCACAGCAGGCGCTGGTCCCTCTCCTCCCCCAGCTCGAGGTCCACCCAATACGAGGCATGGTCAGAGATGTCTATCGCCGAATACTCCGTGTCCTCCACCCTCGGACTCAGCACCCTGCTCATTACAAAAAAGTCAATCCGAGAGTAGGCCTTATGAGCATGGGAGAAGAATGAGAATTCCCTGGCCCCCGGCCTCGCAAACCTCCATGGATCCACTCCTCCCATCTGGTCCATAAACCCTCTCAGCACCTTGGCCGCCGCCGGCCTCCTGCCCGTCCTGGACCTCGAGCGATCCAATGCCGGATCCAACACCGTGTTGAAGTCCCCCCCCCATTATCAAGCCCCCTGTCTCCAAGTATGGGATCCGGCCCAACATGCACCGCATGAACCCCGCATTGTCCCAATTCGGGGCGTATACATTTACCAAGATCACCCGCACCCCCTGTAGCTTACCACTCACCATCACATACCTACCTCCATTGTCTGCCACGATGCTCAACACCTCAAACGACACCCGCTTCCCCACCAAAATCGCCAGCCCCCGTTTTTTTGCGTCCAGCCCCGAAGGGAACACCTGCCCTACCCACCCCTTTCTTAGCCTTACCTGATCTGCCACCCGCAGATGCGTTTCCTGGAGCATGACCACATCTGCCTTCAGCCCCTTCAGGTGCGCGAACACATGGGCCCGTTTGACCGGCCCATTCAGGCCTCTTACATTCCAGGTTATCAGCCGGATCAGAGGGCTGCCTGCCGCCCCCTCCCCTCCCCCCACCGACTAGCCATAACCCTTTCTAGGCCAGCCACATGCCCGCGCCCCCTGCTCTTCCCGTTCCCCCCAGCGGCAGACCCCCGCCCCGACCTCCTCTATAGACTCCAGCTCCCCCTTGGCCATTCCAGCAGCAACCCGGTCCCCCCCCCACCCCCACTCCTCCTCCCCCCCTCCTGCCCCTCCCCAGCTAGGTCTCCCCCTAGCAGCATTGCTCTCCCCATTGCACTCCCGTGAGTCAGCCGACTCCTGCTGACACCGGCCACTCCCACTGCTCCATCGATCCCCCCAGTGTGGGAGTCTCCCCTCACCCCTCCTGTCCGACAACGGGCTCTCCCCTCCACCCGACCCCACCCCCTTCCACTCTCAGCGTGGGAAAAAGCCCACGCTTTCCAGTACTGGCCCCGCCCCTTTCCACCCTTAGCGCGGGAAAAACCCCGCTCTTTCCACCCACCCGAACCCGCCTCCTCTGGCACAGCTCCCTTTCCAGGCCCAGTCCCAATTCCCCCGGCTCGGGCCTCCCCCCCCCCGCGGGGCCCCATCTCCATTTCCATCCACCGACGCCCACAGGCTTTTGCCTGCCCCCCCACGAACCCACCCGACAGACAGAGAAGAAACATTGCCCAACCAACCGCACAATCCCCCCTGTGGTGAACCACTGTAATAGGAGATGTGAGGTAGGACCTGCACTACAGGTTCGCCGGTAGCCCCTGCCAGCTGGCTCCGCCCACGGAGAACTGTATAAATATGCATGACCTCCAGTGCCCTGCCATTTTGCCAGCTGCAGCAGGAGGCCACGCATCTGACTGTAATAAAGCCACAGTTGTACCCAACTTTAGTCTTTGTGCAATTGATCGTGCATCAATTTATTACAGTCAGATTTTCCACAGTATGGATATCAGAATTAAGCCTGATCGCCTGTAGCTGGATCCGCACTCGCCCGACGCCAGATAAGACTTTACTCACTGGCTAGCATGTTTCGAGGCCTACATCAAGGCTGCGGACCCCGAGCCAACGGAGGCTCAGAAGATAAACGTCCTGTACTCCAGACTGAGATCCAGTGTGTTCCCGTTGATTCAAGATGCCACGAATTACACAAAAGCAATGGAACTCCTTAAGGAACGCTACGCGCAGAAGGCGAACACGCTCTTCGCCAGGCATGTACTCACCACCCGCTCGCAACTTCCTGGTGAGTCCATCGAAGACTTCTGGCGGGCCCTAATTCCACTCGTCCGGGACTGTGACTGTCAGGCCGTTACGACCGCCGAACATGCAAATCTCCTGATGCGCAATGCCTTCGTGACGGGGATTGCGTCGGACCGCATCCGAGAACGATTATTGGAAGAGGAAAACCTTGGCGCTCTCCATGACGGTCTCATCCCATAACGTACAATTGTACCCCTCCTGGACCCCGCCGACGACCCCCTCAGCCGGGGTCCTGCATTCCCAATACGCCTGCGCCGCACGCCGATCCCCGCACCCCGGGGGGCCCCGCTGCTACTTCTGCGGTCAGCAGAAGCACCCCCGCCAACACTGCGCGGCCCGCACTGCAGTTTGTAAAGCCTGCAGTAAAAAGGGCCACTTCGCGGCGGTGTGCCAGGCCTGCGCAGTCACTGCGATTTCGCCCGCTATCGCCCCCCTCCCCACGCCAGATGCACAATGGGAGCCGCCATCTTCTTCTCCCGGTTCCATGTGCGACCAATGGGCGACATCATCTTGTCCCCCTTCGGCCACGTGTGCCGCATTTTGTCCCGACCCGCAATGTGTGCCCCATGGGCGCCGCCATCTTGTCCCCCACAGGGGGCGAAATTCTCCCCCAACGGCGCGATGTCCGCCGACTGGCGCCAAAAACGGCGCCAATCAGACGGGCATCGCGCCGGCCCAAAGGTGCGGAATGCTCCGCATCTTTGGGGGCCTAGCCCCAACATTGAGGGGCTAGGCCGACGCCGGAGGGATTTCCGCCCCGCCAGCTGGCGGAAATGGCGTTTGTTGCCCCGCCAGCTGGCGCGGAAATGCGGCGCATGCGCGGGATCGTCAGCAGCCGCTGACAGTTTCCCGGCGCATGCGCGGGAGCATCAGCGGCCGCTGACAGTTTCCCGCGCATGCGCAGTGGGGAGAGTCACTTCCGCCTCCGCCATGGTGGAGGCCGTGGCGGAGGCGGAAGGGAAAGAGTGCCCCCACGGCACAGGCGGTGGGCCCCGATCGCGGGCCAGGTCACCGTGGGGGCACCCCCCGGGGTCAGATCGCCCCGCGCCCCCCCCAGGACCCCGGAGCCCGCCCACGCCGCCTGGTCACGCCGGTAAATACCAGCTTTGATTTACGCCGGCGGGACAGGCAATTTCTGGGCGGGACTTCGGCCCATCCGGGCCGGAGAATTGAGCGGCCCGATTCCCGCCAACCGGCGCGGCCCGATTCCCGCCTCCGCCCAATCTCCGGTACCGGAGACTTCGGCGGGGGCGGGGGCGGGATTCATGGCGGCCAACAGCCATTCTCCGACCCGGCGGGGGGTCGGAGAATGACGCCCCTGGTCTCCGGACATTCCGACATCAGAACCGCACACGCTCGCCACCTGAAGCATCCGATGGCTACCTGCAGCTCGCTTCGATGACGCTGGACCAATCTCGCCCGCACAACCTGGCCACCGCGTCGACGACGGTTAAAATCAACGGCCACGCGATCCTGTGCCTGCTGGACTCCGGGAGCACCGAAAGCTTTGTTCACCCAGATTCGGTAAGTCTAAGATGGACTTGATGGGCACCTACCTTAAATACTTACTCCATTGGTCCACTGCAAAGTCCACCACATCAGGACCACGCAGGGAATTAGTTGTACCAATACACATCCGCATGAATCCAGAGGCATGGAGAATCCGGTATCTAGCCCTTCAATAGAAAGCAAATAGGTCATTTGGACCTATATGAATTCTCCCGCCTGAGTAGGGCACAAACTTTGATGCTGCCAGAATATCAGAAATGAATCAGCGCCTCTGCTACATTGGAAACTCCGCTTCCGGTGGCAGAGAATCTAACCCATGATCTGACATTATGATCTCCCTACTCTGTGCACCTCTAACACATGTTCCCTGTGCTAATGAACTCATAATGGCATTTGGCTTAGTCTCTGCACCAGAAGTATGTTTAGGTGGCATGGATGCCAATACACCACCCATATCATTGAAAATATGGACACTATGCAACCGAGTCTTGTGCTCCATTAGTTTCTACAATTGGCGTTAGACAATAGATATCCAGTCTATCCTCTTCTACCTGCTTGAGCAAGGTATTCTTTGAGCAATGGTTACCCTTCAGTCTAATGAGAAAATTTGTATATCAAAGGAGAATTTAAAATATTGTGGGAAGAGCCTTTGTTATCGCCTCTTCTTTCAACATCCAGGCGTGCATTTTTTGAAATATAAATTTAGAGTACCCAGTTATTTTTTTTCCCAATTAAGGGGCAAATTTTAGTGTGGCGCATCTTTGAATTGTGGGGGTGAGACCCACGCAGACACGGGGAGAATATGCAAACTCCACATGGACAGTGACCCGAGTCTGGCATCGAACCTGGGCCCTCGGCGCCCTGAGGCAACAGTGCTAACCACTGTGCCACCCACTCCTGGAGTGCATTCTATCTGTGCTCTGTGACTTATCCATTTCTAATGTGACTTGTTGCGAAATAGTTCAACTGCAGATCAGCTGATCCTAGAGTTATAGAGATTCCAAATGCACAAGACCTCTTGCTTCTAGTGGAGGATCATGCAACATGTATTTGTCATTCTATCACTGACAATCCTGTTAAGGAGGTGATAGTGTTTTTTACTACAATATTTTCCAGTTTGTATTTTGAGATTAAGTTATATGGAAAGACTATATTGTCAGAAGTGCAAGAAAGTGTAGTTTATAATGCCCAAAGCCAAGACAGCAGATTGTCCACCCCTAAGGCATGGCATATCTCCAGAGCATAATGAATGACGTCCAATTCTGTAAGAGTTCATGGAACAGCTGTCTCTATCTTCCATTATCCAACAAATGCTGACACAAAAGGGAAACATCACTATATATGAAGGGAAATGAAAGCTCAATTTTCTCTCCTGTCAGACAGTCAAACTCAATTTTATGCAAGTTAAACTCAAGACAGTTAGTATAGTGGCTCTAGTCTTAGCTGGAAAAATCCTTCAGCTACAATATTTTGTAGCTTAAATATTTATTTGATTTGGCAAAAGAATGGAACAGCTTCATTCCACGTTTGTCCCTGAAGTGATTTCTGAGATTTATTTGAAATTACTATCCCATCTTTCTTTCTCCTCATTGGGACACAAACTCAATTTATCATATTGCTCATGGAATATGTTCAGATATATGAATATTGTAAAGAGGATTAGGAAAGCTTTCCAAATGCTTGTCACTTTTAGAGGGAATATTATGGGCCAACCTGTCTCAAAACTAAGAATAATAGCAACGAGGTTAGTGAATAAATCCAATATTTATTCTTTTTATATTTCTATTGGCATTTTCCAACTTTAATAGTAGAACAGTTCAACATATAGAGCACAAAGGGCAGGATTCTCGGTTTCTGAGACCAAGTGTTGACACCAAAGCAGAATCCATGGACGTTTACTACAGAAAACCGACGCCGCACCTGGACCAATTCCGCTACCGTTAAGGGGCTATTACCGGTGTCACATGGAACACAATCGATTCTAATGGGAAATGGTGCCGGATTCGCCAGCTTCGCGATTGATGCTCAGGAGGCTGACAAGCTGCAGCCGCATAAACACACTGCACTCCCCACACACACCAAGGTGGCAGTGAGGAGAGCAGCCCCGAGGTTCAGAGACGCCAAGCTGGAGACCCTGTTGGATGCGGTGACGCGGAGGCCGATGACCTTGTATCCCGGCCCGGGAAGGAGGCTGCCAGCTGCCGCCGTTTGTTGTGCCTGGGTGCAGGAGGCAGAGGCCGTGAGCGCTGTGGGCAACAACATCAGGATGGGCCAGCAGTGCCGGACAAAACTGCACAACCTCCTCAGGGAGGCCAGGGTGTGTAGGCAGCACTGTGGCCCTGGCAGTAACCCTATTCCACACAGCCGTAACACCCCCCCCCCCCCCCCCCCACACACACACACACACTCCCCTCTCCCCTCCGGAGGATGGCCGAACCCCCACCCTGCACCAAATGTGGATACCCATATTGGCTGCCATGGCCATGTGACCTGGCCACTGAAGCCATCACCTACCCACCCCTGGGCTGCATGCGTCGGATTGTCTAACACTCGTTTTATGTCCCCACCCCCCTGCACCCCAGGCGAAGGCAGCGCACAACCGCTAAGAGCGGGAGAAGACAGGAGTGGGACCGCCAGACTTGCGGCCCTCACCACGGCAGAGCAGAGGGCCATGGACATGGTTGGCGGCCCGGAGGAAAGGGAGGTTGCCAAGGTGGAGCTCGGCTGCGGGAAGTGAGACCCCACTTAGTTGCGGTTCCCTGTCACCAGTGGCAGATCTACATTTTTGGGGCCCTGAAGCTTGAACTGTTATGGGGGCCCCTTCGCAACCAGCAACGAGGTCTGGGTAACCACTGTTATCTTCTTCAATGGGGTTGTTCCACGACAGATCACCACAAATGTTTTAAAAATTTAACCACTACATCTCAGATTTTGATTAAAATTGCTGTACTGGATTATCTCACATGTCAAAGTCACCGGTGTAAATAAAATTTCCTATGCCTTATAGTTTTCGAGTTATGGGGGGATGAAAATTAGGGAAATGTTATATACATGCATGATACAACATAGAATGATGAAATAAAACATAGAAAAGACCACAGTCAATATAATCTTTTATTTTAGACACCTATGAGAATACATATTACATGAAGCACATTTTACAAAATACTCTTTTTTTCTGTTTTTTCTAGCAACATATTCACATACAGTTTTGTCATATGAGAGCTTCCTTGCAATGTCATTTTCTAGAGACAATATGCATAAAGAATTTAAGCGCTCTACAGTCATGGTTCCGAGGGTGCAAATATTCTTTGAACTGATAACACTCGTTTACTAATTTGTGGTCAATATCATCTTTGTAATACAATATTATAAGTTTAATACTGTGCTCATCAATTTCAGAATTGAGGAACTTGAACCTTTTTGCAATCTGCTCATATGGATCAATCCTCTTGCATAACTGGATTATCAAGCAGTCATAGAGTTGATATAGAACTTCTATCCTAAATTTGTCAGCTCCTCTCAAAGAAGAACACAGAAGAAAACACGCCATCTAAAATGCAATGTGTAGAAATTCTTCAGCTTATTTGTTCCATCTGAAAATGTCCTTGTCACAATGCGTTTGGAAGCATCAGAATAACTTGAGGTGATATCTTCACACAAACCTTTTGCTTCTGATTCATAGTGTGCAATCCTATCGGCTGAATTTTCTTTGAGTTCTTTAACAAACGAAAGTAAAGATGATAGCAGAAGATAACCTTCAAATACATCAAAACCAGGGGTTTAGAGTTTCTTACTTGTTTTGTGAAACGCTCCAGCACTTCTTCCCAAACGACTGTTAAAATAGCATATTCCAGCTTGACCAACTTGTGGTATAAATTCATGATTCTCCAGAGTTCTGAGTACATTCATCCAGTCAGAAAACCCACCTGTTGTAAGTGATGTTTGGCATTTAGAAAAGAGTTTGCAAACAAAACAGCCGTTGCTCTTTGAGTAAACTAACCAGGATTCATCACAGTCTGGCCATTTTTCAATCTTTTTTCAAAATATTTGTTTGAGAAACTTCTGTTTTGCTTCTTGTAAACCCTGCTTGATTCGGTATATACATCATCTGTTTTTTTATTTTGAAAAAAACCTATGTCTTGCATTAAACAATTCTGTATGAAATCATGTATCAACTGTTATGGGCCAGTTTTCGAGGTCACTGTATTCTTTGAAATCACTGAATTTGCTTCCTGTTTCATGTTTTTGCTCAGTCTCTGCTTGTTCCGCGGTACTTTCATGTTGACCACTGTGATCGGCATCTGTATCAAAAGCATCAACAGTGGGTTGAATATTGCTAGAAAGAGCTCCCACGGTTTGTGCACTGGCACTGGCTTCAATGGTGTTTGCTTGGCTTGTTTCAACTGTAGGTGTTGACAAACTTGACATTGCAAAATAGTTTGTTAGTTTTTGACATTTAGAAATTTCGTCAGATCGCTTTTCATTGAGTTTGTGTTTTTGTTATCCACTTAAGTACTTTTGTGAACTCATTGTTATTCCGCTAGGGTCTTGACCTCTGTTAAAAAGGGAAAAGCTACTGACTCTCAAACTTTGGGATTGCTGAAATATATACAACAAAAAATTAATCAATTTGAGTCATGCGACTATTGTCGCATGCTTTGAAAGGAAAACATTTTAGGTCTACTTTCTGAGAAAGGTTTTTTTTTAAAACCCCTTCTCAGAAAGTAAAGTGCCATTTTTTAAGATTTATAATAAATAAGCTAAATAGGCTAATCTAGGCTATGTTCAAGCTAGCCTACGCTAGGCTAGGCTAGACTACGTTGGGCAAGACTAGGCCACCAAAACTCATAGGCTAAGGTAATGTAACACAATTTTACCATTATTTGAACACTTTTCATAATAAACACCTGTAATTTAACACAAATTCACCCTTTTATTACTTTTTCATAAATACTTGTGTGGTAGTATGCATTAGGGGTCATGTGGGACTGTGAAGCCGTGATGCCATTGGCTGACAGATCCCGGGTCCTGGTTGGTTGTTGATCTCGCGGAGTATAAGAACCAGGAGTTCTCCCCGCAGCTCCAGTCTGTTGCTGAACTGCGGGGAACAAGTCACGCTTAATAAAGCCTCATCGACTTCATCTCTATTCGTCTCTCGTAAGTCATTGTGCGCTACAATTTATTAAGCGTGCTTAAAGGACTATGGAGCTCAGGATCGTCCCGGAATGCCTGAGGATCAGCCCCCACGCAGTGAACTCAGCAGCAATTTTTAAACACTGGCAGACTTGTTTCGAAGGCTACCTCCGAACGGCCCCCGGCCGGATCACAGAAGACCAGAAACTGCAGGTCCTGCATTTGAGGGTAAGCCCGGAAATTTACCCTCTCATAGAAGACGCAGAGGATTTCCAGACGGCGTTCGCAGCACTAAAGAGCATCTACCTTCACCCAGTGAACCAGGTCTACGCACGCTACCAACTCGCAACGAGACGGCAAATTCCCGGAGAATCGCTAGACGAATTCTACGCCGCGCTGCTAATTTTGGGACGGGCCTGCAGCTGCCCGCCTGTAAACACGGCTGAACACACGGACATGTTAATTCGCGATGCGTTTGTGGCAGGTATTAACTCTCCCCAAATCCGCCAAAGACTGTTAGAAAAAGAGTCGCTAGGACTCTCAGAGGCACGGGCCCTTGCAGCTTCCCTAGATGTGGCCGCACAAAACGCCCGCGCGGACGGCCCCGACCGCGCGGCAGCCCCTTGGGCTCCTTGGACCCCCGTTGCGACAAACCCCCCCTCACAGGCTTGCGCAGCTCAGACGCCAGGTCATCCCGGGGGGGCCCGCTGCTCTTTCTGCGGCCAGACGAAACACCCCTGGCAGCGCTGCCCGGCCCGCGCAGCGATTTGCAAGAGCTGCGGCAAAAAGGGCCATTTCGCGGCTGTGTGCCGGTCCCGGGGGGTCGCCGCTGTCCCCGGAGAAGAAAGAGTCCAGCACATCCCAAACGCCCCCCAACCCCTCCCAGCGCCCCATGTGCGACCCGCAGGCGCCGCCATTTTGGGTCCCGGCCACCACGAGGGGAGGATGGGCGCCGCCATCTTGTGACCCCCCAGCCATGTGCGATGCATGGGGGTGGCCATTTTGTCCACCCCCGCCGCCATCTTAGGACCCCCCAGCCATGTGCGATGCATGGGGGCGGCCATTTTGTTCACCCCCACCGCCATCTTGGACGATAACAATGGACCCCAGCATCGACGGCTCCACGGGGTTCGAAGAAGACGCTGAGACACTGCGACCACGTCTGGCCTCGGTGACGCTGGACCAAGCACGGCCCCGGATGCTCCAGACGACGACAACAACGGTGCTTATCAACGGACACGAGACACCATGCCTGATCGACTCCGGGAGCACAGAAAGCTTCATCCACCCCGACACGGTAAGACGCTGTTTTTTGACCATCCGTCCCAGTACGCAAAAGATTTCCCTAGCTGCAGGATCCCACTCCGTACAGATCAAAGGGTTCTGCATAGTGACCCTAACGGTGCAAGGGAGGGAGTTTAAAAACTACAGGCTCTACGTCCTTCCCCAACTCTGCGCGCCCACATTACTGGGATTAGACTTCCAGTGCAACCTGCAGAGCCAAACATTCCAATTCGGCGGCCCAATACCCCCTCTCACTATCTGCGGCCTCGCAACCCTCAAAGTTGAACCCCCATCCTTGTTTGCAAACCTCACCCCGGATTGCAAACCCGTCGCCACTAGGAGCAGACGGTACAGCGCCCAGGACCAGACATTTATTCGGTCCAAAGTCCAGCGGCTGCTGAAGGAAGGCATAATCCAGGCCAGCAATAGTCCCTGGAGAGCACAGGTGGTAGTAGTAAAGACAGGGGAGAAGCAAAGGATGGTCATAGACTATAGCCAGACCATCAACAGGTACACACAGCTAGATGCGTACCCTCTCCCCCGCATATCCGACATGGTCAATCGGATTGCTCAATATAAGGTCTTCTCCACCGTGGACCTCAAGTCCGCCTACCATCAGCTCCCCATACGCCCAAGTGACCGCAAGTACACAGCCTTCGAGGCAGACGGGCGACTATACCACTTCCCCAGTACGCAGACAAGGCCCGCCCCTTAATACAGACCACTGCCTTCCCCCTGTTGACAGAGGCTCGCCAGGCCTTCAGCCGCATCAAAGCGGATATCGCAAAGGCCACGATGCGCGCCATCGACGAGTCCCTCCCCTTCCAGGTCGAGAGCGACGCCTCCGATGTAGCTCTAGCGGCCACCCTTAACCATGCGGGCAGACCCGTGGCCTTTTTCTCCCGAACCCTCCACGGCTCAGAAATCCGCCACTCCTCAGTGAAAAAGGAAGCCCAAGCCATAGTGGAAGCTGTGCGACATTGGAGGCATTACCTGGCCGGCAGGAGATTCACTCTCCTCACTGACCAATGGTCGGTAGCTTTCATGTTCGATAATGCACAGCGGGGCAAAATTAAAAATGACAAGATCTTAAGGTGGAGGATCGAGCTCTCCACCTTCAACTACGAGATCTTGTACCGTCCCGGAAAGCTGAACGAGCCGTCCGATGCCCTATCCCGCGGCACAAATAAACCGTCTCCAAACCCTCCACGAGGACCTCTGCCACCCGGGGGTCACTCGGTTCTACCATTTTATAAAGTCCCGCAACCTCCCCTACTCCGTGGAGGAGGTCCGTACAGTCACCAGGAACTGCCACATCTGCGCAGAGTGCAAACCGCACTTTTCAGGCCGGATAGAGCGCACCTGATCAAGGCTTCCCGTCCCTTTGAACGCCTCAGTCTGGATTTCAAAGGGCCCCTCCCCTCCACCGACCGCAACACATACTTCCTGAACGTGGTGGACGAGTACTCTCGTTTCCCTTTCGCCATCCCCTGCCCCGACATGACAGCGCCCACAGTTATTAAAGCCCTTAGCACCATATTCACACTGTTCGGTTGCCCCGCATATATCCATAGCGACAGGGGGTCCTCCTTCATGAGTGACGAGCTGCGCCAGTTCCTGCTCAGCAAGGGTATAGCCTCGAGCAGGACGACCAGCTACAACCTCCGGGGGAACGGGCAAGTAGAGATGGAGAACGGCACGGTCTGGAAGACTGTCCTACTGGCCCTACGGTCCAGGGATCTCCCAGTTTCACGGTGGCAGGAGGTCCTCCCGGACGCTCTCCACTCCATCCGGTCGCTGCTGTGTACCACCACTAATCAAACGCCTCATGAGCGCCTCCTTGTCTTCCCCAGGAAGTCCTCCTCTGGAACGTCGCTGCCGACCTGGCTGGCGGCCCCAGGACCCATCTTGCTCCGGAAACATGTGCGGGCGCACAAGTCGGACCCGTTGGTCGAGAGGGTTCACCTCCTCCACGCGAACCCGCAGTACGCCTACGTGGCGTACCCCGACGGCCAACAGGACACGGTCTCCCTGCGAGATCTGGCGCCCGCTGGCAACACGCACACCCCCCGACACCAATCACCCCCTCCCTGCCACCGGCGCACCCCGCGACCGCCCCCTTCCCGGGAGGATCGGTCCTCCTCCCATGTCCGACCAGGAGTGAAGAAGAAGCAGAAACCGTAAAGCTCCCGGAGACGACAACGCTGGAACAAGCACCTGCACCACCACCGGGGCTGAGGCGATTGACAAGGAAGACCAGACCGCCCGCTCGACTCGTGGCATCGGTGTAACACAAGAATGTTGTGGACTTTAACGAGAATGTTCTTTTTCTTCTTACGAATATTGTAAATAGTTCACAAACCCTATACATAGCCCAGTGTAGGGCAAAGTGTAGGGCACTGTAATGACATGCAAAAAGTTTTTTTCCTCCCAGAACCAGCCTTGTAAACCCCTACCACCATGCAAAGCACCACCCCGCCGGGTTCATTTTTAACAAGGGGTGAATGTGGTAGTATGCATTAGGGGTCATGTGGGACTGTGAAGCCGTGATGCCATTGGCTGACAGATCCCAGGTCCTGGTTAGCTGTTGATCTCTAGCTCCGCCCTGAAGGCGGAGTATAAGAACCAGGAGTTCTCCCCGCAGCTCCAGTCTGTTGCTGAACTGCGGGGAACAAGTCACGCTTAATAAAGCCTCATCGACTTCATCTCTATTCGTCTCTCGTAAGTCATTGTGCGCTACAATTTGTAATATAGTATTAGCCTAGGCCACGCAGTCATAGCCCACCTTCCGTTCACCTCTTCATAAAAACAATGTGCTTAGGCTAATCTAACACAATTTCACCTTTATTACTTACCTTACTTTTCTAAATATAACATTTATTTTTGAGTAGGGGTAATTAAAATATTGTATCCTTGTGAACACTTTATTGAAAAAAATTCTTGTCTAGATCGCTATCCCGAGTGCTATCACGTTGAAAATTCACATTAGCACTGTGATTGCCTTTTCAACGGCTCCCCTTTTTTGTTACGACACGTCATCTACTGTTTGTATTTCTGTCATAAATGTTAATAGTGTTTTTAATTATTTATAATTATTTTATATTATAGAATTACACTATATTATTAATATTATTTTTTTTTAAAACCCCTTCTTATACAGTAGACCCCAAATTTTTAAGCAACGTGGACTAAAGTCGCTTCTGGATTAGGGGCCCTGAAGCTTAAGCTTCATTAGTTTCATAGTAGATCCGCCCCTGCCTGTGACACGTGTGTCAACCCCCCTCAACACCACACCCACACCACCCTCACCCGCACATCACCCTCACCCCCTATCCATACCGTCGCCCTACACCATTCCCACACCACCACCACCACGTCCAGCCCCACTGCCCCCGGGCCGGCAGTCTAATCATGCGTCTTGTCTTGTGTCTTGCAGGACCTGCTGGAGTTAATACAGGTGCATCTGGCGCCCCCCGCACCCAGGTAGTGCCACACCCAGAGCACCCCCCCCCCCCCATGAGGCGAGCAGTGATGAGAGCAGCTTGGACACCAGCCCTCCGCCCGAGACTCAGGCGACCCCGGAGCTCGAGTTGGAGGATGACACTGACTTTCCATCACAGCTGTCTCCAACACCTTCCACCATCCCAGAGACTAGCACCTTGGTTAGCCATGTTAGTGAAGAGGCTCCTGGGACACACACTGGTGCGCACCTCACAGTTGACCTGATACAGCAGGTGGAGGTAGGAAATCCCGAGGGGGCAGACGGTCGGAGGGCTGGCCGACCCGAGGAATTAGCTGCTGTCCAGATGGGCCACGAGCTTCTGCAACAAACAGTTCCATCCATAGTGGAGATGCAGTCGCAGAGCCGGGTACTACATGAGGGATTGTCGGCGAGCATCCAGTACCTGCAGGTCCAGTTGGAGGAGTCCAACCAAGTGCAGCGGCAGGAGGTTGTGCCGACAATGCGTGCCACCCAGGCCAACACCGTACGGTTACGGATGGCTTCCGCGGTGGAGGCATGGGGGGGTGGCAACGATTTTGGCTATGGATCAGCATGTCCAAGGCCTGGGGCATTCTGTGCAGGGTCTGACTGAGGCCCACGAAAGGGTTGCCACCTCACAAGTGACCATGTCCCAGAACCATCTGGAAATTGCAGCGGCGCTCCTGAGCGTGGCCCAATCACAGCAGGCCATGGCTGGGAACGTCGGCGGTATTGCCCAGGCATTGGCCAACGTGCCGCAGACACAGAGGGAAGTGGCCCAGTCCCAGAGGGAGATGGTGCAGTCAGTAGCTGATGTGACACAAACCCAGAAGATGATGGCACAGTCGCAGCGTGATGTGGCGCAGTCCCAGACGGAAATGGTCCACACCCTGTGCACCCCGTAGTGCGGCAGGTATGTATCACGGAGGCAGTTGCAGCTGAGGGGTAGACAGGGAGGCGTTAAGGGGTGTGGGGTTGGGTTGTGGTGTCCGTGCCACTGGCCACTCCCGCCCTCTGTCCCCCCCCCTCCTAATTGCAGGCGATCGGAGCGTCCCATAGGCGTTGGCCAGGGGATTTGGGGATGCAGATCTGGGGAGGCTCCTAGACGCAGTGGAGGCCATGAGGGATGTACCCCGAGGGTCTCGGAGGGTTAGCCGTAGGGCAGCCAGTGCTGCCTAGGATAAGATGGCAGCAGCTGTCAGCTCGGGGAGTGTGACCAGGAGGACTGGCCTCCAGTGCCGGAAGAAGGTCAACGATCTACATCGGGCAGCACGAGTGAGTAGACACCGACGCCCCCCTGAGACCTTTTCACCTCCACGCGAGCTTCCACCCCCCCAAGTCTCCCTGTGACCCCCAACCCTCCTTCCACCCCTTTCTCCTTTCAACCCCACCAAGCGTTCCTTCACAGCCCCCCCCCCCCCCAACCACTGTGAACCATGCGTGTGGCTAATGATACCCTCTCTGTGTCTCCTCAGGAAATGCTCTCCCATAATCACCGGGTGAGGGCCCAGACTGGCAGAGGCATGTTGCACATAAGAGTCCTCACCTCCTTCAAGGAGCGGGCCCTGGAGGTGACTGGGGTGTCTGAGGACAGAGTGTCACCGACGCGGAGGCTGGCGAACGCTGCAGAGGTGAGGAACCACCGGGCTCCACCCAAAGGACCTGTCAAACATGAGTTATTACCTTACTGACTGACGGACCCATCCCTCCCACTGACCACATGTCCATTCTCCAACAGGTCCTCCAGTCGTTGGCGCCGGCCCATCCTGGGTGGCAGCCTGTCCAACCTCCCAGGAGAACATCTCGGAGGAGAGCTCTGAGGAAGACACAATCGATGCGTCACAGCTGTCATCCCCATCCTCCACCAGTGTAGGTACAGGCACCTCAATGTTAGTGGTCAGGTTTCTGGGGCACAATCTTGTGAGCACCACACAGTTCCTGATACACATAAGGCAGAGGCAGGAACTCCCAGGCAAGACAGCAGTCGGAGGTTTGATGGATCCCAGGACCCAACTGGGTCCCAGCCTGCTGCTGAGCCTGTGGAAGAGGTCATCCTGGAGCTGATGGAAATGTGAGGGTGCGGCGGGACATTCAGAGGGAGATGGGAGCGACACTCCAGCAGGTCCAGAGTCCCATAGGCTACGGGCGCAGGAGATATCGCTGGCAATGTGTGGCACCGAGGCCAACACTGATAGGGTGGCCGTGGAGAGCCTGGCGCACAACGTCAGCATCATTAGTGAAGGTGTCCAAGATGTTGCGCAGTCAGTGACGGCTATGACTGAGGGTCGAGGCAGAATGTCTGCCTCGCTGGGGAATGTCACCCAGTACCAGGCTGACCTTGATGAGGCTCTGTGGGACATATCCCGCTCTCAGATCCGAATGGCTGAGGCGCTGCGGAGCTTGTTCCAGTCACTGAGGAACATCGCCGAGGTTGTCAACACAATGGTGCAGACCATGGGGAACCGCCAGGACTGGTGGACCTACTTGGTGCAGGGGCAGCCGGGGCTCAAACCAGCTGCCTCTCTGTCCCAAGTTGAACCCCAGGGCTGGACACTGCCCGGGAGGAGGGGGCGCTGGGTGCCAACCCGGACCCATCCCACGGAGTGGCAACGGTGTCCACCAGCTCCCCTGAGTTCCACCCCTCTGGAGGGTGGGAAATTGTTACAGAGAATAACACCCTTGTGCACAACCTCTGTCCCTTTCTTCCACAATACGGGCCGACCTCAGAACCCATGGCCCATCTCTCCAGGTGTTTCCCCCTCCCCGTGGCACTCACCCACCCTCCAGCCATGGACATGTCCCAGAGCTGTGCCCATCCCCGGGTGTTCCGATGTTGCAGGCATGATGTTGCCTCCTGCAGTGTTCAAGCACAGTGTCCATGCATCAAGGTTTGATTGGGATGCTAGACAATGACTCCCACATGGTACATGGCCCGCCTACACACATGAATCCACTTGGGTTGTGTGAACTGCTCACTTAACCACGATTGCCAATTATCTATTAGCAACAGACTTCAGCCACAGGGCCAGAGGCCTCGGCAGTCGATGGGGGTTATTGGTGGTTGGTGGGGCAGGTGGGCAGGGGCAAGGGTTGCCCCCGAAATGGGTACACACGAACCAAGTGTTGGCATGGTGGTGCCACATGGGTTTGGCCCCCGGTGCCCCCTCTCTGCGCCTACTCCCACCCTCCCATGGTGGCCCACCCCCAGCTGAGGGTCCCCCACCTCCCGCCGAGCACCAGGGTGGCAAGGCCAGCACCCCCAGGCTCTTTGCTTAAGATGGCTACTCACCTCCTCGGCTCCCCACAGAAGCCCTTCCGCCAGGTTCACATTTTTAAAAAGGAGTACTAATCGGCGCCAGCGTGACCACTTGCTGGGGAGGCTGCTGAATTACGGGAGGCCGGTGGATATGGGTGCCTCCTGTTAATTGAATGGAAATAGGGCTTAAGTGGTGATAATTGGTTTCTCGCCACGCTACGGCGAGATCCCAATTTCACCTAAGGGAAAGGGCCGGTTGCATCACAAACTGGTGCATGTTGCGTTTCTCATTTTCGGCGTCTCCCGCTACTCACCGGCCTCTTTCCGCTAAAGCGAAAATGCAACGAGGCCGGAGAATCACGCCCATAGTCTTCCTTCATTTAATGAACTTGAGATACCATTATTTCCCCTTGCCGTTGCCTCCGAACCAAGATTTTGGTAGTTCTGTAGTATTACACCCCAAGAGATCTATAACTTTAAAAAAAGGAAATACCAATTTCCCAATTACCAATGCAAAGATTCGCACAACTAGATTTCACTAAACTGCAGAAAAGGTACTTCCATTAACGTCTTTACACAATCAAAAACCTCACACCATTCTTATACATGACACTCTCAGCAGAAGTAGGTTTGTCTTTAAAGTCCTAAACTCTCCCCAGTTTTCACAGGATCTCTTCTGGTGAATATTCCAGTGTCCATTTTTTTAAAAGTCCCTTCAATAAATCTTTTGAGCATACTTCAATGGACTTCCGGTAGCAAGTTACCCTCTGGTAACTCCTTGGTCTGTAAATCTGCGCCAGTCTCACCTCTTCACACAGGAATTTGTCCTCACCTCTACTTAATGGTTAACACATAAGAGAGTAATTTCCTCCGCCTGGCATAGCAGCACCCATTTATTATATTTTTTTAGTTGTCCTCTGCTCACTTTTAAGGGCTTCCCAATCCTCTGGCTTCCCACTAATCCTCCCCACCTTTTATGGTTTCTTTTGCTTTTATGCTGTCCTAGACTTCCCTCATCAGTTATGATTGTCTTAGTCCTCCCCTTTGCATGTATCCTCCTCCTTGTGATAAATTTCTGTTGTGCCTCCTGAATAACCCCCCAAAACTCCTGCCATTGCTGTTCCACTGTCTTCCCTGGTAGGTTCCCCTTTCAATCAACTCTGGCCAGCTCCTCCCTGATGTCTTTCTAGTTACCTTTACTCAATTGTAATCCCGTTACATCTGATTGCAGCTTCTCCCTCTCAAACTGCAGGGTAAATTCTATTATATTGTGGTCATTGCTCCCTCAGGGTTCCTTCACCTTAAGTTCCCTAATTAAGTCTGCCTAATTACACATCACCAAATCCAGAATTGCCTGTTCCCTAGTGGGCTCTACCACAAGCTGCTCCAAAAAGCCATCTCGTAGACATTCCACAAATACCTTTTCTTGGGATCTGCTACCAACCTTATTATCCCAGTCCACCTGCATATTGAAGTCCCCTGATTATTGTAATATTGCCCTTCTTATGACTTTTCTATCTCCTGATTTATTTTCTGCCCCACACCCTGTCTGCAGCTAGAGGACCTGTACATAACTCCCATCAGAGTCTTTTTTCCTTTGTGATTCCTCAACTCTACACACGGAGATTCTATGCTTTCTGAGCCCATATTACTTCTTGCTATTGATTTAATTTCATTCGTGACTAACAATGCAACCCCGCCCCTTTGCCCACCTGCCTGTCCTTTTGATAGGACACATATCCTTAGATATTTAGACCTCAGCCCTGATTCCCTTGCAGCCACATCTCTGTGATGCCCACAACATCGTACCCACAAATTTCAGTTGATAGGATTTTGCCTGCCGATTGAATATACAGGATCAACTCAGATGAGGAGGAACGTAACAGACGCTGAAAGACGCCCTCATAAGAACGGGATATGGCGCTCATTGATTGGCAGTTCCAATGCGCTACAGCAAAAAAACACACCAACCTTCTCAGAAGGCAAACAAGGGACACAACCGACAGAGTACCCTTCGTCGTCCAGTACTGCCCCGGAGTGGAGAAACTACGACATCTTCTTTGCAGTCTTCAACACCTCATCGATGAAAACAAATATCTTACCAAGGCCACCCCCACACCCCCACTACTTGAGGCATACAGGATGATTAGAGAATTGGATAGGGTGGACAGTGAGAGCCTATTTCCTCGGATGGTGATGTCTAGCACGAGGGGACATAGCTTTAAATTGAGGGGAGATAGATATAAGACAGATGTCAGAGGTAGGTTCTTTACTCAGAGAGTAGTAAGGGCGTGGAATGCCCTGTCTGCAACAGTAGTGGACTCGCCAACACTAAGGGCATTCAAATGGTCATTGGATAGACATATGGACGATAAGGGAATAGTGTAGATGGGCTTTAGAGTGGTTTCACAGATCGGCGCAACATCGAGGGCCGAAGGGCCTGTACTGCGCTGTAATGTTCTATGTTCTATGTTCTACTTGCCTTCAAACAACCGCCCAACCCCAAACAAACCATTGTTTGCAGCAAACTACCCAGCCTTCAGGAGAACAGCGACCATGACACCACACAACCCTGCCATGGCAATCTCTGCAAGACGTGCCAGATCATCGACATGGGTACCACCATTACACATAAGAACACCACCCACCAGGTACGCGGTACATACTCGTGCGACTCGGCCAACGTTGTCTACCTCATACGCTGCAGAAAAGGATGTCCTGAGGCGTGGTACATTGGCGAGACTATGCAGTCGCTGCGACAACGGATGAACGGACATCGTGCGACAATCACCAGGCAGGAATGTTCCCTTCCAGTCGGGGAACACTTCAGCAGTCAAGGGCATTCAGCCTCTGATCTTCGGGTAAGTGTTCTCCAAGGCGGCCTTCAGGATGCGCGACAACGCAGAATCGCGAACGGAAACTGATAGCCAGGTTCCGCACGCATGAGTACGGCCTCAACCGGGACCTTGGATTCATGTCGCATTACATTCCCCCCCCCCCCCACCATCTGGCCTGGGCTTGCAAAATCCTACCAACTGTCCTGGCTTGAGACAATTCACACCTCTTTAACCTGTGATTATCCCTCTCTCCAGTCGCACCATCTGGACCTGTGAAGACTTAATTACCTGCAAAGACTCGCATTCAAAGTATCATCTTGCATCATTGAATTTGTCTATATATGTGGTTGTGGAACCCACCTCTTCATTCACCCGAGGAAGGAGCAGCGCTCTGAAAGCTAGTGATTCAAAACAAACCTGTTGGACTTTTAGCTGGTGTTGTAAGACTTCTTACTGTGCCCACCCCAGTCCAACGCCAGCATCTCCACATCTTAATTGGATGGACAGCCTGCTCTTTGGTCATTTATTTGACCAATTGATGGAAAATCACTGCTGGGTGACCATTCTCCACAAAGTGCGAGTTTCTGACCCTCATTTGACCCTTTGATATCACAGTTTGAAGCCTGGGGAAAGGTTCTGTCCATGGGCTTCCAAAAGACTTTAGCTGGAAGTCAAAAGAATATCTCCTGGGACATCTTGATTGTTATATTGTGGCTTCTTTTCTGCTGCTCAACGGCCAACTGAAACCAAAGTCCAGATATTGTGGCCTGGCAGGTGTGCACTCCCACAATGTTGCTGTATCAAAATATTGCTGCAAATGCACTCTTCAGTTGGCCAACCTGAATTTTTGTGCATGCGTTGGAAAGTTGCCATGGCCTGGCTGCTCTTACAGTAGTACATGAAATGCAACCTGCTGCAGAATCCTTTGGGCCTCAGATTCCATAAGGTGAGGATCATGCCAGTCGGCAAAGGAACTGATAAAAAGCTTCCTAAACTTCTACTATTGAAGGAACATTGATGAAAAATAGGCTGCTAGGTTTGGAAAGGGATACAACAGCTTTGTCAAGAGGGTCACCAATGGTAAAAGAACAATAAGAATTCACATAGATTTTCAATCATTATTAAAGAAATTACTATCTTTTGTTGAAGGTGAAGCAACACTTTCAAGAAAGAGTATTGGGCGTTTCAGAAGTTCAATCCATGATTATTATTATGGTTGGTACAAAGTTTAGTTGAAAATTAACTTTGGTGTTTGTGAACAAGATGGAACTTGATGCCAGAACTGATTTTTTTGCAACGAGAGCCTTCATCACAGAAATATCACAGCTGTCAAAGCATTTTCTTATACAACTTTCTCCACGTGATGTTCACGAGCTACCTGCTTGTTTTGGTGAACTCATCCACCTTCTTCCTCCTCGGCAACATTTACCAGCAATTTAGGCAGCAAGTTGCAAAAAAGATCAGCCTGCAACAAATTACAATGATTTGGAATGGCCTTGCTGTGAGGAATGTGAGAGATATTCAGCATTGTCAAGACACATGCTCTGTGCCGCATCCTGAGAATCTGGAATAAAGTCATCAGTGACTGCTACCGAGGATAACTGTGAACACTAAGCTGCCAGTCGGGGTGTTAAGATAAAGGAATTACAGCAGTTCTTCTTCTACCTCTATATCGTGCACTTAGAGAAGAAAGTCCAATAAGAAATTCCTTATGCAGCATGATGAATACAAAAATTATTTTTTCACGGCTGCTTTATTTCTAAAAGGGAAGCATCTGGTTTCATTATTACTCCTGCACATCTTGCCTGGAGTGCACCTAGATTTGCTCCTTCACAGAGACACTCCTGGAGATTTTGTTTGGGAGAGGCAACCCCAGGAAAAATGTACATTTCCGGAAAAGACAATGGGCAGGATTCTCCGTTTCTGAGACTTAAGTATTGACGCCAACGGAGAATCCGTGGACTTTTACGATAGAAAAACTAGCACCGCACCTGGACCAATTCCGCTACCGTTGAGGGGCTGGCACTGGTGCCGCGTAGAACACACTCAATTCCACTGAAAAATGGTACGGGATTCGCCGGGTCCGTGAGCAACTTTCGGGAGGCTGACAAGCTGCAGCCACACATACACATTATACTCCCCACACACACACTTATCCCAGCCAAAAAGATGGCACTGGTTGTGTGGAGCGTGCCCATACAGCAGATGGGTCCTCTGGAGCCAATGGGCACCCAGGAGGGCCACCTATTTGACCTGTGGCACCAGGTTCAAAATAAGCTGTAAGGGGTGTGCGCAGCTGCATGGCTGCCTCGCCGGCTACTGCAATGGTGTTCCATCCTGACCCCATAGCCCACCTCCTGGCCATCCCCCACTATTTCCCCCAGCCCTGGCAAAAGCCCCCCTGCCAGCGGCTCAACTGTCAGCACACTATGGCCATGTTAGACACCTTCCGTACCCTCTCTCTCTCCCTCAGCAGCCACCACGCCGATTTTGCAATTTTTAAAAGCATAAGTGAACCATGCCATAGGGAACTCGGCCCATCGGAGGTGAAGAATCACGGAGGCCCTGGAGAATACAGCGTCGGGCCCGCTAATGATATGCAAATGGTACCTACTGTAAATGCGGAGTGAAACGCATTGACGCCGTTTTCAAGTTGACGGAGAATAGCGATTTGGCGTCAAATTGGCCCCTGTCACGGTTTTGGAGTCGGAAGCTATTCTCCGCCAAATCGCATTTCCCGGTTTTGCCATCGGAGAATCCCGCCCAATATCTCCAAATAGTGCTAATGTACAGCAAGCAGGTTGCCTCCTCATAAAATGATGAAACAATCCTCAGACAAAAGAAGAAAGAGGAAAGACTATGCCGCCTGCCAGGGATTGATCCAGTTGCACGATTTTGCCTATTGTTGTTGTTTGCTAACGGGAAATGTGCCATCATTGTCACTGAACACAAGTGTCTTTTGTGCAGATAGTTCTCGGTCTCGCACTGACTGAGTCTTCTTCTATACTCATCCCAGAATACCTCACACATTTTTCAATGTGTCTGCAATCATGCAGGTCTCACATTTCCTGTCAGCTAAAAAAGAAAACAGTAATTTAATAGTGGTGCGCAAATTGTAGCCAAAATAAACTGTCAAAACACATGAAATCTTTCAAAACGTTCAAAACGAAAATACTGACTTTGGTAGATCATGCATTCACGAGTAAACTGTCTGCAACCTGATGCAGGGAATATTATGCCCTGCTGGTGCCTTGGCTTTACAGACCAGACACCAGCACTGATCAAAGAACTGGAAACTGCTGGCAGGTATTGAGTCTTTAGATAGCAAATTCAGTTGTTTCAAATAGCCAATTTAAAATGCAGTGCCTCTCATATCCTACGTATGCAAGGTTCTTCCTTTACAGAAACTGTATATTCATTGGAATTTGTCTACTTGATGAAAAGGGAAAATATTGTTGTCTCTCCATTATAAGGCCGCCACTCATTTTCCAATTTTGCAGACATGGACATCGACCAAGTTCGACAAAAGGAAGTGTGACCTGGATAAAATAATATTCTTGGCAAAAGGTGGAAATACTGAGGTTTCATACATGCTAACCACCATTGTTTCACATGGGCAACAGCATTTTTTACATTGCGTCCATATGTCAACATTTGCTGACAGAAATCAATGTTGGTTATTCTAATTAGCTGCTACTCTGAGGCCATTAAAATAATAGCTTTTGGATCTCCTCATCAATGGTGATCTTTTGAGAGAGGTAGCTATGATGCACTCCACATATTCCAGAATCTTACATTTAGCATATTGGTAGGTCGAATATTTGACTAGCCAGATGTGGGTTGATATGTGTTTTGTTTTGACAACATTCAAAGACAGACCAAGTTTTGTATGCAGAATTTGAGAGAGTGACTTGCAAATCGATGTGCAGAGTGGGCAATGACACTGCAGTCATCCACAAACTGTAAATCATAAATGTTGATGGTGGTCAGTTTAATTTTGACGTGGAGGCATCAAAGAACCTATGGGATCATCTTTTGTAGATACATAATAAAGCTTCAGTGTACGAACATAATTTGTGTGCATTGATTGTTTGGATACTTAAATACAGAAAATATTGAATTTGATTGATGATCAGATTGTAAATTGTATTTAAGAGCTGAAGTGATGTAAAAAGTAAGCGTCATGATGATGGAGGAAAACCCTGAACTACGTTTGGGCATACTGTTATAACCTGCCTGCTTACCATTGGCTGGGGACTAATGACAATCCCACAATCCTGTGGGAGTATGAGCTTCCCCAATGAGGGAGGCGGAGAAATCATTAGCAGACTCCCTGTATACATAAAGCTGGTCAGTTAGGAACCAGCCAGGAAGGAGTAAGCAGCAAGCGAAGTTGCTGCTGTTGTGTATATATGTTATTGTAAATAAATATTATTTCTTTATATCCTTAAAACTCGTGCTGGATTCTTCGTGGCCCTCACAAAACTGGCGATGAGGATTAAAGTGAATAGCTGTCTACACTGCTGAAGCCACCTCCCTGGAATTTTGTTGGATACAGGTTGGAAGTCGTTTTCTATTACACCATGCCTCTGTATGGACGATTGGATGTTTTTGATGTTGCGCTGGAAAGCTGGAACCAGTACGCACAACAGATGCGTTACTATTTCCGGGCAAACAACATCATCGAAAACGAGCGCCAGGTGGTCATATTGCTCACCGCCTGTGGCCCCCATACATTTGGGGTGATTAGGAGCCTTACGTACCCAGCTGCTCCGGACACCAAAACGTTTGATGAACTTGTGAACTTAGTGAGGCAACATTTTAACCCAACCCCGTCCACGATAGTCCAACGTTACCGGTTTAATACTGCCAAGAGGACCCCAGGAGAATCCCTTGCCGACTTTCTATCCAGGCTACGCAGGATTGGGGTGTACTATGACTATGGTGTGACCTTGTCAGAAATGTTACGCGACCGTTTGGTTTGCGGTATTAACAATGCGGCCACTCAGAGAAAGTTGTTAGCTGAGCAAACATTGACTTTTCAACAGGCCATTCAAATAGTATTGTCCCAAGAGAGCGCAGAACTAGGAGTGCAGGAGCTACAAGGAATGGAGGTGCATGCCTTGGGGCGCAACCCCTTTCTTCCGAAAACGTCCCCCCGCACTCATGCGGTACCTTGGGCGAGGCGACGTCCAGATCAACAGCAGTTGCCGTCGGACATTCCTCCTCGAAGGGAGCCTTCTCCAGAACCAATGGATGAGGAGCCATGTCCGTGTCAGACTTGTAGGCGCCGACCCCGTCGCGGACGCCGGTCCTGGGGCGCGAGAGGTGCCGTTGTTCCGACCGAAACTGGGACCAGCCCAGGGGCTGTACCTTCCATATGGATGAACCTGCGGCGACTACTCCTGAGGACGTGGAGACGGAGGACGACTGCCTGTTGCTGCATTGTGTGGCAGCTCCCCGTGTGGCCCCCATTAAGATGACAGTACGGGTCAATGGTCACCCGCTTGAGATGGAGTTGGACACTGGCGCAGTGGTCTCCGTGATCGCCCAAAGGACATTCGACCACATCAAGCAAGGTATACAGACCCTTACATTAACCGACACACAGGCCAGCTTGGCCACCTAAATGGGGGAACCATTGAACATTGCAGAAACTACGATGATCCCTGTTGTTTATGGACGCCAGGAGGGGTGTTTCCCACTTATCATGGTGCGCGGCCATGGGCCCAGCCTGTTGGGTCGGGACTGGTTGCGCCATTTGCGGTTGCAATGGCAGCACATCCTCCAAACAGTTTCTGTTGACTGAGGTGCTAGGACGATACCCAGATGTATTCCAGCCCGGTTTGGGGAAAATAAAAGGGGGCGTAGCCCATATCCAAGTCGAACCAGGAGCCACGCCGCGCTATTTCTGGGCGCACCCAGTGCCTTACGCCTTGCTCGAGAAGATAGAAGGGGAGCTCACTCGTTTGGAGACTTTGGGTATTATCAGGTCCGTCCGTTTCGCTGACTGGGCAGCACCAATTGTACCTGTAATGAAGCCGGATGCCACAGTTCGCTTGTGCAGCGACTATAAATTTACAGTGAATACGGCTTCCCGACTCGACCGATATCCAATGCCTCGCATAGAGGATCTCTACGCGAAGCTTGCAGGTGGACTCTCGTTCGAAAAATTAGATATGAGTCACGCTTATCTACAGTTGGAGCTGGACCCTGCCTCCCAACCACATGTAACGATTAATACACACCGGGGCCTGTATGAATACACACATTTGCCCTTTGGAGCAGCCTCTGCCTGCGCTATTTTTCAACGCGTTATGGAGGGCATTTTGAGAGGTTTATCACGTGTCGCTGTCTACTTAGATGACGTTTTGATCACAGGGACGTCAGAGCAGGAACATTTAGAAAATCTGGAGGCTGTCCTTAGACGCTTTTCAGAGACTGGAGTCCGTTTACGTCGCACAAAGTGCGTCTTTCAGGCGAAGGAAGTAGTCTACTACCTGGGTTATCGGGTGGACCGCGAAGGTTTGCACCCCGTCGCAGAGAAGGTGGGCAGCACGGTAGCATTGTGGATAGCACAATTGCTTCACAGCTCCAGGGTCCCAGGTTCGATTCCGGCTTGGGTCACTGTCTGTGCGGCGTCTGCACATCCTCCCCGTGTGCGCGTGGGTTTCCTCCGGGTGCTCTGGTTTCCTCCCACAGTCCAAAGATGTGCAGGTTAGGGGGATTGGCCATGCTAAATTGCCCTTAGTGTCCAAAATTGCCCTTAGTGTTGGGTGGGGTTACTGGGTTATGGGGATGGGGTGGAGATGTTGACCTTGGGTAAGGTGCTCTTTCCAAGAGCTGGTGCAGACTCGATGGGCCGAATGGCCTCCTTCTGCACTGTAAATTCTATGAAAAAAAAATTCTAAGGTGCGCGCGATTCAACAGGCCCCCGCCCCGACTGACACTTTGCATCTTCGTTCTTTTCTCGGCCACATAAACTATTATGGGAAATTCCTCCCCAATCTGGCAACTACGCTGGCCCCGTTGCACCTTCTGCTAAAGAAAAATGACACCTGGGTTTGGGGTCCGCCGCAAGAAACCTCTTTCCGGCGGGTAAAACAACAATTGTCGTCATCTGGGTTACTAACCCACTATGATCCTGGAAAGCCTTTGCTCATCACATGTGATGCATCCCCGTATGACATTGGGGCCATCCTGTCCCACAGGATGGAGAGCGGGGCTGAGTGGCCGATAGCTTTCGCCTCCCACACATTGACTGCAGCGGAATAAAAGTACGCGCAGATCGAGAAGGAGGGCCTGGCAGTGGTCTTTGCGGTGAAACATTTCCACCAGTACGTGTATCGCCGCCACTTCACTATCGTGACTGATCATAAGCCTCTGCTGGGACTTTTCAGAGAGGATCAGCCAGGACCGCCCATTGCTTCCGCACGGATCCAGCTCTGGGCTTTGTTGCTCGCTGCATACAAGTATACTCTAGAGCACAAACCAGGAACGCAGATAGCGAATGCCAATGCACTGAGCTGATTGCCTTTATCGACCGGCCCCATGTCGACCCCCACGACCGGTGAGGTGGTTGCAATCCTAAATTTTATGGACACCTTGCCTGTCACGGCATCACAGATCCGTGAGTGGACCCAGACGGAGCCAGTCCTGTCAAAGGTTCGGCACATAGTCCTGTATGGTGGGCAGCATAGACAGCTTCCAGGTGAGTTGCGGGCATTTTCCTCCAAGCTGTCAGAATTCAGCGTGGAAGACGGCATCCTCTTGTGGGGGACGCGTGTGATTGTCCCGGAAAAAGGACAGGAGCTGATACTAAGAGACTTGCACAATGGGCATCCAGGTGTGACCAAAATGAAAATGTTGGCCCGGAGTTATGTCTGGTGGCCAGGCCTCGACACCGACATTGAGAAGGTGGCCCAAAACTGCTCCATTTGCCAGGAGCATCAGAAGCTTCCGCCGGCCACGCCCCTACATCACTGGGAATGGCCAGGGCGGCCTTGGGCGCGCTTGCATGCGGATTTCGCCGGCCCTTTTCAAGGATCCACGTGCCTTCTATTAATCGACGCCCAGTCTAAATGGCTAGAGGTGCATAAGATGCTAGGCACAACGTCCTGCGCAACAATTGAGAAGATGCGTTTGTCTTTGAATACACAAGGCCTCCCCAAGCTGCTGGTCACGGATAACGGCACTCCATTCTCAAGTGAGGAGTTTGCGAGGTTCATGAAGATGAACGGCATACGCCATATCCACACTGCCCCTTACCACCCGGCTTCAAATGGGTTGGTGGAGCACGCAGTGCAGACATTCAAACGAGGCCTAAAGAAGCAATCTTCCGGATCAATGGATACGAGACTGGCTCGCTTTTTGTTTTCGTATAGGACCACCCCCCATGCGGTGACTGGGGTAGCTCCCGCAGAACTCCTAATGGGCCGGAGACTTCTCACCCGCCTTAGCATGGTTTTCCCGGACATTGGCGCAAAAGTACGCCGCACACAAGAACGGCAGGGACATGGTTTTTTTCGGCATCGGCCGATTCGGCAGTTTGCACCCGGTGACCCAGTGTTCGTTTGAAATTTTGCTGGTGGTGCCCAGTGGGTCCCTGGCGTAATCTTTCGCTAAATGGACCCTATATCTTACCAGGTGCAAGCCCAGGGCCGTCTTCAGCGCAAACATGTAGACCACGTTCGGTCCAGAAGACTATCCCTTCCAAAGATTCCCCGACCCCGGAGCTCATTTCTACAGTCACAGAGACCAGAAACAATGGAAAGTAGTCCTCACAACCTTCCTCTGGTGCCTCACTCAAAGCCTGCGAAGGTCGTTACAGAACTGCGTGGAGATAGAGACGCCGAGATGACGGAGGCAGCAGACTCTGACTACGAGATGGAGACACAGGATGCATCAGAGGGGGAATCCTCGAGCCCATAGGCCGTGGATGTACAACCGTTATGCGTTCATCACGGAATCGCCGCTCTACATCTCGTTACACGCCGCCCGATCCAGCGCCTCGTGCAAATGGTGTCCGGCCTGCGGCAAAACGAGTCCGACGCCCTCCTTCGCCAGGGTCTTCGGTGGATTCCTCGGACTTTGGGGGGAAGGGAGTTATACCCTGCCTGCTTCCCATTGGCTGGGGACTAATGACAACCGCACAATCCTGTGGGAGTATGAGCTTCCCCAATGAGGGGGGGCGGAGAAATCATTAGCAGACTCCCTGTATAAATAAAGCTGGCCAGTTTGGAACAGCCAGGAAGGAGTGAGCAGCAAGCGAAGTTGCTGCTGCTGTTGTGGTTTTAAAAATGGACATACATTGCACTGAATTTTCTGTAACATAATTTTCAGGAATTAGAAGGAAGTTACACTACAACCACACGACAATTTGTCCAAGAAAATTATTATGAAGATCAAGTGCAAAGCTTAATACCTTGATTTTAAGTGAGGGTATTCACCTTGCCTAAAATTTAGATATCTTGAACCTTAATAGCTGAAGTACTTTAATGAAATGAAAGTTCACATGGTTATGAAGAGTGTTTGGTCTTGTGGTATTATCAGGTATTGCAGTACCCGAGAGGCTGTAGACCATTGGGTAAACCTAGGAGTTTACCATTGGCTGTTTGGTATGTAGCTCCGCCCTGACAGGCGGGGTATCAGAACCGGTGCCGTCCCAGCAGCCCTCATTCTGTACCGAAGCTGCTGGGGAACAGATCTAGTCTATTAAAGCCTTCAGTTATGTTACAACCTCGTCTTTGAGTTTAATTGATCGTGCATCAGGTCTTTTGTTGCTCAATACATTTGTTATGGGGCAGCACAGTAGCGCAGTGGTTAGCACTGTTGCTTCACAGCACCAGGGTCCCGGATTTGATTCCCGCTTGGGTCACTGTCTGTGCAGAGTCTGCACATTCTCTCCGTGTTTCCTCCAAGTGTTCCGGTTTCCTCCCACAAGTCTCGAAAGACGTGCTTGTTAGGTGAATAGGACATTCTGAATTCTCCCTCTGTGTACCCGAACAGGCGCCAGAGTGTGGCGACAAGGGGATTTTCACAGTAACTTCATTGCAGTGTTAATGTAAACCTACTTGTGACAATAATAAAGATTATTATTATGTATTTTGGGCATTATACAATTTGTGCATGCTGTTTTTTTAAGCGCTTTCTTCCATTACACTTAGTTGCTGCCATCTTTAAAACCTACCATACAAAATGATGAGGATGTGATTTATTTCAGAGATCCTGATGGTGCTGCACAATTCAGGTGAAGAAGAGGAATTTACAAAGGGGAATTTATATAGATCCAAGAATAACTTAGTTTTTTATCCCCCACACATTATAAGAATGATGGGCTTATAGAACCTATCACGCCTATCAAGACCTGTCAGAGGATACCTGCTTTTTGCACGTCTCCTTCCAAAAAGCAACAGACACATGGTTGCACCTGACCAAGGAAGGTTCTTCCCACTAGAAGAGAAGGTGACCATATGAAACATTGGTATTTTGCATTCCTTTCGGTCCATCACATGGACACATCTGCCGCATAAAGCAACCAACAGTGCATATGTGTCAAGTAAGTGACAAACTCTATGGTCCCGGAGGGTGAGCCACAGGGCAGCTAGTGGCGCCTGGGACGAAGTGGCAGCAGCCGTCCGATCGGGAAGCGTGACCAGGAGGACTGGCCTTCAGTGCCGCAAGAGGGTCTGCGACCTACACTGGGCAGCCCGGGTGATTTGACAACAGTGCCAAAACTTTTCCACCCCCACGTGAGTACCCCTCCCAAAGTCTCCATACAGACCCCAACCCTCCCTTCATGCCCCCCCAACCCTTCCTTCACCAGCCCCCCACCACTGCGAACCATATGTATGGTTAACAATGCCCTCTCTGTGACTCTGCAGGAGAAGCTCTCCCACAATTGCCGGGAGAGTGCCCAGACTAGCGGAGGGGTGCTGGACATTAGAATCCTCACCTCCTCAGAGGAATGGGCTCTGGAGGTGACGGGGTGGCCGAGAACAGATACGTACTTTGACTGACGCTGCAGAGGTGAGGATCCACCGGCCCCACCCATGCGCCTGTCAAATATGAGTTGTTATTGCCATACACATCGACCCATCCCTCCCACTAACCACATGTCCACTCTCCCACAGGTTCTCCAGCCAATGGAGCTGGTGAGCACCACACTGCTGCTGATGTACATCAGGTGGAGGCAGGAATGCCCAGGTGAGACAGCAGTTGGAGGTCTGCTGGATCCAGGACCCAGGTGGGTCCCAGCCAGATGCTGAACCTATGGAACATGCTATCCTGGAGCTGATGGAGACTTTAGGGAGCAGCCGGGATATTCAGAGGGAGATGTCAATGACACTCCAGTAGGTCCATAGCTGATTGGAGGAGTCCCAGAGGCTACAGGTGCAGGGCATGTCACCAGCAATGTGTGGCACCAAGGCCAACACTACATCATGGAGACACACCTAGTCCTAGGCCCACCTTGGCCCATCTCACCAGGCATTGACCCCCCCCCCCCCCGACACCGGGCACACCACATGCAGGTGATGGGTGTGAAGAAGCACTCAGTAGACAGGTAGTTGTCAGACTATGGCTTAGATTGAGGAGCGCTGTCGCTCAGCTCTCTGTGGGTTATCATCTTCCCTCGACAGTGATCTGCTGGCAGTGCTGACACAGTCCCAGCACCCTGGGGTGATGTAACACAGACCCTGGGAAGGTGTAAAGGGGGGGGTGGGTGTGGACGGGATGAGGAAGGTAGTGATGACAGGCCACGCCATGTCCTAAGTGAAGCGGGCGAATATGAGGGTCTCCCTGGGTCTCTGGGCTTGCAGGACCCTCGCCACAGCCGCCTGTCCTGCAGCCTCTGGCTTATCACCTTATCTAGGTGTACAGGTCCACAGGTCACTAAAAGGGGCAACACAGGTGGAGAAGGTAGTCAAGAAGGCATACGGCATGCATGCCTTCATTGGCCGGAACATTGAGTATAAAAATTGGCAAGTCATGTTGCTGCTGTATAGAACCTTGGTTAGGCCATACTTGCAGTATAGTGTTCAATTCTGGTCGCCACACTCCCAGAAGGATGTGGAGGGCCTAAGGGCCTGTTCCTGTGCTGTACTTTTCTTTGTTCTTTGTTGGTCCCCCGGTTCATCCCTGGGATCGTCCTCCAGCCCTTGATGGGTCCGACGCCTCCTCATCATCCTCATCCTCCTCCTCCACATGGCGCTCATCCCCCACCTCCAGCACGTTGCCCGCTGCTGTGGCAAGTTGTGAAAGACACAGCAGACCACCACAAAGCGGGCAACCCGCCAGGCGGTGTACTGCAAGGCACCACCAGAACGGTCGAGGCATCGGAACCGCATTTTGCGCAATCCGGTGCACTGCTCAATACCAGCCCGGGTGGCCACATGGGCCTCGTTGTGTCGTGTCTCTTCGGTCTCCGGCCTCCATACTGGTGTCATGGCCTAGTCCTCAGTGGATACCCCTTATCCCCCCCAAGAGCCAATCGGCCATCCTGGATAGCTCCTTAAAGAGGCTGTGGTGTCTGACTGCCCCAGGATGTAGCTGTCATGCACATTCCCGAGGAAGTGTGCACACACGTGCATGATCTGCATGTGGTGGTCACACATTAGCTGTATGTTCAGGGAGTGGAACCCCTTCCTGAAAATGTAGAGCACTCCCAGCTGGCCAGGTGAGCGCAAGGCAACAAGCGTGAGTATGTAGGCCCCTAGAGCTGGGGCATCCCTGAGATGGCAGAGAATCCTGATGCCCGAGCATCTTGTTGGGCTTGATCCATGTCAAAGTTTATATAATTTTCACCTGGGCAAGCAGGGCATCCGTGACCTGTCAGATGCACCTGTGGGCTGTGGCCCACGAGATGCCACTCAAGTCCCCACTCAAGCCTGGAATAATCCCGAGAGATAAACGTTTTAGGGCTGCGGTGACCTTGATGGCCACTGAGAGCTGTTGTCCTCCTCCACGTGATGCCAAGTCCACGAGGACATGGCACAGGTTCCGCACCGTCACCTTGTTGAGGCGGAGCCTCCTGCGGGACACGCTGTCCGTCATCTGTTCAAATGGCCAACGACGCCTGCACACCCTGGAATGATGACTTATTGATGTACACGTCATAAGGTAACAATCAGAATGCTATACAAGCTAAGTTACTGATTAAGTTACATAGACTCTCCTGGAACTACGCTTATGTGCGACTGTCCTGGTGTACGCGTTACAACCTGTTGGCGATAGCCGGATGTCACATGACTGTCGGGAGGATTTAAACTAGTATGGCAGGGGGGTGGGAACCTGAGTGTTAGCTTAGAAGGTGTAATAACTGAAGGGGAAATAGAGAACCAAAATAAGAGATCAACATCACCCTCAGGCAGAGCAAAAAAGGTGACAAGTGTGAGAAGGGAGGTGGTCAATGTAGGACTGAGGGTATTGTACCTAAATGCCGCAGTATACAGAACAAGGTAAATGAGCTTGTTGCACACATTGAAATTGGCCAGAACCATGTTGTGGGCATTACAGAGATGTGGCAGCGAGGGGATCAGGGCTGGGATCTAAATATACAAGGATATGTGTTCTATCGAAAGGGCAGGCAGATGGGCAAAGGGGTGGGGTTGCATTGTGATGCACGATCAATGACCACTAAAGCGAGGTTGTAGCCCAACTGAAGGCTTTAATAAGCTAGATGTTTGCCCCAGCAGCTCAGGTACAGAATGAGGGTGGCATGGGTTCTTATACCCCGCCTATCAGGGCGGAGATATCATACATTCTAACCAATAGAAAGCATACAGTTTCCACCAATGGTGCTTTAGCCTATCAGGTACCGTAATACCTATAATACCACATTCACCCCTGTTAAAAAAGGTCCGGCGGGGGTGGTGGCCAGAAACTGCAAAACATAGCAACATGGTATAATTAGTTATGGAGGTACCGTAATACCTTCGTACAGTGTTTAGTAACTATTTACAAGTCTGGTAGTTATGTACATTTGATGGTTTATATTTACGGATTACAGTTAAAATGAAGCAATCAGTCGATCGGGGGCCCTGGTCGTCCTCTGTGATTGTCGAAGCTTCGGTGGTGACTCCGGTGGAGGCTCGGGCGTCTGTGACTCCGGGAGCATGGCTTCGATCTCCATGGCAGCTTCGTCACCACTAGACGGCGCTGGTGGGGAAAACGGCTGAACTGGGAAGGGAGCGCCTGCGGGGGGCGTCGGTGGGTGGGGGGGGCCTAGACGGGGGCGGCGGAAGGACCAATCCTCCTGTAAGGTGCTACGGTGGACGGGAGGGTGGGACTGGTGGCTGGAATGTGCGTGGGGTTCCTGCGGGCGCCAGGTCCCATAGGGAGACCGTATCTTGTCGGCCGTCGGGGTACGCCATGTAGGCATACTGGGGGTTAGCATGGAGCAGATGGAGCCTCTCGACCAATGGGTCTGACTTGTGCGCCCGCACGTGTTTTCGGAGCAGGATGGGTCTGGGTGCTGCCAGCCAGGTCAGGAGCGAGGTCCCAGAGGAGGACTTCATGGGGAAGACAAGGAGAAGTTCGTGAGGTGTCTGGTTGGTGGTCATACAAAGCAGTGACCGGATGGAGTGGAGGGCATCCGGGAGGACTTCTTGCCAGCGGGAGACTGGGAGGTTCCTGGACCGTAGGGCCAGTAGGACGTTCTTCCAGACCGTTCCGTTCTCCCTTTCTAACTGTCCGTTACCCCGGGGGTTGTAACTGGTCGTCCTGCTCGAGGCGATGCCCTTGCTGAGCAGGAATTGACGCAGTTCGTCGCTCATAAAGGAGGACCCCCTACCACTGTGTATGTAAGCGGGGAACCTGAACAGTGCAAAGATGCTATGGAGGGCCTTGATGACGGTGGTTGCGGTCATGTCGGGGCAGGGGATGGCGAATGGAACTGGGAGTACTCGTCAATCACGTTCAGGGAGTACGTGTTGCAGTCGGTGGAGGGGAGGGGACCTTTGAAGTCCATGCTGAGGCATTCAAAGGGACGGGAAGCCTTTATCAGGTGCACTTTCTCTGGTCGGTAGAAGTGCGGTTTGCACTCCGCGCAGATTTGGCAGTCCCTGGTGGTTGTCCTGACCTCCTCGATGGAGTAGGGCAGGTTGTGGGTCTTGACAAAATGGAAAAAGCGAGTGACCCCCGGGTGGCAGAGGTCCTCGTGGAGGGCTCGGAGGCGGTCCACTTGTGCGGTGGCACATGTGCCGCGGGACAGGGCGGCAGGAGGCTTGTTTAGCTTCCCGGGATGATACAAGATCTCGTAGTTGTAGGTAGAGTCTTCGATCCTCCACCCCAAAATCTTGTTGTTTTTTATCTTGCCCCGCTGTGCATTATCAAACATGAAAGCAACCGACCGTTGGTCAGTGAGGAGAGTTAATTTCCTGCCGGCCAGGTAATTCCTCCAATGTCGCACAGCTTCTACTATGGCCTGGGCCTCCTTTTCGACTGAGGAGTGGCGGATTTCAGAAGCATGGTTAAGGGTGGCCACCAGAGCTACGTCGGACGCATCGCTCTCGACCTGGAAGGGGAGGGACACGTCGATGGCATGCATCGTGGCCTTTGCAATGTCTGCTTTGATGCGGCTGAGGGCCTGGAGGGCCTCTATCGACAGGGGAAAAACTGTGGATTGGATCAGGGGACAGGCCTTGTCCGCGTAGTTGGGGACCCACTAAGCGTAGTAGCTAAAAAACCCTAGGCAGCATTTCAGGGCCTTGGAGCAGTGAGGGAGGGGGAACTCCATAAGGGGGTGCATGCGTTCAGGGTCGGGGCCTATAACTCCATTTCGCACCATGTAGCCAAGAATGGCTAGACGGTCGGTGTATGTAAGGTTAAGGATCTTTGCGGTCTGGAGAAATCTTCGGAGGTTGGTGTCGTGGTCCTGCTGGTCGTGGCCGCAGATAGTGACATTTACGAGATACGGGAATGTTGCCCGTAAACCGTACCGGTCAACTATTCGGTCCATCTCGCGCTGGAAGACCGAGACCCCGTTGATGACACCGAAGGGAACCCTTAAGAAGTGATAGAGCCGCCCATCTGCCTCGAAGGCAGTGTATTTGCGGTCACTAGTACGGATGGGGAGCTGGTGGTAGGCGGACTTGAGATCCACCGTGGAGAAGACCTTATAATGCGCGATCCTGTTTACCAGGTCGGATATGCGGGGGAGAGGGTACGCGTCCAGCTGCGTAAACCTGTTGATGGTCTGACTGTAGTCGATGACCATCCTATGCTTCTCCCCGGTCTTTACCACCACTACTTGAGCTCTCCAGGGGCTGTTACTGGCTTCAATGACCCCTTCCCTCAGTAGCCTTTGGATCTCTGACCTAATAACGATCGGGTCCTGGGCACTGTAGCGTCTGCTCCTGGTGGCGATGGGTTTGCAATCCGGGGTGAGGTTCGGAAACAGGGAAGGCGGGTCGACCTTAAGGGTCGCGAGGCCGCAGACAGTAAAGGGGGGTATAGGGCCGGCAAATTGGAAGGTCAGACTTTGAAGGTTACACTGGAAGTCTAAACCCAGGCGTGTAGCCTCACAGAGGTGGGGAAAGACGTAGAGACGGAAATTTTTGAACTCCCTCCCCTGGACTGTGAGGTCTGCTGCACAAAACCCCTTTATTTCCACTGAGTGTGAACCGGAAGCCAGGGAGATTTTTTGATTAATGGGGTGGATGAGGAGGGAGCAGCGCCTTACCGTGTCAGGGTATATGAAGCTCTCCGTGCTCCCAGAGTCGATTAGGCGGGACGTCTTGTGCCCGTTGATGAATACGGTCGTCGTAGCGGTTGAGAGTGTTCGAGGCCGAGACTGATCCAGAGTCACCGAGGCTAATCGCAGCAGTTGAGAGTTCTGTTCGGGCAGTGTGTGGTCAGCCGAGCTGGGGTCCTGGGGGTTCATCCAAGATGGCGTCTCCCATTGGTCGCACGTGGCTGGGGGTGCACAAAATGGTGGCCCCATCCCTCCAACGTGGCGTCCGCTGAACAAGATGGCGGCGCCTGGGTTCCGCACGTGGCCCTGGGATACGGAGGCGGCGGCAACCGCTGGCCGCACGGGGCCCGTGGAGAGGTTTGTGGTTGTGGTCCGCATTCGCCGCTGGAGACCGCGGCAATCACCCGGGCCTGGCATACCCCCACGAAATGGCCCTTTTTGCCGCATCCCTTGCAGGTGGATGCGCGGGCCGGGCAGTGCTGGCGGGGGTGCTTGGCCTGCCCGCAAAAGTTGCAGCTGGGCCCCTCGGGGTTCCCAGGCTGCCTTGCAGCGCAGACCTGTGGGGAAATAGGGGACGTCTCGGGGTCGGCCGTGGAGGGGTTCCACGCTGCCAGGGGGCTGCTGCGCGGTCGGGAACGTAAGCGCGGGCATTCCTAGAGGCCACGTCCAGGGAGCCTGCAAGGGCCCGTGCCTCCCTGAGACCCAAGGTGTCCTTCTCTAACAGGCGCTGGCGGATTTGTGATGATAGTATACCTGCCACGAAAGCGTCCCGGACTAAGAGTTCCGTGTATTCGCTCGCCGAAACTTGCAGGCAGCAGCAGCTTCTGCCCAAAACCAGGAGTGCATGGTAGAATTCCTCCAGCGATTCCCCAGAGGTTTGTCGCCTTGTTGCAAGCAGGTGCCGGGCGTAGACCTGGTTTACCGGGCGAATATAGTGTCCTTTTAGCAGCTCTATTGCTGCATCGAAGTCTTCCGCTTCCTCGATGAGGTGTAAATCTCCGGGCTCACCCTTGAGTGCAGGACGTGCAGTTTCTGCTCTCCCTTGGGTGCGTTTTCGGCCGTCTCGGGATACCCTTAAAGCACGCCAGCCAGTGCTTAAAAATTGCCGATGAGTTCGCCGTGTGGGGGCTAAGTTGCAGATACTCCGGCTTGATTCGGAGCTTCATCCTTTATTCTTAAAAAAACTAGCTTATTAAATTGATGCACGATCAATGACCACTAAAGCAAGGTTGTAGTCCAACTGAAGGCTTTAATAAGCTAGATGTTTCCCCAGCAGCTTAGGTACAGAATGAGGGCTTCTGTGGAGGCACGGGTTCTTATACCCAGCCTATCAGGGCGGAGCTATCATACATTCTAACTAATAGAAAGTATACAGTTTCCACCAATCCTATCAGGTACCATAATACCTATAATACCACACATTGTTAATAAGGAATGAAGTTAAATCGATAGCAAGGAGCGATATAGGATCAGAAGGCATAGAATCTCTGTGGGTAGAGTTGAGGAATCGCAAAAGTGAAAGGATCCTGATGGGAGTTATGTACAGGCCCCCTAGCAATAGTCAGGATGTGGGGCAGACAATAAATCAGGAGATAGATGAGGCATGTAAAAAAGGCGATATTACAATAATCATGGGGGACTTCCATATGCAGGTGGACTGGGAAAATCAGGTTGGTAGTGGATCCCAAGAAAGGGAATTTGTGGAATGTCTAAGAGATGTTCTTTGGGAGCAGTTGTGGTAGAGCCCACTAGGGAACAGGCAATTCTGGATTTGGAGATGTGTAATGAGGCAGACTTGATAAGGGAGCTTAAGGTGAAGGAACCCTGAGGGAGCAGTGACCACAGTATGATAGAGTTTACCCTGCAGTTTGAGAGGGAGAAGCTGCAATCAGATGGAATGGTATTACAATTAAATAAGGGTAACAAGAAGACATGAGGGAAGAGCTGGCCAGAGTTGGTTGGAAAAAGAGCCCAGCACGGAAGACAGTGGAACAGCAATGGCAGGGGTTTTTGGGGGTTATTCGGGAAGCACAGAAATTTATCCCAAGGAGGAGGAAACATGCAAA
Organism: Scyliorhinus torazame; assembly: GCF_047496885.1. Lineage (NCBI taxonomy): Eukaryota > Metazoa > Chordata > Chondrichthyes > Carcharhiniformes > Scyliorhinidae > Scyliorhinus > Scyliorhinus torazame. The sequence continues at coordinate 166,635,050 of NC_092712.1, read as the reverse complement.
TGGGAGGACAAGGCACCCATGGCTGACGAGGGATGTCAAGGACAGCATAAAAGTAAAAGAAAAAGTACACAAAGTGGCGAATCTTAGTGGGAAGCCAGAGGATTGGGAAGCCTTTAAAAGCGAGCAGAGGACATCTAAAAAAGCAATAAGGGGGGAGAAGATGAAGTATGAATGCAAGCTGGCTAGTAATATAAAGGAAGATAGGAAGAGTTTTTTTCAATATATAATGGGTGAGAGAAAGACAAAAATAGCCATTGGATCACTGGAAAATGTGGCTGGAGAAGTAATAATAGGAATTTAAAGAAATAGCAGAGGAACTCTAACTCTTAGTGGGCAGCACGGTAGCATTGTGGATAGCACAATTGCTTCACAGCTCCAGGGTCCCAGGTTCGATTCCGGCTTGGGTCACTGTCTGTGCGGAGTCTGCGCATCCTCCCCGTGTGTGCGTGGGTTTCCTCCGGGTGCTCCGGTTTCCTCCCACAGTCCAAAGATGTGCAGGTTAGGAGGATTGGCCATGATAAATTGCCCTTAGTGTCCAAAATTGCCCTTAGTGTTGGGTGGGGTTACTGGGTTATGGGGATAGGGTGAAGGTGTTAACCTTGGATAGGGTGCTCTTTCCAAGAGCCGGTGCAGACTTGATGGGCCGAATGGCCTCCTTCTGCACTGTAAATTCTATGATAACTGAATAGTTATTTTTCATCAGTCTTCACGGTGGAAGACACCAGTGGGATGCCAGAACTCCAGGAGAATCAGGGGGCAGCAGTGTGTGCAGTGACCATCACTAAGGAGAAGGTCCTGGGAAAACTGAAAGGTCTGAAGGTGGATAAGGTCTGAACTGGATGGACTACACCCCAGGGTTCTAAAAGAGATAGCTGAGGGGATTGTGGAGGCATTGGTTGTGATCTTTCAAGTATCACTGGAGGCAGGAAGGGTCCCAGAGGACTGGAAAGTAGCTAATGTAACACCACTGTTGAAGAAGGGAGGGAGACAAAAGATTGGAAATTATAGGCCGGTTAGCCTGACTTCAAACATTGGTAAGATTTTAGAGTACATTATTAAAGATTAAATTGCGGAGTACTTGGAAGTGCATGATAAAATAGGACTGAGTCAGCATTGCTTTGTCAAGGGGAGGTCATGTCTGATAAATCTGTTAGAGTTCTTTGAGGAGGTAACAAGGAAGTTAGGCAAAGGAGAACGAGTGGACGTGATTTATTTAGATTTTCAGAAGGCCTTTGACAAGGTGCCGCATAGGAGACTGTTAAATAAGTTAAGAGCCCATGGTGTTAAGGGTAAGATCCCGGTATGGATAGAGGACTGGCTGACTGGCAGAAGGCAGAGAGTGGGGATAAAGGGGTCTTTTTCAGGATGGCAGCCGGTGATTAGTGGTGTGCCTCAGGGGTCTGTGCTGGGACCACAACGTTTCACAATATACATTAATGATCTGCAGGAAGGAACTGAAGGCACTGTTGCTAAGTTTGCAGATGATTTGTCGTATGAGAAACGGTTGAGGACTCTGGTTCTGTACTCGTTGGAGTTTAGAAGGATGAGGGGGGGATGTTATTGAAATTTACAGGATACTGTGAGGCCTAGATAGAGTGGACGTGGAGAGGATGTTTCCACTTGTAGGAAAAACTAGAACCAGAGGACACCATCTCAGACTAAAAAGACGATCCTTTAAAACAGAGATGAGGAGGAATTTCTTCAGCCAGAGGGTGGTGAATCTGTGGAACTCTTTGCCGCAAAAGGCTGTGGAGGCCAAATCACTGAGTGTCTTTGAGACAGAGATGGATAGGTTCTTGATTAATAATTGGATCAGGGGTTATGGGGAGAAGGACAGGAGAATGGGGATGAGAAAATATCAGCCATGATTGAATGGCAGAGCAGACTCGATGGGCCGAGTGCCTCATTCTGCTCCTATGTCTTATGGTCTTATACAAAGATCTGTAGAGCGGCAGGCAGTATTGAGGAAGCAGGCGGGCTGCAAAAGGACTTGGACAGGCTAGAAGAGTGGGCAAGGACGTGGCAGATGGAATACAATGTGGGAAAGTGTGAGGTTATGCACTTTGGAAGGAGAAATGGAGGCATAGATTATTTTCTAAATGGGGAGATGCTTAGGAAATCAGAAGCACAAAAGGACTTGGAATCCTTGCTCACGATTCTCTTAAGGCTAACATGCAGGTTCAATCAGCAGTTAAGAAGGCAAATGCAATGTTAGCATTCATGTCAAGAGGGGTCGAATACAAGAGCAGGGAAATACTTCTGAGGCTGTATAAGGCTCTGGTCAGACCCCATTTGGAGTATTGTGAGCAGTTTTGGGCCCCGCATATAAGGAAGGATGTACTGGCTTTGGAAAGGGTCCAGAGGAGGTTCACAAGAATGATCCCTGGAATGAAGAGCTTGTCGTATGAGGAACGGTTGAGGACTCTGGGTCTGTACTCGTTGGAGTTTAGAAGGCTGAAGAGGGATCTTATTGAAACTTACAGGATACTGCGTGGCCTGGATAGAGTGGGCGCAGAGAGGATGTTTCCAATTGTAGGAAAAAAGAGAAGCAGAGGACATAATCTCAGACGAAATGGACAATCCTTTAAAGCAGAGATGAGGAGGAATTTCTTCAGCCAGCGGGTGGTGAATCTGTGGAACTCTTTGCCGCAGAAGGCTGTGGAGGCCAAATCACTGAGTGTCTTTAAGACAGAGATAGATAGGTTATTAATTAATAAGGTGATCAGGGGTTATCAGGAGAAGGCAGGAGAATGAGGATGAGAAAAATATCAGCCATGATTGAATGGTGGAGCAAACTCGATGGGACGAGTGGCCTAATTCTGTTCCTATGTCTTCTGGTCTTATGGACTAATGTTTGACACCATCTGCTGGTGGGAGGTCACATTGCTGAGTATACAGTATTATTCACAGGCATATCACCAAACCGTCCATACCATTCAATATCTGTATGGAATTGGGAGAGGGGGTTGGACTGACAAACAGTGGAGGCTGTCACCCCGGGACCCTCCATTCCCCCATTGATCTCCCCCCCCCTCCCTCCACCCCTCCCCCATACCCGGAATGTCCTGCCTACACATTCCCCACCGCAGCGGGCTCCCCCCAACGGACACCAGACCCTGTACCCCAGACACCCGCACGTAACTTTACCTGGACCGTCCGCTGGTCCCCTCCCCATTGCACTCACCCACCCTCCGACTGTGGACATGTCCCCGGAGCTGTGTCCCATCCCTGGGTGTTCGGATGTTGGCTGCTGCATCCGTGGTGTGGCCTCCCGCAGTGTCCAGGTACAGTGTCCAGGCATCGCTGTGTGATTGTGATGCTTGGCAGTGACTCCCACATGCTACAGGGCCCGCCCACCCACGGGAATCCACTCTGGATGAGGGAAGTGCTCACTTAATCACAATTTCCAATTCAGCAATAGCCTTCAACCACACGGCCAGAGGCCAAAGCAGTCGGTGGGGTTATGGTTGGTCAGTGGGGCAGACGGGCAGGGACAAGGGTTGCCCCCGGAATGGGTACACAGAAGCTAGGTGTTGGCATGATGGATTCGCGCACGGTTTCCCCCCCTCCCATGGCGACCCACCCAGCCGAGGGTGTCCCACCACCCTTGGGCTCTTTGGCTGTGAGCAAAGATTGCTACTCACCTCCTCGGCTGCCGCAGAAGCCCTTCTGCCAGGTTCACGTTTTTAAAAAAGGAGTACTAACCGGCGGCAGCATGACCACTTGCTGGGGAGACCGCTGAATGATGGGAGGCCATTGGATATGGAGTGGCTCCCGTTAATTCTATGGAAATAGGGCTTAAGTGGTGATAATTACCTTCTTGCCATGCTACATAGAACACAGAACATACAGTGCTGAAGGAGGCCATTCAGCCCATCGAGTCTGCACTGACCCACTTAAACCCTCACTTCCACCCTATCCACATAACCCAATAATCCCTCCTAACCTGCACGTCTTTGGACTGTGGGAGGAAACCGGAGCACCCGGAGGAAACCCACGCAGACACGGGGGGAACGTGCAGAGTCCACACAGACAGTGACCCGAGCCGGGAATCGAACCAGGGACCCTGGCGCTGTGAAACCACGATTCTATCCACTTGTGCTACCGTGCTGCCCCATACAGCAAGGTCCCGATTTCGGCTACAGGAGTGGGCCTGTTGCATCGCCAACTGGCGCCCGGCACTGTTCTCATTTTTGGCCTCTCCCGCTATTCACCGGCCTCGTTACTCTCTCGCTCGCTCAAGCAAAACGAGGCCGGAGAATCGCACTCTGTGATTACAAAAGGCAACACATTCATGGCTGTCGCTGTAGAAAGCCTACCCAGGTAACAGGGTTTCCTTTAGTGTACAGCATTGTAATCAGCACCCATGTGCACATTCTGGTTTTTCACATCAACTCTTTAGCAAACCGAAAGGATTTGCATTCAATAAATGGTCAGAGGGTATCTGACTATGCACATATCATTGTGCATCACAGTGCTTTATGCCATCATAGATGGGAATACACAAAGAAGTGAAGAAATAGTTTTGCTTTCCTCCTGTTAGCAACAATCATTTTCCTCATTTGAAGCCAGATACAAAGGACCAAAGTAATTGCATTCACTCTGTTAAGGCCAACAAGGACAAGAGTTAGGATGGCCCATAGAAATCGAACAGGTAGATGACAGCCCTGATATTTTGGCATGAATGAGAAATTTGCTACAAATTTCCAGATACAAATGAAGGGTAACAATAATATATAAATATCCTGCTGATAGCCTTTCCCTCAATGATACACATTGCTCTGCCAGGATTACTAATCTCCCAGGCTTCTTGCTCTGTTTGGTTCTTTCCATCAGTTTATGTGCTGAATTGCGTGGCAGAAATAAAAGGGGAAAGTTTGTGATTGGTTGTTGAAGAGGTACATGGATATGTGTAGGGGATGTGGTTATACTGCACGTGATGAGAGGTGGAGAAGAAGCAAAATTGACTGTGGATGTGGAGGGATGGATGTAAAGTCAAATGTGAGGAAAGTAAAATAAACAAGAAGTGATGGGAGAGGTTGGTGATTGAGCAAGTGGTTGGATACTAGAACAAATTTATTTTAGTATGTGATGAGAAGAGAGAAAGAGGCAAGTCTTCTTGAAATATGGAGATGCATTACAGTGTGCCTGAGTAATTGTATACTGAGGATGTGATGGAGGGGAAGGAATTGTTGAGAATAGTAGGGGTGGGATGAAAGCATTGTAAAGTTTTGTTTTGCAAGTGGAAACGTGAAACAATGTACTTTATCATGCTGCTCTTGTGAAGTCATTGACTTTTGACCTACATTGAAGTCAGGTCTTGAGGGTAATACTTCTGGGAAGCAGTGAGTCCCTCCTTTCCTTGACTTCCTCCACTACACCTACAGAGAGGCATCATGAATACCTGGTCTATATGGTTCTTTCAAAGCAGGAACTTCTATGTAGAATGCCACTAGATGATTGCTGCTTCCATGCTCTTGGGCGTGGGCAGATGGAATCCCAAAGCTACTAAAAAGATTGAAATAATTGAGGAAGGTGTTGAAATGCAGATTGTCACGCCCGTGTTACTCTCCTTTCCGACATTATCTTTATAGCTTCACTGAGTGAGATTGACAACTTAATACTGCTTTGTGACACGTCATGGGAATTTTGTGGATAGGATCCTTATAATTTTGAACTGGGTAAATATTGCTAAATGAGACAGGAGACTTTTGTCCGAACAGTTTGCATTGGATTTGATTCAAACCTGAGAGTTGAAATAATATAGCAAATTGTTACCAATCTCTCCTCCCCACTATGTACTCTGCATTTCAATTAGGAACAAATGGCCATACATAACGGTGAGACACATTGAAGCAATAGGATATGGGTTCAGATTAGCAATTTCCAACAGAGTAAATTCATAATCTCAGCAGTAACATTAAATGAATAGTGAAAATAAAGTACAGAGTTCAAGACACCTTGGGTGGGATTCTCCGGGAATTGGCGGGGCGGGCAGAAACGGCAGGAGTGGCGGGAATCCTCCGCACCTTCAGGGGCTAGGACGGCGCCGGAGCGGTTTGCGCCCCGCCGGACGGCGTGGAAGGCATTTGGCGCCACGCCAGCCGGGGCTGAAGGGACTCTGCCGGCCAGCGCGGGTCAGCGCATGCGCGGGAGCGGCAGCGTCTTCTGGCGTCATCCCCGCGCATGTGCACATGGAGTCACTTCCGCACCGGGAATGGCGGATGATCACGGCCTCCAGTGCGGAAGGAATAGAGTGCCCCCCAAGGCACAGGCCCGCCCGGGGATCGGTGGGCCCCGCCCGCGGTCCAGGCCACCGCGTGGGCACATTCCGGGGCCAGATCCCCCTGCGACCCCCCAATAACCTCGGAGGCTGCCTGTGCCGCCAGGTCCCGCCGGTAAGGGGCCAACTCTAATTTACGCCGGCGGGACCAGCTACAGGCAGGCAGGACTTCGGCCCATCGTGGGCAGGAGAATTTGGACAGCCCTGGGGCCCATTGAGTCGCGCCGGACCCCACCATTCCCCGAGGCCGGCGGCGCAACTCACGCCACATCGGGTTTTGGGGGTTGGGAGAATTCGGAGGCCGGCGGGAGTGGGATTCACGCCGGCCCCCGGCAATTCTCCGACCCGGCGGGGATCTGAGAATCCCGCCCCTTAAGTCACTGTTATGTAGGGTGCGATTCTCCCAGCCCTGCGCCGGAGAATCGCCACAACCGCGCCACGCCGCCCCGTTGCCGGTGCGCGATTCTCCGAGGTGCGGAGAATCGCTGCCATTTGCGCTGGCGCGTTTGACGTAGCGCCAGTAGCGGGCCGCTGTCCGCGGTGGGCCCACCGAGTCTCCGGCAGAGTCCCGCCGGCGCCATTCACCCCTGGGTGCTGCCGGCGGGAACTCTGCGCGAAGGGTCGGGGGGTGCTTCCGATAGGGTCTGGCCCGCAATCGGGGCTTACCGATCGGCGGGCCGGCCTCTCCCCCCACGGGCCTACTTTGTTGCGCGGCCGGCCCCTGAACCCCAACGCCATGGTGCGTCGGGGCCAGCGCTCTGAAAAAGACCCCCGCAAATGCAAGGGTTGGTGCGGTGCCCATTTGGCGCCGGGGAGGCTGGAGTGGCGTGAACTGCTCCAGCGCCATGCTGGCCCACTGTGGGGGACAGAATCGGTAGTCCCCGCGCCCATTTCGCGACGTCGTGAAACGCGGCGGCGTTCACGATGGCGCGAACATTTAGGGCGGGATTCTGCGCGAATCGGCGGGGCGGGCAATTCCGGTGGGAAGGAGTGGCGTGAACCATTCTGTGGTTGGGCTGCCCCAATGGTGCGGAATCCTCTGTACCTTCAGGGGCTAAGCCGGCGCCGGAGTGGTTTGTGCCGTGCCGGCCGGCGGGGAAGGGGCTTGGAGCCATGCCAACTGGCGCAGAAGGGCCTCCGCCGAGTTGCCGCATGCACGGGAGCGCAGCGTCATCCCAGCGCATGCGCAGGGGGGATCTTCTCTGCATCGGCCACGGTGGAGGACCACAGCAGCCGACGCGGAGGAATAGAGTGCCCCACGGCAAAGGCTCGCCCGCGAATCGGTGGGCCCGATCGCGGGCCAGGCCACTGTGGGGGCACCTCCCGGGCCAGATGCTCCCGCTCCCCCCCCCCCGAGGACCCCGGAGGCTGCCCACGCCACCAGGTCCCATTGGTAAGTACCTACTCTAATTTGCGCCGGCAGGACCGGCCGAAAATGGGCGGCCACTCGGCCCATCACGGGCCGGAGAATCGCCTGGGGGGGCGGCTGCTAGCGGCCGCCGACTGGCGCGGCGCGATTCCCTGCCCCCGCCAAATCCCCGGCGCCGGAGAATTCGGCAGCCGGCGGGGGCAGGTTTCACATCGCCCCCTGGCGATTCTCCAACCCGGCGGGGGGTCGGAGAATCCTGCCCTTAGTCTCCATTTCGGAGAATCGCGCCCATAATTCCCAGTAGCTAACTAAAGAGTGGTACTGTCAGAGCTCTATAAAAGGTTGTTTGCTCACCCTCCTGGTGGGGAATATTTTGTGGGCCATTTCTTCATCTGCCTGTCTATGAAACACTGAACTAATGAATCACTTCATGTTCAAAGGATGTTCTAAAGAAAATAAAAATGCACAGCAAAGGAGAAGGATTTTTAAGAATTTTAGGGCAGAATTGTTTTGAGGTGCAATCAATAATTGTTTTAGTTGAAGATACAAACCTATTAAAATAATTCAATTTGAATCCAGAGGGGATTGCTAATCTCGTGTTAGGCACTCTGCCTAACATTTTTTTTCGAATTGCTGTCAATTGACACTTAATCCTCTCCAATAACACATTCCACTCAATTAAATTTGGGAGTATTGTATTTCCTTTGCAGCTTTCCAAGTATCGCGGATAGTTTCTACAGGCAGGATTTTGCAGATTACCACTTGAATAGCTGGTGGGAAACACATCTCTGCCACTCACGGCAGCCCCATAGCCATGCAAAGCTCCAAGGAGCGTTAACTGACTGGAGACGCTATTCTCCCCTCACTGGTACGCCTCAGAGAGTTGGATTAGCAGCAGCGCCAGCAGTAACTAACCACATAAAAAAACAAAAAGAATGAAACATTAATTTAACACCAGGTATTCAAGTTAATTGAGAGGGGAAATGAGTAAAAGAGGAAGGAATTAGCAGCATTCTAAGCATTTGCCTGCTTCTTTGGAAAATTAAGGAGCTCGGTGGTGTGCAGTTCTGATTTAAAGTTGTACAAGCGAGTTAAACAATAATGATTTTGATTATACTGGCAGTGGTACTCCATTGGAAGCAACAATTACTCCTCTTGATTGAAGATGAGTCGTGTTCCAAAACATGTACAAAGATAATATTACAAGTGAGGAGCTAACTCTTTTTCCTCTGTCCATGCAGGAAAGTCTATCCAATGCTGAGTAGTTAGACCTGGTTGAATGAGGCCATTGATCACCATGGGGAAGGTGAATCAAAAATAAATGATACAATATAAAGCACAACAATCTAACACTTAAATAAATACATGTTTAGATATTTTGCCGCTCTCTCCCGCCTCTCCAACATAACTGGAAGGTTCAATTACAAAACATTCTGGAGAAAAACTCAGATGGCTGTTCATTACACTGGTGAGGCACACTACAACAGCAAACTTAGGCTATATTCAACACAGCTACTGCTTTCATTCCATCAGATAGCTAGGGTTAAACTACAGGCTGCACATTTTTTGTATTCTTTCACAGGATGAGAGTGTCGCTGGCGAGGCCAGCATTTGTTGCCAGTCCCTTAATTGTCCTTGAGAATTCACTCCACGTGATATCAAGAAAATGGCTGAAGGCACTGGATACCGCTAAGGCTAAGGGCCCTGACTATGTTCCAGCAATAGGACTGAATACTTATGCTCCAGACCTTGCCGCACACCTAGCCAAGCTGTTCCAGTACAGTTACAACACTGGCATCTACCTGGCAATGTAGAAAATTGCCTAAGTGTGTCCTGTACACAAGAAACAGGACAAATCAGTCTGCGGTCCATCACCAGCAAAGTGATGGAATGAGTCATCTACAGTACTATCAACCAGCACTTACTGAGCAATAACCTGCTCAGGGATGCTCAGTTTGGGTTCCGCTAAGTTCGCTCAGCTCTTGATCTCATTACAGCCTTGGTTCAAACATGGACAAAATAGCTGAATGCCAGAGGTGAAGTGAGAGTGACTGCCCTTCACATCAAGGCAATATTTGACCGAGTATGGTCAAGGCCCTAAGCTGGAGTCAATTGGAATCAGGGGGGAAACTCTGCTGGTTGGAGTCATAACTGACACAAAGGAAGATGGTTGTGGTGGTTGGAGGTCAATCATCTCAATTCCAGGACATCACTGAAGGGGTTCCTCAGGATAGTTCCCAAGGCCCAATCATCTTCAGCTGCTTCATCAATAACCTGCTTTCCACCATAAGGTCAGTAGTGGGGATGTTTGCAGATGACTGCACAATGTTTAGCACCATTCGCAACTCCTCAGATAATGAAGCAATCCATGTCCAAATGCAGCAAGATCTAGACAATATCCAGGCTTAGGCTGACAAGTGGCAAGTTACATTTGCACCACATACGTGCCAGGCAATGACCATCTCCTGCAAGAGAGGATCTAACTATCACCCTTTGACATTCAATGGCATTACCATCATTGAATCCCCCACGATCAACACCCTGGGGGTTACCATTAATCAGAAACATAATTGGACTAGCCATATTAATACTATGGCTACCAGAGCAGTCAAAGGATCCTACAGCGAATAACCCAAATCATAGAATTTACAGTGCAGAAGGAGGCCATTCAGCCCATCGAGTCTGCACTGGCCCTTAGGAAAGAGAACCCCACTTAAGCTCACGCCTCCACCCTACCCCCATAACCCAGCAACCCCACCGAACCTTTTTTGACACTAGGAGCAATTTATCATGGCCAATCCACCTAACCTGCACATCTTTGGACTGTGGGAGGAAATCGGAGCACCTGGAGGAAACCCACGCACACGGGGAGAATGTGCAGACTCCGCACAGACTGTAACCCAAGCCGAGAATCGAACCTGGGACCCTGGAGCTGAGAAGCAACTGTGCTAACCACTGTGCTACCGTGTGTCATGTGAGAGTACCTTTAAGAAATGAATGTTTAAGAAAGGTACCATTAAGAAATGGGTGTTTATTAGTGATGTCAGAGTGTGAGTGGAGCTGGGCTGTCTGTCGGCTTTTTTACTTTCGTTTTAGGCTATTTGCTGCAGGGTGTGTTTTAGTTTCATTTTCAGAGCTGGATAGCTACAGTCACAGCTACAAGGGGTATTAGTTTCTCTGTCTGTAATCTAAAAACTGTAAATCGATTCTTTAGTGATTTAAAACTAATAACTGCTCACAGTAGTGTCTTTAACCTGATGTGCTTCTGTTTAAAGGTTTTGTTTAAGGTTTATGGATGTTAAAAGGACAGCTTAAGGATTACGAAATGTTGTATTCTTTGGGGGTTGTATTAGAATTAATGGTTGCTAAGATGTTCACTGTATGTTTTAAAAAGGTTAACTTGTGTTCATAGAATAAACATTATTTTGCTTTAAAAATACATTTCCATTTCTGCTGTACCACACCTGTAGAGTGGGTCGTGTGCTCCCCATGCCACAATCTATTAAAAGTTGTGGGTCAGGTGATCTCCATGATACACTTTGGGGCTCTCTAAACCCTGGCCCATAACACGTGCTGCCCCCACTCACTTCTGATCCCACAAAGCCTGTCCACCATCTACAAGGCACAAGTCAGGAGTGTAATGAAATAGGCTCCACTTGCCTGGATGAGTGTAGCTGCAACAACACTCAAGAACTTCAACACCATCCAGGATAAAGCAGCCCACTTGATTACTACCCCTTCCACAACCAGGACAAAGCAACCCACTTGATTACTATCCCACCGCCACCAACGAACAGTGGCAGCCGTGTGTACCATTTACAAGATGCACTGCAGTAACTTGCCAAGGTTCCTTAGTCAGCACAACCACTACCATCTAGAAAGACAGACACAGCAGATACCTGGTAACCCCCACCTGGAGGTTCCCCTCCAAGTCACTCACCACCGTGACTTGGAAATATACTCCCTCCCTAATAGCACTGTGGATGTACCTACACCCCAGGAACTGCAGTGGCTCAAGAAGGCAACTCACCACCACCTCCTGAAGGGCAACTAGGGATAGGCAATCAATGCTGGCCTAACCAGCGAAACCCACATCCCTGTTTGCCTTGTTCAATCATCAAGAGGCTCTTTGCGTTTTCTAATCATTTCGACATATGCAGAGCATGGCTCTTGGGATATTTGTTAAGAATGTCAGAAAAGGAGAAGCGGAGAATCATTATCAAATCCAATAGTTTCCAAGAACCTGGGCATTTTTTAACGTACGACTTCACACCAGCCTGGAATTATACTGTCGACATTCTGAACCTAGAAGTGTGCAATGACCTTCTGGCAGAAGTCTCGAACCCGCTTGGCTTTAGTACACTTAAACCAAAGCTTGGGATCAAATATCCAAATTACGCTGCCACTATCAAGTCAGGGTTGATTCGAAACTGTTCCAAAAAATTCTAACTCGTGAGAGCAACAGGAAATATCTACAAAACAGCATCAGTATAGAACTGCTTAACTCTCCCTTCCTATCTTCCTAGTACTTCCTATGGATAGCACGGTAGCACAAGTGGATAGCACGGTGGCTTCACAGCGCCAGGGTCCCATGTTCGATTTCCCGCTGGGTCACTGTCTGTGCGGGGTTTGCATGTTCTCCCCATGTCTGCACGGGTTTCCTCCGGGTGCTCCGGTTTCCTCCCACAGTCCATCACGCAAACCAGCCTCCCATCCATTGACTCTATCTATAATTCAGAAAGGCAGCCAGCATAATTAAGGACCCCACGCACCCCGGACACACTCTCTTCCACCTTCTTCCGTCAGGAAAAAGATACCAAAGTTTGAGGTCACGTTCCAACCGACTCAAGAACAGCTTCTTCCTTACAGCCATCAGACTTTTGAATGGACCTACCTCGTATTAAGTTGATCTTTTCTCTACACCTTGCTATAACTGTAACATTATATTCTACTGTCTCTCCTCCCTTCCCTATGTATGGTATGCAATTTGTACAGCATGCAAGAAACAATATTTTTCACTGTATACTAATACATGTGACAATAATAAATCAAATCAAATCAAAACGTGCAGGTTAGGTGGATTGGCCATGCTAAATTGCCCTTAGAGTCCAAATAGGTTAGGAAGGGTTATTGGGTTACGGGGATAGAGTGGAAGTGAGGGCTCAATGTGGGTCGGTGCAGACCCGATGGGTTGAATGGCCTCCTTCTGCACTGTATGTTCTATGCAATTCTATCTCTATCAGCCATTGTATTGGAAAGCCAGTCCCAGTAACCGGGAACAGTTACCCTTCCTAGTGGCAGGACAGATTACTTTCTTTGCTCTGTAACCGATTAGTACTTTGAAAATGATTGAAATCCAGTTCAATATAGGTCCGCCATTTCCGACGGCAAACATTCCAAATGGTAGTGCTGTAAGTGATACCCGCATTTACAAGCTCGATGTTGTGCTATGAAATCCAGAACTGATTTTTTAAAAAATCTGGTACTTTAAGTCAAAAGATTTTCCCACTGTGTTTTATGTTGTTTTTAAAAAGGTGACAGTGGAGTTTACAGGACTGCTTTGGTCTTCCATTGAGTTCACTTTGAAACCTCAGTGGGACGCGCAGGTTAACTTTGGGTGAAGCTTTCCATGTGGTTCGCAAAGGTAACATTTTACACACAGCCGGACCGTCTAGAAACAGACATGCAGAGGAGATTTACCAGTGAGACCCTTTTTCCTCGGATGGTGATGTCTAGCACGAGGGGACATAGCTTTAAATTGAGGGGAGATAGATATAGGACAGATGTCAGAGGTAGGTTCTTTACTCAGGGAGTAGTAAGGGCGTGGAATGTCCTGCCTGCAACAGTAGTGGACTCGCCAACACTAAGGGCATTCAAATGGTCATTGGATAGACATATGGACGATAAGGGAATAGTGTAGATGGGCTTTAGAGTGGTTTCACAGGTCGGCGCAACATCGAGGGCCGAAGGGCCTGTACTGCGCTGTAATGTTCTATGTTCTATATTGAACTTTCCAGTGGAAAGTTTGTGAATTTGCCATTACGGTTAAATCTGGAATTGGCGGCCCTCCACCGCTTCACATGTGTCTGTTACAAACGAAAACAAATGGGAATTTAATTCTGTATGTAAATCTAACTGAATCATTTTCCGTTTGAAACGTTTGTAGATAAAACCCGGAGATTTAATGAAACTATAATCCAAGTAGGAAGAGTTAAGAATTTCAATCACTCTGTCGATTACTTGATTGTGTAGCGAAATGCAATGTCTGATACTAAAACACATCGACTGTTGGGACTACATTTGCAGAGCGCTTTTCACGACAGGATTCCTGCAGCGCAGTACAGCAAATGAATTACTGCTGAAGTGGAATGTAGGAAGCAAAGTACTTAGACGAGCTGGTGTTTGGTCTCACTGTGGCTCATTCTCTTCCTCCTTGCTGAATACTGGCTAAACAGACTTCTCGTGCATCTTCGATAATTTGTTAACCTTGCAGTATCCCGTTCCCCATTAATTAAAATCGGTAGTAATATTAAAGATATCCAAAATGTAACATTCTGCAGAATAAACAAGCCTAGCTTCAGCTATTTGATGCCTGGCGCTAGAATATTTTTTTTATGGTGCAAGAGTCTCATCGGCATTTTTGAAAAAAAACTTAATATTAAGGGGTGAACACATCACGTTTCTCCCAAGTACCCCCATTTCGTTGACTTTATTGTAAGCAAGCAATTTCATGTCGCCTTCATATTTGTGAGCATTTATGATCCACAATTAACATTGCATGCCGCGTGGGAAAAAAAACCGCGCACCCACTGTGCTTAATAACCCGGTTTAGTTTGGAATCCACAATATTTTGTAAATATTTTACCTTGAAGTTAGAAACAAATGGCTTGAGTTTTCTTGGAATATTCAGCGCGAAAGAAATAAGGCTGGTTCGGTATCAGCTGTGTTCCACAGAACAAGATGTTCAGCGTCCGCCTTTAAATAATTAAATGCAATTTCTTTCTGCTTCAAGAGTATTTACTTTGCAAATTGTTTAGGGACTCAGAAGCTCGCTACCCAGATCCAGATTTCAGACCAAAATAAATAATTTTCAAGTGTGCGTTTCCCTAAAACTCTCCGCCCCCGACACGTTACAGGTAGCCATGGTTTGTAAGTCACTAAGATCTGTGGCACTCAACAAAATAAAACAAATGTATTGTCTGCTACTGTACTATGTTTTATATGTAGACTTATACACGTACAAGCATTTTATATGAGGAGTCTGATGAGAGATAAACTAATGAGAAAATAACCTTATGCAAGAGGAAGCTGGCCAGACGCACGAACGCACATATGTGAGGAATATGTTTGTAATCATGAATTCGCGCTGTTTATTCAATAGAACAAAACACCGACACAAAATAGCAGAAGTGTCAATCAATCTGATTTGAGTGATTATTGTTCAACATTTGGGCCTCTTGTGTGAGAAATTGACTTTGCAGCTGCAGGTGCCAAGTGTGGATTTATTTTGAAGTTCTTGGAGAGTTCAGACATAGCGTGGCCTAGACCTATGGTTAACGTTTTCAGGCACATGCTGCAGAAAATAGGCGAAGGAGTGATTCTTTTGCGGATGCATCAATGACACATGGAAAGGTCTCTACAGGACACCAGCTGTTAATGAGGCGCGGGTATCGGATTACACTGTCCCTACCAGCACAGAACCCAGAGCTCACCCAACTGAGTAAAACAACCTCTGTATATTAGGGTGCAAGGATTAACCCTCGCATCCAGAAGGCAGTCAATTTAACCTCTGTGGTGGGAAAGCTTTTAGAAACTATAATCTGGGCAAAGTTAACGGTCACTTGGACAGGTGGGGATTAGTTAAGGAAAACCAGCGCAAATTTGTTTTTTTTCAGTAATTCCATTCTTAAAGTTCATAAATAAAAAGATATAGGAGCAGAATGAGGCCATTTGGCCCATCGAGTCTGCTCTGCCATTCCATCATGGCTGATCTCATCCTGGCCTTAACTCCACCATTCTGCCCGTTCTCCATAACCCTTCAACCCATCTGTCTAACTCCTCCTTAAATTTACTCACTGTCCCTGCATCTACCGCACTCTGGGGTAGTGAATCCCACAGATTCATAACCCTTTGGGAGAAGTAGTTTCTCCTCAATTCTGTTTGAAATTTGCTATCTCTTATCCTAAGACTATGACCTCTCATTCTAGAGTGCTTTACAAGAGGAAGCATCCGCTCCACGTCTTCTCTACCCATACCTTTTATCATCTTGTATACCTCAAGTTAAGAAGCCAATGCACAGAACAGACAGGGCAAGTCCTTAATCCATCTCATTGCTTGCCCAAAAAAGAAACAATTCAAATTCAAATTGAAACCAATTCATGGGGCGGGATTCTCCTTTCCGGGGACTAAGTCCCCACGCTGGCGGGAAAACTGGCGCGAATCATTCCGGCGTCAACAGCCCCCGAAAGTGGGGAATTCTCCGCACTTCTGGGGGCTAGGTGGATGCCGGAGGGGTTGGCGCCACGCCAGCCGGCGCCAAAGAGACTGCACGAGTCCGCGCATACGCCAAAGGGTCGGCTAGATCCCACGCATGCGCGGAACCACCGGCGTGTTCAGGCAGCCATAGCAGAGCCCTACAGGAGCTGACGCGGAAGTGCCCCCACGGCACAGGCCCGCCCGCGGATCGGTGGGCCCCAATCGTACACCAGGCCCCCGTGAGGGCCCCCCCAGGATCGGATTCCCCCGTGCCCCTCCGAGGTCCACCCCAGCCGACTTACCTGCCAGATCCCGCCGTGTGGGACCATGTCTAACCCACGCCGGTGGGTCTGGCCAGAAATGGACGGCCGCTCGGCCCCTCGGGGCCCGAAGAATTGCCGGGGTGAGCCGCTGCCAACGGCCCCCGACCTGCATGGCGTGACCCCGCCCCCACCCGAAAAACGGCGCCGGAGAATACGGCAGCCGGCTTCGGGGCGGGATTCGCGCCATCCCCCGGGGATTCTCCGACCCGGCGGGGGATCGGAGAATCCCGTTGATGGTCTCCACAGGACAGACATACAAGATCCTAGCTGACAAGAAAAGGCATTGCACCTCATCTTGGACTTAATCTTAGTTTAACTAACTTGATTGGGTTTTTGATGAGGTAACAGGAAGGTTTGATAATGACAATGTGGTATCCATGGACTTCCAAAAGGCATTTGGTACATTTTTACATAATCAGCATGCAGCAAAGTCGAAGACAATGGAATAAAAGGGGCCAACAGTGGGTTTATAGATACAAAGTTGACCGAGTGACAGGAAATAGAGTGTAGTGGTGAATTTGATTTTTGGATTGGGGAATGACAGTGGGGTTTCACAGGGATCAGAACCAGAACCACTGTGTTCTTTGATACATATGAATAAACTAGCTTGTTTATACAGGGTACAATTTCAAAATTTGCAGATGACACAAAACGTTTAAGTATTATGAACAGTGAAGTGAAATGTGCCAATCATATGAGGACATTGGTTAGTGGAATCAGTAGATGTGGATTAACCTTTTCATGCAGTGATGGAACTTCATAAGAAGAATGAGGAAAGGCTTAAAAAAAGGGAGTAATTCTAAAGTGAGCGCAGGAACAGAGAGACCTGGGGACAAATATAAGGTGACAGGTTGAGAAATTGGTGAAAAACACATACGGATCCTGGACTTTATAAATAGATGCACAACATATAAAATTAAGGGAGTTGTGATGAGCCTTTGTAAAACACTAGTTTGGCCTCAGCTGGAGCATTGTTTCCAATTTGGGCACCGCACTTTAGGAAGAGTGTGAAATCTTTAGAGGGGGTGCAGAGCAAATTCATGAGAATGGTTACAAAGTTGAGGGACTTCCATGGATAGTTTGGAGAAGCTGGGATTGTTTTCCTTAGAGAAAAGAAAACTTGAGATTAATTTGATAGAGGTGTTTAAACCATGAAGAGTCAAGGCACAGTGGATATAGAGAAACTGGTAGCATTGGCAGAATGACTGAGAACTCAAGGACACTGATTTAAAGAGATTGTCAAAAGAGATCAAGAAGGAAAAAAAAATGCAGTTGGGATCTGGAATGTATTGCTGGTGACTGTGATGGAGTTAGACCCAATCGTAGCTTTTGAAAGAGAATTGAATATGAATCTGGAGGGAATAAAAATCAGGGCTGGGGGACAGATTTGGCAAGCAGGATTAGCTGAGTTGCTGTTGCAGAGAGTTGGTATGCTTGGGCAAGGCTGGGCAAATTACCTCCTATTCTATAACCATTCCATGACTCTACGATTTAAAAACATTTGAGGGAACAACCACATCTTTTTCAGTCTGTCAGCCTATCTCAATTTAAGTGAATAGTATTTTATTACAAATGGGATGTCTGTCTGGTTGCAGTTACATTGTGGCCAGCACGAGACAAGATGGAATAAGGTGATCTCTTGGAAGTACTAGCTTCGATCACCGAAGCCAAGGTTTTTAAGCTATGTATCTTATTGATTTTTATTTGAAATCCACCATTACACAGATACAGCTATGAACAGTCTGCACAATCCTACACAGAACCTGTACGGAAATAGAAATTGAATGCCCTCAATACATGTAGTTAAATGTTAATATAATATTTCTACAAGTTCCAGTGACTTTTCAGCATGATGTTTTTGAAAACAATGTCAGTAACTATGGGACAGAAACGTTGACCAAATATGTATAACACTCCTGTTATGCACCCATGGTGGTCAATCTTTTCTGTAGGCAACCTCACCTATCCATACTGCTGACAAGTCACACTATAAACCCACAAAACTATCTTACTGAACTCATTCACAGCAGTTTTCACAGAAGAAAAGAGAAATCCAAGTAACACTATCACAGATATAGCCAAGACAACATTGCCACTGATTAAGAGGGAAATCCATGACTAAAGCAGGTTTTATTAGGCAAAGTTATTGTTAAAATTTCAAACAAACGGCACACAAGTTACCTAACATTTAGATTGTTTAACATACAAATGAATCTAAAATATTTTCCAAAAAATTCAAAATTTAAGATTTTTCTTTTAAATGTCCATGACAGCCATGTTAACAAACTTTTTCCACCCTTGCCCATAGAATGTTACATTATATTTGGATTAAAAAGTGACTTTCAAACTCACTAACATATCTCAAGTGTGTTTGCAGATTTCATGATAAAAATCCCTGTCACATCCAAGTACACAATTCTTTTATCTTTAATATTAAAAAATTAACATTTACAGACATAAACACCTTTAGATGTAAAATGGGTGGCAGGGGAAGAAAGGACAGGTGTAGTTGTCCTGGGATTCCCTCCTATTTCAAAATGTGTTGCCTATTATTGAACTACTAAAACCTTGCATTTACAAAATAGTTGATAAAAATATTCCTCTGAATTGTACAAGAGGTACATCAATCAAAGATAAAGGGACAAGACAGATGTTATTCTGACTTGGCTTCGTTCTCTCCAGCAGCAGGTGCCTCATTGTTTTTCCGTTCACCGTTTTGTGCAAGTACCGAATCATCAGTGGCTTCCTGATTAGCCTGTGGGGGATTTGCTTTTGCTGCTCTGGCTTTGGCCTTTTTTTGTGCAGCTGGTTTCTTTTTTGGGTTTTCATTGGTTGGATTTATACGTCTCTTCCTCAATTGCATGGAGGTTGATGGTAGGGATTTGTCTATTACTCTATCAGAGGCTGCCTTCTTAGGCATGTTTGGAGAGATTTAAAAAAATAAGTATAATGAAAAATTACAATTTGGGGGGGAAACTAAAAGGCACTTCTGCAACAGCAAATTGTGCAGACAGCCCCGAATGCTATACAACTACCTTGTTACAATACAACTATCCACTGAAGCCAAGGTTGTGTTCACATTGGGAATCCCTCCTGTGGCCTAGTGTGGTCACTGAATGGGTAAACCACAAATCTAGATCAATGTTCTGGGGTTTCTGGTTCAAATCTCACCACAGTAAATGGTTAAATTTGAATTTTTTAATAAATCTCCCGTCACTATCATTATTTAAAAATAAATACACTCATTGTATGTGATGTTTGAGGTATTTCTGAAATATGTGATCAGAGGCTATATAATATATGGCAACCTTTGTAAAAGGGTAATTGCCTTTTACTTATTGATCAATTGTTAGCAATATGGAGAGTAATTATAGGTAAAACTAGACTTTACTGTGTGGAAAAATGATCATTGCTGTATTCCTCAGGCGATGTATGCATTCATTACAAATTATCTGATTATCCATCATACAAAATATTGAACTGGTCATTGGCACAGCAGGTTACAAAGAAGGAAAGACAGTAAGGTCATGTATTCACCAGCGCTGCTCAACATACTAAATACTGTTTGCATAACTACACCATACAACACTTTTTTTTAATAGCAGCTGTACTTTATTAAATTCAACACTGCAAAACTTAGCTTAAAATATACATTTTTTAAACATTGGTATTCATCCAAGAGCCATTAAGATCTTATTAATAACATTATAAAACCAACAACGTAGAAATTTAGTAATATATAAGTAATCTTAATATTTTATTACGATTAGCAAGACAAGGCATAGAAAATGTTATTGCACTTATACTTTACATTAGAAGTGCATTTACTTTGAGAAAAATAAAAGAAAGCTAAATTTATAATTAAATTTTATTATCTATAAATTGAATGTTTCAAAGTGTTCTAATATTACAGTAGGGTCATCTGTTAGCCCTCGAAAGGGTTTGAAATTAAGCATTAAAGTCAATGCCACTTTGATTTTACCGATCTAACTAAAGAAGAGGTATCATTATTGTACTGAGGGTTGAACACTAAATTGCAGTTCGTTGACCTGTCACTCAGACTGACAACACAGACAAGGGGGCTTTGATCTCCATACGGGTAAGGTTGCAGGCAGGAGTCTGTACGGGAGAGACTGCAAGCAGACCTATTTCTAATCACAGTCAATAGGAATCGGAAGACCTTTTATTCTAAGTCGTACACACATCTCTACATGAATAACCCATCCCATTCCATTGATCTTTTGAAATTACGGCCTTGGTGATCACAAGTTGTCTCTATACGAAAGCAAACACCTTCGATAACATTTGCAACAAGCTATAACATAAAATATAAATTGCTGAGATCCAAGTATAGCTGTTAGAATGTAAACGCCATGTTAGTTTTCAGTTTGAAGATTGTAATTCAAATATTAGATACAATTTGAATGCATGTTTCACAGAAGATAGAACTGCCTTTATATCAATTATCTGTACGATTATTGCTTTAATGTTATTTCATTACAAAATGCATAACACTGTATAAAATGTAAATATATGCTACATTTAAACATATACATCAAATTGGACTGTGAAAAAAATGATTGCAATGAGAAGAGTACTGTGCCTCTTTAAGATTGCTTACAATTTGCCACAATAAGCCTTGCCTATTATTTTAAGAGACTGAAGCTATAT
Organism: Scyliorhinus torazame; assembly: GCF_047496885.1. Taxonomy (NCBI): domain Eukaryota; kingdom Metazoa; phylum Chordata; class Chondrichthyes; order Carcharhiniformes; family Scyliorhinidae; genus Scyliorhinus; species Scyliorhinus torazame. The sequence goes on along the minus strand of NC_092712.1, from coordinate 166,613,929 downwards.
TTGTTTAAGACGTGAGATATGTACCAAGTCTTTCAAACAAATTCATATTTTCAAAGTATAATGTAACATATAACAGAATAAAATATAAAACAAAAATAATTTCTGTTTAAAACAAGAATTCAAACTTTTTCAAATATTTAATTATATTGAATTAATTTCTATTTTAAAATAGAATGGCACACTAAATTCACTATGATCAGTATTGCTTCTTATTAATGCTTCCATATTTCTGACCTCCTAAACATGATTAAATATGAATCCTTAACATGATACAAAGTAGTTTCTGCTATATCCTATATCTATAAACAGAATGTTTACAAAATTACAGAAACTGAAAACACAATTTAATTATTTATCATTTTAAGTATGGAGTTAAACTGAACTGTAATTTCCAAACAAACTGAAGTTACTTGCATTTTTGCAATAACGATAGATATTTGTTCCATCAAATTGCATTCAAACAACACTCAACTGATTTTATATTTCAATTAACTAAAATGCTACTAATTATTTGAAAGGAACTCTTCTGTCAAAAAATCACGATATAATTTTTTAATTTTGTTTTCTTGATTAAATTATTTGAACAGCTGCCCCAAACTATGGTTTATTTCTGTACACAAAAGTGCTAAAACATTTCCCCACTTGGTAATAGAACTGTCGTTGTGGTGGTGCGTTTACAGGCTAATCCCAGTCTGAAAGCGATCTTATGCAATTAACCTATTTTTAACATCCTAAAATTAGTGTTAAAAATAACATGATGGTAAACAAGCTCCAGACTGCCTCATTACACTCATTATTACTTTGATGGTCTTCGTCTCTGTCTATTACATAGCAATGACAGGGGATTATTAATACCTCCGTGTCATATCATACCAAAATAAGAATTTGCAGTACACTGCTCACTCTTCTATTAACTTAGAATATGTTTTCCTTGATAAACTAAGTTGGCCTCCACTAATACTTTTTATTAAAACCTTATCAATGAATTGAATAATTTCCTGAATGAGTGTTATTCATCTTGTTTGGTGCATAGTATTGACTTTATCAGATATTGTTTACATCCTGGAAAAAAACACATCTTGACAACTGATTTTATTCCCATTCCTTTTGAATCAGAAATGTGCTCGTTTAGCACACTCTGAATGAAAGTGTGCCTTTCTTTTATATAATGGCATTGCTCTGACAGGCAACAAGATATATGTGGGTGAGCTCTGTTCGTTGAAATGAATCTCATAATTTAATTCTGTGCTGAAATAAATATTTACTTAATAGTGCTAAACTTTATAACACACATTTGTGCTGGTGGTATGATTTGGTATGAGAATCAGTTATCTTATTTGAATGTTCTTTTGATTTTCAATGATATCCTTTATTTCAACCCACAAATTACTTAGTGGAACAGAAATTCCAGTTGAAAAGGCTTTCAATGTAAATAATACATGTACTTTTTGCATGAATTTAAAGTAGCATAATATTGAAAAATTCCATACTCAGCAAATATTGCCTTTTTAAATTATATTTGAATGAGGAAAGATATTCAGTTAATTGTCCCAACCATGTCCTTAATAATAGGAAGACAAAACTGTGGCCAATAGAACTCTTGGTTGTAATAGTTGAACTTGCAAGTGTCAGGTGATTCTGATTTTTCCCAATGTTTAGTAATAATACACTTTATTTTCAAAAATGTGATTCAAAAGCGCAACAAACCAAGCACACATTCACAATTAATTTGGATCAGTCCCAGGTCTCTTGATAAAAGTGATTGAAAATGTTGGAAGTTTGGTATTAATTATAATCACAGATAGTGATGTTTCTTTCATACAGTGTATCATCATGCATTGAAGAGGGATGAATAAATATACAGAAGATTCATTAATTTGAATGTTTGATTTTGTCTGACTATATACAAAATTCAGCAACATAAATCATTATAATTTATTGGGTTAAGTGCATTAAAGTGAATGAGTGAGTCCACTACAGGAAATTACCAGCATCACAAATGATTTTACTCTAATTTATGGATGTTTTCCAGTTTATATTTTCTACCCTGATTTTCCTACTTACTTTTTTAATTCAATCCCAAGGACGACAGCTTCTGAATATTTCTGCTCAACATCTTTCAGATTGAATGAACAGATACACTAAACATGCATCCTTGCAGCTGGTGTTGGTGCAATTACTCCTCTGGAGGGATCAGCGGTTGCACTTGGGTTTGAGAAGGTCCTGGCAGAAGGTTTAGGTCCAGCAATGAGCCCACACTCAGCCCTGCAACCTGAGAAGATGAGGTTCCCTGTTTTTGTAAATGAATACAGATGGCTGGCACACAGAGTGGGCAACGTGGAAAAATGCCCCAGGGCACTCTCCTCGTGTTATTCAACAAAATCAGTTGCTTGCAAGATGTCTGTGTTCTTTCTTAATCCGTGATCAGTCCCTTTTGGGCTCTTATTCTCTTCTTTTTGGAAAATTTCACCAAGTCACCACATGTTTGCACACAGATTGAATTTACTGAAATAATGATTTTGCCTGTAAAGCATGCAGCCTGATCTACACACTAAGAAACATCAACTTAAATTGGTAAATACACTGGTGAATACAAGATAGGAATTCATACTCATGCTTGCTTTCTACATTGCTTTCTGCTAAATTCCCACTTTAAGCAAAATTGAGGAAAAATATGCTGATGTACCTGGTGTGTCACACTGACTGAAATCAACATCACAAGCCATATATTTTAAAGAAAGTTTTGTTTTAAATCAAAAACAAAGCCAGGCACATAATTTGCTAATAAAGTGATTAATTCTAATTTTAGTATTGTTCATGCTTTTGAAACATGAAATCAAACTATGCGGAATACTCAAGGGGCCAGATTTGGGTGGTGTTGGGTAATTTTTCCTTTGTTGATAATTTTGGTGAAAAGGGCAGCAAAAGTACAACATGAAATAAAGGGTCATTTAACCTAACCCACCCCGAGGTAAATGACAAATAGACTGTGCACCCATTTTACGCTTGTCGTGGTTTTCCTTTAGCTTCACTTGAAAGCTGGCTTGATTTAAAGTGTAAGTACTAACCACCCTCCTTCCACGGAATTTCATGACTCAGTGGCAGTGATCAACTCAAGGCAATGCAGTGGCACAAGTGCCGCGGGACAGGGCATCGGGAGGCTCATTGAGCTTCCCCGGACGGTACAAGATCTCGTAGTTGTAGGTGGAGAGTTCTATCCTCCATCGCAAGATCTTGTCGTTCTTAATCTTGCCCCGCTGTGCGTTATCGAACATGAAGTCTACCGACCGTTGGTCTGTGCGGAGAGTGAACCTCCTGCCAGCCAGGTAATGCCTCCAATGTCTCACAGCCTCTACTATGGCCTGGGCCTCCTTTTCGACCGAGAGTGGCGGATTTCGGAAGCATGGAGGGTACGGGAAAAGAAAGCCACGGGCATGCCCGCTTGGTTGAGGGTGGCCGCCAGAGCTACGTCGGACGCATCGCTCTCAACCTGGAAGGGGAGGGACTCGTCGATAGCGCGCATCGTGGCCCTTGCAATGTCTGCTTTGAATGCGGCTGAAAGCATGGCGGGCCTCGGTCGACAGAGGGAAGGTCGTGGACTGGAGTAGGGGTCGGGCTTTGTCTGCGTAGTTCGGGACCCACTGAGCGTAATAGCTGAAGAACCCGAGGCAGCGTTTCAGGGCCTTGGGGCAGTGAGGGAGGGGGAACTCCATAAGGGGGCGCATGCGTTCGGTGCCAGGGCCTATAACTCCGTTCCGCACTACGTAGCCAAGGATGGCTAGGCGGTCGGTGCGGAACACGCATTTATCCTTATTGTACTTGAGGTTAAGGATTTGTGGAGGAATTTGCGGAGGTTGGCGTCGTGGTCCTGCTGATCATGGCCGCAGATGGTGACGTTATCCAGATACGGAAACGTTACGCACAAGCCGTACCGGTCAACCATTCGGTCCATCTCTCGCTGGAAGACCGAGACCCCCATTAGTGACATCGAAGGGAACCCTTAAGAATTGGTAGAGCCGCCCATCTGCTTCGAAGGCAGTGTACTTGCGGTCACTATTACGGAGGGGTAGCTGATGGTAGGCGGACTTGAGATCCACCGTGGAGAAGACCTTGTATTGCGCGATCCTGTTCACCAGGTCGGTTATGCGGGGGAGAGGGTACGCGTCCAGCTGCATAAACCTGTTGATGGTCTGGCTGTAGTCAATGACCATCCTATGTTTCTCCCCGGTCTTTACCACCTCTACTTGAGCTCTCCAGGGACTGTTGCTCGCTTCGATGACTCCTTCCCTCAGCAGCCTTTGGACCTCTGACCTGATGAAGGTCCGGTCCTGGGCACTGTACTGTCTGCTCCTGGTGGCGACGGGTTTGCAATCCGGGGTGAGGTTTGCAAACAGGGAAGGTGGGTCGACCTTAAGGGTCACGAGGCCGCAGACAGTAAGGGGAGGTATCGGGCTGCCGAATTCAAAGGTCAGGCTTTGCAGGTGGCATTGGAAGTCCAGCCCCAGGAGGGTAGCCGCGCAGAGTTGCGGCAGGACATACAGGCGGAAATTATCGAATTTCCGACCTTGGACAGTGAGGTTCGCCAGGCAGTACCCCTTTATTTCCACCGAATGTGACCCGGAGGCCAGGGAGATCCTTTGGCTCACAGGGTGGGTCACGAGTGAACAGCGCCTTACCGTGTCAGGGTGGATGAAACTTTCCATGCTCCCGGAGTCAATCAAGCAGGGCGTCTTGCGGCTGTTGATGAGGACCGTCGTTGTAGCCTTCGCGATGTCCGGGGGCGACTTTGGTCCAACGTCACCGATGCCAGATGAAGCAGCTGCGAGCTCTGGTCGGGCAGCGTGTAGTCAGCCGAGCTGGGGGCCTGGGGCCCCATCCAAGAAGGCGTCACCCACGGGTCGCTCATGGTGTCCGGGGAACCCCAAGATGGCGGCGGGTTTGGACAAAACGGTGGCGCGGTGTTTGGGGCGCAGAATGGCCGCGCCCTTGGGTAGCACATGGCCCTAGGGAAGGAGCGCTGGTCGGTCGGGGCCTGGGGGGGGGTTTTGCCGCGGTGGTCCGGAGCCACCGGAGAGCGCACCGACGGCGCGGGCCTGACAGACCCCTACGTAGTGGCCCTTCTTGCCGCACCCTTTGCAGGTGGCGGTGCGGGCCGGGCAGCGCACGTGTGGATGACCTGCCTGCCCGCAGAAAAAGCAGGGGGCTCCGACGGCGTTAGCGGGCCGTCCGGTAGCGCAGGCCAGCGGGGTCAGGGGGAAGATCTGGGGGGGTGCCATGCAGGCCAGGGGGCGGACGCACGGTCGGGAGATTAGGCTTGCGTGTTTTGGTATGCGTTGTCCATGGACCCAGCCAGGACCCGTGCCTCTCTGAGCCCAAGTGTGTCCTTCTCCAGGAGCCTCCTGCGGATATCAGAGGAGCTCATTCCAGACATGAAAGCATCTCATATTAAACGTTCAGTGTGCTCGTTCCCCGAAACTGGCGGGCAGCCGCAGCTTTGGCCCAGCACCAGTAGCGCCCGGTAGAAATCTTCCAATGATTCCCCGGGGCTTTGCCGCCTCGTAGCGAGCAGGTGGCGAGCGTAGGCCTGGTTAACAGGGCGGATGTAATGTCCTTCCAGAAGTAGGATGGCGGCATCGTAGTTCGCCGCGTCCTCGATAAGGGGATAGATCCCAGGGCTGACGCTTGATCGCAGGAGATGCATTTTCTGACTTTCAGTGAGCTCTCCTTCGGCCGTCTCCAGGTAACCCTTAAAACCTGCCAACCAGTGTTTAAATATAGCAGCCGAGTTTTCCACGTGAGGGCTGAGTTGGAGGCACTCCGGCTTGATACGGAGATCCATCCTCCAGCTTAGTTGTAGTGCATTAAATTGATGAGCAATCAATATACACGAGACAAAGGTATTCAGTAACTGAGGCTTTAATGCACTAGAACTGATCCCCAGCAGCTTCGTAACAGAAAGTGAAGGCTGCTGGGATGGCACCATCACTTATACCCCGCCTTCAGGGCGGAGCTACTTCACACAGCCAATGGTAGACTCCAGGGTCTCAACCAATGGCATCGGCCTCTCAGGTACCGCAATACCTGGTATTACCACACCGTGGTTTACCACACACCCCATTCTCAACCGGCAGTGCTCGGCTATGAATGTAATTTTCTTCCCACATAAACAATGGGATATGCTTCCAAACTATTTACACCATTTCACTCAGGCGTTCAGTCCTGGAAATGCCACAGAATCGATTAACTTCCTATCACAGCATTTTGTTCTTCCTAAACTCGGACTTCTGGAATATAAACTTTAACCACAACCCATAGAGGTCAAGTTTTCTGGTCATACCAATGCTTTGGGGGTGGCGGGGCGGGGGGGGGGGGGGGGGGGGGGGCGGTCGGGTGGCGATAAATGAAGGCCCTTATCTCCCCCTTCAGGAAGAGAGGTCAATGGCAGTGAACTTCCGGAGACAACCTGAGCACTCTCCTTGCAGCAAATTGCAGTCACATAGGCCTTCGATGGGCGGGAGGTATGGGAATGGGTGATGTTCGCTTTGAGCCCCGTTTTCTGACAGGGATGGCCATGTATGGTGCAGAGTGAGAGACAATTAAAGTAATTGAATATGTCAGATAATGTGTGATAACACGCCAGAAATAAATGTCAATATTTAAGTGGAAGTGGAATGTCCCAAAGAATACCAAACCTGTGTTTGACTGTAAATATGTGTTTGTTGGTGTTATAATTCTAAAACTTGAGGAGCGGTAGTAAAACTGCTAGCAGCAAGTAAATATTGTGTCAGTGTGCTTAGTTCACAATTATTTAATAATGGGCACTGAATCAAAACATACATGTACGTATAAACTATAATATTGGTCTAAAATGAGGCTTCTGTATATAAATAAGGTAGATTAATTATTTGCCATTGCTGGCTGATTATTCAGAGCAGAGTATTAAGTGTTGCAGTGGTACTCCAATTATTACAAAATAGGGAATGTCTGAACTCAACTGGAAATTAATCAAATGGTGTAGAACGAAGCAATCCAGATTTCAGACCACCAGGAACATCCCAGGGATTTTACTTCAGCGGACAGTTAACCAAATGCACCGAATTTCATTTCCATTGACTTTAACGGAAATGGAAATCGCAAGACAAGTATCATCACCCTCCGTGTTACACCCAAAGTTGGCCGCTAGATTCAAATCTGATGTTTTCAGCAAGGATAAAGGTAGCAATGTTGCAATTAGCCTCGATTATTCTGATTTTAACAATGTCGTTCAGATGGTGGTAGAGTGGTAGTGCGTTACAGATTACTCAGGGAGGCAGAATTGCTGTTGGCACGCACCTTCATATGCATGTTGTAGACTGGAGCTATGGATATTGATGGCAGAACACATAGCTGACCAGTAATCTCTCTTGCTTTTGCAATGTGCCATTGGCACATTGGCCTGTACTGGAAGGATTTGCAGATTTATAATCAACCTGTTTGGCAACGTTATGAATACACCTTCCAGGGCAGCACGGTGGTGCAGTGGTTAGCACGGCTGCCTCACAGTGCTGAGATCCCAGGTTCGATCCCGGCTCTGGGTTACTGTCCGTGTGGAGTTTGCGTGGATTTCGCCCCCACAACACAAAGGTGTGCAGGCTGGGTGGATCGGTCACGCTAAATTGCCCCTTAATTGGAAAAAATTAATTGGGTACTCTAAATTTATAAAAGAAAATTAACACATCTTCCTTGGACATCAAGTCTAGGGTTCCAACCTGGAACTTCTGGCTCAGAGGCAACTTACCTTTATTTTGCAAAAATATTTATTATTTGTAAAATATCCAAAATAACTTTAGAAACATTTCAAAGTGTAATAACATTCAGGTTCACTACATACATCATGTTGCACTCTGAGGTGCTTCAGTACAGTCAAAGAAACGTTACAGACATTTCAAAATGGTCATTACAAATGGTGCAAAGGTATTTTAGTTATCTATATAGATCATGTTGCACTCTGAGGTGCTTCAATACAATTGTTTTACTTGAAATATACACTAAATACATTCACTTTGAGTCATACAGCCTGAGGGGGTTCTATATAATTTCACCCGCCTCAGTTCACTTAAGCTGAAAGGTCTTCGACAGCGACCTTCCCCCATTGTGCCTCTGCAGCACCTACCCCAAACTTTAGAACATTCCTCAGCATTTAGTGCTGGGCTTTGGGATGTGCCAATCTGCAACACTCGGTTGGGGACAACTCTTTGCTCTGGAGGACTAACACCTAGTTGATGATCCTCTAGCAGCAGCTGATGTTTGACTCAGTGTGTCCCCCTGGGAACAGCCCATAGAGAACAGAGTCCTGCTTCATGGAACTACTTAGAATGAACCTTGTCATAAATCATCTCATCTCACTCCAGACCTCTTTGCAAAGGCGCATTCTTCAAGGAGGTGGACAACGGTCTCTTCCCCACCACAGTCACCTTGAGGGCAGTGTGCAGATATGGTGAGACTTTTGGCGTGTAGGAAGAATTACAAGATTTTCACACTATTTGGATTGGCAAACAAAGCCACTATAGTCTTTAACTCCTTTACCACATGACTCTTTCAGTTATCTTTCAGGAGACATCTGCTACATTAATAACATCACTGACACTTAATAATAATCTTTATTAGTGTCACAAGCAGGTTTACATTAACACTGCAATGAAGTTACTGTGAAAATCTCCTAGTCGCCACACCCCCGCGCCAGTTCGGGTACACTGAGGGAGAATTCAGAATGTCCAATTAACCAAAGAAGCACGTCTTTTGAGACTTCACCAGAACTCAGCAGAACAGATTTTCCACATTGACCTCCATCGTCATCAGGGCAAAGTTTGGAATTTGAAGTCCTGTTTATCATAGATTATCATAGAATTTACAGTGCAGAAGGAGGCCATTCGGCCCATCAAGTCTGCACCGACTCTTGGAAAGAGCACCCTACCCAAGGTCAACACCTCCACACCCTATCCCCATAACCCAGTAACTCCACCCAACACTAAGGGCAATTTTGGACACTAAGGGCAATTTATCAAGGCCAATCCACCTAACCTGCACATCTTTGAACTGTGGGAGGAAACCGGAGCACCCGGAGGAAACCCACGCACACACGGGGAGGATGTGCAGACTCCGCACAGACAGTGACCCAAGCCGGAATCGAACCTGGGACCCTGGAGCTGTGAAGCAATTGTGCTATCCACAATGCTACCGTGCTGCCCGTACTTCACTTATGGATGACACATACGTTGCCATCAGAACATTTAGATTCCATTCTATTCCACTAACTTCCCATCACACTAATTAGATCATGTAAAGTTCTCCATGTACTCAGGCAATCCCCCCGATATTTGCCCCTCCCTGTACCCTGGCAGGTGACTACTGTAGGAAAAGGGGTGTGCATTGTTCACGACACTCCTCTGCATTTCTGAGCATCACAGGTAAGATCAGAGCCAGAACCCCATCGGGTTCATTATTGAGCACACCACTGCCACATGAAGAATCTCCAGTATAGAAATTGTGTGCTGCATTGTTATACAGACAGGCCTAAATTGGGAGGAAGCACAGCAACGGGAACATCAGCAGTCTCATCAGATGAGGAAGACCAAGGTGAAAGCGAGGAAGCATCAGAAGAATACCTTGCAGCCAAAGATATGAGGGATTAATTAACTGTTCAGTGATCTTGTTGCCTTCTTATTTCCCTTACACAGAGCCCCAGCTCTTTACCAGCCCTTCGTCATTTCATAAGAAAGAATGTTAAAACCATTCAATCATCTACAAAATCAAAGACACGCTGACAATGTTACATTTGGTGTGAGGAGGGGAAAAACCAGATAGAATGAGGGTGAAGAGGTGATGAATGTAAAACCAAGTGTGTTGAATGTGAAATGAGAGGGTACTGAGAGTAGTTGGTGGTTTTGTAAGTACTAAGATGTGAAAAGAAAATGGCGTTAGTTAGTATGTAGCATGAAGAGTGCAAAGGAAGAGGTAAGTGTCATTGGAATGAGAAAGAGAGGTGTTGCAGTGTAACCTTGTGTTTTGATGCTGGAAGATGTAGGTGAACTAGTTATTGAAAGTGGTGGGGGAGGGGTGAAAGGAGTTTTATTAGGTACAATTGAACAAAATGATGAAATGGCAAGCTGTATTCACCTTTGCTGCTCTTGAGAGGTTATTGAACCTCTTCACATACTAAACCCAGATCCTGGGAGTAATGCTGCTCATACTGACCTGTAATAATACTAATCTTTGTTAGTGTCACAAGTAGGCTTACATTAGCACGGCAATGAAGTTACTGTGAAAATCCCCTAGTCGCCACACTCTGGCGCCTGTTCAGGCACACTGAGGGAGAATTCAGAATGTCCAATTCACCTAACAAGCATGTCTTTTGGGATTTGTGGGAGGACACCGGAGCACCCGGAAGAATCCCACGCAGGCACAGAGAGAATATGCAAAGTCTGCACAGACAGTGATCTAAGCAAGGAATCAAACCTGCGACCCTGGAGCTGTGAAGCAACACTGCTACCCACTGTGCTACCGTGCTGCCCTGAAAATGATAAGTGGGAGTCAAAAGTTTTCCATGCAAAGCACTGGTTATAAAATAAACAGGAAGAATACATCTTTGAGCCCTCATTATAAAAATAATATTCAAGCTATTAGAGTTGCGATATGAATTCACCAGGATGGTAACTGAGAGCAGAGGAAATAGCTATGATGGGGGCCTAAAAAACCTAAGGATATATATTCTCTGAACAAGTGTAAATTGAGAGGATTTGTTTCCTGATAACACCATTGGAGAAAAAGTGCTGGCACAGATACAATAGGTTGTATGAACCTTCTCTATGCTGAACTTTTGATCACATATGAATATGCCTGATGTATTGTCTGTGCATTTCCTTTGGAATGTTATATCCTCATTCCTTACTTTTTATTATGGGAAATATAACAATCTATTGTTTGATACACCGAGTACCTCTGTTACTTTCTTTTTTATATTGACCTTGAAAGATTCCATTTAATCTTGGTATTGGTACAACTTTGGGTGTTCCCCACAGCAAATGTAAAGAGTACATAATTTATAGTTTATCAAATGCAATGTGGATAACCAGGGTTCCAATTTAATTTGCTTTGCTATTAGAAACCAGGAATTAGACTGAAGTTCTTTGCCAGGGGGTAAAGGCATAAAATTCATGCTGAAATGCTTTGTATTTATCCGGGAACAACCGGATGTGGTCTTCATAAAGCAATCTGGGATTACACACACAGGAAAGAATGCAGAATGTTTGATGTTGTGAAGCATGTGGATTTACAATCCTGGATGATTCATATTTGAACAGTGTGTTCTGTATCCTCAGCAGCCGACATATTCATTCCTTTATCTAACTTTTGTGTTTGGCTGTTTTCAGCTCTGTCAGTGTACCCAAACTTCAGACTGAATATTTTCAGGCGATTAATTTTGTGAATGAACAAACTTCTATCTGACATACATTTGCTATTCTGTTCAGGTATGATATGTAATCATTGTTTATGTGTCATCACAACTCGAAAATGACATTTCACTCCCAAATTGAGTCACAGCTTAGTTTCTTGTGCTTTCGTGAACCAAATTCTAATTGAATGATGGAGGGATGTGAATAAAACAATGCAATAACACACACCATTCCCATGTTTTGTGGATTGCCTGTCCGATTGGAGCAAGAACCATGGGTAGATTTTGATGCCTACCACCTGGCTGATTTTGCGGTAGCATTCCAAAAATGGCAGGGAATTACCCACCGCCCCATTTCTCCATCAATCTGGCTATTGCAATCTTATCCAAGAAGTGTTGCTGGGAGGCCACAGTGTCCATTTGATTTTGGAGACAGGCTCATTTAAAATTCAAATCAGCATTCAGTGAGGTATATTTACCATTTTAGTACAGCACTGTGTCAAGCACTGTTAAGTTGATGTTTGTGGGCCTGCTGCCCAAAGTCTGCTCGAGGTGAAAGACTGTGCCTATACTTCTTGACAAGGACTTGACTAGCCCATTTGAGCTTCCTCGATTTACTTTGCAGAACACTTATAAAGAATAGCTCGAAGTGAATGGAATCCCAGAATTAGGGAGGTGCAGGGTATGGTTAGTAGTGTATGGTTGGGAAAGATCACTCAGATATGTGTGGGGCAAAATTATAGAAAAACATGAGGATGAGGATGAAGACTTTATAGTTAATTTGCAGGGCACCTAAGCACCCCGATTTACAGGACTTTGTGCAGAAGGGAGTAGAGGCTGGGGATTTAGAATTGCTGAAGAATATGAAGAATTAAATGGCACAGCCAGTGAAAGGCGCACTGCAGATATGACTTCATAGAAATTGGTGAGTACAATTGATTTTCATTGAGTGGGAGGAGACCTGAAAATGACAGTGGACAGGGATGTAGGAGAAAAAAGGTCAAGAAATGTCAGGAAGGTCAAAAATGGAAATCAGATAAGAGACCTTTGATGTGGTGAGATTTTGTGTGATGAGAAAGAGTGAGGAGGTGGCTATGCATGCTGGTGAGAACGCTTATGTGGAGGATGAAGTTGAGGGTGGTGAGGTCGCTGGAGAAATTATAGAAGGCAGGGGTGCATGGTTGAATTCACAGAGAATGAGCAATCGCTGTGTGAAAAGTGTCTGTGGGCTCAAGAAACATGAAGGACGATAAACAATGAAGATAAGTTGCAAAACAAGGTTTACATTGAGGTGTCCGGATGTGAAGGGTGTAACATGGGAGTATCAGGACAGTTGGGCTGTAATGAGGGGTATATTGTAGTCTGGACTAACATTTTATTAATTAATGACAGAAAACTATGGGTTCCACTGTATGCGATTCTCTAATATTTACTCAAGGTTGACTGGGGTCTGCATTGTGAGTGCATGATCAATGTTCCAGGCTTAGTAGACTTACATTTCTTCACAGAGTTCTAATGAAACAGGAGGAGGCCATTTGGCCCATCGTGCTCTCCAAACGGGCATCAGGCTTACAATCAGTAATTACATAATGCCCTCGTGACTGTCTCGATTGAATCTGTCTCCACCACATCCCACACCTGAACCACTCATTGTGTGAAAAAAATAATTCTCTCATCACATTTGCTTCTTTTGCAAATCAGTTTAAATCTGTGCCTTCTTGTTCTTGATCCTTTTGCGTGTGGGAACAGTTTCTCCCTATTTACTCTGTCCAGCCTCTTCATGATTTTGAACACCTCTACCAAATCTCCTCTCAGCCTTCTTCTCTCCAAGGAGAACAGTCCCAACTTCTCCAATCTATCCTCATAACTGAAGTTTCTCATCCCTGGAACCACTGTGTAAACCTCTTCTGTACTGGTGGGTGCAACAGGGGTGCCAAAATCAGGGTATACAAGGTGAGGCTTGTCTCCAGCATCAGTGAGCCAATTTGAGGAAATTGAATATAAAATTCTTTGATCATTAGTTTAATGTGCCTGGTTTGCCATGTTGGATTGCAGTCGAGAATCCGGGCAGCACGGTAGCATTGTGGATAGCACAATTGCTTCACAGCTCCAGGTTCTCAGGTTCGATTCCCGGCTTGGGTCACTGGCTGTGCGGAATCTGCACATCCTCCCCGTGTGTGCGTGGGTTTCCTCCGGGTGCTCCGGTTTCCTCCCACAGTCCAAAGATGTGCAGGTTAGGTGGATTGGCCATGCTAAAATTGCCCTTAGTGTCCAAAATTGCCCTTAAGTGTTGGGTGGGGTTACTGGGTTATGGGGATAGGGTGGAGGTGTGGACCTTGGGTAGGGTGCTCTTTCCAAGAGCCGGTGCAGACTCGATGGGTCGAATGGCCTCCTTCTGCACTGTAAATTCTATGAGAAGAACATTCACATTTTTAATTTTAAAAGTGCCCTAAGTTCAAGTAATGCACGAGCATCCACAGTGATGAGTGTTGCTAAGGGTGCAAATGCAACATTGACACATGTGATATAATTCTCATATTTCCAGGGATGGGCATGATACACGTGTGTTGCAATAGACAGGAAACTTCAATGGATGGAAAAAGAACTGAGGGCTCCTTGTCATTCCATCGAGCTATCTCTTTTCATTTGAGGAAGAGCGCTGAATGTACAATTGACTTTGATATCACACTCACCATTCAAAAAAAGAGTATAACAGAGATCCTTAATTTTAAGAGGGTACACTGTGAGGGGAAGAAGTAATTGATGGAGTTGGGCTGAAAGATTGCAAGAGAAGAATTGGTGCACTTAGAAATGCACTATATAGGGAATCCATAGTCAATTTATACCACTGGGTAAAAGATGGAATGAGGATGAGAGGAAACTTACATTTACAACAAAGGCTGACTCAGGTCACGCAACAAGGAATTGTTTCCTCAATGCCAGACCACAATTGCTCCCTTGTGTTGTAACTTCAAGGATTTTCATTATCCCACCATCATTGTAGCTAGTAAATGGCTGAAGCAATGATTCTAAACAATGGGGCTTGGGGTTTCTGCTCGATTGTGGTGGCGTTTTTTGTGGAATTTATAAAAATATAGGTGTAATCCGTGGGAGAGATTGTGGAAATTTAAGTGCAAATTGTGGTCAGCACAAATCACATTTCTGTGATCTGTTGTGCTAGTTTTTTCAATAATCCAGTGGAAGCTGGCCCCATTCACAAAACTAGCTACACCTCTAAGATGAATTAATCATCAGAGGGAGTTTCCCCTCCATGTGTTTGTTAATAGGCCTTTGAAAAGGCTCCTAAAATTAAAAAAAGAATGACTTACTTTACGGGCGGCACGATAGCACAGTGGTTAGCACTGTCACTTCACAGCTCCAGGGTCCCAGGTTCGATTCCCGGCTTGGGTCACTGTCTGTGCAGAGTCTGCACGTTCTCCCCGTGTCTGCGTGGGTTTCCTCCGGGTGATCCGGTTTCCTCCCACAGTCCAAAGATGTACAGGTTAGTTGCATTGGCCACGCTAAATTGTGTCCAAAAAATTGTTAGGTGGGGTTACAGGAATAAGGGTGGTGGTGTGGGCTTTAGTAGGGTGCTCTTTCCGAGGATAGGTGTAGACTCGGTGGGCCGAATAACCTCCTTCTACACTGTAAATTCTATGATATTATGACTTACGTTCACACAGCGCCTTTTTTGACCATCTCAAAATGCTGCAGCCATTGCGTACTTTTTGAAGTGTAGTTATTCTTGTACTGCAGGAAACATGGTAGCCATCGCTTCTCGGCCTTTTGGCTAAGATCAAGTGTCTGTAGATTGAGCCTTTGGGTTCAGATCTGGTATGTCTCTCTTGTGGGGACCATGAATTCGATTCAATTTGAATTAGTTTTTTGGAGCAGGCGAGGAGCTGGATTAGGGGTTCACCCCTGACCCACACTCTGAGCCCTGGCTTGGTAACTCAGAAAAGGAAAAATAAAAAAAATAAAAAAGGAAACATGGTAGCCATTATGCATACACCAAACTCCCAGAAACAGCAATGTGATAATGACCAGAAAATCTGTTTTTGTGATATTAATTGAGGGATCAATACGGACCAGGACAGCAGGGATAATTCTGCTGTTCTTCTTCAAAATAGTGGGTGATTTTACATGCAACAGGACAGGTAGAAGTCCTTGTTTTAACATCTCATCCAAAAGATGGTACCTCTTGTTGTGTTGGGTGCTCTGGATCCGTAGAACACATACAGGTCACCAACACTTGAAATAGTGCAACACTATTTTATTGAATCATTAAATCATAGATTATCATAGATCATACAGTGCAGAAGGAGGCCATTCGGCCCATCGAGTCTGCACCGGCTCTTGGAAAGAGCACCCTACCCAAGGTCAACACCTTCAACCTATCCCCATAACCCAGTAACCCCACCCAACACTAAGCGCAATTTTGGACACTAAGGGCAATTTATCATGGCCAATCCACCTAACCTGCACATCTTTGAACTGTGGGAGGAAACCGGAGCACCCGGAGGAAACCCATGCACACACGGGGAGGACGTGCAGACTCCGCACAGACAGTGACCCAAACCGGAATTGAACCTGGGACCCTGGAGCTGTGAAGCAATTGTGCTATCCACAATGCTACCGTGCTGCCCATACTCTGACTGTGGGTTAACACGATACTAGCTTTAACTAAAGACCTTTGCCTTGTCCTAACCAGTTGATGCACTCAACACATGGTGAATGTCTGTGCTGCAGGCTGTGAGCTCTGTCCTCCTAGCTAGCTGCAGCTCGAATGAGCGGGAACTCTGATGCCCCCTGTCTTTTTAGTGCATATGCTCTAACTGGTGATTGGCTGCGGTGTTATGTGTGTTGATTGGTCCCACTGTGTGTCCATCAGTGTGTGTCTGCACCATGATATACTGGTGTATATTATGACACCTCTGACATTGCAGCACTCCCTTGGTGCTGTACTGGACTGTGAGCCTTGATTTCTGCGCTCATACCCTGGGGTGAGACTTGAACCTGGAACCTTGTGAGTCAGAGATGAGAGTGCTATCTGAACCATAAATTAAGACAGATCATTTGAATGCAAGTACATTAATAGATATGTTTTAAATACTTTGAGTCTTTTTTTTAATTACTAACGATCTTACCACTAATGTAACTAGAATATGGTCCCGCATTTTAAAAAAAAGTAATTTTCAGTAATTTAAAATCAGGTTTCTTAAGGGTGGTCAATTATCACCGTGATTTAAAGACCCTTTTTCAGCTGCCATAGATGACTACTCTTAAATGTTTCAAGTATTTTTTAAAGAAAAATTTAAAAATAAAATTTTCAAACCAAATGTAAATGGTTACATTTGACAAAGTGGAAATTATTTTGAAATGGATTCAATTTGTGATGGAATTGCCAAAGCAGAAACTCCACCACTTGACCATTCATTTTACTTATCTAGGGGCTACCTTAAATTTACTTTTCCTTCCATGGTGCGAGCACTATTCTCTGCCTTACTAATTTTAAACACATCCCCACAGCTTTATTTAACCTCATGCCAGGTTTTTTTCTGTTTGGGAATAGAAAATTCCATCAGGTTAGCACTTTCTGCCACAAAATTGACCTCAAAGCCCCAGGAATTTGAATTCTTAATTGAATGACATCAACAATATAAAAATTAAAATTAATTCATGTATCTTTCGATTTCATTTAATTAATTTTCCAGTTAAGGAAGAAATACAAACCAATGTTATGCAGCTTTAGCATCAATAACCAGAGCTCTGTTGTCTAATTGTAATGTGAACTCCATTGTCTAATAAACTGTAAGCAGGCATATTGGATACACAGTAATTCCTTTCTCTAAAAATGTGATATAATGAGATAAATTTGTGTTTGAGCTGTCTTAAAAGTAATTTAACTTTAAGATGTTAGTCAAATTATCTTTCATCCTGAAAATGTTATTTAAAGCACAAGCAATGACAAATTAAATGAAAAATGGGTGGTAATAAAACAAATTAATGGCAATTTTAATTGTTGTTGCATGAATCGTTTTATAAACGGTTAAATGAATTCATGGAAAGGGAAAGGAAAAAGTTATCACAGGAATGCAAATGACCAACAGAGGGCAATCATACCAGAGTTTCAGCTCCTGTGCTCACAATGGAATAGATGATGATTAAATGCATGTACTCATTTAAAGATTTTGGAAGTATTTATATTTTCATAAGAATGGACCTTTCTATCTTAATAATCCAAGACTTAGAAATGCAATGCAGTAATGTCTTGCTCTTTATTGCATTTATTACAGTGCCTCAGTATATTATGATAGGAAAATGACCAAATTAAATACAACACTCCATATTTAGGAAAAAAAATGAAAGACTTGCATTTATAAAGGTCTTTTCATGACCACCGGATGTCTCAAAACACTATACAACCAATTAAGTGCTTTTTGAGGTATAGTCACTATTGTAATGTAGGAAATGTAAAAACCAATTTGTGCATAACAAATTCCCACCAACAGTAATGTGATAATGACCAGATTCTCTGATTTTGTGTTGATTAAGGAGAAAGATTGGCCAGAATACCAAAGACAACCTGGCCCCAGGATGTTGATAATGGGGGATTCAGCAATAGTAATACCATTAAATGTTACCTGTCTGGTGCGAATGTCACTTGGCATCCATCAATTCAAGCTTGAATGCAGCCCAGGTCTTGCTGCATAAAGTCACAGACTGCTTTGGTATCTGAGGAGTCGTGAATGGTGCTGAATTGTGCAATTATCAGTGAACGTCCCCAGTTCTGACCTTATGATGGAAAGAAGGTCATTGATGAAGCAGCTGAAGATGGTTGACCCTAGGATGGCACTCTGAGAAGCTACTACAACAATGTCCCAGGACTGAGATTATTCACCTCCAACAACCACAACCATCTTCCTTTGGGCTAAGTATGACAACTTAGAGCTTTCCCTCTGATTCTCATTGTTATGAATAGTCCCAAGTGAGGTTCCCCAAAAGTTGTTGATCTGGGCAATACCCCTCAATTTGTCACTGTCCTGCTGGGATACCCCCGAATTGTTACAAACATAGGTGAGGAGGGAAGTCTGGCTCCTTGTCTTTATTCAACCCATCCTCAGCTGGCAGTTAGTAACAAGGTTTAATCTAACAAGATTCCCTTTCCCTTGGATACCTTTTCCAGATTCAATAGTTATGTTTAGAAAGGAGCCAATTGGACAGCAGAGTGGCGCAGTGGTTAGCACTGCTGCCTCATGGTGCTAAGGATCTGGGTTCGATCCCGCCCACTGTCCATGTGGAGTTTGCACATTCTCCCTGTGTCTGCATGGGTCTCACCCCCACTACCCAAAAAATAGGGTGAAGGGTGGGTGAATTGGCCATGCTAAGTTGCCAAAAAAAAAGAATTGGGTACTCTAAATTTATTTTAATAAAGGAGCCTATGTAACCAGGCCTTCTTAACTTAAGATAGTGTAAACGTATCTTAAGAAGATAAGGAGAAAAAGTAAATTACATGCACCTACATTCATACGGATTAGCAGTAAGAATTGAGTCCAATAGTAAATAAGTATATATAAAAGCTTATACGGAACAGTGCTTGAGTTGAAAGTGTAGATGATATCGTTTGCGGCTGTCATGCATTGATTCCAGTATAGTCGGCTTCTACAGGCGAGTATTTGATTCTTCAATTCAGGTGTTCTGTGGTTTGCTAGAAATATTTCAGTTCTTTTTTCCAGGTGTGATCCTTTTTTGCTGGCTGGTTGACTTCCACAGTCAGAGAGAGAGTTTTAGAGATTAATGCGAATGATCGCTATTTTTTCAGAGGTCCTGCTTCTGGTGCTGTATAACACACCTTCAGTGTGAAAAACGTCTAGCTGCTTTTCCTTACAACACACACATACACATACACCAGCACGGCAGACACAGATAGAC
The DNA here is from genome assembly GCF_047496885.1 of Scyliorhinus torazame. Lineage (NCBI taxonomy): Eukaryota > Metazoa > Chordata > Chondrichthyes > Carcharhiniformes > Scyliorhinidae > Scyliorhinus > Scyliorhinus torazame. Next base: position 166,594,566 of record NC_092712.1, on the reverse strand, counting down.
AGGCAAACATGCAGGCAAGCCAGCAAGCTTTAAACACCCTTCTTTTTTTATTTCAACTTGGAAACCACTAGTCAGTGTTGGGAGGCAATTCCACCTCGGGTCTGTTAGATGAGGTCGCCATTATATTTCTTTGTCTTTATCGGAGATGATAATCAGTCTCTGGATGCTTTTATAAGTATCTTGTCTGGAATCAGAGGGAGGGGTTCAATTGTCACTTAGAGAAATACCCCTGCAGCCATTCCTCTCAGTGGCTAACTGTACATTCTCAGTTCCTTTGGGGTTTGTGTCCATTTTAAAACATAAAAGTCAGGTCTTTTTAAAATCCAATATTTCTGTATATAATTCCATGTTTTTTTCTCCATTGACTCCAGGTTTGCTTCGGCTCCTTGATGCCAAGTTTGTATCAATTCGGGGGTATCCCAGCAGGACAGTGACAAATTGAGGGGTCTCGCCCAGATCAACAACTTTTGGGGAACCTTACTTGGGACTATTCATAACAATGAGAATCAGAGGGAAAGCTCTCCACTGGTTGCCGTCATACCTAGCACAAAGGAAGATGGTTGTGGTTGTGGGAGGTGAATGCTGCCTTGATGTCTGTCCCACAGTACCTCATGGGTGCCTAGTTTTGAGCTGCTTATATCTGATCAAAATGTATCCCATTTAGTGCATGTTTAGTGCCGTACAACAAACTAGAGGGTACCCTCAATCTGAAGACAGGACTTTGTTTCCAGAAGAATTGTGTAATGGTTACTCCTATATACTGTTTTGTTCGGATGTATCTGTGACAGGTAGATTAAAGAGGGTGAGGTCAAGTAAGTTTATCCATCTGGTGGGATCTCGCACCATTTGCTGCAGATTCAATCTAGCAGCTATGTCCTATCGGACTCAGCCAACTCGGTCAGTAGTAGTGCCACTCTTGGTGATAGACATTGATGACCCTCAAACAGAGAACAGTCTGTGCCCTTTCCCTCTGTGCTTCTTCCAAGTGATGTTCAACATGGATGAATATTGATTCATTAGCTGAGGAGTAAGAGGGTGGCAAGTGCTAACCAGCAAGAGTTTTCCTTGCCCCCATTTGACCTAATGCCATGTGACTTATGGAGTCGAGAGTTAATGTTGAGGACTCCCAGGGCAATTCCCAGGGCAACTCCCTCCCCACTATATACCAATGTGCTGCCATCTCTGGTAGGTCTATCCTGTCGGTGGGACAGGGCATACCCAGGGATGGTGATGGTGTCTTGGATATTGTCTGTAAGGTATGATTCTGTGAGTATCACTCTGTCAGGTTGTTATCTGACTAGTCTGTGAGACAGCTCTCCCAATTTTGACACAAGCCTCCAGATGTTAGTAAGGGGCTTGGTAAGCCAGAGATGTTCTGAAGTCTAGACCAATGCTGGGTAGTCTATCCAGTTTCATTCCTTGTCAAATTTTCCTGTAATGTTTTGATACAACTTAGTGCACTTTTCAGGGTTGAGTTTACCTGGTCTGGAGTCGCATGTAGGCCAGACCAGATAAAGTCAGCAGAATTCTTCACTAAAGGGTAACAATCAACAATGGGTTCATGGTCACTATTACTGAGACTATGGCGGACTTTTATGGCCCTGTCATGGCAGGGGCAGGATCATTAATTGTGGTGAGCCCTTCAAAACTCCATTGACTTTGGATTAGGATTGGAAAATCCTGCCAGCAAGAGGGGCCATAAAATTCCACCCTATCTTTTAAATCCAGATTTACTGCTTAGTGGGATTTGAACCTGTGTTCTTCAGAGAATTGGCCTCAGCCTTTTTATTCCTAGTCCAGTGACATTACCGCCCTGCCACCAACTCCCCCATCTTAACATTGTATCTGTTTAGGCAGTCAAGTAATGTGATGATGCTTCCACTATTCAGTTCACTTGCACCTAATATGATGTAAATAGAAACAAAAGCATGTTTAATTTTAAAATGTACTTTTTAAACCTCGTAAGGAGTATTTGGGATAATTTTGTATCACAAAATAACCAAAACCAGAATGATCATATCTCAGTGACCATGTAGCTTTACATAACAATTGAATAGAATATGACACCACCTTGGAAACATATTTTTAAAAACGCATTGGAGCTGGTAGTGACATTAATGCCTGCTAACCCGTTTGGCATTCTTCTGAAAATATTGGCAACAATAATTTCTAGGCTTATGCTGTCAATTTCATTATTCTGCATAACATTTTACTGCTAATATTTAATGGAGCATGAGCACCCCAAAATATTATCATGAGATAAGTAGTTAATTTCTATTGATGCATTTAGATTTAAACATGAGTTGCTAACAGACAAACCAAGAGTGAAATAAAACAAGCTTATAAGGAAGTCATGTGTTCATGCCAGCTCTATGCTACTGCAATCCAAAATTTATCCCAGTGCCCTATACTCTCTGCATGGCCTTTAATTGTCAAATGCTTACCTAATTGTTCTTAAGGAATGCAATAATCTCTGCCTCAACTATTCCCTGTGGCAAAGTATTCCATGCTTCAACAACCCCAGCTTATAGAAATTCTTCCTAAACTCTCTTCTTACAGTTGATGACAATTTTGAATTTTTGACTCCCTCATCACTAATTTCCCAAGTAGAAGGAATATTATTTCACCATAAGGGGTACAAAAAGGAATGAAATAATAAGCAACCCCATAATGCTACATATCCACAGGATAAGGACAAAGAAAGAGCAGATAATGACATGGAGGGAGCTATGTCAAACTGTTTATTGAATGAAGGAGCAACAGTGATGACAGGTTAAGATTTGGAATGGAGGTGGCCTTGAATCCCTTGAAGATACTATATCTGCAGAGCTAGAGCCAAGTCCAACAACACAGTTCATTAGCCTTTCGTCGGATCTGGCTGGAGTGGCAGGACACTTGATCATCTTTAGAGAAAGCCACCTCACCTGGTCTTATGTCTGCACAAGCTTCAATGCTGAAGTGCCCAGTGGGATCCTTACCAATTGTTATTATAGCTGTCAATATTCTTTTTCTGCTAGGGGATATGTCCAATGTTACTTGTCTTTCCATGTAACCACTCAGATTGTCAAAACTAACAGTAGTAGATTCTAAAAGGTGAGGACCCAAAATGACAATGGCACTGACTAGAATTTTATCGTGGAGGGTGAGGGTGAGAGTGTTCCCACCACCAGTGTAAAAGTCAGCTGGCTTGCCCTGCTGCCATTTCATGGTTTTCGGCCATTAACTGGCTTGAAGCAGGTTTTCCTCTCCATTGGGGAAGAATCATCTGCCTCCAACAGCTGCCAGTCAATCAAATGGCGAGCAGTTTTCTTGTCCCTACAAGTCCCACCTGGAGCAGTGGCCACTGCTGGGACTACAGTTAGTCCTGATAAAGTGGTGCTGTGATGGAGCCTGCACATTAAGGTAAATCTCTAGTCTCACCAGGGCCAGACTGGAAGGCCTGGAAGATGGAGGCATCGGGGCGGCTGGTTGGCTTTAGTGGGGGGAGGGGAATTGTGGGGTGGGAAGACCTGTGGGACACCATCTTACCCAAGTTAACATGCCAGTGCCCGCCTCCAACACTGTGAGTAAGATTGTGGCTGTGCAAGAGGAGGCCCTTAACTGGCTATTGATTGGGTCATGGGCAGGCCGCATTGGGAACATAGGACCATAGGATTTGGGAGCAGGAGTAGGCCATTCGGGCCTTCGAGCTTGCCCTGCCATTTGATAAGATCATGGATGATCTGATTGTGGTCTTAACCTCACTTTCCTGTTTGTCCCCCCATTAACTCTCGTGACTCTCTTATTTATCAAAAATCTATCTGACTCAGCCTTGAATAAATTCAATGACCTCCCCTGGTTTTTGGGAAGATAATTCTGCATACTAATGACCTTCAGGGAGAAGGAATTCCTCCTCATTTCTGTCTTAAAAGAGAGACATCTTGGGCGTGATCTTTTGCTGTTCACGCTGGCGGGATCTTCTGGTCCTGCCGATGGTGCATCCACGCCACGAGTTTCCCAGCAATGTAGGATGGATTCAATGGGACATCCCAATGACAAAGACGGGACCAGAAGATCCACAAACCGGCCAACTGTGGGTCTCCTGCCGCCGCTAAGAAATAAGCTATGGGGAGGCCAGAGAATCGCGCCCTTATTTTTAAACTGCATTCCCTAGTTCCAGTCTCCCACACAAGAGGAAACACACACCTGGTATCCACTCTATGAAGTCCCCTCTGTATCATATGTCTTTCAATAAGATCACCTCACATTTTTTTAAACCCCAATGGATATAGGCCCAACCTGTTCAACCTTTCTTCATAAGATCAGCCCGTCATCCCAGAATCATTTCTGGTGTTCCCACCGCCTCTGGTAAAATGGCACAGCAGCTGGAACAGTGCTCATGTTATGATGCCCAATTTTGTAGCCTGTCTTCGCCTGTCAGCCTCTCGCGGGATGGTGGGCGGCACGGGATGGGGGGTTGGTGTTGGAGAGCGGAATAAAATCCAGTCCACTATGATAATAGGAGGAAGTAGTTCAGACGTGGGGGAATTTTTCAGCTCTTCCCGCTGACGGAGTCTTCCAGTTCCGCCGAAGACTACTCCCCCACAGCGAGACCGGAAGATCCCACCAGTGGTCAATGACGGGCTGCCTCTGCTGCCAAAAACATGCCATGGGAGGGGGGGCAGAAAATCCCAGCCATCATTTGAATTGTGGTTTTGTATTACACTGCAGATGACTGTGATCTATGATCTATGTCAGCTTTATGATCTATGATATCCTGTATCTTCAAAAATCTCTCCTGCCTGATTTCCTTTGATCAACGCATTCCACCATCCTAACATTAACTTCAGTTTTGCCTGGGCTCTTTGGTGTCTTACTCAGTTGAATTTTGCCTTGGCCTCAAGAGCAGCTATTCCCCAGTTCTTGGATCCATGTTTGGATCAAAGCTATGCAAGGACATACCTGGACAATCTTCCATATTGATGTATAGCTGCAATGGAGCAGCTTGGCATGGAGGCTAGCTAGTTATAATTCCTTTGTATTACAGCTGGGATTCTGTTGTGACACAAACCTTTGTTACATTCAGTGTACTCAGATGTTTTATAATGTTGCGTGGGGCGGCATATGGCGCAGTGGTTAGCACTGGGACTGCACCACTGTTTGTGGGTAGTTTGCACATTCTCCCCATGTCTACGTGGGTTTCACCCCCACAACCCAAAGATGTGCAGGTTAGGTGGATTGGCCACGCTAAATTGCCACTTAATTGGAAAAAATGAATTGGGTACTCTAAATTTACAATTTAAAAAAATATAATGTTGCATGGAGTGAACTGATTTCATTGGACACTGGAATTTAAGACAGTATAGACCTCAGAAGGAGGCTCATTCACTCTGTATTTTTGGATGAATAAACTTTCATTCATCTGCTCGATAGCAACAAGGAAGTTCAGAAGGAGAAGAAGTATTGAAATGAAGCAGAGAGGCACTCTTGACAAGAATCCACAACCTCATCACCCTTGCCTGGATTGTGGAACATCCTCCTCAAATTCAGCTGCCCACAGAAATCTGTCACCATTCTCCGCCTGCTCCACGATGACATGCAAGCTGTGATCCTTACCAACTGTGTTGTAGAGATATTACGGTACCTGATAGGCTGGAGCACCATTGGCGGAAACTGTATGCTTTCTATTGGTTAGGATGTATGGTAGCTCCGCCCTGCTAGGCGTGGTACAAGAGCCCGTACCGCACCAGCAGCCCTCATTCTGTACCTGAGCTGCTGGGGGAACAATCTAGCTTATTAAAGTCTTCAGTTGGACTACAACGTCGCTTTAGTGGTCATTCATCGTGCATCAATTTAATAAGCTTGTTTTTTTTTTAAAGGATGGAGCTCCGAATCAAGCCGGAGTGTCTGCAACTCAGCCCCCACGCGGCGAACTCAGCGGCAATCTTCAAGCACTGGCTGGTGTGCTTTAAACGGCATCTCGGGACGGCCGAAAACACACCCACCCGAGAGCAGAAAATGCATGTCCTGCACTCAAGGGTGAGCCCGGAGATTTACACCCTCGTCAAGGAAGCGGAAGACTTCGATGCAGCAATAGAGCTGCTAAAAGGACATATTCGCCGGGTAAACCAGGTCTATGCCCGGCACCTGCTTGCAACAAGGCGACAAACCCCTGGGGAATCGCTGGTAGAATTCTACCGTGCACTCCTGGTGTTGGAGCTGCCCGCAAGTTTCGGCGAGCGAACACACTGAACTCTTGGTTCGGGACACTTTCATGGCAGGTATGCTATCCTCATAGATTCGCCAGCGACTGCCAGAGAAAGACACTCTGGGTCTCAAGGAGGCACACGCCCTTGCCGGCTCCCTGGACGTGGCCTCCAGGAACGCCCGCACTTACGTTCCCGACCGCGCGGCAGCCCCCTGGGCAGTGTGGAACCCCTCCGCGGCCGACCCCGAGACATCCCCCATCCCCTCACAAGCCTGCGCTGCAAGGCGGCCTGGCAACCCCGGGGGGCACCGCTGCTACTTTTGCGGGCAGGTCAAGCACCCCCGCCAGCGCTGCCCGGCCCGCGCATCCACCTGCAAGGGATGCAGCAAACAGGGCCATTTCGTGGGGGTATGTCAGGCCCGTGCGGTTGCCGCGGTCTCCGGCGGCGAATGCGGACCGCCACCACAAACCTCTCCACGGTCCCCGTGCGGCCAGCGGTCGCCGCCATCTTCCTATTCCAGGGTCACGTGCGGACCCCGGGTGCCACCATCGTGTCCCGTGGACGCCACGTTAGAGGGATGGGCGCCGCCATTTTGTTCACCCCCAGCCATGTGCGACCAATGGGAGCCGCCATCTTGGATGAACCCCCAGGACCCCAGCTCGGCTGACCACGCACTGCCCGAAGAGAACTTCCAACTGCTGTGATTAGCCTCGGTGACCCTGGTCTCGAACACTCTCAACTGCTACAACGACTGTTTTCATCAACGGGCACGAGACGTCCTGCCTAATCGATTCTGGGAGCACGGAGAACTTCATACACCCCAACACGGTAAGGCGCTGTTCTCTCCTCATCCACCCCGTTAATCAAAAAATCTCCATGGCCTCCGGTTCACACTCGGTGGAGATAAAGGAGTTTTGTGTAGTGAACCTCACAGTCCAGGGAAGGGAGTTCAAAAATTTCCATCTTTACGTCCTTCCCCACCTCTGCACGGCTACACTCCTGGGTTTAGACTTCCAGTGTAAACTCCAAAGTCTAACCTTCAAAGTCCACGGCCCTAGTCCCCCCACTTACTGTCTGCGGCCTTGCGACCCTTAAGGTCGACCCGCCTTCCCTGTTTGCGAACCTCACCCCGGATTGCAAACCCGTCGCCACCAGGAGCAGACGGTACAGTGCCCAGGACCGGATCTTTATTCGGTCAGAGGTCCAAAGGCTACTGAGGGAAGGGGTCATTGAAGCCAGTAACAGCCCCTGGAGAGCTCAAGTAGTGGTGGTAAAGACCGGGGAGAAGCAAAGGATAGTCATCGACTACAGTCAGACCATCAACAGGTTTACGCAGCTGGACGCGTACCCTCTCCCCCGTATATCCGACCTGGTAAACAGGATCGCGCATTATAACGTCTTCTCAACGGTGGATCTCAAGCCCGCCTACCATCAGCTCCCCATCCGCACTAGTGTCCACAAATACACTGCCTTCGAGGCAGATGGGCGGCTCTACCACTTCTTAAGGGTTCCCTTCGGTGTCACCAACGGGGTCTCGGTCTTCCAGCGCGAGATGGACCAAAAGGTTAACCGGTACGATTTACGGGCAACATTCCCGTATCTCGATAATGTCACCATCTGCGGCCACGACTAGCAGGACCACGGCACCAACCTCCGAAAATTCCTCCAGACCGCAAAAATCCTTAACCTTACATACAACAAAGATAAATGCGTGTTTAGCACCGACCGCCAAGCCATCCTTGGCTACGTAGTGCGAAATGGAGTTATAGGCCCCGACCCTGAACGCATGCGCCCCCTTATGGAGTTCCCCCTCCCTCACTGCTCGAAGGCCCTGACGCGCTGCCTAGGGTTTTTCAGTTACTACGCCCAGTAGGTCCCCAACTACGTGGACAAGGCACGTCCCCTGATCCAATCCACAGCTTTTCCCCTGTCGATAGAGGCCCGCCAGGCCTTCAGCTGCATCAAAGCAGACATTGCAAAGGCCACGATGCACGCCATCGACGAGTCCCTCCCCTTCCATGTCGAGAGCAATGTGTCTGACGTAGCTCTGGCGCCCACCCTCAATCAAGCGGGCAGACCAGTGGCCTTCTTTTCACGTACCCTCCATGCTTCCGAAATCTGCCACTCCTCAGTCGAAAAGGAGGCCCAGGCCATAGTAGAAGCTGTGTGACATTGGAGGCATTACCTGGCCGGCAGGAGATTCACTCTCCTCACTGACCAACGGTCAGTTGCTTTCATGTTTGATAATGCACAGCGGGGCAAGATAAAAATGACAAGATCTTGCGGTGGAGGATCGAACTCTCCACCTACAACTACGAGATCTTGTACCGTCCCGGGAAGCTAAATGAGCCTCCTGACGCCCTGTCCCATGGCACATGTGCCACCGCACAAGTGGACCGCCTCCGAGCCTTCCACGAGGACCTCTGCCACCCGGGGGTCACTCGCTTTTTCCATTTTCTCAAGACACGCAACCTGCCCTACTCCATCGAGGAGGTCAGGACAGCCACCAGGGACTGCCAAATCTGCGCGGAGTGCAAACCGCACTTCTACCGGCCAGAGAAAGCGCACCTGATAAAGGGTTCCCGTCCCTTTGAACGCCTCAGCATGGACTTCAAAGGCTCCCTCCCCTCCCTCGACTGCAACACATACTTCCTGAACATGATTGATGAGTACTCCCGGTTTCCATTCGCCATCCCGTGCCCCGACATGACTGCAACCACCGTCATCAAGGCCCTCCATAGCATCTTTGCACTGTTCAGGTTCCCCGCTTACATACATAGTGCTAGGGGGTCCTCCATTATGAGTGACGAACTGCATCAATTCCTGCTCAGCAAGGGCATCGCCTCGAGCAGGATGACCAGTTACAACCCCCGGGGTAACGGACAGGTAGAGAGGGAGAACAGAATGGTCTGGAAGACCGTCCTACTGGCCCTACGGTCCAGGAACCTCCCAGTCTCCCGCTGGCAGGATTTCCTCCCGGATGCCCTCCACTCCATCCGGTCACTGGTTTGTACCACCACCAACCGGACACCTCACGAACATCTCCTTGTCTTCCCCATGAAGTCCTCCTCTGGGACCTCGCTCCTGACCTGGCTGGCAGCACCCGGACCCATCCTGCTCCGAAAACACGTGCGGGTGCACAAGTCGGACCCGTTGGCCGAGAGGGTCCATCTGCTCCATGCTAACCCCCAGTACGCCTACGTGGCGTACCCCGACGGCTGACAAGATACGGTCTCCCTACGAGATCTGGTGCCCGCCGGAGCCCCACGCACACCCCAGCCACCAGTCCCACCCTCCCCTCCACCGGGCCACCTTATCGGAGGATCCGTCCTTCCTTCGGCCCCGTCCAGGCCCCCCCCCCCACCCACCGACGCTCCCCGCAGGCGCTCCCTTCCCAGGTCAACCGTTTTCCCCACCAGCGCCGTCTAGGGGTGCCGAAGCTGCCATGGAGATCGAAGCCACGCTCCCGGAGTCACAGACGCCCGAGCCTCCACTGGAGTCACCGCCGAAGCTCCGACGATCACAGAGGACGACCAGGGCGCCCGATCGACTGATTGCTTCATTTTAAATTGTAAACTGTAAATGTAAATCATCAAATGTACATAGCTATCAGAATTGTAAATAGTTACAAAACACTGTACGGAGGTATTACGGTACCTCCATAACTAATTCTACCACGTTGCTATGTTTGTAGTATTAGGCCACCACCCCCGCCGGCCTCTTTTTTAACAGGGGGTGAATGTGGTATTAGAGGTATTACGGTACCCGATAGGCTGGAGTATCATTGGTGGAAACTGTATGCTTTCTATTGGTTAGGATGTATGGTAGCTCCGTCCTGCTAGGCAGGGTATAAGAGCCCGTGCTGCCGCAGCAGCCTTCATTCTGTACCTGAGCTGCTGGGAGAAACATCTAGCTTATTAAAGCCTTCAGTTGGACTACAACCTCGCTTTAGTGGTCATTGATCGTGCATCACCAACAAAACCACCACAGACCCAATACGTGTGTAAAAATTGGGGTCAAACAGGACTGCACATCGGTACACATGACAATAAACAAATCCAATCCAATCCAATCATCGTACCAACGCTCTTCTCCATCGTCCTCACAGCAACACTCCACCCAGTCACCCTGAAGCTCCCCGCTGGAGTGGAGCTAACCTAACTGACAAGCAGGAAACTGTTCAACCTCCAATGCCTCCAGGCCAGAACCAAGATCACCACAACTGTCACTGAGTTGCAGTAAGCAGACTATGCCTTTGGCAACACATTCAGAGGCTGAGCTACAAACCATCGTCGACGCAGTCACTAAGGTATATGAGAGAATGGGCCTCAGACTAAACATCCGGAAATATAAGGTTCTCAGCCCTCTCTTGCCGCACAAAACTATCTCCTGACCATCAAGATCCATGGTGATTGGGGTTCCTGTTACTGTTGTTGCTTGTATTTTCTGATCTATGTGATGGTACTGTTGTGTTTTGTAAATGTTTTGATATAAAATGTTAACATTTCAATAAAAATATTGTTTAAAAAAAGATCCACGGTGAGTCCCTGGACAATGTAGATCATTTCCCATTCCTCGGGATCCTCCATCGGCGCTAGCATACATTGACGCTGAAATCCAGCATCGACTCCAATGTGACAGTGCATCTTCGGATAGCTGAAGAGCAGAGTGTTCGAAGACCGAGACGTCAAATCCAGCATCAAGTTCATGGTGTACAGGGCAACCATGGTCCCCACCTGCCTGCATGCATCAGAAACATGAACTATGTACAGCAGACTTCTCAAATCCCTGGAGAGGTATCATCAACATTGCCTCTGCAAAATCCTGCAAATCGACTGGCAGAAAAGGCATACCAACTTGAATGTCCTCCCCCAGCCCAGTATCGCACTGGTCATGCTCAACCAGATGCGATGGGCAGACCACATTGTCCGCATGCCCAACACAAGACTCCGAAAATACTCTGAGCTCCACAATGGCAAGCAATCACTAGGAGGGCTGAGGAAATGCTACAAGGACACTCTGAAAGACACCCTAGATAAATGCAACATCCCCATCGACAGATGGGAATCGCTTGCCTTAGAATGCACAAACTGGAGAAGAAGTATCCGCCAAGGTGCCAATCACCTTCAGCGTCACAGGGTGGAGCACGCGGAGGCCAAGCGTAAACAGCAGAAAGAGAGCGCAGAATACAGAGCATTCCACCCACCTCATCAAACACCACCTACCTGCCAAACCTGTGGCAGAGTTTGCGACTCCATATTGGACCATTCAGCCACCACAGAACCCACCTCCCCTGAGTGGAAGCAAGTCGTCCTTGACCTTACGGGACTGCCCAAGAAGAAGCAACGAGGATGTTCATTGAGTTTCCTCTTGATGTTAATTGCCCAATTGTCCACTGCTATTCTCAGCTCAATGTGGCAGGATTAAAGAATTTAGCTGTGATCTGTTAGTCATGGAGCTGCTTAGCTCTGGATTTTAGCGCTAAGCCATGTACAGTAGCTTCACTAGGTTACCACCTGATTCTAAAATATGTCTGATGTTGCTCTGCTACGCACTGCATTGAATCAGGGTTGTTCTACTGTTGCTAATGAAACAGTCAGGAATGAGCTCAGCCATGATAGTGGTGGCACAGGCATAGACATCTGCTGCTGCTGATGGCCCACAGAGCCTCATGAATTCCAAAGCTGCAGCTGCTAGATCGTCCTTCGTATCACCAACACTATGATATGCTTGTTGTGGGTTCAAACATTTTCTTCACAATGACTGTGCAATTGTTGCTCCTTTCAAAGTTGTTATATATTGATAATAGGTAGGTTGGTGAGGATGAAGTAAAATGTCTGGTTCTCTCAGCACCTGGTGTTCTTTCAGACTAGTGCAGTCAGTGATGCTAACAAACTACTCATGGTGGTAGATATTTTGTTCTATTGCATTCATCAGAACCTCATCCCCGTAAAATGCACAGATGTGTGGACCATCAGTGATAAACATTGGAGGTTTCTTTGTCCTTGGCCAATCTGTAACAATGATGTTTCATGGTCTAGAGTAAACCTGCACTTAGCCGGTGGTGTGCTCCCGTCTCTGGTGGGTCTGATCTGCCAGTGGAATAGGATATTGCCAGTGGTGTTTATGATGACTCGCATGACGTAGTCATACCCTCAAACATTTTTATAGCTTGAGCACCAGTCCCCAATTATTGACAAAGACAAAATCTTACAGTTACCCAATCTATCCCCTTAGTTTTGAACTTGATAGAAATATTTTGTTCGATCATTTTAGAAGACATTAAGTGACAACGTGGAACTGGAGTTTGCAGAGGCTAGACCTGGTAATTTGTGAATCCAGGCACTTTCATTGTTATTTTTCTGATCCTAGCCTACAAATTCGTACTGTTACTGATAGCATTGAGGTTCGCTTATTAAATATCATAACCATGAGGACTCTGAACTGCCTCTGACAGAGGATTCATAACCAAAATTAATACATTTTGTTGCACAAATTCAATGACTACCTGATTAAATGCCAGACAAATGCTTTTGTTGTTTCTGTTTGTTGATCTTGGCTTTATTTTAAATCAGGAATAAAACTCACTCTGTCAAACGAGCTAAAATATTCAACAAAATCTTTCAGTGCTGCTACATTTGCTATCAACTCATTTACATTCTGAACAGTAATGTATTTTCCCTATTATGCTTCCTTGACTGTGAGAAAAACATTAGTGGATTCCTGCTGGTGCCTTCAAGATGAGAGGCTCCACATGGCTGTGTGTTTCTCAATGAAGACCTCTTTGTACACTATTTTCCTCAGGGCACATGTTCTGAGGGGCCATGACAGATTCTGTTATCACGCAGACATTTCAATTCTGATGACAATCACCCCCTTCCAAAAAACATTTTTCTTCATTATGCCAGTTTCTCCAAAAATTTTACATTGAAAGCTAAGGAAATTGAGCTTCATATTTTCTCATAGGCAAAAAAAATCAAAACAAGGCATGAATAAGCAAGGCATTGCTTATCAACGGATCAGGAATTGTTAATCTAATAAGACTGCAATGCTAAATTGACATACATTTGCTTATGTGGCAAAAAGACTGCTCATGAAAACAGACTTAATACACAAAAATGTTACTTCATGTTTGTGGAATGTGGGGAATTTCAGTAAAAGAGCCTTAATTAGCTGTACAAGAAACAAAATTGTGCGCTCACTAAAACCAAGCAGGGACAAAAATGTCTTGTGGTACAGTATTTCACTGCTTTGCACTTCCAGCTCTCATTTCAAAAAAACAGAGACACAGAGGTCCAAAGCTACTGATTTCTGGCATTTGAATGTGGAATACTGAAGGGATGCTTATATTGAGCACCCCTACGCAACCTGTGTCATCCTCAATTTCTAGCAATCATACTAACTTAAAACAGACCCTGTGATCTGAAATGCATGATAGCTCTGTATGCTATTAAGTCAGACTGATAGTTTTCTGCCAGGGTCTAATTAGTAAAATACAAAGCACAGTTTTTTACTTTACATTTTGCCCGACCTTTACTCAGATTAATAGTTTGTCACTAAATAAAATAACATTTCCATTGTAGCTTCATGTTTCTGTGAATTATACAGCTGAGTCTAAAAGTGTGCTGCAACAAGCGGCAGCCAGAACCACACTATTAGAGCTTTGAAGTGGAATAGACTATTTGAATGTAAACAATGTTGCATACTGCACATTTTCTTGAAAATAAAAATAGTGCAAAGAATAGCGATGCAATTTTGGTAAATATCATCAATGAATCATGTTCTCACTTCCTATCTGCAAACATAATTTAATATCCTATTTACTGTCTGCTGCTAAATAGGAGATGCTTAAACTTCTTGCGGAGGACTGTCTTAAGCTTTGTGTATTTTGATCTATTAAGGCATTAGAGGGACTAGAGAATCATTCAGCCCAAGTTAGATTTCAACTGGGATCCCAGAGGTGAAAGGGCAGTGTTCTGGCATGCTATGCTACCATACTCCCATTTGTAAGTTTACACACTTTATTTACAGTAAAACTACTTACTGCATTATTTAGACATTAACAAATTGGTCAAATTGAAATGGAGATCTAATCTATCACACTTAACAGATGTTGTCAATTGAACTAATTATTGATTGTTTTCTTTGACTTCTGTAGTAAAGACAATGACCCTGACCCTGATATTCTGCAGAGTGTTTGTTAATCTCTCACATGACCATAGACAGGTAGAACCCTTAGGGAAATGGTGAAGACCTGCATTTCTGCTGTTTCAGGGATTATCCTCAATGACTTGCAAGGTGTAGAATTTCCATCAGTAGGGGAGACCATGCAGGGGGATCACTTGGCCAATCTGAGAATCCTCACTTCTAATCCACAGTCAGAATCCAAAATGTGTGTGGCGGATAGTGCGCTGAGTGGGGAGAGGAGGAAATGGACCACATTGGTGACATCTAGCTGAGGCAGTGACCTAGATCCATGAAGACCTTCCTTTTGAAAATAAGGTTGGTGATTAGGCTTCTTGCTCCGGGAGAATAGAAACAAGAGTAGGCCTCATCCAGGGCTATTCAGTATTTAGGAAGGGCAGGCATAAAAGAAAAGGCGGTGGGGTTGCGCTGTTCGTTAAAGAGGAAATTAACGCAATAGTGAGGAAAGATATTAGCTCCGATTTTGTGGAATCTGTATGAGTAGAGCTGAGAAACACCAAAGCACAAAAGAAATGTCAGTAGGTGTTGTATATAAACCCCCAAAAGGGGGCAGCATGGGAGCACAGTGGTTAACACTGTTGCTTCACAGTGCTAGGGTCCCAGGTTTGATTTCCGCTTGCGTCACTGTGAGGAGTCTGCACGTTCTCCCTGTCTGTGTGGGTTTCCTCTAGGTTCTCCGGTTTCCTTCCACTAGTCCCCAAAGACCTGCTGTTGGTGAATTAGACATTCTGAATTCTCCCTCAGTGTCCCCGAACAGGCGTCGGAGTGTGGCGATGAGGGGATTTACACAGTAACTTCACTGAGTGTTAATGTAAGCCTACTTGTGACACTAATAAAGATTATTATTATAAACTGTAGTGCTGATGTTGGGGATGACATTAAATAGGAAACTAGAGATGCATGCGATAAAGGAACATTTGTAATTATTTCATAGAATTTACCGTGCAGAAGGAGGACATTTGGCCCATCGAGTATGCACCGGCTCTTGGAAAGAGCACCCTACCCAAGGTCCACACCTCTACCCTATCCCCATAACCAAGTAACCCCACCCAACACTAAGGACAATTTTGGACACTAAGAGCAATTTTGCATGGCCAATCCACCTAACCCGCACATCTTTGGACTGTAGGAGGAAACCAGAGCACCCGGAGGAAACCCATGCACACACGGGGAGAATGTGCAGACTCCGCACAGACAGTGACCCAAGCCGGGAATCGAACCTAGGACCCTGGAGCTGTGAAGCAATTGTGCTATCCACAATGCTACCGTGTTGCTACTGGGTGATTTTAATCTGCATATAGATTGGGCAAATCAAATTAGCAATAAAACCGCAGAGGAAGAATTCCTGGAGTGTATACCGGATGGTTTTTGGACCAATGCATTGAGCGACCAACTAGAGAACAGGCCATCCAAGAATGGGTATTGTGCAATGAGGAAAGAATCATTGACAATCTAGTTGTGCAATGCCCCTTGGGGATGAGTGATCATAATATGATAGAATTCCAAATCAAGATGGAGACTTCCAGTGGTGGCATGTAGGTGGAAGTCGCACGCTGGGTGGCTCCTGCTCAAGGCTCTGGTTTTTGGAGTATAATGCCTGATTCCAGGGGCAGATTTTGGATAAGCTGGAGACATAAGGGAGGAGGGGAATGTCGAAGACCCAGAAAAAAGCCGCTGGGAAAAAGGGGTCGAGCGAAGTTCGAAGTCAAGCGAACGGGTCAGCCCGGCAGCAGGAAATATGGCAGAGGCTGGGTGGGGCCACGCCCTTCACAGTGGAGGTGATAGCTGGAGAGTTTAAGCGGCAGTTCGCCAAGCACATGGAGGTGATGCATAAGGAGATGATGGCAGCGATGAAGGAGCTGGTGGAGGAGGCGCTGGCCCTGGTGAAGGCGGCAGTATTGAAGACATTGGTTGTGGTCCTGAAGAAGGGGATAGCCCAGAGGCCGGAGTGGAGAATGGATGAGGTGTTTTTAGGGGACCGGAGGTTTTGCGATACGTTTGGGAAGGTAATCGAGGAATATGTGGGATTTAATTGCACAGGGAAGGTTTCGCAGTTGGTGATTTGGGAGGCTCTGAAAACAGCAGTAAGGTGGGAGGAGATCTTGTTTAAGGCTAAGGTGGTCAAAAAAGAGAGGGAGGAGCGCCAAAAACTGATAGAGGAGATGTTGGAGGTAGCTAGGAGGTACACAGGGGATCCGAATCTGGCCCTTTTGGCCAGGAGGAAGGAGCTTCAGGGAAAGTTTGACCAGTGCACCAATTGAGAAGGGTGAGGGGGGCAGTCTATAAACATAGGGAGAAGGCGGGGCTTATGTTGGCTGGTCAGCTCTGGAGGGAGGCAACACCAAGGGAGATAGTCCAGGTGCAGGATATGATGGGGAAGCTAGTGGTGGCCCCGAAGATGCCAGACTGGGGTGCCCGGGTGCCAGGTTGCCCGTGCCAGTTATCGGGCCCAGGGGTGCCTTGCCCTTAAGAGGTAGCGTGAAAAGGGGGCACAAGGACCCTGTAAGAGGTATGTTGGGTGCAGTGGGGAGTGGTCCAGAGGACGCAGTGGGGTAGGTGAGGGGGGCCAAATGATCCGTGCGCCATTTATAAATGGCAGCCAATCCCTGTGTGTTCTTCCTGCACTTGTGAGCTCTCGCATGACACCTCCCCCCAAGAAAAAAAACAAAACCATAAACTTCAAGATGGTTTCATTTTTCCCTTTTGCACTATCCACTAAGAAATGTACACAGTAAATATACTTTCTCATTTTTTTAAATAAACAACACATGCAAACAGGTACAATAATATAGTCCATTTTTCTTTGTTCTTCTTCCTCCAACCGAAATCCTTCTCGATTGACAGTCTCTTTGAACAAAGTCTCTGCACGATCCATCCATTCCTCTACTCCTCGGCATTTATCTTTAGAGTCAGATACTTTAGTTCAATCTGACCACAGAGTACCTTGCAATTCTCCAATACAGGAGCATTGGTTACCACAATTTTCAGGCAGTCAAATGCCTGTTGAAAGACCGCTGTCCATTGAATTTTTTTACGTTCCTTCAGCAATTCCATCAGTGGAGTAATCACGCCACAAAACCTTTGCACAAATGTTCGATCAAATCCACTCATGCTAAGAAATCGCATTATTTCCCTTCGTCTGGAGGGTATTGGTAACTCCGCAAGGAAAGTGATTCGGGCTTCTCCAAATTCACCTTTGGCTAGGTTCATCACCAAACCCACCTCCTGAAGTCGATCGAAGAACTCCATACGATGTTTTAAATGTTCTTTCCATGTGTGGAAGTTGGAAATAAAAGCAGATTTTCCCACTTTCTCCATGCAATCCTCCAAACGTGGGATAGGATAAGAGTCTCATCTGGCTGCACCCTCCACCGACTGCCCACAGGAAATGTGCAGAGGGCCACCGGTCGTATGGGTGCCCCTCATCCAGACCACCCCTCTAGGAATCTTCAGACTCCAGCCACCCCATCAACAGGCACTGCCCCACTGCAGGGGGAGCAGAGGGAGTGCAGGGATCATACCAAACAGCGGACGCATGCACCGTGGCCTGTGGCACCCAATCTGGCACACTGCCCTCTCAGAGCAGATGCCTCACCACTATCAGCTAGTCCACCCTGCAGGACCACTGGCCATCACCAAGCCCCGCCTGCCAAATACCCTCCTGTTCCTATCCATCCTGCCCCCAGCTCTCTGGGGTGGCATTTTCTTGGCTGGAATGAGTGTGTGGGGAATGGAATGCTTATATGAGGCTGCGGTTTGTTAGGCTCTCTAGTGCCATTCCCGACCCCAACAAATCACACACCGGCATGCTTGGAATTGCACTAACTCCATGAGGCGCAGGTGCTGGCGTATTAGCATGTCCTGAATGGCTCCAACAGTCGCAACCCCATCGGGGCCGTGGAACACCTGTCATTCAGTCCCGGCATCCGCACTTAGTCTCTCAAACGAAGAATCCCTCCCTTATGTCTGAACAATGTTTTTCATTATTCATTATAATTATCTGAATCATATGGTACAAAAGAAAACTTGAGCCTGCAACCCCCCCCCCCCTTCCCCCACACACACACACACCCTCTCGGAACCGTCTCCTGCCCCCCTTCTCCCATAGGCTCCAGTATTTAGTACCCTGTGTATCCTGCTCCCATGTTGTGTGGCGGATAGTGGTAGAGATTGAGATAAAATTCTGACATAAGGCCTCCCAGAAGGAAAAAAAAACAATAAAAACTGGTAAATAAGAATATTGGTCCAAACTTTTTCTTTCTAATGGGGTACTACTGTTTTAATACCCCAACCTGTATTTCAGGGCCCCTGCCAACTCCAAGACCCACCATAAGAAGTTGATAATAGGTCTCAGGAAGAGGTAGTAAGGGTCCTGCGGTCCCCATGGAGGGTAAAGTCCTTTGAGCTGCTTAATTTTCCTCTAGTCTGTCCTCCATCTCCGTTTCAGTGCATTAGCTGCCTTGTAAACTGCAATCTCAAAATAATAATATAAACAGGAAGAACGGCAAATTAGGTACCAAAAATTAAATTTAAATTTATACTGGTACTAATGCTATGCTGTACAAAAGGAAAATGCAACAGTGAATGGAATGTCGCTGAGAAGTTATTCCGTACATGAGCAAAGTAATTTAGTGCTTAAATACCACAAGTTATTAAAAGTCTCCCTCACTTGTTGAACAAATGTTGGATTTTACAGTTCTCTATTAATTATCCTCGATTTCCAGATTCATGTAGACAGTGTGTATTACGTATAGTGTGGCCCTAGCAACAGATTTTATAGGGTTGCTAAATGCAAACGAGATCTGTCTGTCATGACATTACTCATTTTTAGTTACATTTATTAGTATATTAGATAAAATTGACCTAATGGAAGGAACACTTTACAGAACAACCATTAATGACACAACATACCTGCTGTTTATAGCATGAAAATAGATCATGACAGCTTCTGGTGCCGAAATAAACTAGTTCAATGATTTTTACTTGGTAAGGAAACAAGAGGGAAAAAAGATCACAGTATGAATCCTGAGGTGAAAAAAGTCAATGACATAAGGGATTTTATTTCTTAGGGAGCATTTTTGTTTTAGTCGTTTTATCCTCTTTCCTTTAAGTTGTTCAACACATGCACCATTCATTGAAACAATGAAAAAGCAATATATTCCTAAGGACTGCCGATGCCAAGCTGCAACCTGACATTAGGGAGTGGATGTACAATCTGATTTTGTCTCCCCTTCTTACATCAGCTTGAGATCTGCCTTGGGTAACCTTCTGGGGCTTGGGAACTCAACGCAAGTTAACTTTGTCCTCTGCTCTGTTAATAAGGTGGCTGATGCTGTGGGTTCAGTTTCCATTTAGTGCAAGAGAAAAGTCAGGTGACTGAACTTTTGGAAAACATTTACATTAACAGAGTTATGTAACAACAATACGTGCTATTTTCTGCTATCGCCCGCTAGTGGCTAGGAGTCTATTCACATCTGGGCATGGCCATTTTGTATTATTATTGTACTTCTGAATTTCATGGTTGCAGTAAAACATAAGGCATTCAACTGATATTGTGATCCAGGTTATCTGCCAACCAGAAAGTAAGCACAGCCCAGTGGTGGGGTGACAGAAACGAATGCTTGCATGCCTCTCTGTCATGCGAGAGTGCCTTTAAGAACTGGATGTTTAAGCAATGTACCTTTAAGAAAACAGTGATGTCATAGAGTGGGTGGAGCTCAGCTCAGTTCAGCCATTTTGCAGGTTTTTAGTTTCAGTTTGAAAAGTGCCTGGCTGTTTTGCTGGAGCTGAAGACAACCAAGATAATATATCTCTGCCATTCTACAGAAAATATATATATCCTTTAACCTGATGTGATACTGTTTAAAGGTGTTAAGTCTCTTGGAAGTTTGAAGGAACATTTTAAGGAGTTATTTACTGTTGCAATATTTTCTGAGTTATCTTTGAAGTAAGGGGTGTTAAGAGATCCAATGTTTATTTAAGATGTTAAGTTGAGTTCATGGAATAAACAGAGTTTTGTGTTTAAAAACCCACGTGTCCATAATTGTAATATCACACCTAGGAAAAGCCGTGTGCTAGGAAAAGCAACAAATCCATTAAAGGGAGAGGTTGGTTGAACTCCATGATACATTTTGGGGTTCTGAAAATGACTTGCCCATAACAATTGGGGGCTCGATGGGGATAAAAGTCTATCTATTGGATTGGCTTTTGTGAACTTAAAGACAGTGAAGGATTGTTGCTTTTCTGGTGTGGTATTTTAGTTTAAGTGGGGAGAGTGTTGTGAACAAGGGCTCTTTCAGAGGCTCAGAAGTTTTTGGGGTGGAGAATGTTACACGTAGTACTTTACGGACAGAAACGAAACGCAGACTGTTAGATTTGGCAAGAATATTGCAGTTAACATTACCTGACAAAATGCAAAAAGGTGAGGTAATTATGGCAGTGGTTAAGCATTTAAAGTTGCCTGAGATAGAGTTTGACTCATTGGAAATGGCAAAAATTCAGTTGCAAATTAAACAAATGGAACATGAGAAAGAATTAATGTGGCTTGAATACAAGAGTGAGAGAGAGGAAAGAGAAAGTGAGAGAGAGGAAAAAGAAAGAGAAAGAGAGAGAGCGGAAAAAGAAAAGGAGAGAGAAGAAAGGAGAAAAGAAAGAATAGCCCTAGCATAACAAAAAGAAAAAGAAAGGGAGTTACAGATCAGGGAAAAAGATAAAGAGAGGGAGTTTGAACTTCAGAAAATGGCCATGAAACATGACAATCAGTTAAAATTGGCAGACGTAAAGGGAAACGTACATTTGGATGATAGTGATGAGGATAGTGAGAAAGAGCGCCATAGTCGAAGGCTTGGTGGGGATCTATTTAAATATGTCCATGCATTTCCAAGGTTTGACGAGATGGAAGTGGAAGCCTTTTTCATTTCATTTGAGAAGGTAGCTAAACAAATGAAATGGCCACAGGACATGTGAGTGTTACTGATTCAAACAAAGCTGGTAGGTAGAGCTAGTGAAGTGTTTGCATCACTACCGGAGGAGGTATCTGGGACGTATGAGGAGATGAAGAAATCCATCTTAAGTGCATATGAGCTAGTGCCTGAAGCTTACAGAAAAAGGTTTAGAAATTTAAGGAAAGAATTTGGTCAAACATACATGGAGTTTGAAAGGCTCAAACAGAGTAATTTTGATAGGTGGGTAAGGGCTTTGAAAATAGACCAAATGTATGAAGCTCTCAGAGAAATTATACTTTTGGAGGAGTTTAAAAATGTAATTCCTGATGTAGTGAGAACTCATGTGGAAGAACAGAGGGTTAAAACTGCGAGATTAGCAGCGGAAATGGCAGATGATTATGAATTAGTTCATAAATCAAAGATTGGTTTCCAACATCAGTTTCAGCCGGTGAGGGATAGAAACTGGGGACATGAGAAATACTCAAGTGGTAAAGGTAAAGTTGATCTGATGGGAGACAATAAAGAGAGTGTACCTCAAATTAAAAAAGAAATCCAGGGGGGTGGAAAAGAAATGAAAAGTTTCAGATGTTTTCACTCTAATAAACTAGGCCATGTAAAGTCACAGTGTTGGTGGTTGAAGAAAAGCCCTGGGAAGGCTGATGTGGTAAAACAGGATAAGACAGTGGGGTTTGTTAAAGTGGTAAAGGAAAGCCCAAGGGAAACGAAAGAGATGCAAATGATTGTACAGTCTGTTCAAGAAGTAATTGTTAAGAAGGTGCCAGATGTATTTAAAGAATTTACTTGTGTGGGTAAAGTTTACTCATGTGTATCAGGAGGAGCAGGTAATGAAGTCACAATTTTAGGAGATACAGGGGCTAGTCAATCTTTAATGATAAGAGATGAGGAATTATGTAGTTTGGGAAGAATGTTGCCAGAAAAGGTGGTAATATGTGGAATTCAGGGTGAGAGGAGTAGTGTTCAATTATATAAGGTAAGGTTGGAAAGTCCAGTGAAGAGTGGTGAAGTGGTAGTAGGAGTAATAAATAAACAATCTTGTCCAGGAATATAGTTTAACTTGGGTAATGATATAGCTGGATCGCAGGTGGGAGTGATACCTACTGTGGTTGATAAGCCAGTGGAAAATCAGTCAACTGAAGTGTTGAAGGACGAATATCCTGGGATTTTTCCGGATTGTGTAGTAACAAGGTCGCAAAGTCACAGGTTAAGACAAGAGGAGAAATCAAAGAATGAAGATGAAGTTGAAGTGCAGTTATCAGAAACAATTTTTGATCAGTGGTTGAAAAAGAACAAGAACAGGTGGAGGATGAGGCGGATATTTTTACTTCAGGAAAATTGGCGGAGTTACAACAGAAAGATGTAGAAATAAAATAGATATATCAGAAAGCATATATGGAAGAGGAATCTGAGAGTATACCAGAGTGTTATTACCGTAAAAATTATGTTTTGGTGAGAAAATGAAATGAAAATGAAATGAAAATCGCTTATTGTCACGAGTAGGCTTCAATGAAGTTACTGTGAAAAGCCCCTAGTTGCCACATTCCGGCACCTGTTCGGGGGGGTGCTGGTACGGGAATTGAACCGTGCTGCTGGCCTGCCTTGGTCTGCTTTAAAAGCCAGCGATTTAGCACAGTGAGCTAAACCAGCCCCAGGAGACCTGTACATATGCAGGTGGATGAAAAGTGGGCAGAAATTCATCAAGTAGTATTGCCGGTAGGGTATAGAAAGGAGGTGTTGCGAGTTGCACATGAGGTACCAGTGGGAGGTCATTTGGGAATAAGGAAAACTCAAGCTAAAATCCAGAAACATTTTTATTAGCCTGGACTACATAAAGATGTAGTTAAATTTTGTCAGTCATGTCACACATGTCAAGTGATAGGGAAGCCTCAAGCAGTGATAAAACCAGCAACCTTAATACCCATTCCAGCATTTGAGAAACCTTTTACAAGGGTCCTAATCGATTGTGTGGGACCGCTCCCTAAAACAAAAAGTGGGAATCAATATCTTTTGACTGTAATGGATGTGTCTACTAGGTTTCCAGAGGCCATTCCAGTACGTAATATTATAGCTAAAAGGATTGTAGTGTGGAGGAGGTACTTAAATTCTTTACTAGATATGAACTACCCACAGAAATTCAGTTGAATCAAGGAACGAATTTTACTTCAAAGTTATTCAAAGAAGTTATAGATAGCTTAGGAATAAAACAATTTAAATCAACTGCGTACCATCCAGAATCGCAGGGAGCGTTAGAAAGGTGGCATCAGACATTAAAGACTATGTTGAGGGCGTATTGTCAAGATTATCCAGAGGATTGGGATAAAGGAATCCCATTCGTATTGTTTGTAATTAGGGATGCACCTAATGAGTCTACCAAATTTAGTCCTTTTGAACTAATTTTTGGTCATGAGGTAAGAGGACCACTTAAATTGATTACGGAAAAATTGGTGGGTGAGAAATCGGAAATTACACTATTGGATTACGTGTCAAATTTTAGGGAACGATTAAATAGAACAGGTGAATTGGCTAGACAACATCTGAAAGTTGCACAAAATGTGATGAAACAGGTAGCGGACAAGAAATTCAAAGTTCGTAGTTTTGCCAGTGGGGATAAAGTTTTAGTGTTGTTACCAGTGGTAGGGGAGCCTTTAAAAGCTAGGTTTTGTGGACCGTATCAGATTGAAAGGAAATTAAATGAGGTGAATTATGTGGTAAAACACCAGATAGAAGGAAGACTCACTGAGTGTATCATGTGAATATGCTCAAAAGGTACTTTAAAATGGAAGGAGAAGAAAAGGAGGTTTTAATGATTCTAACTCAAAGTGACGAACCAAATCCAGATGACTGAATTTGACATACCTCAAATTAAATTGGAAAATGAGGATGTTCTCAAAAATTGGGATGAATTGCTAAGTTACCTTCCAGAGGAAAAACAAACTGACCTGAAAGAGTTATTGATATCACATTGGCAAGTTTGTGAGATAAATTGGGAAGTACTAAAATGGCTATACATGATGTAGATGTGTGAAATGCTGTTCCTATCAAACAACATCCATATAGACTTCACCCTTTAAAATTGGAACAGGTTAACAGAGAGATTGAGAGTATGCTGAAGAATGGCATAATTGAAGTCGGTTGCAGCCAATGGAGCTCACCCATAGTGATGGTACCTAAACCAGACGGTACCCAACGGTTGTGTGTGGATTATCGAAAGGTGAATGCAGTTACAAGAAAGGACTCTTATCCTATCCCACGTTTGGAGGATTGCATGGAGAAAGTGGGAAAATGTGCTTTTATTTCCAACTTCCACACATGGAAAGAACATTTAAAACATCGTATGGAGTTCTTCGATCGACTTCAGGAGGCGGGTTTGATGAACCTAGACGAAAGTGAATTTAGAGAAGCCCGAATCACTTTCCTTGCGGAGTTTCCAATACCCTCCAGACGAAGGGAAATAATGCGATTTCTTAGCATGAGTGGATTTGATCGAACATTTGTGCAAAGGTTTTGTGGCGTGATTACTCCACTGATGGAATTGCTGAAGGAACGTAAAAAAATTCAATGGACAGCGGTCTTTCAACAGGCATTTGACTGCCTGAAAATTGTGGTAACCAATGCTCCTGTATTGGAGAATTGCAAGGTACTCTGTGGTCAGATTGAACTAAAGTATCTGATTCTAAAGAGAAATGCCGAGGAGTAGAGGAATGGATGGATCGTGCAGAGACTTTGTTCAAAGAGACTGTCAATCGAGAAGGATTTCGGTTGGAGGAAGAAGAACAAAGAAAAATGGACTATATTATTGTACCTGTTTGCATGTGTTGTTTATTTAAAAAAACGAAAAAGTATATTTACTGTGTACATTTCTTAGTGGATAGTGCAAAAGGGAAAAATGAAACCATCTTGAAGTGTATGGTTTTGTTTTTTTTCTTGGGGGGAGGTGTCATGCGAGAGTGCTTTTAAGAACTGGATGTTTAAGCAATGTACCTTTAAGAAAACAGTGATGTCATAGAGTGGATGGAGCTCAGCTCAGTTCAGCCATTTTGCAGGTTTTTAGTTTCAGTTTGAAAAGTGCCTGGCTGTTTTTGCTGAGAGCAGTTTAAAAGTGCCTGGCTGTTTTGCTGGAGCTGAAGGCAACCAAGCTAATATATCTCTGCCATTCTACAGAAAATATATATATCCTTTAACCTGATGTGATACTGTTTAAAGGTGTTAAGTCTCTTGGAAGTTTGAAGGAACATTTTAAGGAGTTATTTACTGTTGCAATATTTTCTGAGTTATCTTTGAAGTAAGGGGTGTTAAGAGATCCAATGTTTATTTAAGATGTTAAGTTGAGTTCATGGAATAAACAGAGTTTTGTGTTTAAAAACCCACGTGTCCATAATTGTAATATCACACCTAGGAAAAGCCGTGTGCTAGGAAAAGCAACAAATCCATTAAAGGGAGAGGTTGGTTGAACTCCATGATACATTTTGGGGTTCTGAAAACGCCTCGCCCATAACACTCTCATTAAAGGAAATTGTTGAGTTTATATGTGGCATGTACACACAATATTGACCTAGTATTATGGTACAGGTGCAGTAGATAGTACGGCATCCACAATTGGGCATTGAAGCTCTGGTGCATTAGGAAGATAGAGGTGGTTAATTAATTTGATCATTGCCTCTTCCTCATTAACCAGCTGTCAAACTGTCTCAATGTTTGACACCAATGGGGTATTTGCAAGAGGAATAATAATAAGCTGCAACTTCACTCATGCCAGATGTTGACTCAGTTTTATGCAAGATTGCCCAGTGGAAACGCATTGGGCTGAATTTTACAGATGGGTGCACTGTTTGGCCCTGCTCTTCCAGAAGAAATGTCAGTCCCCAACCGAGTAACGTTAACAAGGCCACCCTGCAATGAAAAAATTAAAATGAAAAATGATGGCATGCTCTGGCTGGCCTTAAGGAGATGAGGGTGGGACTTCTGTCCTTCAGTGGGAAAAAGCCCAGTCCTTGAGATCAGTCAGCTGATCTGGTTGGCCAGCAGTCCGAGCAGCACCAGAATTTAGTAATAGGCACTGCTAGGAAGCAAATGCACCACAAAATGAAAAGGTTGTCGCTTCAGCCCATATACTGTGCAGTTCAAGCATTGTCCTTGTGTCCTCACAGACAGCAAACCTGTGTGTCGGCCTCAGAACTGTTCAGGGCAGAATACAAACATACAATTGAGGAGCAAGAGTAGGTCACTCGGTCCCTTGAGTCTGCTATGCCATCCAATTAGATCATTGCTGATCTAATTTTAATGTCAACTTCACATTCCTGCCTACCCCCAATAACCTTTCACTTCCTTGATTCCGGCTTGGGTCACTGTCTGTGCGGAGTCTGCACGTCCTCCCCGTGTCTGCGTGGGTTTCCTCCGGGTGCTCCGGTTTCCTCCCACAGTCCAAAGATGTGCAGGTTAGGTGAATTGGCCAATGATAAATTGCCCTTAATGTCCAAATTGCCCTTGGTGTTGGGTGGAAGTGTTGAGTTTGGGTAGGGTGCTCTTTCCAGGAGCCGGTGCAGACTCAAAGGGCCGAATGGCCTCCTTCTGCACTGTAAATTCAATGATAATCTATGTTTAATCTAGGACAAAGGGTCGGCACAACATTGTGGGCCGAAGAGCCTGTTCTGTGCTGTATGTTCTATGTTCTATGTTCTATGTTCCTTACTTATCAAGAATCTATTTACCTCTGCCTTAAATATGTACACAGACTCTGAATGTTCTGCCAGCGAGAGGCGAGGTGGGAAGGAGTTGGAATACGCATGTACCAGGACTTGATGGCGGAGTTGGCGAGAAGGCGGGCGGCCTTCGGACGGGTGAAGATGGCACTGTACAGCAATGGGGTGAGGTTTGGAGTGGTTTATCCTGCGAAGTTGAGAGTGACGCACAACTCAAGGAATTTTTATTTTGAGACAGTGGAGGCAGTGGAGGAGTTCGTGAAGGCCGAAGGACTGGGACTGAATGACAGATGGGACTGGAACTGATACTTAGGTGGGGGGATCGGGACTGTGTTTTGTCTTTATCTCTCTATTTCTCCATTTCTCGTGTTGTATTTGATGGAGGGGTTTTATGGTTATTGTGTTTTTTTGAACGGGGTAATGTAGTTTACCTTTGTTTATGGTTGTTTACAAGTGTATTTGGCTTTGGGATTATGTCTTTTTTCAGGGGCGCTTTTGCACTTTTTTCAAGGTTGCATTACTGAAGAGGGGAATGGGAGGAGGGAAGACTCTGGCAGGGCCCTCTGCACCAGCAAGCGAAGGTTGCCTAGTGAATCGGAGTGTGGTGGGGGTAGGGGTCGCGGTCGTTGGGCCTGAGAGATGTGAAAGGTGGGGGGATGGGATCAATACTGGGAGGGGTGTTTGCAAGAGGAAGTGGATGGGGCATTCTGGGAAGGAGGGGGAGGGGTTTGATGATAACAAAAGGATGGGCCGGGTCAGGCCAGAGGGGCAGGGCCCGGGGTAGGGGCCCCGCAAACCATGTTCATATGTTTTGGTCCTGCTGGAAGCTTGAAAGGTATTGGAGGACTGTGTTTAGTACAATCCTGAGGGTCTTATATGTGGATGTGGAGCCTGGTCCCCTCAAAGCCATATACGAGATGTCGGACTGGCCCGAGTTGCAGGTGGGTGCGTGGGCAGATGTCTTAACATTCATCTCGCTGATCACTCATAGGTGGGTCCTGCTGAGGTAAAGGTCAACTTCTCCAACCTGCGTCTCGGCTTGGTGGGGGGATCTACTGCTGTACCATCAATTACCATGAGAGGCAAATGATGAAACAATCGAGGCTTTATTGCACAAGATGTTGTGCCTCCTGCAGCTGGAACCAGAATGGGAGCAGCGCAGGAGAGCATACACTTTTATACGCCGCCTGCTGGGCGGAGCCAGCAGGCCGGGATTTACTGTTGTACCTGTAATAGACGGGCAGTGCCGTAATGCATGCAATATATCACTAGTGGTGTTTACCACATTCACCCCCCGTTTAAAAAAAGTCCGGCGGGGGTGATGAAATCATTACAGATTAAGTCTGTCGGGGGCTCTGACCCTCTGCTGCGATTGCCTCAGTCCTGGTGGTGATGTGGGCACCGAAGTGGTCACCTGCGACTCCGGGAGCGTGTTGTCCTTGTCTTCGTCACCCCTGAGTGGATCCAGTGGGAGGACGGATCCTGCTGGGGTGGGGGCTGCGGTGAGGTTCGCTGGAGGGAGGGTGGGTGGCGCAGGGGTGAATGAGGCAACCGAGGGGAGAAGGATCGGTGTCAGGTCGGGGGTCGTGAGTGGGGTCCCAGCGGGTGCCAGGTCCCGGAGGGAGACTGTGTCTTGGCGCCTGTCAGGGTGTGCCATGTAGGCGTACTGCGGGTTTGCATGGAGGAGGTGGACTTTCTCGACCAAGGGATCCGATTTATGGCTCCGCACATGCTTCCGGAAGAGGACGGGTCCAGGAACTGTCAGCCATGTTGGGAGCGAGACCCCGGAGGTGGACTTCCTGGGGAAGGCAAACACACGTTCGTGAGTGGTCTCATTAGTGGCAGTGCAGAGGAGCGACTGGATGGAGTGGAGCGCGTCGGGGAGCCAGCGGGAGACCGGGAGATTTTTAGACCGAAGGGCCAGCAGGACGGCCTTCCAGACCGTCCTGTTCTCCCTCTCCACCTGCTCATTTCCCCAGGGGTTGTAGCTGGTCGTCCTGCTCGAGGCGATGCTCTTGCTGAGCAGGAACTGACGCAGCTCATCACTCATGAAGGAGGATCCCCGATCACTGTGGATATAGGTGGGGAAACCGAACAGAGTGAAGATGCTGTGCAGGGCTTTAATGACTGTGGCAGTAGTCATATCGGGGCATGGGATGGCGAAGGGGAACCAGGGGTACTCGGCAATTATGTTGAGGAAGTACACGTTGCGGTCGGTGGAGGGGAGGGGCGCCATGCTGAGGCGCTCAAAGGGGCGGGAGGCCTTCACCAGGTGCGCTCTATGTGGCCGGTAGAAGTGCGGCTTGCACTCTGCGCAAACTTGGCAGTCTCTGCTTACGGTCCTGACCTCCTTAATGGAGTAGGGCCTTGACAAAATGGAAGAACCGGGTGACCCCCGGGTGGCAGAGGTCATAGTGGAGAGCCCGGAGTCGGTCCACTTGTGCGCTGGTACATGTGCCGTGGGATAGGGCATCAGGGGGCTCGTTGAGCTTCCCCGGGCGATACAAGATCTCATAGTTATAGGTGGAGAGCTCGATCCCCCACCTCAAGATCTCGTCATTTTTGATCTGGCCCCGCTGCGTATTGTTAAACATGAAGGCAACCGACTGTTGGTCAATGAGGAGAGCGAATCTCCTGCCGGCCAGGTAATACCTCCAATGTCGCACAGCTTCCAGAATGGCTTGGGCCTCCTTTTCGACAGAGGAGTGCCGAATTTCGGAGGCATGGAGGATGCGGGAAAAGAAACCACGGGTCTGCCCGCCTGGTTGAGGGTGGCGGCCAGAGCTACGTCTGATGCATCGCTCTCCCCCTGAAAGGGGATGGTCTTGTCAACCGCATGCATCGTGGCCTTGGCGATGTCCGCCTTGATGTGGTTAAAGGCTTGGCGGGCCTCAGCCGTCAGGGGGAAAACTGTGGACTTGATGAGTGGGCAGGCCTGGTCTTCATAATTAGGGACCCACTGGGCGTAATACGAGAAATACCCCAGGCATCGTTTCAGGGCCTTGGGGCAGTGGGGGAGAGGGAGTTCCAGGAGGGGGCGCATGCGGTCGGAGTTGGGCCCTAGGACTCCATTTTCCACTACGTAGCCAAGGATGGCTAAGCGATTGGAGCGGAACATGCATTTCTCCTTACTGTAGGTGAGGTTAAGGAGTTTGGCGGTATGGAGGAATTTTTGGAGGTTTGCGTCGTGGTCCTGCGGATCGTGGCCGCAGCTGGTGACGTTATCTAGGTACTGGTCAACCATTCGGTCCATCTCTCGCTGGAAGACCGAGACACCGTTGGTGCGCCGAAGGGAACTCTAAGGAAGTGGTAGAGGCAGCCATCTGCCTCGAACGCAGTGTATTGGCAGTCCTCTGGGTGGATGGGGAGCTGGTGGTAGGCGACTTCAAGTCTACTGTGGAGAAGACTCGACACTGCGCAATCTGATTGACCATATCATATATGCGTGGGAGGGGCACGCGTCGAGCTGCGTGTACCGGTTGGTGGTCTGGCTGTAGTCAATGACCATCCTGTGCTTCTCCCCAGTCTTCACTACGTCCACTTGAGCTCTCCAGGGGTTGTTGCTGGCCTCAATGATCCCCTCCCGCATAAGCGGTTGCACCTCCGACCTGATGGAGGCCTGTCCTGGGCACTGTACCGTCTGCTCCTAATGGCGACGGGTTTGCAGTCCGGGGTGAGGTTTGCAAACAGTGAAGGTGGATCGACCTTAAGGGTCGTGAGGCCGCAGACGGTGAGGGGGGGGCAGGGGTCCGCCGAATTTCAAAATTAGGCTTTGGAGATGGCATTGAAAATCAAGGCCTAGTAACAGCGCAGAGGTGGGGGAGGACGTAGAGTCTGAAGTTGATGAACTCTACGCCCTGAACGGTGAGGGTCGCGACACAGTACCCCCAGATTTCAACGGAATGGGATCCGGAGGCCAGGGAGATTTTCTGGGTGACGGGGTGTACCGGGAGGGAGCAGCGGGGTGGATGAAACTCTCTGTGCTCACGGATTAAAGAGGCAGGTCGCCTTGTGCCCGTTGATCTTCACCGTCATCAGAGCGGTTGCGAGGTTGCGGGGCCGAGACTGATCCAGGATGATGGAGGCGAGCTGCGGAAGATATTGGGAGGTCCCGGGCTGATCAGCGGTGGCGGAGGTATCAGTAGGCAGCGAACGGCCAGACGAGCAGGGGTCCTGAGGTGTGGTCCAAAATAGCGCTGAAGATGGCGGCACCCACAGGGCGCACATGGCGGGCGGCATCAAAGGTGGCGGCGCCCACGGGCCGCACGTGGCTTGCGGTGGAGAAGATGGCGGCACCCCGGGATGCACGTGGGGGATGTAGTAATGCCGGGCCTGGAAACAGCGGCGACCGACCGGGCCTGGCAAACGGAAACAAAGTGGCCCTTCTTCCCACACCCGTTGCAGGTTGCGCTCCGTGCCTGGCAGTGCTGCCTGAGGTGTTTACTCTGGCCACAAAAATAACACTTGGGCCCCCCCCCCCCCGGAGTTGGCTGGCTGCCACGTGGCGCAGGCTTGCGGTGAGCTGGAGTCGGCAGCTGGTGGGGCCCACGATGCCCACGAGGGTGCCGCGCAGTCGGAGGTGTAGGCCTCCAGATTACGGGAGGCCACTTCTAGTGAATTAGCAAGCTGCCTAGTCTCCGCAAGATCGAGCGTACCCCCTTCCAATAGTCGCTGGCGAACGTACGTAGATTTCATGCCCGTGACATAAGCGTCTCTGATTAGTAGTTTGGTGTGTTGGACTGCCGAAACAACCTGGCAGTCACAGTTCCTACCGAGAATCTGTAGGGCCCGCAAGAAATCTCCCCCGGGAGTAGCTGTCTCGTGGCCGGGAGGTGCCTGGCATACACTTGATTCACCGACTTAACGTAATGTCCCTTTAGTAGCGTCATCGCTTCTGTGTAGGTGGGCACATCCCGGATGAGGGGAAAAATTTCAAGGCTCACCCGTGAGTAGAGGACTTGGAGCTTCTGTGGGTCCGAGAGATCTTCAGTGGCTGCTCTGGGGTAGCCTTCAAAGCAGGCTAGCCAGTGGTCGAAGGTGGACGTGGCGTTGGCTGCGTGAGGGCTCAGCTCCAGGCGATCAGGCTTGATTAAGATGTTCACCTTTAAAATCTTGTGCAATAAATTGGTGTACCGTCAATTACCACAAGACGAGAATGGTGAAACAATCGAGGCTTTATTGCACACGATGTTGTGCCTCCTGCAGCTGGAACCAGAATGGGAGCAGCGCAGGAGAGCATACACTTTTATACGCCGCCTGCTGGGCGGAGCCAGCAGGCTGGGATTTACTGTTGTACCTGTAATAGACGGGCAGTGCCGTAATGCATGCAATATATCACTATTGGTGTTTACCACATCTACTGGAGTTTTTGACCTGGAAAAGGTGAAGTTTTATCTCAGGGGATGAGGGACCGGTTCTACAATTGTTGAGTTTCGTTCATCATGCACTTTTTTTTTAAATTTAGAGTACCCAATTCATTTTTTTCCAATTAAGGGGCAATTTAGCGTGGCCGATCCACCTACTCTGCACATCTTTGGGTTGTGGGGCGAAACCCACGCAAACACGGGGAGAATGTGCAAACTCCACACGGACAGTGACCCAGTGATCAAACCTGTGACCTCGGCGCCATGAGGCAGCAGGGCAACCCACTGCGCCACCGTGCTGCCCCCATCATGCACTTTTGGGAGTTGGTTATCGTTGACTGCTGAGGGAGGGGGGTTTGGGTTTTTTTTTTGTTTGTTCAGGGCTGTTTGGGGTTGTTTTTGTATTTTGAAAATATTGAAAATTTGTTAAATAAAAATACTTTTAAAAAAACACACATGCCCACCTGTTGCAAAGCACCCGCCCGTCAAAGAAGCTTACTAACATTTGCGACATTGAATGCAATCGCTGGATTGCTACCATTGCAAGGATTACTCGCCATTCGACACGGTGAGCCCTTTGCCCCCTCCAGAGAATGCATTATCATTCCGCATAATGTTCTGGGAAGCTTTAATACTGCTCTCCATTATGGTCAAATGTCATGTCATCAGTGACCAACTGATATTTCAATGCTCTTGACATGATGCCTCTATTCAACAAGTTACAGCCAACTGCCATAGTTGTGTTGATCTCCAGACCATTCCACACACTGTCATCCCCCAGTCTTCAAATGACCCTCCAGAGGTGGCTGGCATCTCATTTGCTGCTGTTGTGTGAGCAACAACTCATTTTACTTGTACTAGAGTGTGTCACTTGTTACACACTAGCTTACAATCTTGTAAATGAATGCCATGATACCTTAAGAGATACTCTCCTCCAAATGTACCTTTAGTTTCATCCAGTAGATGGTCCATAAACTACTCTGCCCTTGGGCTCTCCATCCTGTTAGGTAACAAGCTGCTTCAGGAGCACCACAGTGTGACTGAGCTCAAGAGATCGCAGAACCTCAACAAGAAACCTGGTCCCCGGAACGGTAGGTGGTTTTAGTTCAGACGGGCAGCATACTCGGTGCAGGCTTGGAGGGCTGAAGGGACTGTTCCTGTGCTGTAATTTTCTTTGTTCTTTGTTCTTGTTCTTAAGAACCTGGTAGCAGAGAGGGCAGTATGGGAATTGGAGGGCAAGGCTCAATGCCACAAACTACATAGAAGCCCTATTATACCTTTGGCCCTGTCTCTTACCATTGTACAATTCAAATCATTCCTTTGTTCCCAAGCTCTTTCTGCAAGAGACCAGTTGAACAAGGTGCTGATTTCCCCTTGTCTGATGACTGGGTTATTGAGACTCAACATTGATTCTCGCAGGTCAATTGCCCATACAGTCTGAAATTTAACGGTCCCCTGGGAGTGCAACCAACACTCACCTCAATTGATTTTGGTGATCTGGTCTACCTTCACACAACAAGCGACAAGTTCACCGACACTGCTTGGTTACCTGTCAATGGCTGGTGCAAGATCCACAAGTCCATTTGTTCCCAGCAATACAGCACAACTTATCAAGTCAAGAGATCTAAATGCTACAAGTCCCCTTCCTGCTGCACTGGGTCTGTGATCTGCTCACTTTCTGGCTATGGTTCTACCAACCATGATGTATGTTCTCCAACCATCCAGCCCATTCCCACAAACCCTAGCATACTAGCTGAGCTATCCACATCTTCCACAGCTCAGGTGCTGTCAACTATAGGATCAACCACACAAACTCCACAGCCTACGACAGGTCCCCCCTACATCCTACCCTTCCATACCGATGACACTTTAAGACAGACCCCTGTCCCCTCATGTGGAAACATATCTGTTCCAGAGAAATAACCTTTATCACCTAGACTAGTCTTGCAGTCCCCTGTTCTGATGCAGCCATCTGATCCAGTCTTGCTGCCACCATCCCAGCCCCCTGATCCTATAGAACTGGCTTTTAGTGGACTATCTATGTGCACCACTTGCCCTGTTCCCACAGTGCCTTCTTTAAGGAGTTGAACTCCTGAAATATCTAGCAGATTTTATACTTCAGGGTCTATGCTAATATTTGTGGACAGAACAAAGCCCAGTGGCTGGAGGATAACCCACCCCTGTGAAATGTGTTTGTACGCTCAGATTCCACACCCTTTGTTGTGATTCCTTTAAAGGTTTTTGGATTGCCTTTCGCAAAAAACATTTTCATTTCTTACATTTCTGAGTTTGCATTCTTTGGGCCCCATGTTCACTTGAGACTTCATTTTGATGAAAATAAGTTGCTTGCATATATTCATCATGGTTATTTTGTGGAATTGTTAGATAGACTAGGGGCTTTTCACAGTAACTTCATTTGAAGCCTACTTGTGACAATAAGCGATTTTCTTTTTTTTAAATTTTAGTACAAGAAGGGAATTTGGTGTACAGGGAAAAGAAAAGGAAAGAGGTCACACCATTATATGCTATTGCCCTCTGGTGGTTGGGAGCCCATTTCCATCTGGTTGTGACCATTTTGTATTGCTTTTTGTAGCACCCGATTTTGTGGAAAAACATGACATTTTCATCTAAACATTGTGATACTGTGATCCAGTTTATGTTCTCACCTGAAGGTAAACTCAGTCTACTGACACTGGTGTATTAAAATGGTACATCTGTTTTTTTTCCAGAAAGGAAAAATTACAAATGTTGGAAAGCTGAACCAAAAATACACAAAGAACAAAAAACAGTACAGCACAAGAACAGCCCCTTCGGCCCTCCAAGCCTGTACCGGTCATGATACCATCCTTGGCCAAAACCCTCAGCACTTCCTTGTGTCGTATCCCTCAATACCCATCCTATCCATGTATTTGTGGAGATGCCTTTTGAATGCCATTAATGTATCTGCTTCCACAACCTCCCCAGGCAACGCGTTCCAGGTACTCACCACCGTTTGAGTAAAAAACCTGCCTTGCATATCTCCTCTAAACTTTGCTCCACGGACCTTAAACCTATGCCTCCTGATGATTGACCCCTCCACCCTGGGAAAGAATGCCTGCCCATCCACTCTATCCATGCTCCTCATAATCTTCTAGACCTATCAGGTCATCCCTTAACCTCCGTCGTTCTAATGAAAACAGTCCAAGTCTATTCAGCCTCTCCGCATAGCTAACACCCTCCAGACCAGGCATCATCCTGGTAAACCTTCTCTGCACCCTCTGCAAAGCCTCCACATCCTTCTGGTAGTGTGGCGACCAGAATTGTGCACAATATTCCAAGTGCGGCCTTACCAAGGTTCTATACAATTGCAGCATGACTTTCCAGCTTTTATACTCGATGCCCCATCCAATGAATGCAAGCATTCCGTATGCTTTCTTGACTACCAAGTGCTGAAGAAACACAGCAGAGCCAGAATTTTCCGGCCATTGGGATTCTCTGTTCCAGCCGGCGGCACACCCCCACCTACGGGTTTCCCGACGGCATGGGGTGGCATCAATGGGGAATCCCATTGATAAGTGGCGGGAGAAGAGAATCTCGCCACCAGCAAATGCTGCGCCGCCCAGAAACACACGGCTGGACGACCGGAGAACCCAGCCCCAGATCTAAAAGCATCCATGAATTATACAACATTTTGAGCTTCGGTACTGAAGACTCTTTTGTCTATTAAAGTTGCTTTTAATGTACCAATTATGTGTGGCACTGCTCAAGGCTCTTGAGAACAGTGACCGGTTTATTGATTCTCAATACAAAAGCAAAATTGTGCAGATGCTGGAAATCTGAAATAAAAAGAGAAAATGTTGGAAATGCTCAACAAGTCAGGGAGCATCTGTGGAGAGAAATATTCCAGGCTGATGACCCTTGACCAGAACTTAGGAAAGATAGAAATGTTTTGAGCAAGTGATAGGTGGAGATGGGAGGGGTCAGGAAGAACAAATGCAAAGATCTGTGATAGGGAGGAGGGTAGGGGAGATTAAATAACAAATAGTTTCATGGTACAAAATTTAAAAGGGGTGAAAATAGCTCAAGAAATAAAAGATAATGTTGCTAACTTTCCGGTTGGTTCAATTGCTCTGTTTTATTACCTTTGCTCTCGAGTCGCCAGGGAGCTTTATGATACCGCCACGAGGTTCAAGTCCAAGTAATGATCAATAACTCAATACACCGATTAGTAAGATTCAAATCAAAGCACATTTATTATACACAGTAATCGCTACTCATGCACAAATTCTACGTCTAAGCTACTTCTGCAACTAACAGGCCTATACTTAACTTAGGACTGGCCCACCAGGTCAGGGAACAAATGGCCTTTTGTTCGGGTTCTGAGTCTGCGGGATTCGAAGTTGGTACGGATTGGTAGCTAGGAACGCCTATCTCGTAGCGAGCGTTGAATTAAGACGTACGTCTGTCGGTGGTCACTGCACCGGTCACGGTCAATGTTGGTTTGTGTTGCTGGGTGACCCGGGCAGGACGAAGAGAGAGAGCTGAAGAACGATTTGAACTTGGGGCTTAACTCTTATAGTCCCCAGGGGCTTCCCGCCTTTCGGAGCAGACCCTGTACCTGGTCCCAAGTGATTTGACTTTGTCCCAATCGCTTGGTTCGATTTCTCCAATACTGGAGCGGTTCCCTGATCGATGGGCGGTCTTGAGGTGTTCATTCACCACCTTTGTGTTGGCTCCTGCTGGCGCCGGGGAGTCTGGCTTTGCTTTGTGTGTCCCAAATGTTACTTACTGTTCCCGGAGATTGCTCATCAGTATGTAGATGGCTGCTACATTGTTATGCTGATGGTTGCTGGTATCGATGTTATCTGGCCTTTTGCAGAGTTAAATA
The DNA here is from genome assembly GCF_047496885.1 of Scyliorhinus torazame. Lineage (NCBI taxonomy): Eukaryota > Metazoa > Chordata > Chondrichthyes > Carcharhiniformes > Scyliorhinidae > Scyliorhinus > Scyliorhinus torazame. Next base: position 166,557,282 of record NC_092712.1, on the reverse strand, counting down.
TACAGCAAACCTGCACCTGCTGGTTTCTGTCTGTGTTGGCTGACTTTCCCATCAGCCTTTGCCTTTCGCCATTTTAAATCGGGAGTTGGCCAATTTAGGTGGCTACAATATGTCCAGATAAAGTGTGAATTGCCGAATAGAAGTCATCCAATACTCAATGATACTGAATATTGTACAGTGACACTTTCAACATTCATCAGCCACATGCAAACATGAAATGAATTCAGCTAACAGTTTAAAACATTTTGACCTTGCCGCCAACTTAAAAAGCCTGAATTCGTAGCCCTGTCTAGCACGTACCTGATCATTTAGTCATAGCCCCTGTGGCTCAAATCAGTAATTACTAAAGATCACGGACAAATTCTGGTACTCAGTTATATTCTTTTGCCACAATCAACAATGCTGCCACTCTTCAGATTGACATGGTTGAAAAAGCCTTTGGCAGACTTAGATGGAGACTCTGGAAGGAACTAAGGGTTAATCTATCATCAAAGATCATTATGTACACCAAGCTGTTCTCTTCAACATCCTACCATGTGGATCAACTCCTTTCATCACATCAAACAAAGATCATTTTTCTACAATGTATTGATAGCGACAAGTAACAGGACAGGGTGCCCAACACTGAGGCCCTGAAGTCCTGAAATATAAGATGAGGCCATGTTGCACTCACTCAACCTACCATTCTCATACCTAATAGTACAAGTCCCAAAGTTATTGTCTATGCTGAGCTGCAGTTTGGACATCATAAGAGAAGAGGGCAGATAAAATGTGAGAAACATATACTAAAAGCTACCTTAACATCTTGCAATGTTAGAAAAAAAAAACTTGCATTTATATAACACTTTTCATGACCCCAAGGTGTCTCAAAGAGCTTTACAGCGAAACCAGTACTTCTAAGTGTGGCCACTGTTGTAATGTAGAAAACGATATCCCTAAAATCCAGGAAGATGCAGCCACCAACAGAACATGACAGCAGCATGTCTGCCAGGTCAGTTTGAATGGATTTGAGGCCATGATACCGTTATCTACCTGTCTGAATACACTTCCCAAACTGAAAACGCTCAGTTACCATTAAGCAGTCGAGTAAAATCTAATCATATTAATTTTCATTCATAAAGACAAGTTTGCTTCTCGTAGAATTATTTTCTTGTTGGAGTTATTAAGTGGGCTCCATTATGCAGCTCTTTGGTCTTTTCGAAACAAGGTCATTTTGATGCTCTCAACAAACATTTTAAAAAATAAATTTAGAGTACCCAATTATTTTTTCCAATTAAGGGGCAATTTAGCGTGGCCAATCCACCTAACCTGCACATCTTTGGTTGTGGGGGTGAAACCCACGCAGACACAGGGAGAATGAGTAAACTCCACACGGACAGTGACCTATGGCCGGGATTCGAACCCAGGTCCTCAGCACCACAGACAGCAATGCTAACCACTGTGCCACCGTGCTGCCCTTTTTTCTTTAAAAAAAAATTTAGAGTGCCCAATTCATTTTTTCTAATTAAGGGGCAATTCACCATGGCCAATCCACCTACCCTGCACATCTTTGGGTTGTGGGGGTGAAACCCACGCAAACACGGGGCAAATGTGCAAACTCCACACGGACAGTGACCAAGAGCCGGGATCGAACCTGGGGACCTCGGCGCTGTGAAGCAGCAATGCTCTCAACAAACATTAAAGCATTTTCTAAGATGAAAAGAAGATTTATGCCATAAAGTAGCTTTTATTATTTCTTCCAGTCTGTGAAAATATATAAATGAAGTCAGAAGATGACACACCAAAATACTCATGCCATCTGTTGCTACACATTCCCCACTGGGTAACTGTCTGTGCGGAGTCTGCATGTTCTCCCCGTGTCTTCGTGGGTTTCCTCCGGGTGCTCCGGTTTCTTCCCACGGTACAAAGACGTGCAGTTTAAGAACAAAGAAAAGTACAGCACAGGAACAGGCCCCTCGGCCCTCGAAGCCCGTGCCGACCATGCTGCCCGACTAAACTACAATCTTCTACACTTCCTAGGTCCGTATCCCTCTATTCCCATCCTATTCATTTATTTGTCAAGATGCCCCTTAAATGTCACTATCGTCCGTGCTTCCACCACCTCCTCCGGCAGCGAGTTCCAGGCACCCACTACCCTTTGTGTAAAAAACTTGCCTCGTACACCCACTCTAAACCTTGCCCCTCGCACCTTAAACCTATGTCCCCTAGTAATTGACCCCTCTACCCTGGGGAAAAGCCTTTAGGTGGATTGGCCATGATAAATTGCCCTTAGTGACCAAAAAAGTTAGGAGGGTTTATTGGGTTACGGGGATAGGGTGGAAGTGAGGTCTTAAGTGGGTCGGTGCAGACTCGATGGGCCGAATGGCCTACTTCTGCACTGTATGTTCTATGTTCTATGTTCTTATCACTGTTTCATTGCCAGGTATATTGTCAATACAGAATAGAAAGTATTGAATGACTCAGTGATGACACAGAAAGTCAGTTGTATCCTATCAAAATGGTACCTTTAAATTCTCATGGAGGCACTCCAACTTAAATGGATAGATTACATGTGGAATTAGATTTGTCATTCTATAATGAAATACAGTGATGTCAATCCCTATGGCGGCAAGAAAGTTTATTGATACCATATTGCAGTTAAAACTGCTAAGTCAAAGCATCTGTAATGACTATGGGGGGTTATCCTGGCCAAAGGGTGAAAACAGGAGCTAATTTGGAACTGTGCTGGTGAGAAATGCCTATTTTGAAGTGTAGATTTTGAACACAGTTTTGGGACTAATTGCTCATGATTTAAAGGGGCTAAAACTGACACTGCAAGTTTAGCAGTCAAATGCTGATGAGATTCAATTTTCCTGGAGCGCCATACGAAGCTTGCACTCACTCAGTTCCACTGAGGGTGTGGAATGTGCTGGCTGGAAGGGAAGTCATTATGAAAGAAGGGGCAGCATGTGGCGCAGTGGACAGCACTGGGACTGCAGCGCTGAGGACCCGGGTTCGAATTCCGGCCCTGGGTCACTAACCGTGTGGAGTTTGCACATTCTCCCCATGTCTGCGTGGGTTTCACCCCCACAACCCAAAGATGTGCTGGTTAGGTGGATTGGCCATGCTAAATTGCCCCTTAATTGGAAAAAAAATAATTGGCTACTCTAAATTTATAAAAATAAAAAAATAAAGTAAAAAATGAAAGAATGGCTCAAAGATTGAGGGAGACTGTGTCACGTTCTCCGACACGGCGCTGGAGGTCCTAGTGGAGGAAGTAGTGCATCTACCTACAGTGGATAAGGGGGCTGCAGAGGCAGCTGATGCAATGCATAGTGGAGGAACCCATGTAGGAGTTGACAGACAGGAGTCCTGTCCCCAGGATATAGCTCCAGGGCTTCAAGGATTTTAATGAGGACATAAGAACTAGGAACAGGAGTAGGCCATCTGGCCCCTCGAGCCTGCTCCGCCATTCAATGAGATCATGGCTGATCTTTTGTGGACTCAGCTCCACTTTCCGGCCTGAACACCATAACCCTTAATCTCTTTATTCTTCAAAAAACTATCTATCTTTATCTTAAGAACATTTAATGAAGGAGCCTCTACTGCTTCACTGGGCAAGGAATTCCATAGATTCACAACCCTTTGGGTGAAGAAGTTCCTCCTAAACTCAGTCCTAAATCTACTTCCCCTTATTTTGAGGCTATGCCCCCTAATTCTGCTTTCACCCGCCAGTGGAAACAACCTGCCCGCATCTATCCCCTTCATAATTTTATATGTTTCTATAAGATCCCCCCTCATCCTTCTAAATTCCAACGAGTATAGTCCCAGTCTACTTAACCTCTCCTCGTAATCCAACCCCTTCAGCTCTGGGATTAACTTAGTGAATCTCCTCTGCACACCATCCAGTGCCAGTACGTCCTTTCTCAAGTAAGGAGGCCAAAACTGAACACAATACTCCAGGTGTGGCCTCACTAACACCTTATACAATTGCAACATAACTTCCCTAGTCTTAAACTCCATCCTTCTAGCAATGAAGGACAAAATTCCATTTGCCTTTTTAATCACCTGTTGCACCTGTAAACCAACGATTTGCAACTCATGCACGAGCACACCCAGGCCTCTCTGCACAGCAGCATGTTTTAATATTTTATCATTTAAATAATAATCCCTTTTGCTGTTATTCCTACCAAAATGGATAACTGCACATTTGTCAACATTGTATTCCATCTGCCAGACCCTAGCCCATTCACTTAACCTATCCAAATCCCTCTGCAGACTTCCAGTGTCCTCTGCACTTTTTGCTTTACCACTCATCTTAATGTCGTCTGCAAACTTGGACACATTGCCCATGGTCCCCAACTCCAAATCATCTATGTAAATTGTGAACAATTGTGGGCCCAACACTGATCCCTGAGGGACACCACTGGCTACTGATTGCCAACCAGAGAAACACCCATTAATCCCCACTCTTTGCTTTCCATTAATTCACCAATCATGGTGCATGTGTACCACATGAGGGGTAAAGGTCAAATCCCAACTCACCGAAACATTTCTCAATGACTGCAATCATTGCCAACATTGCAACTTGAACACAATTCATCCACTATTTAACTTTACACTGATATTCACACACTCTTTACTATTGGATCCAGTTCTGGATGAACAGAAATTTCCTCCAATCAAGAAACTTTGTATTGGGATCCTCTACTGACTGAATCCCTCTCCTTGCCAGCTGCTTGAGGTTGAACCTAACTGTTCTCAAACTCGGTGTCATATTTTATGCTGAGGTGAACGTTTGCCTATATACCTCCCGAACATCACCCGACTCTTTCCCTGTCTCAGCTTATCTGCTGCTGAAAATAGCCTACCATGCCTTAGTTACCCCTAGAGTTGATTGGTCTAACACAGTCCTGGCCAGCTTGCCACATTCTACCATTCTACCCTCCATAAACTTAAGGTAATTCAAACTCTGCTTCCCATGTCCTGACTTGCGCCAAGTGCTGTTCACCCATGACCTCTGTGTTTGCTGACCTACATTGACTTACAGTCAAGTAACTCCTCAAAATTCTGATTCTTGCTTTCAAGCCCCTCTATGATCTCACCCCTCCCTATCTCAATGATTTCCTCCAACCTCACCAAAGCTCAATTCTCTGAGATATCTGCATTCACTATCTCATTTTGGTTTCTGGAGCCTTCCCATTTTAATCACTCCATCATTGGTGGCCTTCCCTTCAGCTGCCTAGCTCTGGAATTCCCTCTCAAAACTTCTCTGATTTTCTACCTCACCTTTCTCCTTGAAGACACTCCTTGAAACCTAACTCTTTGCCCAAACTTCTGGTCATCTGCCTCAATATTGAGTATGTAGCTCAGTGTCCAAGTTTGCTTCATAATGCTCTTTCAAAAGAGCCTGGATTGTTTTATTGCATTAAATGTTCTATATAGATACAAGTTGTTGCTATACTTCAGGATAAAATACTTAATATAGCTGGCAGCAGAACCCACCTAGGGAGGGACAATTATTCCTGCCTCCCTTTGAGGAAGCAGTGCTGAATTCTTATTGCGAGGGGAATGAAAGGTGCCATGTCCAGAAGTAGAGCAGGAATCATATACTGAGTGGTATGTGACCACTCCAGCTTCCTTACAGAAATACAACTACTCCTGATCCTTTATCCCACTGAGCTATCTTCACTCCCATACTCCATATGGTCTCATCACACATCCACTTACTGTGGCCACATGCCCTGCACCTGAATCCTTCCAGCATTATCAATGCAGACTCACAGACGAGTAATAGGTACCTCGCCTCTAAATCAAAGGAAGAAGAGAAGGAGAGTGAAGAAAATAGCACTGCATCAATCGCTACCACTATCACAGGCACCAACGCAAAGACCAGCACCATGTGCAACTTAGATGCTAAAGTGGAACATGGACCCTCAATGTGGGATGCAACAGGCTATAGTGGACAGCAACCACACAGGAGTAAAAGATATACTGGAGGGTTGCATACTAATTCTGCTGTAAAAGAGTCAAATGAAGAGATTGTAGGGTTAAGCTTGTGAAGAAGGCTTACGGATTTGATAAAATGAATACTCTTTGTGATGGGGAGCCAGCTGGAAAGCTAACTGGTCATAGGTAAGAGGATGGAAGTAGCTCTTGCACCTGGGTCTATGGCTTGGTGCAAAGCCCACATTGAGAAGCAGGTCAATTCTGGAGCTATGCAGCTGCCACGATGGCTCTGGACACCTTGGTTAAAAGGGTTTGTAGAGTGTATATGATGCAGAGACCTGTCTTCCACCAGGTGTGTCTCCTGAAGAAATACGATGTCCGCCCTCAAATTCCTTCAGTGTGCAAAAACGCACAACCGTTTAACCGGCCCCTTCAGGCTCCTCACATTCCACATAATCAACTGGGTCAGGGCTCTATGCCCACATTTCTTGCCGGTCAGCTATATCCCTTCTTTACCCAGTTCCCCCCAATCCACACCACGCACTTTTCCAGTGTCTGCTGCCATCCCTTCCTAACCAACTGTGCCACACCAGCATTCCGCACGTCAGCATACCTCCCCTTCCCTCCCCCCCATAACCCAACAAAAAAACAACCCCTCCCCCACACCCTCCTCCTGTTGACCCCCCACTTCACTCCCATTAATTAGCCGACCAGCTAGCATGGTGGCCCTTGCCCGGGGCTTCCATCTGTCCCCCTTCCCCAAATCCCACTTTAACTCCCCACACACCAAAACCCAAACATTAAAGAAAACACGCACCCTCTCTGCGCCCTGTGATGGTAGGTAGACTATCATCTGTATATAATATGAATAGATCATCATCATCCGGACGTGTATTCTAAGTTATATGTTTTACTGTTGTAGTTCTTGCATCCGACCAGCAAGTGGTGCGGGTATGCAGGCACGTGACCAGGAGGCACCATGTGTTCTGGGACAAAGTGTTCGTAAGGAGTTGATAGCAGTCACATATTAGAGTAGCTCTGTAGTATTTTAGTGTAAGTTAGTGTTAGACCATTATTTTCAACTGTATTCATCTTAGTCATTATAGTCATCCTTTAGAGTAGTGTTAGCAATAAATAGATTTGTTGAAAAACAAAGTCTAATATTCTTTGTTAACACTACCACATCAAGATTCAATATCAGCATGATCAAAGAACATTATACTCCCATCCTCATTAAAGTCACCAATCCACCCATCTGTTGACCGACATTCCCTGCATTTAACATCTCCAGAATTCAGTGTCCTCACACTCCTCCCAGACCATGGGCTCTCATAAAGTCACTCACCTCCTCTGGCATATCAAAATAAAATTCCTGATTCTGAGGCGTGACCCAAAGACGAGCAGGATACAGCATCCCAAATTACAACCCCTCCTTGTAGAGGGCAGACTTGATCCGGTTTTAGCCAGCCCCCCCCCCCCACTCGGCCAACTCCACACCCAGGTCCTGGTATATTCTCAGCAGGTTCCCCTCCTAGATGTATTCCTTTATCTGCCTTGCCCATTTCATAATATTTTCCTTATCACCACCATCGCCCTCGGCGGCTCCTCTGCCTTCGGCCTCCTCCTCAGCGCCCTGTGTGCTCGATCCACCTCGAGGGGATGGTCAAAGTCACCCTCCCCCATCAGCTTTTCCAGCACATTTGCCACATATTTAGCAGCCTGCACACCTTCGATCCTCTCAGGCATCCACACGATCCAGAGATTCTGCCTCCTGGAGCGATTCTCGAGGTCCTCCACTTTCTCCCTCAACCTCTTTTGGCTGTCCACCTTCTGCACCATCTCCACCTCCAGTGAGGTCAGCCAGTCCCTGTGAAAAGAAACCCCCTAGCTCCTCATCCCTCACCCTTCCCCGCTCCGTCCTCCCCCCCAACGGCTAACAGAGATCAATTCTCTGAAATATAATATAAATGACCGCCACCTCGGGCAGAGCCCTTCAATCTACCACCCCACAGTGCATTTGACCTTCTTGAGGTGTAAAACCTGCATCAAATCACCTAGCCATGCCGAAGCCAACCTCCAGCCCACAGGATTCGCCTCCACACCACCAATGAGGCGAAGGCCAGGACATCCACCCCACACCCATCCGCTGTTCCGGCATGTCCGAAACCCCAAAAATAGTCACCGGGGGGCAGGACTCTCACTCAATATTTAGGATCACTGACATGATGTCAAAAAAGGACCTCCAGAAAAACACCAGCTTAGAACAGGACCAACACCTCTCTGTGTGGTGTGCAGGCCCCCTTGAACATCGCTTGCAGCCACTCAAAAAAAAACTCATCCTAGCCGAAGTGAGGTGCACTTGAAACACTACCTTTAGCTGGATAACGCTGTCTCACACATAAAGACCTAGCATTTTCCCTCCGCAGCGCCTCACTCCACAACTTCTCTTCCAGTATTGGCCTCAACTCCCCCACCCATTTAGCTTTCACCCCCTCCACCGAACTCTACTCTTCCCCTACAATTTCTGATCAATGGTAACCTCAGGATGTTGATTGTGGGAATTCCGATGGTAAGGCCATTGAATGTCAAGGAGCGGTGGTTAGATCCTCTCTTGTTGGAGATGGTCATTGCCTGGCACTTGTGTGGCGCAAATGTAACTTGCCACTTGTCAGCCCAAGCCTGGATATTGTCCAGGTCTTGACGCATTTGGACATGGACTGCTTCATTATCTGAGGAGTCGCAAATGGTGCTGAACATTATGCAGTCATTCGCAAACATCCCCACTTCAGAACTTATGATGGAAGGCAGGTCATCGATGAAGCAGCTGAAGATGGTTGGGTCTGGGACACTGCCCTGAGGAACTCCTGCAGCGATGACCTGGAGCTGAGATGATTGACCTCCAACCATCAGAACCATCTTCCTTTGTGTCAGATATGACTCCAACCAGTGGATATTTTTCCCACTGATTCCCATTGACTCCAATTTAGCTAGGGCTCCTTGAAGCCAGACACGATCAAATGCTGCCTTGATGTCAAGGGCAGTCACTCTCATCTCACTTCTGGCATTCAGCTCTTTTGTCCATGTTTGAACCAAATCTGTAATGAGGTCAGGAGCCGAGTGTCCCTGGCGGAACCCAAAACTGAGCATCCGTGAGCAGGTTATTGCTGAGTAAGTGTCGCTTGACATCACTGTTGGTGACTCCTTCCATCACTTTTCACTTAGAGAATAGACTAATAGGGCGGTAATTGGATGGGTTGGATTTGTCTTGTTTCTTGTGTGCAGGACACACCTGGGCAATTTTCCACATTGCCGGGTAGATGCCAGTGTTGTAGCTGTACTGGAACAGCTTGGCTAGGGGTGCGGCAAGTTCTGGAGCACAAGTCTTCAGTAATTTTGCCGGAATATTGTCAGGGCCCATAGTCTTTGCAGTAACCAGTGCCTTCAGCCATTCCCTGATATCACATGGAGTGAATTGTATTGGCTGAAGACCTACATTTGTGATACTGAGAACCTTAGGAGGAGATCGAGATGGATCATCCATTCGGTACTTTTGGCTGAAGATTGTTGCGAATACTTCAGCCTTGTCTTTTGCACCAAAGTGCTGGGCTCCTCCATCATTGAGGATGGGGCTATTTGTGGAGCCTCCTCCTCCAGTAAGCTGTTTAATTGTCCACCACCATTCATGAATGTGGCAGTACTGCAGAGCTTAGATCTGATGCGTTCGTTATGGAATCGCTTAGCTCTGTTATTACTTGCTGCTTATGCTGTTTGGCACACAAGTAGTCCTGTGTTGTAGCTTCACCAGGTTGACACCCTATTTTTCAGTATGCCTGGTGTTGCTCCTGGCATGCTCTCCTGCACTCTTCGTTGAATCACGGTTGATCCCCTGGCTTGGTGGTAACGTAGAATGGGGAATATGCCGAGCCATGAGGTTGCAGATTGTGGTTGAATACAATTCTGCTACCGTTCTTACGAGGGCGTCTTTCATCGTCTGTAGATGTCTGTTACCTTCCTCCTCGTCTGAGCAGATTCTGTGTATACGGAGGGCTTGTCCATAGGGGATGGCTTCTGTAATGTGTTTAGTGTGGAAGCTGGAGAAGTGGAGCATCGTGAGGTTATCCGTGGGCTTGCGGTAAAGCGAAGTGTGAAACTACGACATCTTCTTCGCAGCCTTCAACACGTCATTGATGAAGACGAACATCTTGAAAAGGTCATCCCCACACCCCCTCTACTTGTCTTCAAACAATCGGACAACAACAAACAGACCATTGTTTTTAGCAAATCACCCAGCCTTCAGGAGAACAGCGACCATGACATCACACAACCCTGCCATGGCAACCTCTGCAAGATGTGCCAAATCATTGACATAGGTACCACCATTACACGTGAGAACACCACCCACCAGGTACGCAGTACATACTCTTGCGACTCGGCCAACATTGTCTACCACATATGGTGCAGGAAAGGGTGCCCCAAGGCGTGGTCCCTTGGCGATTTCATGCAGACGCTGCGACAACGGATGAACAGACATCGCGTGACAATCGCCAGGCAGGAATGTTCCCTTGCAGAAGGGCATTCAGCCTCTGATCTTCGGGTAAGCGTTCTCCAAGGTGGCCTTCAGGATGCGCGACAACGCAGAATCGCCGAGCAGAAACTTATAGCCAAGTTCCACACGCATGAGTACGGCCTCAACCGGAACCTTGGATTCATGTCGCATTACATTCATCCCCCACCATCTGGCCTGGGCTTGTGAAATCCTCCCAACTGTCCTGGCTTGAGACAATTCACACCTCTTTAACCTGTGATTATCCCTCTCTCCAGTCGCACCATCTGGACCTGTAAAGACTTAATTACCTGCAAAGACTCGCATTCAAAGTATCATCTTGCATCATTGAATTTGTCTATCTATATGTGTTTGTAGAACCCACCTCTTCACTCACCCGAGGAAGGAGCTGTGCTCCGAAAGCTAGTGATTCAAAACAAATCTGTTGAACTTTAACCTGGTGTTGTAAGATTTCTTTCTGTGCTCACCCTTGCCCAATGCCGGCATCTCCACATCAGATTTAACTACATGAAAATAGCGGTTTTGCGTAGTGCCGCTGGCACGTTGCCGGTAACTCGCTGCCGCCCCAGTGGGGATAAGAGCATCGCAATGGGTTTGGGGCTCATTGCCGATCCATTTTTTGGGTGACTCTCCATTCACCACCTTATCGGGAATTCCGATTGCTGCTTCGGGCAATGGAAAATCCACTCCGTTCTTTCCCAGTAACAGGAGAAAGAAAGCTACTTGTGCAACAAAGAAGGTGCTGGCTGAGAAGCTCAACAGCAGGATTGTGCCACATCCTCGGATTTCAGTGGAGGAAGCGCATTAGTGACCTAACCAGGCCTGGAATGGTTAGTATAGATGCACATTCACCGACATGCTGCCTTGCATATCACCTGCTTCCTTACTGCCACAACCTTGCCTTGTCAAGCCAACACCATTTCATCACTTCCCACACCCAATTACCATGGAAATTCAAAGTTATTGGTCTGTACAGTGACCCTAACAGTATCTTAGCCTCATAGCTCATCTCTGATCTTCATCAAACTGCCCTGCAGCAAAGTGGCAGGAAAGAAAGGAAAAGTTGCCATTTATATTGTGCCTTCCACCATTGCAAAATCTTACAGCCAAATAAGTACCTTTAGAAGTGCAGGCACTGTTGTAATGTCGGAAACACAGCAGCCAATATACGCTCAGCAAATACCCACAATCAGCAATATGATAATGAGCAAATACTCTGTTTTATTTTATGATGTGGATTGAGCTATAAATATTTTCCTCAATCTCCAGAAGTACTGCTCTTCCGAGAGGACAAGGAAGCATATTCACTCTCCAGGGGGTGTAATGAGTGCACAGCAAAACGTGCCCAATTTAAACTCGCAATGTGGCACATTGAAACCAGCTTCTGGATCAAATCATGCTTTTGCCGTTTTTGACTCGCTCCCTCACACCGCACTGAATTAATATGCTCCTCCATGTTAAAATACCCCCACAACAGTAACAAATTGGGCATGTGGGCTGTGAGCAGCAGTCAAATTCACATTCAATGGAAAAGTTGTATGGTCAGGGAGAGAGGGAATTCTGTGGGAGGGACACAGCTGTTTGTGGTTTAAGAAAGGGTCAGGAAAATTACTTTAGCAGCAGTAAAGAGGGTCTGTGGTTGTTCCCCCTTGGCGGCCTCTAAATAAGCCATACAAACAACAGCAACTTGGAACTATATAGTGCATCCCAAGGAGTTTCACCAGAGCATTAACAAAGAAAATTTGGCACAGAGTGAAGAGGGTGTCCAGAGATGAGACCTCTTAAAACTGAATAGCTAGGACAACATTAGAATAGGTCTACATAAGTTAGTTTATTAAGGATTGAGATTAATCACAGAAAGTATACTCAGTAATCATTATTATCCATTAAACCTGTATTTTTAGGACATAGCAGTAATAAGCATTTAAACCCTAGCTACAAGCATTGGCAACAATGCATGATGGGATTTAAGCTAGCTAACTTGCCCATGTTTTTGAGTCAAACGGGATTGTGTGGTCAGCAAATTACACAGTCAACTCAGTAAACAGTTTTTATCGGTGCTCCCAATATCCTGTCTCAAACAACCCATGGTGTAAAGAGGAAACCAGGTTTGGCATCCTGCCCCTGGATGAACAATGAGGTGGACAGGAACTGACTGCAATACATAGGATGGGAATGCCAGAAAAACAACTTTAGAATGGACACAAGATCCTGGTAAACAACAGGTGATAGGATGGGGTTAAATCATGAGCTGATCACAAGTCATCATTTTGCTTAAAGTAAATTATACTGGATAATATAGAAGTGACAGCTCCAAGGATTGGATCAAATCCAACTAGGGTGGGCTATTGATTTTTGGGAAACACTATAATTGGTGTGTTTTTATCAGTATTAGTCAGATTGAACATTATATTTATCCAGATCTTTCTCCATGTACATGAACCAAGCTTGGAATAATAAAGCCATCTTAACCAGGTTGATGTGTCTCTGCTGAGCTTTGTATTAAGCTAAGCCATAACTATGAGGGAGGAACCCCACGTAAAAGCTAGTTCAATATTCAGGTCTTGGAAACGCTCTTACACCGAGACACATGAAAAGATATTATTGCCGACGACCAACAGCTTGTCCAAAGAGGAATGTTTTTAGGAGTGTTTGAAAGGAGGAAGGGGAGATCGGAGGTTTACGGAGGCAATTCCACAGCTTAGAACCTTGGCAACTGAAGGTGCGGTTGCCAATGGTGGAGCGTTTAACATTGGGGGTACAAGAGGGGTTCTGTTATTGCAAAAATGGGGCAGTGGGTTTGTGACGACCGAGTACTAAACACTGGGTGGAATATTGAGGCCGCACTTGCCACCTGCGGGATCAGTGGTGAGGGCGGAAAGCATCGCGAGAATCGGAAATACGATTCTCACCAGAGAGATCATGTTTCCCGTGTTTCACCGCCCCTTGCCAGCGATGCCATGAGTTTGGCAAGAACCTCATTTTAATAAATTTTTATACATTTCCATGTACCTAGTGGCCTCCCGACAAATGATCCTCTGTCACTAAATATCCACCTTACCTGCACATCTTTGGACTATGGGAGGAAACCGGAGCACCCAGAGGAAACCCCGCAGACACGGGGAGAACATACAGACACCGCACAGACAGTGACCCAAGCCGGGAATCGAACCTGGGAACCTGGAGCTGTAAAGCAACTGTGCTAACCACTGTGCTATCGTGCCGCCCAACGGGGAAATTATTTAACAGTGAGATTGGCCTATACGAGCCACAGCTCTCCGGATCCTTATCCTGCTTCAAAATAAAGGAAACCGATGCCTGCGATAAAGTCGGGGGTGGGGGAGAGCACTCCCAACACCTTCGGCTAATTAAAAGCCTTTACCAGGAGTGGCTCCAACAGCTTGGAAAACTTTTTATAGAACTCAACAGGGTATCCGTCTGGTCCCTGGACTTTACCCGATTGCATTGCACCCAGCCCGTCTATAACCTCCCCAAGCCCAATTGGGGCTCCCAAATCCTCCACCAACTCCTCATCTATCCTTGGAAACTCCAGCCCTCCCAGACATCATTTCATACCCTCCTCCCCGGCTGGGGGTTCCGATTTATACAATCTACTAGAAAACTCCCGAAACAGCCGCGATTTTTCAGACTTTTTTGGGGGTTTCCCCGTGGTTTTCTCTTCCCGGGTTTCTTTGGCCTTTGGAGCCTGAGGGACGGGTGTCGGGTCGGTCCGGTTTGGAGCCGGTGAGGAGCCCCGCGGGAGTGTCCAGCGGCCGAAACGGGAGGCATCGACCCAGAGGTCGGATGCGTGGGCGGAGCTTGACACGAGGCGAGGCAATCGAGGTGGCAGGCCTGAGTCCAGAATGCGATGTAGAGGCGGACGAGAGCACACTGGGTGGCTCCCACTGAAAATGGATCTTTGAGGAGTTTGAAGTCCGGTCCCGGGGGAAGAGATTTTTTGACTTTGGAATTTTGGGGGGAAACATTTGTGAAAATAATTATTTAGTTATTTTCGGATTGAAGAAAGGAAGAAGAAATAATAAGTCGTTAGCGGATGTACAAAGCAGCTAGGAAGAAGGAAGAAAACTCGGGCTCGCCATTGAATGAGAAGGCCAGCAAAAGCGCTGACAAGATGGTGGATGCTGGACCGCATGGTGGGGCCGCACTACTTAAGGTGGAAAAGATGACTGAGGTGATGGCGGTGGAGCTGGAAAAACAGTTTGCGAGGCATATGGAGGCTTTGAGGAAGGAGACGGCGGTCGCATTGAAATCATTGGTGGAGGAGGCAATTGCCCCGGTGAGAGTAGCTGTAGCAAAGACATCGGCCAAGGTGAGAGAGCAGGGCGAGAAGATGAAGGAAGTGGAGGAGGCCGTGTGCAGCACAGCGGCCAGCTCACCTCGATGGGGGACGAGCTGCGGTGGGTGGTGGAGGTCAACAGAGGACTCCGAGCAAAGCTCGAGGACTTGGAGAACCGCTTGAGACGGCACAATCTGAGAATTGTGGGCTTGCCCGAAGGGACAGAGGGCCCAAGGCCAACAGAATACTTTGCTAAGAAGTTGGCGGAGCTGATGGCAGAGGGTGAGAACTCCTCCCGGTACGAGCTGGACCGAGCTCATCGGTCATTAAGGCCGAAGCCCAAAGTGAATGAGCCGCCAAGAGCAGTAATCATCTGCTTCCATAAGTACTGCATGAAGGAGAAGGTGTTAAGCTGGGCGAAGCAGAAGCGCGAGATGCAGTGGGATGGTGCTGGAGTTCGGATCTATCAGGACTTGATGGTTGAGTTGGCAAAGAGACGAGTGGCGTTTGAACGGGTGAAGGTGGCACTGTACAAAAAGGGGGAGTGATTTGGTTTGGTATACCCGGCGAAGCTAAGGGTAACGTATAACGTCAAAGACTTTTATTTTGAGTCAGCGGAGGCTGCTGAGGCGTTCGTGAGGGCAGAAGGCTTGGGACAGAGGTGGCCTCCCAGAACATGGGGGCCTACACCTGCGACCGCGCGGCACCCTCGTGGGCCTCGTGAGTGCAGCCATCAACCGACCCAGGTGCGACGCAAGCCTGCGCTGCGCTGCGCAGCGGCCTGCCAACGCCGGAGGCCCGAGGTGCTACTTCTGCAGCCAGAGTAATCAGCCCGGACAACGCTGCCCGGCACAGAATGCAACTTGCAACGGCTGTGGGAAGAAGTGGCACTTTGCAAAAGCTTTCCAGGCCCGATCCCCCCCTAAGTCTTCTAGGCCCAGCAGCGCTGCCTGCTGCCTGTCGAGTCCGCCCCCAGCTGCCGTGCCACCCGCCATGTGCGACCCGTGGGCGCCACCACCCTCGCCGCCGCCTTCAATTTCGGCCGCCATGTGCGACCCACAGGGGCCGCCATCTTGGACACCATCGCCGCTGCCACCCGTTACGCGTGACCCATGAGGGCCGCCATCTTGGGACCACTCCGCAGCCTCCCGGGAGCCCAGCTAGCCCGACCGTATGCTGGCCGCCGCTACCTCCGACCGGCCTACCGACCGCCTTCCGAAGCTTGCCTCCATCAAGCTCGACCAGTGCCGGCTGCACCACCTTGCAAAGTCCACGCTGACCGTCCGGATCAACGGGCACGAGACAGCCTGCCTTTTCAACTCCGGGAGCACAGACAGCTTCATTCACCCAGATATGGTAAGGCGCTGCTCCCTCCCAATCCTACCCGCAACCCAGAAAATCTCCCTGGCTTCCGGATCAAATGCAGTATCTGGGGGTACTGTGTCGCGACCCTTACTGTACAAGGCGTAGAGTATACTAACTTTAAGCTTTACGTCCTCCCCCATCTCTGCGCTGCCCTATTACTGGGGCTCAACTTCCAGTGCCATCTCCAGAGCCTTACCTTAAAGTTCGGTGGACCCCTGCCCCACCTCACTGTCTGTAGCTTCGCGACCCTTAAGGTCGCTCCACCCTCCCTCTTCGCAAACCTCACCCCGGACTGTAAGCCCATCACTACCCGAAGCAGACGCTACAGTGCCCAGGACAGGGCCTTTATCAGGTCGGAGGTCTAGAGACTCCTGCGAGAGGGGATCATTGACACTAGTAACAGCCCCTGGAGAGCCCAAGTGGTGGTCGTCAAGACTGGGGAGAAGCACCGGATGGTCATCGACTACAGTCAGACCATTAACCGGTACACGCAGCTTGATGCATACCCCCTCCCCCGCATATCTGACATGGTCAATCAGATTGCGCGGTATCGAGTCTTCTCCACAGTCGACTTGAAGTCCGCGTACCACCAGCTCCCTATCCATAGATTTCATAGAATTTACAGTGCAGAAGGAGGCCATTCGGCCCATCGAGTCTGCACCGGCTCTTGGAAAGAGAACTCCACCCAAGGTCAACACCTCCACCCTATCCCCATAACCCAGTAACCCCACCCCAACACAAAGGGCAATTTTGAACACTGAGGGCAATTTAGCATGGCCAATCCACCTAACCTGCACATCTTTGGACTGTGGGAGGAAACCGGAGCACCCGGAGGAAACCCACGCACACACGGGGAGAACGTGCAGACTCCGCACAGACAGTGAACTAAGCCGGGAATCGAACCTGGGACCCGGAGAACCGCCAATACACCGCCTTCGAGGCAGCTGGCCGCCTCTACCATTTCCTCAGGGTCCCCTTCGGCGTCACCAACGGGATCTCGGTCTTCCAAAGAGAAATGGACCAAATGGTTAACCAGTAAGGGCTGCGGGCCACATTCCCGTACTTGGACAATGTCACCATCTGTGGCCATGACCAGCAGGACCATGACGAGAACCTCCAACCTAACCTATAATAGAGAAAAATACGTCTTCCGCACAACCCGCCTAGCCATCTTTGGCTACATCATGGAACACAGAGTCCGAGGGCCCGAACCCGACCGCATGCGCCCCCTCCTGGAACTCCCCCTCCCCCACTGCCCCAAGGCCCTGAAGAGATGCCTGGGGTTCTTCTCGTACTATGCCCAGTGGGTGCCCAACTATGCGGACACAGCCCGTCCACTGATCAAATCTCGCCCTCTCTCTCTCCGTGCTCTTTACTGAAGTCTTGCCCTCTCGCTCGCCGCGCTCTTTACTGAAGTCTCGCCCTCTCTCTCTCCCCGCTCTTTACTGAAGTCTCACCCTCTCTCTCTCCGCGCTCTTTACAGTAGTCTCGCCCTCTCTCTCCGTGCTCTTTAATGAAGTCTCGTCCTCTGTCTCTTCGCGCTCTTTCCTGAAGTTTCGCCCTCTCTCTCTCCGCGCTCTTTACTGAAGTCACACCCTCTCTCTCTCCGCGCTCTTTACTGAAGCCTCACCCTCCCTCTCTCCGCGCTCTTTAATGAAGTCACGGGAGGGTTTAAACTAGTATGGCAGGGGGGTGGGCACGGGAGCAATAGGTCAGAAGGTGAGAGCATTGAGGGAGAACTAGGGAATAGGGACAGTGTGGCTCTGAGGCAGAGCAGACAGGGAGAAGTTGCGGAACACAGCGGATCTGGTGGCCTGAAGTGCGTATGTTTTAATGCAAGAAGTATTACGGGTAAGGCAGATGAACTTAGAGCTTGGATTAGTACTTGGAACTATGATATTGTTGCCGTTACAGAGACCTGGTTGAGGGAAGGGCAGGATTGGCAGCTAAACGTTCCAGGATTTAGATGTTTCAGGCGGGATAGAGGGGGATGTAAAAGGGGAGGCGGAGTTGCGCTACTGGTTCGGGAGAATATCACAGCTGTACTGCGAGAGGACACCTCAGAGGGCAGTGAGGCTATATGGGTAGAGATCAGGAATAAGAAGGGTGCAGTCACAATGTTGGGGGTTTACTACAGGCCTCCCAACAGCCAGCGGGAGATAGAGGAGCAGATAGGTAGACAGATTTTGGAAAAGAGTAAAAACAACAGGGTTGTGGTGATGGGAGACTTCAACTTCCCCAATATTGACTGGGACTCACTTAGTGCCAGGGGCTTAGACGGAGCGGAGTTTGTAAGGAGCATCCAGGAGGGCTTCTTAAAACAATATGTAGACAGTCCAACTAGGGAAGGGGCGGTACTGGACCTGGTATTGGGGAATGAGCCTGGCCAGGTGGTAGATGTTTCAGTAGGGGAGCATTTCGGTAACAGTGACCACAATTCAGTAAGTTTTAAAGTACTGGTGGACAAGGATAAGAGTGGTCCGAGGATGAATGTGCTAAATTGGGGGAAGGCTAATTATAACAATATTAGGCGGGAACTGAAGAACATAGATTGTGGGCGGATGTTTGAGGGCAAATCAACATCTGACATGTGGGAGGCTTTCAAGTGGCAGTTGAAAGGAATTCAGGACCGGCATGTTCCTGTGAGGAAGAAGGATAAATACGGCAATTTTCGGGAACCTTGGATGACGAGAGATATTGTAGGCCTCGTCAAAAAGAAAAAGGAGGCATTTATCAGGGCTAAAAGGCTGGGAACAGACGAAGCCTGCGTGGAATATAAGGAAAGTAGGAAGGAACTTAAGCAAGGAGTCAGGAGGGCTAGAAGGGGTCACGAAAAGTCATTGGCAAATAGGGTTAAGGAAAATCCCAAGGCTTTTTACACGTACATAAAAAGCAAAAGGGTAGCCAGGGAAAGGGTTGGCCCACTGAAGGATAGGCAAGGGAATCTATGTGTGGAGCCAGAGGAAATGGGCGAGGTACTAAATGAATACTTTGCATCAGTATTCACCAAAGAGAAGGAATTGGTAGATGTTGAGTCTGGAGAAGGGTGTGTAGATAGCCTGGGTCACATTGAGATCCAAAAAGAAGAGGTGTTGGGTGTCTTAAAAAATATTAAGGTAGATAAGTCCCCAGGGCCTGATGGGATCTACCCCAGAATACTGAAGGAGGCTGGAGAGGAAATTGCTGAGGCCTTGACGGAAATCTTTGGATCCTCGCTGTCTTCGGGGGATGTCCCGGAGGACTGGAGAATAGCCAATGTTGTTCCTCTGTTTAAGAAGGGTAACAAGGATAATCCCGGGAACTACAGGCCGGTGAGCCTTACTTCAGTGGTAGGGAAATTACTGGAGAGAATTCTTCGAGACAGGATCTACTCCCATTTGGAAGCAAATGGACGTATTAGTGAGAGGCAGCAGAGAGTAGCAATGGAAGGATGCTTTTCTAATTGGAGGGCTGTGACCAGTGGTGTTCCACAGGGATCAGTGCTGGGGCCTTTGCTCTTTGTAGTATATATAAATGATTTGGAGGAAAATGTAACTGGTCTGATTAGTAAGTTTGCAGACGACACAAAGGTTGGTGGAATTGCGGATAGCGATGAGGACTGTCGGAGGATACAGCAGGATTTAGATTGTTTGGAGACTTGGGCGGAGAGATGGCAGATGGAGTTTAATCCGGACAAATGTGAGGTAATGCATTTTGGAAGGTCTAATGCAGTTAGGGAATATACAGTGAATGGTAGAACCCTCAAGAGTATTGAAAGTCAAAGAGATCTAGGAGTACAGGTCCACAGGTCACTGAAAGGGGCAACACAGGTGGAGAAGGTAGTCAAGAGGGCATACGGCATGCTTGCCTTCATTGGCCGGGGCATTGAGTATAAGAATTGGCAAGTCATGTTGCAGCTGTATAGAACCTTAGTTAGGCCACACTTGGAGTATAGTGTTCAATTCTGGTCGCCACACTACCAGAAGGATGTGGAGGCTTTAGAGAGGGTGCAGAAGTGATTTACCAGAATGTTGCCTGGTATGGAGGGCATTAGCTATGAGGAGCGGTTGAATAAACTCGGTTTGTTCTCACTGGAACGAAGGAGGTTGAGGGGAGACCTGATAGAGGTATACAAAATTATGAGGGGCATAGACAGAGTGGATAGTCAGAGGCTTTTCCCCAGGGTAGAGGGGTCAATTACTAGGGGGCATAGGTTTAAGGTGAGAGGGGCAAGGTTTAGAGTAGATGTACGAGGCAAGTTTTTTACGCAGAGGGTAGTGGGTGCCTGGAACTCGCTACCGGAGGAGGTGGTGGAAGCAGGGACGATAGTGACATTTAAGGGGCATCTTGACAAATACATGAATAGGATGGGAATAGAGGGATACGGACCCAGGAAGTGTAGAAGATTGTAGTTTAGTCGGGCAGCATGGTCGGCACGGGCTTGGAGGGCCGAAGGGCCTGTTCCTGTGCTGTACATTTCTTTGTTCTTTGTTCTTTGTTCTTGACCTCTTTTTCCCCGCTCTTTACTGAAGTCTCGCCCTCTCTCTCTCCGCGCCCTTCCTGAAGTCTCGCTCTCCGCGCTCTTTACTGAAGTCTCACCCTCTCTCCTTCCGCTCTCTTTACTGAAATCTCACCCTCTCTCTCTCCGCGCTCTTTACTGAAGTCTCGCCCTCTCTCTCCGCGCTCTTTACTGAAGTCTCGCCCTTTCTCTCTGCGCTCTTTACTGAAGTCTCGCCCTCTCTCTCCACGCTCTTTACTGAAGTCTCGCCCTCTCGCTCTCCGCGCTCTTTACTGAAGTCTCACCCTGTCTCTCTCTGCGCTCTTTACTGAAGTCTCGCCCTCTCTCTCCGCGCTCTTTACTGAAGTCTCGCCCTTTCTCTCTGCGCTCTTTACTGAAGTCTCGCCCTCTCTCTCTCCGCGCCCTTCCTGAAGTCTCGCTCTCCGCGCTCTTTACTGAAGTCTCATCCTCTCTCCTTCCGCGCTCTTTACTGAAATCTCGCCCTCTCTCTCTCCGCGCTCTTTACTGAAGTCTCGCCCTCTCTCTCCGCGCTCTTTACTGAAGTCTCGCCCTGTCTCTCTGCGCTCTTTACTGAAGTATCACCCGCTCTCTCTCCGCGCTCTTTACTGAAGTCTCGCCCTCTCTCTCCGCGCTCTTTACTGAAGTCTCACCCTCTCTTTCTCCGCGCTCTTTACTGAAGTCTCGCCCTCTCTCTCCGCGCTCTTTACTGAAGTCTCGCCCTTTCTCTCCGCGCTCTTTACTGAAGTCTCGCCCTCTCTCTCTCCGCGCTCTTTACTGAAGTCTCGCCCTTTCTCTCCGCGCTCTTTACTGAAGTCTCGCCCTTTCTCTCCGCGCTCTTTCCTGAAGTCTCGCCTTCTCTCTCCGTGCTCTTTACTGAAGTCTCACCCCCTCTCTCCGCGCTCTTTACTGAAGTCTCGCCCTTTCTCTCTGCGCTCTTTACTGAAGTCTCGCCCTCTCTCTCCACGCTCTTTACTGAAGTCTCGCCCTCTCGCTCTCCGCGCTCTTTACTGAAGTCTCACACTGTCTCTCTCTGCGCTCTTTACTGAAGTCTCACCCTCTCTCTCTCCACGCTCTTTACTGAAGTCGCGCCCTCTCGCTCCGCGCTCTTTACTGAAGTCTCGCCCTCTCTCTCTCCGCGCTCTTTACTGAAGTCTCACCCTGTCTCTCTCTGCGCTCTTTACTGAAGTGTCGCCCTCTCTCTCTCCCCGCTCTTTACTGAAGTCTCGCCCCCTCTCTGTCCGCGCTCTTTACTGAAGTATCACCCAGTCTCTCTCTGCGCTCTTTACTGAAGATTCGCCCTCTCTCTCCGCGCTCTTTACTGAAGTCTCACCCGCTCTCTCTCCGCGCTCTTTACTGAAGTCTCGCCCTTTCTCTCCGCGCTCTTTACTGAAGTCTCGCCCTTTCTCTCCGCGCTCTTTCCTGAAGTCTCGCCCTCTCTCTCCGTGCTCTTTACTGAAGTCTCACCCCCTCTCTCCGCGCTCTTTACTGAAGTCTCGCCCTTTCTCTCTGCGCTCTTTACTGAAGTCTCGCCCTCTCTCTCCACGCTCTTTACTGAAGTCTCGCCCTCTCGCTCTCCGCGCTCTTTACTGAAGTCTCACACTGTCTCTCTCTGCGCTCTTTACTGAAGTCTCACCCTCTCTCTCTCCACGCTCTTTACTGAAGTCGCGCCCTCTCGCTCCGCGCTCTTTACTGAAGTCTCGCCCTCTCTCTCTCCGCGCTCTTTACTGAAGTCTCACCCTGTCTCTCTCTGCGCTCTTTACTGAAGTGTCGCCCTCTCTCTCTCCCCGCTCTTTACTGAAGTCTCGCCCCCTCTCTGTCCGCGCTCTTTACTGAAGTATCACCCAGTCTCTCTCTGCGCTCTTTACTGAAGATTCGCCCTCTCTCTCCGCGCTCTTTACTGAAGTCTCACCCGCTCTCTCTCCGCGCTCTTTACTGAAGTCTCGCCCATTCTCTCCGCGCTCTTTACTGAAGTCACGCCCTCTCTCTCTGCGCTCTTTACTGAAGTCTCGCCCTCTCTCTCTCCGCGCCCTTACTGAAGTCTCGCCCTGTCTCTCTCCGCGCTCTTTACTGAAGTCTCACCCTCTCTCCTTCCGCGCTCTTTACTGAAATCTCGCCCTCTCTCTCTCCGCGCTCTTTACTGAAGTCTCGCACTCTCTCTCTCCGCGCTCTTTACTGAAGTCTCACCCTGTCTCTCTCCGCGCTCTTTACTCAAGTCTCGCCCTCTCTCTCCACGCTCTTTACTGAAGTCTTGCCCTCTCTCTCCGCGCTCTTTACTGAAGTCTCGCTCTCTCTCTCTCCGCACTCTTTACTGAAGTCTCACCCTGTCTCTCTCCGCGCTCTTTACTGAAGTCTCGCACTCTCTCCTCGTGCTCTTTACTGAAGTCTCGCCCTTTCTCTCCGCGCTCTTTACTGAAGTCTTGCCCTCTCTCTCTCCGCGCTCTTTACTGAAGTCTCACCCTCTCTCTCTCCGCGCTCTTTACTGAAGTCTCACCCTGTCTTTCTCCGCGCTCTTTACTGAAGTATCACCCGCTCTCTCTCCGCGCTCTTTACTGAAGTCTCGCCCTCTCTCTCCGCGCTCTTTACTGAAGTCTCACCCTCTCTCTCTCCGCGCTCTTTACTGAAGTCTCGCCCTCTCTCTCCATGCTCTTTACTGAAGTCTCGCCCTTTCTCTCCGCCCTCTTTACTGAAGTCTCGCCCTGTCTTTCTCCGCGCTCTTTACTGAAGTATCACCCTCTCTCTCTCCGCGCTCTTTACTGAAGTCTCGCCCTTTCTCTCCGCGCTCTTTACTGAAGTCTCGCCCTCTCTCTCTCCGCGTTCTTTACTGAAGTCTTGCCCTCTCTCTCCGCGCTCTTTACTGAAGTGTCGCCCTCTCTCTCTCCCCGCTCTTTACTGAAGTCTCGCCCCCTCTCTGTCCGCGCTCTTTACTGAAGTATCACCCAGTCTCTCTCTGCGCTCTTTACTGAAGATTCGCCCTCTCTCTCCGCGCTCTTTACTGAAGTCTCACCCGCTCTCTCTCCGCGCTCTTTACTGAAGTCTCGCCCATTCTCTCCGCGCTCTTTACTGAAGTCACGCCCTCTCTCTCTGCGCTCTTTACTGAAGTCTCGCCCTCTCTCTCTCCGCGCCCTTACTGAAGTCTCGCCCTGTCTCTCTCCGCGCTCTTTACTGAAGTCTCACCCTCTCTCCTTCCGCGCTCTTTACTGAAATCTCGCCCTCTCTCTCTCCGCGCTCTTTACTGAAGTCTCGCACTCTCTCTCTCCGCGCTCTTTACTGAAGCCTCACCCTGTCTCTCTCCGCGCTCTTTACTGAAGTCTCGCACTCTCTCCTCGTGCTCTTTACTGAAGTCTCGCCCTTTCTCTCCGCGCTCTTTACTCAAGTCTCGCCCTCTCTCTCCACGCTCTTTACTGAAGTCTTGCCCTCTCTCTCCGCGCTCTTTACTGAAGTCTCGCTCTCTCTCTCTCCGCGCTCTTTACTGAAGTCTCACCCTGTCTCTCTCCGCGCTCTTTACTGAAGTCTCACACTCTCTCCTCGTGCTCTTTACTGAAGTCTCGCCCTTTCTCTCCGCGCTCTTTACTGAAGTCTTGCCCTCTCTCTCTCCGCGCTCTTTACTGAAGTCTCACCCTCTCTCTCTCCGCGCTCTTTACTGAAGTCTCACCCTGTCTTTCTCCGCGCTCTTTACTGAAGTATCACCCGCTCTCTCTCCGCGCTCTTTACTGAAGTCTCGCCCTCTCTCTCCGCGCTCTTTACTGAAGTCTCACCCTCTCTCTCTCCGCGCTCTTTACTGAAGTCTCGCCCTCTCTCTCCGCGCTCTTTACTGAAGTCTTGCCCTCTCTCTCTCCGCGCTCTTTACTGAAGTCTCACCCTCTCTCTCTCCGCGCTCTTTACTGAAGTCTCACCCTGTCTTTCTCCGCGCTCTTTACTGAAGTATCACCCGCTCTCTCTCCGCGCTCTTTACTGAAGTCTCGCCCTCTCTCTCCGCGCTCTTTACTGAAGTCTCACCCTCTCTCTCTCCGCGCTCTTTACTGAAGTCTCGCCCATTCTCTCCGCGCTCTTTACTGAAGTCACGCCCTCTCTCTCTGCGCTCTTTACTGAAGTCTCGCCCTCTCTCTCTCCGCGCCCTTACTGAAGTCTCGCCCTGTCTCTCTCCGCGCTCTTTACTGAAGTCTCACCCTCTCTCCTTCCGCGCTCTTTACTGAAATCTCGCCCTCTCTCTCTCCGCGCTCTTTACTGAAGTCTCGCACTCTCTCTCTCCGCGCTCTTTACTGAAGTCTCACCCTGTCTCTCTCCGCGCTCTTTACTGAAGTCTCGCACTCTCTCCTCGTGCTCTTTACTGAAGTCTCGCCCTTTCTCTCCACGCTCTTTACTCAAGTCTCGCCCTCTCTCTCCACGCTCTTTACTGAAGTCTTGCCCTCTCTCTCGGCGCTCTTTACTGAAGTCTCGCTCTCTCTCTCTCCGCACTCTTTACTGAAGTCTCACCCTGTCTCTCTCCGCGCTCTTTACTGAAGTCTCGCACTCTCTCCTCGTGCTCTTTACTGAAGTCTCGCCCTTTCTCTCCGCGCTCTTTACTGAAGTCTTGCCCTCTCTCTCTCCGCGCTCTTTACTGAAGTCTCACCCTCTCTCTCTCCGCGCTCTTTACTGAAGTCTCACCCTGTCTTTCTCCGCGCTCTTTACTGAAGTATCACCCGCTCTCTCTCCGCGCTCTTTACTGAAGTCTCGCCCTCTCTCTCCGCGCTCTTTACTGAAGTCTCACCCTCTCTCTCTCCGCGCTCTTTACTGAAGTCTCGCCCTCTCTCTCCATGCTCTTTACTGAAGTCTCGCCCTTTCTCTCCGCCCTCTTTACTGAAGTCTCGCCCTGTCTTTCTCCGCGCTCTTTACTGAAGTATCACCCTCTCTCTCTCCGCGCTCTTTACTGAAGTCTCGCCCTTTCTCTCCGCGCTCTTTACTGAAGTCTCGCCCTCTCTCTCTCCGCGTTCTTTACTGAAGTCTTGCCCTCTCTCTCCGCGCTCTTTACTGAAGTGTCGCCCTCTCTCTCTCCCCGCTCTTTACTGAAGTCTCGCCCCCTCTCTGTCCGCGCTCTTTACTGAAGTATCACCCAGTCTCTCTCTGCGCTCTTTACTGAAGATTCGCCCTCTCTCTCCGCGCTCTTTACTGAAGTCTCACCCGCTCTCTCTCCGCGCTCTTTACTGAAGTCTCGCCCATTCTCTCCGCGCTCTTTACTGAAGTCACGCCCTCTCTCTCTGCGCTCTTTACTGAAGTCTCGCCCTCTCTCTCTCCGCGCCCTTACTGAAGTCTCGCCCTGTCTCTCTCCGCGCTCTTTACTGAAGTCTCACCCTCTCTCCTTCCGCGCTCTTTACTGAAATCTCGCCCTCTCTCTCTCCGCGCTCTTTACTGAAGTCTCGCACTCTCTCTCTCCGCGCTCTTTACTGAAGTCTCACCCTGTCTCTCTCCGCGCTCTTTACTGAAGTCTCGCACTCTCTCCTCGTGCTCTTTACTGAAGTCTCGCCCTTTCTCTCCGCGCTCTTTACTCAAGTCTCGCCCTCTCTCTCCACGCTCTTTACTGAAGTCTTGCCCTCTCTCTCCGCGCTCTTTACTGAAGTCTCGCTCTCTCTCTCTCCGCGCTCTTTACTGAAGTCTCACCCTGTCTCTCTCCGCGCTCTTTACTGAAGTCTCGCACTCTCTCCTCGTGCTCTTTACTGAAGTCTCGCCCTTTCTCTCCGCGCTCTTTACTGAAGTCTTGCCCTCTCTCTCTCCGCGCTCTTTACTGAAGTCTCACCCTCTCTCTCTCCGCGCTCTTTACTGAAGTCTCACCCTGTCTTTCTCCGCGCTCTTTACTGAAGTATCACCCGCTCTCTCTCCGCGCTCTTTACTGAAGTCTCGCCCTCTCTCTCCGCGCTCTTTACTGAAGTCTCACCCTCTCTCTCTCCGCGCTCTTTACTGAAGTCTCGCCCTCTCTCTCCATGCTCTTTACTGAAGTCTCGCCCTTTCTCTCCGCCCTCTTTACTGAAGTCTCGCCCTGTCTTTCTCCGCGCTCTTTACTGAAGTATCACCCTCTCTCTCTCCGCGCTCTTTACTGAAGTCTCGCCCTTTCTCTCCGCGCTCTTTACTGAAGTCTCGCCCTCTCTCTCTCCGCGTTCTTTACTGAAGTCTTGCCCTCTCTCTCCGCGCTCTTTACTGATGTCTCGCCCTTTCTCTCCGCGCTCTTTACTGAAGTCTCGCCCTCTCTCGCCGTGCTCTTTACTGAAGTCTCGCCCCCTCTCTCCATGCTCTTTACTGAAGTCTCGCCCCCTCTCTCCGCGGTCTTTACTGATGTCTCGCCCTCTCTCTCCGCGCTCTTTACTGACGTCTCGCCCTCTCTCTCTCTGCGCTCTTTACTGAAGTCTCGCCCTCTCTCTCTCTGCGCTCTTTACTGACGTCTCGCCCTCTCTCTCTCTGCGCTCTTTACTGAAGTCTCGCCCTCTTTCTCCGCGCTCTTTACTGACGTCTCGCCCTCTCTCTCTCCGCGCCCTTACTGACGTCTCGCCCTGTCTCTCTCCACGCCCTTTACTGAAGTCTCACCCTCTCTCTCTCCGCGTTCTTTACTGAAGTCTCACCCTGTCTTTCTCCGCTCTCTTTACTGAAGTATCACCCTCTCTCTCTCCGCGCTCTTTACTGAAGTCTTGCCCTCTCTCTCCGCGCTCTTTACTGAAGTCTCGCCCTTTCTCTCCGCGCTCTTTACTGAAGTCTCGCCCTCTCTCTCTCCGCGCTCTTTACTGAAGTCTCGCCCTTTCTCTCCGCGCTCTTTACTGAAGTCTCGCCCTCTCTCTCTCCGCGTTCTTTACTGAAGTCTTGCCCTCTCTCTCCGCGCTCTTTACTGAAGTCTCGCCCTTTCTCTCCGCGCTCTTTACTGAAGTCTCGCCCTCTCTCTCCGTGCTCTTTACTGAAGTCTCGCCCCCTCTCTCCGCGATCTTTACTGAAGTCTCGCCCTTTCTCTCCACGCTCATTACTGAAGTCTCGCCCTCTCTCTCTCTGCGCTCTTTACTGACGTCTCACCCTCTCTCTCTCCACGCCCTTATTGAAGTCTCGGCCTCTCTCTCTCCGCGCTCGTTACTGAAGAATCGCCCTCTCTCTCTCCGCGCTCTTCACTGAAGAATCGCCCTCTCTCTCTCTCCCCGCTCTTTACTGTAGTCTCGCCCTCTCTCTCCCCGTGCTCTTTACTGAAGTTGCGCCCTCTCTCTCTCCGCGCTCTTTACTGAAGTCGCGCCCTCTCTCTCTCCGCGTTCTTTACTGAAATCTTGCCCTCTCTCTCTCCGCGCTCTTTACTGAAGTCTCGCCCTCTCTCTCCCTGCGCTCTTTACTGAAGTCTCGCCCTCTCTCTCTCCCCGCTCTTTACTGAAGTCTCGCCCTCTCTCTCTCCGTGCTCTTTACTGAAGTCTCGCCCTCTCTTTCCCCGCGCTCTTTACTGAAGTTAGGGGGGATTATTGGGTTACGGGGATAGGGTGGAAATGAGGGTTTAAATGGGTCGGTGCACACTCAATGGGGCAAATGGCCTCCTTCTGCACTGTATGTTCATGTTCTATGTTCCTTTAGCGATTAAAATCTGTCCATCCCAGCCTTGAACATTCTTAACGACCTAGTCTCTATAGCTCTCTGTGGTAAACGATTCTATAGATTCACTACCCTCTGCGAGAAGAAATTCCTCATCTCTGTCTTAAATCAGCGACCCCTTACTCTGAGATTATTCCCTTCGATCCAAGACTCTCTCACAAGAGGAAACATCCTCTCAGCATCTACCCTGTCAAGCTCCCTGAGACTTCTCTATGTCGAACTAAGGCCTCCTCTCATTCTTCTAACCTCCAGGAGAACAATTAGTACTCCACCTCTCCTCATAAAAGAATTCCTCATAACCGCGCATAACCTATCCTGCACAGCCCTCGACACTGAGAGGCAATTTTATCATGGCTAATCCATCTAACCTGCACATCTTTGGAATGTGGAGGAAACTGGAGCACCTGGAGGAAACCACACAGACACAGGGAGAATGTACAAACTCCACACAGACAGTCACCCGAGGCTGGAATTGAACCTGGGTCCTTGACGCTGTGAGGCAGTGCTAATCACTTTGTTACTGTGCCGCCCCAGGTGGTGCTGTTCCCATGTATCTATAGCCCTTGTCCTTCTAGAGGATAGTGGTCATGGGTTTGGAAGGTCCTTGTCTAGGGAGCCTTGATGAGTTCCTGAAGGACATCATGCAGATGGTACACGCTGCTGCTCCTGTGCGTCGTTGGTTGAGATAGTGAATGTTTGTGGATGGGGTGTCAATCAAGTAGGCTGCTTTGTCCTGGATGGTGACAAGCTTCTTCAGTATTGTTGGAGCTGCCCTTAGCCCGGTAAGGGGAGAGTATTACATCACACTCCTGACTTGTGCCTTGTAGATGGTGGACAGGCTTTGGAGAGTCAGGAGGTGGGTTACTTAACAGAGTTAAGTGCTTTCTGTTAGTTTCAGTGCTGACTAATTCAAAGTCACTCAACTTTGAAGAGTGGAGGGAGATGAATGGAAAGCACTTAACTCTGTTTGATGTGGTCCAGGAGATAGCAATCAAAGCTTGATGTTTATAAATATTGAGGTTAGTTTCACAGCTGATCACTTCAAAGTCACTCAACTGTAAAGGGAGATGAATTGAACAATGCTGGCAGCTAGGTGTGTGTAGAAGCTATCAATCACAGGCTAGTAAAATTAATATCAAAGAGAAATGAATGAATGGCTTGCAGGTCAAAGATCTGAGGGGGTTTAAACCTAGCTGACTGGTTTGCCATTTCTTGATGTCACGTGGAGTGAATGGAATTGATTGAAGAATGATATCAATGATGCTGGGACCTCCGGAAGAGGCCGAGATGGATCATCCGCCTGGCACTTGTTGTGACTGCTGGAACATTGGGCGGGATTCTCCGTTGACGGACGCCGGAATTGGGAAACGTAATTGGCTGGAGAATTGGGTTTGACGGCAAAATCGTGGTGGGTGCCTGTTTCACGCCAAATTGCTATTCTTAGTTGCCTTGGCAGCGGTGTCAATGTGTTCCACACTGCACATACAGTAAACATCGTTGGCATATCATCAGCGGGCATGACCCAGTAGTTTCCAAATATCCGAAACGTTCGTCCCCACGGCCTCCACCGTGGATGCCACCCGTGCAGTTTTGGCCTGGCTGGCACGCATGGCTGGCATCACTCCCTGCTCCTGCACGTGGTTGGACTCCTCCACCTGTGCCTTCAGGTGCTGGATGCTCGCCGCACGGTGGCACAGTGGTTAGCACTGCTGCCTCACAGGGTCCCGGGTTTAATTCCGATTTCGGGTGTCTGTCTGTGTGGAGTTTGCACATTCTCCCCGTGTCTGTGTGGGTTTCCTCCCACAGTCCAAAGATGTGCAGGTTAGGTGGGTTGGTCATGGTAAATTGCCCTTTATGTCCAATAGGTCAGGTGGAGTTACTGGGTTACAGGGATAGGGTGGAGGTGTGGGATTACGTAGGGTGCTGTTTCCAAGGGCCTGTGCAGACTCAACGGACTGAATGGCCTCCTTCTGCACTGTAAATTCTATGACTCTATGAACCCTTCATGTAGTCCCTGGCTCTGCGACTGCATTTCCACAGTCGATGGAACTGTCCATTCCAGAAGCCCAAATCCCTTCTGGACAGCATCTAGTCCATAGGGTTGGCCCGCCATCTGACTGTCCGCCCCCTCGGGAGTTTCTACCTCCACCTGCTGTCCCGGAACATTAGTGTGATGCGCACCAAATAGTGTCCCAGAAGCCTCTTCACTAAAGTGCCCAACTGAAGTTAGTGTCTCTGGGATGGTGGCGGATCTTAGAGACAGCTGTGACGGGAAATCTGTGTCATTCCCGGACTCGAGCTCCAGGGTGTCCTGGATCTCGGGCTGATGGCTCACCTCCGTGTCAGTGTCCTCGTCGCTGCTCGGCACCCGGGGCTGTGGCACTGGATGTGGCTGGGGTGGGGGACACCATTGGGACCTGCCCCATCACCAAAAGGTCCTACAAGACACAAGGCAAGACGCATGATTAGACCGAGGGCTGGGGGTTAGTGGGGTGATAGGGGTGTGTTGAACGGAGGCGAGGGTATGGCGGGGTGGGGGTGACGGTGATGTGGGTGTGAGGGTGGTGTTTGGGGGGGGTGATGTGTCACGGGGACCGCATGCCACAATCTGCGCATGCCGATCAGGGGGTGGGTAGCTGATAACTTCAGTGGCCAGGGCACCCGGCCATGGCGGCCGGTATGGTTGCCGACATGTGGTGCAGGGTTGGGGTTAGGCCCCCCCTCCAGGTAGTGGTGGGGGGGGGCGTGTAGGGTTATGGGTGTGTGGGACGGGGGTTGTGCCTGGGGCACAGTGCTGTCTACTCACCCTGGCCGCCCTGAGGAGGTCACAGTTTCTTCCGGCACTGCTGGCCGGTCCGGACGGTGTTGCTCGTGGCGCTGATGGCTTCTGCCACCTGCGGCCAGGCATGGCAGCTGGAAGCCTTCTTCCTGGGCTGGGGTGCAGGGTCGCCTACCTCTCCTCCACGGCATCCAGCAGGGTCTCAAGCTCAGCGTCTGGAAAATGGGGTGTTGCTCTCCTCGCTGCCATCTTGTTGGCTGATATGGTGTGTTGGGGAACTGAAGTGCGTATCTGCGGCTGGATCGATTGTGCTCCTCATGGCTCCGGTGCTAGTCCCTCAACGGTCGTTGCATCAGTCCAGGTGCGGCACCAGTTTTGCTGTCGTAGAAGTCCACGAATCCTGCCCTGGCGTGAAGATTTAGTCTCAAGAATGGAAAATCCGGCTGCTTATCTCTTGCATTGATATGCTGGGATCCAGCATCATTGAGGATGGATGGGATATTTGTGAGGCCTCCTCATCTGGTGATTTGTTTAATTGCCCACCACTATTCATGGCTGCATGTGGCAGGACTTCAGAGTTTAGATCTGATTCATTGGCTGTGATCCAGTCTGGCAGCTATGTCCTTTAGGACCTGGCCAATTTGGCCTGTAGTGATGCTACTGCGCAAATTTTTAAAAATTTGTTTTATTTAAAAAAAAAAAAAAAATTTTAATATGTTTATTCAAAGTTTTTCAACAAAAATGTTCAACCAATTAAACCCCTCCCCGCCCCCCACCCCGTAACAGAAAAGAAAAAGAGAAGGAACAGAACAAAACATAAACATATCAATCCAACATAATACATAACTTGTACAATGGGTTCCTCCCGCACATATTGACTCTCCCATATGTTTATGTTCTTCCTTTTTCAAGTGCCCCTAGGAAAACCCTCTTCCCCGCCCCCCCCTATACCCCCCCCCCCCTAAAAGACACCCCCCCCCCCTCCCCCCCCCCCCCCTCCCTGGGTTGCTGCTGCTGCTGACTGACCTCCTTCTAACGCTCCGCGAGATAGTCTAGGAACGGTTGCCACCGCCTGAAGAACCCCTGCGCAGACCCTCTCAAGGCAAACTTTATCCCCTCCAGCTTAATGAACCCTGCCATGTCATTTATCCAGGTTTCCACACTGGAGGGCTTCGCGTCCTTCCATAATAGCAAGATCCTCCGCCGGGCTACCAGGGACGCAAAGGCCAGAATGCCGGCCTCTTTCGCCTCCTGCACTCCCGGCTCGTCCGCCACCCCAAATAGTGCTAGCCCCCAACTTGGCTTGACCTGGACTTTCACCACCTTAGACATAGTCCTCGCGAAACCCCTCCAGAATCCATCCAGTGCCGGGCACGACCAGAACATATGGGCGTGATTCGCCGGGCTTCCTGAACACCTCCCACATCTGTCCTCCACCCCAAAGAACCTACTCAGCCTTGCCCCTGTCATATGCGCTCTGTGAATAACTTTAAACTGTATCAAGCTAAGCCTGGCACACGGGGAAGAAGAATTAACCCTACTCAGGGCATCCGCCCAAAGACCCTCTTCAATCTCCTCCCCCAACTCCTCCTCCCATTTGCCCTTCAGCTCCTCTACCAAAGCCTCCTCCTTGTCTTTCATCTCCTGATATATCGCCGAAACCTTGCCCTCTCCGACCCATACACCCAAAATCACCCTGTCCTGAGTCCCTTGTGCCGGGAGCAACGGGAATTCCCTCACCTGTCGCCTCACAAACGCCCTCACCTGCATGTACCTGAATGCATTTCCCGGGGGTAGCCCAAACTTCTCCTCCAGCGCCCCTAGGCTCGCAAACTTCCCATCTATAAACAGGTCCCCCATCCTTCTGATCCCTGCCCGATGCCAGCTCTGAAACCCCCCATCCATCATTCCTGGGACAAACCGATGGTTATCTCTGATTGGGGACCACACCGAGGCTCCCATCTCACCCCTATGTCGTCTCCACTGCCCCCAGGTCTTTAGCGTTGCCGCCACCACCGGACTCGTGGTGTACCTTGTCGGCGAGAGCGGCAACGGTGCCGTCACCAGCGCCCTCAGGCTCGTTCCTTTGAAGGACGCCATCTCCAGCCTCTTCCATGCCGCCCCCTCTCCCTCCATCACCCACTTATGGATCATCGCCACGTTGGCTGCCCAATAGTAGCCACCCAGATTCGGCAACGCCAGCCCTCCTCTGTCCCTACTACGCTCCAGTAACCTCCTCTTTACCCTCGGGGTCTTGTTTGCCCACACAATGCCCATGATGCTCCTACCTACCCGCTTAAAAAAGGCCTTGGTAATCATAATAGGAGGCACTGGAACACAAAAAGAAACCTCGGGAGGACCATCGTTTTAATCGACTGTACCCTGCCCGCTAGTGAGAGTGGCAACACATCCCATCGTTTGAAGTCCTCCTCCATCTGCTCCACCAGCCGCGTCAAATTAAGTTTGTGCAGGGCCCCCCAATTCCTAGCCACCTGGATCCCCAAGTAACGGAAGCTCCTTTCCGCCCTCCTCAGCGGTAGGTCATCTATCCCTCTTCCCTGGTCCCCTGGATGCACCACGAAGAGCTCACTTTTCCCTACATTGAGCTGATAGCCCGAGAAGTCCCCAAACTCCCTTAGGATCTGCATGACCTCCACCATCCCCTCCACTGGATCTGCCACATACAGCAACAGGTCGTCTGCATACAGCGACACCCGATGCTCCTCTCCCCCTCGGACCACCCCCCTCCATTTCCTGGACTCCCTTAATGCCATGGCCAAAGGCTCAATTGCTAATGCAAACAACAGGGGGGGACAGGGGGCACCCCTGCCTCGTCCCTCGATACAGCCGAAAATACTCCGACCTCCGCCGATTCGTAACCACACTCGCCACCGGGGCTCTATATAGGAGCTTAACCCAACTGATAAACCCCTCCCCAAACCCAAACCTCTGCAGCACTTCCCAGAGATACTCCCACTCCACACGGTCAAAGGCCTTCTCCGCGTCCATAGCTGCCACTATCTCCGCCTCTCCTTCCACCGATGGCATCATAATCACGTTTAGGAGCCTCCGCACATTGGTGTTTAGCTGCCTGCCCTTTACAAATCCCGTCTGGTCCTCGTGAATCACCCCCGGGACACAGTCCTCAATCCTTGTAGCCAGCACTTTTGCCAGCAACTTAGTGTCCACATTAAGGAGCGAAATCGGCCTATACGACCCGCATTGCAGTGGGTCCTTGTCCCGCTTCAGGATCAGAGAAATCATCGCCCCGGACATTGTCGGGGGCAGGGTCCCCCCCTCCCTTACCTCATTGAAAGTCCTCACCAGCAACGGTGAGGACAGCAACGGTGTAAAACAGCTGATCCAGAAATCGTCGCATCCCCTCTTCCCCCGCTGGGGGCTGAGATCTGTACAGCTCCTCGTAAAAGGCCTTAAATGCCTCATTTACTTTCACCACACTCCGCACCGTAGTTCCCCTGCCATCCTTGACTCCACCTATCTCCTTCGCTGCCATCCTCTTACAGAGCTGATGTGCCAGCATCCGGCTCGCCTTCTCGCCATACTCGTACGTCGCCCCCTGTGCTTTCCTCCACTGTGCCTCTGCCTTCCCTGTGGTCAACAGGTCGAATTCCGTCTGGAGACTTCGCCGCTCCCTAAGTAGTCCCTCTTCAGGGGCCTCTGCATATCTCCTGTCCACCCTTAGGATCTCCCCCGCTAACCTCTCCCTTTCTCTGCCCTCTCTCTTCTCCCTGTGAGCCCTGATGGAGATTAACTCTCCCCTGACCACCGCCTTCAGCGCCTCCCATACTACCCTCACCTGCACCTCCCCATTGTCGTTGGTCTCCAATTACCTTTCAATGCACCCCCGTACCCTCCCGCACACCTCCTCGTCTGCCAGCAATCCCACATCTAGATGCCACAGCGGGCGTTGGTCCCTCTCCTCTCCCAACTCCAGCTCCACCCAGTGCGGGGCGTGATCTGAAATGACTATGGCCGAGTACTCCGTTCCCTTCACTTTCGGGATCAGCGCCCTGCTCAAAACAAAAAAATCTATCCGGGAGTAGGCTTTGTGTACGTGCGAAAAAAAAGAAAATTCCCTGGCCAAGGGCCTAGCAAATCTCCACGGATCTACTCCCCCCATCTGGTCCATAAACCCCCTAAGCACCTTGGCCGCAGCCGGCCTCTTCCCCGTCCTAGATCTGGAACGATCTAATGCTGGGTCCAACACCGTGTTGAAATCCCCCCCATTATCAAGCTTCCTACCTCCAGGTCCGGAATGCACCCCAACATACGCTCCATCCCCCCCCCTCCGTCCTTCCCTAGCATGGGAAAACGCCCGTGCTTTCCTGAGCCAGCCCCGCCCCCTCTGGCGCAGCTCCTGTTGCGGCCTTATCCCAATTCCCCCATCCCCGGGCCTCCCCTTCCTACAGCACCGGCGCCCACATTCCCTACAGTCTCCCCATCAGATCTCTTCCCCCATCCCCATCCATCGCCCCACCTGTGGAACATTCCCTACGCATAGTTAAAACCCTGTATACAACCGACATCCCCCCCACAACCACAGACCCTCAGTTTGAGTCCAACTTTTCAGTTTGTATAAAGGTCCAAGCCTCCTCAGGCGTTTTGAAGTAGTGGTGTCGATCCTGAAACGTGACCCACAATCGCGCTGGCTGCAGCATTCCGAACCTCACCCCCTTCCGATGGAGCACCGCCTTGGCCCGATTAAAACCAGCTCTCCTCTTTGCCACCTCCGCGCTCCAGCCCTGGTAGATTCGGATCTCCGTATTCTCCCACCTGCTGCTCCGCTCTTTCTTGGCCCATCTCAAGACACACTCTCTTTCCACGAAACGGTGAAACCTCACCACTACCGCCCTTGGCGGCTCGCCAGCCTTGGGTCTCCTCGCCAGGACCCTATGAGCCCCTTCTAGCTCCAGGGGACTCGGAAAGGCCCCCACACCCATCAGCGAATTGAGCATCGTGCTCACATATGCCCCGGCATCGGCCCCCTCCACCCCTTCAGGGAGACCCAGAATCCGAAGATTCTTCCTCCTCGACCTGTTCTCCAGGCCCTCGAATCTTTCCGCCCACCTCTTGTGCAGCGCCTCGTGCGCCTCCATCTTCACCGCCAGGCCCAAGATCTCGTCTTCGTTCTCTGCGGCTTTTTCCTGCACCTCCCGGATCTCTACCCCGTGGGCCTTCTGGGTCTCCTTTAGTCCCTCGATCGCCGTCAGCAGTGGCGCCAGCACCTCTTTCTTAAGCTCCTCCACGTAGCACCTGAGAAACTCCTGCTGCTCCGGGCCCCATGCCGCTCGATCTCCGCCCTCCGACATCTTTTTTTTCTCCCTCGCTTCTTTCGCTGCTCCAAAACCGCTTTTTTGACCGCTCCACTTCTGGTCCACTCCACACGGGAAGTCGTTGAAAAATTTCCGTTGGGGCTCCTCTGGAGAACCCAAAAGTCCGTTCTAGCGGGAGCCGCCAAAATGTGCGGCTTAGCTCCGCATAGCCGCAGCCGGAAGTCTCCTACTGCGCAAATTTTAATGAGGGACATTGAAGTTCCCCACCCAGAGCACATTCTGCATCCTTGCCACCCACAGTGCTTCTTCCAAGTGGGGTTCAACATGGAGGAGTACTGATTCATCAGCTGGGGGGGAACAATGCATGGTAATCAGCAGGTAGTTTCCTTGCCCATGTTTAACCTGATGCCAGGAGACTTTATGGGATTTGCAGTTGATGCTTGGGACTCTCAAGCCAGATCCCTCCAGGCTATACCACTGTGCCACCACCTCTACTAGGTCTGTCTTGCCAGTGGGACAGGACATACCCAGGTATGGTGAAAGTGGTGGCTGTGACATTGGCTGTAAGGTATGATATTTATTTATTGTCATATGTACCGAAGTACAGTGAAAAGTATTTTTCTGCGGCCAAGGGAACGTACACAGTGCTTGGGCCGTGCAGTTGCCATACCAAGCTGTAATGCAGATTCTGTGAGTGTGACTAAGTCAGGGTAATGCTTGACAAGTCTGTGAGACAGCTCTCCCAACTTTGGCACAAGACCCCAGATGATAGAATCATAGAATTTGCAGTGCAGAAGGAGGCCATTCGGCCCATCGAGTCTGCACCGGCCCTTGTAAAGAGCACCCCACTTAAACCTACACCTCCACCCTATCCCGGTAACCCAGTAACCCCACCTAACCTTTTTGGACACTAAGGACAGTTTATCATGGCCAATCCACCTAACCTGCACATCGTTGGATTGTGGGAGGAAACCGGAGCACCCGGAGGAAACCCAGGCACACACGGGGAGAACGTGCAGACTCCGCACAGACAGTGACCCAAGCCAGAATTGAACCTGGGACCCTGGAGCT
This sequence comes from Scyliorhinus torazame, assembly GCF_047496885.1. Taxonomy (NCBI): domain Eukaryota; kingdom Metazoa; phylum Chordata; class Chondrichthyes; order Carcharhiniformes; family Scyliorhinidae; genus Scyliorhinus; species Scyliorhinus torazame. The sequence goes on along the minus strand of NC_092712.1, from coordinate 166,519,905 downwards.
GTGAAGCAACTGTGCTAACCACTGTGCTACCGTGCTGAACAGGGGACTTTGCACGGTTGACAGGGCTGGGTTTGCCATTGTTGTTTCTGGTGCCTCAGTCGATGCCGGGTGGTCCGTCTTGTTTCATTCCTTTTTTGTAGACTTTGTCGTGGTTGGATACAATTGAGGCACATTTCTGTGGGTCTGGAGTCACATGTAGTCTAGATCAGGTAAGGATGGCAGATTTCCTTCCCCAAAGGCAATTAAAGGAACCCAGGTGGATTTTTATGACAATCAACAATGGTTTTGTGGTCATCATTAGACTTTTAATTCAAATGCCACCATCTGCTGAATAACAGGAATGCGGAATATTTGGCTAATGGTAAAGTTCTTGGAAGTGTGGATGAGCAGAGGGATCTAGGTGTCCATGTACATAGATCCCTGAAAGTTGCCACCCAGGTTGATAGGGTTGTGAAGAAGGCCTATGGAGTGTTGGCCTTTATTGGTAGAGGGATTGAGTTCCGGAGTCAGGAGGTCATGTTGCAGCTGTACAGAACTCTGGTACGGCCGCATTTGGAGTATTGCGTACAGTTCTGGTCACCGCATTATAGGAAGGACGTGGAGGCTTTGGAGCGGGTGCAGAGGAGATTTACTAGGATGTTGCCTGGTATGGAGGGAAAATCTTATGAGGAAAGGCTGATGGACTTGAGGTTGTTTTCGTTGGAGAGAAGAAGGTTAAGAGGAGACTTAATAGAGGCATACAAAATGATCAGGGGGTTGGATAGGGTGGACAGTGAGAGCCTTCTCCCACGGATGGAAATGGCTGTCACGAGGGGACATAGCTTTAAACTGAGGGGTAATAGATATAGGACAGAGGTCAGAGGTAGGTTCTTTACGCAAAGAGTAGTGAGGCCGTGGAATGCCCTACCTGCTACAGTAGTGAACTCGCCAACATTGAGGGCATTTAAAAGTTTATTGGATAAACATATGGATGATAATGGCATAGTGTAGGTTAGATGGCTTTTGTTTCGGTGCAACATCGTGGGCTGAAGGGCCTGTACTGCGCTGTATCGTTCTATGTTCTATGTTCTATGCTGTGGTGGGATTCAAACCCGGGTTCCCAAAGCACTACCCCAGGTCTCTGGAATGCTAGTCCAGTTACACTGTCACTGCTGCCTCCCCTTTACAATACATCTTCACCGAACAATGCATCCAACTATACAAACAATGAACTATTCACCTTAGCATATTCCCTTAGTAGCAAGTGAATCTTTGAAAAAAACAAGGTGATTTCTAAACATTGGGCTCCCCTGCTGAGCACAGACAAAGCAGAAGAATTAGGGGGAAGGCATCTGCATGTGACCTGCTCCGCCAGACCTGCAATCATGCAGGTGAGATGGATACACCAAATTTCTATGCTGCTCACTTTGATCTGAACAGGCATGGGTAAGTCGCGAATCATGACCACCCCGCTCCCAAAAAATGGGCAACAGAAATTCTAGCCCTAAAAGTGTTCATTTGAAATTCTTTTATCACTTTTTCTAAATTTTTTGTAAGACAAAGGGTGCAACTGTTTACACACTAGAATTAATTGAATAAGGTTTCCCCAATTATGACGACGGATGTGATTTAATAGGAAAAAACAGACCTCCGTTTTGGGCACATTTAGCGGGGTGTTTCCCACTGTTTGCAGTGCCGAGAATGACCTCGCTATTAAACGGGACTTTGCTTCTTTTCCAGGCCTCACCATGGAATACCTATTTCATGCACTACTGAGCTCACCTCACCAGTTAGGCAGGAAGAGATCTTGACCCCGCACGATGGACTCTGGACCCTCCTCAATGCCCAAACTTACCCGTTAGGGGTCCTTGATCCCTCCCGTACATCACCTCAAAAGGGCAGGGCACCCCTGGGCCCACACCCCAGCATGAGCAAGGTGCAACCGGGGCACTGCCAGCCTGGCACCCTGGCAGTGCCCATGTCAGCTTGGTCATGCCACCTGGACATCCTGATATTGCCAGGGTGACACCCAGGTAGCACTGCCAGGGTGCCAGGCTAGCAGTGCCACAGTGCCTGGATGGCATTGGGTATGCCAGGGTACCACCCTGCCTAGAGCCCATCACTCAGGGGCCCCCGATCGCCTGGGAGACACCCCCCCCCCCCAAATGCTGTTGCGCCTGGTCCACGTTTGTGGAGACTAGTGCTAAATGGCGCCCGGTTGAGGTCTCGAGGTGAGACCGTTCGATACCGCATCTTGAGTAAATCCGGGACAGACTTAGTCAAGTGAGCCTAACTGCTCACTCAAATATGCAAATCTGGATCCCACCCATTGAGAGTAGGATCCAGATTGCGATGCTTTGCAAGATCCAGTTAGATCTCACGAGGCGTAACAAGCATCGTAAATCTTGCGAGAGGCCTCTTGCAAGATTTCTGGCCTCGTAGCTCCTGATTTGGGCACGAGAACATAGAACATAGAACATAGAAAATACAGCACAGAACAGGCCCTTCGGCCCACGAGGCCGTTAGATTGCGACCTTCTACTTACAACTGTGGAACTCCCAATCTCTGTTTATATAAACCTAGTATAATCAATCCAACTATGTGTTCTAAAACCAGGGGCTTGCAAAGAGTTATTCGAAGCCTTCAAGCAGCAGTTCTTGCAGATGCAGCTGCACTGAAACAATAAATAGACAAATTTGTTTTGCTTGTTGCATTGACTTATTTTATGGAGTGGAGATGCCGGCGTTGGACTGGGGTGAGCACAGTAAGAAGTCTTACAACACCAGGTTAAAGTCTAACAGGTTTGTTTCGATGTCACTAGCTTTCGGAGCGCTGCTCCTTCCTCAGGTGAATGAAGAGGTATGTTCCAGAAACACATATATAGACAAATTCAAAGATGCCAAACAATGCTTGGAATGCGACCATTAGCAGGTGATTAAATCTTTACAGGTCCAGAGATGGGGTAACCCCAGGTTAAAGAGGTGTGAATTGTATCAAGCCAGGACAGTTGGTAGGATTTCGCAGGCCAGATGGTGGGGGATGAATGTAATGCGACATGAATCCCAGGTCCCGGTTGAGGCCGCACTCATGTGTGTGTAACTTGGCTATAAGTTTCTGCTCGGCGATTCTGCGTTGTCGCGCGTCCTGAAGGCCGCCTTGGAGAACGTTTACCCGGAGATCAGAGGCTGAATGCCCTTGACTGCTGAAGTGTTCCCCGACTGGAAGGGAACATTCCTGCCTGGTGATTGTTGCGCGATGTCTGTTCATTCGTTGTCGCAGCGTCTGCATGGTCTCGCCAATGTACCACGCTTCGGGACATCCTTTCCTGCAGCGTATGAGGTAGACAACGTTGGCCGAGTCGCACGAGTATGTACCGCGTACCTCGTGGGTGGTGTTCTCACGTGTAATATGTGTTATTTTATGGAGTTCTTGGACAAAGACTGGGACATTATGGGGTCATTTACAAAATAACCTGAATCAAAAAGAATTACATTCCAAGACAAGCCAGTCGGCTGGCTCTCCATTGCTCAACATCACCTCCAGCATTTTCCAAATGTGGACAGATATAAAACAACAAGGTGCAAACAATGGGATGACTTTATACAGTGTAAAACATCAATTTTGCTGAAGCATTTCTGGGCATCAACATCACCATGGGTCACAGGGGTTATTCAAATCTGAAGGGTTATTTCATCAGTCAAAGCATTGATTGTGAATGCAACAGTTCAGATACCAGTCATACCAAACTGTGGCAAAGTACCAAAGCTATTTTGCTCTGCCCACCTGAGACAGGTGACTCAGTGATAGTATAAATGGCATCAGTAGCTGCCCAAATCATGATAATGAGCCTGACTCTTAAAATGTGGTTGTGGTCAGTGTTATAGTCATGAGGTGATTGAAATTTCACCATCATTGCAACAGAGAGGAATATGTTCTCTTTCATATATAAATGGCATGTACTAACTGAATAAAAATCATGTTACACAATCTAAAATGGTCAATTCTATTTTCTACTTGCAGTAAATAAAAAAGCTAACTGATAATTATTACCTTCATCATGTCATTGCCATATCTTTTGTATAAAGTGCACAATTTGTCTGCATTTTCTGTCATGTCATTCAATCATGCAATTTCATTTCATTTTGATATTGAGATGATCAACTTGAAGAATATTTGCTGTGGTTTTAGTTTGGGTTACATTATATGGCTTGATTAAAATTATTCTAAATGGGAATAAGGGGCGAGATTCTCCGGAAACGGCGCGATGTCCGCCGACTGGCGCCCAAAATGGCGCCAATCAGACGGGCATCGCGCCGCCCCAAAGGTGCGGAATGCTCCGCATCTTTGGGGGCCGAGCCCCAACATTGAGGGGCTAGGCCGACGCCGGAGGAATTTCCGCCCCGCCAGCTGGCGGAAACGGCTTTTGTTGCCCCGCCAGCTGGCGCGGAAATGACATCTCCGGGCGGCGCATGCGCGGGAACGTCAGTGGCCGCTGACAGTTTCCCACGCATGCGCAGTGGAGGGAGTCTCTTCCACCTCCGCCATGGTGGAGACCGTGGCGGAGGCGGAAGGGAAAGAGTGCCCCCACGGCACAGGCCTGCCCGCGGATCGGTGGGCCCCGATCGCGGGCCAGGCCACCGTGGGGGCACCCCCCGGGGTCAGATCGCCCCGCGCCCCCCCCAGGACCCCGGAGCCCACCCACGCCGCCTTGTCCCGCCGGTAAGGTAGGTGATTTAATTTACGCCGGCGGGACAGGCAATTTATCGGCGGGACTTCGGCCCATCCGGGCCGGAGAATTGAGCGGGGGGGCCCGCCAACTGGCGCGGCGCGATTCCCGCCCCCGCCGAATATCCAGTGCCGGAGACTTCGGCAACCGGCGGGGGCGGGATTCACGCCAGCCCCCGGCGATTCTCCGACCCGGCGAGGGGTCGGAGAATGTCGCCCAAGATGTTTTCTTTTTCCAATTAAGGGGCAGTTAGCGTGACCAATCAATCTATCCTGCACATCTTTGGGTTGTGAAGGTGAAACTCACGTAGACACGGTGAAATGTGCAAACTCCACACAGACAGTGACCCAGGACCAGAATTCGAACACGGGTCCTCAGCGCCGTAGGCTGCAGTGCTAACCACTGGGAAGAAAACATACTTAACCTCATCCTCACTAACTTGCCTGCTGCAGGTGCACCTGTCCATGACAGTATCAATAGAAGGGATCACCGTACAGCCCTTGTGGAGACAAAGTCCAGCCTTCACATTGGGATACCCTCCATCGTATTGTGTGGCACTACCCCTGTGCTAAATGGAATAGACTTCGAACAGATCTAGCAACTAAGACTGGGCATCCATGAGGTGGGCCATCAGCAGCAGCAGAATTGTCCTCAACCACAATCTGCAACCTCATGGCCCAGCATATTCCCTACCCTATCATTACCACAAGCCAGGGGATCAACCTTGGTTCAATGAAGAATGCAGGAGAGCATGCTGGGAGCAGCACCAGGCATATCTAAAAATGAGGTGTCAACCTGGTGAAATTACAACACAGAACAACTTGTATGCCAAACAGCATAAGAAGCAAGTAATAGGCAGAGCTAAGCGATTCTATAACGAACGCATCAGATCTAAGTTCTGCATTCCTGCCACATCCAGCCGTGAATGGTGGTGGACTATTAAACAACTCACTGGAGGAGGAGGCTCCACAAATATCCCCATCCTCAATGATGGAGGACCCCAGCACATCTGTGCAAAACACAAGGCTAAGCATTCGCAATAATCTTCAGCCAGAAGTGCCGAGTGGATGATCCATCTCAGTCTCCTCTGGTGGTCCCCAACATCACTAATGTCAGTCTTCAGCCAATACGATTCACTTCAAGAAACGGTTGAAGACACTGGGTACTATGGGCCCTGACAATATTCTGGTAATAGTACTGACTTGTGCTCCAGAACCTGCCACACCCCTAGCCAAGCGGTTCCACTACAGCCACAACGCTGGCATCTACCGGCAATATGGAAAATTGGACAGGTGTGTCCTGCACACAAGAAACAGGACAAATCCAACCCAGCCAATTACCACACTGTCAGTCTACTCTCCATCATCAGCAAAGTGATGGAAGGGGTCATCAACATGCTATCAAGCGACACTTACTCAGCAACAACCAACTCACAGACGCTCAGTTTGGGTTCCACCAGGGTCACTCAGCTCCTGACTTCATTAAAGCTTTGGTTCAAACATGGACAAAAGTGCTGAATGCCAGGGGTGAGGTGAGTGTGAATTCCCTTGCCAAGGCAGCATTTGACCAAGTATGGCATCAAGGAGCCCTAGCTAAACTGGAGACAATGAGAATCAAGGGGAAAACTCTTCGCTGGTTGGAGTCATACCTCTGTTGCCTTTTCTTACCCTTTATGTGAGCCACAAGCTGTTTCTTATATTGGCCTAATGACCACACAACCAGTATGTTAGCTCAAAAGCACAGTTTATTAAAAACACAAGACTTGTATCTCTATGCAATAATACACCTAACGACTAAGATGACCTTTACTTAACTTCGAGTGACCAGCACTGTGCGAGATAAGGCCTTTATCTGTGTCCACGTGGTCAGTTGGAAGTTGTTGGGTTCATCTCAGCTGGGCTCATCCTTCAGGAATGGTCGCGGGTCCTTGAACTTGGTTGTTCTGCTGCAGTTGGTTGCACACAGGCCGGTCCCAAGAGAGATCGATCTCTAGTGCGCAGGGCTTTTTATCCTTTGTCTCTTTTGCACCCTTTTGGGTGGTCCTTACTCCAGGTCCAATGGATCGATAAGGTTTTCAATCACCCTCATCGATCTCAGTCAATTAGGGGGCAGATACCTCGATAGCTGGGCGGGTCCCAGCTATCATTGTCCGAGGCAAGTAGCCTTTCCAAGGGGTGGGTGGCGCCGTTTAGTCTGCTACTGTTGTAACTCCTTGACTCAAACTCTATTGTCCTGGGGAAAATGGTGATCGGCTCTTAATGGATACAAGTTTCAGCCAATTCTGGTTTCTTTGCACAATACACAGAGGCTGTGTACCTGTCGGTGTCCCAAATTGACCACAATTCCCATGGTCCTTTGTAGATGGCCATTTTACATGGCTACACCTCATACAAAGGAAGATAGTTGTGGTGGTTGGTGGTCAATCATCTCAGCTCCAGGACATCACTGCAGGACTTCCTCAGGGTAGTGTCCTAGGCCCAACCACCTTCAGCTGCTTTATCAATGACCTCTGTTCCATCATAAGGTCAGAAGTGGGGATGTTTGCGGATGACTGGACAATGTTCAGCACCATTTGCGACTCCTCAGATAATGAAGCAGTCCATGTCCAAATGTAGCAAGGCCTGGACAATATCCAGGCTTGGGTTGGCAAGTGGCAAGTTACATTCGTGCCACATTGCCAGGCAATGATCATCTCCTACAAGGGAGGATCTAACCACTGCCCCTTGACATTCAATGGCATTACCATCGCTGAATCCCGCACAATCAGCATTTTGGGGATTACCATTCATCAGAAACTGAACTGGACCAGCCATATTAATACTGTGGCTACGGCGAGTAACGAATTTCATGACACCCCCCCAAAGCCTATCCACCATCTAAAAGACACAAGTCAGGAGTGTAATGGAATACTCTCCACTTGCCTGGATGTGCGCAGCTCCAAAAACACTCAAGAAGCTCAACACCATCCAGGACAAAGTCTGCTTGATTACTCCTCCTTCCACAAACATTCAAACCCTCCACCACCGACGAACAGTGACAATCGTGTGTTCTATCTACAAGATGCACTGCAGGTACTCGCCAAAGTTCCTCAGGCAGCACCTTCCAAATCCACAACCTCTACCACCTAGAAGGACAAGAACAGTAGATACCTGGGAACTCCACGACCTGGAGGTGCCCCTCCAAATCACTCACCACCCCAACTTGGAAATATATCACCGTTCCTTCACTGTCGCTGGGGCCAAATCCTGGAACTCCCTCCCTAATGGCACTGTGGGCGTACCTACACCTCAGGCACTACAGCAGTTCAAGAAGGCAGCTCACCACCACTTGCTCAAGAGCAACTAGGGGTGGCCAATAAACGTGAGCCTAACCAACAACACCCATATCATGTAATGAATTATTTAAACTTTGAAATTTGAATGATATTTAAAATTACTTCACATAATTTGCCAATAATTTTAAGCTTTTCACCATTGATGGGCATGCCTTCAGGTTTAGGGACAAAGAATTGCAGCCCCCGTCACTCTGACTCGTGCCCCCCCACCACCCCATCACCACCACCATCCCCGCCGCCCCCCCCCCCCCCCCCCCCATCTTCCAATGTGACTTGATGTCATGTATTGGTTCATAATTTTACTGTGAAGCACCTTGCGACGTTTCATTACGTTGAAGGTGTGATAAGAGGTTGTTTCCAGCATTCTTAACCACACAGTACCACAGTCTCTTATCTTAGGAGGAAAGGAGAGAAAAAAAGAATGTCTTTCTGTCTCCCCTCGCAGGAGAAGGTGGCGCATAACCGGAGAGAGAGTGGGAGAGAAGACCGGAACGAGACCACCGAACATGAGGCCCCTCTCTGCCGTAGAGCAGCTGGCAGTGGACCTTATCAGTGGACCTGGAGAGCGGGTAGTCGCCGAGGCGGAGGTCAGCATTGAGCAACCAAGTGAGATCCCGCAGCATTGCGGTTTCCCATGGCATGCGTGGTTAGACGCCTCCACCCTGACCCCCCCTCACCATCCCCTCACTACCCCCATGAACCACCCTCATCACCACCTCACCACCTCCTCACCAAACCCACGCCACCCCAATCCACGATCCAATCATGCTTCATATCTTGTGTGCTGCAGGATCACCTGGCGATAAGGCGGGCCCTTCTGGTGCCCCCGCCCCCGACCTCAAGCCAAACCAGAATCCAGCGACGAGGAGGCCAATCTGGGGATGACACTGACTTCACGTCACTGCTGTCACCATCACCCTCTACCATCCCAGAGACACTCACCTTGGTTGGGCATGTTAGTGAAGAGGCACCTGGGGGCCTATCTGGTGTGCAACATACACGTGTTGCAGAACACCAGGTGGAGGTAGGAACCCCCGACGGGGTGGATGGTAGAGGGGGCACCCTAGCTCCAGGGACTAGCTGCTGTCTGGATGGGACTCGGGCTTCTGGAAAGGGCGGTCCCATCGATAAGGAGATGTAATTGCAGAGCCAGGGACTACATGAGGGGCTGTTAGCAACCATCCAGTGCCTGCAGGTGCAGCTGGAGTTGCCCAACCGCCTGCAGGGGCAGAAGGTGGTGCCAACATTGCATGACACCCAGGCTAACACCGCATGGGGAGGGCAGCCATGGTGGAGGCCTTGGGGGCAAAAGTATCGGCCATGGTCAAGATACCGAAGGCCTGGGGCACTCTATGCGGGCGATGACCGAGGCACAGGACAGGGCAGCCCTGTCACAGGCAGCAATGTACCAGCGCCACCTGAACATTGCAGCAGCGCTCCAGAACTTGGCCCAGTAGCAATGGGTTATGACTGAGGGCGGCGGCGGCATTGCCCGGGCGTTGGTTGCCCTGTGCTAGTCCCAGAGGGAGGTGACCCAGTCACTGGGTGATATGACACAGCCCCATAGGGAGGTGCTCCAGTCCCTGTGCTCCATGGCTGCAAGCATGGAGACCCTGGACAAGACGAGATCGGACCTCCATGACTGGTAGCGTCAGATGCTGGGGAAGCCCCAGGAGTTTGCTCCAATTGCACCCCCATCCCAGGGCGTAGCCTGGGGGCCACCGGGCACCCTTAGGGAGGAGAGGTGCTGGGGCATGTGTTGGTGACTCCCGCAGTGGTGATTCTGGAACACCACAGTGCCTCTGACACCCCCTCCTCCTTTCCCTGTCGCATCCGATTGCCAGCAGGTGGAACAAGTTGGCATCACACAGCAGAGGGAGATATGCTGGAGGAGGAGGAAGAGTGGAAGGCTGACAAGGAGGATTGCCAGGAAGAACTGGGCATGGAGCCTGGGCTGGCATGGGAGGTTGTCCAATGTGTGGTCCAGGACCATACGGAACAACCTCAACACCTCCAGATTTGCCCACTGGCAGGCCTGGCAACCGGCAGCTCCTCCACCCTGTCCCACCTCTCAATCCTCTCTCCACTGCCCCCACCCCCTTCCAAGTGGAGCCCCTTCCACATAGCTGCTCACATCCTCCCTAGTCCCTCTTCCCATCACTGCATCCCACCATCCCAGCTCCCCCTCACCCCTCTGAGGATCCTACCAGCATCACTACAGGGCGTTGGCCGCGGCAGGCAGTTTTAGTTGATCTTGTCCACGGGACAGAGAATGGTGATGACTCACTGTGAGATGAGCTCTGGTGCCCCTCATCGTTTGGCAAAGCCTTCAGGATCGCATTCCATTGTTGCCCAGGTGATCCCTGCATATGAACTCACCAGTCTATCTCATGGGCCCATAGATCCTTTAGGGGTGTGGGGTCGGCAGGAGGGGTGAGGGGGGGCAGTGGGTGGGCGTTATGGAGATGGTGAGCGGTGATGGGTCACTCACTGAGGAAGCTGCCCTACAAGGCGACCTTACACGTCTGGTCCCATTTCCTGTCACCTCTGACAGTCCAAAGATGTGCAAGTTAGGTGGATTGGCCATGATAAATTGATCTTAGTGTCCAAAAAGGTTAGGTGGGGTTACTGCGTTACGGGATAGGGTGGAGGCGTGGGCTTAGGTAGGGTGCTCTTTCCATGGGCCGGTGCATACTCAGTGGGCCGAATGGCCTCCTTCTGCACTGTAAATTCTATGATAACTGTACATATTGCCCCGAGCCTTGGATGGCTTGACCCATGTCTGTGACCTTTAGATCCAGAGCTTCTACTGCGGATGCCACCTGTTCACTGATGGCCTGGGCACTATCGCCTGCACCTGAGGGTCGTTGGACTCCTCCGACTGCACCTGTGATGCTGGAACGTTGATGACACCCCAACCTATAAATCTGATATTCCTTAAAAAAAGGCACATATCATAAATTACCCCTATGCAAAGGAAGGTTAAACTAGATTATATTTGAAAATGACAACCACCTCTATATATAATTTTAATTTTTTTGCGAACATAGTGAGAGGTCAGATATGGTGGTGTTAAGGAGAGGGCTCTATCCTTTGCATTCTGTGCCAACATCAAACACTCTCAGGTCAGATATATCAACTTCTAATCAGCAGAACCCTAATGAGAAAATAAATACAATGGACATTTAAAGTTGGGCCATTCATTCCTGCTGTACAGTATTAAATAAACTGCTGTCAAGTGCCTGAATCTCCAGGAATAGTTCCCGGTCTTAAATGAGATGTGTGATTTCACTAGTTATCAGTGACCTGGAATTGCTGTGCTGAAGATTTTCAAGTGCTTGGATCAATGTGACAGTGATGTGAGCTTGGTGATAGTATCAGGAATGGCTCCAGCTTGATAGCTGTTGCCTAAATTTGCCGTTCATGGAGGCAATATTATGAAGGCCATGGAGGTGGCCATGGGGTGCAGCAAAGGGACCTCAAGAGAAGCTGCAGAATCACAAAAGAGCCAGGGGCTGAATTATGCCCTCTGTGTTAATATAGTCCACTTTACATTATACTACCCTCTCCACATCTGCACATCTGTCTTCAGCCACATTTTTCTTTCTCAGTATCCTGGTTACATTACTGGTCTTGTAATGACGAGATCCAAACTAGGAATCCAGAGTCCAAATCCCATCATGGCATTTTGCTAATTCAAATTAAGTTTAAAATATCTGGGAGTAAAAAGCTGGTGTCAGTAAAAGTGACTCTGAAGCTCATGGACTGTTATAAAAACCCAACTGGGGCGGCAAGGCGGCACAGTGGTTAGCACTGCTGCCTCACAGCCCAAAGGTCCCGGATTCAATTCCGGCCTTGGGTCACTGTCTGTGTGGAGTTTGTACATTTCTTTGTGGGTTTCCTCCAGGTGCTCTGATTCCCTCCCACAGTCCAAAGATATGCGGGTTTAGTTGGCCACAGAAGAGTCTGAATCAAGTAGGCGAAAGAAAATGATGTTTATTGTGAAAATTATGTTTATATTTGCAATATAATCAGATCCCAGCCAGGTCTGCGCTGTCGGTGCCTTACCTGGCCAACTTTATACAAAACTCAATCATGAATGTCCTCAGGCTCCCCACCCCTTAGCAGGGGAGCTCGTACTCGGTGAGACCCACGGGGAGACTGATTGCTCCAACCCTGTAGGTCCCCTGCGGGTTATAAAATGCATCCCCCCATAGTCCAAAGACGCTTCTGACGACTGCAGAGTGGGACGGTGCTGGATTCTCTTTGTCCTACACTTGTGGGGCTGGATTAGGCCGCATATATCTGGATGGCGAACACCGCTTCCATATGGAACGCGTGGTGGAGCTACTATCTGAGGCTGTTACACTGCTTCTTCCCCGTCGGAGTGTTCCAACACCTGGGTCTCCATATCGGAATCTGTATCTACGACCTCTCTCATTTCGCTGACTTGACCCTTGGGGTGATGCTCTCGCCTCTTCTGGCATTGGATTTGGTTTGACCCCAATTTTCCTCTCCCGAGGAACATTTTGTAAGATGGTCTCCTGGTCCTTATGTGATCGATGTGTTTTTTCATGATGCGACCCTGTGCCCAAACCTTATATGATACCGGACCTGCCTGGAGGACGATTGTTCCTGAGATCTATTTGGCACCGTCTGGAAAGTTGCGAACATAGACTGCGTCACCTGGTACAAACAGTCGGGTTGGCTTTTGTCTGTCTGGGCAGCATTCTTACTGCCTTGGCTGCAGTGCACTTTCCCGCTAATATCAGGGAAAGCGAGAGGAAGACGGGTTTGAAGCCTTCCGCCCATTAGCAATTCGGCCGTTGCTATCCCGTTTGCGGAATGTGGAGTGGCCCGATAGCAGAACAAGAATCTGGCCATTCTTGTTCAATTAATCACAAAGTCTGATTTTTCAACCCTCATTTGAATGTCTGTATTGTCCTTTCTGCCAGCCTGCTGGAAGTCCGGTGATGTGGGGCTGTACAGATGTGTCGCACCCCATTCACCTTCATTAAATTCCGTGAATGCCTCACTGGTAAAGGGTGTTTCATTGTCGGTCACCTCTGGGATACCGTGCGTACTGAAAGACAGGCACAATCTTTATGGTCACCCAAGGTGGTCAATGGCATTCTGTGGACATCCAACCACTTCCAGTGGGTGTCTATCAGGAGTAAGAACATCGAGCCTTGAATGGAACGGGCTTGATGTTCTTACTCCTGATAGACCACGGTCACCCTGGTCATTCCCACAGGTGAAGCGGCACTGCTGGCGGAAGCTCCTGTTGCTCCTGACAAATGCTGCACTGTTGGGCTACCGTTCTATATCTGTATACAGGCCCAGGCACGAAACAGAGCTGCAGGTGAGCATTTTCATTTTGGACTACCAGCTGCCCATTATGCAGGTTCCTCAAGATCAGGGTCTCGGCCTTTACCGGGGACGATGATGCGCAACCCCCACAAAAGAATGCTCTTTTCCATGCTAAGCTTAGATATTTTTGTTGAGAATGCCCGTAACTTGTTGGGCAGTCTTCTATGCTAACCCCAGACAGGACTATATGTCAAACATTCGAAAGGACTAGGTAGGTTTGTGTCAACTCACAGATTTGGGACTCTGAAACAGGCAACTAGTCCTTTAAATTGAACGTGGCCACTACCTTGTCAGTCGTAGGATGAGAAGGAGGGCGCGTCGGCAAAGGAAGAAGGCTTAACGCATCCGCGTTCCTGATCTGGGTACCTGGACGAGGCTCAAGTGAGTACTCATTTGCAGCCAGCAGGACGGCCCAACACTGTATCCTGGTGGAGGCGATGGGCTTGCCTTCTTTGAAAAGACCCAGCAATGGCTTGTGGTCGTGATTATTGTGAACCGTTAACCGTACACATATTCTTCATGGCGAAGACAACTGTCAGACGTTCTTTCTCAATTTGCACATAATTGCTCTCGGCCACGGCCAATATCCGGGAGGTTAGCCTCGTGGTTAGCCACGCATTGAGGTTCTACATGCAAAACTGGTCGAAGCTCTATATGGGTCATGCGCACTTACAGTTCGAATTGGACCCTGCCTTGCCTAAATATGTCACCATAAACATCCATAGAGGCCTACATGAGTAAACTGGACTGCCCTTTGGAGTGTCGTCGTCCTGTACAATTTTCCAGGGAGTAGGGGAAAACGTACTGAGGGGATTGCCACGAGTAGCAGTGTATCTGGACCGCATATTTGTCACAGGAGCAACTGAACAGGAACATCTAAATAATTTGGACCAGGCTCTTTGTTGTTTCTCAGAGACATGCATTTGGCTGCGGAGAGAAAAGTGCCTGTTCCACATGAGGGAAGTAGTACACCTGGGTTACCGAGTGGACTGTGCGGAATTACACCCAGTCGCGGAGAACGTATGGGCAATTCAACAACCTCCGACACCTGAAAACACCACGGAGTCGCATTCATTCATGGAAATGGGAATGTGCGAGGCAAGCTTTTTACGCAGAGGGTGGTGAGTGCCTGGAATGCATTGCCAGGGCAGGTTGTGGAAGCAGATACATTAACGCCGTTCAAAAGGCACCTTGACAAACACATGGATAGGAAGGGTATAGAGGGATACGGCACGAGGAAGTGCTGAGAGTTTTGGCAAAGGTTGGTATCATGACCGGTACAGGCTTGGAGGGCCATAGGGCCTGTTCCTGTACTGTATTGTTCTTTGTTATTACGGAAGGTTCATATCAGGTCTAGCGGCCATATTGGCCCACCCTACACCTCCTCTTAAAAAAGAACCAGGATTGGGCGTGGAAAAAGCAACAGCAAGAAGCACAAGTGAAAACACAATTGACTTCTTCAGGATTGTTAACGCACTATGATCATGCCAACCAACTAGACATCGCATGTGATGTATCACTATGGCATTGATGCCATTCTATCGCACCGACTGTTGACCAATAACTAGCCAGACCATTGTGGTTCCTGCAATGGCTAGTGCTTTGCCAGTGTATGCCATTAACCTTGCGTTGGTGTCCTGCAGATCTAACTGTTGCACTCCCATCCTTATCCTGGTGAAGGTTTGCTTTCCGATAACTGAAACTATAGCTCCCGTGTCAAGTTTCTTGTCTAATGGATGGCCATTAACCTACACGGTTATCTTGATGGGGCCCACTCAGGGTGCTGCCGCGCAATGCAGCTGCGTGCACTCCTCGTCTGGCTGATCCAGGTGGGAAGTACGAGCCCTCAGTTGGTGCCTGTCTCTACCAGAGCACCAGGATTGCTGGCTTACTTGTGCCTTGCACTCCCTGCGGCTCCTGTGTCCACATGCCCTACAATGCCGGGGCTTTCCCTCCACAGACTCCGGGGAAGTATTCCATCGGGATGTTTCAGTCCTAGACCAACAAACCTGGCCTCTATGGTACTTGGTCCAGGGTGGAGTTTTAGTCTTGGCAGGGAGGGAGTGCTTGCCAGGAGGGGGCGCATCCTATGCTGTTTACCTCCATCCCCTGGATTTCTTGCACTCCTCTCTCAGTGCTTTTGCAGGAAAGCAACATTTGCATGGCCTGCTGAAGGCATGATAGCAACATTTAAGATGTATCCTGATAGACAGGCTGGGAATGGAGGGATACAGATAATTTGGACAATAAGCAGTAGATCTAAATAAGAAATCTGGATCAGCGCAGGCTTGGTGGGCCGAAGGGCCTGTTCCTGTTTTTAAAAATGTTTTTTGTTCTTTGTCTAGGGATGATTCGGCTAACAGCTTCCTTTGGATAGCCATGTTATTGATACCGCAGACCAAACAGTCTTTTAAAAAAAAAAAATTTAGATACCCAATTATTTTTTTTCCAATTAAGGGGCAATTTTAGTGTGGCCAATCCACCTACGCTGCACATCTTTGAGTTGTGGGGGTGAAACCCATGCAGACACAGGGAGAATATACAAACTCCACAAGGACAGTGACCTGGGGCCAGGATTCGAACCCGGGTCTGCAGTGCCATAGGCAGCAATGCTAACCACTGTGCCACGTGCCGCCCCCGACCAAACAGTGTTGCAGCATTTCGGAAAAATAACTTCCGTATTCACAAAACCCAGCTAGTTTTCGCAGCCTTGTCAGAAACTCGGTTACGGACTCTCCTGGTGTCCTTGCTGCCGTGTTTAAATCTCTGTATTATAATGGACAGTTTAGGGTAGTTGTGTTGTGCTACTATGGTTACCAATTCTTCAAAAGTCTTAATGTCCAGAGCTGCGGGAATTGTAATACTCTTTATCACCCCATAAGTATGAGCTCCACGGGCAGTCAGTAATCTGTGATAGTGTTCGACCAGAAAAAGTAACCTATTCTGCTTACTGTGTCCAATCCTCTATGCTCACTGTTATGGGCAAGGCTTTTCAGAACCCCAAAATGTATCAAGGAGTTCAACCAACCTCTCCCTTTAATGGATTTGTTGCTTTTCTGAGCACACGGCTTTTTCCCTAGGTGTGGGATTACAATTATGGACACGTGGGTTTTTAAACACAAAGCACTTGTTTATTCCATGAACTCAACTTAACATCTTCAATAAACATTGAATCTCTTAACACCCCTCACTTCAAAGATAACTCAGAAAATATTGCAACGGTAAATAATTCCTTAAAATGTTCCTTCAAACTTCCAAGAGACTTAACACCTTTAAACAGTATCACATCAGGTTAAAGGATATATATATATTTTATGTAGAATGGCAGAGACTGTCGCAAACTGGCTTTCTACTCTTAAACTGCTCTCAGCAAAACCAGCAAGGCACTTTTTAGTTGCTCTCAGCAAATCCAAACTGCAAAACTTGCAGCTCTCTGGAAACACACAGACATTGCTTTTAAACTGAAACTAAAAACCTGCAAAATGGCTGACCTAAAGCTGAGCTCCACCCAGTCTATGACATCACTGTTTTCTTAAAGGTACATTGCTTAAACATCCATGTCTTAAAGGCACTCTCGCATGACACCTCCCCCCAAGAAAAAAAATAAACCATCAACTTCAAGATGGTTTCATTTTTCACTTTTGCACCATCCACTAAGAAATGTACACAGTAAATATACCTTTTCGTTTTTTTAAAAAACAACGCATGCAAACAGGTATAATAATATAGTCCATTTTTCTTTGCTCTTCTTCCTCCAATCAAAATCCTTCTCGATTGACAGTCTCTTTGAACAAAGTCTCTGCACGATCCATCCATTCCTCTACTCCTCGGCATTTCTCTTTAGAATCAGATACTTTAGTTCAATCTGACCACAGAGTCCCTTGCAATTCTCCAACACAGGAACATCGGTGATCACAGCTTTCAGGCAGTCAAATGCCTGTTGAAAGTCCGCTGTCCATTGAAATTTTTTAGGTTTCTTGAGCAATTCCAACAGTGGAGTAATCACGCCACAAAACCTTTGCACAACTGTTCGATCAAATTCATTCATGCTAAGAAATTGCATTACTTCCCTTTGTCTTGAAGGTACCGAAAACTCCTCAAAGAAAGTGATTCGGGCTTCTCCAAATTCACCTTCGGCTAGGTTCATCACCAAACCCGCCACCTGAAGTCGATCGAAGAACTCCTTACGATGGTTTAAAGGTTCTTTCCATGTGTGGAAGTTGTAAATAAAAGCAAATTGTCCCACTTTCTCCATGCAATCCTTCAATGGTGGGACAGGATAAGAGTTTGTTCTTGTAACTGCATTCACCTTTCTATAGGCCACACACAATCGTTGGGTACCGTCTGGTTTAGGTACCATCACTGTGGATGAGCTCCATTGGCTGCAACCCACTTCAATTATGCCATTTGTAAGCATACTCTCAATCTCTCTGTTAGCCTGTGCCAATTTTAAAGGATGAAGTCTATATGGATGTTGTTTGATAGGAACAGCATTTCACACATCTACATCATGTATAGCCATTTTAGTACTTCCCAATTTATCTCACAAACTTGCCAATGTGATATCAATAACTCTTTCAGGTCAGTTTGTTTTTCCTCTGGAAGGTAACTTAGCAATTCATCCCAATTTTTGAGAACATCCTCATTTTCCAATTTAATTTGAGGTATGTCAAATTAACAGACATCTGGATTTGGTTCGTCACTTTGAGATAGAATAATTAAAACCTCCTTTTTCCCTCCTTCCCTTTCAAAGTAGCTTTTAAGCATATTCACATGACACACTCGGTGAGTCTTCCTTCTATCTGGTGTTTTTACCACATAATTCACCTCACTTAATTTCCTTTCAATCTGATACGGTCCACAAAACCTAGCTTTTAAAGGCTCACCTACTACTGGTAACAACACTAAAACTTTATCCCCACTGGCAAAAGTACGAACTTTGGATTTCTTGTCTGCTACCCGTTTCATCACATTTTGTGCAACTTTCAAATGTTGTCTAGCCAATTCACCTGCTCTATTTAATCGTTCCCTAAAATTTGACACGTAATCCAATAGTGTAATTTCCGATTTCTCACCCACCGATTTCTCCTTAATCAATTTAAGTGGTCCTTTTACCTCATGACCAAAAATTAGGATTAAAGGATTAAATTTGGTAGACTCATTAGGTGCATCCCTAATTGCAAACAATATGAATGGAATTCCTTTATCCCAATCCTCTGGATAATCTTGACAATACGCCCTCAACATTGTCTTTAATATCTGATGCCACCTTTCTAACGCTCCCTGCGATTCTGGATGGTACGCAGTTGATTTAAATTGTTTTATTCCTAAGCTATCCATAACTTCTTTGAATAACTTTGAAGTAAAATTTGTTCTTTGATCCGACTGAATTTCTGTGGGTAGTCCATATCTAGTAAAGAATTTAAATAACTCCTCCACAATCCTTTTAGCTGTAATATTACGTACTGGAATGGCCTCTGGAAACCTAGTAGACACATCCATTACAGTCAAAAGATATTGATTCCCACTTTTTGTTTTAGGAAGCGGTCCTGCACAATTGATTAGGACCCTTGTAAAAGGTTCCTCAAATGCTGGAATAGGTATTAAGGGTGTTGGTTTTATCACTGCTTGAGGTTTCCCTATCACTTGACATTTGTGACATGATTGACAAAATTTAACTACATCTTTATGTAGTCCAGGCCAATAAAAATGTTTCTGGATTTTAGCTTGAGTTTTCCTTATTCCCAAATGACCTCCCACTGGTACCTCATGTGCAACTCGCAACACCTCCTTTCTATACCCTACCGGCAATACTACTTGAACTTCTGCCCACTTTTCATCCGCCTGCATATGTACAGGTCTCCATTTTCTCATCAAGACATCATTTTTACGGTAATAACACTCTGGTACACTCTCAGTTTCCTCCTCTGTATATGCTTTCTGATATATCCATTTTATTCCGACATCTGTAATGAGACAGGATTGATTCAGGATCTCATAGTTAGGGATCCTCTCGGAAGGAGCGATCACAATATGGTGGAATTTAAAATACAGATGGAGGGTGAGAAGGTAAAATCAAGCACTAGAGTTTTGTGCTTAAACAAAGGAGATTACAATGGGATGAGAGAAGAACTAGCTAAGGTAGACTGGGAGCAAAGACTTTATGGTGAAACAGTTGAGGAACAGTGGAGAACCTTCCAAGTGATTTTTCACAGTGCTCAGCAAAGGTTTATACCAACAAAAAGGAAGGGCGGTAAAAAGAGGGAAAATCGACCGTGGATATCTAAGGAAATAAGGGAGAGTATCAAATTGAAGGAAAAAACATACAAAGTAGCAAAGATCAGTGGGAGACTAGAGGACTGGGAAATCTTTAGGGGGCAACAGAAAGCTACTAAAAAAGCTATAAAGAAGAGTAAGATAGATTATGAGAGTAAACTTGCTCAGAATATAAAAACAGATAGTAAAAGTTTCTACAAATACATAAAACAAAAAAGAGTGGCTAAGGTAAATATTGGTCCTTTAGAGGATGAGAAGGGAGATTTAATAATGGGAGATGAGGAAATGGCTGAGGAACTGAACAGGTTTTTTGGGTCAGTCTTCACAGTGGAAGACACAAATAACATGCCAGTGACTGATGGAAATGAGGCTATGACAGGTGAGGACCTTGAGAGGATTGTTATCACCAAGGAGGTAGTGATGGGCAAGCTAATGGGGCTAAAGGTAGACAAGTCTCCTGGACCTGATGGAATGCATCCCAGAGTGCTAAAAGAGATGGCTAGGGAAATTGCAAATGCACTAGTGATAATTTACCAAAATTCACTCGACTCTGGGGTGGTCCCGGCGGATTGGAAATTAGCAAACGTGACACCACTGTTTAAAAAAGGAGGTAGGCAGAAAGCGGGTAATTATAGGCCAGTGAGCTTAACTTCGGTAGTAGGGAAGATGCTGGAATCTATCATCAAGGAAGAAATAGCGAGGCATCTGGATGGAAATTGTCCCATTGGACAGACGCAGCATGGGTTCATAAAGGGCAGGTTGTGCCTAACTAATTTAGTGGAATGTTTTGAGGACATTAACAGTGCGGTAGATAACGGGGAGCCAATGGATGTGGTATATTTGGATTTCCAGAAAGCCTTTGACAAGGTGCCACACAAAAGATTGTTGCATAAGATAAAGATGCATGGCATTAAGGGGACAGTAGTAGCATGGATAGAGGATTGGTTAATTAATAGAAAGCAAAGAGTGGGGATTAATGGGTGTTTCTCTGGTTGGCAATCAGTAGCTAGTGGTGTCCCTCAGGGATCAGTGTTGGGCCCACAACTGTTCACAATTTACATAGATGATTTGGAGTTGGGTACCAAGGGCAATGTGTCCAAGTTTGCAGACGACACTAAGATAAGTGGTAAAGCAAAAAGTGCAGAGGATACTGGAAGTCTGCAGAGGGATTTGGATAGGCTAAGTGAATGGGCTAGGGTCTGGCAGATGGAATACAATGTTGACAAATGTGAGGTTATCCATTTTGGTAGGAATAACAGCAAAAGGGATTATTATTTAAATGATAAAATATTAAAACATGCTGCTGTGCAGAGAGACCTGGGTGTGCTAGTGCATGAGTCGCAAAAAGTTGGTTTTCAGGTGCAACAGGTGATTAAGAAGGCAAATGGAATTTTGTCCTTCATTGCTAGAGGGATGGAGTTTAAGACTAGGGAGGTTCTGCTGCAATTGTATAAGGTGTTAGTGAGGCCACACCTGGAGTATTGTGTTCAGTTTTGGTCTCCTTACTTGAGAAAGGACGTACTGGCACTGGAGGGTGTGCAGAGGAGATTCACTAGGTTAATCCCAGAGCTGAAGGGGTTGGATTACGAGGAGAGGTTGAGTAGACTGGAACTGTACTCGTTGGAAATTAGAAGGATGAGGGGGGATCTTATAGAAACATATAAGATTATGAAGGGAATAGATAGGATAGATGCGGGCAGGTTGTTTCCACTGGCGGGTGAAAGCAGAACTAGGGGGCATAGCCTCAAAATAAGGGGTAGTAGATTTAGGACTGAGTTTAGGAGGAACTTCTTCACCCAAAGGGTTGTGAATCTATGGAATTCCTTGCCCAGTGAAGCAGTAGAGGCTCCTTCATTAAATGTTTTTAAGATAAAGATAGATCGTTTTTTGAAGAATAAAGGGATTAAGGGTTATGGTGTTCGGGCCAGAAAGTGGAGCTGAGTCCACAAAAGATCAGCCATGATCTCATTGAATGGTGTAGCAGGCTCGAGGGGCCAGATGGCCTACTCCTGCTCCTAGTTCTTATGTTCTTATGTTATGTTCTTATCTTTCTGTTGTAACTCTGCCAATTTTCCTGAACTAAAAATATCTGCCTCATCCTCCACCTGTTCTTGTTCTTTTTCAACAATCTGATCAAAAATCGTTTCTGATAATTGCACTTCAACTTCATCTTCACTCTTTGATTTCTCCTCGTGTCTTAACTTGTGACTTTGCGACCTTGTTACTACACAATCCTGAAAAATCCCAGGTATTCGTCCTTCAACACTTCAGTTGACTGATTTTCCAATGGCTTATCAACCACAGTAGGCATCACTCCCACCTGCGGTCCAGCTATATCATTACCCAAGATAAACTGTATTCCTGGACAAGATAGTTTATCTATTACTCCTACTACCACTTCACCACTCTTCACTGGACTTTCCAACCTTACCTTATATAATGGAACGCTACTCCTTTCACCTTGAATTCCACATATCACCACCTTTTCTGGCAACATTCTTCCCAAACTACATAATTCCTCATCTCTTACCATTAAAGATTGACTAGCCCCTGTATCTCTTAACATTGTTACTTCTTTACCTACTCCTCCTGATACACATGAGTAAACTTTACCCACACAAGTAAATTCTTTAAAGACATCTGGCACCTTCTTAACAATTACTTCTTGAACAGGCTGTACAATCATTTGCATCTCCTTCGCTTCCCTTGGGCTTTCCTTTACCACTCTAACAAACCCCACTGTTTTATCCTGTTTTACCACATCTCCCTTCCCAGTGCTTTTCTTCAACCACCAACACTGTGACTTTACATGGCCTAGTTTATTAGAGTAAAAACATCTGAAACTGTACACTCTCTTTATTGTCTCCCATCAGATCACCTTTACCTTTACCACTTGAGTATTTCTCATGTCCCCAGTTTCTATCCCTCACCGGCTGAAACTGATGTCGGAAACCAATCTTTGACTTATGAACTAATTTACAATCATCTGCCATTTCCGCTGCTAATCTCGCAGTTTTAACTCTGTTCTTCCACATGAGTTCTCACTACATCAGGAATTGAATTTTTAAACTCCTCCAAAAGTATAATTTCTCTGAGAGCTTCATACATTTGGTCTATTTTCAAAGCCCTTATTCACCTATCAAAATTACTCTGTTTGAGCCTTTCAAACTCCATGTATGTTTGACGAAATTCTTTCTTTAAATTTCTAAACCTTTGTCTGTAAGCTTCAGGCACTAGCTCATATGCACTTGAGATGGATTTCTTCACCTCCTCATACGTTCCAGATACCTCCTCCGGTAGTGATGGGGATTAACACTTCACTAGCTCTACCTACCAGCTTTGTTTGAATCAGTAACACCCACATGTCCTGTGGCCATTTCATTTGTTTAGCTACCTTCTCAAATGAAATGAAAAAGGCTTCCACTTCCTTCTCGTCAAACCTTGGCAATGCTTGGACATATTTAAATTGATTCACACCAAGCCTTCGACTATGACGCTCTTTCTCACTATCCTCATCACTATCATCCAACTGTACATTTCCCTTTACATCTGCCAATTTTAACTGATTGTCATATTTCATGGCCATTTTCTGAAGTTCAAACTACCTCTCTTTATGTTTTTGTTCTGCTAGGGCTATTCTTTCTTTTCTTCTTTCTTCTCTCTCCTTTTCTTTTTCCTCTCTCTCTCTCTTTCTCTTTTTTTCCCCTCTCTCTCTTTCTTTTTCCTCTCTCTCACTCTCGTATTCCAGCCACTTTAATTATTTTTGATGTACCATTTGTTTAATTTGCAACTGAATTTTTGCCATTTCCAATGAGTCAAACTCTATCTCAGGCAACTTTAAATGCTTAACCACCACCATAATTACCTCATCTTTTCACATTTTATCAGGTAAGGTTAACTGCAATGTTTTTGCCACATCTAACAGTCTGCGTTTCGTTTCTACCCGTAAAGTACTACGTGTGACATTCTCCACCCCCAAAACCTTCTGAGCCTCTGAAAGAGCCATTGTTCACAACACTCTCCCCACTTAAACTAAAATACCACACCAGAAAAGCAACAATCCTTCACTGTCTTTAAGTTCACAAAAGCTAATCCAATAGATAGACTTTTATCCTGGACGAGCCCCCAATTGTTATAGGCGAGGCTTTTCAGAACCCCAAAATGTATCATGGAGTTCAACCAACCTCTCCCTTTAATGTATTTGTTGCTTTTCCGAGCACACTGCTTTTTCCCTAGGTGTGGGATTACAATTATGGACACGTGGGTTTTTAAACACATAACACTGTTTATTCCATGAACTCAACTTAACATCTTAAATAAACATTGGATCTCTTAACGCCCCTTACTTCAAAGATAACTCAGAAAATATTGCAACAGTAAATAATTCCTTAAAATGTTCCTTTAAACTTCCAAGAGACTTAATACCTTTAAACAGTATCACATCAGGTTAAAGGATATATATATATTTTCGGTAGAATGGCAGAGACTGTCGCAAACTGGCTTTCTACTTTTCAACTGCTCTCAGCAAAACCAGCCAGGCACGTTTTAGCTGCTCTCAGCAAAACCAAACTGCAAAACCTGTAGCTCTCTGGAAACACACAGACACTGCTTTTAAACTGAAACTAAAAACCTGCAAAATGGCTGACCTAAAGCTGAGCACCACCCACTCTATGACATCACTGTTTTCTTAAAGGTACATTGCTTAAACATCCATGTCTTAAAGGTACTCTCACATGACACTCACATTGAACACATTCAACCTTGCGAACAAAGGTATTTTTGCGATAGAAAAGAACATTTACTCCACGGCAGTGGAAAGGAGGTGGTTGTTTGTCCAACAGTGTAGCAGAGACAACAGTAATCCAGTTTTATCCTCATCGCCAGTTTAATAGGCCACAGATGAGTCCGAATCATGTCGCTGAAAGAAAACTAAATTTTATGCGAAGTGATTATATTTACAATATGCATTAGATCCCAGCCGGGTCTGCGATGTTGGTTCCATACCTGGCCGCCTTTATATAGAACTCAGTCATGAATATCCTTGGGCTCCTCTTGCCTTTAGCAGGGGAGCTCATTCTTGGCAAGACTCAAGGAGAGACTGATTTTTCCAACCCCGTGCAGATTATAACAGTGGGTTAGGTGGATTGGCCAAGTTAAATTGCCCCTTAGTGAAGGAAAATGCAGGTTAGGTTATGGGGTTATTGAGATAGGGCAGGTTGGGTGGGGAGAGGACATGGCAGACTCCTCATTCAAAGGGTTGGTGCAGACTTAATGGGCTGAATGGCCTCCTTCTGCACTGTAAACATTCTAATGGCCTTTGGAGAAAAAAAACTGCTGTCGTTAGCTGGCTTTCGCGACTCCAGTAATGCACTGATTTAGTTGAGTTCTGTCTGCCCTTTGAAGTGGTCAAACAATCCATTCAGTTCCCAGGGTGACTTGGGATGGGCAATAAATGCTATTCAAGGAGGCATTCAATTGCAGGCCATGGAGGAGTAAGTGTCCCCAGGCACAACCTTGCTATCAACACCCAAATCCAATTAATTTCAAAAATGTCACCTCTTGAACCCACGTCTATTTGCTTATCCTCTGGGCTCATGAGTTACCAAGCGTATTTTTTGGTTAATAATTAGACCAGGTCCAAGCCCTAGAATTTTTCCCTCAAATTTCAGATCACATTTATGCAGTCAAAGGGCATAATTGAGTTTAGTTTCTGGTCTATACACAGGCACATCATTGAACCACGCTTAGCGATACTAGCAATCAAATCAGTGGATCCGCACCATGCCCTCATACAAGCCAATTTTGGGGGGGTTGGGAGGTAGTTGTGCTATTGTACAAATGCACACAGCTGCTTCTGAAATCCTCCTAATTGCAGACTGCTCTGCAGAGTAAATTAGCAGTGAAACAGTTTCAAACTATCTGACAGCTAAATATGAGTCACTGAGGAAACTGCTGCCAGTGAGGTCAAATCTCAGCAACCATTGTTCCACAGTCTACACCTGCACACTTTGAATGGTAAACATATAATAAGGCATAATTGCAGGAAAAAAATGCAGCACTCCAAATGTGCCACAGTACTTGTTTCTTCTGCTGTTGAATAGCAGATAATAAGACTGGCTTTAAGTGTGTTATTCTGTCAAGGGGACAAGTGGGTAGTGGATGCTAAATTCATAATTGCGATAACGTTGAGAGATACAGAATTATACATTTTTCTTATCTCAGAAAACTTTAGCTCTAACAAAATCGGACAATGAACCAAAAAAAATGTATAAAGCACAGCAGAGTTTAAAAATGCTTTGTTGCTAAGATTATTTCTGTAACTTTTTTTTCAATATTGTTGCATTTCTTTATTGAAATTGAATAATACATTTTTTAAGAACACATGTCTGGTGTGTTGTAGCCCATTGTGTTGAATATAAAAAATAGGTCACAAGGGAATTGTGCACTGTCATATTTTTGACATCAAATAATTATTAATAGATTGCTTCATTCGCCAGCTTGATTTAATTGGTAGAATTGTCACCTTCAATTTGGAAGAGTTCAAACTCCAAACCAGAATATAAAAATAAGACTAAGTTAATATTTCAGTGCGATTTGTTGGGAATTTTGGATATGAAATACAACCTGTTCTGGTGGATATTAAAAGATTTCATGGCACTGTTCAAAATCAAACAGGTGGATTACTATGTACCGTTTTGACATACACCGTAGACAGGAGAAATATTCTTCCCTTAGAGGGAGTGCAGCAAAGGTTGACCAGAGTGGGCAAATGGGAGTATTGTTATATGAGAAGAAATTGAGTGGGTTAGGCCTATATTCCCTAGAATTTAGGCAACTGAAAGGTGCTCTTTTGAAATATATAAAGCACTTTAGCTTTTTGACGGGTAGATGCTGAGATGGTTTCCCCCGGCTCCAATGGACACACACAATTGAAAACATATGATGAACAACTGGTTTAGCCATTCAGTGACACATTTGATTAGGGGGAGGTGGTGGAGTAGTGGCATTGTCACTGGACAATATGGAATTATGAGTGAAATGATGACCATGAAAAACACAACTGGTTCACAGGCGCCGGGGTGTGGTGGCTAGGGGATTTTTACAGTAACTTCAGTGCAGTGTTAATGTAGGCCTACTTGTGACAGCAATAAAGATTATAATGTCTACCTTTACCCGGCCTGGCCCAGATGTAACTCCAGACCCATAGCAATATAGTTGACTGTGAAATGGCCTTGCAAGTTGTATCAAACCGCTATAAAGTCAATAGGGAATAAAAGTGGACAGACCATTGATGCACTATCAATTACGACGAGACGAGAGTGGAGAGTAATCGAGGCTTTATTACGTAGAGATGTGAAGCCTCCCACAGCTACTGCTGAAATGGCTGCAATTCGGAGAGCACACACATTTATACTCCGCCTACTGGGCGGAGCCAGCAGGCAGGGATCTACCCCCGTACCTGTAGTACAGGGGACTTACCGTAATACCCTCGTATGCGGTATATACAATACAACAGTGGTGACTACCACATTCACCCCCTGTTAAAAAAGAGTCCAGCAGGGGTGGTGGAAAACTATTTACATTCAGATTGTTTAAAATTTAAGAAAAGGTTACAAATTTAGATGGTCCGGCGCCTTGATCCGTCGTTGCGAGCGCCGCAGTTCTGGTGGCGATTCAGGCGTTGGTTCGGTCGTCGGTGACTCCGGGAGCATGTCGACCTCATCTTCATCCCCGGGTGGGACCAAGGGGAGGACGGATCGTCCTGGAGCGGGGGCTGTGGTGGGGTGCACCGGGGGAGGAAGGGTGGCGCCAGGGCAAAAGGGAGGATGTGTGGGGACCCAGCTGGCGCCAGGTCCCTGAGGGAGACTGTGTCTGGCGGCCATCGGGGTACGCTACGTAGGCGTACTGCAGGTTTGCGTGGAGTAGCTGTACCCTCTCAACCAACGTGCCTTGTGTAGCCGCACGTGCTTGCGGAGGAGAATGGGTCCTGGAGCTGCCAGCCACGTTGGGAGCGAAACCCCGGAGGTGGACTTCCTGGGGAAGGCAAAGAGACGTTCATGGGGAGTTTCGTTAGTCGCAGTGCACAGGAGCGACCGAATGGAGTGAAGTGCGTCGGGGAGGACCTCCTGCCAGCGGGAGGCCAGGAGATATCTGGGCCGTAGGGCCAGCTGGACGGCCTTCTAGACTGTCCCATTCTCCCGCTCCACCTGCCCGTTTCCCCGGGGCTTGTAGCTGGTCATCCTGCTCGAGGCAATGCCCCTGTTGAGCAGGAACTGGCGCAGCTCATCGCTCATAAATGAGGATCCCTGGTCGCTGTGGACGTAGGCGGGGAAACCGAACAGAGCGAAGATGGTGTTGAGGGCTTTGTTGACGGTGGCAGATGTCATATCGGGGCATGGGACGGCGAAGGGGAATCTTGAATATTCGACGACCACATTAAGAAATTCGTGTTGCGGTCGGTGGAGGGGAGGGGCCCTTTGAAGTCCACGCTGAGGCATTCAAAGGGGCGGGAGGCCTTAACCAGGCATACACAGTCTGGCCGGTAGAAGTGCGGTTTACACTCCCTGCAGACCTGGCAGTCTCTGGTGATAGCTCTGACTTCCTCGATGGAGTAGGGCAGATTGCGGGCCTTTATGAAGTGATAAAAGCGGGTGACCCCTGGGTGACAGAGATTGTCGTGCAGGGTCCGGAGTCGGTCCACTTGTGCGCCGGCACATGTACCTCAGGATAGGGAATGGGGGGGGCTTGTTGAGCTTACCGGGGCGATACAAAATCTCGTAATTGTAGGTGGAGTGCTCGATCCTTCACCTCAAGATCTTATCATTTTTTATCTTACCCCAATGTGTGTTGTTAAACATGAAGGCAACCGACCGTTGGTCGGTGAGGAGAGTGAATCTCCTGCCGGACAGGTAATGCCACCAATGCCGCACAGCTTCAACGATAGCTTGGGCCTCTTTTTCGACAGAGGAGTGCCGAATTTCAGAGGCATGGAGGGTGCGGGAAAAGAATGCCACGGGCCTGCCTGCCTGGTTGAGGGTGGTGGCCAGAGCGACGTCTGATGCATCGCTCTCGACTTGGAAGCGGAGCATCTCGTCGACCGCGTGCATCGTGGCCTTGGCGATGTCGGCCTTGATATGGTTGAAGGCCTGGTGAGCCTCGGCCGTCAGGGGAAAACGGTGGAGTAAATGAGTGGGCGGGCCTTGTCCCACTGGATAGTTAGGGACCCACTGGGCGTAGTACGAGAAGAACCCCAGGCATCGTTTGAGGGCCTTGGGGCAGTGGGGGAGGGGGAGTTCCATGAGGGGGTGCATGCGATCGGGGTCGGGCCCTAGAACTCCGTTCTGAACCACATAGCTGAGGATGGCTAACCGGTTCGTGCTGAACACGCACTTCTCCTTGTTGTAGGTTAGGTTGAGGAGTTTGGCGGTGTGGAGGAATTTGGAAAGGTTAGCGTCGTGGTCCTGCTGGTCGTAGCCACAGATGTTGACGTTAAGCAGGTACGGGATTCCCGTTGGAAGACCGAGACCCCGTTAGTGACGCCAAAGGGAACCCTAAGGAAGTGGTAAAGGCGGCCGTCCGCTTCAAACGCGGTGTACTGACGGTCCGCCTTGCGAATGGGGAGCTGGTGGTAGGCAGATTTCAGGTCCACTGTCGCGAAGACCCGGTACTGTGCAATCTGATTGACCATATCAGATATGCGTGGGAGGGGGTACGCGTCGAGCTGCGTGTACCGATTGATGGTCTGACTGTAGTCAACGACCATCCTGTTTTTCTCCCCAGTTTTCACCACTACCACTTGGGCTCTCCAGGGGCTATTGCTGGCCTCGATAATACTTTCCTGCAGCAGCCGCTGGACCTCAGACCTGATGAAGGTCCTGTCCTGGGCGCTGTACCGTCTGCTCCTGGTGGCGACGGGTTTGCAATCCGGGGTGAGGTTCGCAAACAGGGAAGGTGGGTCGACCTTAAGGGTCGTGAGGCCGCATACAGTAAGGGGTGGTAGGGCCTGCCAAATTTCAGGGTTAGGCTCTGGAGGTTGCACTGGAAGTCCAGGCCGAGTAGCAAGGCAGCGCAGAGGTTGGGGAGGACGTAGAGCCGGAAGCCGCTGAACTCTACGCCCTGGATGGTGAGGGGGGGCGGTGCAATACCCCCGGATCGCAACGGAGTGGGATCCGGAGGCCAGGGAGATTCTCTGGTTGATGGGGTGTACCGTGAGGGAGCAGCGCTTTACCGTATCGGGGTGGATGAAGCTCTCAGTGCTCCCGGAGTCCAGAAGGCAGGATATCTTGTGCCCGCCAACCTTCACTGTCGTCGACGCGGTCGCGTGGTTGTGCGGTCGGGACTGGTTGATCGTAATGGAGGCCAGACGTGGCTGGTCGGCGGCGGTTGCAGGCGATGAGCGGCCCGATGAGATGCCCGACGAGCAGAGGTCCTGAGGCGGGGAAGATGGCGGCGCCCATGGGCTGCACGTGTCCTGAGGCAGGCAAGATCGTGGCAGCCACTGGCCGCACGTGTTGTGAGGGGAACAAGATGGCGGCGCCCGCAGGTCACACATGGGGGGTGCCGGGACAATCACGGCGACTGGGTGGGCCTGGCACACAGCAGCGAAATGTCCTTTCTTCCCGCAGGCCTTGCAGAGCGCGCTCCGTGCCGGACAGCGCTGTCGGGGGTGTTTTGACTGTCCATAGAAGTAGCACTTGGGTCCTCCAGGGTTGGTTGGCTGCCGTGCGGCGCAGGCCTGGGGTTGGCTCGGAGAGGTCGCTGATGGGGTTCACGGTGGGGTGTTCGCTGACGGGGTCCACGATGCCCAGGAGGGGTGGGCTGTGCGGTCGGGGGCATATGCCTGTATATTGTGTGAGGTGACTGTGAGCGAGAGGTTGAGGGTAGCCCCTTCTAAGAGGCGCTGATGGATGTAGGCCGACCCTATGCCCGTAACGACCGAGTCTCTAAGTAGTAGGTCAGAATGTTCAGTGGCCGAAACGGCCTGGCAATCACAGTCTCTCACCAGGACGTGCAGGGCACGCGAGAAACCTTCCACAGACTCACCGGGAAGTTTGTGCCGCGTGGACAGGAGCCTGGCGTAGATTTTGTTAGTCTACTGAGTGTAGTTCTCCTTCAGTAGCGCCATGGCCTCAGCGTAGGTCGGTGCGTCCCGGATGAGGGGAAAGATATCGGAGCTCAGCCGCGTGTAAGGGATCTGGAGTTTCTGTGCCTCTGAGGGTGGTTCTGTCGCAGATCCAATGGATGCTTCAAAACAAGCTAGCCAATGTGCGAAGGCCGACTTGGCGTTGCAGCTGCAGGCGATCAGGCTTGATGTGGAGATCCATCGTTATAAAATCTCTGTGTAATTAATTGATGCACTATCAATTACGACGAGAGTAGAGAGTAATCGAGGCTTTATTACGCAGAGATGTGGAGCCTCCCGCAGCTGCTGCCGAAATGGCTGCAGCTCGGAGAGCACACACATTTATACTCCGCCTGCTGGGCGGAGCCAGCAGGCAGGGATCTACCCCTGTACCTGTAGTACAGGGGCTTTACCGTAATACCCTTGTATGCAGTATATACAATACAACAGTGGTGACTACCACAACCATCCAATGTCAACTAAGACACCATAAACGATCAATGGCAAACCGACCCCTGTCAACCCTGCAAAGTTTGTGAGTTTATGCCAAAATTGGAAGAGCTGACTCATAGACTAGTCAGGAAACAGCCTGACACAGTCATACTCACAGAATCATACCTTACAGACAATGTCCCAGATATCACCATGAGATATTCCCCTCCCTTATACACACACTCCTTGTCAACAATCCGTATCTGTTAATTCCCTTTGCTCCCACAGAAACCCTGGCCTGGATTCTCCGTTCCTGAGTCTAAGTGCCGGTGCCAACAGAGGATCTGTGGAGTTCCACGTCAGAGAACCTGGCGCCAAACCCGCACCGATTCTGCTACCGGTGAGGGGCTAGCACCGTTGCCGCGTGGAATAGCAGCAATACACATGAAAAATGGTGCGGGAATTGCTGGCTCCGTGATGGACACTCGCAGGGCAGACAAACTGCAGCCACCCTTAAACTATACACCCCCCCACACACACGCACCCCTGATCGCAGCCGAAAAGATGGGACTAGTTGTGCTGGAGCGCCCATACAGCTGATGGGTCGGCTGGGGCCAGAGGGCACACAGGGGGTGCCCCAGGAGGGTCACCTATATGACCCAGAGCACCAAGCTGAGAGCGGCGTATCAGGGGCATGGGCAGCCGCATGGCTGCCCTGCCAGCTGCGGTAATGGTGTTGCGTACCCGTCCACACCCACCCCACAGCCCACCTCCTGGCCACCCCCATTTCTCCCCCCAGCCCTGGCAGAAGTCCCCGGGCACAACTGTCTGCGAAGCATGCCAATGCTGGAAACTGTCCGCAT
Source organism: Scyliorhinus torazame (assembly GCF_047496885.1). Lineage (NCBI taxonomy): Eukaryota > Metazoa > Chordata > Chondrichthyes > Carcharhiniformes > Scyliorhinidae > Scyliorhinus > Scyliorhinus torazame. The sequence goes on along the minus strand of NC_092712.1, from coordinate 166,487,803 downwards.
GCCTTCCCTCATCTCAGCAGCCAACACGCCTGGTTCACAATTGTTGAGAGCTGTCAGGAACTCGGTCCATCGGTGGCGAAGCATCATGGATGGGCCAACTAATGAGATGCGAATCAATAATGCCATTTTCAAGGAGACAGAGCATCGCGATTCGGTGTCAAACCGCCGCCTGCATGATTTCGGCGTCGGCCAACAGAGAATCCCGCCCCCGTGTGATATTTTGCTTCCTCACACCCAAATCCGAACAGATATTCTCCCTCTTTCACACACAGACACTGCCTGATATTACCCTCTCTCACAGGCATTCCGTCTGAATATTTCTCTCCCTCATACACACAAATCCTGTCTGGTCGGCCATCGCTCTCGCAAATATGAAAACTGGAGGACCAGCACCTCATCTTCTGATTAGGCAAGTTACAGCCTTCTGGACTTAACATTGAGTTCAACAACTTCAGACTGTGAACTCTCTCCTCTACCTTCTCCCCATTTCAATTCCTATAAATTCATTTTTATTTCTCCCATCCATCCATTTTCCCCTCACCATTGTAACCCCTCCCCCACCCTACCCCACTAAGGTCACCTGTTCCCTGTTCCTAGTTGTCCTTTGACACACTGCTCACCTTTGTTTTGCCATTAACACATTTTAATCTCTTAGTGTGCCACTATCAGCACCCTTCTTTGCCTTGATCACCACCGTTTATATTCCCTTTGTCTTTCTGACCACATCTTTGTCAATCTCCACCACGGTAGCATAGTGGTTAGCACAGTTGCTTCACAGCTCCAGGGTCCCAGGTTCGATTCCCGTCTTGGGTCATTGTCTGTGCGGAGTCTGCACGTTCTCCTTGTGCCTGCGTGGGTTTCCTCCCACAGTCCAAAAGATGTGCAGGTTAGGTGGATTGGCCATGCTAAATTGCTCTTAGTGTCAACAAAAGGTTGGCTGGGGTTACAGGGCTAGGTTAGAAGTGTGGCTTTAAGTGCAGACTCGATGGGCCGAATGATTCTATCACAGAGCCCTCTATACAGCCCCACTGCTCTACGCTTCCCCCCACCCCCAAAACAATACAAATCAGAACCTATTTCCAGTCCTCTCTGAATTTTATAAATTATTATTGGGTGGTAAATATTGCGATGGTCAGGAAGTGGGTAGTGGGGGAGGGGTCGGTGTGGGAGCGGCTGGAGGCAGCATCATGTAAAGACACTGTTTGGGGGCACTGTTAACGGCACCTCTGCCACTCTCGCCGGTCAGGTACTCCACAAGCCCGGTAGTAGTGGCAGCCCTGAGGGTGTGGGGACAGTGGAGGCAGCAAATGGGATTAGAGGGGGCGTCGGTGTGGGCACCGAGATGTCATAACCACCGGAGCTGGATGGGGGTTTCGGGGGTGGCAGCGGGCAGGGATTGAGAGATTTGGAGATCTGTTTATTGATGAGGGCTTCCCGAGCTTGGAGGAGCTGGGGGAGGAGTTTGAGCTACCAGGTGGGAATAGGTTCCAGTATCTGCAAGTGAGGGATTTTGTGCAGAGGCAGGTTTCAACCTTCCAGCACCTGCCGCATCGGGGACTGCAGGTTAAAGTGGTGTCGAGAACAGGAGTAGGAGAGGGGAAGGCTTCAGAGATCTACAAGGAACTGATGGAGTGGGAGCTCCAATAGGGGAGGTGAAGAGTAAATGGGAAGAAGAGCTGGGAGAGGTTTGTCGGCTGGATTATGAGAGGAAGCCCTGAGGCAAGTCAATGCATCCTCGTCGTGTGCCAGGCTCAGCCTGATACAGTTTAAGGTGGTCCACAGGGCCCACATGACGGTGTCTCTTTGAGGGGGTGGAGGATAGGTGTGGTCGCTGTGCGGGGGGGTGGGGGGGGGACCTGAGAACCATGTCCATATGTTTTGGGCATGTCTGGGTGTGATGAATGGTTACTGTATTACTGTACCCTTATCATCATGTACGGTGATGTCCTCTTTAAGACCGAGCTTGAAACCCTCCGGCTCCGCCCACCTGGGAGTCATATATATGGGCCGCCTTGTGGGCGGCACCCAGTTAGCACCAGTTAGCACCCGTCTCGGCACCAGGCTAGTTCTTAGCTTATTAAAGCCTTCTTTACCGTTTACTCACTAAGCGTCATTATTGAGGGTACAACAATTTAATAAGCTAAACTACATCAGGATGGACGCAGGCCTAAAACCAGAGAAGCTCAATCTGTAAGCATGGACACCGGAGGCAAAATACATTTTTAAATACTGGCTCCGATGTTTCGAGGCCTACCTGGACTCCTCAGAGACTCCCATCCTGGGGCCACGCAAGCTGCGCCTACTCCATGCCCACGTGAGTCACAGAATTCCCGCCACGCTCGAAAAGGTGACTACATATGAATAGGCGGTCGAGTTACTCCGCAAGCGGTTCGTCAAACCCATCAACGAGGTACATGCCAGGCACCTGCCGGCAGCGCTCGGGGGAATTGCTAGACGAATTTGTAGAAAAGCTCACGGCATTCGCCAGTGACTGTGACCATCAGGATGTGACAGGGGAAACCCATATGAACCTACACATCAGAGACGCGTCGTGTCCAGCATCCGCTTGACCTACATCCGGCAGCGGCTACTCGAAAACGGGGCAAAGGACCTCCAGGACATGCTAATGCTCGCCTCCTCGCTGGAGGTGGCCTGACATAATGTGGGCATGTACCCCGCGGACTCTGCAAGTCCCCCTCGGACTTCCTCAGACTCAACCACGTTATGGGTCTGCGCTGCGCGGCAACCCGCTCAGACTGGGGGCACACCGTGCTACTTCTGCGGGCAGGGCCAGCATCCATGCCTATGCTGCCCAGCCCGCTCCGCTATCTGCAGCGACTGCGGGAAGATGGGGCATTTTGCGAGGGTCTGCCTGGCCAGGCCCAGGGGCCAGAAACACAAAGAACAGCGGGCCCGAAAATCAGGCTCACAGGCCCGCAGGCCTCGCAATGCGGCTGCGCATCGACCCGACACGCCCCCTTCTTACGCGTCATCCGCCTCGTGCGAATCATGGGAGCGGCCATCTTGTCGGCGGCCATCTTCTCGACCCGACACGTGCGATCGATGGCGGCGGCCATTTTACGAGTCCGACTCAGCGGAGGACTCGGACTACCCGCGATTGGGAGCAGTCACCCTCGACCAAACTCGGCCAAAACATCTGCAGAATTCGAGGATGAAGGTCCAAGTCAACGGGCGCGACACTTCATGCCTCTTCGTCTCCGGGAGCACGGAGAGCTTTATTCATCCAGAAACGAAAAGGCGCTGCTCCTTGCGCACCCATCCCGCATCCCAAACCATAGCCCTCGCATCCAGGTTCCACTCGGTACAAATCAAGGGGTACTGTATCGCGAATCTCTCGATCCAGGGCGCCGAATACGCCCGTTTCAAACTTTATATCCTTCCCCACCTCTGCCCCCCCCCCTACTGCTCGGACTGGATTTCCAGTGCAGCCACCGAAGCCTGACACTGAAGTTCGGTGGACCCTTGCTCCCCCTCACGGTATGCAGCCTTGCGACACTGAAAGTCGCACCCCCTCTCTCTTCGCGAACCTCACTCCCGACTGTAAGCCCGTCGCCACCAGGAGCCGGCGGTACAGTGCCCATGAGATGACTTTTATCAAGTCAGAGGTCCAGCGTTTACTGGGAGAGGGGGTCATTGAGGCTAGCAACTGCCCCTGGAGAGCACAAGTGGTGGTAGTCCGGTCTGGGGAAAAGAAACGGATGGTCGTGGATTATAGCCAGACCATAAACCGCTTCACGCAGCTCGATGTGTACCCCCTTCCTCGCATAGCAGAAATGGTAAATCGGATCGCCCAATACCGAGTATTTTCCACGGTCAATCTCAAATCCTCCTACCATCAGCACCCAATCCGACCAAAAGACCGCCCCTATACTGCCTTCGAAGCAGTCGGCCGGCTCTTTCACTTCCTCAGGGTCCCCTTCGGCGTCACAAATGGGGTCTCCGTCTTCCAACGGGCGATGGACCAAATTATGGACCAGTACGGCTTGCGGGCTACTTACCCGTACTTGGACAATGTCACCATCTGCGGCCATGACCAGCAAGACCATGACGCGAACCTTGAAAAGTTCCTCCAGACCACCCGAGCCCTCAACCTGACCTATAATGAGGAAAAATGCGTTTTCCACACAACCCGGCTGGCCATCCTCGGCTATGTCGTGGAAAACGGGGTCCGAGGTCCCGACCCCGACCACATGCACCCCCTAAAGGAACTCCACCTTCCCCACAGTCTCAAGGCCCTCAAACGGTGCTTGGGGCTCTTCTCCTATTACGCCCAGTGGATCCCCAAATATGCGGACAAAGCCCGCCCACTCATTAAGACCACGATATTTCCCCCGTCTGCTGAGGCTCGATTGGCTTTCATCCGCATCAAGGCCGCTATGCACGCGGTGGATGAAACTATCCCCTTCCAGGTAGAGAGCGATACATCAGACATCGCCCTGGCTGCTACCCTCAACCAGGCAGGCAGACCAGTATCGTTCTTCTCCCGGACCCTCACCACCTCCGAGATTCGGCACTCTGCAGTCGAGAAGGAGGCACAAGCCATTGTGGAGGCTGTACGGCACTGGAGGCACTACCTAGCCAGTAGGTGGTTCACCCTCGTCACCGACCAACGGTCGGTCGCCTTTATGTTCGATAACGCACAACGGGGCAAAATAAAAAACGATAAAATTTTGAGGTGGAGGATCGAACTCTCCACCTACACGTACGATATCAAGTATCGTCCAGGGGAGCTCAACGAGCCCCCAGATGCCCTGTCCCATGGCATGTGCGCCAATGCGCAGGAGGACCGCCTGCAAGCCATCCACAATGACCTCAGCCACCCGGGGGTTACCCAGCTCGTCCACTTTATCAAGTCCCGCAACCTACCTTACTCAACCAAGGAGGTCAAGGCCATGACCAGGGCCTGCCAGATCTGTGCGGAGTGCAAACCGCACTTCGACCGGCCAGACAAGGCTCGGCTCGTGAAGGCCTCGGGGCCCTTTGAGCGACTAAGCATGGGCTTCAAGGGCCCCCTCCCGTCCACCAACCGCAATGCCTATATCCTGATTCCCAATCCCCATTCCCTGCCCCAACATGACCTCTGCCACCGTGATAAAGGCACTGCACAGCATCTTCACCCTATTCGGTTTCCCCGCTTATATCCACAGCGACCGGAGTACATCGTTCATGAGCGATGAACTGCGTCAGTATCTGCTCAGCAAAGGCATCGCCTCGAGCAGAACGACCAGTTATAACCCGCGGGGAAACGGGCAGGTGGAGAGGGAGAACGCGACAGTTTGGAAGGCTGTCCTTCTGGCCCTACGGTCGAGAGGTCTCCCAACCACCCGCTGGCAGGAGATCCTGCCCGATGCCCTACACTTCATTAGGTCGCTCCTCTGCACGGCCACGAATGAGACCCCTTACAACCGATTGTTTGTCTTCCCCAGGAAGTCTACCTCCGGGGTCTCGCTTCCACCTTGGCTGACGGCTCCATGACCTGTTCTTCTCCGGAGGCACGCGAAGAGCCATAAAATGGGCCCCCTGGTCGAGAAGGTCTGATTACTACACGCAAACCCAGTTACGCCTACGTCGAGTACCCCGACAGTAGGCAAGATACGGTTTCCCTCCGGGATCTGGCACCCGCTACAACACCCCCCTCCCGGCCCCACTCTCTGTTGGTGGGCACCCACTAGCGCCCCCCCCCCTCTACACACCCCGCCGGCACCGGCACTGCTACCCCCAGCCCCAACTATCCCCCCTGCGCCCCGATCCCCTACCCGGACCAAGGCTCCGACCACCGTGCTCCCGGATGTACCCTCAACTAAGACGACCGGGACCGCCACCGCCCGTGCTGAGTAGGTCGATATGGACGATCAGGCCGCCGAGACGAATGGACTTATGATGGCGCTTCACCCCCGCCGGACTTTTTTTTAAAACAGGGGGTGAATACGATTAATGATTACTGTATTACTGTACCCTTTTCATCGTGTAAGGTGATGTCCCCTTTACGACCGGGCTTGGAACCCTGGGGACTCTCTAAGCGTCGTTATTGAGCGTACAACACTGGGGCTTCGGGCAGGGGTTTACTGACGCAATGTCAGAAGTTTTAAAGGTGAGGGTTTTGTCACTGGGGTGGGGGGGGGGGGCGGGGGGTGTTGGTTATATTGTTTTGTTCTTGGTGAAACCTGATGTTTAAAATTATTAAAATTATAAATGCCTCAATAAAAGCATTTCTAAAAAAAAGTTTTTCTTCACATCCCCTCTAAACCTCCTGCCCATTGCCTTAAATCTATGCCCGCTGGTCATTGACACCGCCACCAAGGGGAAGTTTGTTCATGTCTACTCTATCTTTGCCCCTCATAATTTTATACATCTCAATCATGTCGCCCCTCAGTCTCCTCTGCTCCAAGGAAAACAATAAAAGTTTATCCAATCTCGCTTCATAACTAACACTCTCCAGCCCAGGCAACATCCTGATAAATCTCCTCTGCACCTTTTCCAGTGCTATCACATCCCTCTGTAATGTGGATTCCAGAACTGCACACCATACCCTAGCTGTGGCCTAACCAACGTTTTACACCATCCCAGCATAGCCTGCCTGATCTTAAACTTTATGCCTCGGCTAATAAAGGCAAGTATACCACATGCCTTCTTAACCATTGTACCCACCTGCTCTGTAACCTGAAGGGATGGTGTGCATGCACACCAAGGCCCCTCTGGTCCTTGGTGCTTCCCAGGGTCCTGTCATTTATTCCCTTGTGCATCACCTCACACTTATCTGGGTTGAATTCCATGTGCCACTGATCAGCCCATTTGACCAGCCCGTCTATATCCTCCTGTAATCTAAGGCTATCCTCCTCACTATTTACCACCCCACCAATTTTCATGTCATCCTCAAACACTCTGATCAACCCTCCTACATTCATATCTAAATAATTTATGTTAACCACAAACAGTAAGGGCCCAACTCTGATTCCCGTGGGACCTCAGTGGGCACAGGCTTCCAGTCAGAAAAACATCCCTCGACCATCACTCTCTGCTTCCTGCCAATTTTGAATCCAATTTGCCAAATTTTCTTGGATCCCATCGGCTTTTACCTTCACCATCAGTCTCCCTTATCAAAAGCCTTGCTGAAGTCCTAGTTAAATGCATTTCCCTCATCTACACATCTGGTCACCTCTTCAAAAAACTCAATCAAGTTGGTCAGACATTACTTCCCTTTAACAAAACCATACTGACTGTTCTTGCATAATCCCTGCCTTTCCAAATGCAGATTAATTCAGACTCTCAAAATTGCTTTGAATAGTTTCCCTACCATTGAGGTTAGACTGACTGGCCTGTAGTTTCCCAGTTTATCCCTTCATCCCTTTTTGAATTATGGTACCACATTGGCTATCCTCCAGTCCTCTGGCACCTCTCTTCTGGCCAGAGAGGAATTGAAAATTATTGCCAGCACCCCTGCTATTTCCTCCCTTGCCTCACTCAGCAGCCTGAGATACATTTCATCTGGCCCTGGAGATTTGTCTACTTTACGCCTGCCAGACCACCCAGAACCTCCTCTCTGTCTATGTCCCACTGTTCTGTCACAGATTTGCCTAAAAATGTCAACTCCCAGTCCACTTTGGCCAATCATCTCTTTAATTTTATTCCAGTCCTCCCTGATTCCTATACCCACACTGTCCCTCTCACGAGTGAACACTGACACAAAGTATTCATGTAGAACCCTACCTACATCCTCCGGCTCCAGACACTAATTGCCACTGTGGTCCTTAATGGGCCCTACTCTTTCCATAGTTATTCTTTTACCCTCAATGTACTTGTAAAATAACTTAGGATTTTCCTTTATTTTACCTGACGATATCCTTTCATATCCCCTTTTCGCTCTCCTAATTTCCTTTTTAAGTTCCCTCTTGCATATTTTGTACACCTCTAGAGCTTCTGCTATTTTGAGCCCTCAATGTCTGCGATAAGCCTCCTTTTTTCTCCTTAACCAATGTTGTATATACTTCGATATCCAGGGTTCACTGGATTTGTTGGTCCCACCCTTTTCTTGATTGTTGGCCCGGTATTCTCCTTATTTCCTTCTTGAATGCATCTTACTGTTCTGTCACAGATTTACCTAGAAGTGTCTGCTCCCAGTCTACTCTGGCCAATCATATCTGATCTTATTAAAATAATCATCTTTATTATTGTCACAAGTAGGCTTACATTAGCACTGCAATGAAATTACTGTGAAAATCCCCCAGTCGCCACACTCCGGCGCCCGTCCGGGTACACAGAGGGAGAATTCAGAATGTCCAATTCACCTAACAAGCACGTCTTTCGGGATTGGAGAAGGAAACCAGAGCACCCGGAGGAAACCCACGCAGACATGAAAGAACGTGCAGACTCCACACAAACAGTGACCCAAGCCGGATTTGAACCCGGGTCCCTGACGCTGTGAAGCAACAGTATTAAAATCGGTCTTCTCAAAGTTTAGAACTTTGATCTCAGGCGCATCGTTGTCCTTTTCCATAACAATCTTGAATCTAATGGAGTTATGATCATTGTCTGCAAAATGCTCCCCCACTGATACATCAACCATCTGCCCAGCTTCGTTGCCGAAAATTAAGTCCAGGACCGTCCTCTCTCTTCTAAGGTCCTTCTCCATACTGGCTTAAGAAGCTCTCCTGGATGCATGTTACGAATTCCGCTCCCTCTAAACCTTTCACACTTTGGCTTCCCCAGTTAATATTGGGGAAGTTGAAATCCCCCACTATCACTGCCCTATTACTTTTAAACTTCTCTGAAATCTGCATACATATCAGCTCTTCTATTTCTCTTGGACTGTTTGAGGGCCTTTAGTACACTCCCACCAATGTGATTGCTAATTTTTGGTTTTTAAGTTGAACTCATATGGCCTCGGTTGAAGAGCCTTCTAAGATGTCGTCCCTCCTTACTGCGGTAATTGATTCCCTGATCAAAATTGTGACATCTCCTCCTCATTTACCTCCTTCCCTATCTCACCAGAAGATTCTGTATCCTGGAATATTAAGCCCCTTTCTCAATCATGTATCAGTGACAGCATGAACATCATACCCTCATGTTTTAATTGTGCCCTCAATTCATCTGCTTTGTTTGTCAGACTCCTCCCATTAAAACAAATGTCATCCAGTCTTGTCAAACTCCCTTGAGACTTCACTGGTCTAGAAATTCTATGCCTTCCTGACTCACTTGATGTCTCCTCTAATTTTGGCTGTGCAGCTACCCCTGCTGAACCTTCTCTCAGTACCCCCCAGGCCCAGGCCAAATTAGTTTAAACCCTCCCCAACAGCACTAGCAACCCTCCCTGCAAGGACACTGGTCCTATTTTCATTCTGGTGCAACCTGTCCACCGTGTACAGGTCCCATCATCCTCAAAAATGGCCCCAATGTCCCAGAAATCTAAAGCCCTCTCTACTTTTTAAAAAATTTAGAGTGCCCAATTTTTTTTTTCCCATTAAGGGGAAATTTAGCATGGCCAATCCACCTACCCTGCACATCTTTGGGTTGTGGGAGTGAGACCCACGCAAACACGGTCAGGATGTGCAAACTCCACACAGTGACCCAGGACCGGAATTTGAACCCGGGTCCTCAGCGCCGTCAGGCAGCAGTGTTAACCGTAGCGCCACCGTGCCGCCCTTAAAGCCTTCCCTCCTGCGCCACTTCTCCAGCCACACATTCCTCTGGACTAACCTCCTATTTCTATCCTCACTAGCACATGGCACCGGGAATAATCCAGAGATTACTAACTTCTGGGTCCTGATTTTTATTCTACTCCCTAGCTCCCTAACAGTACCTCTGAGGTTCTTTCAGTACCTCATCCCTTTTTCTGCATATATCGTTGGTACCAATGTGTATCACCATATCTGTCTGTTTGTCCTCCCCCTTCAGAATGCCCTACAACCATTCAGTGATACTCCTGAGCCTAAAAGCAGGGAGGCAACGTAACATCCCAGAGCCTCTTTTGCAGCCACAGAAATGGCTGTCTGTTCACCTTACAATTGAATACCACTATAGCACTGCCATTCTTCCCCCTCCCCTCTTGTGCAGCAGACCCACCCAAGGTGCCCTGAAGTTGGCTGCCACTGCTTTCCCCTACACAGTCATCTCCCCTAACAGTATCCAAAACGGTATATCTGCTAGAAAGGAGGATGGGCACAGGGGGCTCCTGCACTACCTGCCTTCCTCTACTCTTCCTGGTGGTCATCCATGCCCTCTCTGCCTGTTCAATCCTCACCTGCGGTGTGACCACCTCACTGAACGTGCTATCCACGACCTGCTTAGCGTCGTGGATGCTCCACAGTGAATCCACCCTCAGTTCCAGCTCAGAAATGCGATTAGCCAGTAGTTGCAGTTGGACACACCTCCTGCATATGTGGCCACCAGGGACAACTGGGGCTTCCACGATTTGCCACATTGCACAGGAGGAGCATATCGCGGGTGCAAGCTCTCCTGCCATGACTACTCCTAAGCCCCTTATTTACTCCCTTTTAAGAAAACTTAAGCTATAGAAGAATACTATTTACTTACCTGCCTTCAGCTACTCTTACTTCCCTTACCCTACTTTGTTAGGTAACTAAGTGAACCCTACCATTGACCCTTTGAGGCAAACTTTATTTTCTCGAGACTGAGAAACCCAGCCATGTCAGTAACCCAGGTCTCTACACTCGGGGGCTTCGAGTCCCTCCACATTAATAAGATCCGTCTCTGGGCTACCAGGCATGGCAAAGGCCAAAACTTCAGCCTCTTTTGCCCCCTGAACTCCCGGCTCTTCCGACACTCCAAAGATCGCTACCGCCGGACTCAGCACCACCCGTGTTTTTAGTACTGTGGACATTGCCTCAGCAAAACCCTGCCAAAATCCTCTAAGCTTCGGGCATGCCCAATACATGTGGACATGATTTGCTGGGCTTCCCGCGCACCTCGCACACCTGTCCGATACCCTGAAAAACTTGCTCATCCTAGCCACTGTCATGTGTGCCCGGTGGACTACTTAAATTGTATCAGGCTAAGCCTGGAACATGATGAGGAGGTATTAACCCTGCGTAGGGCATCCGCCCATAGACCCACCTCAATCTCTCCTCCTAGCTCGTCCTCCCACTTGCCCTTAAGCTCCTCCACCGGAGTTTCCACCGTTTCCTAAAGCTCCTGTTAAATATCCGATACCTTCCCCTCTCGCACCCACGTACTGGAAACTACTCTGTCCTGTATCCCCCGTAGCGGCAGCAGCGGAAAGGCCGGAACCTGCTTTCTCAAGAAGGCTCACACCTGCAAATACCTAAACCCATTCCCTGTTGGCAATTCAAATTTATCCTCCAAGGTTTTCAAGCTGGTGAAGCTCCCGTCTATAAATAGATCCCCCATCCTTCTAATTCCTGCCCTTTGCCATCCCCGGAACCCACTGTCCAGCCTACCCGGTACAAACCGATGGTTATTATAAATCGGGGTCCAAACAGATGCTCCCTCCATTCTCTTATACCTCCTCCACCGCCCCCAGATTCTCACAGCCGCCGTGACCACTGGACTTGTGGAGTATCGGGCAGGCGAGAACGGAAGAGGTGCCGTTATCAGTGCTCCCAAACATGTGTCTTTACATGACGCCGCCTCCATCCGCTCCCACACCGACCCCCCCTACTAGTTACTTCCTAATCATGGCTATATTAGCCGCCCAGTAGTAGTTGCAGAAGTTCGGCAGCACAGCCCACCCTTCCCCCGACTGTGCTCCAGCCACAAAGCCTGAAATAACCTTATTCACCCGCTTGAAAAAGGCCTTGGGGATGAAGATGGGGAGGCACTGAAAGACAAACAGAAATCTGGGGAGGACCATCATTTTCACGGTCTGTACCCTCCCCGCCAGTGATAGCGGGAGCATGTCCCAACTCTTAAAGCCCCCTTTCATTTGCTAAACAAGCTGGGATAGGTTTAACTTGTGCAGTGCCTCCTGTTCCTGGGCCACCTGGATTCCCAGCTACCGAAAGCTCTTTCCTCCCATTCTAAGCGGCAGCTCTCCCAGTCCCTTCTCCTGTCCTCTTGCCTGGATCGCAAACATCCCGCTTTTCCCCATGTTCAATTGCCAAATTCCCTCAGGATTCGCATTACTTCCCCCATCCCCTCCAACGGGTCTGAAATATACAAGAGCAAGTCATCTGTGTAAAGCGAGACCCAGTGCTCCACCTCCTCCCAAACCAGCACATCCCAGTTCGTAGAGGCTCTTAACGCCATGGCCAATGGCTTTATGGCCAGAGCAAACAGTAATGGGAAGAGGGGGCACCCGTGCCTCGTCCCTCGGTGTAGTTTAAAATACCCCGACCTCAGCCGGTTCGTACGCACACTCGCTACTGGTGTCTGATAGAGCAACCGCACCCAGTCAATAAAGCCCTCACCAAACCCAAACCTTCCCAGCGCCTCCCACAGGTAATTCCACTCCACCCGATCAAAAGTCTTCTCCGCATCCGTCGCTAACACCACCTCCACCTCCTCTCCTTCTGAGGGCATCATAATAACATTTGAAAGCCTTTGAACATTGGCCTTGAGTTGCCTGCCTTTTGCAAATCCTGTCTGGTCTTCCCCTATCACCCCCGGGACACAGTCCTCTATCCTTGTGGCCAATATCTTAGCCAGCAGTTTGGCGTCCACATTCAGTAGAGAAATTGGCCTGTATGACCCGCATTGCTCCGGATCCTTCTCCCGTTTCAGGATCAATGAAATTGTGGCCTGCAACATTGTTAGGGGGAGGACTCTCTTCTCTCTTGCTTCATTAAATGTCCTCACCAGCAGTGGGCTCAATATCTCTGAAAACCTCTTATAGAATTCCACCGGGTAGCCGTCAGGCCCGAGGCCTTGCCTGACTGCATGCCCTCCAGCCCCTTGATTATTTCCTCAATCTCAATTGGGGCTCCCAGCCCCTCCACCAGATCCTCATCTACCCTCGGAAACCTCAACTGATCCAAAAACTGCCTCATCCCCTCCACCCCAGCCGGGGGTTCCGACTCATATAATTTACGATAAAAGTCCCTTTTTTTTTTAATTTTTAAAAATTCTCCTCCTTTTTCATATTTTCTCCCACATTTACATCCATCAACAATAAACAATAATCAGCAAGATATGTCAATCCCCATAATAACAACGATCCCATCTACCCACCAACCCCCAAACCTCAACCCGCATGTTTACATAAACAAATGACAAAAATAAATCAGGGATTACCCGTAGTCACCCTTAATCTTACCCCCCCCCCCCCCCCCCCCCGCCCCCCCAACCTCAGGTCTCCAGCTCCTCCCGTCCACTGCCTCTTGTAAAACTCCTCCACCCAACCTCGGTTCCTTCCCCCCCAACTTTCAACCCCGGCTAGACCACTCGGACCCTGTTCTGCCAGGCTCCGATGGCCGCAGCCCCTCCCCCACCTCACTCCCGTTCACTGGCCGGCACAAACCGGCCAGCGCGGAGGCCCCCGCCCGGGTCCCTTTCCCACTTGCCCGGCCCTAGGAAAGCCCAAAGATCCCCTTTTTAAAAAAAATATATTTTATTAAATTTTTCAAACAAAAATATTTCCGTTTTTACAACTCAACAAGAGATTATACATTAACTGGTAGATAACATTATTTAAATAATATAGTGAACTTACAACAAAAACTAAAAAGAAAAAACAAATAGCAAAAACACAGAATAGTGCTCCCCCCCCCCCCCCCCCCACCCCCCGCCCGGGTTGCTGCTGCTGTCATTTCTATCTTTTCATTATCATTCCACGAGATAGTCAAGGAACGGTTGCCACCGCCTGGAGAACCCCTGAGCCGATCCTCTCAACACAAATTTTATTCGTTCCAATCCTATGAACCCTGCCATGTCGTTTATCCAGGCCTCCACGCCCGGGGGTTTCGCTTCCTTCCACATGAGTAGAATCCTACGTCGGGCTACTAGGGACGCAAAGGCCAAAATATCGGCCTCTTTCGCCTCCTGCACTCCCGGCTCTTCTACAACCCCAAATATAGCTAACCCCCAGCCTGGCTTGACCCGGACATTCACCACCTTTGAAATTATCCTTGCCACACACCCCCAGAACTCCTGCAGTGCCGGACACGACCAGAACATGTGTATGTGGTTCGCCGAGCTTCCTGAACACCTCCCACACCTGTCCCCGACCCTGAAAAACCTGCTCAGTCTTGCTCCCGTCATGTGTGCTCTATGTAGAACCTTAAATTGAATCAGGCTAAGCCTGGCACACGAGGACGAGGAATTTACCCTACTTAGGGCATCCGCCCAAATCCCCTCCTCAATCTCTTCCCCCAGCTCTTCTTCCCATTTTCCCTTCAGTTCCTCTATCATCGCCTCCCCCTCGTCCCTCATCTCCCGGTATATTTCGGACACTTTGCCCTCTCCAACCCATGCCCCCAAAATCACTCTATCTTGGATCCCCTGCGTCGGGAGCTGCGGAAATTCCCTCACCTGTTGCCTCGTAAATGCCCTCACTTGCATATATCTGAAGGCGTTCCCTGGGGGCAACTTATATTTTTCTTCTAGCGCTCCCAGACTTGCAAACGGCCCGTCTATATACAGGTCCCTCAGCTTCCTAATTCCTGCTCGTTGCCAACACTGGAACCCCCCATCCATCCTCCCTGGGACAAACCTGTGGTTATTCCTTATTGGGGACCACACCGAGGCACCCGTCACTCCCCTATGTCGCCTCCACTGCCCCCAGATCCTCAAGGTTGCCACCACCACTGGGTTTGTGGTGTACCTTTTCGGGGAGAACGGCAGCGGCACGTCACCAGCGCTTTTAGGCTCGTTCCCTTACAGGACGCCATCTCCAGCTTCATCCACGCTGCTCCCTCTTCCTCCCTCATCCACTTACAGACCATCGACACATTGGCGGCCCAATAGTAGTCGCTCAGACTCGGCAGCGCCAGTCCCCCTCTGTCCCTACTGCGCTGCAGGAACCCCCTCTTTACTCTTGGGGTCTTTCCTGCCCACACAAAGCTCGTAATGCTCCTATCTATTTTTAAGAAAAAGACATTTGTGATCAGAATGGGGAGACACTGAAACACAAAAAGAAACCTCGGGAGGACCACCATTTTAACTGCCTGCACTCTGCCCGCCAGCGACAGCGGCACCATATCCCACCTCTTAAAGTCCTCCTCCATCTGCTCCACCAGTCGCGTCAGGTTAAGCCTATGCAGGGTTCCCTAGTTCCTGGCCACCTGGATCCCCAGGTATTGGAAGTTCCTTTCCACTCTCCTCAGCGGCAGAGCATCTATCCCCCTACCCTGTTCCCGGGGTGCATTACAAAAAGCTCGCTCTTCCCCATATTTAGTTTATATCCCGAGAACTCTCCAAACTCCCTAAGTATCTGCATTACTTCTGGCATCCCCTCTACTGGGTCCGCAACGTATAGCAGTAGATCATCTGCGTAGAGCGACACTCGGTGTTCCTCTCCCCCTCTAAGCACCCCCCTCCACTTCTTAGAATCCCTCAGCGCTATGGCCAGTGGTTCAATTGCCAACGCGAACAGTAACGGGGACAGGGGACACCCTTGTCTTGTACCCCTATGTAGCCGAAAATACCCCGATCTTTGCCGGTTTGTGAATACGCTTGCCATCGGGGCCCCATATAAGAGTCTGACCCATCTAATAAACCCCTCACCGAACCCAAACCTCTTCAGCACCTCCCACAGATAGTCCCACTCCACCCTATCGAATGCCTTCTCTGCATCCATTGCCGCCACTATCTCTGCCTCCCCCTCCGGTGGGGGCGTCATCATCACCCCCAGCAACCTTCGTACATTAACATTCAGTTGTCTCCCCTTTACAAACCCTGTCTGATTGTCATGCACCACCCCTGGGACGCAATCCTCTATCCTTGTCGCCATCACTTTGGTCAGCAGTTTGGCATCGACATTTAGGAGTGATTTAGGCCTGTATGACCCGCATTGCAGCGGGTCTTTATCTCGTTTCAGGATTAGCGATATCGTTGCCTCCGACATTGTCAGGGGTAGCATTCCCCTTTCCTTAGCCTCATTAAAGGTTCTCGCCAAAAGCGGGGCCAACAGATCCATATACTTCCTGTAGAATTCCACCGGAAACCCGTCTGGTCGCGAGGCCTTCCCTGCCTGCATGTTCCCCAGTCCTTTAATCACCTCATCCACCTCGATTGGCGCCCCCAGACCTGCCACCTCCTGCCCCTTCACCTTTGGGAACCTTAGCTGGTCCAGAAAGTGTAGCATTCCTTCTTTTCCCCCCGGGGGTTGGGACTTATATAGCCTCTCATAAAAGGTCTTGAACACCTCGTTCACTTTCCCTGCTCTCTGCTCCATATTTCCCGTTTCGTCCCTAACTCCCCCGATCTCTCTCGCCGCCGTCCTCTTCCGAAGTTGGTGGGCCAACTGCCGGCTCGCCTTTTCCCCATATTCATATTGCATCCCCTGTGCCTTCCTCCACTGTGCCTCTGCCTTTCCCGTGGTCAGCAGGTCAAACTCCGTCTGTAGTCTTCGTCTTTTTCTGTATAGTCCTTCGTCTGGGGCCTCTGCATATTTTTTATCCACCCTTAAAATTTCCCCCACTAATCTCTCTCTTTCTTTGCCCTCTTGTTTCCCCTTGTGGGCTCTGATGGAGATCAGCTCTCCTCTAACCACCGCCTTCAGCGCTTCCCGTACTACCCCTACCTGAACCTCCCCATCGTCGTTGACCTCCAGGTATCGCTCAATACACCCCCTCACCCTTCCGCAGACCCCCTCGTCTGCCAGTAGTCCCATATCTAGTCGCCAGAGTGGGCGCTGCTCCCTTTCCTCTCCTAGTTCCAGATCCACCCAATGCGGGGCGTGGTCTGAAACAGCTATGGCCGAGTACTCGGTTCCTGCCACCTTCGGGATCAGTGCCCTTCCCAAAACGAAAAAGTCTATCCGGGAGTTACCTTATGGATGTGGGAGAAGAAAGAGAACTCTTTAGCCATCGGCCTGGCGAATCTCCACGGATCCACTCCCCCCATTTGTTCCATAAATCCCTTAAGCACCTTGGCCGCTGCCGGCCTTCTCCCGGTCCTGGATCTGGACCGGTCCAGCCCTGGATCCAGCACTGTGTTAAAATCCCCCCCCATTATCAAATTTCCCACCTCCAGGTCCGGGATACATCCCAGCATTCGCTTCATGAATTCCGCGTCATCCCAGTTCGGGGCATATACATTCACCAGCACAACCGCCTCTCCCTGCAGTCTGCCACTCACCATCACATATCTGCCCTCGCTGTCCACCACTATATTCTTAGCCTCGAATGATATACGTTTCCCCACCAATATTGCCACCCCTCTGTTTTTCGCGTCCAACCCTGAGTGGAATACCTGTCCCACCCATCCTTTTCTTAGTCTAACCTGATCCGCCACCTTCAGGTGCGTCTCCTGGAGCATGACTACGTCCGCCTTCAGTCTCTTTAAGTGCGCAAGCACCCGTGCCCTCTTAATCGGCCCACTTAAGCCTCTCACATTCCACGTGATCAGCCGGATTGGGGGGCCATTCACCCCCCCCTCTCGTCGACTAGCCATCCCCTTTTTTAGGCCATCTCCTCATCCAGGTCCCGCGCACCCATCTGTCCCCCAGGCAGCGCCTTCCCGCTCCGACCACCTCATCTCTTACCAGCTCCCCCTTGCACTCAGCAGCAGCAACCCAGTTAATCCCCCCCCCCCCCCCCCCCGCTAGATCCCCCTCTAGCTTGGTTACTCCCCCCATATTGCTTCCGGAAGTCAGCTAACTCTGGCTGACCTCGGCTTCCCCCGTTCACTCTTTGACCTCGATGCGTGTGGGGCTCCCTTCCTTCCTGCGCCCGTTTTCCCGCTATAATTTCCATAGCGCGGGAAAAATACCCGCGCTTTCCTCTCGGCCCCGCCCCCTATGGCGCAGTTCCCTCATTCCCCTTCCCTGTCCCTTTTCCCACCGGCGCCCACATTTCTTCGTGTGTCCCCCATCGGGGGGAGAAAAATTCCCCGTCCAACATTGCTGTACAATAGCCCTCCCCTTTCCCCACTTTACATTTCTGTACCACCACCTCGCTGCTTCTCTCCAAGCATCAAACTCTCAAATCTAGTCCAGTTTCTCTTCTTGGATGAATGTCCATGCCTCATCCGCCGTCTCGAAGTAGTGGTGCTTTCCTTGGTGCGTGACCCACATTCGCACCAGCTGCAGCATCCCAAATTTTATTTTCTTCCTATGGAGCACCGCATTGGCCCGGTTAAAGCTCGCCCTCCTTCTCGCCACCTCCGCACTCCAGTCCTGATACATACGTATCACCGCATTCTCCCATTTGCTACTCAGTGCTTTCTTGGTCCAGCTCAGGACCATCTCCCTGTCCCTGTAGCGATGGAACTTCACCACTATTGCTCTTGGTGTTTCACCTGCCTTTGGTCTTCTCACGAGGATCCGGTACACTCTCTCCACTTCCAGGGGGCCCGTTGGGGCCTCAGCTCCCATTAGTGTGTGGAGCATCACGCTCACATAAGCCCCAACATCAGCTCCCTCTGCTCCTTCGGGGAGACCTAGAATCCGTAGGTTTTTCCTCCTCGAGCTGTTCTCCAGGGCTTCCAGCCTTTCTATGCACCTCTTGTGTAGTGCCTCGTGTGTCTCCGTTTTTAGCACCTGTTTCTCATCTTCATTTTCGGCTGCCTTTGCCTTCACTCCACGGAGCTCCATCGCCAGGACCTTTTGTGTTTCCTTCAGTCCCTCGATTGCCCGTAGCATCGGCGCCAGCACCTTTTTCTTGAGCTCCTCCACACATCGTCGGAGAAATTCCTGCTGCTCCGGGCCCCATACCATCTGGGCTCCATCCGCCGCCATCTTGCTTCTCCCTTCTCTTCTCTGCCGCTGCTCCAAAGGATCCTTCGCAATCTGGCCACTACCGCCGCTCCTTTCCATACACACCCGGGGGGGACTCCTTCCTTCGTCACCCCACACTGGGTTAGGTCGAAAAAAATTTCCGTTGGGGCTCCCGATAAGAGCCCAAACGTCCGTTGGAACGGGAGCTGCCGAAACGTGCGGCTTAGCAGTGCATCACCGCAAACGGAAGTCCTCCAAAGATCCCCTTTTAGCACACAAACCCTGCATATCCACCTACACCCCAAAGAGCCCTCATTTCGAGTGAAAGTCCTGTCCCTTCCCTTGTCCAAATATATACCACGTTGGCTCCTTTAGTCTCTACACCCGCACGCAGTGATACAAAAAAGAAGAAAATACAGTCATGAGGTTACATCGGCACATGGCCATTCCTCAATTTGTCAGTTCTGCCACAGACCTACTGCTTTTGCAAACTCCTCCGCTGCTTCCGCCGTTCCAAAATAAAAGTCCCTGAGCTTGTAAGTCACCCTCAGCTTCGCTAGATATACAATCCCGCACCGCACCTTGCTAATGTACAGTGCCCTCTTCACCCGGTTGAAGGCAGCCCGCCTCCTTGCCAGCTCCACCGTAAAGTCCTGGTATACACGTATACCAGCACCAGCCCACTGCACCACCCGCTTCTGCTTGGCCCAGCTCAGGACCTTCTCCTTCAACCTGTACCTACGGAAGAACAGAGTCACTGCCCTTGGCGGCTCACTCGCCTTTGGTACAGGCCTCCACGACCGATGAGCCCGATCCAGTTCATATCGGGAGGGATCCTCCCCCTCCCCCAATAGTTTTGCCAGCATCGCGGCAAAATACTCAGTCGGCTTCGGTCCTTCAACTCCTTCGGGCAGCCCCACGATCCTCAAATTCTGTCGCCTGGATCTGTTTTCCAGATCTTCCATTTTTCCTCGCAGATCCTTGTTAGTATCCATCACCTTCCGCACCTCCTTCCCCATCGAGGCAAGTTGATCACCGTGCTGCAATAACGTCTCCTCCACTTCCTTCAGCGCCTCCCCTTGCTCTCGCACCTCCGCCACTGCGCTCGCCACCTCCGTCCTCACCGGGGAAACCGCCTCCTCCACCAGCACACTCAAAACCACCCTCATCTCCTTCCTCACCGTCTCCATGCATTTCGCAATCTGCGCCAACTGCTTTTCAAATTCCGCAGCCATCACCTTAGTTATTTCTTCAGCCGTAAGCAGTGCGGCATTCCCTGTTGCTCGAGCCTCCATTTTCCTTGGTGACCCCGCGGTGACCTTTCCACTCCCCGACAGACCTTCAGCTGTTTTTTTTTTCGGCCGTTTTCTTGCTCACCCTCGACATTTTTCTTTGGGTTTTTTTTCCTCCTGTGTCTTCACTGTGCCTCCTCCGTGTCTTCTCCCTGCTTCTGCCGCCTCCGTGGACCCTGGGACCAGGCTTAAAGCCCCGAAAATGCCGTTCCCGAACGGGAGCCCTCCATTGTGCGGCCGCCTCCCGCCCGCCGTCACCGCAAGTGCCTACTATAAAAGTCCTTAAACACCTTGTTCACCCCCGCTGGGTTCAGGACAGTATTCCCGCCTCTACTCTTTACTCATGTCATTCAAGTCCTTATGAATGATATGGACCAAGGGTCTGTGGTCAGTCTCCACTGTGAGTGTAGGTAGACCGTAGACTTAGTCATGGAACTTTACAATGCCGGTTCGGAGGCCCAAGCACTCTTTTTCTATTTGGGCATACCTCTGTTCAGTAGGAGTTATGGCTCTTGACGCATAAGCAACTGGAGCCCAGGAAGAGGAGTCATCCCTCTGGAGGAGCACCGCACCAATGCCGTCCTGGCTTGCGTCCTTGGAGACTTTTATTTCCCTGTCCGGGTCAAAAAACGCTAGTACCGGAGCAGTGGTGAGCTTTGCCTTTAGCTCAAGCCACTCTGCTTGATGTGTGGGTAGCCACTGGAATGCAGTGGACTTCTTCACCAGATGCCTGAGAGCCGTGTTGTGTGAGGCCAAGTTGGGAATGAATTTTCCCAAGAAGTTCACCATTCCGAGGAAGCGTAGTACTGCCTTCTTGTTTTCAGGGGTCTTCATGGCGTTAATGGCCTTGACCTTGGCCGAATCTGGTCGCACACCCTGCTGGGATATCTGGTCGCCCAAGAACTTGATGGTTGACATGCCAAAAGAGCACTTGGCCTCGTTCAACTTGAGGCCGTTTGCATGGATATGTTGAAAAACTTGTTTGAGACGAGATATGTGTTCCTCGGGGGTCGTGGACCATATGATTACATCATCTACGTAGACACGCACACCCTCAATGCCCTCCATCATCTGCTCCATGATCCTGTGGAAGATTTCAGAGGCTGAGACAATGCCGAACGGTATACGGTTATAACAGTACCTGCCAAATGGTGTGTTGAACGTGCAGAGCTTTCTGCTGGACTCATCCAGTTGTATCTGCCAGAAACCACACGATGCATCTAGCTTCATGAAGAATTTGGCATGTGCCACCTCACTGGTCAGTTCCTCCCGCTTCGGGATCGGGTAGTGTTCCCGCATTACCTTCTGGTTCAGATCTTTGGGATCTATGCATATCCACAACTCTCCTGAGGGCTTCTTCACACAGACCATCGAGCTGACCCAGTCAGTTGGTTCCGTCACTTTGGAGATGATGCCCTGGTCTTGGAGCTCCTGTAGCTGTGCCTTTAAACGTTCCTTCAGAGGAGCCGGCACCCGGCGTGGTGCATGGATTACAGGCGTGGCATCAGGCCTGAGTGAGATCTTGTAGCAGTATGGCAGAGTGCCCATTCCATCAAACACATCCGGATATTGAGCAAGGATGTCATCAATGTCAGCCTGAAGATCCACATTGGAAGAGGACATGGCATAGACTCGCTGTACGAGGTTGAGTAGCTTGCATGCATGGGCACCGAGCAGGGATGCCTTATCAGGCTTGACAATTTCGAATCGCAGTGTGGCATTGATGGTCTTGTTGGAGACGAATAGATGACAAGATCCTAGTGCAGTTATGGCATTGCCATTATAATCGAGGAGCTGGCAGGGTGGCGGAAGAATTTGGGATTGCTTTTTAAAAAAAATATTTTTATTCTCCATTTTCACATTTTCTCCAGAATTTACACCCCGCCAACAAGCAGTAAACGGTAACAAATACAAAGTCAATCCCCTTATCAACAACAACGATCCCATCCTCCCACCACCCCAAACAACGCTCCACCTGACAATATAAGCATCAAGTAAAACAAACCCTCCCACGGTGGGAAAAACAAAGAAAAAAAAAGAAAAAGGAACCAGCAATCGCCTATGGCCACCATTGACCTATAGAGTCACCCCCCCACCCCCTAACATTCAATGCCATCCAAACCCTGAAAGAGCACCGTAAATGACACCCATGAATTGTAAACCCCCACCCCCTCCCCGACTCCTCCCCTCCACTTCCTATTATCAAACTCCTCCCCCCAACCTCTGTTCCTTCCCCTCAACTTTCCACCCCGGCTAGACTCATCGGAACCTGTTCTGCCAGGCTCCGATGGCCGCAGCCCCTCCCCCCCACTTCACTCCCGTTCACTGGCCGGCTTAAACCGGCCAGCGTGGAGGCCCCTGCCCGGGTCTCTTTCCCCCTTGCCCGGTCCCAGGAAAACCAAGAAATCCCCTTTAGCATACAAACCCCGCATACACACCCAAGCCCCAAAGAACCATCATTGCAAGTGAAAGTCCCATCTCTTCCCTTGTCCAAATATATACAACGTTGGCTCATTTAGTACATACACCAACACGCAGTGAAAAAATACAATTACATGAGGCTACATCGGCACACAACCATTTCTCAATTCTGCCACAGTCCTTCTGCTTTCGAAAACTCCTCCGCTGCTTCTGCCGTCCCAAAATAAAAGTTCTTGGATTTGTAGGTCACCCTCAACTTAGCTGGGTATACTCTGCCACACTGCACCTTACTGATGTACAGTGCCTTCTTCACCCGGCTGAAGGCAGCCCGCCTCCTCGCCAGCTCCACCGTAAAGTCCTGGTATACACGTATACCAGCTCCAGCCCACTGCACCACCCGCTTCTGCTTTGCCTAGCACAGGACCTTCTCCTTCACACTGTACCTCCGAAAACACAGAGTCACTACTCTTGGCGGCTCACTCTCCTTTGGTACAGGCCTCCACGACCGATGAGCCCGATCCAGTTCATATCGGGAGGGATCATCCCCCTCCCCCAATTGGGTTGCTTTTTAATGCTGTCAAAATCAGCATGAGAGATGAGATTGGCAGAAGCACCAGTGTCCAGCTTGAAGTGAATACTGCATTGGTTAACGTGTACGACAGCACGCCATTCGTCCGCAGAATCCACATTGAGGATAAATAGGCGTCTTGCTGAATTTGAGGAGGCATACTCACATGTAGTGATGATGCCCACATGATAGGGGGACTCCAGGCAGTCGTCCTCTGGATCCGTAGTGCTACCAGGATCAGAATCCAGTAAACCTTGCTGTCCACATCGAACGCACTTGCGTTGGAAATGGGAACGCTGGCCCTTGACAAGGCCACATAATGTACCGTAATTTAAACATCGCCTGCCTTTTGCAGGGCATTGCCGCTTTAAATGGGTGGTGCCGCAGTTCGGGCACGTTGTGACGTTGACGTTGTTACGCTCCTTGTGTCGTCGCACATGCGCAGTGCGATCAGCCGACGTTTGCACCTGCGCAGTTTGGTCTCCGGCCGCTTCGTTCTCCCGTTCATGTTGCGCATGCATGGGGCCCCGGGAAAAAAGTGCGAAATGGCCGCTTTCATTGATACTGAGGCGCTGCATCCGGGCGATGGCCTATACACTCTCTGCCTCGCGGGAGGCAAGTTTTTCGTGTTCTGCAGATTTGAAATGGGAGTACCAATTTCTCGCATGCTAATGCACTATACACATCTCGATTGCGACTGGCAGGGTCATGTGCTTAATTTTGAGGAGTTGCTCCCGCATGAAATCGGAATGCACCCCAAACACGATCTGATCCCTGATCATGGAATCAGCGGTTGCACCATAATTGCAGGACTGCGCTAATATACGGAGATGAGTTAGAAAAGATTGGAACGGTTCATCCTTACCCTGAAGGCATTGCTGGAAGATATAGCGCTCAAAGGTCTTGTTTGTTTCGACTTCACAATGACTGTCGAATTTAGCTAAAATGGTCTTGAATTTGGTCTTGTCCTGGCCGTCTGTAAAATTAAGCGAGTTGAAAATCTGGATGGCTTGGCCCCCCCGCAGTTGATAGGAGCAGCGTGATTTTTCTGGCATCGAATGCATCCTCGAGGCCCGAGGCCTCAATGTAGAGAAGGAACCTCTGCTTGAAGACCCGCCAGTTGGCGCCGAGATTGCCGGAGATCCGTAGCTGTGGAGGGGCCTGGATCTTCTCCATGCCGCTGGAAAGCACTCGCTGGTCTTCACTGAATCACTCGAGGTAAACCACTTAGAGATAGTAGACTACTGGTACCATGTCGCGTTATTCACCCTGGGGTAACACGGACTGCAACTGGATGTAGTTGTACTGTAGGCACCAAGCTTAGACGTTAGTTCAATACGTTTTATTGAACTTCTGGAGCAGTGCACACAGCTTGCTGTGAGTTGACACTCTACTAATCTAAGTGTGCTAACTATAACTAACTAGACCAGACTAGCTCTGAGCCACATGTAGAAGGTGCTAACTGATATATACACCCTGACTGTCACTACAGTTGTCACCAGTGGAAAGAGGCAGAGTGTCGATGCCTCGTGTGTTTTATAGTGGGAAACCACCTTCTAGTGTTCTGCCTGGTGAGTGTTTGTGTTCTATCCTGTGTGTTGATTGGCTGTACTGGGCGTCTGTCACTGCCTGTCTGTATCTCATTATGTGCATGAATGCATATCAAGACAACCTCCCCCGTATCATTTGTTTCCGGGTAGTTCTGGATGGTCTTGTTAACTCGCCCACAAATCGCTTTGTCCGCTAGCAACCCCACATCCAGTTTCCACAGCGGGCGTTGCCCTCTCTCCGCACTAACCCGTAGATCCACCCAATGTGGGGCATGATCCGCCACTATGATTGCCGAGTACTCAGTATCCACCACCCCCGGTATTAGCGCCCTGCTCAGAACAAAAAAGTCAATGCGAGAGTATACCTTGTGGACATGGGAGAAAAAAGAAAACTCCTTCGTCCTCGGCCGTGCAAACCTCCATGGGTCTACTCCCCCCCTCTGTTCCATAAACCCCTTCAATTCTTTTGCCGCAGTAGGCCTCCTCCCTGTCCTAGATTTTGACCAGTTCAATTCCAGATCAATGACTGTGTTAAAATCTCCCCCCATGATCAGGTTATGTGACTCTAAGTCTGGGATCTTACCTAACACCCGCCTCATAAATTCCACATCGTCACAATTCAGAGCATTAATGTTCACAAGTGCCACCTGCAACCCCGCCAGCTTCCTACTCACCATTATGTACCTACCCCCCTTGTCTGACACGATTCTCCCTGTCTCGAATGCCACTCGTTTATTGATCAAGATCGCTATCCCCCTGGTCTTTGAGGTCCTGTCCTGAGTGGAATACTTGGCCAACCCACCCCTTTCTCAATCTCGTCTGGTCTATAACCTTTAGGTGTGTCTCTTGTAGCATTGCCACGTCCGCCTTCAGTTCCATCAAATGCGCTAACACGCGAGCCCTCTTGACTGGCCCATTCAACTCTCTGACGTTCCATGTGATCAGCCTGGACGGGGGGCTACCCCCCCCCCCCCCCCCCCCGGCCCGCCGACTAGCCATCACCCATTTTAGACCAGCCTCCAGCTAGTGCCCTCCGCCTCCTCGAGCCCCCCACTCAGGCATTCGCCGTTCCCGACCTCCCATTTGTCCCCTAGTAACAGTTCCTCCCCTGTCAGCAAAGCAGCTCCACCCCACTCTCCCTCGCCCCCCCCTAGCAACAGCAGGAGAAACCCAACCCCCCAAGTCAAGCTCCAGCCTAACACCTGCTCGCCCCCCCACTGGGTGACGCTCTCTAAATCAACAGTGCGAGATAAAGATCAGATTGGCTGTCCATTGCCTTCTTCAACAATTGCTTGACAATCTGTACACCTTTCTCGGCTTTGCCATTGGCTTGTGGCTACAACGGACTTGACATGACATGATTGAAATCATACGTGACTGCGAATTGTTGCCACACTTTCCAGCTAGGAATTCCGTGTCCAGCAAAAATTGACTTGATATGCAGTATTACACTGCTTGCTCATATGCTTGGCACTAGAGCCATTTCGGGATAGTTTGAAAAATAGTCAATGATAATTAAATAATCTTTCCCTCATAGATGAAAGAGATCCATAGCTACTCGGAGAAGACGCTGCTTTGGAGGGGGCGATTTTGGCATCGGCGACCGGAAAATCCAGCCCCAGATATTTGCCCAGGTTCTTGTGTTTGCTTGCAACAATGCATCTGGCTGTGTTGGGGGAATATTATTATAAAAGTTGTATAAATTTGCTAGTCTATTCTGTATGTGATAATTGAATTTTTTTTTGAATAGAAATATTATAAACAAGATCATTTCCAAAGAGAATTGGAGAGGAACAGGGTTTCAGCGAGTTCCAAAGGATGGGGTCAAAGTACCACGGCCGGGATTCTCCGAAATCCCGGCAAAGTGTCGACGCCGGCGTCAAAACCGGCGCGAGGGATGCCGGCGTCAACGGGCCTCCAGGCCCAGTCATTCTCCCCTTCCTTGGGGGCTAGAACGGCGGCGGAGTGCAGTGCGCTGCTCCAACGGCGAAAGCCAGCCCTACACAGCCGGCGCGGGTCCACGCATGCGTGCCACGTCCGTCTCCGCGCCGGCCCCCAGGCAACATAGCGGAGCCCTACAGGGGCCGAGCGCTGAGAAACATAGGCCCCTTCCCCCGGAATGAGCGCGCCCGCCAATCGGTAGCCCCCGATTGTGGGCCTGGCCACATGGAGGCCCCCCTCGGAGTCAGCTCCACCCACCCCCCCAACAGGACGACTCCCGCAGCCAGAACGTCGGGGTCCCGCCGGGTAGGACCATATGCGTACGCCGCTGGCGGGACTCGGCGGGCACGTGGCCCGTCGAGCGTGGAGAATCGGCGTGGGGGGTGCTTTCAACGGCCCCTGACCGGCGCCATGGCGCCCGTGCCGGCACAATTGACGGCGATTCTCCGGTCGCCGGAGAATCGGCTGCCCGGCGTCGGAGCGGCGTGGCGGGATTCGCGCGTCCACCCCCCGCCGATTCTCCGATCTGGCGCGGGCTCGGAGAATCCCGGCCCTGATTACCAGTGCTGAGCAAACTTTCAGAATTTGGGTGCAACTTGACTGCTGCGTTGCACTTAAGCGAGAACGCGATAAGGTCATTAAATCGCGGGAGAGGCCTAAATCGAGAACCGCACCAGGCGCTGATCGGTTTGCGACCTAACCGGCCCGCTCCCATTGGTGAAATCAGGAACCCGTCGTAGTGTAGGGAGAAACCGATAATCACCACTTAAACCCAATCTCTATACAATTAATGGGAGCGTCCCCCTATCTTGAACTCGAATCTGATGGCCTCCCATGATTTAACGGCCTCCCTCGCAAGTGGTCACATGGGCGCTGGCTAGTAGTCCTTTTTAAAAATGTGAAGATGGCGGAAGGCCTGTTGTGGGGACCCCGGGAGGTGAGCAGCCATCTTTGTAATGGGGGTATGGGAGGAGGGGGAGCAATGGGGGACTTTCACTTGCAATGATGGTTCTTTGGGGCTTGGGTGTGTATGCGGGGTTTGTGTGCTAAAGGGGATTTCTTGGTTTTCCTGGGACCGGGCAAGGGGGAAAGAGACCCGGGCAGGGGCCTCCACGCTGGCCATGTGGCATGTGGGAGTCATTGCCTAGCATCCCAATCAGACCCTGATGCCTGAACACTATGGGAGGCATCACCATGGACGCAGCAGCCAACATCCGAGCACCCAGCGGCTGGGCCCCAACTCCGGGGACATTTCGGCGACCAGAGGGGTGGGCGTGTGTACAGGGCAGGGGAACAGCGCCTTGTGCAGGTAAAGTTACGTGTGGGTGTCTGTGGTACAGTGTGTGAGGCCTGGTGAACAGGGAGTGTGAGGGAGGAGGAGGGAGCAATGGGGGTATGGGAGGAGGGGGAGCAATGGGGGAATGGAGGGTCCCGGGTGGAAGACACCGCTGATTGTCAATCTCACACCCTCTCCCAATTCTTTACAGATATTACTCGCAATGGACGATATCTTGGACCGTGCAGAAGCTGCCTTCGTGATGCTGCTGGCAGGCCAGGGGGCTCAACACCGGAGAAGGCAGTGGCAGCAGTGGTGACAGACACTCAAGGTGCTAGCCTATGTGCAGGGCTCTGCCCCACACCCTGAGAACCTGGCTGCCCATCAGGATAGGGAAAGACCCAAAGGGAGAGGCTGGTGATGTCCCAAGATGTACAGGCACTCACACCCATCATCTGTACGTGGTGTGCTGGGTGGGGAGGGGGGGGGGGGGGGGGGGGAGGCATCCACGACCTCCACAATGTCCAGGGTGCTGGGGCATTGCATAAGAAAATGCCAGAGGCATCATATTGATTAAGGTTAACGTTTTCTAATGCTATACAGATAGAACATAGAGCATAGAGAAATACAGCACAGAACAGGCCCTTCAGCCCACGATGTTGTGCCGAACCTTTGTCCTAGATTAATCATAGATTATCATAGAATTTACAGTGCAGAAGGAGGCCATTCGGCCCATTGAGTCTGCACCGGCTCTTGGAAATAGCATCCTACCCAAGGTCAACACCTCCACCCAACACTAAGGGCAATTCTGGACACTAAGGGCAATTTACCATGGCCAATCCACCTAACCTGCACATCTTTGGACTGTGGGAGGAAACCGGAGCACCCGGAGGAAACCCACGCACACACGGGGAGGATGTGCAGACTCCGCACAGACAGTGACCCAAGCCGGAATCGAACCTGGGACCCTGGAGCTGTGAAGCAATTGTGCTATCCACAATGCTACCGTGCTGCCCTTAAGAACAAATTAATCTACACTATATCATTCTACCGCAATCCATGTACCTATCCAATAGCTGCTTGAAGGTCCCTAATGTTTCCGACTCAACTACTTCCACAGGCAGTGCATTCCATTCCCCCACTACTCTCTGGGTAAAGGACCTACCTCTGATATCCCTCCTATATCTTCCACCATTCACCTTAAATTTATGTCCCCTTGTAATGGTTTGTTCCACCTGGGGAAAAAGTCTCTGACTGTCTACTCTATCTATTCCCTTGATCATCTTATAAGCCTCTATCAAGTCACCCCTCATCCTTCTCCGTTCTAATGTGAAAAGGCCTAGTACCCTCAACCTTTCCTCGTAAGACCTACTCTCCATTCCAGGCAAGATCCTGGTAAATCTCCTTTGCACCTTTTCCAAAGCTTCCACATCCTTCCTAAAATGAGGCGACCAGAACTGCACACAGTACTCCAAATGTGGCCTTACCAAAGTTTTGTACAGCTGCATCATCACCTGTACAGCTGCATCATCACCTCACGGCTCTTAAATTCAATCCCTTTGTTAATGAACGCTAGCACACCATAGGCCTTCTTCACAGCTCTATCCATTTGAGTGGTAACTTTCAAAGATGTATGAACATGGACCCCAAGATCTCTCTGCTCCTCCACAATGCCAAGAACTCTACCGTTAACCCTGTATTCCGCATTCATATTTGTCCTTCCAAAATGGACAACCTCACACTTTTCAGGGTTAAACTCCATCTGCCACTTTTCAGCTCAGCTCTGCATCCTACCTATGTCTCTTTGCAGCCGACAACAGCCCTCCTCACTATCCACAACTCCACCAATCTTCGTATCATCTGCAAATTTACTAACCCACCTTTCAACTCCCTCATCCAAGTCATTAATGAAAATGAGGCGCCCCCAACTGCCGCAATTCCCCAATGGTGCCACCCCACTCTCCCAATCCCATGCCCCAGCCCTTCCCTCCCTGACCCACCCTTACCCCCCCCCCCCCCCACCCACTGTGCCTTCTCAGTGATCCTCGTCCTGCTCAGCCTTCTGTGCTCTACCACTGCGCCTAGATGTATTCACAGGATGCACATCAAAGATGGAGGCAGCCTGCTGCCTTGATGCCCCTTGTGAGTGTCCTCTGGAGACCAGAGGCCCGGCACACTTGACAGTGGCACATGCCCTTCCGTGCCACTCTGTCCCAGGTGCTGACTCCGAGACATGACTCCCAGTGCCCACTCCTCCCAGTCGGTGCCCAGAGGGCTGTGGGTTTACCTTGGGGCGGAGGGGTTGTTGGATTGAGACCCGGCTGCCCCTGTGTCATCTGCCTCTGCCAGCCTGGTGGCTCTCCAATGTCTGCAGCACAGTTTCTACGCCCTTGGCGATGCTCCTTAGTGACTGAGGCATATTCTGAGCACATTGGCAAAGCCCACCTGAGACTGGGACATGTCCTACAGTGCCAAGGCTATGCCCACCTGAGATGGGACATGTCCTACAGTGCCAAGGCTATGCCCACCTGAGACTGGGACATGTCCTACAGTGCCAAGGCTATGCCCACCTGAGACTGGGATATGTCCCGCAGTTCCAAGGCTATGCCCGTCTGAGACTGGGACATGTCCCGCAGTGCCTCGGCTACGCTCACCTGAGACTGGGACATGTCCCGCAATGCCTCGGCTACGCTCACCTGAGATTGGGACATGCTCCGCAGTGCCTCGGCTACGCCCACATGAGACTGAGAAACCACCCACGACGACCGGGACATGCGCCGCAGCACCTCATCAAGGTCCATCTGGTACTGGGTCACATTTCCAGCAACTGGGACATACTGTCGAGGCACTCAGCCATGGCCGTGGACACCTCCATCATGTTGCCAACGTCATGCACCAGGTTCTGCACTGCGGCCGCCACCCTAGCAGTGTTGACCTTGGTGCCACACATTGCCGGCGTCATATCCTGCCACTGTAGCCTCTGGGACTCTCCAATCAGCTACAGGCCTGATGAAGTGTCGCTGGCATCCCCCTCGAATTATCACGTCCACAGCCTATCGGCTGCATCAGCTCCGGGTAAACCTGGTCCAGAGGCTCAGCACCTGACTGGGACCCAGCTGGATTGTGGTATCCAACAGACCTCTGACTTGCTGTCATGCCTGGGCATTCCTGCCTCCACCTGATGTGCATTGGAAACTGTGCGGTGCTCCCCAGGTTGTGCTGCAGACGCCTGACCACTACTGTCACCCTCCGAGGTATGTGTCTCTGCGCTGGTGGAGGGTGGGGATGATAGCTGTTCCACAAATACGGTGGTGGCCTCAGAGCTTCCCTCCAAGGTGTTCTCATGGGAGGCAGGCAGGGGGGACCAAGATGGGCCAACACCAATTAGCCTGTGGTCAGTGAGTGGGATGGGTCGGTCTGCATGGCCGTAACAACCCACGTGTGGCAGGTCATCTGGGTGGGGGACGATGGACCTTCACCTCTGCTCTGCGCGCCAACCTCTACATCGGTGACAGGTCTGTCCTCGGCCCCTCCCGCGACCTCCAGTGCCCGTTCCTTGTAGGGGTTGAGGACTCTGATGTTCGGCACCCCGGCTCCCATCTGGGCCCTCTCCTGTCTGTTGTGGGCCAACGTCTCCTGCAAGGACACAGAGCGGGCATCGTGAGCCGCATGCGATGTTCACCACAGGGGTGTGGCCATGGGTGGGGAGGGCGTATGCGGGGGATGGAGAGTATGGGGGGATGTTGAGACAGGGGATGGGGTGGATGGGGGAATGAGGATTATGGGAGGATGGGGGGTATTGGGATGGGGTGGCTTGGGTGGCACTGCTGGACATGGATGGGCCGGGGCATGGAACGGTGCCAGGTGCATTCTCATGTGGAGGGGGGGGGGGAAGCGCAATCGACCCATGCGGCCTGGACCTTCTGACAGCACTAGGTGTCGGTCCTCCTGGTGATGCTCTCCGACACATCGTCCCAGGCAGCACTGCTGCCCTGTGGCTGACCCTCTGAGACTCTCAGGGGAACAGGGCATCCCGTCTGGCCTGCGTCCAACAATCTGCCCAGGTCGGAAACCCTGAATCGTGTGGGTGGGTCACCTCGGTGGCATGGCTGTGAGCTGTGGGGGTGTTGGCTGTACAGGAGCAGTTTAAGTGCTGCTCTCCCTTGTTAGCAGGGGGCTGGCGATCGCAGCCCTGGCGAATCAGCCGGCGGGACAATCGTTTGTGGTGTGAAGCTCATGGGGCCTCGTTCAGTGGGCAATTAACATTTTATTGGGGTGACGGCCTTGCCTGTCCGAGTGTCGGGAAGCTTGCAGCAGTTCCCGCTCGCTACCACACTTTGAAAACCTTTTGTTAAATTGCACCCTTTGTGTCACCAACATACCAACATTGTATAAAAGCATTGGAGAGGGTGCAAAGAACCACTCAGCATACCTAGTCAGGTTTGTCCGTGGCCTGGTAGGTGGGAGGAAGGGGCTTCTCTTGTTGACATGCACTCTGTACCCGATTGAGGGACCTGACATTGGGGCGGGGAGTGGTGCTGAAAGGCACTCCCCACCCTTTCCATATTCCCCACCCCCTTATTAGTGACACCCTCCCCATGACCTGCAGCTGCCCTCACTGGTCTGCGTTCTGTGATCCTGAGTTAATCCTGAGGGTGGGACTTGGGGCACTACCAGCAGCAAATACCGGTCCTGGGGGTGCTGTTGGCAATGGAGGGCTGGCAGCCTCTAATTGGCTGGCAGCTCTCAGAGGTGAGACCTGCGCTACTGTCTTGATGTCTCAGTTATAATTCCAGCTGCTGGATGGTTTTCCCAATTAGCCTCATTGATCTCAGTTTTGTTCGGGTTTCTTGATGCCAAGTTCAGTCAAATTCTGCCTTGAGTGCAGTTATTCTCACCCCTCCTTTGTATCTACAGATGGACCAAGATCTAGAGCTGAATGGATCTAGTGAAACCCAAACTGATCATTGGAAAGTTCTTAATGAGTCGATGTCAGTTGATGGCAGTATCGATAACTCATTCTATCATTTTGTCCATAATTAAATGAAGGACAGCAATCGGTTGAATTAAATCTGTTCTTTTTGTGGGTAGGGTGTAACTGAGCAATTTTCCACATTTTTGGGAGATGCCAATGTCAGAGTTGCATTGGAACAGTTCAGTTAGGAGTTCAGTTGGTTCTGATGTGCAGGTTGTCCACACAATAACCAGGATATCGCTGTGTCATTCATACCCTTTGCTGTCACCTGTGCACTCAACTATTTCTTAATGTCATGTCGAGTAAACTCATTGGTTGGATAATAATATCATGATAGGAGGATTCGCTGGAAAAATGCCAAAATTGAATCATACTCTTAGCATTTTTGGCTGAATACAATGGTTTTATGTTTTATGGTTCAGCCTTGTCCACAGTGGTTAGCACTGTTGCTTCACAGCGCCAGGGAATCGGGTTCGATTCCTGGCTTGGGTCACTGTCTGTGCGGATTCTGCACGTTCTCCCTGTGTCTGCGTGGGTTTCCCCTGGGTGCTCCAGTTTCCTCCCATAAGTCCTGAAAGACGTGCTTGTTAGGTGAATTGCACATTCTGAATTCTCCCTCTGCGTATCTGAACAGGCGCCGGAGTGTGGCGACTGGGGGATTTTCACAGTGTCTTTATTGCAGTGTTAATGTAAGCCTACTTGTGACATTGATAAAGATGATGGTTATCTAGCACTCACATGCTGGGCCTCACAGTATTTGAGGATGGGGCTGTTCAGTTTGTTGCCTGATTGTGCACCTAACAATACGTTTTCATATTTTATAGCGCTGTCCCGTGATTTTTCTCTGCCTATTCATTCAAGTAACCCATGCACCCAAATAGAACCTATTTGTCACCATTATGAAGACCTCACTGGTCTACCAGTGAAACAATTTAAAATTAATGAATTAATCTGCTTCTAGTAAACTATTAAGCAAATGAATTCTATCAAAATACATTAACTTGCTTACATGCTGATATTGAATATTATGATTTCACCCCAAATATTTGCATAGATTTACAGTAAAGTGCTATCAATGTTGTACTACTTCTCTGAAACAGACAGAAATTGAACTACTTCTGAGCATTCACGCACAGAGGGAAGGTCAAGGGGAAGATAGAGGCTACCATTTTAATGCTGGCATTTTTATGTGGACTAGCGAAAGGAAAGTAGTTGTCTGTTTTTTATAAAGGGAACAAAACATCTGGTGAGCACTGAAAATAGCATCTTGTGCAGTCAGAGGTTAATTAAGGTCGAATGAGTTTATTTTCTGTTGTTGATTGTAGTTCCACTAGAAATAAAACATTGCTTCTCTTCCAACTCACATAGATGATGTAAAACCCTGCTCGTTGGTACAAACTTTATTCAGTTTGAACACATTGCTTGATAACTTGTAGTTGGTTCCAATATTTTCCTAATTTTTTGTGGTGAATCTCTTCTTATACCTCTTTGAATGATATTTTTAAACATCTGACTGGAATTGTTATAAAAATCATGAATGATCCTTAAAGATGCTTGAGACAAAGCCAATGGCCCCCAAGGCAGTTTCAAAAAGCTATCAGCTTGTTTTGATTACCAGATGGTGTAGAGTGGAATCCAGCAATTTTGGTGTGGCAGTATTATTGGGAGACAATTCCCAAAAGTGGCAATAGAAACATAGAGAAAATGTTTGATACGGAAGGGGGGTTTGGCCTCTTGTGCCTGTGCTGTAATACCTGTGTTTTCTTTCTTGGGAGCTGCAGGAGGAAGTTAGGGAAAGGGTATTTTTGAGGCAAAAGCTATCTGCTTGGTCTGTTGAATATGGATAACCCAGGTGCTGGTTAGATGACCTATTTTTAAATTAAGAACCAATCTATTGTGAAGTTAGGAAAAGATAAACCTGGGCCCATTAAATATGGAAGCAAGTAAGTCATGTTGAATTTGTACATAACACTGGTTAAGGTAATGTTCTAGCATTGAATGCAGTTCTGCCACCTCATGATAGGAAAGCTATTAGAGCCAAGGAATGGGCGCAGCAAAGATTCATGAGATTGATACTAGGAATGAGAAGTTTCAGTTGTGAAGAAAGGTTTGAAAAATTGAGAAGCAGAGTATTGTGGGATGCAAAAAATCTGAAATAAAACAGAAATGTGAAAAAAAACACCCGCATGTTAGGTAGCATTTGAGGAGAGAGAGACAGAGTTAATGCTTTATGCCCTTGACCTTTCATCAGAACAGTTAAGACCATTTACTGTCTGTCTTAACTCTCTTCGAGAAAGTAGTGGTGAGCTGTCTTCTTGTACTGCTGCAATCTGCGTATTGTAGGTACACTAAACAGTGCTGTCAATTAGGAAGTTCCAGGATTTTGACCCAGCAACTATCAAGGAACAGCAATATGTTTCCAAGTCTGGATGGTGTGTCACTTGGGGCGGAACTTTGGAGGTGGTGGTGACCCCATGTTCCAACTACCCTTGCTGTAAGTCCTGGAGAATGTGGGCGTGGAAGTACCTTTGAGCAAAAATCATTCCTTTGAAAAACAAAAATGTGGTGAGAAAGTTCCATCTGTGGTTTACTACGGATAGTATTAGATTAAAATAAAAAGTTTTTAACATTGCAAGAATATAGTAAGATTGAGGATTGGGGATGTTTTAGAAATCAGTGAAGGTCCACCAAGAACTTGGTAGAAAGTGAAAAATAGAATATGAAAGTAAACGAGCCAGGAATATAAAAACATAGTTTAAGAGATTTTATAAATATATAAAAAGGAAGAGAGTAACTAAAGTAAACACTGGTGCCTTAGAAGAAGAAACAGGAGAAATTATAATGGGTAGTGAGTAAATGGCAGAAAGGTTGAATATAGATTTTGTGTCTGTCTTCACGGTAGAAGACACAAGCTACATGCCAGAAATAGTAACCTAATGATTATTAAGACCGAAGAAAATAAGGTTGTTAATATCAGCAGAGGAAAAGTACCAAATAAACTGAGGAAAAGTACCACATAAACTGAAGCGTCAGCAGAGATAGTGATTTATACGCTATGCTGCTATGATATTCCAGAAGTTCCTACATTCTGGAATGGTTCCAGAAGATTGGATAAAAGCACAACCAGTACCATCTAGAAGGACAAGAGCAGCAAATACCTGGGAACCCCACCACCTGGATGTTCCCCTCCAAATCACTCACCACCCTGACTTGGAAATATATCGCTGTTCCTTCACTGTCGCTGGGTCAAATTCCTGGAACTCCCTCCCTAACAGCACAATGGCTGTACCTACACCTCAAGGACTTCTGAGGTTCAAGAAGGCAACTCATCACCACCTTCTGAAGGGCAACTAGGGATGGGCAATAAATGCTGGCCTAACCAGCGACGCCCACATCCTGTAAATTAATTTTTTTTAAATTAGCATCTCTATTCAAGAAAGGAGACAAGCAGAAAACAGGAAACAACAGGGGAGTTAGCCTGGCATTAGTCATTGGGAAAGTGCTGGAATCTATTATTAAGGGAGTCTTAGCAATGCACTTAGCAAAGCATAATAAGATTAGAACAAGTCATGATGGTTGTATGAAAGAGAAATCCTCTTTGACAAATTTATTAATTTTTTGAGGATGTAACAAATAGGGTAGATTATGGGGTACAAGTAGATGTACTATACTTGGATTTCCAAAGGCATTTGATAAGGTATCACAAAAAAGGTAAATATACAAGGTAAGGGATCATGGAATTGAGGGTGATATATTAGCATGGCTACAGGATTCAGTAGAAGATAGAAAGCAGATAGTAGAGATAAATGGGGCATTTTCAAATTGTAGGCTATGATTAGTGGAGTGCCGCAGTGATCAGTGCTTGGGACTCAGCTTTTTACAATCTATATAAATGAGTTTGACAAAGATACTGAAAGTAATGCATTTACGTTTGCTGCCAATGAAAACCTCAATGGGAATGTAAGCGGTGAAGAGGACACAAAGAGACTGCAGAGTTATAGACAGGTTTAGTGAGAAGACAATAAGGTCGCAGATGGAGTATGAGATGGGGAAGTGGGAGGTTATTCAGTTTGGTTGTAAGAATAGAAAAGCAAAATTTAAAAAACAAGATGTGAAACTTGTAAATCTTGATGTTCAGACAGACTTGTGTATATTTATATACAAGGAACACAAAACATTAGCCATGCAGGAACAGCAAGTAGGAAAACAAATGACATGTTGGCTTTTATTGCACGGGAACTGGAGTACAAGAATAAAAAAGTTTTACTACAATTGGGATGTTGGTGAGATCACATCTAGAATCCTGTGTGCAGTTTTGGTCTCCATATTTAAGGAAGGATATGCTTGCATTGGAAGCAGTACAGCAAAGATTCACAAAATTAGTCCCTGTGATTAGAGAATTGTCCTATTGTGACAGGAAGAGTAAATTGGATCTAAATTCTCTGGAGTTTAGAAGAATGAGAGGTGATTTTATTGAAATATTCAAGATTGTGAAATGGTAGCTGCTGGGAGGTTGTTTGCCCTTGAATTTTATTTATTCCTTCACAGGATGTGGGTGTCGTTGGCTAGGCCAGATTTTGTTGCCCAGTTCTGATTTCCATTGAGAAGTTGATGGTGGACCCCCTTCTTTTTTAAAAAAAAATATTTTATTCAAGATTTTTTGGTCAAACATAACAGTACATGGTTTTTCTTTTAAACAACAATAAAGCAATATAAATAACCGTGGCCAGTTTTAAACAAGTAAATAAATAATATATAAACAGAAACAAAAACAAAACTAAATGGCAACTGCCTTGTCAAAAATAGTTACTCTCCAAAAATACAATCCAACAGTCCAATATACATTACCTTTCACAAATGTCTATACATATACAATGACATCCCTAAGAGCCCGCCCAGATCCCCCCCCCCCTCCCCCCTGGGTTGCTGCTGTTGTCTTTCTTTCTTTTCCCTCTTTCGTTCTGTGAGGTAGTTGACGAACGGTTGCCACCGCCTGGTGAACCCTTGAGCCGAACCCCTTAATATGAACTTGATCCGTTCTAACTTTATAAACCCTGCCATGTCGTTTATCCAGGTCTCCACGCCCGGGGGTTTGGCTTCCTTCCACATAAGCAATATCCTGCGCCGGGCTACTAGGGACGCAAAGGCCAAAACATCAGCCTCTCTCGCCTCCTGCACGCCCGGCTCTTCTGCAACCCCGAATATAGCCAACCCCCAGCTTGGCTCGACCCTGACCCCCACCACCTTCGAAAGCACCTTCGCCACCCCCACCCAGAACCCTTGTAATGCCGGACATGACCAGAACATGTGGGTGTGATTCGCTGGGCTTCTCGAGCATCTCGCACACCTATCCTCTATCCCAAAAAATCTACTGAGCCGTGCTCCAGTCATATGCGCCCTGTGTAGAACCTTGAATTGTATCAGGCTTAGCCTGGCACACGAGGACGATGAGTTTACCCTATGTAGGGCATCAGCCCACAGCCCCTCCTCAATCTCCTCCCCCAGCTCTTCTTCCCATTTCTCTTTCAGCTCATCTACCATGATCTCCCCCTCGTCCCTCATTTCCCTGTATATGTCCGACACCCTACCATCCCCCACCCATGTCTCTGAGATCACTCTATCCTGCACCTCCTGCGTCGGGAGCTGCGGGAATTCCCTCACCTGTTGCCTCGCAAAAGCCCTCAGTTGCATATACCGAAATGCATTCCCTTGGGGCAACCCATAGTGGACCCCCTTCTTGACCCGCTGCAGTCCATGTGGTGCAGGTACGCCCACCGTGCTGTTAAGAAAGGAGTTCCAGGATTTGACTCAGTGGCAATGAAGGAATGTTAATGTAGCTCAAAGTCATGATAGTGTGTAACTTGGAAGGGAACTTGCAGGTGGTGATGTTTCCATGCATGCACACCTGGTCACCAGTTTGGATGGTGTTGGTGAGTGCTGCAGTACATCTTGTCGATGGCACACGCTGCTGTCACAATGTGTTGGCATTGGAGGGAGTGAATACTTAAGGTGGTGAATGGGGTGCTAATCATGTTTTTAAAATTTAGAATACCCAAATCATTTTTTCCAAATAAGGGGCAATTTAACGTGGCCAATCCACCTAGCCTGCACATCTTTGGGTTGTGGGGGTGAAACCAACGCAAACACGGGAGAACGTGCAAACTCCACACAGACAGTGATCCAGAGCCGGGATCGAGCCTGGGACCTCGGCGCCGTGAGGCCACTATGCTAACCACTGTGCTACCGTGCTGCCCTAAAAGGGGAGCTAATCATATAAGCTGCATTGTTCCAGATGGTGTTGAGCTTCTTGAGTGTAGTTGGAGCTACCATCATCTAGGCAAGTGGTAAATATTCAAACACACTCCTGACAGGTGGTGTGTTTTTGGTGAGATCCTAGCAGTATAACTGAAGACTTGTGCTCAAGAACTAGCCTCACCCTTACCCTGACTGGTCCAGTGCAACACTGTCATTTACACGATGATGTGAAAAATAGACCAGATATTCCTTGTCCACAAAAATCAGGTAAAATCCAATCTGGCCAATTACCGTCCAATCGGTCAACTCTCGATCATCAGCAAAGTGATGGGACACGTTATCAACAATGCTATGAAGCAGCACTTACACAGCAATAACTTCTCACTGGTGCTCAGCATGTGTTCCATCAGAGCCCTTTGGCTGCTGAGCTCATCAGAGCCTTGGTCCAAACATAGACAAATGAACTCAAACTGCTCCCTGGTTTGTGAACTTCTTGGTTTTATTTTTATTCATTCGTGGGATGTGGGTGTTACTGGCTAGGCCAGCATTTATTGCCCATCCTTGGAGGCAGCATGGTGGCGTAGTGGGTTAGCACTGTGGCCTCAAGGCGCCAAGGTCCCAGGTTTGATCCCGGCTCTGGGTCATTGTCCATGTGGAGTTTGCACATTCTCCCCCTGTTTGCGTGGGTTTCGCCCCCACAACACAAAAATGTGCAAGCTAGGTGGATTGGCCCCGCTAAATTGCCCCCGCTAAATTGCCCCTTAATTGGAAAAAATGAATTGAGTACTCTAAATTTTGGAGAAAAAAAATTATTGGCCATCTTTAATTGCCCTTCAACAGACTGGCTTGCTAGGCCATTTCAGAGGGCAATTAAGAGTCAATCACCTTGTTGGAGATCTGGACTCACATATAGGTCAGTCCAGGTAAGGATGGCTGATTTCTCTCCCGAAAGAGCATTCGTGAATCAGATGGGTTTTTACAACAAAGTTTTC
The DNA here is from genome assembly GCF_047496885.1 of Scyliorhinus torazame. Lineage (NCBI taxonomy): Eukaryota > Metazoa > Chordata > Chondrichthyes > Carcharhiniformes > Scyliorhinidae > Scyliorhinus > Scyliorhinus torazame. Next base: position 166,447,722 of record NC_092712.1, on the reverse strand, counting down.
ATGGTCATGCAGGGATGGCTCGCTGAAATTATTCAGGGCCTTTATGAGGCCACACCTGGAATATTTTGAGCAGTTTTGGTCTCCTTATCTGAGGAAATATACTTTTGCTATGGAGAGAGTGCAGCGAATATTTAATAGGCTGATTCCTGGGAAGGCAGGATGGACGTATGAGATTCAGTCGGTTAGGATTGTATTCTCTGGAGTTCAGAAGAATGAGGGGAGATCTCACAAAAACCTATAAATTTCTAACAGGACTGGACAGGGTAGATGCAGGAAGGATGTTCCCCATGGTGATGGAGTCCAGAACCAGGGGTCACAGTCTGAGGATACAGGGTAACCCACTTAGGACTGGGATGGGGAGAAATGTCTTCATCCAGAGAGTGGTGAGTCTGTGGAATTTTGTGCCACAGGAAATGGTTGAGGCCAAAACATTGTGGGCAGGATTCTCTGTTGGCCGACGTCGGAATTGGAAAGCTGTAACCTGATTGGCTGATGGGGAATCTGTGCTAAATTTGAAAAACACACTGCAAAACTAATTAACTAATGAATTAACTAAGTAGAGATGGCTGGGCAGGTGATGTGCTATAGCTGCATGATGTGGGAACTGGCAGATGCCATTGCGAGCTGCAGTGACCACATCTGCAGCAAGTGTTGGTTGCTCGAGGAATTTCGGCTCAGAGTTGATGAACTGGAGTCTGAGCTTCAAACACTGCGGCACACCCGGGACGGGGAGAGTTAACTGGACGCTTTGTTTCAGGAGGCAGTCATATCCCCTAGATTAAGTACTTCAAATTCGGTCAGTGGTCAGGGACAGCAGGGTGTGAGTGTAAGTGAGGCAGGTAGAAGGATCCTGAATTCCCAAATGGAGGAGCCTCATATCTTGAACTTATCCAACAGGTATGAGGTACTTGCTCCCTGTGTGGATGAGGAAAAGGGCTGTAGGGAGGATGAGCTGCCTGACCACTGCACTATGGTACAGGAGGCCATTCAAGTGGGGGGAGCAAAAAGACATTTTTCTAGGGATTCTATAATTAAGGCAATTGGGGGGAAGGGAAGGGTAATGGTAAATGAGAAACAAAGCTGCAGGTTACCACATGGGGAGGTGGGTTCAACTACATGGAAAATTATGAAAAAAGTTAAAGGGAAAAAGAACTCAAGAGATGTTATTAATGGAGGTGTAGGATTCAAAAAGAAGCCCCAAAAAACAAGAATAAGAGCACTTTATCTGAATCCTCGTAACACTTGAAACAAGATAAATGAGTTGACAGCACAAATCACTGCGAATGAGTCTGATTTAGTGGCCATTACAGAGACCTGTGGTGGGATTCTCTGACCCCACGCCGGGTCGGAGAATCGCCGGGGGCCGGCGTTAATCCCGCCCCCGCCGTGTCCCGAAGTCTCCGACACTAGAGATTCGGCGGGGGCGGGAATCGCGCCGCGTCAGTCGGCGGGGGCGGGAATCGCACCGTGCCGGTCGGCGGACCCACCCCCGCCGATTCTCCGGCCCGCGATGGGCTGAAGTCCCGCTGCTGGAATGCCTCCGCCAGCGTGGATTAAACCACCTTTTGAACGGCGAGGCAAGGCAGCGCGGGCGGGCTCCAGGGTCCTGGAGCAGGGCGATCTGGCCCCGGGGGGTGCCCCCACGGTGGTCTGGCACGCGATCGGGGCCCATCGATCCGTGGGCGGGCCTGTGCCGTGGGGGCACTCTTTTTCTTCCGCTTTCGCCATGGTCTTCACTATGGCAGAGGCCGAAGAGACCCCCTCCCCTGCGAATGCGCGGGGATGACGTCAGCAGCCGCTGCCGCCCCCGCGCATGCGCCGATCCGTGTCGCCCAGCGAAGACCTTTTGCCCCTGGCTGGCGTGGCGACAAAGGCCTTTCCCGCCAGACGGTGGAGCGCAAACCACTCCGGCACGGGCCTAGCCCCTCGAGGTGAGGGCTTGGCCCCTAAATGTGCGGAGACTTCCGCACCTTTGGGGCGGCCCGACGCCGGAGTGGTTCCCGCCACTCCATTACGCCGGAACCCCCCACCCCGCCGGGTAGGGGAGAATCCCGCCCATGGTTGCAGGATGGTAATGATTGGGAGTTAAATATCCAGGGGATCAGACTGCTCGGAAGGCAGGCAAGGGAGGTGGTGTGGCTCTGACATCTAAGGATGACATCAGGGCGGTAGTGAGAGATGATATAGGTGTTATATTACAGGGGTGTAATCTACAATAGGTTTTATGGAGAAAATGATTGAATCCATTTGGGTGGAAATTAGAAATGGTAAGGAGAAAAGGTCACTGCTAGGCATAGTCTATCATAGGCCACAAAAATAATAATATTATGGTGGGGCGGGAAATAAATAAAGAAATAACTGATGCATGTACAAATGGTACGGCCATTATCACGGAGGATTTTAATCGACATGTTGATTGGTGAAACCATGTCGGTCAGGACAGTCTTGAGGAGAAGTTCATAGAATGTACCTGTCACAGTTTCCCCGAACAGTATGGAATAAACCCTACGAGGGAGCAAGCTATCCTAGATCTGGTCCTGTGTAATGAGACAGGAATAATTAATGATCTCATAGTTAGGGATCCTCTCAGGAGGAGCAATCATAATATGATCGAATTTAAAATACAGGTGGAGGGTGAGAAGGTAAAATCCAATACCAGTGCCTTGTACTTAAACAAAGGAGACTACAATAGGATGAAGGGAGACTACAATGGGATGAGGGAGGAGTTGGTTTAGGTAGATTTGGAGCAAAGACTTTATGGTGGGACAATTGAGGAACAGTGGAGGACTTTCAAAGTGATTTTTCACAGTGCTCTGTAAAAGTATAGACCAGCGAAATGGAAGGACTGCAGGAAAAGGGATAACCAGCCATGGATATCTGAGGCAATAAAGGAAGGTATGAAAATTGAAAGAAAAGGCAAATAAAGTGGCAAAGATTAATGGGAAACTAGAGGATTGGGAAATCTTTAAAAGTGAACAGAAAGCGACGAAAAAAGCTATGAAGAAAAGTAAGATAGATTATGAGAGTAAACTAGCTCAGAATATAAAAATATAGCAAAAGTTTCTACAAATATATAAAATGAAAAAGATTGGCTAAGGTCAACATTGGTCCTTTAGAGGATGAAAAGGGAGATTTAGTCATGGGAAATGAGGAAATGGCCAAGGCATGAACAGGTATTTGTTATTGGTCTTCACAGTGGAGGACACAAATGACAAGCCAATACCAGCCCCTCTACCAGCTCCCCATCCACCTTCGGGAAAGTCAGCCTGTCCTAAAAGTGCCTCGTCCCCTCCGGCCCCGCAGGGAGTTCCAACCTGCACAACCTGCTATAAAAATTCCGAAAGGTCTTGCTCACCCCCGCCGAGTCCCCAACTAAGTTCCCATCCCCGTCAATAACTTTCCCTATTTCTCTAGCTGCCTCGCTCTTTCTGAGCTGCTGTGCAAGCATCCTGCTGGCCTTCTCACCGTGCTCATAAATCGCGCCCTTCACCTTTCTGAGCTGTTCCACTGCCCTCCCAGTGGTTAACAAACCAAATTCCGCCTGTAGCCTCCGGTGTTCCCTTAAAAGCCCTGCCTCTGGAGCCTCCATATACCTCCTATCTACTCGCAGAATCTCTTTTACCAGTCGGCCCGTTTCTGCCTTATCCCTCTTGTCCCTGTGAGCCCGGATCGAGATCAGCTCTCCTCTCACCACTGTCTTCAGCGCTTCCCAGACCTCCCCCGTATTGTTTACCTGCAGGTAGTTCAGCATGCACTTCCTCAGCCTCTCGCACACCGCTTCGTCCGCCAACAGCCCTACATCCGACCTCCATTGCGGGCGCTGCTTGCTATCCATACTAACCTGCAGGTCCACTCAGTGTGGAGCATGATCCGAGATCGTAATCGCCGAATACCCCGTGTCCACCACCTCCGCCAATAGGGCCCTACCCACAACAAAGAAATCTATCCAGGAATACACCTTGAGTACGTGGGAGTAAAAACAAAATTCCTTGGCCCTCGGCTGCCTAAATCTCCATCTCTAAATCCCCCCCCCCCCCCAATCCGCTCCATGAACCCTTTCAGCTCCTTTGCCATTGCTGGCACTTTGCTCGTTCTCGAGCATGACTGGTCCAGGCCTGGATCAATAACCGTATTAAAATCCCCTCCCATAATTAGCCTGTGCTAATCCAGGTCTGGAATCTTCCCTAGCACCCGCTTTATAAAATCCCCGTCACCCCAATTTGGCGCGTATACATTGACCAGCACTACCTTCATCCCCTGCAGCTTGCCACTAACCATGATATATCGACCTCCCACATCCGAGACTATCCTCCTCACCTCAAATGCCACCCGCTTGTTAATCAGAATTGCAGCCCCTCTGTCTTTGAATCCAGCCCCGAGTGGAAGGCTGACTAATCCAGCCTCTTCTCAACCTGACTTGATCCACTACTTTAAGATGTGTCTCCTGCAGCATTAGCACGTCCGCCTTCAGTCCCCTCAGGTGCGCAAATAAACGTGCCCTCTTTACCGGCCCATTTAGCCCCCGGATATTCCAGGTGACCAGCCTAGTTGGGGGGCAAAGTGCCCCATCCCACCCGCCGGTCATCCATCCCCTTTCCTAGGCCCGCCTCCAGCCCATGCGCCGCACCTTCTCCTGCCCACCCCACGGCGGCCCCCACCCCCGACCCCCTCAGTGACCTTCCATCGAAGTCCCTCCCACGTCAGCAGAACCCATCCCCCCTCCCCCCCCCCAGCAACACTACTCTAAAACCCAACCCATCTCATGAACTAAGCAAATACACCCCCCCCACTATGCTTCCGTGAGCTAGCTCACCTAGCTAGCTTGGTGGCCCCCGGCGCCAAGAAGTCTCCCACTTATTGTTCCCTCGCTCCCCTCCCCCCACCCATGTAAACAAATTCCCTCATCCAACAATCCCCAAACAAACACCCAGCAGCAAGAAAACACAAAAACAAATGCACCACCCACCGAAACACAGCCAGGCATGTCTCCATCCCACAAAAGTGCACATCAATAAAAACACACAAGATAAGACACAAAAGGAACATTGCCAACATCTACCGAGAAAAAGAACCAAAAAAATGAAAAATCGACTTTCCCTAAGCAGAGCTCCAAAAAAACAGACACAAAACAATACAAGAAGGCTTGGCCAATTTAACAACAGAAAAACAAAACCCACCAAAAAGCAAGGGGGAGAAAAGAAAAACAAAAACCACAGAAAAACAGAAAACAAAGGGCCCAATATAGGCCAACACATTGGGCGTCATTCTCCGACCCCCCGCCGGGTTGGAGAATCGCCGGGGGCTGCCGTGAATCCCGCCCCCGCCGGTTGCCGAAGTCTCCGGCACCGGATATTCGGCGGGGGCGGGAATCGGGCCGCGTCGGTTGGCGGGCCCCCCCGCTCGATTCTCCGGCCCGAATGGGCCGAAGTCCCGCCGATAAATTGCCTGTCCCGCCGGTGTGGATTAAACCACCTTTTGAACGGCGGGACAAGGCGGCGTGGGCGGGCTCCGGGGTCCTGGGGAGGGGGCGCGGGGCGATCTGGCCCTGGGGGGTGCCCCCACGGTGGCCTGGCCCGCGATCAGGGCCCACCGATCCGCGGGCGGGCCTGTGCCGTGGGGGCACTCTTTCCCTTTCGCCTCCGCTACGGTCTCCACCATGGCGGAGGCAGAAGAGACTCCCTCCACTGCGCATGCGTGGGAAACTGTCAGCGGCCGCTGACGCTCCCGCGCATGCGCCGCCCGGGGATGTCATTTCCGCGCTAGCTGGCGGGGCAACAAAGGCCGTTTCCGCCAGCTGGCGGGGCGGAAATTCCTCCGGCGTCGGCATAGCCCCTCAATGTTGGGGCTCGGCCCCCAAAGATGCAGAGCATTCCGCACCTTTGGGGCGGCGCGATGCCCGTCTGATTGGCGCCGTTTTGGGCGCCAGTCGGCGGACATCGCGCCATTTCCGGAGAATTTCGCCCGTTGTCTCTAAGTCTGAAAGTTCTCAAACTCCCACCAGTCCTTTACTTTTCGCAAAGTCCAGTGCCCCATCGGGCGACTCAAAATAGTGATGTTGGTCCTCTACATGACCCAAAGACCCGCTGGATACAGCAGACCGAACTTCACCTGCTTCTTAAAGAAAATAGCCTTGACTTGGTTAAAGCCTGCCCTCTTCCTCACCACCTCCACGCTCAGGTCCTGGTACACCCCAGGATGCTGTTATCCTACTTGCAACTCTGCGTGCGCTTGGCCCACTGAAGAATGCATTCCTTGTCCAGGAACCTGTGGAATCTCACCACCATTGCCCTCGGAGGGTCCCCCGCCCGCGGCTTCATAGCAAGCGCCCGGTACGCCCTGTCCACCTCCAACGGTTGGGGGAATGCCCCCTCTCCCAGCAGCTTTTCGAACATACCCGCCACGTATGCTCCAGCATCTGCTCCCTCAGCTCCCTCCGGGAGCCCGACAATTCTCAGGTACTGCCGCCGGGACCGGTTCTCAAGGTCCTCCACCTTCTCCAGGAGCCATTTCTGCTGCTCCCGAAGCATCCCCACCTCCAGTTCCACTGCTGTTAGATGCTCCTCTTGTTCAAGCAGCGCCTTCTCCACCTTCTGAATCGCCTGGTCCAGGCCGTCCAGCCTGCTCTCTAGCCAATCAATTGATTCTTTGATCGGGTCCAAGCATTCCCGCGTCTGCCTGGCAAAGCCATCCTGAATGGCCTGCATCACAGGTCCGTTGGTCGCTGCGCTGCCACCCCAGGGGTCCAGCCCTCGGCCATACTGTCTCCCATTGCAGCTTCAACACAGCTCGTTACTGACTTTTTTTTTCTGCCCTTTCGTGCATTTCTGATCCTGTTCTCCATAAACCGATGCGTGGAAACAGTGCCCAATTGCCTTAGCCTTCAAATTTGCCATTTAAAACCGGAAAAAAGTCCGGGGGAAAGGTCCAAATGTCCGACCAGAGCGAGAGCCACCAAATGTGCGACTTACTCCTCCATAGCTGCCACCGGAAGTCTACAGACTGTATAGTTGATTGTTGGGAAGTATGTTTCCCAGGGTGTTTATTCGCTGTAACCTGTTTTGATACATGCTTGTAATAAATTACATTTTTTTTAAAAAGGAAGTCTGCAAACGGATATAGATAATTTAAGTGAGTGGGCAAAGGTCTGGCAGGTGGAATACAATGTTGGTAAATGTGAGTTCATCCATTTTGGTAGGTATAACAGCAAAATGGACTATTATTTAAATGGTAAAAAATTGCAGCAAGCTGCTGTACAGAGGGACCTGGGTGTCCTTGTGCATGAATTGCAAAAAGTTTGTTTGCAGGTGCAGCAGGTAATCAAGAAGGCAATTGGAATGTTGTCCTTCATTGCTAGAGGGATGGAGTTTAAAAACAGGGAGGTTATGTTGCAGTTGTATAGGATGCTGGTGAGGCAATACCTGGAGGGCTGTGCACAGTTTTGGTCTCCTTACTTGAGAAAGGATGCACTGGAACTGGAGGGGGTGCAGAGGAGATTCACTAGGTTGATTCCAGAGTTGAGAGGATTGGCTTATGAGGAGAGACTGAATAGACTGGGACCAAACTCGTTGGAATTTAGGAGAATGAGGGGGGATCTTATGTAAACATATAAAACTATAAGATAGAACCATGGAGGTTGTTTCCACTGGCAGGTGAAACAAGAACTAGGGGACATAGCCTCAAAATAAGGGGGAGCAGATTTAGGACTGAGTTGAGGAGGAACTTCTTCACCCAAAGGGTTGTGAATCTGTGGAATTCTCAGCCCCGTGAAGCAGTTGAGACTACCTCGTTAAATGTGTTTTAGGCAAAGATATATAGATTTTTGAACAGTAAAGGAATTAAAGGTTATGGTGAACAGGCAGGGAAGTGGATCTGAGTCCATAAAAAGATAAATCATGATCTTATTGAATGAAGGAGCAGGCTCGAGTGGCCAGATGGCCTACTGCTGCCCCTAGTTCTTATGCTCTTATGTTAGACAACCGAATTGCTAACGCGGCCTTTTAAGAAGCAAGCACATTGCTTGCAAGAGTCACGTCTTGTTCAGATCAGAACAGGTAAAGGTGGCAGGTTTCCTTCCGTAAAGGACATTAGTGAACCAGATGTGTTTTTATGACAATCAATGATAGTTTCATGACCAATTGCACTAGCTTTTAATTGTAAATTTATTAATTAATTGAATTTACATTTCACCAAGGTACTGAGGTGGGATTTGAATCCATGTCTCCAGTGCATTAGTCTGGGCCTTTGGATCACGAGTCTAATGATATTTACATATATGCCTGGCTCAGGAATCTAGATCTAGTTTCAGGATAAAGATAAAATCATTTAAGGCTGAGATGAAGAGAAATTTCTTCACTCAAAGGATAGTAAGTCTTCGGTATTCTCTATCTCAGAGAGTTTGGATGCACCAACGTTGAATGCATTTTAGACTGGGATAGATGGATTCTTGGTTTCACGGGGAATAAAGGGATGTGGCGAGTGAATGGAAAAATGGAGTTAAAGCCCCAAATCAGCCAGGAACATATTGAACGATAGAGCTAGCTCGATGGGCCACATGGTCTCCTTCTACTCCGACTTCACACATTCTTTTGTAAACCTTGATGGGTTTCTGTAGTGCATCTTGCAAATGGTACATATTGCAGCCACAATGTACAGTGTTGGAGGGAGGGAACATGGCTGGTGTGCTAGACTGCTCTGACCTGCTTTGTCCCTCAATGTTCTTGAATGTTGTTGGTGCTGCATTTGTCCAGGTCAGTTGAGGAAATTCCAACAATTTTAATTTTTGCTTGTTGTATAATATCCAATACCTTACCGCCTCTTGTAACCATAATATTTATATAACTGGTCCAGTTAAGTTTTTAGTCAAGTTTGACACCAAAGTTTTCAGAGTGGGAGCTTCATCAATGGTAATCTCACTGACTGTCAAGGTGACACGGTTAAACTCTGCTTTTTTGGAGATAGTCATTACCTGCGAGCACACACTGGTGTTAAAGGCCAATGTTTCTCTCTGCCTGATCTAAATTTAAAAAAAACTAAATATCATAGAGTCCCCATGACTTCCAGAGTACTTGCTCGCTTATTTTGCCATCCCATTACGATTAACAATTGAGAGTGATGGCTTCAACACAATTGTTTTATATTTACATGCACATACCAATTTTTATATATTACAGTCACAATTTACTAATTTTACAACAGTGAATGCCTTTGTCCCGGTAGTGTCACCAAACCACAATCTTTGAGGGAAAACAATTAAAGAAAAAGCAAATCTTTGATTTACCTGAACCAACTATTAACATCCTTAAGTGCATGATATTTTCATGGTGATGTCAAGTTTTGTGATGCGTATTTGAATTTTTAAGGAAAATTTGGTTAAAATGACAATATCATTACAAAAAACAGTAAGTATAATTAATATTAAGAGCTTTAACCAGTTTCAATAAAATAGCACAATGTTGCTACTCAAAGTGCATCTGTGAAAGAATGCAACAAAATGGCAGAACATCTGTAGGCACATTGAAAACCTGCAATTGTGCTGACAGTTTAGAAATATGCCCACATTATTTACATCGCCGAAATTACATACTGTTTCTTTCAATTATTCCAAAGATGTCGACAAAGCTAAAACAAACATTTAATTTGCTGTCTGATCCTTTTTGGCAACGATGCTGTTGTGTGCAAAAATGATAATGATAGAGATTCCCTTGGGGTGTCTGAGGGCAGGAAGCACAAATAGAACACGAGAATATATACATAGAGATATGGGGAACCGAACTGTATAAATTTACTTAGATGGGCCTAAATATCTGCTATCGAGGCAGAAGCCCACCATAATATTGGTTAGAATCTACCAGGAAGACCACAAATCTGACCGCATGTGGATAAGGGCCTTACATCAGGGAATCATATAGAATCGTGTGGAATGCAACCTCTATCTACTTCTACAAGGCCATTATTCCAGCAGAACAGTGAATTTTCTATGTTGGTAGTTTCCGTGCTGCAGCTGGGGGCAGTGTTGGCAGAAATAGCAGCTGGAAACCCGAGTGGGCTCGTGTGGAATGCCAGGCTAGAATTAGGGTTTGCAGAGCCTGCAGATCATGCACCAGCCATCTCACAACCCATCAAACAGAAGTGGAAGCAAGTCATCCTCGATCCCGAAGAAAAATCTGCAGTATCACAGATCAGGAATGGAAATATTAGCATTAAAAACAAAAAAAAGTATCTCCTTTCACGCAGAACCATTTCTGAGACAAGGACTAGTACCATCCCCAGCCTGGCAAACTTCAGTCAACAGTAGGGGGGCATGGTAGCACAGTGGTTAGCACAGTTGCTTCACAGCTCCAGGGTCCCAGGTTCGATTCCCGGCTTGGGTCACGGTCTGTGCGGAGTTTGCACTTTCTCCCCGGGTCTGCGTGGGTTTCCTCCGGGTGCTCCGGTTTCCTCCCACAGTCCAAAGATGTGCAGGTTAGGTGGATTGGCCATGCTAAATTGCCCTTAGTGTCCAAAAAGGTTAGGTGGGGTTACTGGTTAGGGTGGAGGTGTGGGCTTAGGTAGGGTGTTCTTTCCAAGGGCCGGTGCAGACTCAATGGGCCGAATGGCCTCCTTCTGCACTGTAAATTCTATGATCTATGATTTCCAGACTCTTCAGTGGAGACTGCAATGTAGAGAAACCCTGGACCTTCCAAAGGCTTAGTTACCCAATCCAGCAATCCCCCACAGACCGAGTAACTTTGATGAGGCCAGGCTGTAGAACCTATGGCTGGGTATATCCCAGCACTCAAATTGTCCCTCTGGATTATCTAAGCCAACTCGGTTCGAAATAATAGAACATTTGTTTTCAGGGTTGGCCCACAGACACAGAGGGCGAGATTCTCCACTCCTGTGCCGGTTGGGAGAATCGCCTGGGCCGCCAAAATTTCCCGGGACGCCGGTCCGACGTCCTCCTGCGATTCTCCCAACCGGCGGGAACGGCCCGGTCGAGTTCCGCGGGCCGCAGGCCGGAGAATCGCCGGAGACACCCAAAATGGCGATTCTCCGGCACCCCCACTATTCTCAGGCCCGGATGGGCCAAGCGGCCAGGCCAAAACGGCGGGTTCACCCCGGCGCCGTCCACACCTGGTCGCTGCTGTTGGGAACAGCGCGCGGACGCTGGGGGGGCGGCCTACGGGGGGCGAGGGGGGATCCTGCACTGGGGGGTACCTCAAATGTGGGGTGGCCCGCGATCGGTGCCCACCGATCGTCGGGCCGTCCTCTCTGAAGGAGGACCTCCTTCCTTCCGTGGCACCGCAAGATCCGTCCGCCATCTTCTTGCGGGGTGGACTTAGAGAGGACGGCAACCACGCATTCGCGGGTTGGCGCCGGCCAACCCACGCATGCGCGGATGACGCCAGTTATGTGGCGCCGGCCGCGTCATTTATGCGACGCCGCCTTTACGCGGGCGACAAGGCCTGGCGCGTGTAGATGACGCGGCCCTGATCCTAGCCCATTGTCAGGGCCTGAATCGGTCGGGATCGGGGCCGTTTCCCGCCGTCGTGAACCTCGACGGTGTTCACGACGGCGCGGCCACTTCGGCGCGGGAGTGGAGAATCCCGCCCAGAATGTGTCAAGACAGGCTGGGAAATTGGGTGGTGCCTCCCTTTAAGGATTGCTTTCTTATTTGTGCAAAATGTAATCTTCTGCCTGACTTCTCATTTTAATATGAAATTAGATACCTCTGTCATTGGTAACAATCAGCTGTCCATACAAACACAACCAATTCCTTCTTTAATCCAAAACCTCCTTGCCAATTTGACCTTGGCAGATGAAAAAGCTGATTAACTTGCTGTGGCTGATTCTTGAGGGTGGAAAATTCCCAGATTCTCTGATGTTGTGACCAGGTTCACCTTTTTATGTCACATTCCCCATCACGAATTGTACATCTCTCTTACGAAGATGTGCCAGAGAGAACCAAACAAAGTGACCTATGCTTCATCATTTATTTTTGAACAATTCTCTTGCTGTAACATTGATGGAGGTGTTTGCCAATGTTGCAGATCTATTAGCTGAATGAAAGAAACATTTGCCACCTTTCCCCATAAACATCTAGATGCCTACAGTATCTGGGGGAATTTTAACATGAAGGAATGTGTGGTTTTGGGATGGGTGGGGGCTTAAAAACCAATGAAATTGCCAGTGCATTGGGAGGACAGCTCTCACCCACTGACTTCCACAATTGAATTGAACATGTTAGGTTGTGTGCATGAGAGGAGGGTTGTCAATTATCATATGTTAATCACTCAATTAGAGTGACATTTACATAGATTTTTGAGTTGCATGTCAGACCTATAGGTTTCTTGGTCTTCCTGAAACCCACCAAGACAAGATCACAGCACTGATTGAGGAATTCAATCCATCTCATTTAAATATGGTAATAAATACTCAGTACTTAGAACTGCATTCTTACTTGCGAGAGAGGTTTGTTCTATCACATTAGGATGGACCTCAGATGAAATGCAATATTACCAGTGTAGCAGCCTGCTGGGAATAGATCCTAGCTGGACAGGAGAGAAGACAGCAGCAAAGCAGCTTGGAGGAAGCCATACCCATGAAGCAAGGTTTACAGGCAGAGGCACAGCTTTCTTGATACATGGGATCAACATTGTTGTAGGAGGCTCAGGTGGTCATGCCAGGTGGTGCAGTCTCCTGGAAGAATTCTAACGACATAGTGGCTACACCAATGGTTATCAATGTTGGCATTGCTTTCAACATTTTAGTCTGCAGGTCTTCCAGGGCTCTGCTGGAAACATATCCAAGATCTCCCATTTGGTCACCCACGAATGCATAAAAAAGTGACCGGTGGCTTGTTTTCCTAACTAGCAATTATGTCAACTTGTTTTGCGATTATGTAAACCAGCATGCGTTTGCCTCTCTGGCTGGCTTCACACAGGTTGAGGGTGTCATTGACTGCTTTTGGCGATCATGGCACCTCTCATTAACCAGGAATATTTGTGAACTGTGAGGACCTTAACTGCATCAATGTGCAATTGCAAAAAGATATTCCTGCAGGTATGAAAAAAATGAATGAAATGAAAATCGCTTATTGTCACAAGTAGGCTTCAAATGAAGTTACTGTGAAAAGCCCCTAGTCGCCACATTCCGGCGCCTGTTCGGGGAGGCTGATATGGGAATTGAACCGTGCTGCTGGCCTGCCTTGGTCTGTTTTCAAAGCCAGCGATTTAGCCCTGTGCTAAACCAGGTATGCAGAAGATTTCAGGGGAGCTTCAATGATACTTTCCTTCTGCTCAGTCCAAGCTGCCTGATATATTTGGACCTGCACACACATAAGGAGTAGATTCTAGGAGACTTGAGATACCTACTTCAAACCCTGGCTGATGACGCCGATCAAAAATCTAACCAATGTATTCCAGCAGTGCTACAATGTATGTCATATGATGTCCTGATGTGGAATTGAATAGACCATTGGTTTGCTGAAGATGTGCTTCAGGTGGCCGGTCAGATCTGGGGATGTTCTTGAGTACACCCACCAGCCAGGGTATCCAAATTGTTTCCACACCATTGCACATCAGCGAGGTTTGGACATGGAGAAAGATAAACTAAAGAGCTGAGATCCTCCTGGGATGATTTGGAAGGGGAGGATGAAACAGAGCAGACGGAGGGTGATGAGGACAGTGCATCCCCAGCTGCTTATAATGCTGCCCGGAATGCCATTATTAATCCAAGATTCACTTAGCTTGCACTGGTGGACCAATGCCAGGATAACATAAAATAACCAGGCTTCCCACAACACCCCCCCAAAGCCCCCACCCCACCCCAATGCCAGTAACTCAAGTGATCCTGCACACAGCCAATCACTCCTTCAGTATCCTCCTATTGTCCCCATTCATTCACGTCTTCCCATCTATAACAAAACATGTTAATAAGTAGCTGGCCACCCAGCATCCGAGAGTAGACAAGACTGGAAACTGGTGCTAAAGAATAATATTTCCTAGCCTTACTAAAGAAAATCAACTTTACAAAATAAAATTATTTCATACTCTCAGGGTGCATATTGCAACTACAAAGCATTACTCTTCCTTTCCTACATGACTACATGGTACAAAGTGGTTTGCTTCAGCGGGTCACTTGTAAGAAGTAATGGGGTTATAGAATCATGAACTAGTTCAGGGAAATTTCTCAGCAGTCTGCCTGAGCTGACATGGAACAATGATAATCATGTTAAATGATGTTAATCACAAGGGCATGTTATGTGGCCAAGGACATAATGTGGAAGCAAATCTTTGTGTAGGCATAACTGTGCCTGATACGAGGTTGGGAAAAGAGCCGGATGATCTAGGTATCTAAATAAACTGTCTGGGAGAAGTTAACAAGATCTCTATATGGGAGATAAGTGAAGGAATCACCTGATGAGGTGGGCGCCTGAGGTCTGAGGCATTCACTTTAGGTATCTATTCCCCAGAAATTGGGCAATTGAATGGGTAAAGGTAATTAAATAAACAATTTACTCCAAAATATGAAACATAAACTGGCAGTTGAGAAAGGAAGAAACGAGAGCTCTCTGGGGTAGATCCGCACTAACTTTGGTTTAACACATTAGCTGGCTTGAGAGAAGAAGCAATCATTACAGCAAGCTGCAAAGATCAAACTGCCTGCCTTGTCATTCGTCCATCTGATCTGGGGCCAGTAAATTGTTCCCACCTGTTATGAGTCATGAATAGACTATGTCTATCCTGATTGTGTTGTATTTGATCTGTTGCTCCTCATTAAAACTGCCTGTGACTCCTCAACACTTTTCATTATGTGTGACCCGTGATTAAATCTTAGAAGCACAAATCCCTGCTGTGACTGCGGAGGTACTCTGGATCCATGTCCTCTTGATTTTGAACCCTATGAGGGCCCCGCTGTAGACCATTTCTACCCCCCACCCCCGCTCTCAAATGTATTCACATGCAGGAGAATGCCACCTGGGGATGAGGCAGCATGTAGATTATTGACTGGGGGTGGGGATGGGTGCATTGGAACACAATGAGCATGATTTAACCACTGTGTTGCGCCCGGCACAGTTCTGGGCGTGCCAATTAAATAGCGGGAAAGGCCAAAATCAAGATTCACGCTGGGAGTGAATCAGTTTGCTATCTAACCGGTCTACTCCCGATGGCGAGTACTGAATCTCACGCAAATATGGCGAGAATATCATTATTGCTTGTTAGGTGAATTGGACATTCTGAATTCTCCCTCAGTGTACCTGAACAAGTGCCATAGTGTGGCGACTATGGGCTTTTCACAGTAACTTCATTGCAGTGTTAATGTAAGCCTACTTCACTTCGGGGTGCGGCTATGCAGAGCTAGGTCGCATATTCGGTAGCTCCCGCTTGGAACGGACTTTTGGGCACTTTTACAGGGCCCCCACGGCATTTGTTTGACATTTCCCGGTGTGGGAAGAAGACTGCAGCATTCCCCTGACGGTGTCCCCCAGGAATGTTATGTCTTTTGGCTGCCAAACCCGGCAGAAACAGTAAAGGATTTGGCTTTGGCTGCAGGTTTAGACAAGGGCCTCTTCCAGCATGCAGGCGGGGGAAGGGCAAGCTTAAAGCTGCAATATGACTTGACTCTATCAAAGGTGAATTCTAGCAGCAGAGGGAACAACTGTGAAAGGATCTACCGGGGCCATTGAAGAAGCAGGGACGAGGCTGCCGGTGGCAGCCATGGAGGAGTAGGTCGCGCATTCGGCAGCTCCCGTCTGGAACTGACTCTCAGACCTTTTTCAGGAGTTTCCATAGACTTTTTAAACGGAACAGAAGTGTAACGGCCAGAGGAGCGGCACTGGAGCGACGGGGGAAGCGAGGGAAAGAAAACAAAATGGTGGCGGCCAGGGACAAAGGGGAGCTGCAGGAGTTCATCAAGCGCTGCTTCGAGGAGCAGCGCGAGGAGATGCGCAAGGAGATGTTGGCGCCTATGCTTTCGGCAATTGAAGGACTCGGGATCACCCAGAAGGTCCACGAAGCTAAGATCCAGGAGGTACAGAAAAGAGTCAGTGAGAACGAGGACGAGCTCGTGGGCCTGGCAGTGAGAGTGGAGCAGAACGAGGCGCGACACGAGAGGTGGGCGGGAAGACTCGAAGACCTGGAGAGCAGGGCGAGGAGAAAGAATCTGCGAATCCTGGGTCTCCCTGAGGGAGTGGAGGGGGCTAATGCCGGGGCATACGCGAGCACGATGCTCGAGGCGATGATGGGCACGAAGGCCCCTTCGAGGCCGCTGGAGTTGGACGGGGCACATCGGGTGCTGGCGAAGAAGCCCCAGGCAAATGAGCCGCCAAGGGCGATGGTGGTGAGGTTCCACCGGTTCACGGACAGAGAGTGGGTCCTGAGATGGGCCAAGAAGGAACGGAGCAGTAAGTGGGACAATGCAGAGATCCGAATATACCCGGACTGGAGCACGGATGTTGCAAAGCGGAGAGCGGGTTTCAACCGGGCCAAAGCGGCGTTGTACCGGAAAGAAGTGAAATTCGGAATGCTGCAGCCAGCGCGACAGTGGGTCACATACAAGGGCCAACACTATTACTTCGAAACGCCTGAAGAGGCGTGGACCTTTGTACAAGCCGAAAAGTTGGACTCTAACTGAGGGTTTGTGAGGGTAGGGGGGATGTTTGAGGTTTGATGTGTGATGGTTGTTGTATATAGGAGGTCAATCACGCGCAGGAAATATTACATGGGCTGGGGGAGAGAGACAAGGCCGCTACAGGAGCTGCGCCAGAGGGGGAGGAGCGGGCTTTGGAAAGCGCGGGGTGTTTTCCTGCGCACGGGAAGAAAGGCGGGAAGGGGAACGAAGGAATGCATATGGATTGGGAGACTCCCACGCGGGGAGGTCAATGGGACAGCGGGGGAAGCAGGGGTCAGCAGGCGTCAGCTGACTTACGGGAGTGATATGGGGGGAGCAAAAAAGCTAGACAGGGGTCTAGCGGGGGGGAGGGGAGGGGGGAAGGGGGGGGGAAAGGGTTGCTGCTGCACTGGCCGAAAGGGAATGGGACACAGAAGAGGTGGTCGGGACGGGGATCCCCCCTCTGGAGGACTGGAGGGTGAGGGAGAGGTGGACACGGGACTGGCCCAGAAAAGGAGATGGCTAGTCGGCGGGGAGTAGGGGGGGGGGTGAGAGCCCCTCCAATCCGGCTGACAACGTGGAATGTGAGGGGCCTGAATGGGCCGGTGAAGAGGGCTCGAGTGTTCGCGCACTTAAAGGGACTGAAGGCGGACGTGGCCATGCTCCAAGAGACACACCTGAAGATGGCGGACCAGGTCAGGCGAAGAAAGGGATGGGTAGGACAGGTATTCCACTCGGGACTGGACGCGAAGAATAGAGGGGTGGCAATATTGGTGGGAAAGCGGGTGTCATTTGAGGCCAAGACTATTGTAGCGGACAATGGAGGGCGATATGTGATGGTGAGCGGTAGGCTGCAAGGGATGTGGGTGGTGTTGGTAAACGTATACGCCCCGAACTGGGATGATGCAGGATTCATGAAGCGCATGTTGGGGCGCATTCCGGACCTGGAGATAGGAGGCCTGATAATGGGAGGGGACTTCAATACAGTGTTGGATCCAGCACTAGACCGCTCCAAATCAAGGACTGGAAAGAGGCCGGTGGCGGCCAAGGTACTTAGGGGGTTTATGGATCAGATGGGGGGAGTGGACCCATGGCGGTTTGCAAGGCCGCAGGCCAGGGGATTTTCTTTCTTCTCCCATGTACACAAAGCCTACTCCCGGATAGATTTCTTTGTTCTGGGTAGGGCGCTCATCCCGAGGGTGGAGGGGACGGAGTATTCGGCTATAGCCGTTTCAGACCATGCCCCACACTGGGTGGAACTGGAGCTGGGAGAGGAGAGGGACCAACGCCCGTTGTGGCGGCTGGATGTGGGACTGCTGGCGGACGAGGTGGTGTGTGGGAAGGTGAGGGGGCGTATCGAAAGGTACTTGGAGGCCAACGACAAAGGGGAGGTGCGGGTGGGGGTGGTATGGGAGGCGTTGAAGGCGGTGATCAGGGGAGAGCTCATTTCCATTAGGGCTCATAGGGAGATGACAGAGGGTATGGAAAGGGAGAGGTTAGTGGGGGAGATTTTGAGAGTGGACAGGAGATACGCAGAGGCCCCGGAGGAAAGATTACTTGGGGAAAGACGACGGCTCCAGACGGAGTTTGACATGTTGACCACAGGGAAGGCGGAGGCACAGTGGAGGAAAGCGCAGGGGGCGACCTACGAGTATGGGGAAAAGGCTAGTCGGATGCTGGCACACCAGCTCCGTAAGAGGATGGCAGCGAATGAAATAGGGGGAGTCAAAGATGGAAGGGGAGCCACGGTTCGGAATGCGACGAAAATAAACGAGGTATTCAAGGCCTTTTATGAAGAGCTGTACAGATCCCAGCCCCCAGCGGGGAAAGAGGGGATGAGACGATTCCTAGATCAGCTGAGATTCCCGAGGGTGGAGGAGCAAGAGGTGGTTGGTTTGGGGGCACCAATTGGGTTGGAGGAGCTGAGCAAGGGTTTGGGGAGCATGCAGGCGGGGAAGGCCCCGGGACCGGACGGATTCCCGGTGGAGCTCTACAGGAAGTACGCAGACCTGTTGGCCCCGCTACTGGTAAGGACCTTTAATGAGGCAAGAGAGGAGGGGACCCTGCCCCCGACAATGTCGGAAGCGACAATTTATTTGATCCTAAAGCGGGACAAGGACCCACTGCAATGTGGATCGTACAGGCCGATCTCGCTCCTCAATGTGGATGCAAAGTTGCTGGCAAAAGTGCTGGCCACGAGGATCGAGGACTTGTGTCCCGGGTGTAATCCACGAGGACCAGACGGGATTTGTAAAGGGCAGGCAACTAAACACCAATGTGCGGCGGCTCTTAAACGTGATAATGATGCCATCGGAGGAGGGAGAGGCGGAGATAGTGGCAGCTATGGACGCGGAGAAGGCCTTTGACCGAGTAAAGTGGGAGTACCTCTGGGAGGTGCTGCGCAGGTTTGGGTTCGGGGTAGGGTTTATCAATTGGGTTAAACTCCTTTACAGAGCCCCGATGGCAAGTGTAGTGACGAACCGGCGGAGGTCGGAGTACTTTCGACTGTACCGAGGGACGAGGCAGGGGTGCCCCCTGTTGTTCGCATTGGCGATCGAGCCATTGGCCATGTCATTGAGGGAGTCTAATAAATGGAAGGGGGTGGTCCGAGGGGGAGAAGAGCATCGGGTGTCGCTATATGCGGATGACCTGTTGCTGTACGTGGCGGATCCAATGGAGGGGATGGTGGAGGTCATGCAGACTCTAAGGGTGTTTGGGGAGTTTTCGGGCTATAAGCTCAATGTAGGGAAGAGTGAGCTCTTTGTATTACAGGCGGGGGACCAAGAAAGAGGGATAGGGGACCTACCGCTGAGGAGGGCGGACGGGAGCTTTCGGTATCTGGGGATCCAGATAGCCAGGAGTTGGGGGACCCTACATAAACTGAATCTGACGAGGTTGGTGGAGCAAATGGAGGAGGATTTCAAAAGATGGGACATGTTACCGCTCTCGCTGGCGGGTAGAGTGCAGTCGGTCAAAATGGTGGTCCTTCCGAGGTTTCTGTTTGTGTTTCAGTGCCTTCCCATCGTGATCACTAAGGCCTTTTTTAAGAGAGTAGGCAGGAGTATTATGGGGTTTGTGTGGGCGAATAAGACCCCGAGAGTAAGGAGAGGGTTCCTGGAACGCAGTAGGGACCGAGGAGGGTTGGCGCTGCCAAACCTGGGGAGCTACTACTGGGCAGCAAATGTGGCGATGATCCGCAAGTGGGTTATGGAGGGAGAGGGGGCGGCATGGAAGAGGATGGAGATGGCGTCCTGTAAAGGAACGAGCTTGGGGGCGTTGGTGACGGCACCGCTGCCGCTCTCGCTGACAAAGTATACCAAGAGCCCGGTGGTGGCGGCAACGCTAAGGATCTGGGGCCACCGGAGACGGCACCGGGGTGCAATGGGAGCATCGGTGTGGTCCCCGATCAGGGGTAACCACCGGTTTGTCCCGGGGAAGATGGACGGGGGTTTCCAGAGCTGGCATCGGGCGGGGATTGGAAGAATGGGGGACCTGTTCATCGACGGGATGTTTGCGAGCCTAGGGGCACTGGAGGAGAAGTTCGAGTTACCCCCGGGAAATGCCTTTAGATATCTGCAGGTGAGGGCTTTTATGAGGCGACTGGTGAGGGAATTCCCGTTGCTCACGGTACAAGAAATTCAAGACAGGGTGATCTCGGGTGTATGGGTCGGGGAGGGCAAGGTGTCGGAAATACACCAGGAGTTGAAAGAAGAGGGGGAAGCGCTGGTAGAAGAGTTGAAGGGTAAATGGGAGGATGAGCTGGGGGAGGAGATCACAGAAGGTCTGTGGGCTGATGCCCTAGATCGGGTTAATTCCTCCTCCTCGTGTGCCAGGCTCAGCCTGATACAATTTAAGGTGGTCCACAGAGCGCACTTGACGGGGGCGAGGTTGAGTAGGTTCTTTGGGGTAGAGGACAGATGTGGAAGGTGCTCAGGGAGCCCGGCGAACCATGTCCATATGTTTTGGTCATGCCCGGCACTGGAGGGGTTCTGGAGAGGAGTGGCGGGAGCAATGTCTCAGGTGGTGAAAGTCCGGGTCAAGCCAAGCTGGGGGCTAGCAATATTTGGAGTAGTGGATGAACCGGGAGTGCAGGAGGCGAAAGAGGCCGGCATTCTGGCCTTTGCGTCCCTAGTAGCCCGGCGAAGGATCTTGCTAATGTGGAAGGAGGCGAAGCCCCCCAGCCTGGATAAATGATATGGCTGGGTTCATAAAGTTGGAGAGGATTAAGTTCGCCTTGAGAGGGTATGCGCAGGGGTTCTACAGGCGTTCCTAGACTACCTCGCGGAGCATTAGAGGAAGGTCGGTCAGCAGCAGCAGCAACCTTGGGGGGGGGGGGGACGTCCTGGGAGGGGGGGGAGGGGAAGGGGGGACTGCCTGGGAAGGTGGATGAGCAAGAGATAACATGAATGGTTGGGGAAACTGGCACGTACGGGTGAGGGCCAGTGTACAAAGCTGTGTAAATATATCATTTTGCCATGTATATATCTTGCTCTGCGCGATTTCTCGTTTTTTTTTGTTACGGGGGGGTGGAGGGGGGATTATTGTTTGTAAGGGAGAAAAATTGTGTTAAAAAACTTTAATAAATATATATTTTTAAAAAAATGTAAGCCTACTTGTGACAATAAAGATTATTATCATTATTATTATTATTAACCCTTAATATGCATCAATTTCCATCTCATTAGGAAGATTGAAGTCAAGTGTAACAGCCTCCTGGGAATTAACCGGCTCCCCAGTGAAAAATCATGTGGGTGTCTTTTAGTACTCCTTTTTAAAAACGTGAACCTGTTGCAATGGCTGCTGAGGGGAACCGAGGAGGTGAATAGCCATTTCCATTTTCCAGCATGTAGCTCACCGGCAGTGTAAATGGCTACTCGGTTCCTCACTTCCCTTCAGAAGCCATTATGCCAGCTTCACGTTTTTGAAAAGGAATACTAAATGCGCCCGTGTGATTTCTCACTAGAGAGTTGGCTAATTCCTGGGAAGCTGCTGCATTCGACTTCAATCTCGCTAATGAGATTGAGATAAATGCAAATGAGGGTTGATGATACTCTTGTCATCTTTGGGTGAGATCCAGAACTCGCCATCGGGAGCGGGCTGGTTGAATTGCAAACTGGTTCACGCCTGGCGCTAATTTCAATTTTGGCCTTTCCCGGTATTCACCTGTCGTTCCCAGACCGGCGCCGGGCACAATGTGATGGTTAAATCATGCCCTTTATCTGGCTGGACTGTGACATCAACCCAGTCATGCATGAGGTATGCTCAAATTCCCTGTGTAGCTATTGAGTGATTATTATGAACCTAACTGCCATGTTTATAAACCTCTAGCTTTGATTGACAGCTCCAGACCACATCAAAAGCAGTTATGAGTTTCTGCGGAGAAAAAGAGAAAGTGAAAGCACTTAGCTCCTAGATGTTTATAAACATTGCAGTTAGGTTCAAAGCAGGCTACGTGAGATGCATTTAAGCATGAACAAAATGAAAATAAATACTCCAGAAATCTGGCTGCCTTGAAGCTGTCAGTTACAGCCTACTAAAGCTATTTCTCTTTGAAATGATTGGAAGCCTTGCAGATCGAAGGATCTGAGGGGGTTTAAAGCCTTGTGATGTGGTTTTGGCTTTCTATCTGTCTGAGGCAGTGGGTATAAGGATCAGGTGAGTGAAAAAGCAGTGGTTTTTCATTGTTTTTGTCTTGACTGCACTTTAGCTTCTAGGCAGGGGTAGCTAATGGGGTGGGGGCCTCTGTTTGGGGGGGTCTCTGTTATGGGGGATTCTCTCATCTGAGGGTCTCTGTTATAGGACTTCTCTGATATGGGGGTTTTCTGGTAGGGAACCTCTGCTGGGGGCTTCCAATGAGGGCCTCTGGTGGGGCCCTCTGGTGGGGGCCTGTGGTGGAAGCCTCTGGTGGGGTCTCTGGTGGGGGTCTCTGATGAGGGGGCTGGGGGTTGGGCAGGATTTGCATTGTGAAGGGCGGAGGGCCTACTGATGGACTTTTGGGACACCTACCTAAAATACTTACCCCCTTGGCTCACCACGAGGTCCGCTGTGTCAGGGCCATGCTGGCAAACATTTGCACCAATTCACATCCATGTGAATCCCGGCCCAGAGGGTCAGAGCATTCTGGAGGCATGTAGAATCTGGAGTGAAGCCCGTTAATAGGATGCAAATGTGTAATTTGATCAATTTGCATCCTCCCGCTGGCACGGGGCACAAATCCCGTTGCCACCGCTTGGTGGACCGGAGCATCACAAAGGATCAGCACTGATCCTGTTTTTTCCCCAACAGTTATCGGTGGTGGATGGTGGAGAATCCAACCTTTGGTTTTCTGTGGTTCTAATGTCCAGGCGCCATGTTACATGTCTCTGGCCAAATTGACATATGTGGTAAATGTATTGGACAACATTGATTTATTTAATATTCTGGAAATAATAGGACCTGCAAATATGTTTCTAAGTACATCAATTAGGCTTTCACTATTGTCAATTGGAATATGTAAGTAATTACAAGAGTGTATTTACTTATTTAAAATAGTCCTAAATCACTTATATTTTGTAAGTAAACTGCATGAAGATAATTCCCTCCGTTGCTCCTTTCTTGATTTCTTCCTACCATGCACAACTGAGTAGATGACACATCCTGCTCACCCAGGCCTACACCAATGCTCCTTTGTTGTTTTTAACATTTAAAAAAAAAAAATTTAGAATACCCAATTATTTTTTTTCCAATTAAGGGGCAATTTTGTGTTGCTAATTTACCTAACCTGCACATCTTTGGGTTGTGGGCGTGAAACCCACGCAGACATGGGGAGAATGTGCAAACTCCACACGGACAGTGACCCAGGGCCGGGATTCGAGCCCGGGTCCTCAGTGCCGTAGTCCCAGCGCTAACCATTGCGCCACATGCCAACCCCCCAATGCTCCTTTGTAACCCAACCATTGTTTGGAGTGGGTTGGGATGGCTGTAGGAAAGGGGAGGGGGGATTGAGACACTAGACGAGGCTATTCTCTGGCTGATTTTATTTCCATCCCTGAAATACCTGGCAACGCAGCTGCAATCTGAAACTCAGCATGTGAAGGATTGTAAAATGAAACATACCTCACTTCTATCCATCCATAGCACACTATGATGCCATTATGTGGCTGCTTCAATACCATTTTTATGTCATGTTTACCATGATTATAATGTGCATTGAACTGACACCATTTTGAATATTAAGCTGTTGAAGCCTTACTGACTGCAAGTCCTGAGCTTGCCTCCATGGCCTCTCTATGCCTTTTACTTTACGCCAATTCAAGTTAAAACGCAGATGTGCCTTACATACCCAGAAGTACTGAAGCCAAAGTTTAACAAGTAAGTCTGAATTCTGTCTGAAATATGAGGCGAATTCCTGTCACATACCGAATTTATTTGAAAAACACCATATGGGTAGATCGTTCGTTAACCAGTGCTATTGGTTCTATTTATTTTTGAGACCAATGGTGAGAGAACTATTTCCGGTGCTAAATGTTTGCTGTTTAAATAGTTCACCTGACAGTTTTGATGAGAAACAGGATACTGGGCTTCAAATAACAGGATGCAAAATCTCAAAATTGAGAAATTAAAAGATTTTATGACATCCATAAATGTGCCAATGTCTGCTGATGTTTTAAGGTGGGTGTTTATTTGTTCTTTTTAGGAAAGAAAACAAAGATTGTTAAAGAATTTCAGACTGCATGCTTTTCCATGACAGTGACATATCATTACATCCAATCTATGGCTTAAAAGTTGCAATGTTTTCTTTCTAAATCTCTTGGAAAAAAATAGATCAAAAAGGAAGGGTATATTTGAATTTATATTGAGATGCAATTATCACCATTTCTGCTTTGAATGTTTTTAAATCTCAATTTAAGTATAATATAGCTCCTGTTGTGCTGCCCCAACAACGTATCCCAGCTGAGACTATATTAGAACATGAGGTATTCATATTTCATCAAGTATTTCTTGGATCTGATCTGAATGACTGCCTGCTGGTATTGGACGAAGGAAGATGTGGTATTGTGGATTCATGAAACCGGCCAGACATCTGTCATATGAAATCCTCAGAGTTGGCAGAGAAAGGAGACTCATCATTGGCTCAGACTGGATTAATATCCTGCTTTCCAGAAATGAAACCAAATGCATTCACTCATTGTGGCTCCAAGCCCAAAAGCAATAGCTTCCTATTTTCAGCTGTTGACTGTCAACATAAACTTTTAAGGGGAAATGTCCTGACTTTGCACTTCTGCCGAGAAAGCCTTGTGCACTGGTGGCACATATGAGAGATTAAGTTCTGTGCTGCACACAATTTTCTGACCATTGTTATGGTCATGTCATGTGTCCGTAAAGCTTATTTGGAGAAGGAGAGTGTACTTATTAAAACAAACATGGGATAAGGACAAAGTACCTTCACAAAATGGACTACCCACACTAAGATAGGCTGTCAACTGTTGTGTGGGCAATGGAATACATTGATACTGCCATTACATGACTGAAACTGGCTGGAGGTAGATAATACTGTATTAAAAACAAGGGCAGCCAAGTAGGTCAGTCTTGGATATGGAAACTAGAGGAAGCCATCTCTCTCTCCCCAGCACCCCTGCCTCAAAATTCACCTTAGGCAGAGAATTGGGGCGTATTATTTTTAAATACACGAGTATATTTCCTCACTACAGAGGCTGGACCACAACTGAAAAGTCAGAAATTTCCAACCGTCTTTGTCTTCAGGGAAATATGAGAGAATCTTCAGGCCTGCAAGATTTTGGAAGGAAGCGACTCGTTTCCTTTTATTACCATTCCATTAATTTAAGTACATGTTGCATCCTTAGAAATCATCTTTTCGTATGTGTGTATATCTGTGTGTTTGAGGAGGAAGTGTTGTTACATTTACATTCCAGGTGTTGTGAAAAACATTCATTCTTTCTTTTGACATAAACTTAAAAGAAAGGCTGCTTTGTGTTTGTTCTTTAAAGTCACAGCAAAAAAAAGAAGAAAAACACTCCTTCTCAAAAGTACATGTGGTAAGCTGAGTGGTGAGATAAGGGGGAAAACGATCTCACATCTCTCCTCATTCGTAGCACCAATAATTGAGAGTCTGCCTCCACTGGACAAGAGACCTCTTCAGGCGCTCAGTCAGAAAATCATCCATGAATTGTATGAAATTCAAGATTATAAGGTATAGAATTCACTAATATTTGTCATTTAACTATTATTTAAGAGATATGTTGAAATGTTATGTTCTAGCATAATATCGTAAAGCATTAAACTTTACAAAACGTCTTGTTTCCCTTTAGAATAAGCCCAAAAGAAACAGATAACCAGCTTAATTCAAGAACAGCAGATGGATTTTGCCTCATTCGTTCTGGTCTGCCTGTTAGCAGCTTCACACCTTCTCATATGGATGAACATGTTTTTCCCTCATCTAGCTAATTACTGTGTCTCACAATGTATTGAATGGTACAAAACTTTCTCTACAGATAGCCAGCCTAAAAAGTGGCCATTATATCTACTAAATAACCACTTGATGCTATTTTTTTCAGGGTGCTACATCAGTTTGCTGCTGTGGTAGTGGTATGCCCCACCCCCCCAACTCCGGACCCCGCCAACACCTCCGCCACCCCAGGGGTTCGGTGGGACCACATGATGGAATGGCCAGCTCGCATGCAGGGATCACCCAGGCGGATGGTGGAAAGTGCTACCGAGGGCAGGAGTCAGACGTTGTCAAACGATGCGGAGCACCAGAGTTCATCGCGGAGCAGGTCGCCATCAACATCCATCCCATGGACCCGACCCGTAGATAATGCCAACCCAGGGCCTGCAAGCTGTAGTGAAACAGATAAGAAGCAGGAGGGTGTTGCAGGGAGGGTGGATGAGGGAAGGGGTGACTGGTCAGAGGGGGGGGGGGTGCGTGGTGAGGGGTGGAACGGGAAGTTCGAGCTGCTACCGGCCAGTCCCCTAGTTAGTGAACCCAGTGGTGATTAAGGTGTCCTGTGCTCAGCGGCCCTGGCGCACACATTGTGCGGCCTCCTGTGACTGCCCGGACACCATGTCCTGGCCATCCTGGCCTTCCTCCGCATCCTCCTCATCGGACAAGGCCTGGCATTCCTCCTCCCCTTCCTCCAGCATCCTGCTCCTCTGCTACGGGATGTTGTGGAGAACACAGCAGGCCACCACCATGTGGGAGACTCTCCTGGGGCTATACTGGAGGGCCCCGCCAGAGCGGCCCAGGTACCTGAACCGCATTTGAACACACTGATGCACTGCTCGATTCCTCTCCTGGTCACTGCATGGGCGTCGTTGTAGCGGTTCTCCATATTGGTCTGAGGCCTCCAGCCAGGTGTCATCAGCCACGACTGCAGCAGATAACCCCTGTCGTCCAGGCGCCATGGTCCTCCTGTGTTACCTACCGTGGACGTCCTCTTTGGGTTGGCCACATGATGCCCTACCAGCAGGGTGGCGCTCAATTGTGAAGTGGGGTGGGGGACAGCTGGTGAGCTCTGCACAACCACAGGCCACGGTGGGCTGTCAGTGGGGTGTGCAGCCGAATGGCTGCCTTACGTGCCGCCACAATGGTGGTCCATGCCTAGACATCCTGGTCCCGGTGGCGACCCCGAGCCCATGGCCCATTCTCTGGTTGCCCCCCGCTACTCCCCTGGCCCTGGTAGATGCCCCCCAGCCTGTAGCAGGGCTGGTGGCCCACGGTTGTGCCTTTGATAACATGTCTTACCCCCTCACTCTCCCTCAGCAGCCATGACACCTGTTTGCCAATTTTAAATACCACAAGTGAACTTCGCCGTCAGTAATTCCTCCTGGCAGAGGCGGAGAATTGCAGGGGGGGACGAAATTGCAGGGTCGGGTAGTTAATGATGTACCACCTATTTACTCAATTTTCGGCTCACACACAATTAAAAAAATATATATAAATTTAGAGAACCAATTCATTTTTCCAATTAAGGGGCAATTTAGCATGGCCAATCCACCTACCCTCACACGCGAGTTTCTGCCCAATCGCGTTTCGCGGGAATCCCATCCATGGTCTTTGTAATTTATGTGGGTGGCTACGTTGTTTGGAGGAGGGTACCAGGTACTTGTTTCTGTCAATTTGGGTGGCGCAGTGGTTAGCACTATTGCCTCACAGCGCCAGGGAACCGGGTTTGATTCCGACCTCGGGCGACTGTGTGGAGTTTGCACATTCTTCTCGTGTCTGTTTGGGTTTCCTCCAGGTGCTCCGGTTTCCTCCCACAGTTCAAAGATGTGCTGCTTAGGCGGATTAGGTAAACTAAATTATCACGAGGTGGAGTTACAAGGATAGGATGGAGGGTTGGGCCAAGGTTACGGTGCACATTCAGAAGGTCGGTGCAGATTCGATGGACCGAATGGCCTGCTCCTACATTGTAGGGATTCCATGATTCTATATGATTCTATATGATTCTGTGACTTTCCCTAGCAAATTCACACTGGCTTTCCTTGATTAATCTATGCTTTTCTATATTTATACTTTGTGATAAATTCACACAATTTACATGATAAAGTTATTTGATGCAATACAATATCTCCATGAGGCATATGTCAGTGTATTGTTTGTGAATAAAATAAACAAAAATTGTTTTTCAGAAAATCAACATGCATTTCAATCACACACAGTCACACAATGTAATTGGTTGGTTATGGGCCGGTTTCATACTCGGCAATGGAAGAAACAAGGCCCCATTTTGCCCAACAAGAACCTTAAAGGATGTGGAGATGTAAATGTGACATTAGCTGTATTTTTTTAATTGGAACCCTGTACTGTGTATCTACCAGTTGAACCCTGAAACAGTAGCAGCAAGAAGATGGAAGCATCAGGCAAGAGGGACAGAAGAGGCATGACTGCATGTGTGGAAATGTCATGTCAACATCAGGGAAGAAGAATCACAGTCAGAGACATGTGACTGAACTTTCTTAGGATGTTGAGTTAATTTCCCTGGACGTTTGCTATTGAAGCTCTTGGTCAGTTTTATAGCAGAACTGAAAACGTAAAATTGGTTGGTGTGGCTTACCAGCCTAACCATGGTCCAAAATATGCTCACTGGAACTCCCTTCGGGAGCTCATCAGTCACCGTCACCATTCCCATGAGCTGCTGCATTTAAATGAGTGTGGCCAAGTTCTCACCACAACTTCCCATACATTGGTGTCACAAGCTGTGCCAGCATTTATTACCCAGTGACCCAGATGGGTTATTACGACAATCAACATGGTTTCAAGGTCATCATTAGACTTTCAATTCCAGCACGTGCAGCACGGTAGTATAGTGGTAAGCACAATTGCTTCACAGCTCCAGGGTACCAGGTTCGATTCCCGGCTTGGGTCACTGCCTGTGCGGAGTCTGCATGTTCTCCTCATGTGTGCATAGGTTTCCTCTGGGTGCCCCGGTTTCCTCCCACAGTCCAAAGATGTGCGGGTTAGGTGGATGGCCATGCTAAATTGCCCTTAGTGTCCAAAATTGCCTTTGGGGTTATGGGGATAGGGTGGAGGTGTGGGCTTGGATCGGGTGCTCTTTCTAAGAGCCGGTGCAGACTCGATGGGCCAAATGGCCTTCTTCTGCACTGTAAATTCTATGAAAAGCTATGAAAAGATTTTCATTGAATTCAAATGTCACCATCTGCATTGGTAGGATTTGAATCTGGGTCGCCTGAGTGTTATTCTGGGTCTCTGGTTAACGGGTCCAGTGACAATACTACTACGCCACCATCTCCCCTACAGCCATTCTTTCACTCCTTACTACTGAGTGTTCATTTTTCATTTCATGGTTGCATCATATCGTCTTTATAAATTTCATTCTTATCCTTATTTATTTTTGTATATTTGATCCAAAGGCTAAGATGTAGCCAACTCCAATATATCAATCAGTGCTGTTTTCCAACAAATTTCCACAAGTTGTATGACAAATTCAATTTTTAAAATTGACTTTAAATCCTGGACATTAACATTCCTACTCAGTGACTCCTACTCAGAAAAATATCAACAGTTGAATTATTTTTGGTTTTTCATTATGACCCGACTTTTTCTTACTCCTTTTCTCCTAAATGCACTGACTCTGGCAGGTGTTTGTTCCATGGGTGGTAGCTGCCACCTACTATTTCATTCAAATAGCTTGGAAAGTCAGTGCAAGCAGGATATTCAGCCATGGTGGGCATCACAACAGAGTCTGATGCTATCCTTTCTTGACATCTACAGAGGCATTCTTTTGGTAATACTTTTTATCGGGAATACCATGGAATGTGATTGGAGTGGGGTTAACAATTATTTCCCATTTTTAGTATTGTTGGAGAAAAAGGATTAAAGGAAGGAATATTTTAATTATAGTAATCATGAGTACTTGATTGCAAGAGTGTAACACGGCACAGAAACGTGAATCAGTATCCTTAACAGTAATCAAAATCATAGAATTTACAGTTCAGAAGGAGGCCATTCGGCCCATCGAGTCTGCACCGGCTCTTGGAAAGAGCACCCTACCCAAGGTCAACACCTCCACCCTATCCCCATAACCCAGTAACCCCACCCAACACTATGGGCAATTTTGGACACTAAGGGCAATTTATCATGGCCAATCCACCTAACCTGCACATCTTTGGACTGTGGGAGGAAACCGGAGCACCCGGAGAAAATCCACGCACACACGGGGAGGATGTGCAGACTCCGCACAGACAGTGACCCAAGCCGGAATCGAACCTGGGACCCTGGAGCTGTGAAGCAATTGTGCTATCCACAATGCCACCGTGCTGCCCACGGTAATGGGAGCTATCAGCTTTTAAAATTAAATTTCCAGAGTATAAACCACAACTGGAGTAGGACACAAATGCATCATGTAAGATTCATTAAGAAACTATAAAGTAAGTAAGTAAAGTCACCATAGTTTCAGGTGACCATGGGCTGCTTTCCCCTTTGAGGGGGAGAGCTGACTGGTGGTGGTTTAACCTGAGGGTCACCACATCTCAGGTGAGGGGCAAGGTTGTGATGTCAGGCCAGTATGGGGATTGAATGCGCACTACGTGGCCTCACACTGCATCATGAATCAGCTGTCCAGCCAACTGAGCTAAACCGGCCCCGGAAATTGTACATACAGTGAAATGTGCATGGCCTTATGGATTTCACAGAATGGACACCTGCACTAATCCTCGAATTTTGTTAACAAAGGCAATGCACACTCTGAAAATCTTTAGAATAAAGAAGTGCTGACAAGATGGTATACAACTAGGATTAAAAACATTGTTAGGTGTCCTTATGCCGGCCAGGGTGTGAAAAATGAGTCATCTTAAATTATAGGTGGGGAGAAAAATTCCCAGAAATACACAATGTGTGGTGCTATCCCTTTTTCTGGAAAGGCCATGGGAATAGGAGGATGGCACCTTTGTGCTGCATACAGACACTTCCCTTGCAGCCCGAGGCTATGCTAATTGCCAGAGATTTCATGCTTGCGATTTGACCCATTCAAAGCCTGTTTGTGGTATTAACCTCCAACTGAGTCTAAGGCCCAGACTGAAAGGATCTGAATAATCAGCTAACTCAATGGCATGTATTAAACAGGTATTCACACCTGGAGTATGGAAAAGGTTGCCCATCCTTAGCTTTAAGCGCAGGCAGTGCACTTGTAACCTAGGGAGAAAATAACAAATGCAACAGGTATTAAATCACTAGTAGCTGCTACTTTTTTACAAACCCAGCAACAACTCCCTTAACCTTTTAAGATGCTTCCATTCTCCAGACCCAGTAATAGGATCGTAGTGACTCAAGGCACTGGAAATACAGCACTACTAGACTTCGAAAATGAATTGTTTTGAGATTAATTTGCACTGGGAATCAATTTAACTAAATCTTACACTATTCAATGCTGGAATTGTTCCCACTGGAATAAATTTCAAATTTTGAAGGTACCTGGGCTGGACAAGGATTAGGAAATTGATCAGGGAACTGTTGTGTCAATTGCTTGCAATTGCTGTCATTATTTTCCATTGGAAACGATGATGTTTGTAAATATGACCATGCAAAAATGGGCAAATGTTTTCAAATTGAGTGATGATGGAATGGCATCATATGGCACTTTCTACCAATATTTGCCATGTCACAATATGGAAGAAATGCAGCATGTTCATAGGTCCAGCAATGGTATGCTGAATGGGAGAGAATTTAACACGCCTACGATTCCTAAAAGAAAGCAGTCATATTCTGTGCGCTTTCTAAAGGTAAAAATTATAGCCAAAAACTTCAGCAGGAAAAGGTTTTATCCATGGATGGAAATGCCAGAGAATTGCAGGAATCACTTTCTGCCATTTCTGCCACCTTCAGTGTAATGCCAAACCAATCATACCTTTCCCTGCCCTCCCCTTTCAGCATTCCGAAGTGACCGTGACACACTGGTCCAGTCACTCCCGCATCCTGCCCTTTTCCTAGGGCACCTTTCCAATCAAGCATGGAAGATGCAAAATCCGGGGCAGGATTCTCCGACCCACCAGCTGCTTTTTCCTGGGCGGCTAGCCCTCGCTGGCAGCGGGAATCTCCGTTCCCACCACCTTCCAATGGGATTTCCCATTGTGGCTACCCCATGCCGCCGGGAAACTCGCGGGCGTGAGTGCACTGCCAGCACAATGGACAATCTGGCCAGCGAAGAATCTCACTGCTGATCTCTTACCTCCTCCTTCTCACCATCCAAGCCCGAAACTGTCCTTTCCAGTGAAGCAGTGATTTACTTGAACCTCTTTCGATTTGGTATACGCTGCTCATGATGTCATCTCCGTTTCACTGGGGAGACTAAAAGGAGACAGTGTGACCACTTTGCGGAACACCTTCATTCATGACTGTGACCTTCCTGCGGCTTGTCATTCAATTTTCCACCTGGCTCCCATTTTGATCTTTAGTGTTCCAATGAAGCTCAATGCAAGCTTAAGGAACAGCACCTCATTTTCTATCTCGGCACTCTACAGCCTTCTGGATTCAACATTAAGTTCAATAATTTTAGATCTTAACCTCAGCTTCCATTTTGTTTAATGCATCTGTTTGCTGATTTAATTTTGCCTTGTCTCTTTCTTTATTCCTGTACTTCATATTTAGACGATAACTATCCATCGTACCTCATCTGGAACCATTTCTTAGCTATTACCACACCCTTTAGCTTTTGGACCATGACATTTTTTTGTCGTTTAATCTGTCCCGCCCTCTACCCTATCATAGACCTTCCCTTTTGTTCTCCCTCTCCCCTCCCCACTTTCACTTGGTCAAAACTGACCCGAAATAATTGACTGTTTCTCCCCACAGATGCTGCTTTACTCGCTGAGTATTTCCAGCAATTTCCATTTTTTGTCTAAATTTATATGCTTGCTCAGTTCTTTTAACAGTTCTCAACTGTTTTCTCCTTCTATTGATTCACGTGGCCTTCATTTGAGACAACTTATAATATTGGACAATTTGTGCTTTATCCCTAAAAGAAATAAAGCACTTTGTATGTTTCTCATGACCACTGGATGTCCCAAAGCACTTTACAGAAGTAATATGAAGTGTAGTCACTGTTGTAATGTAGGAAATATGGCAGGCAATTTGCACAGAGCAAACTCCCACAGGCAATGTGATAATGACTACATTTTTGTTTGTGATATTAACTGAGGGATAAATATTGGTCAGAACACTGGGGATAACTCCCCTGCTTGTCTTCGAAACAGTGTCATGGCATGTTTCACAATCCCCTTGGGAGGGCAGGCAGGGGCTCACCTGAAAGGCAGAACCTCCAATGGTGTAGCATACCCTCAGTTTTGCACTGGAGTGTCAGCCTTCAGTTTGACTTGAATCTGCAGCCTTCAGACTGTGGAAAAGAATGCTACCAGCTGAGACATGGCTGATACACAGCGAATTCTTTCATTACCTTCTGTCCAACAATTTTATTAATAAAGTCCCAGGCTTGCGAAAAAAGCATAGAAGGTAAAAGACATAAGGTAAAACTACTTACCCAAGTATAAAATGTATCTGTAATTTACAGATGTAATAGACAAATCCAAAACCATTGTAGGCTACATGTAATGCAGCAGGTGCAATGGCTGCATTCAGCTTGCTTTGCTGCCCATGAAATCTCACTGCAAAACTCAGTAAAGTTTTAATTCTTCTGCCTCATTAATCATATGAATATATCTACAAAAATAGATTGTGGTTCTAAATCTTTTGGTGTCCACTTTTTATTTTAAGAAATTCTGGATTGTACCAATTCAAAAGCCAAGACTGAATGCCAACATCTCCATGAAACTCTGGGTACTTTCAGTGAAGTACTGAAAAAAAGCCAAACTTAAACTATTCCTAAATCACCGAAAGTTGACATTGTGGATTATTGCAGAAAGCCAACTTTCATCCTCAAACACAAAGATGTCTATTTCAAAAGTTGTGGCTATGCTGTCACAGTTTTGTATAATTGTGCATAATTGTTCTTTCAGAAAGGTTATGGTCATTTTCATAATTGCACACTGTCGCGACAGATTAATCAATATTCTATTTCTGTAGAATTGACATATTAGGAGGTAAATGTGTCATTTGTGTATCAAAGTCATTAGGAAAATGTCAAATTTGAGCGGTGCTTGAAAATGACATTTTGCAGGGGAAGAAAATGAAAATCAGTGGTGATTTCCCAGAAGGTCAATTTCAGTTAAGAATATGTCCCAGAAGCAGAAAGCACTTTGTACCTCAGCTTGTGAACATAGATAGCGGTCCAGACAATTCCAAAACATCAATATTATCATGGTAATTATATCCTTCATTTTTTACAATGCTTACAAGATTTAATTTATTTGACTTTAAATCCAAAAAACTTTGAAAATTACAGGCAGGTGATAAATTGATCAACATCCCTACGTTAGTTATCAAACTCTCCCAATCCACAGAAATCAATGGGTATTTAATGTTAAGCCTTGAAATTCTTACTCCCTCCAGATGTGGTGCTATAACCTGCATATATAAAATAATACAAGGACATGGAGCAATTCTGATGAAAGGTCACAGCATGATTATATTGAATTTTCTTTCCATAATCCTGAGTCAAGTGCCCAAGTGAATTCTGAATCAGTAATCCAGGTGGCGGCCATGGTCGGACCGGGAAGAGATTTTTGACGAGATAGTCAATTAAGAGACCACCATAAGAGCCCCGCAATCTAAGGACAGCAGTCAGGCTCCACAACTGGAAATGCCAGAGGTTCTGGGGGGCTGGCAGTCCCACCTGGTGAGGTGGGCACTGTTGTTGTAGGTGGACAACCATAAGGGCATCTCAAGATAGAGTTACTGATTGAAGATTGTAAATGGATCAAAATACACTGTGGCCATAGCTGCCAGGCCATCATTCTGGCAGGATAATCCCTCCAAAAGATGGCCAGCAACCACGGCTGCGGCCCTCATCGGCCAGTGGATCCATGCTGGGCTGCTTTGCAGGATGCATTGAAGAATAATGGGTTAATAGTCATGGTAATGAGATAGTAATGTGGATCTTGATGAAAAAAGGACATCAGCATCATGTGCAAAAGCCTGAGAAGAGAACGATTTCTTACCTAGACACTTAGAATATACTATAGTGTAAATAAATGAGTTTTTGAAGAAACCTACTGGAGTTAGACCGTAGGCACTCATAGATAATGGGAAACCAGGTCAGGCCACAAGTTCCCCAAAGAAACATCCAAATAGTATTTCAAGTAGAAACCAAACCACAAAGCATGCACTCTGTCCCCTACTCCCCAACCTCAGTCTGCTGCCAGGAGGCCACCACCATTCCATCCATGGGCTTCAGCCACATCAGGAGCCTTTCTGTCAACTGTAAAAATCCTGATGACACTTAAATAAAGGAATGGGCCACTCAGCCCCTCGAGGCTGCTCCACAATTCAATAAGATCATGGCTGATTTAGTTTTAATCTCAGCTTCACATTCCTGCCTATCCCTGATAACTTTTCACCCCCTTTGCTTATCAAGAATCTATCTACTTCTGCCTAAAGATATCCAAAGACTCTACCTCAAGCTCCTTTTGCAAAAAAGAATACCAAAGTCTCGCAATCTTCTGAGAGAAAATAAATCTTGGTCTCTTTCTTAAATGGGCAATCTTTTTTTTAAACAGTGACCCCTAGTTACAGATACTCCCACCCTGTCAAATCCCCTCAGGATCTTATATTTTAATCAGGTCACCTCTTACTCTTCTAAACTCTAGTGGATAAGAATACTCAGTCCAATCGTTCCTCATAAGACAACCCAGCCATTCCAAGTATTAATCTTGCAAACCTTCCCTGAATTGCTTGCAATGCACTTACATGTTTCCTTAAGGAAACCAATACTGTACATAATAATCCAGATGTGGTCTGGCCAATGTCCTGTATGACTGAAGCATAACCTCCTGATTCTTGTAATCAATTCCTCTCACGATAAACAATAACATTCTAACAGCTTTGCTAATTACTGCACTTGCATGCTAACCTTTTGTGATTCATGCAATAGGACACCTAGATCCTTCAGCACCTCAGACTACTCAAACACTCTCACCATTTAGGTAATATGCTTTTTGATTTGTCCTGCCAAAATGGACAACCTCATATTTTCCCACATTCTACTCCATTTGCCAGATCTTTGCCCACTTATTAACCTATCTATATTCTTTTAGTAACCTCTTTTTGTCCTCTTAACTTTCTTCCCTACCTTTGATTCATCAGCAAATTTAGCAACCATACCATTGGGCCTTTCATCCAAATCCTATGAATTGTAAAGATTTGAGGTTCCAGCACTGATGCCTACGGCACACCACTCATCACATCCTACCAACCCGAAAATGACCCATTTGTGCATACTCCGTTTCCTGTTAGTTAGCCAATCTTCTATCCATGCCAATATGTTACCCACTACGCCATGAGTTTTTATTTTCCTCAATAACCTTTGATGAGGTACCTTATCAAATGTCTCCTGGAAATATAAGTGCAGTACCTCCACTGGTTTCCCTTTATCCACAGCTAGGTTACTTCCTCAAAGAACTCCAATACATTGGTTAAACATGATTTGTCCTGTACAAAACCATGTTTACTCTGCCTGATTATTTGGAATTTATTTAAGTGCCCTGCTATGGTGATAATCTTTAATAATAAGTTCCAATATTTAATATTATTATTATTATTAATAAAAACATTTTCCCATGACAGATGTTAAGCTAACTGGCCTCAGGTTTCCTGCTTTCTGTATCCCTCTTTTTGTAAATAAAGGAGTTACGTCAGGTATTTTCCAATATAATGAACCAACATCCACAAATCTGGTAGAGTTTGGAGAATTAAAACCAACACATCAACTATCTCACTAGCCACTTCCATTGAGACCCTAGGATGAAATCCATCAGGATCTGAGGACTTGTCATCCTCAGCTCCAACAATTCTCTCAGTACAATTTCCCGTGATTGTAATTTTCCTGAATTCCTCCCTCCTTTCCATTTCCTGTTTTACAGCTCTTTCTGTGATGATACTGGTATCCTCTACAGTGAAGACCAATGCAAAGTACCTGTTCAATTCAACTTCCATCTCCATATTTTCCATTATTAATTGCCCAAACTAACTTTCTATAGGACCTAATAAAGGGTCACCTGGACTCGAAACGTTAGCTATTTTCTCTCACTATAGATGCTGCGAGATATGCTGAGATTTTCCAGCATTTTCTCTATGGAATTATGTTATTCACTTATGTTCCTTTTTTAAAATATATTGTGTTACTTTACCACCAGCTTGCATACTATTTTGAACCTTAGGACTTGAACAAAGCAGCTAGTTCCTTTTCCAAATAGGAGAGTAAGAACCAATACTACCGGGTCAGAAAGTTAGAAAAAGCAAAAGGAAACAAACACCTCCTCCATTACCCCTCACCGAACTCCCCCACTCACCGAACTCCCCCACTCACCAAACTCTCCAACTCACCGAGCTCCCTCACTCACCGAACTTTCCCACTTGCCGAACTCCCCCACTCACCGAACTCCCCCACTCACCGAACTCCCCCACTCACCAAACTCTCCAACTCACCGAGCTCCCTCACTCACCGAACTTTCCCACTTGCCGAACTCCCCCACTCACTGAACTCCCCCACTCACAAAATCTCCCACTCACCGAACTCCCCCACTCACCGAAATCCCCCACTCACCAAACTCCCCCACTCACCAAACTGTCCCACTCACCGAACTCACCCACTCACCAAACTCCCCCACCCACCGAACTCCCCCACTCACCAAACTCCCCCACTCACCAAACTCCCCCACTCACCAAATTCCCCCACTCACCAAACTCCCCAACTCACCGAACTCCCCCACTCACTGAACTACCCCACTCACCGAACTCCCCCACTCACTGAACTCCCCAACTCACCGAAATTCCCCACTCACCGAACTCCCCCACTCACCGAAATCCCCCACTCACCAAACTCCCCCACTCACCGAACTCCCCCACTCACCAAACTCTCCCACTCACTGAACACCCCCACTCACTGAACACCCCCACTCACTGAACTCCCCCACTCACCAAATTCCCCACTCATCGAACTCCCCCACTCACCAAACTCCCCCACTCACCAAACTCCCCCACTCACTGAACACCCCCACTCACTGAACACCCCCACTCACTGAACTCCCCCACTCACCAAATTCCCCACTCATCGAACTCCCCCACTCACCAAACTCCCCCATGCACCAAATTCCCCACTCTCCGAACTCCCCCTCTCGCCAAACTCTCCCACTCACCGAACTCCCCCACTCACTGAACTCCCCCGCTCACCGAAATCCCCCACTCACCAAACTGTCCCACTCACCGAACTCCCCCACTCACCAAACTCCTCCACCCACCGAAGTCCCCCACTCACCAAACTCACCCACTCACCGAACTCCCCCACTCACCGAACTCCCCAACTCACCGAACTCCCCCACTCACCGAACTCCCCCACTCTCCGAACTCCCCCACTCACTGAACTCCTCCACTCACCGAAATTCCCCACTCACTGAACTCCCCCACTCACCGAAATTCCCCACTCACCGAACTCCCCCACTCGCCGAACTCCCGCACTCACCAAACTCTCCCACTCACCAAACCCCCCACTCACCGAACTCCCCCACTCACCGAACTCCCCCACTCACCAAACTCTCCCACTCACCAAACACCCCCACTCACTGAACTCCCCCACTCACTGAACACCCCCACTCACCAAACTCCCCCACTCACCAAACTCCCCATTCACCGAACTGCCCCACTCACCAAACTCCCCCAATCACCAAATTCCCCACTCACCGAACTCCCCCACTCACCAAACTCCCCCACTCACCAAACTCCCCACTCACTGAACTCCCTCACTCACCAAATTGCCCACTCACCGAACTCCCCCACTCACCAAACTCCCCCACTCACCGAACTCCCCCACTCACCAAACTCACCCACTCACCGAACTCCCCCACTCACCGAACTCCCCCACTCACCGAACTCCCCCACTCACCGAACTCCCCCACTCTCCGAACTCCCCCACTCACTGAACTCCTCCACTCACCGAAATTCCCCACTCACTGAACTCCCCCACTCACCGAAATTCCCCACTCACCGAACTCCCCCACTCGCCGAACTCCCGCACTCACCAAACTCTCCCACTCACCAAACCCCCCACTCACCGAACTCCCCCACTCACCGAACTCCCCCACTCACCAAACTCTCCCACTCACCAAACACCCCCACTCACTGAACTCCCCCACTCACTGAACACCCCCACTCACCAAACTCCCCCACTCACCAAACTCCCCATTCACCGAACTGCCCCACTCACCAAACTCCCCCAATCACCAAATTCCCCACTCACCGAACTCCCCCACTCACCAAACTCCCCCACTCACCAAACTCCCCACTCACTGAACTCCCTCACTCACCAAATTGCCCACTCACCGAACTCCCCCACTCACCAAACACCCCCACTATCCAAACTCCACCACTCACCAAACTGGAGAGAGAACGGCGTTAATGTTTCGAGTCTGGATGACTCTTCAGAGTCAGCTTT
Source organism: Scyliorhinus torazame (assembly GCF_047496885.1). Taxonomy (NCBI): domain Eukaryota; kingdom Metazoa; phylum Chordata; class Chondrichthyes; order Carcharhiniformes; family Scyliorhinidae; genus Scyliorhinus; species Scyliorhinus torazame. Next base: position 166,408,078 of record NC_092712.1, on the reverse strand, counting down.
GGCAAAGAGTCATCCAGACTCGAAACGTTAGCTCAGCCAAAACTCAATACTTAACCAAAGATGGAGACAATGCGAGGTGTATGCAAAAGCGTGGTAGGTTTGGAGGACAGTTTCAAAGGGGAAAAGTGAAATATGGAGGCAGAGCGCTTTGGGGAGGGATTTCCAGAGAATTGGACCTAGTCAGCCAAAGGCATAGCTGCAAATGGTGCACTTGTAAAATAAGCGGGACTTATTTTAATTTGCGGCCCTGCCTCCCCAGCACTGCCGGATTTATGATACAAGTGTATTGAAAAGCTAATGGATTTTCAGCCCATTGAGTTTGGAATCCAGATGAATTTGTTTTGGAGGTCAGAGCTGGAGAGGTTGAGAGGGGTGTAAGGTTATAAAGTCTCCAAATGATAATGGGGCAGGGAATCAAAAATTGATATTTAACTTCTATTTTATGGATAACTCCACTACCTATCTTCTAACCTGAGGTCAAACTAGTTCCTGTTCCATAAATCCATCACTCAAAGTTGTCACATCGAACATTGGTGTGTGAACACACTGCACCACTTCAGGATGCAATTTTCTTTTCAACAAAGATTAAAATGTGGATACGAACTAGACAAAATATTCAAGGTAAGTGGATTAAAACCCATTGTTTGCCATGTCACCTGGGACCAGTAGGTCCTGATCGGTCTCTTACCAAAATGTTCCTGAGTGCTCCCCTGCGGCTTTAGACATGTAGAAACATGTTCCCATGGACTGACAATATCTAAGCAATAAATTATACTGTCCATTCTATGGCTAGTTCATTTATATTAAAATAACATGGGGTACATCTTGACTTTCGCAATAGTGTAAATTACATGAGAGCAGGTGAGCATTTTATTTCCATTGACATCAATGGGAATAAAAATCAAAAGAGATGCAAAAGAGGACCCTAACTCCTTTTCTGCTCTTGTATCAAGTCAAGATTTACCCACTCTTCTAGATCACATGCTAGATATTTTCTCCTGAGTTGGAGTTTTTGTTTGTGTTGAAAGATAATTGACTCAGACCATGGCCACAGCTGATTACATAAAAATTTCATTTTCTGTTGAAGAGGCCTCTGTTGGGATCATAGAAAGTTTATTGCTACAGACAGATGCTACCTGGCCCATTGTGACTGCGCCAGCCGAGATCGAGCCACCCACCCCTATTTTCCAGCATTTGCTCCGTAGCCCTACCAATTATGGCACTTGAGAAGCATATCCAAACACCTTTTAAATAAGTTGAGTGTTTCTACCACAACTGCCCTTTCAGCAGTGACTTCCAGACCTCCACAAACCTCTGGGTGAAAATATTTTTTCTATTCTTCCCTCCAATCATTTTACCAATCATTTAGGTCTGTCTTCCCTTGTCACTCTGCTCAAGTAAATTGGCCCTTCCTAGCCACTCTATCTAGGCCCCTCACAATTTTGCACATCTCAATCAAATCTCTCTTCATTCCCCACTGTTCCAAGAACAACCCCAGCTTATTCAATCTTTCCTCATAATTGCAATTTTCCAATACTGGCAACACCTTCGTAAATCTCCTCTGTGTCCTCTCTAATACAATTACAACCCTTCTATAATGAGGTGACACAAACTGCACACAGTACTCAAGTTGTGGCCTAACTAATTGTAGGCCTCGTCAAAAAGAAAAAGGAGGCATTTGTCAGGGCTAAAAGGCTGGGAACAGACAAAGCCTGTGTGGCATATAAGGAAAGTAGGAAGGAACTTAAGCAAGGAGTCAGGAGGGCTAGAAGGGGTCACGAAAAGCCATTGGCAAATAGGGTTAAGGAAAATCCCAAGGCTTTTTACACGTACATAAAAAGCAAGAGGGTAGCCAGGGAAAGGGTTGGCCCACTGAAGGATAGGCAAGGGAATCTATGTGTGGAGCCAGAGGAAATGGGCGAGGTACTAAATGAATACTTTGCATCAGTATTCACCAAAGAGAAGGAATTGGTAGATGTTGAGTCTGGAGAAGGGTGTGTAGATAGCCTGGGTCACATTGTGATCCAAAAAGACGAGGTGTTGGGTGTCTTAAAAAATATTAAGGTAGATAAGTCCCCAGGGCCTGATGGGATCTACCCCAGAATACTGAAGGAGGCTGGAGAGGAAATTGCTGAGGCCTTGACAGAAATCTTTGGATCCTCGCTGTCTTCAGGGGATGTCCCGGAGGACTGGAGAATAGCCAATGTTGTTCCTCTGTTTAAGAAGGGTAGCAAGGATAATCCCGGGAACTACAGGCCGGTGAGCCTTACTTCAGTGGTAGGGAAATTACTGGAGAGAATTCTTTGAGACAGGATCTACTCCCATTTGGAAGTAAATGGACGTATTAGTGAGAGGCAGCACAGTTTTGTGAAGGGGAGGTCGTGTCTCACTAACTTGATAGAGTTTTTCGAGGAGGTCACTAAGATGATTGATGCAGGTAGGGCAGTAGATGTTGTCTATATGGACTTCAGTAAGGCCTTTGACAAGGTCCCTCATGGTAGACTAGTACAAAAGGTGAAGTCACACGGGATCAGGGGTGAACTGGCAAGGTGGATACAGAACTGGCTAGGCCATAGAAGGCAGAGGGTAGCAATGGAGGGATGCTTTTCTAATTGGAGGGCTGTGACCAGTGGTGTTCCACAGGGATCAGTGCTGGGACCTTTGCTCTTTGTAGTATATATAAATGATTTGGAGGAAAATGTAACTGGTCTGATTAGTAAGTTTGCAGACGACACAAAGGTTGGTGGAATTGCGGATAGCGATGAGGACTGTCTGAGGATACAGCAGGATTTAGATTGTTTGGAGACTTGGGCGGAGAGATGGCAGATGGAGTTTAATCCGGACAAATGTGAGGTAATGCATTTTGGAAGGGCTAATGCAGGTCGGGAATATACAGTGAATGGTAGAACCCTCAAGAGTATTGAAAGTCAAAGAGATCTAGGAGTACAGGTCCACAGGTCATTGAAAGGGGCAACACAGGTGGAGAAGGTAGTTAAGAAGGCATACGGCATGCTTGCCTTCATTGTCCGGGGCATTGAGTATAAGAATTGGCAAGTCATGTTGCAGCTGTATAGAACCTTAGTTAGGCCACACTTGGAGTATAGTGTTCAATTCTGGTCGCCACACTACCAGAAGGATGTGGAGGCTTTAGAGAGGGTGCAGAAGAGATTTACCAGAATGTTGCCTGGTATGGAGGGCATAAGCTATGAGGAGCGATTGAATAAACTCGGTTTGTTCTCACTGGAACGAAGGAGGTTGAGGGGCGACCTGATAGAGGTATACAAAATTATGAGGGGCATAGACCGAGTGGATAGTCAGAGGCTTTTCCCCAGGGTAGAGGGGTCAATTACTAGGGGGCATAGGTTTAAGGTGAGAGGGGCAAGGTTTAGAGTAGATGTACGAGGCAAGTTTTTTACGCAGAGGGTAGTGGGTGCCTGGAACTCACTACCGGAGGAGGTAGTGGAAGCAGGGACGATAGGGACATTTAAGGGGCATCTTGACAAATATATGAATAGGATGGGAATAGAAGGATACGGACCCAGGAAGTGTAGAAGATTGTAGTTTAGTCGGGCAGTATGGTCGGCACGGGCTTGGAGGGCCGAAGGGCCTGTTCCTGTTTCTTTGTTCTTTGTTGTTCTTTGTTAATGTTTTATATATTTCCAGTGTAACCTTCCTGCTCTTAAATTCTATGCCTCGGCTAATAATTAGATTGTTTTGTTCAGACTGAATCCAGTAGGTTCAGGTATACTGCAAAGAATTGACGAAATGTGGTACAAATTGACAGCTTCACTCAAATAGACTATGAAGATGGGTCATATAAGGATGGAATAAAATCTCACTGATTCAGTAGAAAGTAATCTTTTTGACACAGTGTTGTGCGGAACAAACTGAATTTTAATCTACATTTGTCCTCTGGTATACTTGGCCAAGCATGTCAATACTAGGTGCAAGCAATGGATGAAATACTCCATTGTAGGCCAATGGTAAGACTTTTATTTATTTACAGGATATGGCAAGGCAAGTGTTTATTACCAATCCCGAGCTGCCCTTTTGAAAATGTTGGTGATTGAGCGACCTTTTGGAACTGCTGCAGTTTGTCTGGTGAAGGTATTCCACAGTGCTGTTAACTAGTGTTGCCAGGGTTTTGACACAGTGATGATAAAGGAACTGTGATACATTTTGAAGTCAGGTTCGTGTGTGACTTGAAAAGGAATTGCAGGTAGTGGTATTCCCAAGTGCCTGGTGACGTTGTTCTTTGAGGCTATAGAAGTTTTGGGTTAGGGAGGTGCTGAAGCCTTGGTGTGTGCTAACGTATATAAATTGCATTTAATTGTACATATGAGGTGGACATTAACTGGGGATTCACTTGTGACTCCTTTATAAGGGACAGGCTGAAACTGTGGTTTTTGGCTGATGAGGTGTACGTTTGTAATGTGTAACTCGCTTATAAAAGTGTAATGCTTATAAAAGTGTGTAAAAGGGCAGCACGGTGGCACAGTGGGTTAGCCCGGCTTCCTCACAGCGCTGAGGTCCCAGGTTTGATCCCGGCTCTGGGTCACTGTCCGTGTGGAGTTTGCACATTCTCCCTGTGTTTGCGTGGGTTTCGCCCCCACAACCCAAAGATGTGCAGGCTAGGTGGATTGGCCATGCTAAATTGCCCCTTAATTGGAAAAAATTAATTGGGTACTTGTGGTAAACCACTTATGCACCTATATTAGGTGATGTAAGGTAGGACCTGTACTACAGGTTCTCCGGCAGCCCCTGCCTGCTGGCTCCACCCAGTACGAGTATAAATATGCGTGTCCTCTATTCAGCAGCCATTTCGGCAGCTGCTGTGGGAGGCCACACATCTTACTGCAATAAAGCCACAGTTGTATCCAACCTGAGTCTTTGTACTGTAGCCACTTAAATTGGCCAGCTCCCGATTTAAAATGGCGAATGGCAAAGGCTGATGGGAAAGTCAGCCAACGTAGACAGAAACCAGCAGCTGCAGGTTTGCTGTGTATTTACCTCTGCAAAGGCCAGACAACATCGATACCAGCGGCTATCAGCATAACAATGTAGCAGCCATCTGCATACTGATGAGCAATCCCCGGGAACAATAAGTAACATTTTGGACACACAAAGCAAAGCCACACTCCTCGGCGCCAGCAGGAGCCAACACAAAGGAGGTGAACGAGCACCTCAAGACCGCCCATCGATCAGGGTATTGGAGAAATTGAACCAAGCGATTGGGACAAAGTCCAATCACTTGGGACCAGGTACAGGGTCTGCCCCGAAAGGCGGGAAGCCCCTGGCGACAATAAGAGTTAAGCCCCAAGTTCAAATCGGTCTCTCTTCAGCACTCTTCAGCTCTCTTCACCTCTGCGTCCTGCCCGGGTCACCCAGCAACACGAACCAACATTGACCGTGACCGGTGCAGTGACCCCCGACAGAAGTAAGTCTTAATTCAACGCTCGCTACGAGATAGGCGCTCCTAGCTACCAATCCGTACCAACTTCGAATCCCGCAGACTCAGAACCCGAACGAAAGGCCATTTGTTCCCCTGAGCTGGTGGGCCAGTCCTAAGTTAAGTATAGGCCTGTTAGTTGTAGAAGTAGCTTAGACGTAGAATTTGTGCATGAGTGGCGATTACTGTGTATAATAAATGTGCTTTTATTTGAATCTTACTAATCGGTGTACTGGGTTATTGATCATTACTCGGACTTGAACCTCGTGGCGGTATCATAAAGATACCTGGCGACTCGAGAGCAAAGGTAATAAAACAGAGCAATTGAACCAAGGAGAAAGTTAGCAACATTATAATTGATTGTGCATCAGTACTCTAAATTTATTTTTTTTAAATTTAAAAAATAAATTGTGTAAAGATGGCTTAAGTGCTATAGAATCATAGAATTTACAGTGCAGAAGGAGGCCATTCGGCCCATCGAGTCTGCACCGGCTCTTGGAGAGAGCACCCTACTTTTTTAAAATTACTTCTGCTGATTTACAAAGCCAGGGCTCAGAGTGTGGACAGGGGTGAACCCCTAATCCAGCTCCTTGCCTGCTCCAAAAACCAATTCAAATTCAAATTGAATCCAATTCATAGTCCCCACAAGAGAGACATACCAGATCTGAGCCAAAAGGCAGAGCAGATACTACGCTTGATCTTAGCCAAAAGGCCAAGAAGCAATAAAAGCACCTTATTTGACCCCACATGTCCGCCCTATCCCCATAACCCTGCAACTCCATCTAACCTAAGGGCAATTTAGCATGGCCAATCCACCTAACCTGCACATTTTTGGACTGTGGGAGGAAAGCGGAGCACCCGGAGGAAACCCATGCAGACATGGGCAGAACGTGCAGACTCCGCACAGACAGTGACCTAAGCGGGAATTGAACCTGGGACCCTGCCGCTGTGAAGACAAAGTGCTAACCACTATGCTACCGTATAATTCAGCAAATTATAACAGCAAGTATCTGCAGGGCACCTTGTAGATTGTGCACACTGCTGCCACTGTGTGCTGGCAGTGGAGGGAATGAATGTTTAAAATAGTGAATGAGGTTCCAACCTTTGTCCTGCATAGTGTTGAGCTTCTAGAATGTTGTGGGAACTGCATTCATCCAGGCAAATGTAGCTTATTCCATCACTCCTGACTTGTGCTTGGTAGATGGTGGACAGGGTTTTGAAGAGTCAGGAGATGAGGAGCGGGATTCTCCGTTTGGGAGACTATGGGCTGAATTCTCCGATTCTGAGGCTATGGCCTCACGTCGGCGTGGGAACGGTGGTGTTTTACGGCCGAATATTTTGTGCAAAACGGCCACTGATCCTCTGTGTAGCTGGGGGCTAGCATGCCGGCAGCATAGAGCACCCGGCTCTAGCTGCTGATTGGGCCCAGAGAATGGCCCGCTCGCGCGCCCTGGACCACCCTCCAACAGTGCCCCCAGCCCCTGATAAAGTCCCCCCTGCCCGTGGATCAGTTCTCCCCCGACTGTGCAGCTGATCTCTCTGCTCTGGCTCCAGATGACAACGTCCGCATCCATCTTCCGGATGGTGGCTGGTCTGCAACTGCTGTGGTTCTTCGGCAGGTGGCTCCCCGCTCGTTCCTGGTTCGTCTACCAGATGGTTCCATTCTGCGCCGTAATCGGCGTGCCCTTCGTCTCGTTCCACGCTCGCTACATGATCCTCTGCCAGTGCCACGCCCTCCTGTTGTCCCTGACCTGGACTATGCAGAGATTCCGGTTACTCTGCATCCTCCTCGCTCTGGCGCAGTCCAGCCCGCTCCTCAGCTGGTGGCTCCTGACCCACCCTTGAGGCGGTCAACCAGAATTCGTCACCCACCTCAGAGACTTAATTTGTGAACTTTGCCCTAATGGACTCTCTGGTCTGTTCTGTTCTTCCGTTTAATCATTCAAGTGGTTTGTATATAGTGTTCATCTCGTTATTTGTGTGACACACTTTTTTTTCTGCACCAGGCACCTTCCCATGTAATAGCTTAGTTTTATGTACATAGTCCTGTAAATATTTCGCACACACGTAGTCAGGAACATTCACCACACACTATTTATTGTCACGCAGGCACATTTTTTTATATAAAAGGTGGGATGTCATAATATACACCAGTATATCATGGTGCAGACACACACTGATGGACACACAGTGGGACCAACACCGCAGCCAATCACCAGTGAGAGCACACGCCCTATAAAGACAGGGGGCATCAGAGTTCCCGCTCATTCGAGTAGCAGCTAGCTAGGAGCACAGAGCTCACAGCCTGCAACACAGACATTCACCATGTGCTGAGTGCATCAACTGGTTAGGACAAGGCAAAGATCTTTAGTTAAAGCTGGTATCATATTTACCCACAGTTCAAGTATGTTTAAATAGTTAACCTTTTAATAAAATAGTGTTGCACTACTTCAAGTGTTGGTGACCTGTATGTGATCCAGAACACCCAACACATCAGGAGGAACAGCACCCCATCTTCTGATTAGTCACTTTACAGTCTTCTGGACTCAACATTGAGTTCAACAACTTCAGACCATGAACTCTGTCTTCCTTTTGATTTTCTTTCACCTGAGAGCCAATTTGTGTCTGTGGTAGCTCGAGACAATACACTGGAGACTTCCAGTAACGAACAAGGGGGTTTATTAACAACAGCAAAGTCAACTATGTACAGCCACAGTGTATCAATTTAGGTCTTAACACTCTGGCTCCAGGGTCCACACTGCCTGAGACCCTCCTCCCAGTGTCCTGCACATGCAAAGTGGGAATCATACCTGGGTCCCTGGCGCTGTGAGGCAGCAATGTTAACCAATGTGCCATCGGGCTGCCCTACTTCCACCATGCTGCTCTGAAGAAGTTATGTTGGTGGAAGGTATCTGAAAATACATCAGTGTTTTTAGAAGTGTTGAGTTGAGTTACTGGATTTAGCAGGAAATGTTGCAAATGGCAGGGTGCAAAAGGTGGAGACCTGTCCACACAAAGGCTGCACCAAGTATTGGTTCAGAAGTGCCAGCGTCTCTGAGTCTGCAGCATGTCAGGAAGATGCAGCAGAGGAAGCTGAGAGGTCAAACTCTGTTTGAGGCCTTCTGTGTTGTTTTAAGATGACTACTCCATGACAGTGACAGGAGGTTGGCAGGCAGGCCAAGCAGTGTACCCCAAATCTCACTGTACATGCCCAACAGTGCTGTCCAGTATGCCACCAGCTGGCATTTAAGCCATCCTTGTTCCCTGACCTTGCTGCAGCCATTCATGCCCGATGTTTCACCATGTACTGGTCCCAATGCCATATTACACTTTAAAGTATGCGTAGTGTCAAGATCTGAGCTCGTGACTGAGAGTGTCTGAACAATATGATGTTCATCAGGTGTGCACTTCCCCTCCTGGGGCTTGGGTTGGGAAGGCAACAGTATCTTGGGTATCTGAAAACAGAAAATCAGAAGGGGAATGTTGGGGTGTGGGAAGACAGGTTGAGTGGAATGCAAAAGGTCACAGTATCAGCAGCTTGATAGCATCATGCCAGATAGCAGAGGGTGTAATGGGAGAAGAGGTAAAACTTTAAATACCCAGATCAATCCCTGCACGGGACATCCCCCAACATCCCACACCCACTCGGCATCCCCCCACAGTAATTTTCATCCCTGAACTCAAGATTCCCCACAAGCCCCTCCCCACCCAATCTGGTTACATCTCCCCGCCCCTACTGCGAACTGACCCCCTGACTCAACCTGACCCCCCAACCCAGCCTGCTAAGATCCCCCGAAACCCCCACCCAACACGGCTGAACACTACCCTTCACCCCAACTCAACATGACCCCCAAACCAAACTGACCCCCACCCCCTGCCTGATGTCCAATCCCTCCTATGTCTGAACCCCACATCCAAAGTCCAAACCCTCCCCCAAATACGAGAACCCCATGTCCCATTCCACCACCTCCCTGATATCCAGCCCCCAATGTCTGACCCCCTCACCCCACTTATGTTCGACCCTCCTATTTGACCACCTTATCCCCCCCAATGTCTGACAGCTCCACCCCCCATGTCTGGATCCCCCACTATGCTATGTCTGAATTATCCACAATATTTATTACCCACGCCTAGTTGCCCTGTGAAAGTTAAGGAGTTATCTAAATGGCGTGGGACTAGAGTCACATTACAGCTAGACCAAATGGGGTGGCAGGTTCACTTTCATGAAGGAAATTAGTGAACCAATTGGATTTTTACAACAATCCAGCAGTTTTTGTGGTATTTAATTCTCGCAGTGAACCACAAATTAACTCTTATATTTAACTTCCTGGCTCACCAGCGAAGAATTTTGGGAGATACCTCAAAGATGTTCTGGGGAATTCCTGTGGGAAATTCCCAGGTGAAGGTTTACCCGGCAACAATCCCAACCCCTGTGTCTAACCCACCCCTGACCCCATGGTCTACACTCTCTGATGTCCAGCCCCCCTCATGTCCGACCCCCCACCCTCCTCATGTCCAGCCTTACCATGTCTGAACACCGCCACCCTTTGTCCGACCACCCCCTGTGGCCATCCTCACCCCCCCAGATGCCATCTACTTACTTTAGGCACTTACCTTCTTCTTGGCCTATCATTTTCAATGGGACCTTTAAACTCACCTGCTTTACGGCAGCTAGTGCAGTAAAAAAGGGGGTGGGACCCAGATTGCAGGTCCTCCTTTGCTCAAATTCTTTTAGATTATGATACTGGACCTGGGGACCCATTGCTCTGTCTGGATCCCATCCGGCCTGAGTCAGGAAGGACAGGAACGGACAAAATTTGTCACAAGTGAGTGGATACCATGAGGTACGTTATGGCAATCTGATGCTGGTTGACAGTCCGAGGAAGTTATGGCTCAAAAACTAAATTTATCTTCACAATTTGCCAAATTGGGATTTGAATTCAATCTGTCTGAGGTGCAATCCCAGTGCCATAACCATTACTTATCATGTCATTAATTTTTAGTATTCACTTTTTCACAATTTTAATTCTAATTACCTCCGGTATGATGCTGGAAGATCTGGTAGTCATGGCCATCAGAAGCCTCTATGGGGCTGCAAGCCTTGCAGTGCATCTATAGCTTCAATGTAGCAACTGGAAAAATGCTGCCTTCCTTCATTGTGTCTGTTTATGTGTGTGCATGTAGATGTCTCATTGTGCATATATGTATGCCAAATGTGTGGCCTTGCATATATGTAGCTGCTGCAAACTTATTCCAGGGTATCTAACTCATTGCTTATTTGATAACTTGTTTTGTGAATTGGTCTGCCAAAGTTCATTGCGAGTTATCTTTTTCTCGTCAAACTAAAATTCTGCAGGGCAAAAAAAATCTGAAACAGTTACCTTTTGGTCCAGTCTGCTGTCAGCAGATATGCCAGGAGAGACAAGTGTGTTTAACAGAGAACTGTCTTGGCATGGAGCCTCAACCCACGCTCTGCTTACTAACACTTGATCCAGATACAGGTGTCATTGATTTTTAAAAATTAATTTAGAGTACCCAATTCATTTTTTTCAATTAAGGGGTAATTTAGCGTGGCCAATCCACCTACCCTGCACACCTTTGGGTTGTGGGGGCGAAACCCACGCAAACACGGGGAGAATGTGCAAACTCCACACGGACAGTGACCCAGAGCCGGGATCGAACCTGGGACCGTGGCGCCGTGAGACAGCAATGCTAACCACTGCGCCACCGTGCTGCCCTACAGGTGGCATTGATGCCTATAGGACACAAACTACTTGGCAACACCACTGCTGGGCATTGCCTCAGTCTTTTTCTAAACTTGAGGATTACACATTTCAACAGTTTTGTTTCCAGTAATAATAATGATCCGCCGAGTTGTTGGTTAACAAGAATTTCACTCTGGGTTCTTAAGTGAGAGGAAAACAAAATCTGAGCGATGGTGGCATTTGTATGCAATGTCCTCAGGGCAGTGCTGTGTATTATTTGAACAGCTGCTGTGTTGGCACAATGTTTCCATGCAACGAAAGTACTCTTTCAACACTGTGCATCTTGATTTTTTTTCTGAAGTGAGCATATGCCAAACCTGTTTTTCTCTACTGGTAATAATTTTTTTAATTGCAGGTCATGGAGCTGTGAGCCTTTCAGGGTTCAGGCTTTTTTTTTCAGGTCAATGCCACTGAAAAGGTCAAAGTTTCCTGAACTTGGAACCAGATCTGAACAACTACATATTTTCGGAGGCCAACCAGTCAGGGTTGCCACTTTATATTTCAAAGGGAGTTCTATATTTTCTTTAAAAGAAAAGCAAGCCTTTTCCTAGACTTATAAGTTCTGTACTGAAATTTAGAGAAACCCTATATGTAATCAGTTGGACTGGGTAGAATTGCTAATTACCAGGATTATGTTTATTAAGTACCACTATTCCATTATACTATCAAGAGATAACTAATCTTGCAAGAGGTCTGAATCTAACACAAACGGACTTTTATTGGGTTTGGTCACTAATCAATGTACAGTATTTCCTGCTTGCACCTCTGCCATCATTTATTCTAATTTTTCTTGTTTTTTCCTTTTCTACTTTCCTTCAGTTCTGATGAGCTGCCTTTTGCTGGTTGATTGTTTCACCTTTAGTGATTCACTTCACAAATTCTCCGTGAATGCCACAGTGAATGTTGGTACTGTGTTGTATAGGCTCCTTATTATTTGGGCATGTGTCAGGTGTAAATCATTTCATTATCTTCTGTGGGTGATCTCATGATTGAAACGTCCAATGCGGAATTGGCGTGAACATCCACAGAACTAGCAATTCATGTTTTCATTGATTTTCGGAGGATGTTTTGTAACTACACTATTCTAGGTCTTCCCCTGGGCAAGCTGGATGTTGCCAGTATAGCATAGATGGTCCTTGAAATATGATGAGCCAAATTTCAGTGCTTGCCCCTATGTGGGCCGGTTAGCTACAGTACTTTCCTAACAGTAGTGGCCTGTAATACAAAAGTCTGTAAAGCTGTTTTTTAGGGTGTCCTTGTATTATTTGTACTGACCCCCTTGATGTTGTTTTCACTAGCTGAGACAGTTCCCTGTAGAAGATCTTGTACACAACTTGACACCACTTTGCAGTTTGATCTTCTCCTCTACGTGATGCTGAAGATGAATGGATACAGCTCCATGATCAGTTTAAGCCTTCTGTAATCATTCTGGGATACTGTAAATGCAAACACCAATTTAAAAAAAAAAATCTTTTATAATCTTTATTAGTGTAATCAAGTAGGCTTACATTACAGTGCAATGGAGTTACTGTGAAAAGCCCCTAGTCATCACACTCTGGCGCCTGTTCGGGTACACAGAGGGAGAATTCAGAATGTCCAATTCACCGGAAAAGCATGTCTTTCGGTACTTGTGTGAGGAAACCGAAGCACCCGGAGGAAACCCACGCAGACATGGGGAGAACGTTGCAGACTCCTCACAGACAGTGACCCAAACGGGAATTGAACCCGGGACCCTGGCACTGTGAAACAACATTGCTAACCACTGTGCTACCAAGACTGGTTTGATGAAAATGATGAAAACCTCTCCCACCTTCTCAAATAGAAACAGCTTGCACATGCATGTCTTCTAGCAGCTCCACAATCAACAACCAAGAATCAAGCCTATTAAATTGCCAAATACAACGTGCTTTAAGAGAAATGCAGAATGTCTGGTGGAAACACAAATGTTGATGAAGCACAATTCATGGGCGAAATTCTCCCCCAACGGTGGGATGTCCGCCGACTGGCGCCAAAGACGGCGCCAATCAGGCGGGCATCGCGCCGGCCCAAAGGTGCGGAATGCTCCGCATCTTTGGTGGCCTAGCCCCAACATTGAGGGGCTAGGCCGACGCCGGAGGGATTTCCGCCCCGCCAGCTGGCGGAAATGGCGTTTGTTGCCCCGCCAGCTGGCGCGGAAATGCGGCGCATGCGCGGGAGCGTCAGCGGCCGCTGTCAGTTTCCCGGCGCATGCGCGGGAGCGTCAGCGGCCGCTGTCAGTTTCCCGCGCATGCGCAGTGGGGAGAGTCTCTTCCGCCTCCGCCATGGTGGAGGCCGTAGCGGAGGCGGAAGGGAAAGAGTGCCCCCACGGCACAGGCCCGTCCGCGGATCGGTGGGCCCCGTTCGCGGGCCAGGCCACCGTGGGGGCACCCCCCGGGGTCAGATCGCCCTGCGCCCCCCCAGGACCCCAGAGCCCGCCCACGCCGCCTGGTCCCGCCGGTAAATACCAGGTTTGATTTACGTCGGCGGGACAGGCAATTCCTGGGTGGGACTTCGGCCCATACGGGCCGGAGAATCCAGCGGGGGGTCCCGCCAACCGGCGCGGCCCGATTCCCGCCCCCGCCCAATCTCCGGTACCGGAGACTTCGGCGGGGGCGGGATTCACGGCGGCCAACGGCCATTCTCCGACATGGCGGGGGGTCAGAGAATGACGCCCCAGGTTCCTCTTCTCTTGTGATATTGACTTTTTTGCCTCTAGAAAATGCTCAACATCTATCCTTAATGCATGTGACTGGTCCACCCCTCTGCTCCTATCCGAACAGCGAACTGAAATGAACTAATCACTGCCGATGCAATGGTGCTGTGAACACTTCTCTGAGCTCCTCAACAGATTTAGATTTAGATTTATTGTCACATGTGCCAAGGTACAGTGAAAAGTATTGCTCTGCGTACAGTCCAGGCAGATCGTTCCATGCATGACAAAACATAGGGCATATGATAAATACACAAAGTAAATACATAGACATCGGGTGAAGCATACGGAGTGTAGTGCTACTCAGTAAAGAAGGTGCCTAGAGAGGGACATTCAGGAATCTCCTAACAGCGGGGAAGGAGCTGTTTTTGAATTTGTTAGTACGTATTCTCAGACTTTTGTATCTCCTACCCAATGGAAGAAGTTGGAAGAGAGAATAACCCGGATGGGAAGGGTCTTTGATAATGCTGCCCGCTTTCCCAAGGCAGCAGGAGTTGTGTAGACAGAGTCAATGGTTGGGAGGCGGGTTCATGTGATGGACTGGGCTGTGTTCATGACTCTCTATCATTTCTTACAGTCTTGGGCTGAGCAGTTGCCATAACAAGCTGTGATGCAGTCAGATAGGATGCTTTCTATGGTGCAGCTATAGAAATAGAAAAGAGACTCCCGCATCCGAGCAGATTCTCTGCATCAAATTGAGCTGTTACCTGAGAAAGGAAGCTTGTCACTTCCTCCTTCCACTGTGGAGGTAATAAAAGAAATCAAATCAACCAACAAGGCAAAGCCCCTGGGCCAGACAGCATTCCAGCAGAAATTCGGAAATGTAAAAGTACAGAACTTGTCGACAAACTTACAGTCATCTTCAAGAGTATCTAGGATCAAGAAAAACTTCCACAGGACCTCAGGATGCCAACATAGTCAGAGGAAGAAGAAATTATCCAAAAATGTGTGTGGCAATTATGGTGGAATAAGTTTTTTCTCAGTCAGAGGAAAGATCCTCACAAGGATCCTATTAAAAAGTCTACTAGACAGCTTTGCAAAGGATGTTCCTCCTGGAATCATTGTAGTTTTAGGGCTAAATCTGGGACAGACGATATGGTGTTTGTAACAAGACAATTACAAGTTGGTATTGCACTGGAATGTGGAGGGGATCACAACCAAGTCCAAACTTGAATTCATCTACACTGACACACTTTCCTTCAGAGTTCAGTGGGCAGCCAAATGGGACCAAGCCAAACTTTGCTTTAATAGGATGATATACATTGTACAGTGTTCATTCCCTCATTATCTCTTAGTTACATCTCGTGCACAGATCCTTTCTTGTCCAGATCTGAATTTATGTAATTTCCAAGAAGCTATCAAACAGTAAAGTACTCCTTTGATAATTCACATACTTAAGACTGTTGAGCAACTGAGCCATGCAGCCAGGCAAGGTCTTTGGTTTTGTGCCCTGTCCTTGCTGAGCCATTGATTTGAACCATTGTACCTAAATGTATTTATAATTGTTTTCAGCAACTCTGGGGAAATTCACATGGCACCACTTCTAATCACTAGAGATCAGTAATTAGCTCGTGATCCTGGTGGAGATACAAACATGGACATCAGGTTGAGGACAAGGTTATATTCACTGCTTAATCACACGCATTAAGGATAGATGTTGAGCATTTTCTAGCGGGAAAAAAGTCAATATCACAAGGGAAGAGGAATATGGGGAAAAAAGCAACTAAAGCAAACCGTGCCATGCTAAGCGATGTCTGAAGTAACATGAAAGGAAACTAGAAAAGTGAGCACTTCTCAGAGCAATTACCCCACTTCCCCTGTGTGAAGCATATCTTTGCTGTGAGTAACTGAGAGTGGACAACAGCTGCAGACTATCCTGACATCCTGGCATGGGAAACAGTTGAGGTGGAAATTTGATGTAACCCATGTTAAGTAACAGACTAATTTTTCTTAATTATTTTATTTGTTCCATTTATGCTTCTTTCAGTTTTTTACTGATTTATTTCATCTCTCCAAAAGAATGAAGTATGTTTCACAGATGCCAACAGTCTTCTAGTATATCAGTTAAGTGAATCATTCTTCATGGTTAATTACTCCAAGCTAAGAAATCAGAGACAAAGAACAAAGAACAAAGAAATGTACAGCACAGGAATAGGCCCTTCGGCCCTCCAAGCCCATGCCGACCATGCTGCCCGACTAAACTACAATCTTCTACACTTCCTGGGTCCGTATCGCTCTATTCCCATCTATTCATGTATTTGTCAAGATGCCCCTTAAATGTCACTATCGTCCCTGCTTCCACCACCTCCTCCGGTAGCGAGTTCCAGGCACCCACTACCCTCTGTGTAAAAAACTTGCCTCGTACATCTACTCTAAACCTTGTGCCTCTCACCTTAAACCTATGCCCCCTAGTAATTGACTCCTCTACCCTGGGGAAAAGCCTCTGACTATCCACTCTGTTTATGCCCCTCATAATTTTGTAGACCTCTATCAGGTCGCCCCTCAACCTCCGTCGTTCCAGTGAGAACAAACCGAGTTTATTCAACCGCTCCTCATAGCTAATGCCCTGCATACCAGGCAACATTCTGGTAAATCTCTTCTGCACCCTCTCTAAAGCCTCCACATCCTTCTGGTAGTGTGGCGACCAGAATTGAACACTTTACTCCAAGTGTGGCCTAACTAAGGTTCTATACAGCTGCAACATGACTTGCCAACATTTATACTCACTGCCCCGGCCAATGAAGGCAAGCATGCCGTATGCCTTCTTGACTACCTTCTCCACCTGTGTTGCCCCTTTCAGTGACCTGTGGACCTATACACCGAGATCTCTCTGATTGTCAATACTCTTGATGGTTTTACCATTCGCTGTATATTCCCTACCTGCATTAGACCTTCCAAAATGCATTACCTCACATTTGTCCGGATTAAACTCCATCTGCCATCTCTCCACCCAAGTCTCCAAACAATCTAAATCCTGCTGTATCCTCTGACAGTCCTCATCGCTATCTGCAATTCCACCAACCTTTGTGTCATCTGCAAACTTACTAATCAGACCAGTTACATTTTCCTCCAAATCATTTATATATACTACAAACAGCAAAGGTCCCAGCACTGATCTCTACGGAACAGCACTCGTCACAGCCCTCCAATTAGAAAAGCATCCTTCCATTGCTACTCTCTGCCTTCTATGACCTAGCCAGTTCTGTATCCACCTTGCCAGCTCACCCCTGATCCCGTGTGACTTCACCTTTTGTGCTAGTCTACCATGAGAGACCTTGTCAAAGGCCTTACTGAAGTCCATATAGACAACATCCACTGCCCTACCTGCATCAATCATCTTTGTGACCTCCTCGAAAAACTCTATCAAGTTAGTGAGACACGACCTCCCCTTCACAAAACCATGCTGTCTCTCACTAATATGTCCATTTGCTTCCAAATGGGAGTAGATCCTGTCTCGAAAAATTCTCTCCAGTAATTTCCCTACCACTGACGTAAGGCTCACCGGCCTGTAGTTCCCTGGATTATCCTTGCTACCCTTCTTAAACAGAGGAACAACATTGGCTATTCGCCAGTCCTCCGGGACATCACCTGAAGACAGTGAGGATCCAAAGATTTCTGTCAAGGTCTCAGCAATTTCGTCTCTAGCCTCTTTCAGTATTCTGGGGTAGATCCCATCAGGCCCTGGGGACTTATCTACCTTTATATTTTTCAAGTTGCCCAACACCTCGTCTTTTTGGATCTCAATGTGACCCAGGCTATCTACACACCCTTCGCCAGACTCAACATCTACCAATTCCTTCTCTTTGGTGAATACTGATGCAAAGTATTCATTTAGTACCTCGCCCATTTCCTCTGGACCCACACATAGATTCCCTTGCCTATCCTTCAGTGGGCCAACCCTTTCCCTGGCTACCCTCTTGCTTTTTATGTACGTGTAAAAAGCCTTGGGATTTTCCTTAACACTATTTGCCAATGACTTTTTGTGACCCCTTCTATCCCTCCTGACTCCTTACTTAAGTTCCTTCCTACTTTCCTTATATTCCACACAGGCTTCATCTGTTCCCAGCCTTTTAGCCCTGACAAATGCCTCCTTTTTCTTTTTGACAAGGCCTACAATATCTCTCGTTATCCAAGGTTCCCGAAAATTGCTGTATTTATCCTTCTTCCTCACAGGAACATGCCGCTCCTGAATTCCTTTCAACTGACACTTAAAAGCCTCCCACATGTCAGATGTTGATTTGTCCTCAAACATCCGCCCCCAATCTAGGTTCTTCAGTTCCCGCCTAATATTGTTATAATTTAGCACGTTCACCCTAGGACCACTCTTATCCTTGTCCACCAGCACTTTAAAACTTAATGAATTGTGGTCACTGTTCCCGAAATGCTCCCCTACTGAAAATTCTACCACCTGGCCGGGCTCATTCCCCAATACCAGGTCCAGTACCGCCCCTTCCCTAGTTGGACTGTTTACATATTGTTTTAAGAAGCCTTCCTGGATGCTCCTTACAAACTCTGCCCCGTCTAAGCCCCTGGCACTAAGTGAGTCCCAGTCAATATTGGGGAAGTTGAAGTCTCCCATCACCACAACCCTGTTGTTTTTACTCTTTTCCAAAATCTGTCTACCTATCTGCTCCTCTATCTCCTGCTGGCTATTGGGAGGCCTGTAGTAAACCCCCAACATTGTGGCTGCACCCTTCTTATTCCAGATCTCTACCCATATAGCCTCACTGCCCTCTGAGGTGTCCTCCCGTAGTACAGCTGTGATATCCTCCCTAACCAGTAGTGCAACTCCGCCACCCCTTTTACATCCCCCTCTATCCCGCCTGAAACATCTAAATCCTACAGTGGAGTGATTTAACGGGGACAAAAACGGAGTCCTGTTTTGGCCGTGTTTAGTGCCATGCCATTTACGACACCGCTATTTAACGGGACTTTGCTGGGTTATTTTGGCCTCAGCGAGCAACATTCCGCCAACCTGCAATTACCTCATTTCCTGCACTGACGAGCTCAACTCGGCAGTGCAGGAAGACAACTCGCGGATCAGGGCACCATTTTTAAATGCCAACCCAATCTTTTGACCCCCTTCAGCCACCACACCACAGCCTCCAGACCCGCCCACTGCATCCAACATACCTCTTAGTGGGTCCTCGTGCGTCCCTCACCCCACCATTTAAGGGCAAGGCACAGCTGGGCCCAAACCCTGGCACCTGGGCAACCTGGCACCCGGGCACCTTGGCATTGTCAGCCATGGTGTCCAGGCATCAGAGCCAAGGTGCCAGGCTGGCAGTGCCAAAGTGCCCAGGTGCCAGTGGGAGTGCCAGGCTAACACCCTGCCCAGAGCCCAACCACTTGGGAATCTCTAATGGCCTGGGAGACCCCCTCAGGTGTTGTTACACTTGGTCCACCTTTGTGGAATAACAATGCAAAACGGCACCCTGGCGGGTTCTCCCAAGTGAAGCCGTTAGTTCCCGGGCACCGGGTGAATATAGCGCAGACATATGTAAATGAGCTTAATGGCTCACTTAAATATGTTAATCTGGATCTCGCCCAGTGAGAGTGAGATGCAGATCACAACGTCTCGTGTAATCTCGTTAAATGTCGCGAGGTGTTTTGAGCGTTGCGAATCTCATGAGAGGCCTCTTGCAAGATTCAACAGCCTTGTTGCATCACCAAGTCGGGAACGATGAGGCCATTAAATCGTGCCCAGCAGTTCTTCTTCTTAACCTCAGGATAATGGACGTAAACCCCAGGTGAGTTTGGAGATGGGGTAACATTTAATTGGGCTGGAGGGTGCCAGGTTGGGATGCTACCACATTCCCGCCTCTGCTCCGGTTAAGTCCAGGTGGGAATGCTCTTGGATTCTCCCCACCACCACAGTTGAGGACCTGAAATGGGCAATTAATAGCAGCTTAAGGGTATCATCTTGCTGCTGCTGGTATTCACCCAGCGTTGGGCGGTGCAGTTACTATGCAGGGGGAAAAAGAGCAAAGCCTATGAGTGCCTGATTGAGGGACCTGACATTGGGCTGGAAGGGACCCAATATCAATATCAAGAATGTTGGGCCTGCAGAGAGCCACTCCCCTGCCCTTGCCTCTGACCGCCCCCTCCCCCCAGCTTCCTGTATCCCCGACCTGCGACCCCCTCCCACCCTCACTCAACTGTGACCTGGGTCCAGCAGCGATCCTAGATTTGGGTTCATTACCAACAGCCCCTACGACTTCCAATGGGATGTCTGCAATGGACAGTTGCCGGCCTCTGATTGCCTGGTAGCTCTCAGCGCCAGCATTAACTTGACTCGGGGGAAGCCCTGCCACCGACCACTGCGGCACTTAATGCGGTGGGTCTTCCCCAAAAGAGGTAACCCGGGGCTCTCGCCAGCTCTCCAGCCAGTGGGCGAGACTCCTGTCGCTTGGATTAAATACTGCCCAATGTGTCCAAACGCATTACCTCTATTCCTACCCCTGTTAAGATTAACTCATTTATCACAAAGACACAACATAACTATTTGTTCTTTGTATTAGTTCATCTATGAAAAGACTTCCCAGTCTTCCCATTGTACCATCCAATGCTTTTTAAATGCATGAAGAGTTTTTGCTTCTTTTGTGTAGCGAGACATTCAGTCTCCATGTGAAGCAAATTTGACTTTCTGCAAGCAAAATCAGAAATATATAGAAAGAAGTGTAATCGATGCCCTTGTTGGCCAAGGCTACCTACAGGTTAATAAGTACATTCATTTCCATGTAATGTTTGATTGGGTAACCTACGTATTATAGTCAGGTTACTCGCATAACAAACCAGAAACATAAGAATGTGTTTATAGTGAAGGCTGAAAGGACATGGTAGATGTCTAACATCATTCACCTTGATGAACACAAACATTTAGAAAAAAGAATGCTGGTGGAATTCACTTACAGTAAGTTAAGTGCTATAAAAGCAACAAATGCTGCAAATCTGACAGATCAGGCATAATCCATGGGGGGGGGGGGGGGGGGGGGGGGGGGGGGGGGGGGGGGGGGGGGGGGGGGGAGAGAAACAGAATTAACATTTCATGGCGATAATCTTTCATCAGATCTGAAAAACATAGCAGTGTTTTAAGCAAATACAGAGGTAAGGAATGGAGCCGAGAAGAAGGAAGGAACAAAAGGAAGGGTCAGCAATTGGGTGGAAGGCAGGAATGATTAAATGACAAAAGGATGATGTTGTGAAGCAAACGGGGGTGGAAATGAGACAATTAATACACAGGGGATGAATCTGGAGAAGGTGTAATGGAGAATAGCAGAATCATTACCAACAGCAACTGTTGGAGAAAATGGGAGCAGAGGTTATGGTCTGAAATATTTGAACTCAAAGTTTAAAAAAAAAAAATTTTTTATTAAAGGTTTTCATAAAATATCAATAACAAAATGAAAAAGGAACCCAACAGGGTTAAGTACAATACACAGTCCAGAAAAACAACCCTCCATATCCCACTCCCCCCTCCGTACATAAATAATAAATTAACATTAACACCCCGACTTAATACAGCAAGTATATACACCCCTCAGACCCTCCAGTGTAAATAACAAAAACAAAAAATAAAGTGCCCCCCCCCCCCCCCCGCCCCCCCCCTCCCGTAGTTGCTGCTGCCATTGACCAATGTCTACCGCTCTGCCAGGAAGTCTAAGAACGGTTTCCACCGCCTAAAGAACCCTTGTACCGACCCTCTCAAGGCGAATTTCACCCTTTCCAACTTAATAAACCCCACCATATCGTTGATCCAGGATTCCACGCTTGGGGGCCTCGCATTCTTCCACTGAAGGAGAATCCTTCGCCGGGCTACCAGGGATGCAAAGGCCAGAATTCCGGCCTCTTTTGCCTCCTGCACTCCCGGCTTCTCTGCAACCCCAAGTATTGTGAGCCCCCAGCCCGGCTTGACCCTGGATCCTACCACCCTCGACACTGTCCTCGCTACGCCCTTCCAAAATTTCTCCAGCGCTGGGCATGCCCAGAACATATGGGTGTGATTTGCTGGGCTCCCTGAGCACCTAACACACCTGTCCTCACCCCAAAAAAAACGACTCATCCTTTTCCTGGTCATGTGTGCCCTATGCAGCACCTTAAACTGTATGAGGCTGAGCCTCGCGCACGATGAGGAAGAGTTCACCTTCCCCAGGGCATCTGCCCACGTCCCTTCCTCAATTTCCTCTCCCAACTCCTCCTCCCACTTACCTTTTACCTCCACCACCGAGGCCTCCTCCTCCTCCTGCATCACCTGGTAAGTTTCCGAGATCTTCCCCATTCCCACCACCCCGAGAGCACCCTGTCCTGTACTGTGTGTGGCCGTAGCCGCGGGAATTCCATCACCTCCCGTCTGGCAAACGCCCTTACCTGTAAGCACCTGAAGGTGTACCCCGGGGGGAGCCTGTACTTCTCCTCCAGCTCACCCAGGCTCGCGAACTTCCCGTCCACAAACAGGTACCCCAACTTTCGTATCCCTGCCCTGTGCCACCCCGCAAACCCTCCACCTGTTCTTCCTGGGGCGAACCGGTGGTTCCCCTGTAATGGGGTCCCCGCCGAGGCCCCCACTTCCCCCCTGTGCCGCCTCCACTGCCCCCAAATTTTGAGGGCAGCCACCACCACCGGGCTCGTGGTATACCTCCTTGGAGGGAGCGGCAGCGGCGCCGTTGCCAGCGCCCCCAGACTCGTACCCACACAAGACGCCGTCTGCAGCCTCTTCCATGCAGCCCCCTCCCCCTCAATCACCCACTTGCGCACCATCGTCGCATTGGCGGCCCAGTAGTATCCACAGAGGTTGGACAGTGCCAGGCCCCCCCTATCTCTACCCCGCTCCAGGAACATCCTTCTCACCCTTGGAGTCCATCGCGCCCACACAAACCCCATTATACTCCTGTTAACCCACCTGGAAAAAGCCTTCGGGATAAACACGGGGAGGCACTGGAACAGGAACAAAAACCTTGGGAGAACCGTCATTTTGATTGACTGCACCCTTCCCGCCAAGGACAGCGGCAACGCGTCCCACCTCTTGAACTCCTCCTCCATTTGCTCCACCAGCCTTGTAAAATTAAGCCAATACAGGGCCCCGCAGCTCCTGGCCACCTGGACTCCCAGATACCTGAAGCTCCTCTCTGCCTTTTTTAGTGGGAGCTCGCCAATCCCCCTCTCCTGGTCCCCTGGGTGAACTACGAACAGCTCGCTCTTCCCCATGTTGAGCTTGTACCCCGAAAAGTCCCTGAATTCCCTAAGAATCCTCATTACCTCTGGCATTCCTCCCACCGGGTCCGCCACATACAGCAGCAGGTCGTCTGCATAAAGCGACACCCTATGCTCCTCCCCACCCCGCACCAACCCCCTCCAGTTCCTTGACTCTCTCAGTGCCATAGCCAGGGGTTCAATCGCCAGTGCGAAGAGCAGGGGGGGATAAGGGACACCCCTGTCTCGTCCCTCGGTGCAGCCGAAAGTACTCGGACCTCCTCCTGTTTGTGGCCACACTCTCCATCTCATACAACAGCCTAACCCACCTGACAAACCCCTCCCCAAACCCAAACCTCTTCAGCACCTCCCACAGGTACCCCCACTCTACCCTATCGAAGGCTTTCTCAGCGTCCATCACCACCACTATATCCGCCTCCCCCTCCCTCGCCGGCATCATGATAACGTTCAAAAGCCTCCGCACATTCGCGTTCAACTGCCTCCCCTTCACAAACCCCGTCTGGTCTTCATGGATGATCTGCAGCACACAATCCTCAATCCTCGTGGCTAAGACCTTCGCCAGCACCTTGGCATCTACATTTAGCAAGGAAATCGGTCTGTAAGACCCACACTGCAGGGGATCCTTGACCCGCTTCAGGATCAAGGAGATCAGTGCCCGGGACATCGTCAGGGGCAAAGCCCCCCCCCCCCCCCCCCATCCCTTGCCTTATTGAAGGTCCTAACTAACAGCGGGCCCAACAGGTCCATTTATTTTTTATAGAATTCGACCGGGAAACCGTCCGGCCCCGGTGCCTTCCCCGCCTGCATGCTTCCTATCCCTTTGATCAGCTCCTCCAGCCCAATCAGGGCCCCCAATCCTGCCACCAGTCCCTCTTCCACCTTTGGAATCCTCAATTGGTCCAGGAAGCGGCCCATCCCTCCCTTCTCCCGTGGGGGCTCGGATCGGTACAATTCCTCATAGAAGTCCCTGAAGACCCCATTGATGCCAACCCCACTCCGCACCACACTCCCTCCCCTGTCCTTAACTCCCCCAATCTCCCTAGCTGCGTCCCGCTTCCGAAGCTGATGCGCCAGCATCCGGCTTGCATTTTCCCCATACTCGTAAATAGTCCCCTGGGCCTTCCTCCACTGCACCTCCGCCTTCCTGGTGGTCACCCGGTCAAATTGGGCCTGGAGGCTATGCCTCTTCCTCAACAATCCTTCCTCGGGCTCCTCTGCATACCTCCTGCCTACCCTCACCATCTCCCCCACCAGCCTCTCCCTCTCCCCCCCGCTCCCTCCGCTCCTTGTGCGCCCTAATGGAGATCAGCTCTCCGCTCACCACTGCCTTCAGTGCCTCACATACCATCCCCACTCGGACCTCCCCGTTGTCGTTGGTCTCCAGGTACCTCTCTGTACTTCCTCGGACCCGCTCGCCCACCTCCTCGTCCACCAACAGCCCCAACTCCAAGCGCCACAGCGGGCGCTGGTCCCTCTCCTCCCCCATCTCCAAGTCCACCCAATGCGGGGCGTGGTCCGAAATGGCTTTGCCAAATACTCAGTATCCTCTACTCTCGCTATCAGCGCCCTACTCAAGATGGAAAAGTCAATTCGGGAATAAGCCTTATGGACATGTGCGAAGAATGAAAATTCCCTAGCCCCCAGCCTTGCAAATCTCCAAGGGTCCACCCCTCCCATTTGGTCCAGAAATCCCCTCAGCACTCTAGCCGCCGCCGGCTTCCTACCTGTCCTAGACCTGGAGCGATCCAGTGCCGGATCCAGCACCGTGTTCAAGTCTCCCCCCATTATCAGGCCCCCCACTTCCAAGTCTGGGATCCGACCCAACATACGCCGCATAAAACCCGCATCGTCCCAGTTCGGAGCATACACATTGACCAGTACCACCCTCTCTCTCTGCAATTTACCACTTACCATTATGTACCTGCCGCCATTATCTGCCACAATGCTCGACGCCTCAAACGACATCTTCTTTCCCACCAAGTTCGCCACCCCTCAATTTTTGGCATCCAGCCCCGAGTGGAACACCTGACCTACCCACCCTTTCCTCAATCTTACCTGGTCTGCCACCTTCAGGTGTGTATCCTGAAGCATAACCACATCCGCCTTGAGCCCCTTCAGGTGCGCAAACACGTGGGCCCGCTTAACCGGCCCATTCAGTCCCCTTACATTCCAGGTTATCAGCCGCCCCCCCTCCCCCGCCGACTAGCCATGACCCCTCCTCGGCCAGCCACGCGCCCGCACCCCACACTTGGCCCGTTCCCCACAGCGGCATATCCCCGTCTCGACCCCCCCACACTCGCTCCAGCTCCCCCTTGACCAAGCAGCAGCAACTCGATTCCACCCCCCCCCCCCCCCCCCACCCCCCCCCCCGCCGGCTAGGACCCATCCTAGCTGGTTTACTCCCCACATTGCACTTCCGCAAGTCAGCTGACTCCTGCTGACCCTGGCCACGCCCGCCTCTCCTTCGACTCCTCCAATTGTGTGGCACACCCTCCTCTCCCATCCCCATCCATATGCTCTCCCCCTCCCCCTTCCGTTCTAAGCACGGGAAACAACCCTTGCTTCCCAGCCCCGGCCCCGCCCCCTCCAGTCTTCAGCGCGGAAAAAAGCCCACGCTTTCCACCTACCAGGCCCCGCCACCTCTGACGCAGCTCCTTTTACAGGCCCGGTCCCCTCACCCCTGACTCGGGCCTCCCCCTCCCCAACGGGGCCCCATCCCACCTCCAAGAGCCTCCCCGACCAACCCAACCAAAACAGTACCCAACCCGTCCCAGCCACCCTCACCGACCCAAAAGAGAAAAAACACAAAGAAAATGAAACCTGGAGCAATACAAAGGCCCCCCCCTCGAAACAAAAATAAAAATAGCATATCAGCCGCAGTCCCCAATCGCCCGTCCCGACCCTCAATCTGTGTCCAACTTCTCGGCCTGAACAAAGGCCCACGCCTCCTCCGGAGACTCAAAATAATGGTGCCGGTCCTTGTAGGTAACCCACAGTCGCGCCCGGCTGCAACATGCCAAACTTCACCCCCTTCCTGTGCAACACCGTCTTCGCTCGATTGTACCCGGCCCTCCTCTTCGCCACCTCCGCACTCCAGTCCTGATATATCCGAACCTCTGCGTTCTCCCACCTGCTGCTCCTCTCCTTCTTGGCCCACCTGAGCACACACTCCTGATCAACGAACCGATGGAACCTCACCAGCACCGCCCGCGGAGGCTCGTTAGCCTTGGGCCTCCTCGCCAGCACTCTATGGGCCCCTTCCAGCTCCAGGAGCCCCTGGAAGGACCCCGCTCCCATCAGCGTGTTCAACATGGTGACCACATAGGCCCCCACGTCCGGCCCCTCCAGCCCCTCCGAGAGGCCCAGAATCTGCAGATTCTTCCGCCTCGACCGATTCTCCATCTCCTCGAACCGCTCCTGCCATTTCTTGTGGAGCGCCTCGTGCGCTTCCACCTTTACCGCCAGGCCTAAGATCTCGTCCTCATTGTCAGAGATCTTTTGTCGAGCCTCACGGATCGCCACTCCCTGGGCCGTCTGCGTCGCCAGCAGCTTATCAATAGAAGCCTTCATCGGCTCTAGCAGGTCCGTTTTAATCTCTCTGAGGCAGCGCTGGATACCCTCCTGCTGCTCTTCCGCCCACTGCATCCACGCTGCCTGGTCTCCGCCCGCCGCCATTTTGTTCTTCTTCCCTCGCACCTTCTTCGGGTCCACCACCACCTTTTTTGTCGCCCCACTCCTAGTTCAAGCCATATACTGACGGGGAGCTGTTGTAGACTCCTTCCCACACCGGGAAACGTCAAAAAAGTGCCGTTGGGGGCCCTGAAAAGAGCCCAAATGTCCGTTTTTGCAGGAGCCGCCGAATGTGCGACTTAGCTCCGCATAGCCGCAACCGGAAGTCCAGCTATTTGAACTCAAAGTTGAGCCTGAGAGGCTCTATAGTGCCTAATCAAAAGGTGAGGTGCTGTTCCCCAAACTTATGCTGATTTTCAATGGAATGGTGTTGGAGGTCGGGATAGAAAGGCCAGAGTAGGGGTGGGGTGGCATTGGAATGACAGGTGACTAGAAGCTTGGAGTCATGCCCATGGACTCCCTGGAGTTATTCTGCAAAGCAGTCTCCTAATCTGCATTTGGTCTCCAGAGTGTTGAGGAGACAACAGCAAGTACAGTATAGTCAATTAAAGGAACGACAAGTAAATCACTGTTTCATCTGAAAGCAGTGTCTGGGGTCTTGGACGGTAGGAAGGGTGGAGATAAAAGGGCAGGTTTTGCATTTTCTCTCTCTTTCTCTTCCTCAAAAGTAGTGTGCCTGGATTTGCAAAGTAACCAGCTTGAGAAGAGGAACCTGCTGCAAACTGAAATCTTTTGGGAATAAAACCGGAAATCTGCTCCATACAATGACACCCAAGGATTCAACTGAACAACATGACCACAATGTGGAATCACGCCATCGCGACCAGCCAAATGACAGCTACCCATATACTCCTTTGTTTTATCTGCTTCATGAAATGTAAAAAGATCTTAAGTTATCCTTTTCTTCTTTCATCTCTCCTAGTGTGTGTGTGCGTGTAGGTCCAGAGAATGTGTGTGGAAGTTAGATTGCGGTAGATCCCACGAGGCGTAACGACCATCAGGAATTCCGGAAGAGGCCTCCTGAGGGATCTACCAGCCGCGTTCCAATTCCGGTGGGATGCAGCCGGTAAATCGCACCCTATATGTCATTGAGAGAAGGATGATGGAGTGGTAACTGTATGGACTATCAAGTGCTTTCCTCGGTTCAGCAACGGCAACTGCCTTTGATTAGTGCCAGATGATTGTAATGCTGCCCGTGCTGTGGATTTGGTAAACAGCTTTGCTAGCCATTTTCTTCCTTTGGTAGGGAGACAGCAACCATTTAAAAATGGCGCCCCATTCTCTTCCTGCACTGCTGAGCCGAGCGGATTCCCCATTGAGGCCCGAAAATAATAGAATGCCATTATATAGCGAGCTGCCGAGATTGACCTCTCTAATCCCGCCCAGAAAGAACTCTGTTTTTTTTTGTTAGATTGCACCCATAAGATCCTGGAACGCCTCCTGCTTAGACACTCTGCGTTCCACTCTGGGAGCAGCGGTGTCCCCATTGCGGGCAGGTTTTCACACAGGCCACAACTGCTCTGAGCAAGCCCTGACACTGACCACATATATTGAGGCCAGTTTTCAGAAAAGCTTATCCTGTGCCGGTGACACAGTGTGGTACTCAGAAACTCTTCAAAATCTGTGGTTGAAACTCTTCAAAATCTTCTGCTGCATGAAAATTCCATAATCAATTAACTCCAGAATAACAACCAACAGTTCCATTTGCACCTTGGTGTTCAAATCAGCCACCCACAGGACTTCAAGACTGGCCGGTGCTTCCAGAACTTGGCTGCCATGACCCTGCAGGAGGTCAGCGAGGCTTACCTGGTGGGGCTCTTTGAAGACAAGAATCGGTGTGCCACCCACGCCAAGTGAGTCACCAGCATGCCCAAAGACATCCAACTGGCCCACCGCAATACATAATAAACAATGGGTTCCACTGGGATCACTCCTTGCACCAGCTCTCTTTAACACATATACTCGTGACCTGCTTCCCACAGTCAGGATTCTTCATATATGCTGGTGACTTGGCTCTGGCTTTCCAGGCTAAATAACTTCAGAACAAAACACTCGCTGAAGACCTACTTCAGAAAATGGAGACTTCACCCAAACGCTGCCAAGACTTTTGTTTCAGCTTTCCATCTGGATAACTCGAAGGCCTGGGAAGAATTTCATGTCCCAATTCCGAAATGCCGTTTGATCTATCATCAACCCCTCTAGAACACTGGAACCAAGGTTAAGAATGAATCTCACAAATAAACTGGGAGGTACCAATTAGAGAAGCAGAACTAACATACTATGCATTGCTTCACTTGCCTTGGTATACCTAACAGCAGAGTACTACTGCTCAACCTGGCTGAGGAGCTGTCACACAAACATGGTAGGTATCTACCTTTGGGAAGTCATATGGATTATTTCTGGGATGTTGAGAACACAGCTCAGGTAGTATACTGTGCAAGCACATATTGAACCTCCTCATGTTTGCAGGGAAGACATCCTTCTCAAAGAACACCACTGACTGACAGCTAACAAAGCACTCCCATTGACACAGGTAATCAAAATAAATCCACACACACGCCTGAAGTCCCATAGCCCACACTGGAACACACATCGCACCCGAAAAACTAACGGCAGTGCACCTCTCAATGACACACCTCCTTATTGACTGCAAACATCACTAAGTGCAGCTTGAAAGCTTGACCTGAGTAGTGAAGTCCCAAGTTTCAATCTTCCTTGGAAAATCTGGGGCACCTTCAGCAGTTGAGGATAAGCAAGGGAAGATATGGCCACTTGCTTTACAACTGGAACATGAGTGACTGTGGACATCCAATTCAGACCACGACCCACTTCTGCCCTGAGAGATCCATTCCTGGTGGCATTACAACCATTCACACTGCATCGGCTGAAGCCGTTGAATGAATTGTTAACCTCAACATTGAACTATAACTGCTTCCCTGGCCATGCAAACAAAGAAAAAAACTTTCCAGGATTAGAAACCAGCACTGATGAAAGAACCCAATGTGCAGATAGGGAACAGGAGTTCATAAAAGCTACAGTCTGACTGACAACAGAGTCAATTTGTCAGTGTTAACAACCTCTCCAAGCAAATGGAAAACAGGTGTGCTGCACGTCATTTACTGTGACTGCTGTACCAGAGAACCTACACTCAGAATTGGAGGGCAGACTCAGCGTAATAAATCATTGCTGAAGAAAGCACACTCCAATATTTTCACTATTACCATGATGCATTGTTATCCTATGGTTATAAACAATTAACATGTCAAATCATTTCAATTCGAAAATGGATAAAGTACCCAGTTTTAATATTTAAAAAATTATTAAATTGAAAGTAAGAAGTAATCGTTTCAGAACGTACTCTGTGAGTTTTTAAAGTATATCTTAATAATACCTTCTAATGTTTCAATGCTTTCAATGGCTAAATATTTTATTGAATGTCCATGCAAGAACTCACCATGATTTACCTGAGGAAATAATTCGGGGCTTAGACCTATACACTCAACACTTGAGAAAAGAACAGTTGAACTGTGCCTATGATCCTTGGTGGGGCTTTGAGTGGTAAATAAATACCAATATACTATGTAGATGCCCAGAGGATACTGCTGGCAAACCCAAGGTTTCAATCTGCAGAAACAATAGCTGTGGTAATCACTGTTGTAAGAGAATCTTTAACCTTCAGGGCTAAATGGGTCAGTGCTAATGAAAGAGATGGAACTGCTCAGAGGTGCATAAGAAGGGTGTGGGATTATTCACCTCTAATTGCCACTCCCTCTCTCTCTCTGTGAAAGGATTCTTCTCTTCCTCAGTAACTCAGCATGTGGGACATTTTGTGGTAAAATGGTGCTTTACTCTCACTGTATGGACTGAGTTAGAAGCTCATTGACCAGGTGCTGCTTGAAAATTCATGATGGCACATTTCTTAACATCACTGCCAAGAAATGTTCATCACGAACATCCAACACTGAACCTGTTGAACTTGCCAGGGTCAGGAGAAGGTTCATGATTTGTGTCCCAATGACAGATGTCCACACAACTGGGGCACATCTCTTCACCCTCTAGGACGTATGGTCAAAGATGGCCTGGTGAGGGGAATGCTGGGATCCCACCCCCATTCTGACAGAGAGTTGCAACTGCATATCATTTGGTAGATGGTCCCCCAATTCACCGGTACCTAAAAAATTACAGCTCATCTGAACAAGCATACCATTACCCACCATTTGTCAGGTCGACGGGACGGAATTTAAATGCCCCCCTCTCCCAGGAGCGAGCTAGGAAGAAAAGGGACCATATAATCGGGTGGAAAGGCATGGAATGGAGAGCCCATCTTCCTAACTCCCCTAATTAAGTCAGGGACGAGAAAGGTTGAGGTCAACCTTCCAATTGGATTGGATTGGATTTGTTTATTGTCACGTGTACCGAGGTACAGTGAAAAGTATTTTTCGGCGTGCAGCTCAACAGATCATTAAGTACATGAGAAGAAAAGGGAATAAAAGAAAATACATAATAGGGCAACACAACATATACAATGTAACTACATAAGCACTGGCAGCGGATGAAGCATACAGGGTGTAGTGTTAATGAGGTCAGTCCATAAGAGGGTCATTTAGGAGTCTGGTGACAGTGGGGAAGAAGCTGTTTTTGAGTCTGTTCGTGCGTGTTCTCAGACTTCTGTATCTCCTGCCCGATGGAAGAAGTTGGAAGAGTGAGTAAGCCGGGTGGGACACAATTGAGATATTTAAATGAATTTATGGACCATCCAGCTGCCGCTGGTATTCTACCAGTGACATGGCGTGAAGACTCACACCACAGCAAAGGTCGGAACCTCTGAAATATGCCCCGTCTTCCACACTGACACCCTTCTCCCCCTCCCTACCATCCCCGTGGCTTGCCTAACTTCCCCTGACGAGTCCCCCCATTGATCTTTCTTTTGGGATCTCCATTGTAGTTGTTGTTGCTCTGAGGTCTTCTCGAGTCCTGGCGGTGCCCACTGTTCTTGGTGGCACGATTGGGACTGAAGAGCTGCATTTCTCTGATTTACCGGCAGGTCTTGGAGGTGGGTTCTTCATTTTGTTTTGCCCAGGAACCTCGATGGTAGGCAGTTAACTGTCTGATTGACATTTAATCCTGGAAATGGCTGTGGAGGGGTTGCAAACAATTTTCCAGTTATGGATAGTGCAACCACCATGGCCATTAAATTCAACAGAAGGCATAGAGATTTCATCATTAGCCACACTCCTTGTTACAATAGACATGTTTGGGAAAGGTGAAGTGCTCTATTCTCAACATGCCATGGATAAATCCCTGATATAAGGGCAGAATGAAGAGGTAGGAAATAAAAATGCATAGGAACGAACACTATTCATCATCTGTGCAGAAGTGTTCAGGAAAGTTGCTGGAAAGAAACAAAAGCATACATTTTAAGACAATATGTTATAATGGAGGAGGGATGTAGGGAGGGAATTCCAAAGTATACGGTCAAGGCAGTAGTTGGTTCACTAACGAATAGTGAAGTGACTGAAAGGGGTGGTATGCAAAGGAGCTGAGCTGGAAGATGAAAAGGTATGGGAGGATATTTAAGCCTAGAGAAGGTTGCAGACTTAGGGTGGAGTAAGGTTACAGAGAGATTTTAAAACGAAAAGGAGGGGATGAATTCTCTGTTTGAGAGACTAAGTGCTGACGCTGGGACTGAATCGCGAGTGTTCTACGTGGAGGAAAGGAGTGTCAGTCCCAGAGCGATTCAGGTCCCGCTAATGGGCTAGCACTAGTGCCACGTAGAACTCACACAATTCCTTTTCTTAAATTTAATTTTTAAAAAAAATTTAGAGTACCCAATTATTTTTTTCTCCAATTAAGGAGCGATTTTAGCGTGGCCAATCCACCTAACTTGTACATCTTTGGATTGTGGGGGTGAAACCCACGCAGACACGGGGAGAATGTGTAACTCACACAATTTCAATGTATGGCAACCTTCATCCCAGCCAGGATAGAATCATAGAATTTACAGTGCAGAAGGAGGCCATTCGGCCCATCGAGTCTGCACTGGCTCTTGCAAAGAGCACTCCACTTAAGCCCACACCTCCACCCGTAACCCAGCAACCCCATCTAACCTTTTTGGACACTAAGGGCAATTTATCTTGGTCAATCCACCAAACCTGCACATCTTTGGACTGTGGGAGGAAACCCACGCAGACACGGGGAGAAGGTGCAGACTCCGCGCAGACTCTGCACAGGCAGTGACCCAAGCCAGGAATCGAACCAGGGTCCCTGGAGCTGTGAAGCAACTGTGCTAACCACTGTGTTACCGTGCTGCCCCATGATGGCAGTGGTTGCGATGGAGTCAACCCATCCCGTTGATGGGTCGGCTGGGGCCAGAGAGTTCCTAGGGGGCGTGGCCTGGGGATGGGAGGACCCATATGGCCCACAGCGCTAAATCCCCAATGGGCATTCAGTGGCGTATGTAGCCGCATGGCTGTCTTGCAGGATGCGGCAATGGCGATCAGTGCCTAGCTATCCTAGCCATCCCGACACCACGGCCCACCTCCTAGCCACCCCCTGTTACTCCCCTCGGCCCCACAGCGATGTTGGACACTGTTTACACACCCTGCCGCACCCTTAGCAGCCCCAACGCCTATGTCCCGATTTGAAAACCACAAGTGAACCTCGCCATTGGTAATTCCTCCTGGTGGTGTCAGAGCATCGCGGATGGCCCGGTAAATGCCGGGTCGGGCCCATTAATGACATGCCAACGGCTTTTACTATACAATTTGCATGTCCACGTCGGCATGTGGCGTAGAACAGAGTCACGTTGCTGTCGAGGGACTGGAGAATGGCATTGCGTTTGCCACCCACCACCAAACACGGTCTCCAGCTGACGGAGAATTCTCTGTCCAATCGTGTTTCCCAATTCTGGAGTCGGCTGACGGAGAATCCCGCCCGAGAGTTTTAGTTTAGGTTAATTGGGTGGATTGGCAGTGGAATTTAGTTTGAAATGGGACGCAGTTGTTATGATTTATGGAGAGTGGAGGGTGATAAGGCAGCAAGCAGGCCTTGGAGAAATTGAGTTTAGAGCTTCAGGAAATAAAGATAAGAATTAGTGGCCAACGTGTACTAGAAGGTTTTAGAGCTGGAGGTAAATGATCTTGCTGATGAATAGGATGTTAGGTTTGAAGCTCAGCTGTGGGACAAAATGGATGCCAAGGTTTCATTCAGGCTGATGCAGCCTGATTGAATCGTGGAGGGAGACGACAGATCCAGTGGCGAGTGAAAAGAGTTCATGGGCAGAATTCAACCAAAAATTCTCCACATGTCATTTTGGGCGAGTTTGGCAGGGTATTTCCCGCCATCTTTTTGGTTGAGATCCATACACCCAACCATATTTTTTGGGCATCGGGGGGGTTTCTCCCCGTTCTAGCCCACACTTAGAAATTATTTCATCGCTGGGGAGCTGAACTCACCGGTGAGACCGGATCCTCAGAGATTGGGCCACCATTTTGAAAGGGCGCCCAGATCTCCAAGTGAGTTTGAGGGTCCTCCCACAACCCCCACCCACAGATAATGTCACCCCCCACACTCACGCCCCCCAAACAAGGACACCCCGCTATGGGGTCACTGAGGGACCCCCCTCTTCTGGCCTTCCCACGGCCCCTTTCGGGCTCCCCCTTTCAGTACCCCCACACTTCACCCCCCCCAACCTTTATGAGGCACCTTCATATCCGCCCTTCACCCCCTTCCACCTTTCATACCTCCCGATCTCCCCGTTCATGGGCATGGCCCACCTCAGGCCCCAACCTGTGAAAATGCCACCCTGGCAGCTCAGCACTGCCACAATAACAGTGTCCGTGCCAGCACCACCTGGGCACCTTGGCAGTGCAAATGTTCCTGGATGCCAGAGGGAGAGCCAGGGTGCCATCCTGCTCTGTCCCCAACCACCTGGGGTCTCTAATGGCTTGAGATACCCAAGGTGCCGTTATGCGTGGTCCACGTTTGTGTAGACCAGTACTGAACAGCACCCAGTCGAGACTTCGCTTGGGAGGCCGTTAGTTCCTGGGAGCCCAAAGAATCCGGTACATGCATAATGGCTTATTTAAATATGCTGATCTGGATCTTGCCAAGCGCAGGCAAGATTCAGGTCACAATATCACTTTGGGGATTTAGTGAATGGCTCTGTGATCATACATTAAGTCAGAAAGACCTGGGTCCATAATGCCACTCGGGGACTTGAACAAGTAATCAATGCAATACTGTGGTTCTGCTGCATTGTCAGAGCTGCTACTATTCTAATAAGTAGTTAAAATAAGGCATTTGTTGCATTTATCCCAGAACCAACGTTACCAGAGCAAAATAACTGGCAATTTGCCTTGTTGCTGTCCACAGATCTTACTCTGTGCAAATTAGCTGCCTTATTTCACCAGCTAACAATTACATTTTGATAGTCATTTATTGGCTGTAAAGCACTTTGGGATATCCCATCTAAATGTAGAGATTGACGTAGGATCACAGGAAGAAGAGTCGTATGTGATCAACACATGGAGAAGCTGATTCCATACTGCAGATTATGTCATCAAAAGACAGCATGTAAATGAGAAAGCAGAGGGGCATGAAAGGCAGAAAGTTAAAAGACAGGGAGCGAAATTCTCCATCCCGCCCCGCCACATTTCTGCCCCGACCCGCCGGCGGGATGCTCCGTTACACCGGCCGGTCAATGGGGTTTCCCATTGTGGGGCAGCCCCACGCCGTCGGGAAACCCCCGGGCGCCGGCAAAATGGAGACTCCCGCCGGCGGAGAATGACACCCAGGATCTCTAGGGTTGTAATCTCGGGATTACTCCCTGTGCCACGTGCCAGTGAGGCTAGAAATAGGGAGATAGAGCAGCTAAACATGTGGCGAAACAGCTGGTGTAGGAGGGAGGGTTTCCGTTACCTGGACCACTGGGAGCTCTTCCGGGGCAGGTGTCACCTGTATAAGAAGGATGGGTTGCATCTAAACTGGAGAAGCATAAATATCCTGGCTGCGAGGTTTGCTAGTGTCACACGGGAGGGTTTAAACTAATATGGCAGGGGGTGGGTACCAGAGCAATAGGTCAGAATGTGAAAAAATTGAGGGAGAACTAGGGAATAGGGCCAGTATGTCTCTGAGAAAGAGCAGACAGGGAGATGTTGCTGAAAACAGCGGGACTGATGGCCTGAAGTGCATATGTTTTAATGCAAGAAGTATAACGGGTAAGGCAAATGAACTTAGAGCTTGGATTAGTACTTGGAACTATGATGTTGTTGCCATTACAGAGACCTGGTTGAGAGAAGGACAGTATTGGCAGCTAAACGTTCCAGAATTTAGATGTTTCAGGCGGGATTGAGGGGGATTTAAAAGGGGTGGAGGAGTTGCGCTATTGGTTAGGGAGAATATCACAGATGTACTGCGGGACACCTCAGAGGGTAGCAAGGCTATATGGGTAGAGATCAGGAATAATAAGGGTGCAGTCACAATGTTGGTGATTTACTACAGGCCACCCAACAGCCAGTGGGAGATAGAGGAGCAGATAGGTAGACAGATTTTGGAAAGGAGTAAAAGCAACAAGGTTGTTGTGATGGGAGACTTTAACTTCCCCAATATTGACTGGGACTCACTTAGTGTTAGGGGCTTGGACGGGACAGAGTTTGTAAGGAGCATCCAGGAGGGCTTCTTAAAACAATATGTAGATAGTCCAACTAGGGAAGGGGCGATACTGGTCCTGGTATTGGGGAATGAGCCTGGCCAGGTGGTTGAAGTTTCAGTAGGGGAGCATTTCGGGAACAGTGACCACAATTCAGTAAGTTTTAAAGTGCTGGTGGATAAGGATAAGAGTGGTCCTAGGGTGAATGTGGTAAATTGGGGGAAAGCTAATTATAACAATATTAGGCAGGAACGAAAGAACCTAGATTGGGGGCGGACGTTTGAGGGTAAATCAACATCTGACATGTGGGAGGCTTTCAAATGTCAGTTGAAAGGAATTCAGGACCGGCATGTCCCTGTGCGGAAGAAGGCTAAATACAGCAAATTTCGGGAACGTTGGATAACAAGAGATATTGTAGGCCTCGTCAAAAAGAAAATGGAGGCATTTGTCAGGGCTAGAAGGCTGGGAACAGACAAAGCCTGTGTGAAATATAAGGAAAGTAGGAAGGAACTTAAGCAAGGAGTCAGGAGGGCTAAAAGGGGTCACGAAAAGTCATTGGCAAATAGGGTTAAGGAAAATCCCAAGGCTTTTTACATGTACATAAAAAGCAAGAGGGTAGCCAGGGAAAGGGTTGGCCCACTGAAGGACAGGCGAGGGAATCTATGTGTAGAGCCAGAGGAAATGGGCGAGATACTAAATGAATACTTTGCATCAGTATTCACCAAAGAGAAGGAATTGGTGGATGTTAAGTCTGGAGGAGGGTGTGTAGATAGCCTGGGTCACGTTGAGATCCTAAAAGAGGAGGTGTTGGGCATCTTGAAAAATATTAAGGTCGATAAGTCCCCAGGGCCTGATGGGATCTACCCCAGAATACTGAAGGAGGCTAGCGAGGAAATTGCTGAGGCCTTGACAGAATTCTTTGGCCCTCACTGTCTTCAGGTGATGTTCCGGAGGACTGGAGAATAGCCAATGTTGTTCCTTTGTTTAAGAAGGGTAGCAAGGATAATCCAAGGAACTACAGGCCGGTGAGCCTTGCGTCAGTGGTAGGGAAATTACTGGGGAGAATTCTTCAAGACAGGATCTACTCCCATTTGGAAGCAACTGGACGTATTAGCGAGAGGCAGCACAGCTTTGTGAAGGGGAGGTTGTGTCTCACTAACTTGATCGAGTTTTTCGAAGAGGTCGCAAAGATGATTGATGCAGGTAGGGCAGTGGATGTTGCTATATGGACTTCAGTAAGGCCTTTGACAAGGTCCCTCATGGCAGATTGATACAAACGGTGAAGTCACACGGGATCAGGGGTGAGCTGGCAAGATGGATACAGAACTGTATAGGTCATAGAAGGCAGAGAGTAGCAATGGAAGGGTGCTTTTCTGATTGAAGGGCTGTGACTAGTAGTGTTCCGCAGGGATCAGTGCTGGGACCTTTGCTGTTCGTAGTATATGTCAGTGATTTGGAGGAAAATGTAACTGGTCTGATTAGTAAGTTTGCAGATGACACAAAGGTTGGTGGAATTGCAGATAGCGATGAGGACTGTCAGAGGATACAGCAGGATTTAGATTGTTTGGAGACTTGGGTGGAGAGATGGCAGATGGAGTTTAATCCGGACAAATGTGAGGTAATGCATTTTGGAAGGTCTAATGCAGGTAGGGAATATACAGCGAATGGTAGAACCATCAAGAGTATTGACAATCAGAGAGATCTCGGTGTATAGGTCCACAGGTCACTGAAAGGGGCAACACAGGTGGAGAAGGTAGTCAAGAGGCATACGGCATGCTTGCCTTCATTGGCCGGGGCAGTGAGTATAAATGTTGGCAAGTCATGTTGCAGCTGTATAGAACCTTAGTTAAGCCACACTTGGAGTATAGTGTTCAATTCTGGTTGCCACACTACCAGAAGGATGTGGAGGCTTTAGAGAGGGGGCAGAAGAGATTTACCAGGATGTTGCCTGGTATGGAGGGCATTAGCTATGAGGAGAGGTTGAATAAACTCGGTTTGTTCTCACTGGAACGACAGCAGTTGAGGGGTGACCTGATAGAGGTCTACAAAATTATGAGGGGCATAGACAGAGTGGATAGTTAGAGGTTTTTTCCCAGGGTAGAGGGATCAATTACTAGGGGGCAGATGTTTAAGGTGCGAGGGGCGAGGTTTAGAGGAGATGTACGAGGCAAGCTTTTTACACAGAGGGTAGTGGGTGCCTGGAACTTAGTGCCGGAGATGGTGGAAGCAGGGATGATAGTGACATTTAAGGGGCATCTTGACAAATACATGAACACGATGGAAATAGAGGGATACGGACCCCGGAAGTGCTGAAGATTTTAGTTTAGACGGGCAGCATGGTCAGCACAGGCTTGGAGGGCCGAAGGGCCTGTTCCTGTGCTGTACTTTTCTTTGTTCTTTGTTCTTTAATTGTTGATTTTATTGTTGTTCTTTTGTGTGCCTTCTTCTTCATTTAAGTTGAAACTTGAGTTGTATGGTAGAATGTTTACCAGAAGGAACAAACAGCAAGGGTGAGCTAAGCCTTGCATGTCAAAGTTAGGGAGAACATTTCTGTCAGTATAATTGTTTTTGTGGAACTATATGATCTTGTTGTACAAAAGTAATGGGATGTGATTCTTCTGTGGCAAGCAGTTTGTTCCAGTCCTCAAAATCAAAAATATCTGAAAGACTACAGAGAATGTCTATTGACATTTTATGGCAATTCTTTGTTCTGATACCAGTTTTTTAAAATGAGAGTTGGGTTTGTAAGGGTTCCTTGTTTGAGATTGGTAGTGCTTGCTTTTCATATCTGTCAGATTGGTGTCTTTCAAGTTATTTTTTCATAACTTTAGAGGTGAATTGAGCAAATTGACATGATTAAGTAAATAGATAGTACTTATTGAATCACTCGGAAAATTGCAAAAGATTATTTTTAATGCTAGATGTGTGACAGTTAGTATAATGTGCATAGTTGTTTCATATCCTATATACAAGACTTTTAATTATACAGATGCAAAAATATAATAATTGGTATTGTTGATAACCTCCAATTCTCACAGTCAATATATAGATAATCAGTTCCTTAGGCAGGTTTCTTGGACATTGTAATATAATAGTCTCAAGAAATTCAATATTCCAGACGTGAAGTTAAACAGATCAGGAAGGGAAGAGTGAAGGGATAAGCAGTTTCATTGTGATTACGTGATTGCTTTTAACATAACATATGAGCTAGGCTGTTAGGGCGGCTGCTATATTGAATTAAATATTTCAAAGTCGACCAGAAATTATTAGTAGTATACAAGCAAATTAACACGAGTTCTGGAGCACTAGAAGCAATGCCAAAAACCTTTGGGAAAAAAAAGCGTTTAGGACTAACTTCTAGAAATATATGTAAAACAGCAATAGAAAGACAGTGGACTAATAAAGGAGGTCAGGAAGCAAAGTTAAAAACTGTTTTAAAAGATTAACAACTTCAAAAAGTTACAATACAGGAAATCACATGAAAATCAGTTTATGATTATTAAGATTTAATTTTGGAAAAGGCAAGGAAATAGAGAGACAGCAAGGATCATCTGCAGAACTTTTTTGCAGTTAATTACAAAATAGGCAGCATGTCAAAGCTCAGCTAGGTCCCATAAATAGGATGTTAAATAGAGCTGAGTTCAATAATTTAGGCTGAATAGGAAATCAGGAAATGGCAGATGTGTCAAATTAATTATTTATATCAGTCTTGGCAAATGAAAACTGGA
Source organism: Scyliorhinus torazame (assembly GCF_047496885.1). NCBI lineage: Eukaryota > Metazoa > Chordata > Chondrichthyes > Carcharhiniformes > Scyliorhinidae > Scyliorhinus > Scyliorhinus torazame. The sequence continues at coordinate 166,367,919 of NC_092712.1, read as the reverse complement.
CAAATTCCAGATTCAGTCAAACTGGTTTGGGAAACTATAACATATGTGGAGGTCAGTAAAACATGTGTGGTGAAGAAACTTAAAGAATGTCTGCAGGGCACTAGGGCCAGATGGGATTCGCTTTTGAATCTTTAGGGAAATTAGTTGAAGGAAAACGTGGGTTGCTGATTAATATTTTTATGAGTTCCATAGATATGAGGGTGAACTTGAATTCTTGAGGATAGCATATGTAATAACCCTATACAAAAAATAAAACAGATCAGCTGATTTAAATATAAATGGTGCAGAAATCCGTGGACTCTCGGATATATTTTGTTCAAAAATCATACAGCCCCTTAATTAGTAATCATATTTTGTTTTTAGAAACAAATGTTGCGTTTCATGAATTTACAGAATTTCTTTGTGAAGTGACCAAATCATTATTTTTTTTAAAATTTAGAGTACCCAATTCATTTTTCCAATTAAGGGGCAATTTAGCATGGCCAATCCACCTATATCCTGCACAACTTTTGGGTTGTGGGGGCGAAACCCACGCAAACGTGGGGAGAATGTGCAAACTCCACACGGACAGTGACCCAGGGCCGGGATCGAACCTGGGGCCTCGGCACCGTGAGGCAGCAGTGCTTCCAAGACCAAATTATTGATGAGGATTATCCAGTGAATTTAAAATACAAAGGACGATTTAAAGTTTACCTTCCTGGTAAAATCTGGGCAGACAGTAAAAGATTAGCTGGGTGACTTATCTGTTGACACCGCACAGATCCGGCAGTCTCCATTTTTAACTTATTCTACTGAGCAGGTGACGAGGGTACCTGCCTGCAGCTGGTGGGGTCCATTTTTAAATGCACAGATCAGAGTTGGAGAAAGTAATTGGGCCCAGACTGCAACCAGACTGCGGTTCGATTCCGGCCCTGGGTGTCTGCCTGTGTGGAGTTTGCACGTTTTCCCCATATCTGTGTGGTTTCCTACGGGTGTTCTGGTTTCCTTCCACAGTCCAAAGATGTGCAGGTTGGGTGGATTGGCTATGCTAAAATGCTCCTCCATATCCAAAGATGTGCAGGTTAGGTGAGGTTACGGGGATAGTGTGGGAGACTGGGCTTAGGTAGGGTGCTCATTCAGAGGGTTGCTGCAGGCTCGATGGGCGACTGACCTCCTTCTGCACTGTAGGGATTCTATGGATCTGAGCTGGAATAAACCCACCAGGTGAACAAAGCGAGAAGAGGATCCAGGACTGGAAAAGGAACAAGGTTTTTTTTTAAACTTGAGCCTGGGGATGTAAGGGTACTTTATGCCCTCCAGACCACCTGCTTCTATCCCATGATGCGTTCCCAAATATTCTACCTCCTGTACCTGAGGGGCTGGAACCTTCCATTGGGACCATAAAAATAAGTTGGTGGTTAGGGGTATCTTCATGCTCACTTCCCGCCCTGGTTAGCAGCTGACCAGTAACACCTGGGCCCACGGCTGACCTCCGCCAGCCACCTCCCATCACTTGTCCGAACACTAATATGCTACATGGACTGTTCTCGAGATGCTGAAGTTCATATTAGTCATAAACCATGTGTAGGTAATATTATTATAATTACATGTAACATAGGATTAATCAGGATCAAAAAGACTGTTTTGGTACAGCATTTAGGTAGAACCTATCCCACAATACCTCGCTTAAATATTATTTAAAGTTTTGTTTGCAGATACATGTCTAATTCTTTCTCAATTTGCTGAAACAATCAGCCTCAGCCTTGGCTGTCTGTTCTCTGCATTCACCACCCTCTAGATATATTTTAGTATTAGTGCCTGCAGGGAATAATAAATGAAGGGTGGCAAGATGGACTAGAGTGTTCTGTCTCCACCATCTAGAATCAGGCATGGGAAGGATGCTCAGTGTCCATTGTATATTTTAAACAGCAAAGGCCCTAGTACAGATTTCTGCTGGTTATTACCTTCAATTCTGATTTATTTCCCTGTATAATCACCCTTTGCTTCCTATTTGAGTTCATTTTCACCCTGTTTTTCAACATTGTGCACTAGTTTCCCAGGTGACATTTTACAAAAGCTTTGCTGAAATCTCGGAAACAACTTCACTGAGTTCCCCCAGTTCACAGGGTTTTTTTTTCTTCTCCTTAACCAACTCCCAGGAGATTCATCAGTCAGGCCTGCTGTGCATTTCCTGTTTTGATTTGAGATTTCTATCATTTGCCATTTTTCTTTTAACTGCTGGTAGGTGGCCTGCTTTCCTTCACCTGTTCACTTTCTCCTTTCAATGTTATTTTGTAGAGTTAGATTTAATGTTGATGTGACAAATAAGAGGGAATCAACTAGGCTTTGTTTAGTATTCAATCAAGTTCCACCGTGTGTTTGAGATTTCTGTACAATTCATTATTTATAACTTCACAATACATCCATTTTAAGTGACATTAAAAATAAGACAACCCATTTCAAACAAAGTTTAACATGTTTTAAATTACTGATGTGACGTATAATTAATAGATTACTGATGTGACATATAATTAATAGCAAGCTGATGGCAGATAAGAACTACACAATGCCATAACAAATTCCTCTCCTTAACTACCACCACCCCACCTTTTCCCTCCTGGCCTTTTGCCATGATTTTGGGGTGGTGGGGGGTGGAGGTGCGAGGAATTAAGAATGAAATTTGACACTTGTTCGCTACACTTTCAATACTGAAGGAAAGCAACAAGTCCTCAAAGTGTATGGTTCAGAGCAGTCTATTCCCAAGTTCTAAGGAGGAGGAAGTATTAGCAAAGTCACGCAAGGTGCTCTGCTGAAAATTCTTTAGTGACATCAACCGCAGCTCATTAAATAGGAGGGTGGCAAAGCTGATATTCACAATACTCATTTTAAATCGTGCAGCTCCTCACTCCACAAAACACCTTTTCATGAGCAATGAATTGGCACCTGCTGTGTGGCCTGAGAATGCACTTGCTCCACTGGGGTGTGGGCAGGTCCTGGCAGGATGGAAGAGCAACAGCAAACAGAAACCACATGCTGAGAATACCTTTTGTTTCCAAAGGACTCAGTAAAATCATTGTGACAAAAACCAACATCCGCGGCATGCCACTTACCAAGCAATGATCTTCTTAAAATCTTTGAAAGGGAGGAAATGAACCTCCGCTCAATTGTGTACTGAATTAGATTAGTTGGAGTGCTAAAACAATGAAGTCCAAAAATGATGTGTCAGATACTAGCTTTCTGCAATGGTGCAGCTTTTTAAAATATTCTTCTCAGCCACTGGCATCAGGTGTGTTGACAGATGGCACTAACGAAAATGAGACTTCAAAGTGCCTAGTATGCAAAAAAAGGAATGAAATTTAATACAGGCCATTCTGAGCCCCTTAATCGTACTATATATGCTCATTTCAGAGGTGTAATCATGGCTGCATCCGACACACTAGCTTCTGAAAGCTGATGCTCACACATGTTTTTACAGGAAACCATAGCGTTAGCACATTTTATATATTGTAGTGAATTAAGCCACTATAAAAAAACAAGGAACATTACTGATCAAGGTTTATTTTCTTCTTCAAAGTATTTTAATAAAATGTATGCAACACATCAAAATATTAGTAAATGACACAGCATACATGGCGTCAAACTTCTGTATAAATACCCCACAGCAAGAGATGAGTGTGATAAATGGAGAAAGTGTGGTCAGTTCAATCAGGAAAGGGGCTGGATTCTCCGATTCTGGGGCTATGCCCACAGGATCCGTCTGGTCTTACAAACAAAATGTCGGTGCCGCCCCTGCACCAAATCCTCCGCCTGGTGGGGGGCTAGTAGCCGCGTCGCCTAAAGCCCCCGGTTTTACATCCGGATATGGCCGCAGAATGGCCGGGTCGGTGGCCTGGCATGCGCACAGTAGCCTGCGGCGGCCGCGCCACACAACGTGGCGCCGGTTGCCCGCGGACCCGGCCTGCCAAAAACTGGCCCCCTGTAACCCCCCTCGCCACCCCCCACCAGTCACCCCAGCCCCACCAAAGCCCCCCCTGCCAGCGGAACGGCTCCCCCTCCCACTGTGGTGGCGCTGCACACAGTCCAGAGCCGCCATGCGAGGTCCCCGAAAGTTATGGGAACATGGGCCCCACCCCGTCAGGGACTTGGCTCATCGGGGGTGGAGCATCAAAGGAGGGTCTCAGGTGACGTCCTGAGGCCGTCCCGAGTACGCTGTTTTTGAGGGGGTGGAGCACCTGGAAAACGGCGCTGCCCCCGATTCCAGTGTAAAACGCATTCTCCGGCCAAACGCCATTTTGGCGATTGGAGAACCAGTCCAAGACGTCCGGTTCATGCCAACGCAATGGTCATGATACTATTTCTGGTACTTAGGTCGTGTGATAAAGTTTCTTTTCTTTCTAGCATTTCTATTCGGCATCTTTTCCATTGACCATGTTTTCATATTCGTTCTTGTGCATTTCTATGAGTGTGAACAATTCAGCAATTTTGTTCTGACATGTAATCTCCATTTTCTTATCTGCCTGAATTGCTGCTTTGTCTAGTTCTCTCCAACACAATCTCCACAGCTGAAAGGCTTCATTTTCCAATTTCTTATTCACTTGGGAACTGATCTGTCTGTATCTGATGATTAAGCTGTTCTCCTTGGTTTCTGATTCTTCTTCTCAACATGTGCAAGTTTTACTCTTAGTCCATTTGTCTCATGACAGTGTTAGTCCATCAGAATATCAACCTTGGCTCCAAGGTCTTTGTGAGGAATTCCCAATCTACTGGCATTTCATCAGCTTAACACTCTTTACTGCACAGCTCGGAGTTCTTCCTCCATCACTGTAGTTTTTTTTCTGCCATAACAACTTTCTCTTGCCAAAAAGAAACTCAACCATTCTTTAGTCCATCGTTCTGCTTTTGCAGTTAATTCAGTCTATCCATTTCTGAGTTTCTTCCAAGGCAAACCCAATATTCTCTTCTGACAACATTTGATAACGATCTGTCCCTTCTCATGCTTTGCATGTTTTTCAGACCATTGCCACATTCCTTTTGTTGTAGTTGAGTCAAACTTTACTTCTATATTCAACATTTCTTCCTTCTTCATGTTATATTTATTGGACAATTCTCCTGAATTGCTAACTTGTTCCATTAGTTGTATTCTCTCTTTGGAATTGTCCATGGCCATGTCCTCCTCAGCGCCCTCAAACACCGGACAGTTTCTGCCTCTCCGCAGAATGCCAGCTTCTCCAGTTCATTAGTATTTTCCACAGGGCTGGTAGTTCAATCATTCCATTGGATCTCAATAGAATTCCCAATAATGGCTCTGGTAAATGATAGCTTTGCTCTGAATTCTGCTTCAACAGCACGGTGACCCTTGTAGTAGATGACACAGGATGTCCTACATGAGCACCATGGATCAAATCTTTGAATCGTTTGTAGCAGGTCTCCGCTCCTGTCTGTAGCCTCTGGATATCCGTGACCGCAGTGGATAACCCGTCGCCCAGGAGCTCATGCCCCAGCCAGGGAGGGATGGGTGCCTCAAAGAGGTCAGGAACTGTCGAGTGTGCCAGGATGAAGGTGTCATGCACTATGCCCAGGTATCAGATGCAGACGTGCATGATGCGCCACTCATGGTCACATACCAGCTGCACGCTCATCGAGTGGACCCCCTTTCAGTTTGTGTAGAGCGCTCTGTCATCTGCAGGTGCTCATAGGGGTCATGTATCCCGTTGATCACCCCCTGGCCCCGGGGCATCTCAGTGATGGTGGCACACCCCACTGCCCGGGCATTCTGGTGGGCTCGGACAACATTGAAATTGATGTACTGTGGCGACCAGGCATGTAGGGCCTCCGTGATGGTGCGGATGCACCTGTGCACCGAGCTCTGTGAGATTTTGGATAGGTTCCCACTCAGCACCTGGAAGTATCCTGTGGCGCAGAAGTTCAGAGCGACCATCACCTTGACGGCCACGGGGAAGTGGATGTCCTCACCCATTCCCCCCCAGTGCCAGGTCCGCCATGAACTTGCAGATATGTTCCACTGTCCCCCTGCTCAGCCAGAGCCTTCGAAGGCATGCCCGGTCAGGCAGGTCACTCACACAAGGCCTCATGTGGTGCCTCCTTCCAACCTCTCCTTGGCCTGTTGGGTGTTCGGCTCGCCATTCTCACTGGGTGCCTCCTGATCTTCTGGGGCAGGCTCTGCCGCTGCATGGTCCTCCTCCTTTGTTTTTAGAAAATATTTTATTGAGCCATTTATAATTTTAACATTTTAACCTTTTAAATAACAGAGATCCAACACATGCAAAAACCCCATAGTAACACACCCAACTCCCCCCAGCCCTAAACCCTAACTACCCATGCATTTGATTCCCTGCCCTTAATCGTCACTTCCTTCCCCCCCCCCCCCTTTGCTGACGGTCAATTTTCCTTGAAGAAATCGATGAACGGCTGCCACCTCCGAGCGAACCCCTGTAACAAACCCCTTAAGGCGAACTTAATTTTCTCTAGTCTAAGAAACCACGCTATGCCGCTGACCCAAATCCCCGACTTTGGAGGCTCCGAGTCCCTCCATCCCAGCAAAATCCGTCTCCAGGCCACCAGGGAGGCAAAAGCCAAAACGTCGGCCTCTCTCTGCCTCGGGGAAACCCACGGGCTCCCGGATCTTCCGATACTCCAAATATAGCCATCTCTGGGCTCGGATGGTCCTCCACCTTGAGCAGCTCCGTCATACAGCCGCAGTGCATTCCCCCAGGGCTGCGGCGACTCGGAGGAGCTATTCCTGGTTGAATTCCAATATCTATTATCTGTAGGGTGTGAAAGGCTGGCATGTTAGCATGGTATATACCCCCATGCCCAACCAGGTCCAATGGGCTACATGATGGTTTGCACTGCGGACCCTGCCCCCACATGTCCCCCCCCCACCACCTCCGCACCCCTGGCCCTGTCGACGCCCAGGACTGTGGGGGCCTCTGCCCTGGTGCCTATACATGCTGCCAGGGGTACTATTGGATGGTGCTACCTATGCCAACGGTATGCTCCACAGACCCCATCTGGTGCCCCCCTGTAGGAGCTACTGTGGGCTTTGCCCTTGGGTGGGCTGCATGATGCCCACCAGGTGGCAGCTGGTTGGGGGGGTATGGCGGAGTGCAGGGACACCTGTACAACCGGTGGCACTCTGCAGAACCACAAGCGACAGTAGGTGGTCAGTGGGGTGTGCAGCAAGATGGCTGCCTAACAGGCTGCGGCAATGGCGGTCTGTGCCTGAACGCCCCTGTCCTGTGGGGGACAACCTGGCCCCAAGATCCATCCCCTGGCTCTCCCCATCCCCAGTCTGGCCAGTGTCAGGACTGGCAGCCCAGTCATGCCTCTCCCTGTCCTACCTCCTCTCTCTCCTTCATCAGCCATAGTGCCTATTTCTGGATTTTTAAAAGCACAAGTGAATCTCACCATTGGGAATTTCTCTCGACAGAAGTGGAGGATTGCGGAAGCCCCGGAGAATACCCGGTCAGGCCTGCAAATCGTACGCGAATGGTATTTACTGTACACGCGAAGTGGAACACATTGACGCCAAGGCACCAGATAATTGCAATTTGGCATTAAACTGGCTCCAGCCATAATTTTGGCGCCAAGACCAATTCCCTGTCCAAGCGCCTTTCCTGATTTTGATGGAGAATCCCGCCTCTGGTATTTTTGAGGTCCAAGCGGCTGTTATTTTGAAAGCTTTCTAACTTTTTTGTTTAAACAGGTTGGGAACTTCAGATTTCCCGCCTCTTCACTTTCCTATGCTTTCAGTACTGCATCTGCAGTTCCTTGGGGCATTCTTTCCTTTTTACTTTAAACACTAGTCTCTGCTCTTTTCTTAAAAACTCAGCAGCAACTCAGTCTTTTTACGTTCCACTTTAAAAACAATCAGTCTTAGCTCTTCCTTCTGAGGGCTATTCTCTCATCATTCTATATTTATCAACCTCCTGACTTGCCGGCCACACCACGTTTGTTACCTCGCCTGTCCCTCAGGGTCTGGCATTACCTCGACCTCAAAAGTCTATTCATCCAAAAACAGGTACTTGGGCGAGTATCCCTCTTTTCCAAACTTCTATTAAATCGGATACTCACAGGTAGGCTGTGCCATCACAATTTATCCACCTTGTCGCCAATATGTTATGTAGTGGCACTTCAGGTTTCACTAGAAACAATATGCATTTATTTATAAAGGGAAACTATGCACAGGGGTTTGTAGCCCTGGCTGCTCCAGTCCTTTTATGCCCACTACATAGCTTCCAGATGTATTCTGCCCAAGAGAGGACTCCACCCTCTGGGATGATCACCCACTCTCATCACCCATTGATCCCTCAAACCAGGTGACCCTCTTCTGCTGTTGTCTTAAAGACAGACACTACAAATGGTTGGCCTTCATTGAATGCGCTCTTCTGACTGGGGGAGCCCTCCCCTCACAGACTGGACACCTCCAGACCTCCCTACCCCATCTCTGAATACACACTCACCATCCCTCCAATCCCCTATGGTATCCCCTGCCACTTGCCTCACACTGGCTCCCTGCACTTTGTCACGACCATGCTTCTTCCGGCCACTGCAGTGGGGTGCCTGGAAAGGCTGGAGAGCTGTCAGCCAAGTTCTCCAAGTCAGGACTTCTTTCCCAAGTGCAAACAGAAGTCCTGCCTGCTGCCAATCAATGCTCATTTGAGTATGAAATGGCATTGGGCCATCTTTTGGACTTGGATCCAAACGTAGTCAGTGTCAAAATGTAAGTCTTCCTTGTTGACAGTAAAGATTCTATGTAAAGTTAGTCCAGGTAGTCTCAAATGTGGTGGGCATGGGCTAAAATGCAAAACTGTTTCTAATTTAGCATTAAACAGCAATCTGGCTCAAACTAAATTAATAAGTCAAAAATATAAAAGTTGCATGGGTGCAGTGAGAAGCAGCAGGAGCCATTGTGCTCTTGGTTGTTATTTGACCTGTCCTGCTTACCAATGGGTGTTGAAGAAAAAAGCATTTAATTTTGAAGTACTATTATTGCACAATTAACACAAAACGTAAACAAAGTTATTAGTTCAAATTGAGTGTGCTACAATAGGTTTTTAAGTCATATAAAATGCAGCATTAAGTTGAATTATTTAAAGTAAATAAAAGTGACAACATGTGAACGTCAGAATTTAATTTGCAAAGCCATTTATTCATTTAGTGCAATTTAGAGATATACATAAAGCAGCACCAATCCTACCTTGGTCACCTCAAAACCAAAGTTTTGGATATGTGAACTTGTGATCTTTTTGCACCTACTCAAAGTCAAAAGTATAGGTGAAATCTGTATGGTCTTGGGAGTGGAGGGCTTTTGTCCACAGCTACACTCAGCATATTGTTCTGCAGTGAATGTGACCATTATAGAATGAGAATAAAGGAAACTTTAATACAGATCAAACTACCTTCAAAACAATTTATTATGAAAATAAAAAAGGAAAATTCACAAAATTGTGTCCTCCTTTGCAACAGAATGCCGAGTTATTTTTCATTGATACTGCATCTTGCTTCCACTGTTGGTGCGCCACAACGGCATTTTAAACATCTACGCAGAATTCTTCACTTCCATGCATTCATATCATGCAGAATCTTGCCAGCTAGGAAGTTTCCATCTTGTATCCAAATTTTTCTAATTCAGCTCTGGAAAGAGAGAGTTGAAATAATTTTATCATCACAAGCAGCCTTGGTGCTCGTTTATGTACCATTTCTGCAGTGTTAGTATATCTTTGTTACATAGGTGACCAAGACTGATCACTGAACACTACTGTGCTTTTATCAGCACATCGTAAAATCTTAAATATAAATTCTATATTTAAAATTCTGGCAATCGAAAATCACCTCAAGTCTTGTTTTTGCTTATTTAGTTTTGGTCACTACATTCTGGCTTACATTCATTATTTTGCACTACATTCATTATTTTGCACTGATCAGTGCCAAATTTAATTTGCCATTTGGCTGTCTGCTCTGAATCATTCTGCAATTCTTTAGCCACATACTCCTCCTCTATTGCATTGAACAACTTGGAAGTCACCTATTGTTGGATACAAGATCTGATCCATGTGGCATTCCAGTTAATAGCATCTCTAGCCTGAAACTCTCAATTCTGGTTTACCACTGAGCTTTAGTCCAATATTCTACCAGAGGAATCTTGCGGTTTATAACTTAAAGAAGTCTTTCTTGTGGAATGCTACCAAAATATGTTCTGAAAATCCAAACAGAGTTCCATTATTGACTTACTTTAAAAAAAAATAGCCATCTAGATCAGTCTTTGAGTTTAAGTAGACAAGTTACCTGATTTTAAACAACCGCTGATACTAATTGACATTTGGTGAACTATAATTTTCCAAACATGTCAATTATGGACTAATATACTCCTATCGCTTGTATCTCCAATAGTTGATCTAGTTCAATTAAACCCCATTTTGTCAGCTTGAAAAAGTGGCACACTGTACTGGATGTGTAATTTTGAAGATACTCTCGCACATTCAACAAGATATGCCAAACCTTGATCTGTATGCATCATTCAGTCAAACATGTATGTTGTGGATACAAAATATAGCAATGTTCCATCTCAGAATCACAGAATTTTTATGGTGCAGGAGGAGGCCGATTGTGCCTGCACCAGCTTTCCAAACGAGCATCATGACTTGGTGCCATTCCCCTGCCTTTTCCCCGTACCACAGTGCATTGTTTTGACTCAAATAATCATCCAATGCCATCTTGAATGCCTTGATTGCACCTGCCTTTACCACACTTCCAGGCAGTGCATTCCAGACCTGAATCACTCATTGCGTGAAAATTGTTTTTCTCACATCACATTTGTTTCTTTTGCAAATCACTTTTAAACCTGTGCCCTCTCATTCTTGATCCTTTTACGTGTGGGAACATTTTCTCCCCATCTACTCTGTCCAGCCCCCTCATGATTTTGAACATCTCTTATCAAATTTCCTCTTGGGCCTTAATTTCTCCAAGGAGAACAGTCCCAAACTTGCCAATCTCCCATAACTGAAGATTTTCATCCCTGGACCATTCTTGTGAACCTCTTCTGTACTCGTCACATCCTTCCACAAGTGTGGTGCCCAGAATGGTACACAATACTCCAGCTGAGGTCTCCATTCAATGAATTCTTCAGAAAGTGTCTTATTTGGCAGACTGCTAAGTGTCTTAAGCTTTAAATGTGAATATTACAGAAACCTGTTGAATCTATAGAAGGAATTAAATTCTTAAAAAATAGAAGCAGAATTTTTTACAGCTCAAGGATAACTCACTCACTTTATATTAAGTAATCAGGTTACTCTCACTTCAGTCAGATATAAAATAAAAGTTATAGAACTGCATTATTTTCTTTCTGTCAAAACAGATCATTGAAAAACACTTCTAATTTGATTCTCACTGCAATAGTACGCAGTCAGAATGATGGCATCTCACCTAGTTAAAATGTCCAATTTTGCTATACTTTTACATGCTCCTGATCTACTTAAGTAGATGTATTTTCCCTTCAAATATTCTATGTCTCCTGCAACATCCATTAAAGAAATTGTGTGATTGTGACAAATGGAGCTTTCCCCTAGATTTTAGATGGTATTTATCTTCTAACTCGGTCACTACTTAAAGTTAAAGCAGATTTACTAACTGAAATCATGCTTCAACTTAAACTGATACAGATATTACAGATTTTAATCAGTTTGTCTGTTGACATCCATGGGGGCAGCTATTCAGTTCAAATATATACACATCTCCTCAAACTTGTTCAAACATATGTCATGTGAGAGAACCTTTAAGAAATGGGTGTGTAAATAAATATCTGTAGTGAGTGTATCTTTAACAAATGGGTGTTTACTACTGCAGTGATGTCAGCGAGTGGGTGGAGCTGGGCTGTATCAGCTTTTTACTTTCGTTTTAGGTTGTTTGCTGCAGGGTGTGTTTTAGTTTCGTTTTCAGCATTGGAGCTGAAGCCAGACCAAGCAGGTGTACTGATGTTCTCTCTGCCATCAAAAGACTATCTCTTGATCATTTGATGAATTCAGAATTATAAATGTTTTCAGTAGTGACTTTAATCTGATGTGCTTCTGATAAAGGTTTTGTTTTTAAGTCGTGTGGATGTTAAAAAGGAAAGCTTAAAGGTTTACTTAGTGTTATATTCTTTGGGGGTTGTATTTGAATTAATGGTTGCTAAGATGTTCACTGTATGTTTTAAAAAGGTTAACTTGAGTTCATAGAATAAACATTGTTTTGCTTTACAAAATACTTTTCCATTTCTGCTGTACCACACCCATAGAGTGGGCCTTGTGCTCCCCATACCACAATCTGTTAAAAGTTGTGGGCCAGGTAAACTCCATGATACACTTTGGGGTTCTCTAAACCCTGGCCCATAACAGTATTTGGTAGATTTCCTGAGTTTGACTATTAAAAAAATATAAATATTTATTAATTCATTGTTCAAAGCAGGGAGGCTATTTGACCAGATATTTTTTTCCGATGCCAAGAGCCCCACAGAAAAATTGCTTGCATCAACACAAGTCACAATTATTTTATAGAAGCTCATATAACCAAAACTTAATTGTTAGTTTCTCAACTGAGAAATATTGCCAGATTAATTTACTGGCTCAAGCAAGAGTCAGAATTTTATTTGAAACAGATATTTCATCCAATGCTAGAGGATACAAGATTAAGTTTTGATTCATGATACCTATTTTTTTTTTTTTTTAAAAGCACAGAGTCAATGGGATATTGAGGGGGTGCCTGGCATGACTGGGCAATCTTGAACAGCACACCTCCCAACACCAGCACGTAATTTAATACAAGGTCATAGCTTTAATAATCTTAATGGTCCAGAATTTAGCACGAGAGATAATTTAGTAAAACAAATATAAAAAAAGCACGTTACTGCGGATGCTGGAATCTGAAACAAAGACAGAGAATGCTGGACAATCTGAGCAGATCTGACAGCATCTGTGGAAGAGCACAGACTAATGTTTTGAGTTGAGCTAGCTTTCACAAAGAGTCATCCAGACTCAAAACATTAGCTCTGTTCTCTCTTCACAGCTGCTGTCAGACCTGCTGAGAATGTCCAAATTCTCTGTATTTGTAAAACAAATGCTTTCTAACTGCAATAAAATATACAAGATAAAAAACAGGAAGAATAAATGTTGCAAATGTGATATTTTAGAAAAAAGGCAACACAAACTGAACTATAAAGAAACATTATTGTAGGAAACAATTTTTTTTAAGTGTAGCATCTCCTTCCTCTTTTGATTAAAATAGGCATAGAATTCTCCGACTCAAGGGGAGATATTTCATCACCTCAGACTCAAAGTGATTAGTCTCCAGTAGCTGAGGATGAAGCTCAGGAAACAGCCACTCAGGATTATTATTAGCAGCAGATTCCAATCCAGAGTTACTTGCTTTAAAATTCAGTTCTGACTGTGCCTCACAAAAAGAATAGGGGAGTTAATTTAACTATATATTGCTGGGCGATTAACTGCCAATTTTGAATTGGCTGCCTGCTTTGTAACCTGCCAATTTTCTTTTTCTTGGGCTGCATTGGAAGAGTAAATCAGCAGCTGATTCACTATCACCAGCATCCTGCACACAGGACGGCATTTAGAACATTCCATATAATGTCAGCCTTCCAACCAATAGTTCCCTAGGTTACCACTTGTGTCAGGTATCTCTAATTTTCTCAAACCTTTCCTTCTTAAGAAATTATGTGCCGTAAGGAAGCCTGTCTGGGTTATTGATGAAGAGGCAAATAATTCATTTAGAAAACATCAATGTATCCTTTGCATTCCTTGGTTACTTAATATAAGCTCTGCTTGAAACCTTACCTGTCCAGTTGCTTTGAATTTACTTATAAAAGCTTTTCATATTGTGCTTATATTCTTAACAATCCTGCTATGGTCATCTGTTTTGGTTCTTTTGATCAGCTTCTCAGCCTCCCTAATCAAATTCGTAACTTCATCCACACCTTCTACGCTGTGCATGGCTTTTTATTTGAAGAAAGCTCGTTTTGTCTTCATATTCTGGTCACTATTTTTGAGATGCTACCTCACTAGAAAGTCACTATTTCTCCTGCATTATTCAAAACTATAAGTTAAGTTACCAATATATTGAGGTCCTTTATTTGTGCCTGACCCAGCAATTTCCTCTGTCCCTATATACCAAACTTGAAGTTATTGCCAAGAAACCAGGGCTTTGTGCTGTAAAATTATATTACTCTATTATTATTATTCACCTTAACTGGTTGGAGAAATCGTCCTCTACATTGTCATCATCCCAGTTGTCTTCCCAGACATGGGCATCTTCATCTTCATCTAACCCAGTCCAGCCTATATATAAATAAAAAAAAGAACAAAGTTAAATTTGTTTGGATGTTTAAAAAAAAAAAAATCACTTCCAAATTAAATGGAAGAGATATGAATTTTGATCTCAGAACCACAACAGACAAAAATACAAAAGAAAGAAGCTACTTTCGAAGATCTTTAGCCATTTGTAGATGTTCAAACCAAAATACAAAAGGCATTGTGCAAGATTTGCCATTATTACAAATTGGTATTGCCATAGAATGAAAAACAAACTAAGTATAACTTCTGTTTCCATGAGGTGGAAGTAATTTACTTCTGCCTACAATGCATAAACCTATCAAAAATATTGCGACAGAGATCTCTCTTCCTGGATCTTCATTTCTGATGGATTTCAAAGGGTAGAGAAGCATATTTTGCCAGATGGTTAATGAGACAAGGATAATAGAGGGGTTAATGAGCATCCAATCTCACGTAAATCACTCAATTACAAGCACCTGGCCAAACTAAGAACACTCTCCCGTTCCCACATTTCAATCTATGAACCCCTTTACTATCCTTGGCTCTACTCTCAACCTGTCTCCTTAGATCCTCCGATTTCCCACAAGACACACTCCTGAATAATTATCTCTTTGATAATGCCATCCATCACTTCTCAGTTCCTCCATGACATCTTGGCCTTTGTTCCTTTTACTCAAAGTGCTCTGGGGATATTTTCAATGTTAAAAATGCTATATGCAGTCTACTGCTTTTAATCCAAAGTTGCTGAATGAAAATTCTGATAATTCAACTTTTGTGCCACACAAATCAGGCTCAGACTTGATCTGCACGTTGCTGTTGACCGTAAAAGTTAGTGCACAGTACTACAATCCCACACCATACCCCAACAGTGGCAAGGATACTGGACCAAAACCCAAAAATCTTATTTGAATTTTGTAAGACGGTGTGGAAAGGATACTTCACTCTAGGAACAATTGCAAGAAATAGTGATATGGTATTTTAAAACAAACTTTATGTCTAACACGGTATTAAAATCTTGAACATTACTCCCAGAAATAGCTTACAATTACCTCTTAAACAGTACTACTCAATACAGTGAATACAATATCCTGAATTGCTATCTTTATTCTCACTTAAACAACAAGAAAATAAACCATCTCAGCTCTCAATCCACCCCAAATACCAGTGGCACAGAAGAATACTTGTTTTACAGAGTTATTTTTTGAGAAAGAGATCCCTTGACACTGCTTTACAGGATAGATCTGACTCCGCTCCAAACCCCTGCAGAGGTTATGGCTGAATGTTTTCAAAAGCTGTTAACTGTCTTGTTTCAGCTCCTCTTTATCCTTAAATAAGTCTGCACTGCTTTAATTACAGTTAATCACTTTTAACTAACTTACAGTGAGAGCAGAACTGTTTCAATGTGCATACATTCAGCCAGATCGGAATTCAACTTAAAATGCTTTCTCAAAACGCCTGATTCCATAGCTCCACCCAACAATGACATCATCTTACCAAGCTGAAAACTAGTCAACTCCCCAGAGAATCCCCTTAATTAAAACAAAATTGCATTATCCCAAACTTTTATGATGGTGAATTGCACCTCAGGTTCCCAAAAGCTTTCAAACCAACATGACTGCAATAGTTAAACACACTAACCCACGCTGTTAACCCTTACTTCATCAAATACTTATAATCCAAATACGTAAAATCCTACATTCATCACAACAGGTGCAATTCCAGCAGGAGTTGCTGATTAATGATCAAGAGCAGTAATCTTGATCAATTTTCCCTCTTGCTTGGACAGCACGGTGGTGCAGTGGTTAATCCAGCTTAGAACAGAAAAGTTAGCAGGGTCAAGGTTGGAACTTTTGGTCGCATAGAACTTACTGTATTGCTGAAAAAGTTTGTGAAAGTTTTTCATCTTGCACTTACCTGGAAATTGCAAGAATACTAATGTCAGGGGGAACAACAACTTAATACAGTGTGAGAAGCAAGTAGAAGTGTTACCATGGAGAATGCGCCATTTACCTGCCCAGCATTGGCTGACATTTACCTGCCCAGCATTTTTGAAAATTTAAACCAGGCAGCTTGACTCTAGTCAAGGTATTGCCCTTAGGAAATTAACCTGTGAATGGCTATCTTATTTAATTGAAACAGGCGCAAAGCATGTACATGTTCTTTCTGTCTACAAAGAACAGGTCCCCGTGTATTAATATCCAGTATATGCAAATACACCACACTGTTAGCCCGACTGGCAAACTTAAAATTGGTTGTCAGTGTAATATTAAGCTCAGAGGGTTATTTAGAAAATGTTGTTCAATTGCATAATCCCATTGAATGTTGGACAGTGTTTTAAGCTTTGCAAGCACCGGCTGGTTGGGTACTGTCCGTACCTTGCCGGTTGCAAACCTTGGAAGGGACTTGCAGTTTGATACGATCCGCCTATCACACAAATGAGCAATGTGGAATATGAATTTCAGTGCTAATTACTAGACCATCCATCCCAAAGACTGGAAAGAATACGTGGGCAGCACGGTAGCACAGTTCATTCATAGCTCCAGGGTCCCAGGTTCGATTCCCTGCTGGGTCACTGTCTATGCGGAGTCCGCACGTCCTCCCAGTGTCTGCGTGGGTTTCCTCCGGGTGCTCCGGTTTCCTCCCACAGTCCAAAGATGTGCAGGTAAGGTGGATTGGCCATGCTAAATTGCCCTTAGGGTCCAAAAAGGTTAGGTTGGGTTACAGGGATAAGGTGGAGGCGTGGCCTTATGTAGGGTGCTCTTTCCAAGGGCTGGTGCAGACTCGATGGGCCAAATGGCCTCCTTCTGCACTATAAATTCTATGATCTAATACCAATTCAAAATTGTCAATCAGGCTCGCAGTGTGGCACATTTGCATGTACTTGACCAGAGTCAAGCTACCTTGATAAATTTTCAAGGAATGCTTGGTGGTTAAATGTCAGTCACCATTAACTGGTGTATTCTTGTGGAAGTGTCTCTACCAGAGTCCATTTCTCAACCAATCAGAACTCTGAATTGAATCTACAATTCAAAGATGTTGTTTCCTCTGACATTAGGGTTTTTGCTATTGTCCTGGTGAGTGCTAGACGAAAAGCTTCGATAAATGTCTTTTTCAGCAATACTTGTAATTTTTCTTGTTCTGTAGAGCACAACTGCTCATTGCTTTAACCAACAGCAGAATCAAGAGAGAAGTTATTCTTCCTCTATTATTAAGTGCAAATAGCACAGTAATACAAATCATTAAGTGGAAAAAGGCAAGGGGAAAACTTGCATTTACATCGTGCCTTTCAATGCCTCTGGACATCGAAAGCGCTTTAACCAATGGAGTACTTTCAAAATGTCATTACTGCTGTAACTAAAATCTATCATTAGGGATGTGATAGCAGGGGACTTAAAAAAATACAATCAATGTGGATTTATGAAAGAGAAATCAATTTTGACAAATCTGTCAAGAGTTGAGAGGTCATAACTAGCAGGATGGATAAAAAGGCATTGTATTTCGATTTTCAAAAGCATCTGGTAAGGTGCCATACAAGGCTATATAAAATTAGGCCTTATGGGGTTCCCGCACCCAACTCCATTTGCTAACCACCGAATCTATCTCACTCCCTGGCAACAGTCAGATTAAGCCAGTCTGTTCTCAACCTTAGTGCTCGGTGATCGAAATGAGCTTCCAGCCTCATTTTCATGCTATCACTAAGACCGTCTATTTCCACCTTCATAACATTACTCGACTTTACTCACCCCAGCTAAACATCTGCCAAAATAGTGTACACGCTTTCGTTAATTCTACATCACAGTATTCCATTGCCCTCCTGTCTGATCTCCCACATTCTACTCGCATAAACTGGAGGCCATTTAAAACACTTATGCCCATGCTTCCCCATCATCCATGTGCTCACTGACCTGCACTAATTCTTGGTCAAGCAATGTCTTGATTTTGAAATTTGTATCCTTGTTTTCAAATCCTTTCATGGCCTCACTCCTCTCTATCTCTATTGTCCTCACCCCCACAACCCTCCAGGATATCGGTGCTCCTCCAATTCTGGCCTCTTGTCCATCCCCAATTTTAACTGTTTTACCATTAGTGGCCTTCAGTCGCCCGAGTCTCAAGTTCTGGAATATCCTATCAACAACTTCCATGCCTCTCTATCTTACTTTCCTCCTTTGAGATACTCCTTAAAATCTACCTCTCTGACCAAGCTTTTCGTCATCTGACCTAACATCTTCTTATGTGACTTGGTGTTATAAGTTTTATACTTTTATTCATAAAGTTCCTGTGAAGCACCTTGGGACATTAAAGGTACAAAATAAATATAAGCAGTTGTTAATGGGGGACAATATATTAGCATGATTGAGGATTGGCTAACAAACTCCAAAGTAGGAATAATCAAGTCATTTTTTGTTGGCAGACTGTAATTTGTGCAGGATCACAAGGATCAGTGCTTGGATCTCTGCTATTTACAATCTACATTGATGTTTTAGATGAG
The DNA here is from genome assembly GCF_047496885.1 of Scyliorhinus torazame. Classification (NCBI taxonomy): domain Eukaryota; kingdom Metazoa; phylum Chordata; class Chondrichthyes; order Carcharhiniformes; family Scyliorhinidae; genus Scyliorhinus; species Scyliorhinus torazame. The sequence continues at coordinate 166,349,112 of NC_092712.1, read as the reverse complement.
GGGGCCGAGTGCAATGTATCCAAGTTTCCTGACAATGAACTGCAACCAATGTAAACTTTTAAACTACTGTGAGGGACTAACATCTCACACTGTGCGCTTAATCGAACGGCCACGCTGTGCCCGAAAAGCAGCTCGCTTCTGCGCAGCGTGGCAGATAGAAGCGGGAGATCCTGCTTCCGGGATCTACCCGGCTTGCAATGCCACGTGAGATCTAATGCAATCTTGCAAGACGTTACAATGTAAATCCCGCCCATAGTGCATAGGGGCTTGTGGGGGTGTCGCTTCATGGATTTTAAAAATTGTTACACTGAGGAGTTCCGGCCGCTATGTGCGGCCTTGGCCACGCATTCCCTGCTGAGGCCCCCTATATAACCCGGGTGCCATTTTGTAGTGTTGTGTTTCTTGGTGCTGCGAGCGCTAGAAACACACAGCTAATCACGCTCGCTATAAGACTGTTCCCATTTACTTAAATCCCGCCCTGCATATTTTTAGATTTCTAAAAATTCTAAAACAGAGCAAAGACCTTTAAAATAGCTGAACCTATGTCGGTCTGTGACTTCTCCCCCCACTCCCAACAAAAGAACCTACTTGACAGTTCCAGGAAACTTTGTACCTCGTTATCTTTGAGGAGCCACTAATAACTAGCTGTGGACTAGAAAGCCCAACTTCAAAGCGATCTATACAAAGGCCATCTGCATTTAATAAGCCAGACTTGCCAGAAGGCGATGGACCGTCTGTTAAGACAAAGGTCCCGCACTTTCCTTTCAATTCCTAATGCCCGCGACATTTAACAGTATTGGAATCCAGATGTTGGGAGACATATCCTTTGTAAAGACGTGGTGGAGAGGTGGGAAGTCATGTGACATGGGCCTGTCGTGAAACACGCGAGTCATGTGACATGGGCCTCTGGCTTGTGAAACAAGTAATATTGCCTGGCTAATCTGCATAGCTCAATCTGCTATTTACCATCCAACTAGCAGCCTCAGCTCTGCCCAGGTGGAACACCTGGCCCCCAGCTACACTACTTCTGCTGGAAATTCTGTAACATCACCTGCCAGACTGACTCATCTCTGCATACCTACCTAATCAGGCAAAATCAAGACCACCAGAAAAGTGTTCATCCGTTTTCAGTCCACTGGCTACCTTGGGAGGATTGCAATACTTATTTTCACTGTGGTCTCGGTCTTCTTTTTCTATCCCTCTCTTTACTATCGGAATAAGAAGGGAATGTTGCAAACACTATTTGCATTGTGTGCACACAAATAAACCAACTCTTCGAGTTCATCCTATCTCAAGCTTGCAGTTGGGTTATTAATAAAAAATTGGATTGCACCAAAACAGAGGGGCTGGGAAATATACCACTGCTTATAAAGTGGGATACAAATCAAAACACCTTTCAGTTTGTGCTGCTTCAATTAACCCTCCTCCAGTCCAGAACATTACATTTAAAGCCAACTCAATGAACTGCTTGAATTTTTAAACCTTAGAAATTCTACAAGCTGAAGTTGGTGAGCAACCAAACCATCTGCATACCTGACATCTCGCAAGGTCCATTGCCACAGATTTCAAGTTGAATTTTTTTTTTAAAAACCATATAGTTTTTAAGAGGAGAGGGGGGGTGGTGAGAGAGAGCCGGGGAGGGGGGGGGGGGGGGGTGAGAGAGAGCCGGGGAGGGGGGGTGAGAGAGAGCTGGGGAGGGGGGGGGGGGGGGTGAGAGAGAGCCGGGGAGGGGGGGGGGGGGGGGGTGAGAGAGAGCCGGGGAGGGGGGGGGGTGAGAGAGAGAGCCGGGGAGGGGGGGGGGTGAGAAAGAGCCGGGGGGGGGGGGGGGGGGGGGGGGGGGGGTGAGAGAGCCGGGGGGGGGGGGGTGAGAGAGAGCCGGGGAGGGGGGGGGAGAGAGAGAGCCGGGGAGGGGGGGGGGGGTGAGAGAGCCGGGGAGGGGGGGGTGAAGAGAGCGCGCCGGAGAGGGGGGGGGGGGTGAAGAGAGAGCGCCGGGGAGGGGGGGGGGGAAAAAGAGCGTGCCGGGGAGGGGGGGGAAAGAGCGCGCCGGGGAGGGGGGAAAGAGCGCGCCGGGGAGGGGGGGAAAGAGCGCGCCGGGGAGGGGGGGAAAGAGCGCGCCGGGGAGGGGGGGAAAGAGCGCGCCGGGGAGGGGGGGAAAGAGCGCGCCGGGGAGGGGGGGAAAGAGCGCGCCGGGGAGGGGGGTGGGGGAGCGGGCGGGGAAGAGAGGCAGATGGGGAAGAGAAGGGGGAGGGGGTGGGAATGCAAACCATGAGGACAACACAGAGATACACACTTTAGAGTGAACAAGGTGACAGATGGAGTATAATGTGAGAAGTGCAAGGTTATTCACTTGGTTATTGGAAGAGCAAAATACCTTTTAAGAGGTGTGATACTTGTAAATGTTCATGGTGAGAGGGACTTGAGTGTCCTTGCACAAGGAACAGATCATAGAATTTACAGTGCAGAAGGAGAATTTACAGTGCAGAAGGAGGCTATTTGGCCCATCAAGTCTGCATCGGCCCTTGGAAAGAGCACCCCATTTAAGTCCAAACTTCCAACCTATCCCGTAACCCACCTAACCTTTTTGGACATTAAGGACAATTTATCATGGCCAATCCACCTAACCTGCACATCTTTGGACTGTGGGAGGAAACCCACGCAGACACAGGGAGAACGTGCAGACTCCGCACAGATAGTGATCCAAGCCGGGAATCGAACCTGGGACCCTGGAACAGTGAAGCAACTGTGCTAACCACTGTGCTACAAATTAAAGTGCACAAGTAAATAAGACCTGTTACAATTATATGGGACGCCTAGAATACAGAATGCATATTTAAGGATATACTTGCATTTGAGGCAGTACAGCAAAATTTCACTGGAATGGTCTCTTGGATGAGACAGCTGTCCTATGATTCAGAAGAGGCTGAGTAAATTGGGTCCATATTCCCTGGAGTTGAGAAGTGTGAGAGATGATCTCACTGAAACATTAAATATTATGAAGGGGCTTGTCAGGGTAAATACAGAGCTGACTGGGGCACGTAGGACACGTTTCAGGATAAGGGGGCTATCATTTAGAACTAAGATGAAGATAAATTTCTTCACTGAGGTTTGTGAATTTTTGGAATTCTCTACCCTAGTGGGCTGTGAATGTGTCATCATTGAATATATTTAAGATTGAGATAGTCTATTTTTGGTGTCTCAGGGATTCATGGGATATGGAGAGCAGGCAACAAAGTGGAGTTGAAGACAAAGATCATCATGATCATATTAAATGTCGGAGCAGGCTCAATAGGTATTTGGTCTTCCCCAGTTCCTGTTTCCTCTAAACCTCCTCCTCCACCCCCTCCCCCACCACCTTTGGTTGTTGCATTGTCTACCACGATTCATGACTGAATGGTGGCAAGACTACAGATCTTACATTGTATCTGTTGGTTGTAGGATTGCTTAGCTCTATTGCATGCTACTTCCACTATTTAGTATGCACATTGTCCTGTGTTATATCTTCACCAAGTAGAGTACCCAATTATTTTTTTCCCCAATTAAGGGCTAATTTAGCGTGGCCAATCCACCTAACCTGCACATCTTTGGGTTGTGAGGGTGAAACCCACGCAGACACGGGGAGAATGTGACCCAGTGCCGGGATTCGAACCTGGGCCCTCAGTGCCGCAGTCCCAGTGCTAACCACTGCACCACCATGCTGCCCCCCCCATAGCATCACCAAGTTAGCACTCATTGTTAGGTATGCCTGGTGCAGCCCCTGCCATGCTCTCCTACACTCTTCATTGAACCAGGCTTGATAGTAATGGAGGAGTGAAGGATATGCCAGGCCATGAGGTTACAGATCGTGGGGAAATGTAGTTTTGCTGCTGTGAAATGGCTCACAGCAACTCATGAATTTCAGTTTTGAGCTGCAAATCTATTCTGAATCCATCCCATTGAGTATGATGGTGCCATCACACAACATGGTCAAGGATGTCCTCAGTATGAAGTAAAGACTTCTCCACAAGGACAGTGTGGTGGCCATGCCTCCTAATGAATAGATGCATTTGTAACAGGTAGATTGGTGAAGATTAGGTCAAGTAGGTTTTTCCCCCTCTTGTTGGTTCTATCACTGCCTACCACAGGTCCAATTTGGCACAAATACTAAAGACTTGGTCAGCTTGGTAAGTAGCGACATTACTGAGCCATCCTTGATGTACATTAAAATTCCCCAGTCAGAATAGATAATACACTTGCTGCACGCAGTGCTCTTAAACTTTCCATCTTCGCAAATGCCTCATATATAATAGGGAGACCAGAGCTGCACATGGCACTCCAAGTGTACATTAACGAAGTTGAACATTTGTATCCTAACAATGAAGTTGGTACTGGATTTGTTTTTTCCCCAAAATGGCCTTAATTAACCTCCTTCACTACTTTTAGTGATTTATGTTTCTAGATTGAGCTCTTTCCCCTTCCATCCCATTTAGTCATTGTCAAAGCAATTGTGGTCTCTATTATTCCCACTACAATGCAACACCTCGCGATTTATTTATGATGAAATTAATTTGCCAATTACACACATTCTGGAAGTTCATTATGTCGAATTGCACTTTGTCACAATCTTCCTCGATACCAACTAGAACCTGTTCGGGTCTGAAAATTTTGAAACTGTATTTCAAATTTCCCAGTTCCAATCATTAAAATAATGTAAATTGTGGGCAGCACCAATTCTTGAGGAACACCACTTTTCAGCAAGTAGCTATCCTTCCCCGCACTCTTTGTTTTGTAGCCAGTTTGCTATCCATTCTGCTACCTGTCCGGACTTTACATACTCTGATCTTGGTTACCTTGGTTAAGTTTCTACTATGCAGTGCTTATTGAATCCCTTTTGAAAATCCAAATGTATTACACCCGTGTTACCCTTCTCTTACTTCAAAGCAGCAAACATCGGCAAGGTTAATCAACCATGGCCTTCTCTCCGAAATCCAATTTACTACATTTCTGATTTCTAGATGCTTTTTAATTATAGCTTTGAGTAAATATTCCAGAACCTTCCCTACCACCAAGATCAAAATTTCGTCCATATTTCCCTGGATGTGTTTTTTTGTTTAAATATAGGAAGCATTAGCTGTCCTCCAGTACACTTTGTGATGATGTAGTCAACATTGCTTCTGCTTGCTCTTCCATAGCAATCCAATATGCAGATGCAATCCACCTGGTCTTTTATCCTCCAAGATTGAAAGAACAAGGGAGATAATTGGCTGTTCTGTGCTGTATTTTCTATGTTCTATAAGTCATCTTAACTGTCCTGATCTCTTCTTCTAATGGTGTGCCGACCTTATTTGTGTCCCTGATAAATATGGAGGCAAAACAAAGGACTGACTGTGGAATTCTTTATCACAGAAAGCTGTAGAGGCCAAACACTGAAAATATTCAAAAAAGATAGACAATGTTTTTTTAGATTTTAATGGCAGCAAGGTGTATCGGAAGAGATATAATCATATTGAATGGAGCAACAGGCTCGAAGGGCTGAATGGCCTACTCCTGGTTTCTATGATTAATGAGTCATGAAAACATCAGGTGAACTTCCATTTTTCAATACAGGCAATGCTACTTATAGAAGAGGTGTTTTGATAAATATTTGAAAGCTACCATTTCAGTAGTTACAAATCTCAATGCCTCTTACTTTAAAGCAGCAATATGCAAAAAGTTATTTAAGTTACTTTTAGAAATCAATATCAGAGCTTCTCAGCTCTGCAAGGTTATTCGGCAAATGGCGTTGCAAAATAGACAGGAAGATCCCAGATTCAGTCTTCAATCCATGATGAGTCAGCTACAACTTAATCTGGGCGACAGTGGGGGCATTATAATTGGCCGGGGCTCCCAAGAATCACCGATGTTGACAATATTGCCAACGTTATCCCCATTGATGCTGAAACCACTGTTCAGCCTTCGGACTGAGGTTTTCCAATCCCTTCTTCCCTGTCTAAACTGTGCACAAACTGCAACTTACCAAATCAACACTCTTCACATCCTGTCATCCACTGTAATTCTGATGAAGCACCCATACTTAAAATTTCAACTTGCCTGTTGCCCACACATCTGTCTGATTTACAAGTCTTTCCCACAGGGCAGCATGGTAACACAGTGGTTAGCACAGTTGCTTCACAGCTCCAGGATCTCAGGTTTGATTCCTGGCTTGGGTCACTGTGTGCAGAGTCTGCACGTTCTCCCCATGTCTGCGTGGGTTTCCTCCCACAGTCCAAAGGTGTGCAGGTTAGGTAGATTGGCTATGCTAAATTGCCCTTAGTGTCCAAAAAAGGTTAGGTGTGTTGGCAGCACGGTGGCACAGTGCTGTCTCACAGCGCTGAGGTCCCAGGTTCGATCCCGGCTCTGGGTCACTGTTTGTGTGGAGTTTGCACATTCTACCCGTTTTTGCGTGGATTTTGCCCCCACAACCCAAAGATATGCAAGGTAGGTGGATTGGCCACATTAAATTGCCCCTTAATTGGAAAAAATGAATTGGGCACTCTAAATTAAAAAAAAGAAGAAAGAAATGATTAGGTGGGGTTACAGGGATAGGGTGGAAGTGTGGGGATAGGTAGGGTGCTCTTTCCAAGGGCTGGTGTAGACTCGATGGCCTCCTTCTGCACTGTAAATTCTATGATTGGTGAATTGTTTCAGACTTACAAGCAGCATCTTTTTGATTTTCCTTCTCAAATAATCACTCATGCATATTAGCTCCCAACTTCAAAATCTCATCCTCTAATCACCCAGCATATGGTTCATCCCCACCTGAACTTCAACTTAAACTTTGTCCATTCTACTTCTTGGCTCATGTTCTCTAGTTTGCCAACACCAGCCATCCTGTGGGCGGCATGGTGGCACAGTGGCTAGCACTGCTGCCTCACAGCACCAGGGACCCAGGTGACAATAATAAAGATTATCAAAGATGTGCAGGTTAGGTTAATTGGCCATGCTAATATTGCCCAAAGGTTAGGTGGGGTCACAAGGGGTAGGAGCGGGGGATAGGTGAGGTGCTCTATCGGAGCAAGGGCCGAATGGCCTCTTTCTGCACAGTAGGGTTGATGTGGCGATGCCGGCATTGGACTGGAGTGGGAACAATAAGAATTCTGAAAGCACCAGGTGAGTCACCCGATGAAGGAGCTACACTCCGAAAGCTAGTGATTCCAAATAAACCTGTTGGACTTTAACCTGGTGATACAAGACTTCTTAGTAGGCACTGTAGGGATTCTATGATTCCCTTCATGTGATGGGATGGATCTTCAGGAGTCTGAGAACATTATCGTTAAACCCCCATCTCTTGTTGCTCGTCACGCATTTTCAAACAGGACTTCTTTAAAAGTCACCTTTTCAACTAGCCCTTTGACCCAGATTCTAGGCTCTATTACTGCTTAGTCTCCGAAATAGCTTGAATAGAAGTTTTTACATCAGTACAAGTTGCAAATGAGAATTAATGCAAATACTGCTGGTCACGAAACGTTTCTGAGGCAGAAACTTACCTTCTGCTCACCCTGCCTCATTTACTGGCAAAGTCTATTGCCCAAAAAGGCTAATGTTCCCAGTACCTATTACATAGAGCTGGGCACCAAGACGAAGACTGCACAAAGTAGCTCACGTGGAGAAGGCGCTCCCAACCATTCCCCACATCCCTGGCCATACACCATGCCCAACACCCTCCTCCATCCATCCTTGACACCACAAATCCCAGTCTCCCACCCACCTCCCCACTGGTCAAACCGGATCCCAAAATCTCCCTCCTCCCCGGTCTCCACTCCCAACTGGGCCCTCATTCCCCCAGTTCCCAATCTCCCCATAATTCACCCATCACAAAGCCGAAGCCAACTGAACTCCACAACCCCAATCCGCCCAGTATTCCCCATTTCTCCTCCAGAACCCAGACAGGCCAAAGTCATCTGGTCCCCAACCCACCCATCATCCTCCCCTCAAGGTCTCCCACAGGGGTCTCTTCCCCCCCCCCGCCCACCATATCCGTTCAGTCCACTCCCAGTGTCTCACCTGACCCCCCTCCCCCTCCTCGTATCTCTACACTCCCAGGTCCCCAAACACACCACACAATATCTCATTCACCCCCCACTCCATATATCTCTCCCTCCCTCGCCCAGATCTATCCATCCACATCCATCCTCTCCCTCCCCACCTAAGCATCTCTCCACCCCACCAGTCCTCTCCGCCCATCGTCTGCCCCGCCTCTTCCCTCACCCAGATCTCCCCCCCCCCAAATCATCATAGAATTTACAGTGCAGAAGGAGGCCGTTTGGCCCTTCGAGTCTGCAGCGGCCCTTGGAAAGAGCACCCTACTTATACCCATGCCTTCACCCTATCCTCATAACCCAGTAACCCCACTGAAACGTTGGGACACTAAGAGCAATTTACCATGGCAAATCCACCTAACCTGCACATCTTTGGACTGTGGGAGGAAACCGGAGCACCCGGAGGAAATCCACGAGACAGGGGGACAAAGTGCAAACTCCACACAGTGACCCAAGACCGTAATTGAACCCAGGTCCCTGGAGCTGTTGAGACAGCTGTGCTAACCACTGTGCCACATGCCACCCTCCCCAGACCTCATTCACCAGATCGCACACCCAGCCCCCTCCCTCCCGATGTCTTCCCTCCCCCAGATCTTTTCCCCTCACCCAAGTCTCCTCCCTCCCCCAGATCTCTTCCCCCATTCCCCCTCCCTCCCTCCCTCCAGATGTCTTCCCTCCCCCAGATTTTTTCCCTCACCCAAGTGCCCTCCCTCCCCCAGATCTCTTCCCCCATTCCCCCTCCAGTCCCCTCACCTCTTCTCCCCCACCGTCCCTCCCACGCCCCCGAGATCTCTTCTCCCCCACCGTCCCTCCCTCGCCCCCGAGATCTCTTGTCCCCCACCGTCCCTCCCTCGCCCCCGAGATCTCTTCTCCCCCACCGTCCCTCCCTCGCCCCCGGGATCTCTTCTCCCCCACCGTCCCTCCCTCGCCCCCGGGATCTCTTCTCCCCCACCGTCCCTCCCTCGCCCCCGAGATCTCTTCTCCCCCACCGTCCCTCCCTCGCCCCCGAGATCTCTTCTCCCCCACCGTCCCTCCCTCGCCCCCGAGATCTCTTCTCCCCCACCGTCCCTCCCTCGCCCCCGAGATCTCTTCTCCCCCACCGTCCCTCCCTCGCCCCCGAGATCTCTTCTCCCCCACCGTCCCTCCCTCGCCCCCGAGATCTCTTCATCCCCACCGTCCCTCCCTCGCCCCCGAGATGTCTTCATCCCCACCGTCCCTCCCTCGCCCCCGAGATGTCTTCTCCCCCACCGTCCCTCCCTCGCCCCTGAGATCTCTTCATCCCCACCGTCCCTCCCTCGCCCCCGAGATGTCTTCATCCCCACCGTCCCTCCCTCGCCCCCGAGATGTCTTCATCCCCACCGTCCCTCCCTCGCCCCCGAGATGTCTTCTCCCCCACCGTCCCTCCCTCGCCCCTGAGATCTCTTCTCCCCCACCGTCCCTCCCACGCCCCCGAGATCTCTTCTCCCTCACCGTTCCTCCCACGCCCCCGAGATCTCCTCTTCCCCCACCGTCCCTCCCTCACCTACTCTCTTCCCCCCCCCCATCCCCCTCTCCTCCCCTTCACCTCCCATTCCCCTCTCCTTCCTTCACCCCCATCCCTCCCATACCCCCTTCCTTCCCCCATCCTCTCCTTCCTTACTCCCCCCATCCTCTCCTTCCTTCCCCCCCCATCCTCTCCTTCCTTCCCCCCCCATCCTCTCCTTCCTTCCCCCCCCCATCCTCTCCTTCCTTCCCCCCCCCATCCTCTCCTTCCTTCCCCCCCCCCCATCCCCTCCTTCCTTCCCCCCCCCATCCCCTCCTTCCTTCCCCCCCCCCATCCCCTCCTTCCTTCCCCCCCCCATCCCCTCCTTCCTTCCCCCCCCCCATCCCCTCCTTCCTTCCCCCCCCCATCCCCTCCTTCCTTCCCCCCCCCCATCCCCTCCTTCCTTCCCCCCCCCCATCCCCTCCTTCCTTCCCCCCCCCCATCCCCTCCTTCCTTCCCCCCCCCCATCCCCTCCTTCCTTCCCCCCCCCCATCCCCTCCTTCCTTCCCCCCCCCCCATCCCCTCCTTCCTTCCCCCCCCCCCATCCCCTCCTTCCTTCCCCCCCCCATCCCCTCCTTCCTTCCCCCCCCCCATCCCCTCCTTCCTTCCCCCCCCCCCATCCCCTCCTTCCTTCCCCCCATCCCCTCCTTCCTTCCCCCCCCCCCATCCCCTCCTTCCTTCCCCCCCCCCATCCCCTCCTTCCTTCCCCCCCCCCCATCCCCTCCTTCCTTCCCCCCCCCCCATCCCCTCCTTCCTTCCCCCCCCCATCCCCTCCTTCCTTCCCCCCCCATCCCCTCCTTCCTTCCCCCCCCCATCCCCTCCTTCCTTCCCCCCCCCATCCCCTCCTTCCTTCCCCCCCATCCCCTCCTTCCTTCCCCCCCCATCCCCTCCTTCCTTCCCCCCCCATCCCCTCCTTCCTTCCCCCCCCATCCCCTCCTTCCTTCCCCCCCCCATCCTCTCCTTCCTTCCCCCCCCATCCCCTCCTTCCTTCCCCCCCCATCCCCTCCTTCCTTCCCCCCCCCATCCCCTCCTTCCTTCCCCCCCATCCTCTCCTTCCTTCCCCCCCATCCTCTCCTTCCTTCCCCCCCCTATCCTCTCCTTCCTTCCCCCCCCTATCCTCTCCTTCCTCCCCCCCCCCCCCATATCCTCTCCTTCTCCCCCCCCCATATCCTCTCCTTCCTTCCCCCCATATCCTCTCCTTCCTCCCCCCCCCCCGCAATCCTCTCCTTCCTTCCCCCCCCCTTCCCCCATATCCTCTCCTTTCCCCCCCCCCATCCTCTCCTTCCTCCCCATCCTCTCTCCCCCCCCCCCCCCAATCTCCTCTCGATCGTTGCCCAGCCCTCCTCTTCCCCCCCCCCCCCCCCCCCTGTATCCCTCGGCTCTGGCTCTAGCCCTGACCAGGGTCTGTCACTTGACTAGGCCGCAGCCCGGGGCAAGGAGCTGCTTCGAAAGAGCGAGAAGGCTGAAGTCCGTCCAACGCGGTAACCGAGACCGAACGGTCCTCACCTTCTGCCGGAAACTCCTCGAACTCATCGTCCTCTTCCAACAAGCCCAGGTCTACAGGCGCCTTCTTCTCCGACATGATTCAGCAATGGCGGCGCCGCCGACTGGAGGCGGAGCCAGGGGAGCTGAGCCCGAACTGCTCCTCCCTGCGACACACATGGAAACTCTCAGTCAGGCTATTTAAAATCATCAAACCCGTTGACAGTCCGTGTTTAAGTAAATGTAATTCACCTTTAACTGTGTGGGGTTTGATGAGTTTGTTAAAAGTGTTTGGGGATTGCAGCAATAGATGTTTATTTCTCAAATTTTTAGCCTCAGGTTTGATTCTCTGATCCAGCTATTCTGATCAGTAAGAAGTCTTACAACACCAGGTTAAAGTCCAACAGCTATTCTGATGACAGAGGGACTCAAATGTGCAACCTTCTGATTACAATTCACAATGAAGCTGCGATGCCCATCCAAATGGAATTTAAAGAAATGTGTGGAGATTGTCTCTTTAAGGGCAACACAGCAGAGTAAAGGTCACATGGCTTGGGTGACCAATTGGGACTCAGAGTGGGAAATCCCCCAAAGGGTGGAGTCCTTCCTTCGACAGGAAACATGGAGGGAGCTAGCTGCAGCCGTATGGCTGCTGTACAATTCTTATAAATAAATCCTTTTGTGTTTCAAATTGGAGTCTGTGAAAGTGCATCATTACATCTGGTGACGAGGATAAAATTATCATGACAATGCCTCTGGCCCGAGACCTGTGAGTACCCTGCTTTAATTAAAGTCTGAAAAAGAAGTACTCAGCAGAATGCCTCTTTTTGGGCGAGTAGACCCACTTGAGATATTGCAAGGCCTTGAGTAATGTAGAATCAGAAAAGATGGACAATTCCAAGTTGTTTGGGTAACAGAGAACAAAGCAAGGCCCCGGGTCAGAATCCACATCCAAATGCAGAAACGTATATACACTTAAATTGTAGACTAGGAGGCTAGGCGGTCCAGGAATCTCAGTCCATTGGAGAGGCTGAGGGACAGACGTAGAACACCTGAATTGGCCAGTACAGTCAAAAGTTTAAGAAGAAAAGTACAAAGAGAAAACAAGAGAAAATAACCCTGCAAAGCAAGAGCTGTGGCTTTAAGTTAAAAGAAAAAATTACATTAAAAAAAAGTTGTTGCAAAGTTCTCTTTTATTAAAGAAAAAAGAGAACACAGGAAGCAGTGCTTTAAGTTTTAAAAAAAAGCCCTAAGTAAGCTGCATCCAGGTGTCCTGAAGCCTGGGGAAAATCAAGTAGTGGAAACTGACAAACTCCCAATGTCTGAACAAAGCCTGTGGGGGTTCTGTGGCAGCAATCACTGCACTGATGGGCATATGGCAAAATAAGAGAAGTTTCAAACTGCTTTTAAAATAATAAAGACAAGTTAAACCCAATGGCCTCTTGGATCTCGAGAACGCTAGTTCTCCAAGTGAAATCGACAAAAAAAAGCATCTTAAAAAATAAGATGGACTATCTAAATGGCCAGAAGAAGAAAAAACTCCAGAAATCACTGAAAGAGCTTTCCATCAGTAAAGGCGGAAGTTTTAAAAATTCCAAAAAGTGCAGCCAGGTTCGGGCCAAACCTTCAAAAGCACGACACAGAGTAAATCGACAGTGCTGACAGTTGAGTAAACAAAGATGACAGGCTTAAAGTGGTAATACAAGAGACAGAAAAAACCCTCAAAACTCAATTTACAATTGTCCAGCTCATGTATATATTGCTTAGTTAGAATTTGGGACTGAGTAACTTGGTTATTGAAGAGAGTTAAAGGGGGAGGGATGTTGTGATTGTCCCTTTAAGGGCAACAGAGCAGAGTAAGGGTCACGTGGCTTGGATGACCAATTGGGACTTAGTGGGTAATCACCTCAGGGGGTGGAGTTCGCTGTTGGGGAGCAGGCATGTAGGGAGCTAGATATAGCCTTGTGGCTGCTGGCTGCTGTACAATAAATCCTTTGCGTTTCTAATGAAGTCTGTGAAAGTTCATCATTACAAAAAGTTTGTAAATCTTTGTGCTTGACTGAATTTGAACATTGAGCAGAATTTTCCCAGCCCATTGGAGATGGATTTATGGGACAGTCACGGAAATTGATGATGGGTTGGGATGCTGGCCTCTTCTGGATTTTCTCTGCGTAGAGGAGAGAAGCGAAGCCCCTTGGATCTGCCAGGCAAGTAATTAAGTTGAGATTTTTAAGAGGGCAATTGGTCCTGAATCCTGGATTTTCCACCCATGGAACTATTTCCTGACCTGGTAGCATTTCACCAAGGTCACCAAGATATAAAAGTAAGTTAAAGTCGCCATAGTCCCAGATGACCATAGGCTGCTTTCCTCTTTGAGGGGGAGAGCTGACTGGTGGTGATTTAACCTGAGGATCACCACACCTCAGGCGAGGGGCAAGATTGAGAAGGCGGGGCCTTCATGAATAACCTCAGCTGGTACGGGAATTGAACCTATGCTGCTGGCCTCGCTCTGTATCACAAATCCAGCTGACTAGCCAACTGAGATAAACCGCCCCCCCACAAAGTGCACAGGGTGAAGAGCTTCTTTAGTAAAACTGACAAGCTCATCATTGGCATTGAACCATGATCACGTGAGACTGTTGTTCACAGCACTTCTCTTAGAGAGTCTGCTTGACAGGTGATTGTCAGGAAGGTATTTCAGCTGTCTTGCCCTTCACTGACCTGTTGTAACATTATTCTGCTGCCAGCCTTCGCCATGGCATGTTATTCATCTCCACCTTCCAACTTGGCTGATGGTCAAGAACAGAGACACAGCATGGCCAACTGCTCCAGCAGTATCAGGACCAACAACTGTAGCATCAGATGCCTCTCCTCAGCTGTATAACCTTTCACATAGCAGATAGGATGGATGCAGAGATCCAACTGGAGAGAGGCGAGAAATCGAACACAGGCAGAGGAAGATCAGTTCTCGACATGTCTGAGCACCAATGCCCAGGTTCTCGTGGCAGGTTGCCACTGATACTTGCAGTCTCCTGAAGCAACACCTCCCGCCCAGTGGAGCAAGTAGACACATGTTGGCAATGACCGATAAGGTGCCTGTGACTGGAAGACCACTATCCTCCTCCCACCACCAGGGCGTTGGTGATGTTGCGGTAATGCTACTGGATTAGTAATCCAAAGACCACAATTAATTTTCTGAGGTCACGATTTCAAATCACAGCAGCTGGTGGAATTTAAATTCAATTAATCAATAAATCGAAATTGAAAGCTAGTCTCAGTACTAATGATCTTGAAACTACTGTTGGAAGAACCCTCTGGTACATGAATGCCTTCCAGAGGAAGAAATCTGCCGTCATTACCCAATTTGGCCTGCATGTCGCTCCAGACCCACAACACTGTGGTTAACTCTTAACTGCCCTCTGAAATGCTCCAAAGTAAAGTTACCAGTGTTCCAGTTGACCATAGGCTGCTTTCCCCTTTGAAGGGGAGAGCTGCCGGGTGGATATGTAACCTGAGGATCATCACACCTCAGGCGAGGGGCAAGGTTGAGAAGGCGGGCCTTCATGAATAACCTCAGCCGACACAGGAATTGAACCCTAGCATGACATTAAATTTTCACCTCTGTGTCTCTGTGTGCTAAATTAATAATTAATAATCTTTTATTTTTCTGAACTTATATAGTAGAAGTTTGTTTTTGGTTGTTCAAAACTCATGGAATCGTGTGGCTTTATTCTAAAAGCAGGTGTCTTGAATCTCAAACTTTGATTACTTTAAACAAAATGTTATTGGTTCCTAGCCGGATCCTACCAACAAATGGGGGGGGGGGGGGGGGGGGCGGGGGAAGTCTGGCCGAGGGTCATAACACAAATCACTTCGTTTTAGCAAACTGCTACAGAAAAGTTGGAAAATAATAAAACCGGATGGACCCCCTGACACCTAGGCAACAAAAATGACAGTGGCAAACCCAGACCAGTCGATCCTGCAAAGTGCCCTTACTAACGTCTGGGAATCTGTGCCAAAATTGGGACAGCAGCCTGCCATAGGAATACTCACTGAATCATACCTTGCAGGCAATGTCCCAGGCTCCTCTGCCTCAGTTCCTAGGTCCTGTGCCACTGGAAGGATAGGCTCAAGGGCAGCACAGTGGCGCAGTGGTTAGCGTTGCTGCCTCACGGTGCCAAGATCCCAGGTTCGATCCCGGCTCTGGGCCACTGTCCGTGTGGAGTTTGCACATTCTCCCCGTGTTTGCGTGGGTTTCGCCCCCACAACCCAAAGATGTGCAGGGTAGGTGGTTGGCCACGCTAAATTGCCCCTTAATTGGAAAAAATGAATTGGGTACTCTAAATTTATTTTTAAAAAGGATCGGCTCACCAGATGCAGAAGCATAGTTAGGATGAAGTTGTCCTGGGATTCATCAATATTGACACTGGGCTCTATGAAATCCCATATAGATTTGTTTCAGATCAAACATGGTCATGGAAATCTACTGCTGATTACCGTCCACCACCCTCAACTGATGAATCAGTACATCTTTATATCGAACAACACTTGGAAGAAGCATTGAAGAGAGCGAGTGCACAGAAAATATTCTCTGTGCGTGTCAATGTCAATCACCAAGAGTGATTTGGTAACACCACTACTTACCAAGCTAACCAAGTCCTGAAATAACTTCAAATCATCATCAGATGTCAAAGTATCATGCAGATAGGATGGGAATCTGGTTTCCTATTGATATCACAATGGATAAGTTAATTATGCATAACTCTAAACAAAGTACAGTACTCATAGCTTCAGATTCCAATCATTTCCTGATTAAAATAATGGACATTCTGTAGTTTCCCTTGATCTCTCTCCTCATGAATTGACACAAGCACTTACTGTTACCACCATGTTATCGCTGTGCTAAATGGGATAGATTCAGAGCAGACCAAGCAGCTTAAAAACTGCATGCATTAGGCTCTGTGGGCTATCAACAATAGCAAAATTGTATTCAATGACAATCTTTTACATCATGGTCCAGCATATCCCTTATTCTACCATTATCACCAAGCCAGGGCATCAACCCTGGGTCAATGAGGAGTCCAGGAAAGCATGCCAGGAGTAGCATCAGGCATATCTAAAAATGGCATATCAGGCATATCCAAAAATGAGGTGCCAAGCTGGGGAAGGTACAACACAGGACCATATGCGTGGTAAATAATGGAAGCAGCATGTGATAGACAGAGCAAGGTGATCTCACAACCAACAAATCAGATCAAAATTCTGTAATTGTGTCACATCCAGCTGGTGATGGACAATTAAATAAATGACCAGAGGAGGATACTCCGCAAATATCTTCATCCTGAATAATGAGGGAGCAAAAGAAATGGAAGAAGCAATCATCTCCAGCCAGAAGTGTTGAGTGGATGTTAGGCTTCCTCCTCAGGTTCCCTCACAGATGCCAGTCTTTAAATTTGATTCATTCCATGATACCAAGAAATGGCTGAAGGCACTGGATTCAGCAAAGATTGCAGACCCTGACAACATTCTGGCAATAGTGCTGAAGACGTGTGCTCCAGAATTAGCCACATCCCAAGCCAAGGTATTCCAGTACAGCTGCAACACTGGCAGCTACACAACAATTTGGAAAATTGCCCAGGCATGTCCTATCACAAAAAATCAGGACGAGTTTAATCCTGTCAATCGCCACCCTATCAGTTTATTCTCAAACAACAAAGTGATGGAAGGGGTCATCGCTAATGCTGTAAGTGGCAACTACACAGCAATAACCTGCTCACCAATGCTCAGTTTGGATTCTGCCAGGCAACTTGGTGCCAGACCTCATCAGAACTTTGGCTTAGACATGGACAAAAGAGCTAAATTCTAAAGCTGAGGTGAGAGCAATACCTTTTACATCAAGGCACCCTAATAAAATTGAGTCAATAGGGAATCAGCAGAAAATGGTCTACTGGTTGGAGTCATACCAAGCACAAGGGAACTTGATTGTGATTGTTGGAGACCAAACAGCTCAGCCTTTGGATATCACTGCAGAAGTTCTTCAGAGTAATGTCCGAGGCCAACCATCTTCAGGTGCTTTATCAATGGCTTTCCATTGATCATAAAGTCAGAAGTGGGGGTGTTTGGTAATTGCATAGTTTTCAGTACCACTTTTGATTCCTCAGAAACTGAAGCAAATTATGTCTATGTGCAGCAAGACATGTATACCATTCAAACTCTGGCTCTGGCAAGTGGCAAGTAATATTCACACCGTAGAAGTCACAGTGCACAAAAACACTTCTCCAAACAGGCATTTTGAAGAAGAGGCTTTGTGCACTGTGACTTGTGACGTCATCCTTTGTTTATAAAGACTTGAGGGCAGAAGCTATTTCATCCAGCGTTTGAATCACAGTGTTCAGCTGAAATTGACTGCATTTTGATAGCTGGAAGAGAGCCAGCTGCTGTAAGAAACAGCAGAAAATAATTAAAACTTCCGTCTGTCGCTTTGTACAGGATATTGCCTGCTGGGTGAGTCAGTGTAGCTTTGAACATCCCAGTATCAGCATCGATAGAGGTAAAGGGAGATTTGAAAATAAGTTGGAAATTCTTTCAATCTTGGTGGCAGAACTATATAATTGCTACAGAGTTAAACAAGAAGCCTGAACTAAAAAGAGTAGCAACTTTATTATCAGTGCTGGATATAGAGTTCTACAAGATGCATTGTACCCTAGACCTCAGTGAGGAGCAGAAAAGCCAGTGTCGTGAAATTTTGGAGGCCTTGAAGACCCACTTTGAGTCCTCTACTAATGTTACTTATGAAAGCTGTGTTCAACACCAGAGATCAGGAAGGGGGGTGGGGACATTGATTAGTATGTAACTACATTGAGAATTCTAGCTTAATCTTGTGAGTTTGAGCAACTGAAGAATGATCTGATTGTCTTTGGAACAAAAGATCTCACTGTGAGAGCATGTCGGCTGAGAGAAGAGAAACCTCCTTCCACAAAAGCTATGGGCATGTGCAGAAACTCTTCACTCAATAATGTAAATTGGGGAAACTGAGGAATCTTTGCACCAGGTGCAGAGGCAATTCAGGCCTTCCAAGCACAGGACGTTGGAGAAAAGGAACAACTACTTACAGAAGGACGAGCAGAAAGATCAAGGTCAGAGAACTAGACTTAAATATTCCAGAGGACACCACACAAAAAGAAGCATATCTAGTGTGGGGAAAGCAGCGCCTTAACTGCAAGAAACTTAATCTCTTTGCACATAAATGTTTCACTGGAAAAGAGAAAAACAAGCTTACAAAGAAGCTTGCTGGAAAGATGTCATATCATGATTCTGACAAATCACTCTGCACCCGCAAAGCTCAAGGAAACAAAAATGGTTTGTTACGATTGGAATGATGACTGCAGAAGGAGAGCATCAAGTCAATGTGAAGTGTTAGATAGTAACTGGTGCTAAATGCAAAATCATGGGCTTTGCAGACCTGTGTGAAGTGGTTTACAATGGTGACAAGAAAATTAAGCCATTGAAGGTAATGTTGAGGCTAATTGATGGAATAATGTTCACCCCAAGAGGACAAACTAAGCTGAGAGTAGAATACAGTAGGAATAGAGAAGATTTGCAGTTCGAAATGGCAGATACTAAGCAAAATCCACTCAACTCAGCTGGAACAAGTCAAAAGGTTAGACCAGTAACCCTCCAACTACCAGAGAGATTTGCAGTGTTTTGTCCGGCACAAAGTCATCGACTGCTGATCAAATCCTAAAGAATTACAAAGATATTTTCATGGGTCTTGGATGTCTTCCTGCAAATACCATCTTGAAGTAGATGAGAACTTCAACCAGCGGGATTCTCTGTCAGCGGGATCCTTTGCCCCACCGGCAGCGCACCCACACCATCGCGTTTCCCGACAGCATGGGCTAACCCACAATGGGAAACCCCTTTGGCTGGCTGTGATAATGGAGAATCCCACTGCCAGAAGGGGTGTGATGTTCTGGAACATGGGGCTGGAGGGACGGAGAATCCCACCCAACAGCTTTCAAGGAGAGTTCCAGCTGTTATCAAGTCCAGTCTGAAAGACAAAGTAGAGGAACTTGAAAAGATGGTGGTAATCAAAAAAGTGACAACTCCTACAGACTGGATTAGCAGCCTGGTGGCAGTGAAGAAACCTGGAAAACCGGGAATGTGCACAGGTACAAAAAACCTCAGTATAACCTTGAAGTGATTTCACTACACCATGCCATCTATTGAAGACATTTTGCCGCAACCTGCCAAGACAAAATTCGTTATCACCCTGACAAGTGAAGCTGGGTGAAAGCAGCAGTTTTCTGACTGTGTTCTGGATGCTATTTGGGAGCTACGGGGATGGTTGCACTTACATTCTGGAATTCCCACAGTTCTGGAAGAGTATCAAAACAGACAGCAATAATCTTCCAGGAATCCATCATGCATGATCTGCTAGCCTGTGGATGTGGAGAAACAGTCGGAGAAGTCATCACAGATGATGATCAAAATCTAGTGAGACTGCTGGAGACAGCTTGCCAGATAAACCAAAAGCTGAATAAGATAAACAAAACTGCAATTGATGATCTCAAGTGCATAGGTCATATAGACAGCGAAAGGAGTTCGTCCTAATCCTGATAAGGTGAGAACTGTAGCAGAGATGCAGCAACCAACAAATATGAAGGTGGTGTAACAATTTGTTAGATTCGTAAATTATCTAGCAAAATTCTTGCCCAATTTGTCATCAAAGTGTGAACCTCTAAGCAAGTCCACTGAAAAGAATGGTCAGTGGTATTGGGGTATAGAAAAAGAAGCAGCTTTCACTTGCATCAAACAACTAGTGATGATAACCCCTGTGCTGAGGTACTACGGTGTTAATGATGTCACCTTAGTGTGTGACGCCAGTGAAACAGGACTTGGAGCAACTCCCATGAAGCAAGGACAGCCAGTTGCATTTGCATCTCGAGCATTAACATCTACTGAACAATGCTACATAAAAGTGCCTGGCTGTTTTTGAGCATTTTAATCAGTACCTGTTTGGGGGAGACAAAAGCGATGGTAAAGTCTGGCCGCAAGCCACTTTAAAGCATTTTTGTCAAACCAATTCTATCTGCTCCAAAGCGCCTGCAAAAGATGTTACTTAATTTTCAGAAATAACATTTGGAGGTGAAGTACAAGCAGGGAAAGCAGATGCACATCACTGACACGACGTCAAGAACTGCACACCTTTTGAAGAAAGTCGATGACGCTCATATAACTTCCAGATTCAATAAGAAGCAACAACATGACATGCTCTGGAAGTCATCATCCCAGCAGCGACATTGAACCTGACAGACAAATGTCTTGCTCAGATCAAGCAAGCTACGCAATGAGATGCTACTGTCAAAGTGCTGCAGGAAGTAGTGATGACAGGTTGGCCCAGAACTATCTGTTGCTATAAGAGAGTATAGGGTGTATAGGGATGAAGTGATTGCCCAAGATGGCATTTTGCACAAAGGAATCAGATTCATTATTCCTAAGGCTATGAGAAAAGAGATGCTGAAGAACATCCCTGTGAGCCATCAAGGAATTGAGTCTACACTGAGGAAGGCAAGGGAAGTACTCTACTGGCTAAACATGTGCAATGAACTCAAGGACCATATCAGTGCAATGTTCGTAATAATTATCAAGCTAAGCAAGCTTAAGAACCGCTCATGACTCATGACATCCAGACAGACCATAGGTGAAGCTGGGGTTAGACCTCTTCACTCTCTTTGGAACTGACTATCTCATCACTTTTGACTACTATTCAGACCACTGGGAGTTAGACAAGCTGACATCAATGGCCACCAGTGAGATCGTAGAATACTTGCAAGCACACTTCAATTGTTCATTACTCCTCCAATAGATAAGAAACTGCTCAAGCAAAAGTAGTAACAGGAATGAGTGGCAAAATCAAAGTGACACAGAAAGCCAAATTTTACTTTGAGGATAAAACTGTCAAATCATTTCCAGTGTTGTGAGTTGGAGAGCTGGCCAGTGTTCAAACAGTCAATGTTCTCCACAAAAGTCAGCGCACTTGGCAACTTGGGACCAACAAAGAGTTGTCACCTCAATTTTATGTTGTGAAAATTAACAACCAAATATAATGTCCTAACTGCCGACATATACGTGCAGCCCAGAGAAGCTGCTCCTTCTCAGCAGATAGCTGATGAGGAAGATGTGATTTCACCAACCACACATGGAGCTAAATGACTGTCAGTCCCAGAGGCCAACCATTCCCTAACAAACGCAACGGATCAGCACCATAATGCCAATATTCACCATGGAGCAACATTTCACGGACAGGCAACATCATCCCAAGGACAAGCAGCCACCCGGTGAAGGTTGTTTTCTCTTTTTTTATGAAGAGGGAATGTTTGGAGAAGTACCTTTGTGCACTGTGGCTTGGCAAAGGCTTGCCATAGTCATTAGACCTTTGATGTCATTCTTTGTGTATAAAAGCTTGAGAGCAGAGCATTTCAATTACCACTTGGAAAAATGCATATCTCCCCTTGACATTCATTGGCATTACCATCGCTGAATCCACTACCAAAAAACATCTTGGGGGTTACCCTTGACCCACTAGCAATTGCGCTCAGAGCAGCAAAAAGCTGGAGGGGGATCCAAAGGGGCAGCAGAGAGCACAGAGTCTCACTCTATGCAGATGACCTGCTCCTCTACATTTTGGACCCGTGTTCGTATATGGACGGAATCAGCGCGCTCCTGAAAGAGTTTGGGGCCTTCTCGGGCTACAAACTCAACATGAGCAAAAGGGGCCGACACCGTACTGGACGCAACAAGAATGAAATGGGAGGAGGACCTGGGGATCGAAATAGGGTGGGGACTCTGGAGCGAAGCACTGCATAGGGTCAACTCCACCTCCACGTGCACAAGGCTCAGCCTGACGGCACTAAAAGTGGTACATAGAGCCCACTTAACAAGAACCCGTATGAGTAGGTTCTTCCCGGAGGTGGAGGATAGATGTGAACGGTGCCAAGGAGGCCCGGCCAACCACGCCCACATGTTCTGGTCTTGCCCCAGACTTGTGGAGTACTGGACAGCCTTCTTCGAGGCAATGTCCAAAGTGGTGGGGATGAGGGTGGAGCTATGCCCGAAAGTGGCGGTCTTCGAGGTTTTAGACCAGCCAGATCTATTCCTGGGGAGGAGGGCAGATGCCCTTGCCTTTGCCTCCCTGATCGCCCGCTGTAGAATCCTGTTCGGCTGGCGGTCAGCAGCACCACCCAGAGCTGCAGACTGGCTGTCCGACCTCTCGGAATTTCTCCAAATGGAGAAAACCAAATTCACCATCTGAGGGTCAGGCGCCGCCTTCCACAGAACGTGGGAGCCATTCACGCAATTGTTCCGGGACCTGTTCGTGGCCAACAAACAAGCAGAAGAATAGCCAGGTAGCCAAGAACCAGGGGCAAGTAGCCAAAGCATGAGAGGGAGAGATAGACCGGGAGAGGGAGGGTGGGAGGAGACAGCTGAATCTAAGAGGAAGGAAAGGCGAACCGCAGGGAGGGGGAGGGGGTGGGGGGGGGGGGGCGGGTGCAGAAGCGGGGGGAGGGGGTAGAAGCGGGGGGAGGGGGAGGAAGAGGGTAGAGACAGGGAACAATAGAGGAGAGCCGGGAAGGTGGGGGGGGGGGAGGGGGGAGGAGGCAGGGAAACGTTAACAAACTTGGCATCCACGGGAACAGAGAAAAAGGAGAATACAGGTGGAAGACGGGAGGGCCGGCTGAAGAAGTGAGCACGAGACGACAACGGCAGCAAAATCCATCCGGGAGAAGCAAGGGACAACACCAGCACCAGACCCATTCGAGTATTGCCCTCCGTAATTGTCTCTCCGGCACCCAAATGTATATCTACCCCCCCCAGGGTCTCCGCCACCCTCTCCCCTCCCTACAAACAGATGCCTACTTATGTGTGTAAATAATTTTGCCAAGTGTACAGAGTTGCTGCTTTTGAGCGGGTGCATAATACCAGTTACTCTATTTGATTTTGTATTTCTCTCATGTTGTTACTTTTATTTTTCTTCTCCCTTTGTGATTTGTGTGTGTGCCCTTCTCTTCTTCTCATATATATCATATCCTGTGTACATAACGGCAAATATACTTTGTGCAAAAACGTAATAAAAAACATTTTAAAAAAAGACAAGTAGTTGCAGTCATTTAAGGGGATATTTCAGAATACTCAGATCCTGCTGTAAAGAAAAGTTCTAAAGGGAGGAGCCACCTCCATAGTTAACTAAAGAAGTTAAGGAAAGCATGAAACTCAAGGAAAACTGTGTAAAGGTGAGTGACAGGTCAGATGATTTGTCAGAATTTAAAGAGCAGCAGAGAATGACTAAACGGTTAATCAGGAGAAAGAAATTAGAGTATGAGAGGAAGCTAGTTAGAAATATAAAAGTAGGTAGCAAGAGGTTTAGCAGGTATTTCAAGAGGAAAAGAGTAGGGCAGCATGGTGGCGTATTGGTTAACACTGCTGCCTCATGGCACCGAGGACCTGGGTTCGATCCCGGCCCCGGGTCACTGTCCGTGTGGAGTTTGCACGTTCTCCCCATGTTTGCGTGAGTTTTACTCCCACATCCCAAAAGATGTGCAGGCTAGGTGGATTGGCCACTTAAATTGCTCTTAATTGGAAGAAAAAAAAGTTGGGTACTTGAAATTAATTTTTAAAGAAATAAATAATAAAAAGGAAAAGTGTTGGTCTTCGAAAGCGGGGTTTAAAGCGCAGGTCACGATCCTCTGTGGGTCACCGGCGGGTGCCAGTACGGTCACGGAGCTAAGGATCACAGCGGTGTTCCTGAAAGATCCTGGCAATATTGCTGAAGATTAAGGCTCTACCATTGGCAGCACACCAGCTAAAACAGCTGCAATACTATTATCTACCTGTAACTGTGAAGAGCGATGCCCACATGTCAGAGAGAAAGTAACCCCTTATTGTGAGTGGCGTGAGTGATTTGTGGAGCCTTGTTACAAAGATCTGTTATTTATATCAATTCGGTTTATGTTCCCACTCACATCCCCGAGCAATACTGCTGTCTCTTTAGTTTCAGAAGCATAGGACTAAGGTTATTTTCTCGTTACAAATACATGACTATGCACTTTGAGGCAACGGGTTCATTTTCCTTTTACTGCAATGAAGGGCACTTCTGATGCCAAAGAACAAAAACGTCCTAATTTTAAATCCGCAGCCTTACCATAAATAAACTATTGTGAATCTGTCCATTCCACGTCCAGGCAAAAACTCTGAACACCATAAGGTGAGAGGTAGAGTGACAGATCGTTAAAATGGGCAGGCAGACTTTGAAGCACTTCATGAATGAGTTTTTAACTATTATCAAAAGCGAACAGCCTAGCTTCCGTCTCTCTATCTTTATATCACTGCTTTTCAATATCTCTGTGTCAATCTCCCTATATATCTTTGTAACTCAAATTCTACTTTGATATATGAGAGTGCTGAAATAATTGCGATAGACATGATGCTAGGGGAGAAAAACACAATTGGTGGACAGAGACACTCAGAGAAAATTGAAAGAGTCCATAGAATCCATACACTGCAGAAGGAGGCCATTCGGCCATCGAGTCTGCACCAACCCTCTGAAAAAAGCACCCTATTTAGCCCCACTCCGTGCCCCACCCCCGTAACCCCACTTAACCTGCACATCTTTGGACACTAAGGGGCAATTTAGCATGGTCAATCCACCTAACCTGCACACCTTTGGACACTAAGGGGCAATTTAGCATGGTCAATCCACCTAACCTGCACACCTTTGGACACTAAGGGGCAATTTAGCATGGTCAATCCACCTAACCTGCACACCTTTGGACACTAAGGGGCAATTTAGCATGGTCAATCCACCTAACCTGCACACCTTTGGACACTAAGGGGCAATTTAGCATGGTCAATCCACCTAACCTGCACACCTTTGGACACTAAGGGGCAATTTAGCATGGTCAATCCACCTAACCTGCACACCTTTGGACACTAAGGGGCAATTTAGCATGGTCAATCCACCTAACCTGCACACCTTTGGACTGCAAGAGAAAACTAGAGCACCGGGAGGAAACCCAAGCAGACACTTGGAAAATGTGCAAACCCGACAGTCATAGAACATAGAACATACAGTACAGAAGGAGGCCATTCGGCCCATCGAGTCTGCGCCGATCCACTTAAGCCCTCACTTCCACCCTATCCCCATAACCCAATAACCCCTCCTAATCTTTTTGGTCATTAAGGGCAATTTACCATGGCCAAACCACCTAACCTGCACGTCTTTGGACTGTGGGAGGAAACCAGAGCACCCAGAGGAAACCCACGCAGACACGGGGAGAACTCGCAGACTCCGCACAGACAGTGACCCAGCGGGGAATCGAATCTGGGACCCTGGCGCTGTGAAGCCACAGTGCTATCCGCTTGTGCTACTGTGCTGCCTAATAATAATCACTATTAGTGATTATTAGTGAAGTAGGCTTCAATGAAGTTACTGTGAAAAGCCCCTAGTCGTCATATTCCGGCACCTGTTCAAGGAGGCCAGTACGGGAATTGAACTCACGCTGCTGGCCTCGTTCTGCATTACAAGCCAGCTGTTTAGCCCACTGTGCTAATTTGTCTCTAGTCACCGAAACCTGGAATTGATCCCGGACTCCTTACACGGTAAGGTAGCAGTGCTAACCATTGTGCCGTCCGAATGTTTGAGAACAGGGAAGAAGAGAGATCAGCGAACAAGGAAAGGGGGAGTAACTGGGCCAGATAGAAACAGGAAGAGAAACAAGGAAAACAAATAAATTCCTGGTGATAAAGGGAAAAATGGCAAAAAAAAGTGTCATATATTAGGAGAAACCCAGGAAAAAAGAGGCTTGTGATGCATTAGGGAGACATTGAAAAGGGGAAAAAATGGCACAAGCATGGAGATTAAGACAATTAGACACGTTGTAGATGCAGAGCAACTTGTATGAGATGAACAGTATGAGATCAAAACTGAAATGATTATGGCTATCCCAGACAAGGACGAGGGTTTGTGTGTGTGTGTGTGTGTGTGGGGGGGGGGGGGGGGGGGGGGGCGGGGGGCAGGGGGGGGGGGTGCGGGAGAGAGAGGGGTGTGTCGTTCTTCCATGCACTTCAGTTTCCCAGGGACAATGCAGCTGGAAGTGTGCTTCATCCCTCCTGTCTCACCCTTAGAGAGGAAGGTTGGGCGAACGAGGATGCAAAGCCCATGGAATGAGATGGTGAGGGTCAAGCAGGCTCACCGGACCGGTCACATTAGAGGTAAGTGAACATGGTATGGGTCCCAAAGGTTGCCCAGTTGGCAAAAGTGGGTCCCTGGAAGAAAGGTTTAAATTACAGAGAATGAGAATGGGGAGTTAATAATAGATAAGGAAAATGTGGATGAAATGAACAGAGATTTTGCATCTGTATTCACTATAGAGGATACAATAAACATTGCAGTAATTGTTGTGATTCAGGAGGTGAAGGGGACAGAGGAACTGGCTGAAATTACAATCACTGAAGAAGCAGTACTGAGCAAACTGACGGAGCTGTGGGCTGACAAGTTTTCAGGTCCTGATGGACTTCGTCCTAGGGCCTTAGAAGAGGTGGCTGATGAGGTGGTAGATGCATTGGTGTTAATTTTCCAAAATTCATTAGATTCTAGAAACATTTCGCCAGACTGTACCCTTTATTCAAGAAGGAAGGGAGGCATAAAATGGGAAATTATAAGCCAAGTAGTTTGACATCTGTCGTGGGGAAGGTGTTAGAATCAATAATTAAAGAAGTTATATCTGGGCACTTGGATAAGATCAAGATAAATGGAAAGAGACAGCATGGCTTACTGAAAGGGAAATCATGTTTAACCAATTTACTAGAGTTCTTTGAAGGAGTAATGTGCTGTGGATAGAGGGGAGCCTGTAGACATACTGTACTTGAATTTCCAGAAACCATTTGATCAGGTGCCACATAAAAAGTTATATTAACCTGGATTGAAGATTGGCTGACTGGCAGAAAACAGTGGGTATGCCTAAATGATCCTTTGTGTAACTGGCAGGATGTGATGAGTAGAGTCCTGTAGGGGTCTGTTCTGGGGTCTCAAATGTTTACAATCTACATCAATGGCTTAGATGAGGGGAGAGAATGCATGGCAGCCAAATGTGCAGACAACATAAAGATAGGTAGGAAAGTATGTTGTGTAAGACATATAGGCCAGGATTCTCCGACCTGGTGCCGGGTCTCGCGCCCCGCCGCCCTGACGCCGGACTCCCTATTCTCCGGCGCCCTGATGGGCCGAGTGC
This sequence comes from Scyliorhinus torazame, assembly GCF_047496885.1. Lineage (NCBI taxonomy): Eukaryota > Metazoa > Chordata > Chondrichthyes > Carcharhiniformes > Scyliorhinidae > Scyliorhinus > Scyliorhinus torazame. The sequence continues at coordinate 166,321,765 of NC_092712.1, read as the reverse complement.
CCGACAACTTTGGCCCATGTCACACCGGCATGGATTACTCACCTCACATAAGGCGGGACCTGGAAGGTAAGTGTGCGGGGGCCGTCCTGGGTGGGGGGATCTGACCCCAGGGGGCCTGGCCCGCGATCAGGGTCTACTGATCAACGGGCGGGCTGGTTCCATGGGGGCCTACTTTATTCCGCGCCGGGCCCCTGTAGGGCTCCACCATATTGCCCGGGGGCCGGGGCATAGAGAAGGGAACCCCAGCGCATGTGCAGAAATACGCTGGCCGTTCTGCGCATGCGTGGACTCGCGCGGGCCATTCCCCGCCAGCTGGAGCTGAGGGGACCATTCCGGCGGCAACCAGGCCCCCTAGAAAGGTGAGAATACCTCACTTTCGGGGGCTGTTGAAGCCGGAGTCTTTGGCGCTGATTTTCCCGCCGGAGTGGGGACATAGCCCCATTTTTAGAGAATCCCACCCATAGAGTTTGCAGATAGAAACAGTAGGTTGAGTGAGTGTCAAAAATCTGGCAGATTAGTATAATGTGGGAAAGTATGAAGTTGTTCACTCTGGCAGGAAGAATAAAAAGCCGAGCATTACTTAAATCGAGAACAACTGCAGAATACCAAAGTGCAAGGACATCACGGTAGATCTGTGGTAGCACTGCAGTCTCACGTCACCGAGGTCCCAGGTTCGATCCCGGCTCTGGGTCACTGTCCGTGTGGAGTTTGTACATTCTCACCGTGTTTGCGTGCGTTTCGCCCCCACAACCCAAAAGTTGTGCAGGTTAGGTGGATTGGCCACGCTAAATTGCCCGGGTTGGAGAATCGCCGGGGGTCATCGTGAATCCCGCCCCCACCATCCTCCTAATTCTCTGGACCCCCAAAAATTAGCGTGGCGTGAGTCGCTCTGCCCGCCTCGGAGAATGGCGGGGTCCGGCGCGACTCAATGGGCGCCGGGGCTGCCCGAATTCTCGGGCCCGCCCGTATTTTGCCAGTCCCGCCGGCGTAAATTGGAGTAGGTCCCTTACCGGGGGGGCCTGGCGGCGCGGGCGGGCTCTGGGGTTCTTGGGGGGGCGCGGGGGGATCTGGCTCCGGGAGGTGCCCCCACAGTGGCCTGTCCCACGATCGGGGCCCACCGATCCGCGGGCGGGCCTGTGCCGTGGGGGCACTCTATCCTTCCGCACCGGAGGCTGCCATTCCTGGTGCGGAAACAAAGCCCTCTGCACATGCACGGGGATGACGCCAACACGTGCTGGCGCTCCTGCGCATGCACCAACTGGCGCCAGTTGGCGTGCCACCAAGCCCCTTTTCCGCCGTCCGGCGGGGTGCAAACCACTCCGGGGCGGGCCTAGCCCCTGAAGGTGCGGAGCATTCCGCACCTTTGGGCGGCCCGACGCCGGAGTGGTTCACGCCACTTTTTCCCGCGGGGCCCCCACCCCGCCGGGTAGGGGAGAATCCCGCTCCGTATCTTGAATACTGTGTGCAGTATTGGTCTCCTTATTTAAGGAAGGATGTAAAAGCGTTGGAGCCAGTGCAGAGGAGATTTTCTAGACTGATACCTGGAATGAACATGTTATCTTATGAGGATAGGTTGGAAAGTTTGGGCTTGTTCCCACTAGTGTTTAGAAGATTGAGAACAAAGAACAAAGAACAAAGAAATGTACAGCACAAGAACAGGCCCTTCGGCACTCCAAGCCCGTGCCGACCATGCTGCCTGACTAAACTACAATCTTCTACACTTCCTGGGTCCGTATCCCTTTATTCCCATCCTATTCATGTATTTGTCAAGATGCCCCTTAAATGTCACTATCATCCCTGCTTCCACCACCTCCTCCGGTAGCGAGATCCAGGCACCCACTACCCTCTGTGTAAAAAACTTGCCTTGTACATCTACTCTAAACCTTGCCCCTCTCACCTTAAACCTATGCCCCCTAGTAATTGACGCCTCTACCCTGGGGAAAAGCCTCTGACTATCCACTCTGTCTATGCCCCTCATAATTTTGTAGACCTCTATCAGGTCGCCCCTCAACCTCCGTCGTTCCAGTGAGAACAAACCGAGTTTATTCAACTGCTCCTCATAGCTAATGCCCTCCATACCAGGGGTGACTTGATTGAAGTATAGATGATCCTGAACAGTATTGAGAAGGTGGATGTTGAAGGGATGTTTCCTCTTGTGGGTGAGTCCAGAACTAGGGGGCACTCTTTTAAAATTAGGAGTCACTCATATAGGACAGAGATGAGAAGAAATCTTTTCTCGCAGAGGATTGTGCGCCTTTGGAACTCTCTGCCTCAGAAGGTGGTGGAAGCGTAGTCACTGAATATTTTAAATTAATTAGTTTAAGCAAATGCAAAGTCCTTAAGCCAAGCAGTTTCTTCCGGTCCTGCTGTGTTGTGTGTGGATTGGACATTCTCCTATTATGTGGTGCAGAGTTTGCTCTCTCCCACAGGCACATAGGGGCTGACACTAATGCCCCATCTGTGGAGGTTGGCCAAGTAAGGGCCGGTCCTGAACCTGTTAAGGGTGGACTACTCTTTTCTTGGAAGGTTGAAACCAGGCAACTGTTGGGTTGGGTTTGAGACCAGGTACTTGTTTGTTATGCTCAATGACTCCCATTCTTTTGTCCAGGTGGAATTTGCATTGAAGTCCTGTGTGGGTGTTTTTTTCCAATTCGGCCTTCTTGGTGGGAGTAGTACCTTGGGTGGGCTGAATAGATCAACATGAAGTGGCAGGTGGAGGGAATTGCAAACCTTTTCTATCACTTTGTAGGTTGTTGCAAGTTGGCAGAGATGTGGAGAAGTGATGTTTGCTAGGACAGGGTCCTAAGGGAGTGGTGTTGAGCGTAGTGTTCCAGTAATGATACGCATGGTAGCATTCAGTTGGGATTGGGATTGGATTTGATTGGATTTGATTTGTCATGTGTACCAAGGTACAGTGAAACGTATTGTTCTGCATATAGTCCAGACAGATTGTTTCATATATGAAAAAACATAGGACATACCTCAATAAACAATGTAAATACATAGGCACAGACATCAGGTGAGCATACGGAGTGTAGTGCTACTCCGTAAAGAAGATGTATGGAGAGATTAGTTCAGTCCATAAGAGGGTCTTTCAGAAGTCTGGTAACAGCGAGACAAAGCTGTTTTTGAATCTGTTTGTGCGCGTTCTCAGACTTTTGTATTTCCTGCCTAATGGAAGAAGTTGGAAGAGTGAGGAAGCCGGGTGGGAGGGGTCTTTGATTATGCTGCCCGCTTTCCCAAGGCAGCGGGAGGTGTAGACAGAGTCAATAGATGGGGGGCAGGTTGGTGTGATGGACTGGGCTGTGTTCACGACTCTCTGTAGTTACTTATGGTCTTGGGCCGAGCAGTTGCCATCCCAGGCTGTGATGCAGCCAGATAAGAAGCTTTCCATGGTGCATCTGTAAAAATTGGTAAGAGTCAATTTGGAGATGCTGAATTTCCTTAATTTCCTGAGGAAGTATAGGCACTGTTGTGCTTTCTTGGTCATAGCTTTGATGTGGGTGGACCAGGACAGATTGTTGGTGATGTGCACACCTAGGAATTTGAAGCTGTCGACCATCTCCACCTCGGCCCCATTGATGCTGACAGGGGTGTGTACGATACTTTGCTTCCTGAAGTCAATGACCAGCTCCTTTTGTTTTATTGACATTGAGGGATAGATTGTTGTCGTTACACCATGTCACTAGGTTCTCTATCTCCCACCTGTATTCTGACTCATTGTTGTTCGAGATCCAACCCACTGTGCTCGTGTCATCAACAAACTTGTAGATGAAGCTGGTGCCACATTTTGCCACACAGTCATGTGTGTATGGGGAGTATAGTAGGAATCTAAATACGCAGCCTTGCTGGACCCTGGTATTGAGGACTATCATGGAGAAGGTGTTGTTGTTTATCCTTACTTCATAGAATCCCTACAGTGCAGAAGGAGGCCATTTGGGCCATCAAGTCTGTACTTGCCCTTGGAAAGAGCACCCCATTTAAGCCAATGTCTCCACAACCCAGTAACCCTACCTAACCTTTTGGACACTAAAGGACAATTTAGCATGGCCAACCCACCCAACATGCACATCTTTGGACTGGGGGAGGAAACCGGAGCATCTGGAGGAAACCCATACAGACACGGGGAGAAAGTGCAAACTCCACACAGGCAGTCACCTGAGGCTGGAATTGAACCCGGATCCTTGGAGCTGTGAGTCAGCCGTGCTAACCACTGTGCCACCTTGCCGCCCCTTACTGACTGTGGTCTATCGGTCAGGAAGTCGCAGATCCAGTTGTGGAGTGAGGAGCCAAGTTTTGATATGAGCTTGGCTGGACTTATTGTGTTGAAGGTGGAGCTGTAGTCAATGAACAAGAGTCTGACGTAGGAGTGCTTGTTGTTGAGATGCTCCAGGGATGAGTGTAGGGCGATGGCGTCTGCTGTGGACCAGTTGTGGCGGTATGCAAATTGCAGTGGATCAAGGCATTCTGGGAGTATGGTGTTTATGTGTCTCATTACCAGCCTTTCAAAGCACTTCATTGCGATCGATGTCAAGACCACTAGATAATAGTCATTGAGGCACGTTGCCTGGTTCTTCTTTGGCACTGGTCTGATGGTGGGCTTCTTGAAGCAGGTGGGAACCTTGGAACGGAGTAGGGAGAGGTTGAAGATATCTGCGAACACACCCGCCAGTTGGTCCGCGCAGGATCTGAGTGCACTGATGTGTTGGGTACTCTGCTACACAGACGAACCAACACGGTTGCGAATGGTACAACTCAGTTTTATTACTATCATTTATTTACAGTGGTAAACTGGTTACTGAGGTTCGATCATAACCCTAGAATCTGTGGACCTATTCCTAATACTATCTTGTAGTGGCACTCAGCACATGGTGGATGTCTGAGTGGCTTGCTATGAGCTCTGTGCCCTGAGCTGTCTCCTGCTGGAATGCCCAGGAAGTGTTGTGTTCCTTGTTTTGTACTGTGTATGCTCTTGCCTGTGATTGGCTGTGGTGTTGTGTGTGTGTTGATTGGTCCGTTGACCTGTCCATCAGTTTGTATGTATGTTTGTGCTGTGATGTTTACCTGAATATCATGACATCCCCCTTTTTTTACAAGAACATGTGTCTATGTGGTTATAAATAGAGATGTGTACTGAGTGCAGCTGAATGTGTGTGTGTGCAATATCTACAGCATGTACATGGGGCTAAACTATATACAAGGGGCGATGTCGGGTGCGACATAACAACGAGGTTGTACGATAAACAAAGAGCGGGGAAATGTTGAACGACAAAATGAACTCCTGTAACGACAAGGAAGAACAGAAACATATTAACACAGTGGTATTATGAGTTCAATGTACAAACAGGCTCATAAGTCCAGTCTAGTAGGGGGGCGACGAATTCGGGTTGACCGCCTCAAGGGTGGGTCTGGATCCACCGGCTGAGGAATGGGCCTGGCCACGGGCGACGACGGAAGGGGCATGGTGGCAGGAAGCTCCACAAAGTCGATATCAGGAACAACAGGAGGGCGCGGTGTCGGTGTAAGTTCCCGTAGCGAGCGTGGAAGTAGGCGAAGAGCCCGGTGATTACACCTACGAATGGATCCTTCAGGCATGCGAACCAGGAACGAGCGGGGAGCCACGCGTCGGGGAACTTCGGCAGGTGCTGACCAGCCACCTTCTGGTAGGTGGATGGGGACGTCGTCTCCAGGCGCCAGGGCGGGAAGATCAGTTGCCCGTGTGTCATATGCCCTCTTCTGGCAAACACGCTGCTGTTGCATTCTGTGTAGTACCGGAGCATGGTTGGTTGTGGGTACCAGAATGGATGGCACAGTGGTCCTGAGGACGCGACCCATCAACAGCTGGGCTGGTGAGAGAGGCCAGTGGCTAGTGGGGCCGAGCGATAGGCCAGCAGGGCTAGGCAGAAATCCGATCCGGCAGCAGCAGCCTTGCAGAGGAGTCGCTTGACAATGTGAACGCCCTTCTCTGCCTTTCCATTGGACTGGGGATGCAGAGGGCTGGACGTCACGTATGTGAAGCCTTACGAAGCAGTAAAGGAAGACCATTCCTGGCTGGCAAAACAGGGCCCATTGTCCGACAAGACAGTAATCGGAATGCCGTGGCGAGCGAAGGTGTCTTTGCAGGCCCTTATGACAGCGGACGATGTCAAATCGTGCAGGCATATGACCTCTGGATAGTTTGAAAAGTAATCAATGACGATTACATAGTCCCTGCCAAGCGTGTGAAAAAGGTCCACACCCACCTTCGCCCAGGGGGACGTCACCAGCTCATGGGGCTGAAGCGTCTCAGGAGGTTGCACCGGTTGAAACCTTTGGCAGGTGGGGCAGTTGAGCACCATATTGGCAATATCGTCACTGATGCCCGGCCAGTATACCACCTCTCAGGCCCTCCGTCTGCACTTCTCAACCCCCAGATGGTCTTCGTGTAGTTGGTCGAGGACCAGCTTGAGCATGCTGTGCGGAATCACAATCCGGTCCAGCTTTAGAAGGACACCATCAATGAGGGCCAAGTCGTCTCGGACATTGTAGAACTGCGGGCACTGCCCTTTGAGCCACCCACCCATCATGTGGCGCATCACCCGTTGTAGAAGGGGGTCAGCCGCAGTCTCCCGGCGAATACGGGCCAGACTGGAGTCGTCAGCTGGCAGATTTGCCGATGTGAAGGCCCCCTGTGCTTCGACCTGACAGATGAACCCCTCCGAATCGGGCGGTGTGCTCACTGCTCTGGATAGGGCATCCGCAATGATAAGGTCCTTTCCCGGGGTGTAGACCAATTGGAAGTCATACCTCCTGAGTTTAAGTAGGATGCATTGGAGGCGAGGGGTCATCTCGTTCAGGTCCTTATTTATGATGCTGACCAGGGGGCGATGGTCAGTCTCAATGGTAAACTGGGGGAGACCATACACGTAGTCATGGAACTTGTCTATTCCGGTCAGCAAACCCAGGCACTCCATTTCGATCTGCGCGTAGCGCTGTTCTGTGGGGGTCATGGCCCGCGAGGCATAGGCGATCAGGGCCCATGACGCAGTGTCATCCCGCTGTAGGAGTACCGCCCCAATGCCGGACTGGCTGGCATCAGTCGAAATTTTAGTATCACGAGATGTGTCGAAAAACGCCAATACCGGGGCTGTGGTGAGCTTAATTCTGAGCTCCTCCCCTTCCTTCTGGTGTGTGGGCAGCCACTGGAACTCCGTGGACTTCTTGACGAGGTGGCGCAGAGCCGTCGTGTGGGAGGCAAGGTTGGAAATGAACATCCCCAGGAAGTTGACCATGCCTAGGAAGCGTAGCACTGCTTTCTTGTCTGCTGGCTGCGGCATGGCTGTAATGGCGCTCACATTGTCTGCATCTGGACGAACCCCTGACCGGGAAATGTGGTCCCCCATGAACTTCAGCTCGGTTTGGCCGAAAGAACACTTGGCTCGCTTGAGGCGCAGGCCGTTTTCCCGTATGCGCGCAAAGACGCGCTGGAGACGACTGATGTGCTCCTGTGGTGTGGTGGACCAGATGATGACGTCGTCCACGTAGACGCGCACCCCTTCGATGCCCTCCATCATCTGCTCCATGATCCTGTGAAAGACCTCGGATGCCGAGATGATGCCAAACGGCATTCTGTTATAGCAGTACCTGCCGAAAGGGGTGTTGAAGATGCATAGCTTCCTGCTGGACTGGTCCAATTGGATCTGCCAAAAACCCTTCGAGGCATCCAGCTTTGTAAAGATTTTAGCGCGGGCCATTTCGCTCGTGATCTCTTCCCGTTTGGGTATGGGGTAGTGTTCCCTCATTATGTTGTTGCTGAGGTCTTTTGGATCAATGCAGATCCGGAGCTCGCCGGAGGGCTTCTTAACACACACCATGGAGCTGACCCATGGCGTGGGCTCCGTGACCGGGGGTAACACCCCTTGGTCCTGGAGATCCTGCAGCTGCTGCTTGAGGTGGTCTTTGAGTGGCGCTGGGACCCTGCGAAGTGCGTGAATGACCGGGGTGGCGTCCGGTTTGAGCCGAATTCTGTAGGTGTAGGGCAGTGTTCCCATGCCCTCGAATGCCTCCTGGTTGTGGGCGAGGAGCGATTGGAGCTGTGCCCTGAATTCTCCATCCGGGAAGTCAGATGTGCCTTCTGGAGACAGAGCGTGGACTCGTTGCACGAGGTGGAGAACCTTGCATGCCTGTGCGCCTAACAGGGAGTCCTTTGATGATCCGACTATTTAGAATGAGAGTGTGGCCGTGTGTGTGTTGTGTGTCACCTGGAGCTGGCAGGATTCCATAGCCAGGATAACGTTCCCATTGTAGTCGACCATCTTGCAACAGGATGGCCGAATTGGTAGTCTGACCTTCATGGCGTAGAAGGCTGACCATGCTATGAGGTTGGCGGAGGCGCCAGTGTCCAGACGGAATGCTATCGGTGATCGGTTGACCGTTCGGGTGGCACACCATTCATCACCCGGATTGACAGTGTTCACTTGCAACGGCTGGTGGGTCCTGGATGGAGACATCCGGTTCCCATCAATGACTGCAACGCGGAAGGCGTCCCGGTCGTCTGTGTCACTGGTCTGGATATTGTCTGGGCACGACTCCTAGTAAGGAGGCTGAATGGTCTGCACGTCCCTGCGAGGTTGTTGGAATTGGGGAACATTGGCAGGTTGAGCTGCTCGACAGCAGGCAGCGTAGTGGCCCATCTTGCCACAGCGGAAGCATTGTCAGTTTCTTGCGGGACATTGCCGCTTTAAATGTGTGGCTCCGCAGTTGGCGCGCACAAACGCGGGAGGTCTCGAAAAGCGCGGGAAATGGCCACCCTTGTCCGGGCCGCAGGCCGGGAGGAACTCGATCGCCTGGACCCGTTCGGCCTCGTAGGACGCCTGCCTCGCCGATCCGGCCGCGTAGGGCCCCTGCCGCGCCGATTCGGCCACCTGAAGTTGGGAATAGCGGTTAGTCGCGTTTTCATGCAGGACACAGGCTTCGATTGCGGAGGCTAGGGTGAGGCCTTTAATCTTTAAGAGCTGCTGGCGTAGGGTGCCCGAGGTGACCCCAAAAGCGATCTGGTCCCGAATCATGGAATCGGAGGTGGCGTCGTAACCGCCGGACTGCGCGAGGATACGGAGATGCATAAGGAAAGATTAAAAGGGCTCATCCTTCCCCTGCAGGCGCTGCTGGAAGAGATACCTCTCGAAACTCTCGTTGACCTCGAAGTTGAAGTGTTGGTCGAGTTTGAGAAGGACCGTCTTGTACTTGGTCTTGTCCTCACCTTCCGCGAACACCAGGGAGTTGTAGACATGGATGGCGTGTTGACCTGCCATGGAGAGGAGGATGGCGATCTTTCTGGTGTCCGAAGCGCTCTCCTTTTCGTTGGCTTCCAGGAAGAGCTAGAAGCGCTGTTTGAACAGCTTCCAATTAACGCCGAGGTTTCCAGCAACTTGTAGCGGCTGAGGTGTGCTGACGGTGTCCATGGCGCAGGATGGCAGATTCCGGAGGATTCGTAGGTAGGTCCCACAGTTACTCCTGGTACTATGATGTGTTGGGTGCTCTGCTACACAGACGAACCAACACGGTTGTGAATGGTACAACTCAGTTTTATTACTATCATTTATTTACAGTGGTAAACTGGTTACTGAGGTTCGATCATAACCCTAGAATCTGTGGACCTATTCCTAACACTATCTTGTAGTGGCACTCAGCACATGGTGGATGTCTGAGTGGCTTGCTATGAGCTCTGTGCCCTGAGCTGTCTCCTGCTGGAATGCTCAGGAAGTGTCGTGTTCCCTGTTTTGTACTGTGTATGCTCTTGCCTGTGATTGGCTATGGTGTTGTGTGTGTGTTGATTGGTCCGTTGATCTGTCCATCAGTATGTATGTATGTTTGTGCTATGATGTTTACCTGAATATCATGACATGCATGACCAAGGGCTCCGTCAGGACCCATTGCTTTCTGAGTGTTCACTTTGGGAGTGTCCGAGGCTGCTGGGGAATTGACAACGGTTTGATGGTTTCCTGCTCGAAATGAACATAGCATGAATTTGAGTTCATCGGGTGGGGAAACGCTGCTGCCGGTGATTCTACTCAGCTTTGCTTTGTAGTCCGTTATGCCGTTTAAGCCTTGCCACAACCGATAAGAGTCCATGTCGTTCGTCTGTGTTTCTAGCTTAAGATGTCATGTGTGTGTGTGTGTGTGTGTGTGAGTGGTGTGCGATGATCTTGTCCAAACTGAGTATGAGAGTGCGAATGCTTGAGGTTCGGAGATGGTGTGTGGCAGGATTTTTAAGTTAGATGCAAGATTTTTAAGTTAGAGGTCGATAGATTCTTGTTAGGCAAGGGAATTAAAGGTTATCGGTGTGGATGGGGAAAGTGGAACTCAACACAAACAGATTAGCCATGATCTTGTTGAAAGGCAGAGCAGGCTCGGGGGCTGAATAACCTACTTCTGGTCCTAAGTCGTATATTCATATGTACAAGATGCACTGCAGCAACTCGCCAAGACTCCTTCAACAGCACCCTCCACAGCCACAAACTCTACTCCCTAGAGGACAAGGACAGCAGTGCAAGGGAACATCATTGCCTGCAAGTCTGCAAATTCTCCTACAAGCCCCACATAATCCTAACTTGGAACTATATCGCTGATCTTTCACAGACACTGTGTGAAAAAGCTAGAGCTCCCTTCCTAACAGCACTGTGGGCGTACTTATTTCAGATGAACTGCAACGATTCCAAAAGGCCACTCACCACCAACTTTTCAAGGACAATTATTGTAGGGCAAGAGCAAGAAATACTGGCCTTGCCACCAACACTCACATGCCGAAAAAGAATAAACGAAGAAACGGGTTTCTGCTTCGTGCAAATTTGTTTGCTCTTTTCATCCTGCAAGGGGAGAGAGCAAAATGGTGTCATTGGTAATAACAATGTGTGTGGAGAAGAGGGAAAGACACATTCTCCCAACGGGAGTCTAAGTGCCGACGCCGGAGTAAAAACCGGAGTGTTTTACTCCGGTGTCGGCACCCGTTCCCAGAGGGGCGTTGCGTGATTTACGGGGGCGCGGCCTCAGAGACCCGGCGCCGCGTAAAAGACGCCGCGCCTTAGGTCCCGCGCATGCACAGGTGGGCCGGCGCCAACTAGCGCATGCACGGTGGCCGTCCTGCCCCAGGCCGCCCCACACAAACATGGCAGATGGATCCAGGCACGCCGGCGGAATACAGGAAGCCCGCAGACAGAGAGGCCAGCCCGCCGATTGGTAGGTCCCAATCGCGTACCAGACCACTCCGGAGCCCCCCCCCCCCCCCCCCCCCCGGGAACGGTGCCCCCCCAACAGGCGGCCCTCCAAGCCTTTGCGACGAGTACTCGCCGGCAGCGACCAGGTGTGGACGGCGCCAGCGGGACCAGGCCATCTACGTGCGGCCGCTCGGCCCATCCGGGCCAGAGAATCGCCGCTCGCCGTTTGCGGCGATTGTCCGAGCGGCCCGGCACGATTCGCGCGCCGCTTTTTCCGGGGAGGTGGAAGAATCGCGTGCGGGGGTTGGGGCGGCGTGGCGCGATTCGCGCGGTGTAGCCACCTAAAATGGCTGATTCCCGATTAGAATGGTCAAACCCCGATCTAAAATGGCGAACGAAAGAGGCTGATGGGAAAATCAGCCAACAGGACTCAAACGGACAGCTGCAGGTAAAACAGTGTATTCGGCTCTGGGGAAGTCAGCCCAGACTGATACCTCCAGCCATCAACATCACAACAACCCAGCCATCTGCATAGTAAGCAGCCATCCCCGGGAACAATTGCTACACATTAGCAACATAAAGCCGATCCAGACCTGTCGGCGCCGGCAGGGGCTGACACAAAGAAAGGTAAACGACCACCCCCCCGATCAAGGAATCGCCCCATTATTGGAGCATATCGAACCTAGTGATTGGGACCAAGTCCAATCACTTGGAACCAGGATCAAGGTCCGCCCCGAGAGGCGGGAAGCTCCTGGGGACTATAAGAATAGGGGCCAAGTTCAGATCGACCCTTCTTCTCCTGCTCGCAACCTTCGAGACCCTTCGACAAAGAAACAAGTAAGTCTTACTTCAGCGATCGCTACCAGATAGGTGCTCCAGACTATCGACTTGTACCCGCTTTGAATCCTGCAGGCTCAGACCCAATTCGAAAGATCATTCGTTTCCCTGACCTGGTGGGCCATTTCCAAAGTTAAGTATTGGCCTTTAGTGGTAGGTAGTGGTCTAGAAGTAGCATTATTGTATAAGTATTTATTGCTGTATATAATAAATGATCGTTGATTTAACTTTTACTAAGCAGTGTGCTGCATTATTAATCATTACTTGGACTTGAACCACGTGGCGGTATCAGAAAGATACCTGGTGACTCGTGAGCAAAGGTGACAGAATTAGAGCTAATAAAACTAAGGCTAATAAGAGCAACAGCAGCACCCCGGCGATTCTCCCACCCGGCGGGGGGGGGGGGGGGGGGGGGCAGAATACTGCCCACAATTCATGGAGGGAGACTATGAAGCATAGGTGCAAGAGGACAATAGTCTGAGGGTGAATTTGAGTTTTACCTGCTCAGATGGCATGGGCCAGTGTGTCAGAAATAAGTGGAGGTGAAATTGTATATGGCTGTGCAGTAGAAGGCTGGTAAATTCAATGTGTGGGGCTTGGCACCAGAAAGTGTCACCCACTCATCTATCCTGCTCTCTGGTGACGCTGGACCTTCAGCCCACTGAGTCTAGATTGGTTGGACCACAGACCAGGGCAAGTAGCTCTGGGTGGTAAATTTCACAACCTGGCAGACCAGTCTTGTTGGAAAGTGCCCTGTCCAACATGATTTTCGCTCCTGAGATATTCCTTTTCTGGGAGTCCATGTTCTCAGCCAAGCCTAATAATACATGCTTGACTGAGAACCCAAACTCTCCCAGTGTGGTGACACATTGGGGAGAAGGGAAAACGTTGCCTAATTGACAGATTTGTGATGTTATAATCTATTTTTTTGTAATTTTGTTCTTCAATGGCTCAAAGTTTATTTGCATAAGGTAAAGAGGTGTCAAGCTTCTTACTCACCTTGCTCCAGCCCCTCAGACCTTGCACCAGGACTTCCTGGAAAGAATGAGAGAGCAGCCTTTGCAGATTTCTGCTCTTCCTGTGATTGCTGTTTTTACATCATCAAATAAATTGATGAACAGGAAGGGAGATTATATTAATAATAATAATCTTTATTGTCACAAGTAGACTTAGATTAACACAGCAATGAAGTTACTGTGAAACGTCCCAAAATTCCCAACGAATAAAACAGAAATATGGCAAATTAGGAAGTCATTCTATATTTACATCAGTGTAGAAAGTCATGCTTTGGAAATAAGCTCAGCTAATATGACTCTAAGTGTAATAGGTAACTAGGTGGAAAATTGAAATGTTATTTCTATTCAACATTTTCAATCGTACAGAATAATCGGCCTGCCATATTATAATAGTCATGGAGAAATTATGCAGCATTACAACATTACTGCAAATTAAACAGGAAAAATAATGTATTACTGAAGAGATTATGGATAATTAAATGGATGAATATAATTTAATATTGAGACTTCACCTCAGTAATTAATGAATATATTATGTACTCTGGTATCTTTGAATTGAGCTCCCACTGACCTACATATAATGACTTTTATGGTGATTAATTCTCAGTCATTACCCCAATGTGCAATACCTGACAGGTTCTACATAAACAGTATTTTTTTACACAAACTCAGTGCTCACATTTGCGCACACATTTTCAACACACCTGTGCAAATCATGCCAAACGTTTGTCCACTTCAAAACATGTGCTTAAAGCAAATCACTTTTTAAAAATTATCAAAGATTGCAAAATATTGTATTTTATTCTGCTTGCATTTTTATAAATTTTCACAATGATGAGGTAATATCATGCCCTACGGGGAAGACTGGGAATGGTTGTAGAACTAAAAATGCTGTGACACATAAAGACACAATATACTTTTGTTGACCTGACAGATGTTACATGAATATGTTTTCTCATCCAAATTATAATAACCGTTGTCACAACAATCATCTTCTCTACAAATCTGAGAAGAATTTTAGAAATTCAATAATGTGATGAATTAAGATAAATCAAATGACGCTGTGCTGAGCAGGTGATATATTTTTTTAAAAACCGACATTCTCCAATAGAACACAAATTTTTGTAATCCTACTATTTTCATGGATTTCTTTGGTTAATACAATTCTGAGGCTTGTACCAAACCCATTGAAAACATTATGTAGAAATTTAGAAATAACACAAGATTTGCAGTGGAAAGATTGGCTTGGGGTGTCGGCTGGGGTTGGGCATGGAGAAACTACTCATATTTGGAAGAAAACAGTGGAAAATTTTAAACTAATAACCTGTACTAATTTCTTCACAGAAATGGCATCCAAAATATTACAGATTGGTTTGTGAAAAACATGGACAAACAATTTAGAAATATGCACATACAATGTGTAGCCACCTGGGTTGGCCACTTCCCGACTTAAAATGGAGATCCGCTAAGAATGCAGGGAAATTCAGCCAACGCAGGAAAAACAGCAGGTGCAAAGTTTCCTGTATATCAGAACTTGCAGGAGTCCAGACAGCACTGAAACTAACAACCATCTACATATTAAAGAGCGATCCCCGGGAACAATTGGAAACAGTTGAGGTAAACAAGGCCAAGCCAGACTCCTCGGCGCCAGCAGGAGCCAAGACAAAGGAGGGCCAACGGACACTTAGGAACCGCCCAGCAATCAGGAAACAGCTCCAGTATTGGAGAAATCGATCCAAGTGATCAGAACTTAGTCCAATCACTTGGAACCAGGTACGGGGTCCGCCCCGAATGGCGCGAAGCCCCTGGGGACTATAAAATAGAGTCCCCAAGTTCAATTTGTCCTTCTTGGCAGGGTCTCTCAGCAGCTCGAAACAACCCTTGACCGTGACCTGCCTAGTAGCTGCACCAACCAAGTAAGTCTACAGTCAACGCACGCTATGAGATAGGCGCTCCAAGCTACCAGTCTATACCAGCTTTGAAGCCTGCAGACTCAGAATCGAACGAAAGGCCATTTGTTCCCCTGACCTGGTGTGCCAGTTCCAAAGCTAAGTATAGGCCTTTTAGTGTTAGAGATAGTCTAGTAAGTAGAGTTTATACGTGAGAAGTGATTGACTGTGTATAATAAATGTGTTTCAATTTGAAACTTATTAACTGGTGTATTGAGTTATTGATCAGCATTTGAACTTGAACCTCGTGGTGGTATCATAAAGATACCTGGCGACTCTAGAGCGAAGGATATAAAACAGAGCAAATTAAGTAAAGACACAACGAGCAAAATTTACTAACCACTCCGGTGGGATAACTAAAAGTTAGCAACATTTACTGGCGACATCTGATGGGATCCGACTTAGAAGGGGCCTAACCACTCCGGGAGAACCCAAAATTTGAATTGAGAATCCAATTGGGAACAGAAACATTCACAAGTGATCAAGCAGTTCTGATCAATACTCATAATTCGGAAGCGTGTCAATGCATGCGTAACTAACAGGCTATAAGGTAAAACTGATAGATTTTGTTGCTAAAATCTGTCGGGAGTTTGTATTCCGGAAAATAGCGAACGCCGTACCCATGTTTACAGCACCGCCTTGGTACCCCTCATTCCAAATTTTAAAAGAGAGCATTCAGATAGGAAAAATGGCAATGAAGGCAATGGAACGCCTCATGAACCCTCAAGAATTCGTGGTCGCAGCGACCAGCAGCAGAGTAGGTCAGTGTCCCATTTGGGAAGTTGAAATTAGAAGGTACCTCAAAGGGAAGGGATGGCCCCTTTGGAGTGACTTTTGTGCAAATGAGGAAACAGGCCCCGGGAGTATAGGACATACTTGGTGGGAGAACCTGAGCGAAATCCATAAAAAGAGCTTAGGGAAAGCTCGCAAGCCGATGGCAATCGTGTCCTGTCTGGCACAATTGCGAGGCACAGAGGTTGTTCGGATGCTCCGCAAAGAGATAGAAGAGAGCCATCGAATGAGCAAGGTCGATGTTAGTGAGATCGAGAAAGAGAATGTAGAATTGAGAAGTAAGTTGGCAGCAAAGGACGGAGTGGTGGATGATGCAAAAAGGGCACACCAGTCTTGTCTAGCGCATCTGAGCAGCTTCCAAACCCAATACGATAAGGCCTATCAGGACACGCAACGTGCAGTCCTGGTAAGAGAAGAGACAGAGAAACATGTAGAGGCATTGCAAAGGCAGTGCAGCGATCTAAAAGCAGCATTAAGAGCACTCCATGCTGCCACCATGGAGCACAGACAAAGATCAGTGGATCATGAAAAATGCCGGAAGCAGATTGCAGAACTGCAGTCTTTGCTTTCAGTGAAAAATGGGTTTCAAAGCACCTTTTGATCCCAATTAGATGAAGAAGACGGCCTGATTGGCAAGAACGAAACAAAACTGCGCATAGATATGTACAGGGAACATGTGCACAAGGAAAGCCCCAAAAGAGAAAAGCACCCCAACCCCCCACAGAGCAGATAGATCAGGCACCCATGAATCCGGCAACTACCCATCGCACAGTCACATCGGACGGAGACGCGGAATTCCTTTACACCACCCCCTTAACCGTGCCCCAATTACGGGACGCATTCGAAAAGATCACACCGTTCCTCCCCACCTCAGACCCCCACCACTTCTTTGCTAGAGTGAAGCAGCAGGCGACCATGTACGGCCTGGATGAGCGTGAGCAAGTGAAGCTCACAGTTTTAAGCTTAGACCCTTCTGTTGTAGCAGCCCTTCCCGACCCACAGAATGTAGGAGGAGGCACCCTTGCAGAGATGCACACGGCGATCCTAGACGCGATCGGTTATAACAGAGGTGACCCTGTAGAAGGCCTGAATAAGTGCAGGCAGAAGAAAACCGAGCACCCCACAGCTTTTGCTGGACACCTGTGGATCCATTTTACAGCCGTTTTCGGAAACTTAGACCGCGCACATTTGTCCCCAGACAACATGGCCAAATGGACCCGCACCCTTATCTCCCATGCCACAGAGGCAGGAAAAAAAGCTTGTACTAATTATGACCCCTCGGAAGAAACGCACAACGAAAAGTGGGTTTTAAAAAGGTTGTCCCGCTCCTGGGAGCAATCTGTCCACAACAAACCCGTGATTAGAAAACCCGAAGAACAGCAGGCAGAGGCAGATATTCAAGCAGTTAAAGCGTACCAGAACCCCGCATGGGTGAACGAAGGCACGAACAGCCCTCCACAGAAACCACTGGAGTGTTACAACTGTGGACAATTAGGTCACTTTGCACAAGAGTGCAATGCCCCACGAAAGCCACAGAGAGCCCAGCAGGCAGGCACTCTGAATAGAAACAGGACAAAGCCCATACATAGTGTAAGCACCCGTTCAGACCAGACAGACATGAACTGAAGTGACTGACGGTGTTCGGGCTCCCCCACCTGGGTCTGCGACACCCTTTGGGATAGGTCCAGCCGACCAGTCGTTGCAGCAAAAATACGGGAACAGCCCATCGAATTTCTCTGGGACACAGGAGGGCCCCGCACCACAATTAATTCCTCCACCATGTTCCAAAAAGACACGTGGCCCACTACAGCCACAATCACCCTCAGCGGCTTCACAGGCCACGCACAACAGGGACACATCACAGCCCCTGTACTCATTTAAATTGGCAACATTACAACAAAACACCCCATAGTTTTGGTCGATCTGCCCCACACAGCAGAACACATTTTGGGCGTTGATTTCATGAACTCTCACAACCTATCACTTGACCCATTAAATAAATGTGTCTGGAAAATGACAAAGTCAGCAAGAGCCAGCGCAACGCTCACAGTAGGTGAGTATACTAATAAGATTAGCGCAGTCGCGATTTTTGGTTTGACCCGACCACGATTAGCGCAGGCAAACAGGTTAGAGCAGTTCTCCAGAAAAACAGGACCGCATTTGCAAGTCATAAACATGACTGCGGCAGGATGGCTGGTTCGGTTCAAATAACAGGACCTGACCCTAGACCCCAGAAGCAATATGGATTTCCCCAAGAGGCAGAGGGAGAAATCTCAAAAGTTATTGATAGTTTATTAGAACAAGGCGTACTTAGATCAGTAGCCTCTACTAAAAATGCCCCGATTTGGCCAGTGAGAAAGCCCGATGGATCATGGCGACTGACCATCGATTACCGGGAACTCAACAAAGTCACCCCCGCAGCAGTCCCCACGGTAGCCACAAGTCCCGAGACCATGCTCAAACAGGGACTCACCTCACGATATTTTACGGTTTTGGATATCAGTAACGGATTCTGGTCCATTCCATTGGCAAAAGCGTGCCAGTACAAATTTGCTTTTAAAGGTCAGCAGTACACGTGGACATGCCTTCCACGAGGATTCCACAACTCCCCCTCCATTTTCCACAGACAGCTGGCAAATGGTTTATCAATATTTTCTCACCCCGAATGTCTGGTCCAGTATGTAGACGACCTATTACTGCAGACAGACACCAAGGCAGAGCACATCGCGCTTCTGTCCGAACTCCTGGAACTCCTACAGCAAATTGAATGTAAAGTGAACCCCAAGAAGGCCCAAATTTTGGAAAACAAAGTGGTATATTTGGGAACGATTATCACGCATGGTAAACGCAAGATCGAGCATAAAAAAATTGACTCGATTGTCACATTGCCCCTTCCCCAGAATGTTTCCGCCCTCCGGTCATTTTTAGGACTGGTTGGCTACTGCCGAAACCATATTGACGGTTTCGCCACCAAAGCAGCACCCCTCTCGGAACTCCTAAAGAAAGGAGCCCCTTGGGAATGGCTTCCGTGGCACACGGATGCTGTAGATGCTTTAAAGCGCGCACTCATTGCCGCACTACAGGTTCCAGACCCGCTTTCCTCCTATGCTATAGAGATAGCTAGCACAGATCGTACCCTTTCGGCCGTGCTCCTCCAGGAACGGCACGAACAGTTAAGACCCATGGCTTATGCCTCCAGAGATTTAGATCCTGTGGAGCAGGGATTTTCGGCCTGTGAAAGGCACCTGCTCTCAGATTTCTGGGCAGTTCAATACTTTTCATATATCACCGGACGAAACCCCATCACAATCCTCATGGAACACACCCCCACCCAACTTTTACTAGACGGACGACTTAAGGACGGTACAGTAAGCCAGATCAGAGCAGCCAGATGGACCCTTCTTTTGCAGGGACGGGACATCACTGTTAAAAGGACCAAAACCCACACTTTCCTAGCCGACAACCTTCAGTACCCAGGCACCCCCCACGAATGTGAAATCATCTCACCGCACCACAACACAGGCCCCTTTATCGTGTAAACACCCCCCAAAAAGATAGGTAGTTCACCCCAGAGCCCCCAGCACACAGACACGTGCGCACCCTTGAGAATATATGTGGATGGTTCTTCCACTATATTAAACGGGAAGCGCATTGCAGGATGCGGCATCTATGTTGAAGACGCGCAGGGACGCACCCTAGAAGAAATCTCGTTAAAACTGCCAGGACACTTAGGCGCGCAGGCGGCAGAACTAGCAGCCATTGCGTACATTGTGGATCACCGAGATTCCTTCCCCAGCCCAGCAGACATACACTCGGACAGCCTCTATGTCTGCAACAGCCTCACAGAATTCCTACCCCTGTGGAAAGCAAGAGGATTTGTTTCTGCGGATGGAAAACCCCTCTCTTCAGCCCCATGCTCCAGCACATTTTGGACAAAGCACAGGACAGGATATTTGGTATTATTAAAGTGCGAAGTCACCACCGTTCCTCCCCACCTGGAAATGTAAAAGCCGACGCACTGGCTAAAGCAGGTTCCAGACATGGATATTTATGGACCCCCCCGAAAGCGCCCCAGTGAATGCAGTTCAGGTCTCACAGACAAATATCGAAGATTTAGTGCAGGCCCAGAAACAAGATAGTAATCTCAGGGAGATTTTAAAAGGAAAATTTCCAGCCCCATATGATATGTTTAAAAATGCACTGACCACACATGACGGTGTGGTCCTAAAAGACACCCTTTATGTGGTTCCTGATCAGGACAGGAATCAGCTTATTTATTTGTTCCATGATAGTCATGGGCATCAGGGAATTGACCCCACTACAGCCCACCTCAGGCAGCTCTGTTGGTGGCTGAATTTAAAGGAAGACGTCACGCACTATGTTGAAAATTGCCTTATCTGTGCCCAAAACAATCCGGACAGATATGCGAAGAAAGCTCAGCTTAGCCACACCCGCCCTGTTAATGGTCCCTGGACTAACCTCCAGATTGATTTTATAGGACCATTGCCCCCTCGCAGGAATGGTCACAAGTATGCGTTAGTTGTCATAGACACGTTTACGAAATGGGTAGAAGCATTCCCATCTAGAACAAACACGGCAAAGACTACAGCTAAGATTTTAACCCACCACATCTTTACGAGATGGGAACTCCCCTGCAGCATTGAATCCGACCAAGGTTCCCATTTTACGGGACGTGTCATGAAGAACGTCCTCATGATATTTGGCATTACCCCAAAATTCCACATCGCATACCACCCCCAGTCAAGTGGTATCGTGGAGCGAATTAATCGGACCCTAAAAGCAACCCTTAGGAAAATGGTCCAACAAAACAGCACCACTTGGGATTCAGTCCTCCCTTTTGCACTAATGTTTTTGCGTAACACTGTTTCGACATCCACAGGATACACCCCACACACTCTCATGACCGGACGCCCCATGAAAGGCACAGAATTTTTATTAGGACTTGTCTTGACCAGCCTCGAAGTGACGGTCCTCACACACAAGAACGCAGTGAAACAATTAGTAGAGAATGTAAAAATGGCTCAGCTCGCAGCCGCAAGGCCTGTTTCGACAAGACAGTGCATGCGACTGAGTTTGATGTAGGACAGCAGGTCATGCTCTCCATTTACAACCCCAGCACATTCCTGTCACCTAAGTATTCGGGTCCGTACTCCGTTCCAGACAAAGTAAGCCCCTCCGTTTATAAGATTAAGTACCTCAACGGGAAGACCGCGTGGTTTCATATTAACCATCTCAAGGCATATGGCTCGCAGTCTAACCACGCACACCACGTCATGCTCGCCGCAGCAGACCACGCCCCACCCACAGCCAACGTATCCCTACCCTCCCCCAACACGTCCACCCCATCCACGCACTCGACCTCGACTCCACCCCCGAAATCTAGACTCCGCCCCGGAACGCCCACAGACAGCAGCAGTGCTTACTGTCCCCATGCAACAGGCCCCACACCCAGCGACTCTGAACACGATTCGAGTGATCCCTTCCTGATCACATTCCTTAACAAACCTCCCCAAAGACCACCGCCCTACGATGACGACCCCAACTCCATCTCCACAGAATTAGACACGACTATTTGGCACTGTGACAATTCGTACAGGCTCGGCCGAAACGACGCGATGGACCCTAAGTCACACCATGCAGCTTTAGCAGCCCTCATCCATTCAAGAGTATGGCATCTGGGAGAAGATGATAACATTGAGTCTGACTCCCAAAACGAGAACCCCTTTGCGACCCTGTTCGCAACTGATAACTGAGGAGTCCAGATGATGTTTTAAAAGGAACCGCTTGGGAGAAACGGTGTCCTTTCTGATGGAACCTGCACCATGTTTGTTGAATGTTTGTTCGATTAGTGTTATCGTTAAGTGTTGTGTGTAAACTCGGAAAGTTTTTCATGGCCCCATGTCACTACCCCCTTTGACGCCCAATGGCTGTTAGAGGAACTAGTTTGTCCCCAGAAAATTGTTAAAGGTACAAGTTTGTCCCAGACAATAGTTCAGAGGAACTAGTCTGTCGACAGATCCCGACTCATAGTTGCTCTCCTAATTCGAGAGGCAGCCCCCCACGACGACCACATTCTTACCCGTTTTTGCCGGTTGCTCAGGCAGTGGAGAAATGGCATTGGTCCCCGCCCTGCCTGAGGACCCCCTCTGGTCAGCTACGCTCGGGTAGAGCACATACGGCATTGATCACCGTCCCACCCGGAGATTCCATCCAAATCTTACCCGCCGCGGCCCATTGTTGCTAACTTTTGGTTGGTTCAATTGGCTCTGTTTTATAACCTTTGCTCTAGAGTCGCCAGGTATCTTTATGATACCGCCACAAGGTTCAAGTTCAAGTAATGATCAATAACTCAACACACCAATTAGTAAGATTCAAATCAAAACACATTTATTATACGCAGTAAATCGCTACTCATGCATAAACTCTACTTTCTAAGCTATTTCTATCACTAACAGGCCAATACTTAGCTTCGGACAGACACACCAGGTCAGGGGAACAAATGGCCTTTCGTTCGGGTTCTGAAACTGCAGGATTCAAAAGCTGGTATGGACTAGGAGCGCCTATCTCATAGTGAGCATTGACTTGAGACTTACTTTCTTGGAGGCCGCCGGACAGTTCACTATCAGGGGTTGCTTCGTGTTGCTGAGTGACCCTGTCAAGAGGATGATTTGAACTTGGGGGCTTTACTTTATAGTCCCCAGGGGCTTCCTGCCCTTAGGGGCAGACCCCATACCTGGTTTTAAGTGATTGGACGTCGTTCCAATCGCTTGGTTCGATTTCTCCAATACTGGAGCTGTTCCCTGATCGTTGGGCGGTCTTTAAGTGTCCATTAACCTCTTTTGTGTTGGCTCCTGCTGGCGCCGAGGAGTCTGGTTTGGCCTTGTTTACCTCAAAATGATTTGATTGTTCCCGGGGATCGCTCATTACTATGTAGATGGCTGCTACATTACTATGCAGATGGCTGCTTGTATCGAAGCTGTCTGGGTTTCTGCAGAGTCTAATACACAGTAAACCTGCACCTGCTAATTTTGCCTGTGTTGGCTGAACTTCCCTTCAGCCTTTGCGGTTCTCCATTTTAAGTCGGGAAGTGGCCAACTCAGGTGGCTACACTCCCTCCTTGTGATCCTAGCGTGAAGGATCACATAACTGTGTTGTCTTCATTCCGACCCGGCGAGCACTCTTCAATGGCCTCTACACTGACCATAACTATGCAAGAAAATTTTTAACTGACAAGTCTAAGTGGCCCTATGTCAAAACAGGGACATGCATTACAAAATAAGAAAAACGGTACCTCTAACTATCCTCAATAAACTACATTCACTCAAACATTCAATCAGACTAACTTCCTTAATGATACAAACAAAATCATAGCAGCATTATTCACATTTTTCCTGGCTTGGCAGTCAAGCTTAGGATTGTACTGTCGCTCATGAAACACATTTCTTTATTCACAAAAAGAACGCAAACGAATGTTCTTTATTATAGATCGCGGGGGTTGGGGGTCTGGTCATAACCGAAAATAGGGGATCTTATCCTATATACCGGGGTGTGAGCACGGTAGGCTCTCCTTCGCCATTTCCTCAGACGAATAGTCTGCACGATGCAGCAGAGTATCACCAATACTAGTAGGGATTCTATTAAGTAGGACAGGGAGTACCAGGTTATAAACCTGTCACACCAAGATGGTGTGGTGTCGCTTGTGACTGGGCTCTGAGTACGATGGGAAAGTGAATCATTAACGGCTGGGGGGGGGGGTTTGGGGTCAGGGGGTTCGTGTTCGCGCGCAACCAAATGTTCATTAGGGCGATGAGCAACACGGAGGATGTCCTCTTGGTTCTTCATCTTTCCCTTCTCCTCTTTTCGTTTTGTCTCTTTTCCTGGAGCTTCTGGGGTTCTGTGGGATCAAGCATGGTGTCTGTTACTATCTTGGTTTAATATCTCGTCTGTTAGTATGTCTGTCCTTCAGTGCCAATTCTCCCTTTACAATTTGTCACCATGTGTGACTCCCTTATTTTGTTTTTTTTAAACCGAATATTCAGGACAAGACACACTTAAAAATACTGAAACAGTGCGAGCCGTCTTGTAGGCTGTGCGATTTACCATCCAAATGTTTGAGGATGTAAATAGCATAGGGATGGCAACCTAAGGGTCGCCTGAAAACAAAACAAAACTTTTTGAACCAAAAAGTGCCGAAATGAGGTGCGTATGGGCCGCGCCGGGTAAGAATTGGATGGGATCCCCGGGTAGGACGGCAACCAATGCCGTGTGTGCTCTACCCGAGCGTAGCTGACCAGAGGGGGGGTTCCCAGGCAGGGAGGGTCCCAATGCTCACTGCCTGAGCAACCGACAAGAACGGGCATAAATGTAGTCATCGTGGGGGGTTGCCGTATTGGTTTTACCTTTAAACCTGAAGGGCAGTTATGAACGGTTTGTTTTTCTGTCGACAGACGACTTCCTCTAAACTAGCGTCCGGGACAAACTAGTTTCTCTGACTGCCAGTGGGCGTCAGAAGGGTGGTGGGGGGCCGTGAATTTTTTTTTTTTCGATCTTACAAACAACATTTAACAATACCACTACAAACAACATTAAACATGCTGCAGGTTCCATCAGAAAGGACACCGTTTTCTCCCAAGCGGTTCCTTTTTAAAACATCATCTGGACACCTCAGTTATCAATTGCGAACAGGGTCGCAAAGGGGTTCTTGTTTTGGGAGTCAGACTCAAAGTCGTCATCTCCTCCCTGATGCCAAACTCTCGAGTGTATCAGGGCTGATAGGGCTGCATGGTGTGATTTGGGATCCATCTCGTTGTTCCGGATGAGCCTGTATGAGTTATCGCGGTGCCAAAAGGAAGTGTCTAGTTCTGTGGGGACGGAATCGGGGTCGTAATCGTAGGTCGGTAGTCGGTGTTGGGGTTTGTTTAGGAAAGTGATCATGAAGGGATCACTCGAATCGTGGCCAGATTCGCTGGGTGTGGGGCCTGATGTATGGGGATAGTAGGGAGGCGTGCTGTGGCTGTCGTCCGAGTCACAGTCGCTGTCTCTGCTGCTGCAGTCTGTGGGCATTCCGGGGCGGAGTGTGTAGTTCGGGGGTGGAGTCGGGGTTGAGTCCGTGGCTGGGCTGGACGTGTTGGGGGAGGGTAGGGTTACGTTGGCTGTGGGTGGGGTGTGGTCTGCTGCGTCGAGCATGACGTGGTGTGTGTGGGTGGACTGTGGGCCATATGCCTTAAGCTGGTTAATATGGAACCACGCAGTCTTACCGTTGGGGAACCTTATTTTGTACACAGAGGGGCTTACTTTGTCTGCAATGGAGTACGGACCCGAATATTTAAGTGACAGGAATGTGCTGGGGTTGTATATGGAGAGCATGGCTTGCTGTCCTACGCTGAACTCAGTCGCATGTACTGTCTTATCGAAACAGGCCTTGCTCTGTTTCTTTTGTGTGCCTAATAGTACCGCGGCTACTAACTGAGCCATTTTAACATTCTCTACCAGTTGTTCTACTGCTTTCTCATGTGTGAGGCCCGTCACTTCGCGGCTGGTCAAATCTAATCCCAATAAAAATTCTGTGCCTTTCATGGGGCGTCCGGTCATGAGAGTGTGTGGGGTGTAACCTGTAGAAGTAGAAACTGTATTTCGCAAAAACATCAGCGCAAAAGGGACGACTGAATCCCAAGTTGTGTTGTTTTGCTGGACCATTTTTCTGAGGGTGGATTTTAGGGTCCGATTCATGCACTCCACGATACCACTTGACTGGGAGTGGTATGCGATGTGGAATTTTTGGGTAATGCCAAATATCGTGAGGACGTCCCGTAAAATGGGAACCTTGGTCGGATTCAATGCTGCGGGGGAGTCGTAAAGATGTGGTGGGATAAGATCTTGGCTGTGGTCTTTGCCGTGTTCGTCCTGGATGGGAATGCCTCTACCCATTTTGTAAACGTGTCTATCACAACGAGTACATACTTATAACCATTCCTGCAAGGGGGTGATGGTCCTATAAAATCAATCTGGAGGTTAGTCCAGGGGCCATTAACGGGGCGGGTGTGACAAAGTTGAGCTTTCTTGGTGTATCTGTCCGGATTGTTCTGGGCACAGATAAGGCAATTCTCAACATAGTGTGTTACGTCTTCTTTTAAGCTTGGCCACCAACAGAGCTGCCTGAGGTGGGCTGTAGTGGGATCAATTCCCTGATGTCCATGACTGTCATGGAATAAACAAATGAGCTGATTCCTGTCCTGTTTAGGAACCACATAAAGGGTGTCTTTTAACACCACACCATCGTGTGTGGTCAGAGCATTTTTAAATCTATCATAGGGTGCTGGGAATCTTCCCTTTAAAAACTCCCTGAGATTGCTGTCTTGCTTTTGGGCCTGTACTAAATCCTCGATATTAGTCTGCGAGACCTGAACTGCATTCACTGGTGCACTTTCGGGGGGTGTCCAAAAATATCCATGCCTGGAACCTGCCTTAGCCAGTGCGTCGGCTTTTACATTTCCAGGGGGGGAGGAACAATGGTGACTACGAACTTTAACTATTCCAAAGGTCCTGTTCTGTGCTGTTTCTAAAATGTGACGGAGCAATGGGGCTGAGGGGAGGGGTTTTCTGTCTGCGGAAACAAATCCTCTTGTTTTCCACAGGGGTAGGAATTCTGTAAGGCTATTGCAGACATAGAGGCTGTCCGAGTATATGTCTGCTGGGCTGGGGAAGGAATCTGGGTGATCCACAATGTACGCAACGGCTGCTAGTTCTGCCGCCTGTGCGCCTAAATGGCCTGGATGTTTTATTGCGATTTCTTCTAGGGCGCGTCCCTGCGCGTCCTCAACATAAATGTCGCATCCTGTAATGCGCTTGCCTTCTAATATTGTGGAAGATCCATCCACATATATTCTTATGGGTTCGCACGTGTCTGTGTGCGTGGGGCTCTGGGTTGGACTACCGATCTTTCTGGGGGGTGTTTTAGCAATAAAGGGGCCTGTGTTGTGGTGCGGTGAGATGATTTCACATTCATGGGGGGTGCCTGGGTACTGAAGGTTATCTGCTAAGAAAGTGTGGGTCTTGGTCCTTTTATCCTTTTAACAGTGATGTCCCGTCCCTGCAAAAGAAGGGTCCATCTGGCTGCTCTAATCTGACTAACTGTACCGTCCTTGAGTCGTCCGTCAAGTAAATGTTGGGTGGGGGGGTGTACCGTGAGGATTGTGATGGGATTTAGTCCGGTTATGTCGGAAAAATACTGAACTGCCCAGAAAACTGCAAGCAGGTGCCTTTCACAGGTCGAAAATCCCTGCTCCACAGCATCTAAGACTCCGGAGGCATAAGCCACGGGCCTTAACTGTTCGTGCCGTTCCTGGAGGAGCACGGCCGAAAGGGTGCGGTCGGTGCTGGCTATCTCTATCGCATAGGGGGAAAGCGGGTCTGGAACTTGTAGTGAGGGGGCTGCTATGAGTGTTCTTTTCAAAGAGTCCACAGCATCCGTATGCTGCGGAAGCCATTCCCAAGGGGCTCCTTTCTTTAGGAGGTCTGAGAGGGGCGCTGCCTTGCTGGCGAAACCGTCAATGTGGTCTCGGCAGTAGCTAACCAGTCCAAAAAACGACTGGAGGGCTGAAACGTTCTGGGGAAGGGGCAATTTGGCAATCGAGTCAATCCTTTTATGCTCGATCTCGCGTTTACCATGTGTGATAATTGTACCCAAATATATCACTTTGTTTTCCAAAAATCTGGGCCTTTTTGGGGTTTACTTTACAATCAATTTTCTGTCTGAGTTCCAGGAGTTCGGCCAGAAGCTCGATGTGCTTTGCCTTGGTGTCTGTCTGCAGTAATAGGTCGTCCACATACTGGACCAGACATTCGGGGCGAGAAAATTCTGACAAACATTTGCCAGCTGTCGGTGGAAAATGGAGGGGGGGTTGTGGAATCCTTGTGGCAGGCATGTCCACGTGTACTGCTGATTTTAAAAAGTGAAGGCAAATTTGTACTGGCACGCTTTTGCCAATGGAATGGACCAGAATCCATTACTGATGTCCAAAACCGTGAAGTATCGTGAGTTGAGTCCCTGTTTGAGCATGGTCTCGGGACTTGTGGCTACCGTGGGGGCTGCTGCGGGTGTGACTTTGTTGAGTTCCCGGTAATCGATGGTCAGTCGCCATGATCCATCGGGCTTTCTCACTGGCCAAATCGGGGCATTATTAGTGGAGGCTACTGATCTGAGTACGCCCTGCTCTAATAAGCTGTTGATAACTTTTGCGATTTCTCCCTCCGCCTCTTGGGGAAATCCGTATTGCTTTTGGGGTCCAGGGTCAGGTACTGTGATTTGAACGGAACCAGTCATCCGGCCACAGTCGTGTTTGTGGGTCGCGAATGCTGTCCTGTGCTTCTGCAGAACTGCCCTAACCTGCTTGTCTGTGCTAATTGTGGTCGGGTCAAACCAAAATTTGCCGACTGCGCTAATCTTGTTGGCGTATTGACATATTGTGAGCGTTGCAGGGGTCTTGTGGATTTTGCCATTCTCCAAACACATTGGTTGACTGGATCAAAGGACAGGTTGTGGGAATTCACAAAATTCCTATGCCTAAAATGTGTTCTGCTGTGTGGGGTAGACGACTAAAACTATGGGGTGCTTGGTGGTGATGTTGCCGATTTGAACGGGTACAGGGGCTGTGATGTGTCCCTGCTGTGATTGGCCTGTAAAGCCGCTGAGGATGATGGTGGCTGTAGTGGGCCACGTGTCCTTTTGAAACATGGTGGAGGGTGCGTGATTGTGCATGATTGTGGTGCGGGGCCCTCCTGTGTCCCAGAGAAACTCGATGGGCTGTCCCTGTATATTTGCTGCAACTACTGGTCGGCCGGACCTATCCCAAAGGGTGTCGCAGACCCAACTGGGGGAGCCCGAAGACCGTCAGTCCGTTCCGTTCAGGTCCGTCTGATCTGAACAGGTGCTCACACTATGTATGGGCTCTGTCCTATTCTTATTCAGAATGCCTGCCTGCTGGGCTCGCTGTGGCTTTCGTGGGGCATTGCATTCCCTTGCAAAGTATCCTAACTGTCCACAGTTGTAACACTCCTGTGGCTTTTGTGGGGGGCTGTTCCTGCCTTCATTTACCCATGCGGAGTTCTGGTGTGCCTTAACTGTGTGTATGTCTGCTTCTGCCTGCTGTTCTTCGGGATTTTTGTTCGTGGGTTTGTTTTGAACAGATTGCTCCCAGGTGCGGGACAATCTTTTTACAACCCATTTCTCATTATGAGCTTCCTCTGAGGTCATAATTTGTACAGGCTTTTTGTCCTGTTTCTGTGGCATGGGAGATAAGGGTGCGGGTCCATTTGGCCATGTTGTCTGGGGACAAATGGGCGCGGTCTAAGTCTCCAAAAACTGCTGTAAAGTGGATCCACAGGTGTCCAGCAAACGCTGTGGGGTGCTCGGCTTTCCTTTGCCTGCACTTATTGAGGCCATCTACAGGGTCATCCCGGTTATACCCGATCGCGTCTAGGATCGCGGTATGCATTTCTGCAAGGGTGCCTCCTCCTACATTCTGTGGGTTGGGAAGGGCTGCTACGACCGAAGGGTCTAAACTCAAAACCGTGAGCTTTACTTGCTCTCGCTCATCCAGGCCGTACATGGTAGCCTGCTGGTTTACTCTGGCAAAGAAGTGGTGGGGTTCTGAGGTGGGGAGAAACGGTTTGATTTTATCGCACGCGTCCCGTAATTGGGTCACTGTTAAGGGGATGGTGTACAGAAATTCCGTGTCGTCCGATGTGGCTGTGCGGTGGGTGGTGACTGGGTTCATTGAAGACTGAACTATCTGCTCTGTGGGGGTTTGGGGCGCTTTTCTCTTTCCCAGCGCACATGTTCCCTGAACATATCTCTGCGCTGTCTCACTCAATTCTTCCCAATCAGGGCCGTCTTCCTCATCTAGCTGTGATCCAAAGGTTTCCTGGAATCCTTTTTCAACTGAAAGCAGAGATTGCAGTTCTGCAATCTGATTCCGGCACTTTGCGTGGTCTAATGAGCTTTGTCTTTGCTCCGTGGTGGCAGCATGGAGTGCTCTTAATGCTGCCTTCAGGTCACTACACTGCCTTTGCAATGCCTCTACCTGCTTTTCTGTTTTGTCTCGTACCAGGACTGCACGTTGCGTGTCCTGATAGGCCTTTTCGTACTGGGATTGGAAGCCGCTTAAGTGCACCAGACAAGACTGGTGTGCCCTTTTGGCATCATCCACCTCTCCGTCCTTTGCTGCTAACTTCCTCTTTAATTCTACGTTTTCTTTCTCTATCTCGCTCACATCGACCTTGCTCATTCAATGTGCCTCCTCTATCTCTCCACGGAGCGTCCGAACGACCTACTCTGTGCCTCACAATTGTGCCAAACAGGACACGATTGCCATCGGCTTGCGAGCTTTTCCCAAGCTTTTCTTATGGAGTTTGCTCAGATTCTCTCACCAAGTATGTCCTATACTCCTGGGACCTGTTTCCTCATTTTCACAGAATTCGCTCCAAAGGGGCCATCCTTTCCCTTTGATGTACTTTCTGATTTCCTCTTCCCAAACTGGACACTGTCCTACTCTACTGCTGGTCACTGCGACCACGAATTCTTTGGGGTTCATGAGGCATTGCATTGCCTGCATTGCCATCTTTCCTCTCTGAATTCTTCTCTTAAAATTTGGAACGAGGGGTATTAAGGCGGTGCTGTAATTACGGGTACGGCTTTCGCTATTTTCCGGAATACAAACTCCCGACAGTTTTGTCGCAACAAAAAATCTATCAGTATTACCTTATCGCCCTGTTAGTTACGCATGCATTAACACACTTCCGAATTATGAGGATTGATCAGAACTGCTTGAACACTTGTGGTTTTCTGTTCCCAATTGGATTTCTAATTCAAATTTTTGGGTTCTCCTGGAGTGGTTAAGCCACTTCTAGATCGGGTTTCGTCAGGATGTCGCCAGTAATATGTTGCTAACTTTTGGTTAGTTCAATTGGCTCTGTTTTATAACCTTTGCTCTAGAGTCGCCAGGTATCTTTATGATACCGCCACAAGGTTCTAGTTCAAGTAATGATCAATAACTCAACACACCAATTAGTAAGATTCAAATCAAAACACATTTATTATACACAGTAAATCGCTACTCATGCATAAACTCTACTTTCTAAGCTATTTCTATCACTAACAGGCCAATGCTTAGCTTCGGACAGACCCACCAGGTCAGGGGAACAAATGGCCTTTCGTTCGGGTTCTGAGTCTGCGGGATTCAAAAGCTGGTATGGACTGGTAGCTAGGAGTGTCTATCTCGTAGCGAGCGTTGACTTGAGACTTAGTTTCTTGAAGGCCATCGGACAGTTCACTCTCAGGGGTTGCTTCGTGTTGCTGAGTGACCCTGTCAAGAAGGACGATTTGAACTTGGGGGCTTTACTTTATAGTCCCCAGGAGCTTCCTGCCTTCGGGGATGACCTCGAACCTGGTTTCAAGTGATTGGACTTCGTTCCAATCGCTTGGTTCGATTTTTCCAATACTGGAGCTGTTCCCTGATCGTTGGGCGGTCTTTAAGTGCCCGTTAACCTCTTTTGTGTTGGCTCCTGCTGGCGCCGAGGAGTCTGGCTTGGCCTTGTTTACCTCAAAATGTTTTGATTGTTCCCGGGGATCGCTCATTACTATGTAGATGGCTGCTACGTTATTATGCAGATGGCTGCTTGTATCGATGCTGTCTGGGCTTCTGCAGAGTCTAATACACAGTAAACTTGCACCTGCTAGATTTTGCCTGTGTTGGCTGAATTTCCCTTCAGCTTTGCGGTTCTCCATTTTAAGTCGGGAAGTGGCCAACTCAGGTGGCTACACCATACACCCCATTTTGGCTTGTTACGTTCAAAATTCTTTTGTTTGGTTTTGGCAACCCTTAAGGTTGCTTCCCTATGCTATTTACATCCTCAAACACTGGGATGGTAAATCACACAGGCTGCGAGACGGCTCGCAGTACGGCAGTATTTTCTTAGATGTCTAGTCCAAATTTTCGGTTTAAAAATAAATAAATGAGGGAGTCACACATGGTGACCAATTATAAAGGGAAATGGGCACTAAAAGACAGACATGCTAACGTACAAGATATTAAACAAGATAGTAACAGAAACTATGCTTGATCCACAGAATTCCAGAAGCTCCAGGAAGAGCGAAGAGATGAAAAGGAAGAGAAGAGCACAATGAAGACATCATATGTGTTTTTTGTTACCATTATAATTTGTATTCGGTTACGCGCAAACGCGAACCCCCCGACCCCAACCCCCCCCGGCCGTCAATGATTCACTTCTCCATAGCACCCAGAGTCCAGTGACAAGTAACAACACACCATCGTGGTGTGATAGGTTTATAACGTGGTACTCCCTTTCATATGCCATTGAATCCCTTTTAGCATTGGCAATATTCTGCAGCATCGTGCAGACTATCTGCATGAGAAAATGGCGAAGGAGAGCCTACCGCTCTCGCACCCCGGTATACAGGATAAGATCCCCTATTTTCGGTCTTCACCAGGCCCCCGAACCCCTTGATCTACAATAAAGGACATTCGTTTTACGTCATTTGTAAATAAAGAAATATGTTTCATTTGCAACTGAAAGATTGTACAACTCTGTGCTTGACCGCCAAGCCAGAGGAAAATGTGAATGCTGCCATTATTTTTGTACTGTTAGGAAGTTAGTATGATTGGATGTTTAAGTGAGTGTAGTTTATGGAAGATAGTTAGAGGTACCGTTTTTTAAAATATATGTTGTACTGCATGTCCCTGTTGTGACATAGCGCCACTTAGAATTGTCAGTTAAAATTTTCTTGCATTGTCAGTGTAGAGGCCATGGAAGAGTGCTCGCTGGGTCAGGGAGTGAAGACAACGCAGTTATGTGATCCTTCACGCTTCGCGTTAGGGATCACAAGGAGGGAGAGTAGCCACCTGGGTTGGCCACTTCCCGACTTTAAAATGGAGATCCACTAAGAATGCAGGGAAATTCAGCCAACACAGGAAAAACAGCAGGTGCAAAGTTTCCTGTATATCAGAACTTGCAGGAACCCAGACAGCACTGAAACTAACAACCATCTACATATTAATGAGCGATCCCTGGGAACAATTGGAAACAGTTGAGGTAAACAAGGCCAAGCCAGACTCTTCGGCGCCAGCAGGGGCCAAGACAAAGGATGGCCAACGGACACTTAGGAACCGCCCAGCAATCAGTGAACAGCTCCAGTATTGGTGAAATCGATCCAAGTGATCAGAACTTAGTCCAATCACTTGGAACCAGGTACAGGGTCCGCCCCGAATGGTGCGAAGCCCCTGGGGACTATAAGTTCAATTTGTCCTTCTTGGCAGGTTCTCTCAGCAGCTTGAACCAACCCTTGACCGTGACCCGCCTAGTAGCTGCACCAACCAAGTAAGTCTCCAGTCAACGCACGCTACGAGATAGGCACTCCTAGCTACCAGTCTATACCAGCTTTGAAGCCTGCAGACTCAAAATCGAACGAAAGGCCATTTGTTCCCCATACCTGGTAGGCCAGTTCCAAAGCTAAGTATAGGCCTTTTAGTGTTAGAGATAGTCTAGTAAATAGAGTTTATTGACTGTGTATAATAAATGTGTTTCGATTTGAAACTTACTAACTGGTGTATTGAGTTATTGATCAGCACTTGAAGGTGAACCTCGTGGTGGTATAAAAAATATACCTGGCGACTCTAGAGCAAAGGTTATAAAACAGAGCAAATTAAGTAAAGACACAACGAGCAACATTTACTAACCACTTTGGTGGGATAACCAAAAGTTAGCAACAAATGTGTTGAGATTGCACCACATGTATGCACACCATACCATGCATTGAGATAAACGTCTTAAAGTCACAGCCCTCAAAGAAATATCCTACTTCAATTTTGCAAGATCATAATCTAAAAGGTATAAATTCTTCCATCTTTAGCATCGCATAATAGTCATAATGTCATAAAATAATAGTTCCAGGGTGAGAATAGACACATAATTAGGGTAAATACATAAGTCTAAGATCCAAATGGCAGCTGGCAAGATTAACTCACGGGCAAGGATATCTTTGCAAAGTTACTTTTTTGAAAAACATTTTATTGGAGGCATTTTCAAATATATACTTAACGAAGAAAAAAAGATGTAAAAAACAGCGGCAACAGCAAACAGTCAAAACATCCTTACACACCGTCCCCCAACCATCTCCTCCCACTCTACCCACTGCCACCCCGGCGCCAACTCCCAATTTTTAACTTTTATCCCAACCTGAACAGAAAAAGAACTCTCCCCCACACCCCCTATGACAACTCAATACTCCTTAAAGAAGTCGATGAACACCTTCTACCTCGAGGTGAACCCTTCTTCTGCACCCCTGATGGCGAACTTGATTTTCTCTAAGTGCAGGAACTCTGCTGAATCACTCACCCAAACCCCCGCACTAGACAGCTCCGAGTCCCGCCAGCGCATCAAAATCCGTGTCCCAACCATCAGGGAGGCAAAGTCCAACACATCGGCCTCTCTCCCCACCTGCACTTCTGGACCTTCCGAAACTCCAACTATTGCCACCTCCGGACTCAGAGCCACCATTAAAATCTTTGCCATCGTATCTACAAAGCACATCCAAAGCCCCTCAACCTCGGACATGTCCAAAACATATGGACATCTTTTGCCAGATCCTCCACCCCTGGAAAGAACCGACTCATCCTGGACACCATCATGTGTGTCCTGAAAACTGGATCAGACTTAGTCTTGCACACGAATAGGATGCATTAAACCTCCCAAAGCCTCAATCCACACTCCATCCCCCAGTGACCCACACAGCTCCTTCCACTTACACCTAACCTCCTCCACCGACGCACTCTCTCTCTTCAACAGCTCCCGATATATATCCAAGACCCTGTCCTCTCCTATTTCCTCCTTGGACAGGTGTTTGTCCTGCAGCACTGAGGGTGTTAGCGCCGGAAACAAAGGCACCTCCTTCCTCTTGAAGTCCCGAACCTGCAGATACCTGAACACATTTCCTTTCAGCAACTGTTACGTTTCCTCCAGCTTCTCCAGGTCTGCAAATTTCTTTCCAACAAATTAATCCCTAAAGTATTCTATCCCCACCAGCCATCACCCCTGGAATCTCGTATCCAACCCTGCCAGGGCAAACCTATGATTGTCGCAAATTGGCACCCAATGGGGACATGCCTTCCATTCTAAAATGCTGCCAGCACTGGCTCCACATCTTAACACCGATACCACCACCGGGTTCGTGAAATACCTACCCGACGAGAATGGAAGGGGCACCAGCAATAGTGCCCTCAAACTAGTCCCTTTACATGAGACTGCTTCCATCTGCCCCACACCAACCGCTCCTCCATCTCTCATTTCCTAACCATTGCAATATTTGCCCAATAATAATTTTGTAAGCTCCCCTAAAAGAGGACTTGAGCGCAAAGATCGGGAGGTTCTGAAACACAAATAAAAACTTTGGCAACACCGTCATCTTTACTGCCTCGACCCGCCAGACAACGACAATGGCAGCACATCCCACCCCTTAAAATCCGACTTTATTTCCTCCACCAACTGCACCAAATTCAACTTATGCAGCTGGGCCCAAATCCTCGTCACCTGTATCCCAAGGTAACAAAAACTCGCCCCTACCAACTTTTCCCCATGTTGAGCTTATACGCTGAAAAGAGCCCAAACGCCCACAAAATCTCCATGATCCTGCCGCAGATCCCAACCGGGTCTGAAATATATGACAGGGGATCACCCACATACAAAGAAACACGGTGATCCACCACCACCACCCAACACCCCCACTCAATACCCCTCCAGCCATCTGATGCGACCATCACGAGACGATTAGTAGAAGTGAACAGTGGTTTTAATACGCTAGATCTGTGCCTGCCTGCGACTGCTCTGTACTGAGTGCCGCCTACAGGCTGCAGTTTTATATAGCACCCCCGAGGGGACTGAGCCACAAGCGGAGCCCACAGGGGCATCAACATAGTACAGTACAATACAGTGGTGAATTGCAGTAGCAATACGTTCACCACATTCACCCCCTGTTAAAAATTGAAGTCCAGCGGGGATGAAGTGGGCTCACATATCAAGTCTGTCCGGAGCCTTAATCGTTCTCTGTGATCACCTCAGCTCCGGCTTCACTGCGGGCACGGGTGTTGGACTCGTTGACTCCGGGAGCGTGTCGTCTGGAGCTTCATCATGGTGTGTCGGCGATGGGGGAAGGGGTGGTGTAGGCCGTGTAGGGGCGGGGGCGGTGTTCAGGCTCCCCAGGGGGGCAGCTGGTAGCCCGCCGTGAGGGATTCGGTTTGTGGTGATAGGCGGTGGAGGGGGGAGGGAGTGCGCGTTGGTGATGGTCACTGGGGAACCGGCGGGTGCCAGATCCCGGAGGGAGACTGTATCCTGTCGTCCGTCACGGTGCGCCACGTAGGCATACTGAGGGTTGGCATGTAGGAGCTGGACCCTCTCGACCTGGGGGTCGTACTTATGGCACCTCACGTGCTTCCGGAGGAGGCCAGGCCCGGTGTTGTCAGCCAGGACGGAAGCGAGACCCTGGAGATGGACTTCATGGGGAAGACAAATAGACAGTCGTGACGGGTCTCGTTTGTGGCTGTGCAGAGGAGCGACCGAATGGAGTGGAGCACGTCGGGGAGGATGTCCTGCCAGCGGGAAACCGGGAGACACCTAGATCGTAGGGCCAGAAGGACGGCCTTCCATACCGTCGCGTTTGCCCTCTCCACCGGGGGTGGAGAGGGGGTTGTAGCTGGTAGTCCTGCTCGAGGCAATGCCCTTACTGAGCAGGTACTGACGCAGTTCATCGCTCATAAACGAGGAGCCCCGGTCACTGTGGACGTAAGTGGGGAAACCGAACAGGGTGAAGATGCTGTGCAGGGCCTTAATGACCCTGGCCGCGGTCATGTCGGGACATGGGACGGCGAAGGGGAAATGGGAGTACACGTCAACGACGTTTAGAAAGTACACGTTGCAGTCAGTGGGGGGGGAGGGGCCCTTTAAAATTGACGCTGAGGCGCTCAAAGGGGCGGGAGGCCTTCACTGGGTGGGCCTTGTCTGGCCGATAGAAGTGCGACTTGCACTCCGTGCAGACTTGGCAGTCCCTGGTCATGGCCCTGACCTCCTCGGTGGAGTAGGGCAGGTTGCGGGCCTTGATGAATTGGAGAAGCCGGGTGACCCCTGGGTGACAGAGGCCATTGTGGATGGCCCAAAGTTGGTCATCTTGCGCGCTGGTGCATGTGCCACAGGACAGGGCACCTGGGGGCTCATTGAGCTTCCCAGGACGATACACGATATCGTAATTATAGGTGGAGAGTTCGATTCTCCACCTCAAGACCTTATCATTCTTGATCTTGCCCCGCTGTGTGTTGTTGAACATAAAGGCTACCGACCGTTGGTCGTTGACGAGGGTGAACCTCCTACCGGCCAGGTAGTGCCTCCAATGCCGCACAGCTTCCACAATGGCTTGAGCTTCCTTTTCGACAGAGGAGTGTCGAATCTCGGAGGCGTTGAGGGTACGGGAAAAGAAGGCCATGGGCCTGCCTGCCTGGTTGAGGATAGCGGCCAGGGCGACGTCTGATGCATCGCTCTCCACCTGGAAGGGGATGGACTCGTCCACCGTGTACATCGTGGCCTTGGTAATGTCTGCCTTGATGCAGCTGAAGGCCAGGTGGGCCTCAGTCGTCAGGGGAAAGATGGCAGCTTCGATAAGTGGGCGGGCTTTGTCCGCATAGTTGGGGACCCACTGGGCATAATATGAGAAGAACCCTAGGCATCTTTTCAGGGTCTTGGGGTAGTGGGGAAGGGGGAGTTGCAGGAGGGGACGCATGCAGTTGGAATCGGGCCCTAGGACTCTGTTTTCCACGATGGCTAGTCGGGTTGTGCGGAAAATGCATTTCTCCTTGTAGGTGAGATTAAGGGATTGGGCAGTTTGGAGGAACAACTGGAGGTTAGTGTCGTGATCCTGCCGATCATGGCCACAGTTGGTGACATTATCCCAGTACGGGAACGTGGCCCGCAGCCCGTACTGGTCAACCATTCGGTCCATCATTCTTTGGAAGACCGAGACCCCATTGGCGATGCCGAAGGGGGCCCTGAGGAAGTGGAAGAGGTGGCCGTCTGCCTCAAAGGCAGTGTAGTGGCGGTCTTCCGGACGGATCGGAAGCTGGTGGTATGCGGACTTCAGATCTACTGTGGAGAAAACCCGGTAGTGTGCAATCTGATTCACCATGTCCGCTATGCGGGGAAGGGGGTACGCATCGAGTTGCGTGTCCCGGTTTATGGTCTGGCTGTAGTCTACAACCATCCGGTTCTTTTCCCCGGTCCTGACGACCATCACTTGGGCTCTCTAGGGGCTATTATTGGCCTCATGATCCCCTCCCTCAAGAGCCGCTAGACCTCCGACTTGATAAAAGTCCTGTCCTGGGCACTGTACCGCCTGCTCCTGGTGGCGACGGGTTTACAGTCGGAGGTGAGGTTCGTGAAGAGCGAGGGAGGGGCGACCTTAAGGGTCGTGAGGCTACATACGGTGAGAGGGGGTAGGGGTCCGCCGAACTTCAGGGTCAGGCTTTTGAGGTTGCACTGGAAATCCAGTCCTGACAAGAGAGGACCGCAGAGATGGGGAAGGACATAGAGTTTAAAATTGGCGTACTCGGCGCCCTGTATCGCGAGGTTCGCGACACAGTACCAACGGATCTGCACTGAATGTGATCCGGGAGCAAGGGAGATTGTTTGGGACGTGGGGGAAATCTGAAGGGAGCAGCGCCTTACCGTGTCCGGATGGATGAAGCTCTCCGTGCGCCTGGAGTCAAACAGACAGGGCGTTTCATGCCCATTGACTCGGACAGTCACCATGGAGTTCTTGAGGTGCTTGGGCCGTGACTGGTCGAGAATGACAGCGCCGAGCTGCGGGTAGCCGGCGTGTTCGATGGTAGTGAGGTGGTCCCAAGATGGCGGCCCCCGTCGGTCGCACGTGTCGGGTGGCGTTGAAGATGGCGGCCAAGATGGCGACCCCCATGTGTCGCACATGGAGGGCTGGGTTGAAGATGGCGGCCAAGATGGCGACCCCCATGAGTCGCACGTGTCGGGCGGAGTTAAAGATGGCGGCCCACACGGATAGCACGAGGCGGATGACGCGTCAGAAGGGGCGGTACCGGCAGGCACGCAGCCTCGCTGCGGGGTCTGCGGGCCTGTGAGTATGTGAGTCGGGCCTGCTTGGAACTTTGGGTCGGGCCAAGCAGACTTTGGCAAAATGTCCTTTCTTGCCGCAATCGCTGCAGGTCGCGGTCCGAGCTGGGCAACGTTGCCTGGGGTGTTGGTTCTGACCGCAGAAATAGCAAGACGACCCCTCCGGTTGGGCAGGTGGCTGCGCGGCACAGGCCTGGGACACCCTCGGGTCGGGTGATGACTGCGCCTCTGGCGCCCACGAGGAAATTGCGTGGTCGGAGGGGAAACCATTTAGGCTCTGGAAGGCTACCTCTAATGAGGTGGATAGTTTTACCGTCTCTTCTAGGCCTTTTCGAGCAGGCGCTGTCTGACATAGTTGGACCGGACTCCAGCCACATTGGTGTCCCGGATGGCGAGTTCCATGTGCTGCGAGGCCGTGACGTACTTATAATTACAGTTCCGAGCGAGTACCCTCAGGTCGCGTAGATATTCCTCCAGCTATTCCCCGGGGCGTTGACGACGTGTGGTGAGGAGATGCTGCGTTGAACACTTCGTTCACCGGCCTCACGTAATGTCTTTTCAGGATCGCGACCGCGTCTGCGTACGTGGTCGCGTCCTCGATTAGTAAAAAGATTCTGTGGCTCACCCGGGCATGGAGGAGACTCAGCTTGTGTGCCTCGGTGACGGCGGGCGAGGAGGAGGAGGCGAGGTGGGCCTCAAAGCAGCGGAGCCAATGTGAGAAGATTCCTTTGGCTTCAGCTGCCTGTGGGTCGAGTTCCAGTCGCTCAGGTTTGAGGGCAGCTTCCAGTGTGATATCTTAGCTTATTAAATTGATGCAACCATCGATTCACACGAGTCGATTAGTGGAAGTCAAAAGTGGTTTTAATAAGCTAGATCTGTGCCTGCCTGCGACTGCTCTGTACTGAGTGCCGCCTACAGGCTGCAGGTTTATATACCACCCCTGAGGGGGCGGAGCCACAGGCGGAGCCCACAGGAGCATCAACATAATACAGTGGTGAATTGCAGTAGCAATACGTTCACCACAGGCAGCCAACATCCTTTTCATAAACTCTACATCATCCCAATTTGGAGCGTCAAAACCACCAAACTTCCTTCTAACGTCCCCATAATATCCTGGGTGGGAGATTTGCTAAAGCTCTTCGGGGAGGGTTTAATCTAATTTGGCAGGGGGATGAGAACCAGAGCTATGGGCCAGAGGATAGGGTAGCTGTTGAACAGGCAGAGATAGTATGCAGCGAGTCTGTGAGGAAGGATCGACAGTTGATAGGACAAAGTTGCACTCAATGGAATGGGCTAAAGTGTGTCTATTTCAATGCAAGGAGTGTCAGGAATAAGGGAAATGAACTTAGAGCATGGATCAGTACTTGGAAGTACGATGTTGTGGCCATTACGGAGACATGGATTTCACAGGGGCAGAAATAGTTGTTAGATGTTCCGGGGTTTAGATGTTTTCAGAAGAATAGGGAGGGAGGTAAAAGAGGAGGGGGCGTGGCACTGTTAATTAGGGAGTGCGCCACAGCTGCAGAAAAGGAAGTAGTTGAAGAGGGTTTGTCTA
The DNA here is from genome assembly GCF_047496885.1 of Scyliorhinus torazame. Taxonomy (NCBI): domain Eukaryota; kingdom Metazoa; phylum Chordata; class Chondrichthyes; order Carcharhiniformes; family Scyliorhinidae; genus Scyliorhinus; species Scyliorhinus torazame. The sequence goes on along the minus strand of NC_092712.1, from coordinate 166,281,207 downwards.
CTGAGTCAGTATGGGTGGAAGTCAGAAACAAGAAAGGAGCAGTCACTTTATTGGGAGTTTTCTATAGACCGCCCAATAGCAGCAGAGAGATAGATTAACAGAATGGGCGGCAGATCTTGGAAAGGCGCAGAAGTAACAGAGTTGTTGTCATGGGTGACTTCAACTTTCCTAATATTGACTGGAACCTCCTTACTGCAAATGGTTTAGATGGAGCAGATTTTGTCAGGCGTGTACAGGAAGGATTCCTGACTCAATATGTAGATAGGACGACTAGGGGGGAGGCCATATTGGACTTGGTGCTTGGCAACAAACCAGCCCAGGTGTCAGATGTCTCGGTGGGAGAGAATTTTGGTGACAGTGACCACAACTCCTTGACCTTTACCATAGTCATGGAGAGGGGTAGGAACAGACAGTATGGGAAGGTATTTAATTTGGGGAGGGGAAATTATACTGCGACTAGACCGGAGCTGAGGAGCATAAAGTGGGAACGATTGTTCTTGGGGAAATGCACAACAGTAATGTGGGGGTTGTTTGAGGAGCACTTGCTGCCTTGGAATGTGAGAGACCTGAACGGGCCGGTCAAGAGGGCCCATGTGTTCGCGCACCTGAAGGGACTGAAGGCAGATGTGGTCATGCTCCAGGAGACGCATTTGAGGGTGGCAGATCAGGTTAGGCTGAGAAAGGGGTGGGTAGGGCAGGTTTTCCACTCGAGGTTGGACGCAAAGAATCGAGGGGTGGCGATTTTGGTGGGGAAGCGGGTGTCTTTTGAGGCGCTGAGCATCGTGGCAGACAATGGAGGTAGGCATGTGATGGTGAGTGGTAAGCTGCAGGGGGTGTGGGTGGTATTAGTGAATGTATATGCCCCGAATTGGGACGATGCCAGATTTATGCGGCGCATGTTGGGCCGGATTCCGGACCTGGAGGCAGTGAGCTTGATAACGGGGGGGGGGATTTTAATACGGTATTGGATCTAGCATTGGACCGCTCTAGATCCAGGAAGGGTAAGAGGCCTGCGGCAGCCAAGGTGTTGAGGAAGTTTATTGACCAGATGGGAGGAGTGGACCCATGGAGGTTTGTTAGGCCGGGGGCCAGGGAATTCACTTTCTTTTCCCAAGTCCATAAAGCCTACTCCCGGATTGACTTCTTCGTTTTGAGCAGGGCACTGATCCCGAGGGTGGAGGACATGGAGTATTTGGCCATAACAGTCTCAGACCATGCCCCTGCACTGGGTGGAACTCGGGCTAGGGGAGGAGAGGGACCAGTGGCCGCTGTGGCGCCTGTAGGTGGGTTTGCTGGCGGATGAGGAGGTGAGCGGGCGGATCCGGGGGTGTATTGAAAGATACCTAGAGGTGAACGATAATGGGGAGGTGCAGGTAGTGGTGGTCTGGGAGGCGCTGAAGGCGGTGATTAGCGGAGAGCTAATCTCCACTTGGGCCCACAAGGAGGGGAAGGAGAGGAGAGAGAGGGAGAAGTTGGTGGGGGAGATTTTAAGGGTAGATAGGAGGTATGCAGAGGTCCCCGAGGAAGGACTACTCAGGGAGCAACGAAGCCTCCAGGCCGAGTTCGACCTGTTGACTACCAAGAAGACGGAGGTGCAGTGGAGGAAGGCGCAAGGGGTGGTGTATGAATACAGGGAGAAGGCTAGCCGGATGCTGGCACACCAGCTTCGGAGGCGGGAGGCGGCGAGAGAGATTGGTGGAGTTAGGGATAAAGGGGGGAACATTGGGCGCGATTCTCCGACCCCCCACCGGGTCGGAGAATCGCCGGGGGCCGGCATGAATCCCGCCCCCGCTGTGTCCCGAATTCTATGCCACTGGAGATTCGGTGGGGGCGGGAATCGCGCTGCGCCGGTCAGCGGAAATCGCGCTGGTCGGCGGGCCCACCCCCGGCGATTCTCCGGTCCGCGATGGGCCGAAGTCCCGCCGCTGTCAACCCACGCCAGCCAGCGTGGATTGAACCACCTTTCGAACGGCGGGACAAGGCGGCGCGGGCGGTCTCCGGGGTCCTGGGGGGGGGCAATCTGGCCCCAGGGGGTGCCCCCATGGTGGCCTGGCCCGCGATCGGGGCCCACCGATCCGCGGGCGGGCCTGTGCCGTGGGGGCACTCTTTTCCTTCCGCCTTCGCCATGGTCTCCACTATGGCGGAGGTGGAAGAGACCCCCTCCACTGCGCATGCGCGGGGATGCCGTGTGCGGCCGCTGACGTTCCCGCGCATGCATCGCACGGCAAAGGCCTTTCCCGCCAGCCAGCAGGGTGGAAATCAGTCCGGCGCGGGCCTAGCCCCTCAAGGTGAGGGCTTGGCCCCTCAAGATGCGGAGAGTACATGGGGGTGGGGGGGCCCTACCCCCGACAATGTCCAGAGCGCTGATCTCGCTGATCTTGAAGCGGGACAAGGACCCTTCACAGTGTGGGTCATATAGGCCAATCTCGCTCCTCAACGTGGACGCGAAGCTGTTAGCGAAGGTGTTGGCTACCAGAATTGAGGACTGTGTTCTGGGGGTGATCCACGAGGACCAGACGGGTTTTGTGAAGGGAAGGCAGCATAACACCAATGTGCGGAGGCTCCTAAATGTAATCATGATGCCTGCAGTGGAGGGGGAGCGGAGATAGTGGCGGCTATGGATGCGGAGAAGGCCTTTGATAGGGTGGAGTGGGGGTACCTGTGGGAAGTGTTGAGGAGGTTTGGGTTCGGGGAGGGGTTCGTTAGTTGGGTTAGGTTACTGTACTAAGCCCCGGTGGCGAGTGTGGCCACGAATCGGAGGAGGTTGGAATACTTTCAGCTGTACCGGGCGACGAGGCAGGGGTGCCCCCTATCCCCCCTGCTATTTGCGTTGGCAATTGAACCTTTGGTGATGGCTTTGAGGGAGTACAGGAACTGGAGGGGGCTGGTGCGGGGGTGGGGGGGGTGGGGACACACACACACACACACCGGGTATCGCTGTATGCAGACGACCTGTTATTGTATGTGGCGGACCCGCTGGGGGGGATGCCGGAGGTGATGTGGATCCTCAGGGAGTTTGGAGACTTTTCCGGGTATAAGCTCAACATGAGGAAGAGTGAGCTATTTGTGATACACCCAGGGGACCGGGGAAGGGGGATAGACGAGCTTCCACTGAAGAGGGCGGATGGGTTTTTCGGTACCTAGGGATCCAGGTGGCCAGGAGCTGGGGGGCCCTACACAAGCTAAACTTGACGAGGCTGGTGGAGCAGATGGCGGAGGAGTTTAAAAGGTGGGATATCTGCCTCTCTCCCTGGCAGGTAGGGTACAGTCGGTGAAGATGACGGTGCTCCCGAGGTTCCTTTTTATATTCCAGTGCCTCCCTATCCTGATCCCCAAGGCCTTTTTAAGCGGGTCAGCAGGAGCATCATAGGGTTTGTATGGGCGAAAAAGACCCCGAGGGTGAGAAGGGTGTTTCTGGAACGGAGCAGGGACAGAGGAGGGCTAGCGTTGCCTAATCTGTGTGGGTACTACTGGGCTGCCAATGTGGCGATGATACGCAAGTGGGTAATGGAGGGGAGGGGGGGGGCGTGGAAGAGGCTGGAGATGGCGTCCTGTGTGGGCACGAGCCTTAGAGCGCTGGTGACGGCATCACTGCCGCTCCCCCCGACAAGGTACACCACGAGTCCAGTGGTGGCGGCGACCCTCAAAATTTGGGGGCAGTGGAGACGCCACAGGGGGGAGGCAGAGGCTTCGGTGTGGTCCCCGATCCGAGAGAACCATCGGTTTGTCCCGGGGAGAATGGATGGGGGGTTCTTGAGCTGGCACAGGGCAGGTATTAGAAGGATGGGGGACCTGTTTATAGATGCGACGTTTGCGAGCCTTGGTGGAAAGATTCGGGCTCCCCCCTGGAAATGCCTTCAGGTACATGCAGGTAAGGGCGTTTGTAAGACGGCAGGTGAGGGAATTCCCGCTGCTGCCAGCACGTAGGATCCAGGATAGGGTGCTCTCGGGGGTGTGGGTTGGAGAAGGCAAGGTCTCAGCGACCTACCAGGAGATGCAGGAGGAGGAGGAGACCTCAGTGGAGGAGCTGAAAGGTAAATGGGAGGAGGAGCTGGGGGTGGAGATAGATGAGGGTATGTGGGCGGACGCCCTGGGTAGGATAAATTCTTCCTCCTCTTGCGCCAGGCTTAGCCTGATACAATTTAAGGTTCTGCACAGGGCGCACATGACTGGGGCAAGGCTGAGTTGTTTTTTTGGAGTGGAGGACAGGTGTGTGAGGCGTTCGGGGAGCCCAGCAAATCATGCCCACATGTTCTGGGCGTGCCCAGCGCTGGATGGGTTCTGGAGGGGTGTTGCGAGGACGGTGTCTAAGGTGGTAAACACCCGGGTTAAGCTGAGTTGGGGGCTCGCATTATTTGGGGTATTGGACAAGCCGAGAGTGCAGGAGGCGAAAGCGGCCGGTATTCTGGCCTTTGCGTCCCTGGTAGCCCGGCGGAGGATTCTGCGACAGTGGAAGGATGCGAGGCCCCCAAGCGTGGAAGCCTGGATCAGCGACATGGCGGGGTTTATTAAATTGGAGAGGGTAAAATTTGCCTTTGAGAGGATCTGTGCAAGGGTTCTTCAGGCGGTGGCAACCGTTCCTAGACTTTCCAGCGGAGCGTTAGGAGGTGGACAGCAGCAGCAGCAATCCGGGGGGGGGTGTACTTTGTGTTTACTACTGTGTTTATTATCGTTTAATGGGGGGCTTGTATATTGGGGGAATACGTGACATAGCTATAAGATGTTTATTTATGTGTTCTTTGTTTTTTCTTATTTCTGTCAGGGGGGGTTTGTTGAAAATATGTAAAAAATTTGAATAAAAATATTTAATTTTAAAAAAGGAGCACTTGCTGCGAGTGCTAAATAGTTTTGTCCCACTGAGACGAGGAAGGAATGGTAACGTGAAGGAGCCTTGGATGACAAGAGAAGTGGAGCTTCTAGTCAAGAGGCAGAAGGAAGATTACGCAAGGTTGAGGAAGCACGGATCTGGCACGTCTCAAGAGTGTTACAAGGTAGCCAGGAAGGAACTCATAAATGGACTTTGGAGAGCTAGAAGAGGGTATGAAAAAGCCCTGGCGGGAAGGATAAGGGAAAACCGCAAGGCGTTCGACATTTATGTGAGAAATAAGAGGATGATCAGAGTGAGAGTAGGGTCGATCAGCGATAGTGGAGGGAACTTGTGCCGAGAGTCTGAGGAGATGGGGGAGGCCCTAAATGAATATTTTGCTTTAGTATTCACTAGAAAAGGGACCTTGTTGCTCATGAGAATAGTGTGAACCAGGTTAATAAACTCAAACTGGTTGACATTAAGAAGGAGGATATGCTGGAAATGTTGTAAAGTATCAGGATAGATAAGTCCCCTGGGCCTGACGGGATATACCCAAGGTTACTATGGGAAGCGAGGGAGGAGATTGCTGTGCCGTTGGCAATGATCTTTGCATCCTTACTCTCCACTGGAGTAGTACTGGATGATTGAAGGGAAGCGAATGTTGTTCCCCTGTTCAAGAAAGGGAATAGGGAAATTCCTGGGAATTACAGACCCATCAGTCTTACGTCTGTGGTGAGCAAAATATTGGAAAGGATTCTGAGATGGGATTTATGATTATTTAGAAAAACATAGTTTGATTAAAGGTAGTCAGCATGGCTTTGTGAGGGGCAGGTCATGCCTCACAAGCCTCATTGAATTCTTTGAGGATGTGACGTGACACATTGATGAAGGTCGGGCAGTGGATGTGGTGTATATGGATTTCAGTAAGGCATTTGATGAGGTTCCCCATGGTAGGCTCATTCAGAAAGTTAAGGGGCATGGGATACAGGGAAATTTGGCTGTCTGGATACAGAATTGGCTGGCCAAAAGAAGACAGCGAGTGGTAGTGGATGGAAAGTATTCCGCCTGGAGGGAATAGCTGCTTGAAGGTCCCTAATGTTTCGGACTCAACTACTTCCATAGGCAGTGCATTCCATGCCCCCACTACTCTCTGGGTAAAGAACTTACCTCTGACATCCCCCTTATATCTTCCACCATTCACCTTCAATTTATGTCCCCTTGTAATGGATTGATCCACCCGGGGAAAAAGTCTCTGACTGTCTACTCTATCTAATCCCCTGATCATCTTATAAACCTCTATCAAGTCGCCCCTCATCCTTCTCTGTTCTAATGAGAAAAGACCTAGCACCCTCAACCTTTCCTCGTAAGACCTACTCTCCATTCCAGGCAACATCCTGGTAAATCTCCTTTGCACCTTTTCCAAAGCTTCCACTTCCTTCCCAAAATGAGACGACCAGAACTGTACACAGTACTCCAAATGTGGCCTTACCAAAGTTTTGTACAGCTGCATCATCACCTCATGGCTCTTAAATTCAATCCCTCTGTTAATGAATGCGAGCACACCATAGGCCTTCTTCACAGCTCTATCCACTTGAGTGGCAACTTTCAAAGATGTATGAACATAGACCCCAAGATCTCTCTGCTCCTCCACATTGCCAAGAACTCTACCATTAACCCTGTATTCCGCATTCATATTTGTCCTTCCAAAATGGACAACCTCACACTTTTCAGGGTTAAACTCCATCTGCCACTTCTCAGCCCAGCTCTGCATCCTATCAATGTCTCTTTGCAGCCGACAACAGCCTTCCTCATTATCCACAACTCCACCAATCTTCGTATCGTCTGCAAATTTACTGACCCACCCTTCAACTCCCTCATCCAAGTCATTAATGAAAATCACAAACAGCAGAGGACCCAGAACTGATCCCTGCGGTACGCCACTGGTAACTGGGATCCAGGCTGAATATTTGCCATCCACCACCACTCTCTGACTTCTATCGGTTAGCCAGTTCGTTATCCAACTGGCCAAATTTCCCACTATCCCATGTCTCCTTACTTTCTGCAGAAGCCTACCATGGGGAACCTTATCAAATGCCTTACTAAAATCCATGTACACTACATCCACTGCTTTACCTTCATCCACATGCTTGGTCACCTCCTCAAAGAATTCAATAAGACTTGTAAGGCAAGACCTACCCCTCACAAATCCGTGCTGACTATCCCTAATCAAGCAGTGTCTTTCCAGATGCTCAGAAATCCTATCCTTCAGTACCCTTTCCATGACTTTGCCTACGACCGAAGTAAGACTAACTGGCCTGTAATTCCCAGGGTTATCCCTATTCCCTTTTTTTGAACAGGGGCACGACATTCGCCACTCTTCAATTCCCTGGAACCACCCCTGTTGACAGTGAGGACGAAAAGATCATTGCCAACGGCTCTGCAATTTCATCTCTTGTTTCCCATAGAATCCTTGGATATATCCCGTCAGGCCCGGGGGACTTGTCTATCCTCAAGTTTTTCAAAATGCCCAACACATTTTCCTTCCTAACAAGTATTTCCTCGAGCTTACCAGTCTGTTTCACACTGTCCTCTCCAACAATATGGCCCCTCTCATTTGTAAATACAGAAGAAAAGTACTCGTTCAAGACCTCTCCTATCTCTTCAGACTCAATACACAATCTCCCGCTACTGTCCTTGATCGGACCTACCCTCGCTCTAGTCATTCTCATATTTCTCACATATGTGTAAAAGGCCTCGGGGTTTTCCTTGATCCTACCTGCCAAAGATTGTTCATGTCCTCTCTTAGCTCTCCTAATCCATTTCTTCAGTTCCCTCCTGGCTATCTTGTATCCCTCCAACGCCCTGTCTGAACCTTGTTTCCTCAGCCTTACATAAGTCTCCTTTTTCCTCTTAACAAGACATTCAACCTCTCTTGTCAACCATGGTTCCCTCACTCGACCATCTCTTCCCTGCCTGACAGGGACATACATATCAAGGACACGTAGTACCTGTTCCTTGAACAAGTTCCACATTTCACTTGTGTCCTTCCCTGACAGCCTATGTTCCTAACTTATGCACTTCAATTCTTGTCTGACAACATCGTATTTACCCTTCCCCCAATTGTAAACCTTGCTCTGTTGCACGCACCTATCCCTCTCTATTACTAAAGTGAAAGTCACAGAATTGTGGTCACTATCTCCAAAATGCTCCCCCACTAACAAATCTATCACTTGCCCTGGTTCATCACCAAGTACTAAATCCAATATTGCCCCTCCTCTGGTCGGACAATCTACATACTGTGTTAGAAAAGCTTCCTGGACAAACTACACAAACACCACCCCATCCAAACTATTTGATCTAAAGAGTTTCCACTCAATGTTTGGGACGTTAAAGTCCCCCATGACTACTATCCTGTGACGTCTGCACCTTTCGAAAATATGTTTCCCAATCTGTTCCTCCACATTTCTGCTACTATTGGGGAGCCTATAGAAAACTCCTAACAAGGTGACTGCTCCTTTCCTATTTCTGACTTCAACCCATACTACCTCAGTAGGCTGATACTCCTCGAACTGCCTTTCTGCAGCTATTATACTATCTCTAATTAATAATGCCACCCCCCCACCTCTTTTACCACCCTCCCTAATCTTATTGAAACATCTATAACCAGGGACCTCCAACAACCATTTCTGCCCCTCTTCTATCCAAGTTTCCGTGATGGCCACCACATTGTAGTCCCAAGTACCGATCCATGCCTTAAGTTCACCCACTTTATTCCTGATGCTTCTTGCGTTGTCACGTGTTCAGCTCCACTCTCTTCCTATTCCTAGCCTCGCTATCACGTGGCTCCGGCAACAAACCAGAGATGACAACTCTGTCTGTCCTGGCTTTTAACTTCCAGCCTAACTCCCTAAACTTATTTATTACCTCCGCACCCCTTTTCCTACCTACGTCGTTGGTACCAATGTGCACCACGACCTCTGGCTGCTCCCCCTCCCCCTTCAGGATCCTGAAGACACGATCCGAGACATCCCTGGCCCTGGCACCCGGGAGGCAACATACCTTCCGGGAGTCTCGCTCGCGACCACAGAATCACCTATCTATTCCCCTAACCATTGAATCTCCTACAACTATTGCTTTTCTATTCTCCCCCTTCCCTTCTGAGCCCCAGAGCCAGGCTCAGTGCCAGAGACATGGCCGATAGGGCCTTCCCCCGGTAGGTCATCCCCCCCAACAGCATCCAAAACGGTATACTTGTTTTGAAGGGGAACGGCCACGAGGGATCCCTGCACTGTCTGCCTGTTTTTTTTTTCCCCGACTGTAACCCAGCTATTCTTGTCCTGTACCTTGGGTGTGGTTACCTCCCTGTAACTCTTCTCTATCACCCCCTCTGCCTCCCGGATTATCCGAAGTTCATTCAGCTTCAGCTCCAATTCCCTAACACGGTCTTTGAGGAGCTGGAGTTGGGTGCACTTCCCGCAGGTATAGTCAGCGGGGACACCGGTGGTATCCCTCACCACCCACATCCTACAGGAGGAGCATGCAACTGGCCTAGCCTCCATCCCCTCTTACCTTACAGAATATAGCTGCCCTGTGGACCAACTGGATCTCCGCCCTCCGACTCTGCTCCCAGTCAGCTGCACTCTCGGTAAACTCCTGACTCTCTTCTCCATCTTTGCGGAAATGTAGGAAACAAAATGAAAGGAGCACCTTACTCCTTCCTCACCTAACTCCCTCAGTCACCAAACTCTCACTATAGCACTCAAATGCACCAAATTCAGCACTCCCTCAGTCACCAAACTCTCACGATAGCACTCAAATGCACCAAATTCAGCACTCCCTCAGTCACCAAACTCTCACTATAGCACTCAAATGCACCAAATTCAGCACTCCCTCAGTCACCAAACTCTCACTATAGCACTCAAATGCACCAAATTCAGCACTCCCTCAGTCACCAAACTCTCACTATAGCACTCAAATGCACCAAATTCAGCACTCAGTGCAAACAAAGTCTGCACTGTAGCTGGTTCGCTTTTATACTGTGAATCTAGCCTCTGAAAACTGGCCTTATCCAATTAACTAATTAACAAGCTCCAGCTGCAAGTGCCTACAAGTAGAAGCTTTGTTTAAAGCTGATTGAAAATTCACCTTCTTCGAAACCAAACTGCAACTTTTAAGTTAATTAACTAAATAAAAGAAAGACTAGACTTTAGATAAAAATGAAGCCTTATACTCCCTCAGTCACCAAACTCTCACTATAGCACTCAAATGTACCAAATTCAGCACTCAGTGCAAACCATTGTGGATAGCGCGGTTGCTTTGCAGCTCCAGGGTCCCAGGTTCGATTCCGGCTTGAGTCACTGTCTGTGCGGAGTCTGCACGTCCTCCCTGTGTGTGCGTGGGTTTCCTCCGGGCGCTCCGGTTTCCTCCCACAGTCCAAAGATGTGCAGGTTGGGTGGATTGGCCATGATAAATTGCCCTTAGTGTCCAAAATTGCCCTTAGTGTTGGATGGGGTTATGGGGATAGGGTGGAGGTGTTGACCTTGGGTAGGGCGCTCATTCCAAGAGCCGGTGCAGACTTGATGGGCCGAATGGCCTCCTTCTGCACTGTAAATTCTATGATAATCTATGATTAATCTAGGACAAAGGTTCGGCACAACATTGTGGGCCAAAGGGCCTATTCTGTGCTGTATCTTTCTATGTTCCATGTAAAAGAAAGAAACCAAAACCCAAAACACCAAACCAAAGAGCCAAAACTCCCCCACCCACTCCTTAAACCCTGAAACTATTAAGCACCCCTTCCCTTCCCCCAAGTCATATACTCCCTCACACCAAAAGTATCAACCCAAAACAAGATAACACACAAAGTTCAATTAACAATTCTATACAAAGAAAACAAAGGAAGGGGAAAAGAGAGAAATAAGAAAAAACACACAACTTTACAACAACGTCCCCATGCAAACCCATCCCAACCATCAGAAAAGTCCCAATCAAACCCCTGCAGTTCAGACCATGTCCTTGCACTTTAATGAAAGCCTTCGCTTCCTCCGCCATCTTGAAGAAATGGGGCTGGATTCCGTGTCCAGCCACGCCAGATTTCTGGTTCAGCACGCCGGCGGGATGCTCCATTTCGCCGGCTGGTCAATGGGGTTTCCCATTGTGGGGCAGTCCCACATTGTCGGAAAACCCCTGAGCTGCTGACAAAACCAGAGCATCCCGACGGCAAAGAATCCAGCCACCTGTCTTTGCAATTATGCGTATCTCTCAGCCTCGCCGGGTACACCACACCAAAATGCATGCCACTCTTACAAAGCACTGACTTTGCCCTGTTAAAAGCCGCACACCTCCTTGCCAATTCTGCTGAATTATCCTGATATATACAAATATCGCTGCCTTCCCACTGCAACTCCCGAATCGCCTTAGCCCACTACAGGACCCTCTCCGTCCGATAGTTGTGAAAACATATTATCATCACTCATGGTCTCTCATTCACCCATAGTTTCTGCCGGAGCGACCCTATCCATTCCGATGGGGGGGAACCATCCTCCTCCCCCACCAATTTCGTAAATATTACCGCAAAATACTCAGTCGGTCTCAGGCCCTTCACTCCCTCAGGCAACCTCACAATCCTGAGGTTCTGCTGCCTCGACCTATTCTCCAGGTCCTCGAACTTAGTCCTCTGGCCCTTGTTCCATTCCTCCACCCTCCACAGCTTGGCATCCAACGAGACCAACTGTTCACAACAGTGTCTCCTCCACCCCTTTCAGCACCTCACCATGCTACCGCACCATCTCCAAGGTCTTTCCCAACACCTCCTTTATCGGGACCAATGCGTCCTCCATTGATTTTTTGAGGGCCTCCAGCATCTCCCTCCCTTGCCTTTCAAAATGCTTGCTGAATTGTCTTTCAAATTCCACCACCATTACCTCCGTCAGCTTATCCACCGTAATGGATGTGGCCCCACCCGACGAGCTTCCGTCTACCATCTTCGATCCTACTGGACTCTGCATCTTGCTCAGCTCCTCAGAAGGGCTACCACTCACATCTTTCTTCCCAATATTCCTTCGTGCATTTGTTGACATTCTCTTACAAAAGGCTGTCCAATCGGATGAGTCTGTCCACCAATTACCCCCGGGAACCAGGTGAAAAGGACAAAGTCCAAGGACCCCAGCCGGAGCTACCTTACATGCGACTTTCTTCTACATGTTGCCATCGGAAATCCCCTCATAGAAAATTATTTTAACAACATTTCTGAAAAGTAAGGATTTGCTTATAAGTGTCTGTACAATTAAGAGTAATATATATTGTTTAACAGAATAAAATGTATGGATAACTATCAGTTACCTGTACAGTTCGTTGCACTGTTGATCTGGTCATCCATTCATTATTTTCAATGCTGAATTATTGATTGGTTATCCAATTATTGATAGATATCCTAGCAAATTTTGCGAAAGACACTCAATCCTTAGGGACAGATGCTGTTCAATAACTGCCAATAAAAATATTTATTCTTCACATTCTGTGGTGGGAAATTTTTTCAACAGCGTGTCGTACTCAACAATGGAACCAGAAGTGCCACCTCTGCTCTCTTGTTTTATCCATTACCCACATGATCCATGTAAAATTTTATGTGCCACCTTCCCACCTCTACCAGAATTAAGTTCTGAGCGGGGAGGACCATGGTCGACCTTTCTGCCTCGCTACCCACTGAGGCCCTTAATGACCACTTATGGGCTTCATCCCATTGGTTTAACCCCAGCTGGAGACAGGCCTGTTGCCATGCAGCGTGTATGGCAGCTAAAACAATGCAGCCAGCTTGTCACTGGAGGGAGAGGGCAGGGGGGCTCCTTGATCGAAGGACTGAACGTTGTGAATTGTGGGTCTGGTAAGAGCCACATCCCTGCCTTTGCTGCTGACTCCCTTGCACCCTTCTCTTCATGACTTCCACCCCTCAAAACTGTGCCCCCCCCCCCCCCCAACCCCCCACCCCCACCCCCCATCCAACATTACTTACTTGTGGCCTGGGTTGCTCCATATCTGAGTCTCTGCTACGTGTTTTTCCTGCAGCAACCATTGTCTCCCTGTGGTGCTGCTGTGCACAAGATCTGCCGGCCTCTGATGGGCAGCTCTCTCTAGGTGAGATTTATGTTCTGGGGTCTTGATTCCAAGGGAAGGCCCGCTGCCGGCCTTGCCACTGCTTGATTGGCCTGTGCTTCAGCAGGCCTTTCCAGAAAGAAGCACCGTGGCTCCCTCACCAGCTTTTTAGTCGACAAATGACATCGCCAATGCTCGAACAAGATTCCACCCATAAACTGAGCCCTTTAAAACGCCATTGAGCGTGATTCTCCGGCCTTGTTGCGTTTTCACTTGAACAAAACAAGGTCGATGAATAGCAGGAGAGGCCAAAATCTAGAACCGCGGCAGGAGCCAAACAGTTTGTGATGCAACCGGCCCGCTCCCGTAGGCGAAATCAGGATCTCACCGTGGCGTGGCGAGAAACCAATTATCACCACTTAAGCCCTATTTCCACATAATTAACGAGAGTGACCCCATATCCAACGGCCTCCCGACATTCAGTGGCCTTCGCTGCAATTGGTGATGCTGGCGCCGATTAGTACTCCTTTCGAAAAACGTGAACCTAGTGGAAGGGCTTCTATGGAGAGCCGAGGAAGTGAGTAGCCATCTTTGCTCACAGACAAGGAGTCCGGGGGCGCTGGGCTTGCCACCCCAGTGCATGGTGGAGGCGGAGGACCCTTGGCTGGGGATGGGGGAACCCTCCTCAGGGGTGGGCCACCATGGGAGGGTGCGAGGGAGGCGCTGGGGGCAAACCGGAGGGGCAACTGCGTGCAGCACTACCATGCCAACCCTGGATCATGTGTACCCATTCTGGGGGCAACCCTTGTCCCTGCCCATCTGCCCCACTGATCACCCATAACCCCAAAGATTGCTGAGGCCTCTGGCCGTGCGGCTGAAGGCTATTGTTAATAGGGAATCGGCAATCGTGGTTAAGTGAGCACTTCACACAACCCAAGTGGATTCCCGTGGGTAGGAGGGTCATGTAGCATATGGGAGTCATAGTCTAGCATCCTAATCAGACCATGATGCCTGGACACTGTGCCTGAACACTGCGAGAGGCAACACTACACACGCAACAGCCAACATCTGAATACCCAGGGAATGTGACACACCTCTGGGGACAATTCCATGGTCAGAAGGTGGGTGAGTGCCACAGGGAGGCGGGCATGCCTGGAGAGATGGGCAAAGGGTCCGGAGGTCGGTCTGCATTGCGGAAGGGACAGAGGCATCATACTGGTTGTGCACAACGGTGTTTATTGTGTGTAACAATTCCCCAGTCTACCGACGGTGCCGGCTGTCGCCACCCTCGCAGTGTTGGTCTCAGTGCCACACTTTGCCAGCGACATCTCCTGCACCTGTAGCCTCTGGGACTCTCCACTCGTCCATGGATCTGTTGGCGTTACACTGCCTCTGAATGTTCTGACTGCTCCCTTTTGTCTCCAACAGCTTCGGGAATACCTCTTCCACAGACTCAGCATCAGGCTGGGACCCAGCTGGGTCCTGGGATCCAGCAGCCCTCCACCTAATGTGCATCAGCAGCTGTGTGGTGCTCGCCAGACTGTGCCCCAGAAGCCTGACGACTAACATTTCCAACCGAGGTGCATGTATCTGCACTGGTGGAGGGTGGGGCTGACAGCTGTGAAGCCTCGATCGTGTCTTCCTCGGAGATCCCCTCCGAGGTGTTCTCCTGTGAGGTGTTGCTCTCTTTGGTTGGCTCTGAATATGGCGGTCAATATGGTCGCCTTCCTTAATTCTAATTACGTTTTGCTCCAATGTCACCAGGTATCTTTCGATACCGCCACTAGGTTCAAACCGAATACTGATCAAAGACTCGATACACCAGTTAGTTAGTTCAAAGTCAATGCAGATTTATTTACACACACAGTTAAATATACTCATGCACGAAACTCTACAGACTAAACTATCACTACCTCTAAAGCCTATACTTAGCTTCGGGCACCCACTCAGTCAGAGGAACAATGGCTGTTGTTCAGTTCTGAGGCTGCTGGGGTTGAACTGGTACAGGGGAACCGCTAAGGTCATCTGTCTGGTAGTGTGCGTTGACCTTGGACTTACTTGCTTCTGGTGCAGCTGGTGGACAGGTCTCTCCTCGGTGAGAGCCGGGTCCAAGAGAACGATTCTCTCGTGGGGGCTCCTTCTTATACCCAAATGGGCTTCGTGCTCTTTTGGGCGGGCCTTGAACTTGGCCCCAATCAATTGGGCCATTTTTTGATCATTCCTATTGATTTCATCCAATAAAGGGGTGGGTGCCCTGATGGCTGGGCATGTCGTAGGTGGCCGTTGGCCTGCTTTGTTTTGGTCTCCTCTGGCGCCGGGGTGTCTGCCTTAGTATCGGTTACTCAAATGTTATTCTTTTGTTCCCGGAGAAGGCCCATTAGTATGCTAATGGGCCTACAGTTTTGGTCTTGTCTGGGAGCTGCGGCTCCAATATACAGACAAGCTCTGAACTTGCTTGTTTTCTCAGCATTGTCCATTTTCTCTGCAATCTTTGCAAAGTGTACATTTTGTAATCGGGAAGTGGCCATCCCAGGTGGCTACACTCCCTCCTTGTGATCCTCAACACGAAGCGTGAAGGATCATATTACCATGTCGTCTTCGTTCTCTGACCAAGCTGGGCACCCATAAGCACTTAAGTGGCTCTACACTGCTCTGTCCTATGAATTGCAAATTTACCCAAGTTATTTTATATACATACATCATTATAAAACTCTACGGGGCGCTATGACATTCAGGCATGCATTACAAAATAAAAAACTGGAACCTCTAACTATCCTGAATAAACTATCCTCACTTAAACAATCAAAAATAATCGACATCATTTTAAACTGTATAAATAGCAGCAACACAGGTCTCTCTGGCTTGGCAGTCAAGCATAGAGTTTTACATTTATTTATTAAACAAACAAAACACACAAAAAAAACGGATGCACTTTAATTCACTTAAAGGGGTTGGGGGGTTTGTTGGAGCCCGGAGATAGGGGATCTAAATGTGTATACCGGAGTGCGGTTGCGGGAAGCTCTCCTCCGCCATTTTCTGAGTCTAAGTGTCTGCACGACACTGCAGAATATCGCCAGTACTAAGAGTGCTTCTACGATGTAAGACAGTGAATACCAGGTGATAAACTTGTCACACCAGGTCAGGGCGTCGGTAACTGTCTCGGGGTTAAATATCTCGGGGTACAGTGTATGGCAGGGGTGGGAATCATTCACGGCCTGTGTGGTAGGGGTCAGGGGGGTAGCGTCCCTGCGCAACTGAAGGGATCCCGCTGAGATCCAGGTGAACAACATGAAGGTTGTCTTCATCTTTCCTTTTGTCGGTCTTCTTTTTCTTCCACGGGGTTCCTGAGGTTCCGGAGTTCTGTGGACACAAGCATAATATCTGTTATTATCTTGCTTAAGATCTCGTATGTCTGTCTGTCTGTCCTTTGTTGCCAATTACCCATTATAATTGGTCACCATCTGTGACTCCCTCATTTTTAAAAAAAACCAAATATTTGAACAAGACATCCGAGAAAAATACTGACACAGTGCAAGCCGTCTCGCAGCCTGTGCGATCTACCATCCTAGTGTTTGAGGATGTAAATAGCATACGGAAGCAACCTAAGGGTCGCCAGAACCAAACAAAAAAGTTTCAAACTAAAAGTGCCAAAATGGGGTGCGTATGGGCCGCGGCGGGTAAGAAATGGGTGGAATCCCCGGGTAGGAGGGTGACCAGTGCCGTTTGTGCTCTACCCGAGCGTAGCTGACCAGTGAGGGGTCCTCACAGGGCGGGGACCAGTGCCGTTTCTCCACTGCCTGAGCGACCGGCAAGAACGGGTAAGAATGTGGTTGTCGTGGGGGCTGCCTCTCGTGATTACCTTCAAATCAGGAGAGTAGTTATGAGTGGTGTCTGCCGACAAACTAATTCCTCTCAACGGTTGTCTGTCGACAAACCTGTTCCATTAACTGCCAGTGGGCTTCAAAAGAGTGGTGGCCTGGGGCCATGAAAACCTTTAAATTCACAAACAACATTTAACATGTACATTAAACAAACAAACATACGACAAACATGGTGCAGGTTCCATCAGAAAGGACACCGTATCTCTCCATCGGTTCCTTTTTACCATCATGTGGACACCTCATTGCTCAGTAGCGAACAGAGTCGCAAAGGGATTTGTTTGGTGGGAGTCAGACTCTATGTCATCATCTTCTCCCGGCTGCCATACTCTTGACTGGAGTAGTTTGGCTAAAGCTGCTTGGGGTGAACTGGAGTCCATCTCATCATTCCGGATGAGCCTGAACGAATTGTCTTGGTGCCAGAATCGTGTGTCGAGGTTGGAGCTACTAGGTTTTAATCCGTCGGGCGGTGGGTCTGGGTCAGGGGCTTTGATGTACGTGATTTTGAAGGGGTCACTGGAATCATACTCAGATTTGCTGGGAGTGGGGCCTGGTGCAGGGGTGTAATCATAACGCGGTGTGCTGTGGCTGTCGTCATTGCTGTCGCTATCACTGTCGCTGACGCTGCTGGTTGAAGGGAGAGGTGGAGTCGTGCCTCTGGGGGTGGAGTTGAAGTCGTGTCTGAGGACGGGCTGGACTGGTTGAGGGAGGGTAGGAATGTGTCATCTGTGGGTGGGGCGTGCTCGTCTGCTGCTGCGAGCAGGATGTGGTGTGTGTGGCCATTCTGCGAGCCGTAAGCCTTGAGTTGGTTTATGCGAAACCACGCAGACTTGCCGTTGGGATATGTGATCTTGTATACCGAGGGGCTGACTTTGTTGGAAATTGAGTATGGTCCGGAAAATTTGGGGGAAAGGAATGAACTGGGGTTGTATAGGGAAAGCATCACTTGCTGCCCTACTACAAACTCGGTGGCGTGTACCGTTTTATCAAAACAATCTTTGTTTTGTTTCCGCCTGGTCCCAAGTCTCACAGCTGCTGTGAGCTGGGCTGCCTTTATATTCTCAATAAGCTGCTGTACAGCATTTTCATGCGTGAGGGCGGTGACTGTGGGGCTGGCCAAATCCAGTCCTAATGAATACTTTGTCCCTTTCATGGGGCGTCAGGTCATGAGGGTGTGGGGGGTGTATCCTGTCGACGTGGATACTGTGTTTCATAGGAACATTAAAGCAAATGGGAGAACTGAATCCCAGGTGCTGTTGTTCTGTTGTACCATTTTCCTGAGAGTGGCTTTTAGAGTTCTGTTCATCGTCTCTACAATGCCGCTTGACTGGGGGTGGTATGCAATGTGAAACTTCTGCCTAATTCCTGTAAAAGAAGGGTCCAACGGGCTGCGCGGATTTGGCTGACTGTGCCATCTTTAAGTCGACCGTCTAGTAATAGCTGTGTTGGGGTGTGTTCAGTGAGAATGGTGATGGGGTTGAGTGCTGTAATGTAGGCGAAGTACTGTACTGCCCAAAAAATTGCGAGCAGGTGCCTTTCACAGGCATAAAATCCTTGCTTGACAGGATCGAACACGCGTGAGGCGTTTGCCACGGGGCCTAATCGGTCATGGCGTTCCTGGAGGAGCACGGCCGAAAGGGTTTGGTTGGTGCTTGCTACTTCGATTGCGTACGGGGAAAGTGGATCTGGGACATGTAATGCGGGGGCTGTGCTGAGGGCTCTCTTTAAAGCATCCACGGCATCCGTGTGCTGTGGAAGCCATTCCCAAGGTGCCTGCTTCTTGAGGAGTTCGGATAGGGGCGCTGCTTTTGTGGCGAAACCATCGATATGGTTTCTGCAGTAGCCAACCAGTCCTAAAAATGACCGGAGGGCTGAGACATTGTGGGGAAGGGGCAATTTGACGATCGAGTCAAGTCTCTTTTGCTCGATCTCGCGTTTACCATGAGTGATTACTGTACCCAAGAAAATCACTTTTTCCTGCAAAGTCTGGGCCTTCTTGGGGTTGACTTTACATACAATCTGTTTTAGGAGTCCTAGGAGTTCGGCGAGAAGCAAAATGTGCTCTCCCTTTGTGTCTGTCTGTAGTAGCAAGTCATCTACATACTGGACCAGACAATTGGGTCGGGAACATTTTGCTATATATTTGCCAGCTGTCGATGGAAAATGGAGGGGGAGTTGTGGAAGCCTTGTGGAAGGCACGTCCACGTGTACTGCTGTCCCTGGAATGTGAATGTGAATTTGTACTGGCACGCTTTATCCAATGGAATGGAACAAAAGCCATTGCTAATGTCCAAAACCAAATTTTATTTTGACTGGAGTCCCTGTTTGAGCATGGTCTCGGGACTCGTGGCTGCAGTGGGGGCTGCTACTGGGGTTACTTTGTTCAGTTCCCGGTAATCAATGGTCAGTCGCCATGATCCATTGGGTTTCCTGACGGGCCAAATTGGTGCGTTATTCGTGGAGGCTACTGATCTGAGTACGCCTTAATCAAGCAAACTCTCTATTACTTTGGAGATCTCTCCCTCTGTTTCTTGGGGAGAACCGTACTGCTTTTGGGGTCTGGGGCCGGGACCTGTACTGTTCACTAAGCCAGCTATTGTGCCACAGTCGTGCTTGTGCTGTGCAAATGCTGCTTTGTGTTGCTGCAGGACTTCCCTAACTTGTTTGTCCTGACTAATGGCTCGAGAGTCGAACCAGGAGTCTCCTACTGTGCTGATTCTGTTTGCATACTCTCCAAGTGTGAGCGTGGCGGGGGCTCGTGCTGCCTTTGCCATTCTCCATACACATTTATTTACCGGATCAAATGAGAGGTTGTGGGAGCTCATAAAGTCGATTCCTAGGATGTGTTCAGCTGTCTGTGGTAGATCGACCAAAACTACGGGGTGTTTAGTCGTAATGTTCCCTATTTGTATTGCTACAGGGGCTGTGATGTGTCCTTGTTGTAAATGACCTGTAAAGCCGCTGAGTGTGATGGTGTCTGTTGTGGCCACGTGTCTCGTTGAAACATCGTGGAGGAATTGAGGGTGGTGCGGAGCCCTCCTGTGTCCCAAAGAAATTCTACGGGGTGTCCCCGAACTTTGCATGCTACGACCGGTCTACCGGACTTGTCCCAAAGGGTGTCGCAGACCCAAGTTGGGGAGCCCGAACACCGTCAGTCGGTGCTGTTCATGTCTGCGTTCTCTGAACGGGCGCTAACACTATGGGTTGGCTTTGCCCTATTCTTATTTAGGGTGCCTGTCTGTTGGTTTCTCTGCTGCTTTTGGGGCGCGTTGCACTCTCGTGCATAGTGTCCTAATTGTCCACAGTTGTAGCATTCCTAGGATTTAGGCTGCGGTGGGCTGTTCCTGCCCTCAGTTACCCATGCGGGATTCTGGTGCGTCCTAACTGGATGCATGTCTGCCTGCCCTTCCTCTGGTTTTGCAAATGCGGTTTTGCCTTGGACGTATTGTTCCCAAGTGTGGGACAATCTTTTCAAAACCCATTTCTCGTTGTGGGTCTCGTCTCAGGGGTCGTAATTTGCGCAAGCTCTTTGTCCTGCCTCTGTCGCATGAGAGACTAGGATTCAAGTCCATTTGGCCATATTATCCACGGACAAATGGGCACGGGCTAACTCTCAAATACTGCTGTGAAATGTATCCACAAACGTTCAGCAAACGCTGCGGGGTGCTCTGTTTTCTTTTGCCTACACTTGTTTAGGCCTTCTACGGGGTCTCCTCTGTTATAGCTGATCACATCCAGGATCGTTGTGAGCATTTCTTGGAGTGTGCCTCCTCCTACATTCTGTGGATCAGGAAGGGCTGCCACGACATGAAGGGTCGAGGCTTAAAACTGAGCTTCACTTGCTCCTTTTCGTCCAGGCCGTACATGGTAGCCTGCTGTTTAACTCTAGCGAAAAACTGGTGGGGGTCTGATGTGGGAAGGAACGGTGTAATTTTTCCACACGCGTCCTGTAATTGGGTCATGGTTAACGGGGTTGTATATAGGAAATCTGCATTTCCTTCTGCTACGGCTCTGCAGTGTGTGGTTACAGGGTTCATGGGAGTGTGTTCTGCCTGTTCAGTCGGGGGTTGGGTTGCTTTCCTTTTCTGGGTTTTTTCTTGAGTACATGTCCCATGTACGTATCTGTGGGCAGTTTCATTTAACTCCTGCCAATCGGGGCTGTTTTCCTGGTCTAACTGGGGTCCAAACGTACTTTGAAACCCATTCTGGACAGAAAGCAGAGATTGCAATTCTGCAATTTGCTTCCGGCACTTTGTGTGATCTACGGAGCTCTGTCTTTGTTCCGTTGTGGAAGTGTGGAGTGCTCGTAGGGCTGCTTTTAAATCATTGCACTGTTTCTGCAATTCTACCTGTTGCTCGGTTTCTTGTCTTACCAATACCACGCATTGCTTGTCTTATCATACTGGGTCTGAAAACTACTCAAATGGGCGAGATAAGACTGGTGTCCCCACTTGGCATCATCCACCTCTCTGTCCCTCGCTGCAACTGTTCTCTTGACTCCTTATTCTCGTTCTCAGATTCGCTCACATCTCCCTCACTATTTCTGTCTTTCTCCTCTATCTCTCTACGGAGCGTCCTAACGATCTACTCTGTGCCTCGCAATTGTGCCAAGCAGGACACGATTGCCATCAGCTTGTGAGCTTTCCCCAAGCTCTTCTTATGAATCTCTGACAGATTCTCCCACCAAGTATGCCCTATACTCCTGGGACCTGTTTCGTCATTGGCACAGAATTCGCTCCAAAGGGGCCATCGGGCTGTTTAGCACAGGGCTAAATCACTGGCTTTGAAAGCAGACCAAGGCAGGGAAGCAGCACGGTTCAATTCCCATAACAGCCTCCCCGAACAGGCGCCGGAATGTGGTGACTAGGGGCTTTTCACAGTAACTTCATTTGAAGCCTACGTGTGACAATAAGCTATTTTCATTCATTTCATTCATTCATCCTTTCCCTTTGAGATATTTTCTGATCTCTTCTTCCCATACAGGACACTGTCCTACTCTACTGGTCGCTGCGACCTCAAATTCTTGGGGGTTCATAAGGCGTTCCATTGCCTTCATTGCTTTTTTCTCTCTATCTCTGGGTTCTCTACTGAATTTGGAACAGGGAGTGATAAAGTGGTGATGTAAACACGGGTACGGCTTACGCTATTTTCCAGCCTACAAAACTCCCGACAGTTTTACGCAACAACATCTCTCAGGTTTACCTTATATCCCTGTTAGTACCCATGCAAATAACACACTTCCGAATCTCGGAGGTTTGATCAGTATTGGTCTTATGCTTGTGGTTTTTCTGTTTCCAATTGGATTCCAATTCAAATTTGGGTTCTCTCGGAGGGACTAGGCCACTTCTAGGTCGAGTCCCGGCGGAGTCGCCAGTAAATGTTGCTCTCTTTGGTTGTTTCTAAATATGGCGGTCAATATGGTCGCCTTCCTTAATTCTAATTACATTTGCTCTAGAGTCACCAGGTATCTTTCGATACCGCCACAAGGTTCAAACCCGAATACTGATCAAAGATTCGATACACCAGTTAGTTAGTTCAAAGTCAATGCTTATTTATTTACACACACAGTTAAATATACTCATGCACGAAACTCTACAGACTAAACTATCACTACTGTTAAAGCCTATACTTAGCTCCGGGCGCCCACTCAGTCAGAGGAACAATGGCCGTTGTTCGGTTCTGAGGCTGCTGGGGTCAAACTGGTACAGGGGAACAGTTAAGGTCATCTGTCTGGTAGCGTGCGTTGACCTTGGACTTACTTGCTTCTGGTGCAGCTGGTGGACAGGTCTCTCCTTGGTGAGAGCTTGTCCAAGAGAACGATTCTCTCTTGGGGGCTCCTTCTTATACCCAAAGGGGCTTTGCACTCTTTTGGGCGGGCCTTGAACTTGGACCCAATCAATTGGGGTGTTTCTTGATCATTCATATTGATCTCGTCCATTAAAGGGGTGGGTGCCATGATGGCTGGGCGTGTCCTAGGTGGCGTTGGCCTGCTTTGTTTCGGTCTCCTCTGGCGCCGGGGTGTCTGCCTTAGTATCGGTTACTCAAATCATAGAATCATAGAATTTACAGTGCAGAAGGAGGCCATTCGGCCCATCGAGTCTGCACCGGCTTTTGGAAAGAGCACCCTACCCAAGGTCAACACCCCACCCTATCCCCACAACCCAGCAACTCCACCCAACACTAAGGGCAATTTTGGACACTAAGGGCAATTTATCATGGCCAATCCACCCAACCTGCACATCTTTGGACTGTGGGAGGATACCGGAGCACCCGGAGGAAACCCACGCACACACGGGGAGGATGTGCAGACCCCGCACAGACAGTGACCCAAGCCGGAATCGAACCTGGGACCCTGGAGCTGTGAAGCAATTGTGCTATCCATAATGCTACCGTGCTGCCGTGCTACCGTGCTGCCCCACGGTGCTGTTGGGGGGGGTGGATGCGGGGGGGTGGGGTGGTGGATGCACGTGTGGGGACAGAAAGGTCTCCGGGAGGGGGGGGTTGTTGGTGTCGACCCACTCGTGCTGCCCGGTGTAGGATCAAATGTTACTCTTATGTTCCCGGAGATGGGCCATTAGTATGCTAATGGGCCTGCAGTTTTGGTCTTGTCTGGGAGCTGCGGCTCCAATATGCAGACAAACTCTGAACCTGCTTGTTTTCTCAACATTGTCCATTTTCCCTGCAATCTTTGCAAAGTGTCCATTTTGTAATCGAGAAGTGGCCATCCCAGATGACTACAGAGGCTGCAGAGGGTGCACAGTATGATAGCCCGGCTTGGATCGTGTCCAAGGCATCGCGCAGTTGGCTGAAGAACCTGTGGGAGAATGAACATGTTGTCAGTGGGAAGGATGGATCAGTCAGTAAGGCAATAACAATTCACGTTTGACAGGTCCTCCGGGCAGAGCCAGATGGT
This sequence comes from Scyliorhinus torazame, assembly GCF_047496885.1. Classification (NCBI taxonomy): domain Eukaryota; kingdom Metazoa; phylum Chordata; class Chondrichthyes; order Carcharhiniformes; family Scyliorhinidae; genus Scyliorhinus; species Scyliorhinus torazame. Next base: position 166,257,518 of record NC_092712.1, on the reverse strand, counting down.
TCCTCACCTCTGCAGTGTCGACTAGCCTCCGTGCTGGTGACTGCTCTGTCCTTGACCACCCCAGTCACTTCCAGGGTCTGCTCCTCAAAGGTGGTGAGGATTTGTATGTCTGGCACCTAACCGCCAGTCGTGGCTCTCTCCCGACGGTTGTGGGAGAACGTTTCCTGAGGAGACATAGAGAGGGCATCGTTAGCCACACACGTGGTTCACAGTGGTGGGAGGGGGGGTGGTGTGAAGGAAGGGTTGGGAGTAGTTGACAGGAGAGGGTGGAGTCAGGGGAGGGTTGTGGTTGCATGGAGAGTTGGGGGGAGGGGGGGTGGATGCTCGTGTGGGGACAGAAAGGTCTCTGGGGGGGGGTTGTTGGTATCGACCCACTCATGCTGCCCGGTGTAGGTCATTGATCTTTTTTCAGCACTGAAGGCCAGTCCTCCTGATCACACTCCCCGAGCTCACAGCCGCCGCCACCTCATTCCAGGCAGCACTGGCTGCCCTGTGACTGAACCCCCAGGATTCTTGGGGGAACAGAGATCACTCCTGGCCTCCACTGCGTCTAGGAGCCTGGCCTGATCTGCTACCCCGGATCTTGGGGCTGGTCTCCTGAGCGCCATTGTTGCAAGCTGGCTGGGGTTGGCTGAGCAAGTACTGCTTGACCTTGTTAGCGGGGAGGAGGCTGGCGAACATTGTGCCCCCCCACCCAACCACCACCATTGTGCCATAGAGATAAAGAAGGACAACTGCTGACCAAACACAGAACCACACAATATTGACTGGTGCACTCGAACTTTAAACAAATGTGAACCGGGTGCTTCAAGATTTTCATGTGCTGCTGCCTTTATCTTGTAGGTAGGACTTAATTCGTAAAAGAGGAGAACCCAGCCCCATACTTCACACACAGGATTTACTGAAATTTGTTTTACCTTCAGTATTCTTGCATTGTCCCATTAGAAATCACCAATAATTGTTCATGAAATTAGATACATTAATGATTCAAATATAAAAAATATGTTTTCACTTTACACGGTCTCATGCAAATGCAGTTGCAGGCTGCAGACATCTAATTTAGTTAGATATAGCACTTAGGGTGAAGGGGATCAAAGGATATGGGAGGGAAAGCGGGTTTAGGCTATTGAGTTGGATGATGAGCCATGATCATAATGAATGGCGGAGCAGGCTGGAAGGGCCGAATGGCCTCCTCCTGCTCCTATTTTCTATGTTTCTACTTCCTTCTTTTTCCACTTTGCAGAAATGTAGATTTGGACAAAAATATTGGCCGAGATCTCCTAAATCTGGATAGTTACAGACCGGATATACCCCCAAAGATATGCTACAGGACCCCTCGGAAGTCCCAATGCAAGAGCTCTGTGGGAATTGCCCGGGAAGATTGGACTTCAGGGGCGGGATTATCCAATAATGAGGCTATGTCCCCACGCCCACAAAAAACTGGACTTACCTGGAGAAAATCCAGGGTGATTCTCCGATTTGCAGGGGGCTAGCAGAGCCCTGGAGTGCTCCTTGCAGCTCTGGCTGCCGATATGGGGCCCTGCACTTCCGGTCGGCGGTCTGCGCAACATGGGCGACCCACACCGCGGACCGGCACCGAAAACATAGCCCCCCCCCCAGATTGCGTGCGCCTGTGGATCGGTGCCCCCGATTGGTAGCCTGGCCGTCCTGGAGGCCCCTCTCGGTGAATGATCCCCCCGCCCCCCACCAGGGTGGTCACGGACTGAGTCCGCAGTAGACACGCCGAGTTCCCGCTGGGTGGAACCATGAGAGAAGCACGCCACCGGTAACTCGGCTAGCTGCACTCAGTGAATCGCTACGGGGGCCTCTTTAATGGCCTCCGACCGACGCCGGGTCGACTGTGCACGCGTGATTGGCGGCGATTCTCCGGGGATCTCAGGTTTGACGCCCATTCTCCGCCCCCGCGCCGAACGTGATTTCAGCGCGGAGGCACGGAGAATCCTGCCCCAGATGTGTAAATCCCCTACTCCCTGGCACCCTCTGAAAAGGTCTCCAACTCTGAGTTTGAGTCAGAGACTTTGGACAGTTTCATCTTACTTTCCTGAAAAGCTATCCAGGAAATGGTAGCTAGGAAAGAAATCTAACACATAGGTAGCTATACAACTGAACCCACCCAGCACTCTCACGAACCCCTCCATGACCAACCCAGCTGACTCTCCAACTACCCCCCCGATCTGAAATGACTCCCAAATCTTATCCACCTCCACCTGCTCCCCTGCCCACTGCCACCCCACCCCCTTACCCAGTCACCTTACCCAATCTACCTTGTTACCCAACTACCCTACCCCCTTATCCACTTACCATACATAACGTACCCCCTTACCCATCCTACTTCCTTAACCCACTTACCTACCACCCTACTGTACCCATTTGCCTTACACACTTACATTCTCTCCATAGCTTTTTCAAGCTGCTTTGGGACACTTAAACTCTACTTATCGGAATACAGCAGCCAGTGCTGTAAAAAGGGATCTGGGGCGGGATTCTCCGACCCCCCGCCAAGTCGGAGAATCGCCGGGGGGGGGGGCAGCGTGAATCCCGCCCTTGCCAGCCGCCGAACTTTCCGGCATCGAACATTCGGCAGGGGCAGGAATCACGCCGCGCTGGTCGGCGGGCCCCCCCTGGCGATTCTCTGGCCCGCGATGGGCCGAAGTCCCGCTGTTGTCATGCCAGTCCCGCCGGCGTGAATCAAACCATCTACCTTACCGGCGGGACTGGAGGCGCGGGCGGGCTCCGGGGTCCTGGGGGGGGGGGGGGGGGGGGGGCGTGGGGCGATCTGGCCCCGGGGGGCTGCCCCCACGGTGGCCTGGCCCGCGATCAGGGCCCGCAGATCCGTGGGCGGGCCTGTGCCGTGGGGGCACTCTTTTCCTTCCGCCTCGGCCATCGCCTCTGCGATGGCCAATGCAGAAGTGACCCACACCCTGCGCATGCGCGGGGATGACGTCAGCAGCCGCTGACGCTCCCACGCATGTGCGGACTTCTGCCGGCCGCGAAGTCCCTTCGGCCCCGGCTGGCATGGCGCCAAAGGCGCGGGTCTAGCCCCTCAAGGTGAGGGCTTGGCTCCTAAAGGTGCGGAGAAATTTTGGGGAGGCCTGACGCCGGAGTGGTTCCCGCCACTCCATCCCACCGGGACCCCCCCGTCCCGCCGGATAGGGGAGAATCCCGGCCATGGTCTCTGCGGATTCACTGCGCTGCTGCCTATAAGGTTAGCTGCGCAAGTCGGATGTGTAGGATCCTTCATCGGATGACTGCCCTGAAATATCGGATGAAGGTAAGTGTGCAACTTTTCGTCTGATCAGTGTTGAAACCTGATCGCAAGATCTGGACCATAGTTGCACATATTTAACTGTTCCCCTTCACTACAAACAAGGTTTAATGATGGTAGTCGACTCCTCTCCATGTTCCGATATAAGACAAGCATGGGAGCAGGAACTCAACTGTTGGATAACAGAAAAAATAATAACAAATACAAATTGTTGGGTGTGAATAGACAATCATCAATTCAGACACTCATGCATTCATTCCTTCCATTTGTTCTACTATCTCTAGGCACTCAGATTTTGAAAATGTACAGATCTCATTTGACAGGCTTCAAAGTCTGACCTCAAAACTGTGATGAAAGTCAAGCCTATGTATTTGTAGCTTTGAATACAAATAGGCCCAAGCACCCACGTAGACAAAAGGTTGGGCCATCTAAAATTCATTTGTATTTTGCTTTCATGTTCAAATTTCTGATTTTGATAGATAAACGTTGCATTTTTTTCAACAGTGAGCCCTTTATTTTTGGCAGAATTACAATTGCAAACATAATGAAAGCTTGTAACACGAATTGAACTGACACATGCATTTTTTAAAATGACGCTTGCTGGCCAGGCTAGCTGACTGACTGGCAGATAGGTTCTCACTTTTGCATCTTTCATTATATGATTCATTTACTTTACTTACTATGATTCACACTTTCAATTGAAAGTTAGAATTTGTTTCTCTGAGATCCTTCATTTCCTTTATCCTTTTTTAAGACAAGCTATTGTTTTTAGTAGTTACCTATCAATTCTGTTTTACCTGTTTCCCTTTGAAACTTATTTGAATGTTCATCGGTGAAAATATTAGCATTGTTGTAGAAATGGGGAAAAAGCTCCTCACTTTCGGATGGAAGATTGCAGAAATCAAATGCAGACAATAAAAGGATTGAAGATAACATGTAAACTCTACCATTGTTAAGATCCTCCTGCAGATCAACTAACTAAAAGAAGCTAATTTATTGAACGGCCTAAATGAAAGACCAGTGAATCATAGAATCATAGAATTTACAGTGCAGGAGGCCATTCGGTCCATTGAGACGTACGGGCCCTTGGAAAGAGTGCCCTACTTAAGCCCACACCTCCACCTATCCCTGTAACCCAGTAACCCCACCTAACCTATTTTGGACACTAAGAGCAATTTAACATGGCCAATCCACCTAACCTGCACGTCTTTGGACAAAATCAGTGGACAAAATTTCACCTTTGAAGCTTTACTGTAGCGATCAAACCAGAATCAACATGAATTCACAGACAAATTAGGGTCAATAAAAATTATAGATTATGCATTAAATAGCAGGTACAACAATGATAGATCTCACAACTTTATCAGGTAATCCATTCAACATATATGGCACCAATTTCAGCTGCAAAATCTTTCAAGACTCTGATCTTCCTCAGGTAGAATTCCAGTTCAAGGATTTATCCATTGATTCTTATCTGAAAGCAGCTTCCACTCAACCCAATTTGCCCAGGTACCATCCACAACAAAATGGTGCACATCTCCACAACATTCACGGTTCTGCTCTCATCACTCTTGATTGCGTGCATCCACCAGAATCGCCTTTATCCCAAATGTCAGTAATGACCTTGTGCACTCTATAGCCAATTCTGGTCATTTAATTATTTTGAAATAACAGGAACAGTGTCAGTACCCTTATTTTTTGATTATCTCTACTTCCCGAATCAGCCTTCATGTTCTCCTTCTCTGACCATGTTGCATCTTCTACTCCCACACAAACCTGGTCATATGGGTCAATTTTTGTGTCACACCCCCGGGATCACGGGATTGCAAGTTTTCGCATGTTTATGCATCATGTGCAAAATCACCTTGATGTCACCAGGGTGTTGATGCACTTTTGCAAACCATGAGTCCGTATCCTCTTGATAATCTTAGGCTGGTACTTGGTGCTGTGCTACTTCAGCCGGAACTGCTGTTGGTTCCAAAGAAAAAGTTGCAAACCCATGCCAAAGATTCCACCACCTCACCACGGAACCTGGGATCAGGAGGCTGGTGGGCCGAGCTTGCAGAGCTTGCACAAGCTGGAGCTTGACGGCACAGCAGGGGCCGGCTGCCACCTTCAGCCCGCACTGCCCTCAGGAAGTTTAGTGACTCTGTTCAGAATGGTTTCAGCTCTAGCCTTCTGGTCACCATCGCAAAATGTTTAAGAGAGTAGAGCTTTATTTCAACTTTATAGTAATCCAAATGATTAAACATCAGGAAACTGCCTTTCTTAAGTAAACATGACCACATAGACCACTTATTTCATTTTTTTAAAGGTTGAATTTGTCTGGATGACTGGTGGTAGATGGAATTTATTGTTCTCCGTTGTTAATGAGACAGTGCTGGTGCCATGAAGGTTGGGATAAATTGCAATAATTTGTGGTCCTTGTCAATTAAGATAGTTATCGCAACAGATGTACATGTGCTCTTGTGACTCGAGAAGATGCTTTAGGGTTAATTGTTTCAAGAAGCTGTATTATTTATCACTGAATTTAGATCATGTTCAAAGCATAGACCCATATAAGACTTTAAGAATGCTCATATTGAGGAAGGCAAAATTATTTCTTCTTTGCGATATCAACAGGTAATTTGTTCTGAAGATTGTGTGTTAGAAAGAAATGGGGGGGATATTCAGTATATATTGTTCATTTCAGATCTGCTAAGTTATAATGGCAATATTCACAAGCACTAGGAAGAAACTATTGTAAGTTTTACCATGTAAAATGCAGTCTGTTGCATCCTTGTATTTCAGTACATCTCTAAAGTGTAGATCTAACTAAAAAAAATCAAAGAAAATGGAGCCAGATGATACCTGATAGCTTTTTTTAAAACATCAAAAGCTGGAATGGATAGTCTAATAGCTGAGCTCTGAGTTTGGTGGTTTGGACCAATGATCTTTGAAAAGAGGGGATCAGATCAAAGTGCGAACAACCTGCATCTAATCAACTAAACAGCATATCAAATATAACCGAGAAAGATGTTTCAGCCAACTTCAGAACGTGACGGTCACAATCGAATAACATAAGATATAGACTGAAACTAGAGCACCCTAATACATATGGATTTTGCAGCATTTCATTCAAATTATATTAACGAGGCATGGCTGTGACTTAGTGATAATGTCACCGTAATAGTAATACAGAGACCCAGGCTAATTCTCTGGGGACCAGGGTCCAGATCCTACCATGGCAGCTGTGGAATTTAAATTCAGTTAATAAATCTGGAATTAAAGTTAGTCTCGGTAATAATGATCACAAAACCATTTTGCTTGTTGTAACTACTCATCTAGTCCATTAATGCCCTGTCGGAGAGGAAGTCAGCCGCCCTTACCTTGTCTGGCTTGCATGTAACTCCAGACCCACAGCAATATGGCTGACTCTTAAGTGCCCTCTGAAATGGCTTTGCAAGGCACTCAGTTGTATCAAACTGCTACAAAGCCTACAATAGGAATGGAACCAGACGGATCAACTGGTATTGACCTAGGCACCGTAAATGACCCAGCCCTGTCAACCCTGCAAAATCCTCCTCTGGGGACTTGTGTCAAGTTGGGAGAGCTGTCCCACAGACAAGTTAAGCAACAGCCTAACATAGTCCTACTCACAAATCACACCTTACAGACAATGTCCCAGACTTCACCATCACCACCCCTGGGTATGTACTATCCCATCGGCAGGACAAAAGTATACAGTTGAGAGGGAGTTTGCCTGGGAGTTCTCAACATCGTCTCTGAAGTCTCATGCATCAGGCCAAACATGGGCAAGGAAACTTCCTGCTGGTTATCACCTATCGTATTCCCTCGGCTGATGAATCCGTCTTCCCTCGGCTGATGAACACCACTTGGAGGAAGCACTAGGGGCGGCAAGGGCACAGAATGGCCATCAACAGGAGTGGTTTGTTAGCAACACTCCATGTTGGCTGAGGAATAAATATTGGCCAGGAGCCTTGGAGAACTGCTCTTTGTAAAATACCACGGGAACCTTTACATCCATTGTTTTAACTGCTCATCTGACAGATGACACCTCTAACAGTGCAGCAGTCATTCAGTAGTGCATTGGTGTATCAGTCTCAATATGAACTCAAAGCCTGGAGTAAGGCTTAAATCCACAACCTACTGATTTAGAAGTGAGTGCTACATGCTGAGCTATAGCTGATCAGTGTCAAAAGCTCAGCTCAGGGCCAAACAAGATGCTGAGTCTGTGAACTGCCTGGTTTAACCTTCAGTCGTGATCTGAAATGGAGGTGTTGACAAGGCTATGAGGTTTACAATGAGGTGGGGAGGAGACAAAGACAATGATTTCAGTCCTCCAAATGTTTAATTGGAGGAAATGTGTACATATGGAAGCTGATTCTGCATTTGTGGTGATGTCATGAAGAGGAACATGTGGATGAGGAACAAGAGAGGGCCCATGATGCATCCATATGTAACAGAATTGGGAAGAGAAGCTACTGGCCCCAATTGGATATGCAATACTGGAACGAAGCAAGGGTAGTAGTCACACTTTGCTGGCTAATGAAGGAGTGACAAAGAAGAAGGTGATGTGATTTATTATGTCAAAATGGCCGAGGTCAGGAGATTGAGCAGGTCATGCATTTACAGACCTGGCTGGTTTCCAACAGGTGCAGGGCATCATAGACTATACACTTAGTAATGAAGGCACCCCCAGATCACCCAGGAGTGTTCATCAATAGCAAAGGCTTCCACTCCATCAATCGACAACTGGTGTGTAACTGCGAAAATATCTTGATGCAGTAATGCACAAGATTCCTTGGCAGTTGCCATGATGCTTTCATCCAGGAGCAGTTCACTCTTCCTGATCTCTTTGCACCTGGATACAGAGTTAACAGTTGGCAGATATCTACTCAGATGTGGTTAATTCCACCTTTCAGAACCCTGAGCGAAGGCACACTGCACACAATGAATATCACCGTTAGATGTGCCATCAAATGAACCATTGGTTTGCTGAAGATGTGCATCAGTTACCTAGACAGATCTGGAGGTTGTCTTCCATAAACACCAGTCAAGATCTCCAGAATGATTATGATTGTGCAGCTTTCTGCAGTAAGGTTTGGACCTTACCTCTTTGGAGGTTTGTGAGGAGGAAGAAGAGGAAGATGAGGAACAGAATGTCGAGGAGGCAGGAAGTATTACAAGCAGTGCATCACAAGGTGCTGCTAATTATTACAATTAGCATTTCTTAGTCTCCAACAGTTCACTCATCTAACAGCCACTTGCCTCTCCAATCCTATAATGCCACCATACAAAGCAGTCCTGTATGTATAAACAAGGCTCCGTCCCCCCCCGCCCCCCCCCCACCCCCCCCCCCCCCCCCCCCCACCCCCACCCCGCTCCATTGATTGTCAGTTCATGTCTTCCTATTCAGTGTAACACTACTGAAATTCTGAAGCTAAGATTTTCTGCTCCTGTTTTTGTCAGGCGGGTTCAGTGATGGGAGTGGAGAAGCTTGTGAGACCCTCAAATCGTGTTTCACACCAACATAAACGTGTGACGCGATTGTCCCCTCCCCCTGTCAGCATGTTTCCCAACGTGAACTCCTTTTCCCTGGAAGGCCTTTACAAATGGCGAACTTTGACCGACTATCTACCAGGAAGGCGGTGCGCCAACTGAGACGGGCAAGGGGTGCAGTTTACGAACATGGAGATAAGTATGTTGGCAGGTCAGCTCCGGAGGGAAGCAGCGGCAAGGGAAATTGTGCAGGTGAGGGATAGGTTGGTGGTGACTCTGGATCTGATTAACAAGGTTTTTGAGGAATTTTATGAGAGGTTGTACAGGTCAGAGCCACCTGGGGGAGACCGTGAGAAGCAGGAATTTCTAGATGGGTTGGAGTACCCGAAGTTAGGGGAGAGGGACAGGGCTACATTAGAAGGAGCGATAGTGGAGCAGGAGATAAAGGATGCGATTGGGAGGATGCAGTCGGGGAAGGTGGCAGGGCCGGATGGGTTTCCGGTGGAATATTATAAAAAATTCAAGGATAAGCTGGCACCCCTGATGGTGGGGATGTTTGAAGAGACGTTAGGGAAGGGGGTGTTGCCACAAACTTTGGGGCAGGCATCAATTTCCCTGTTGCTAAAAAAAGATAAGGATCCCACGGAATGTGGGTCATATAGGCCCATATCGCTTCTGAAGTTTGGACGCAAAAGTATTGGCGAAGGTATTGGCGGGTAGGCTGGAGGAGTGCCTGCCAAAGGTGATAGGTGAAGATCAGACGGGGTTCATGAGAGGGAGGCAGCTCTTTTCGAACATTAGGAGGGTTTTGAACGTCGTTATGGCACCGGCAGGGGGGAAGGAAACAGGGGTGGTTGTGGCATTGGACGCTGAGAAGGCGTTCGACCGGGTAGAATGGGGGTACTTGATGGCAGTTCTGGAGCGGTTTGGGATTGGACCAAGATTTGTGAACTGGGTAAAGCTACTATATAAGGAGCCGAGGGCGAGTGTCCGCACAAAAACATCAGCTCGAGATACTTTTCTCTCCACCGTGGGACTAGACAGGGATGTCCTATGTTCCCCCTACTGTTTGCACTCGCAATTGAGCCGTTGGCCATTGCATTAAGAAGTTTGGGGGTATGGAAAGGAATAGTGCGGGTGGGGATAGAGCATAGGGTGTCCTTGTATGCCGACGACTTGCTGTTATACGTGTCGGAACCGAGAGCGTCGATAGGGGGAATATTGGAGCTGCTTCGAGTGTTTGGGTCTTTCTCGGGATACAAACTAAATCTCAACAAGAGAGAGTATTTTGTGGTGTCTCGGCCAGGGGTGGGGGCAGGGGTGGGGGGGCTGCCATCCCGTAGGGCCGGGACTCACTTTAGGTACCTGGGGGTGCAGGTTGCCCGGGTGTGGGGGGGGCTCCGCAGGTGCAATATTTCTAGTTTGGTGGGGAGAGTGAAAGCTGATCTGGCAAGGTGGGATGGTCTCCCTCTATCACTGGCGGGTCGGGTACAGGCGGTTAAAATGAACGTGTTGCCGCGATTTCTGTTTATTTTTCAATGCCTGCCGATTTTCCTGCCAAAGGCTTTTTTCAGAGAGATTGAGGAAAGGATTACGTCGTTCATATGGGGAGGGAAGGTGGCCAGAGTTAGAAAGGTGCTAATACAGAGGGGAAGGCAGGCAGGGGGTTTGGGTCTTCCGAACCTGATGTATTACTACTGGGTGGCTAATGTGGAGAAGATGCGGAGCTGGGTCAGAGGGGTTGATTCCCAGTGGGTCAGAATGGAGGAGAGTTTGTGCAGGGGGTCGGGATTGAAAGCACGAGCAACAGCGCCGCTCCCGATGGCTCCGGGGAAATACTCAGGGAGTCCGGTAATAATAGCTTCACTGAGAATTTGGAGGCAGTTTCGCCAACACTTCGGGTTGGGGGCAGGATCAAGGGAAATGCCGATTTGGGGGAACCACAGATTTGAGCCAGGGAGGTGGGATGAAAATTTTCGGAAATGGGAGGAGAAGGGGATTAAGACACTGAAAGGTTTGTTTCTTAGGCGTCGGTTTGCAGGATTGAAGGAGCTAGAAGCGAAGTATGGGCTGGAGCAGGGGGAAATGTTTAGATACTTGCAGGTTCGAGATTTTGCCAGAAAGGAGATACAGAACTTCCCAAAGGTGCCGGCCTCCACATTGCTGGAGGAGGTGCTGACGACAGGGGGACTGGAGAAGGGGGTAGTGTCAGCGGTTTACGGAGCTATTTTTGAAGAGGAGAAGGCACCACTGGAAGGGATCAAAGCAAAGTGGGAGGAGGAGTTGGGAGAGGATATGGAGGAGGGTTTCTGGTGTGAGGTGCTCCAGAGAGTGAATGCCTCCACCTCGTGCGCGTGATTGGAGCTGATACAGCTGAAGGTGGTATACAGAGCACACCACACGAGGGCGAGGATGAGCCGATTCTTTGAAGGAGTAGAAGATGTGAGTGAACGTTGCGGGGGGGGGCACCGCTAATCACGTTCATATGTTTCGGCCCTGTCCAAAGCTAGAGGATTACTGGAAGGAAGTTTTTCGGGAAATTTCTCGAGTGGTGCACGTGAAACTGGACCCGTATTCGGGGTGTCGGGACCAGCCAGGGTTGGAAACGGGTGCAGAGGCAGATGTTGTAGCCTTCGCCTCATTGATCGCCCAAAGGCGGATCCTGATGGGTTGGAGAGCAACCTCTCCACCCTGTGCCCTGGCGTGGCGGGGGGACCTGTTGGAATTCTTGACTCTTGAGAAGGTTAAGTTTGAACTGAGGGGAGGGATGGAGGGCTTCTACAATTCAAGGGCATTATTCATTATGCACTTTCAAGAACTGGATAACATCGAACATTAGTTGGGGAGGGTGGGTGGGAGGGCTGGGGGGAGGGGGGGGTGGTGTTGATGGTGACTGTGGGTGATTCCTGATTCCTTTTGTTATTTGTTTATGTGAACATACGGGCTACTGTTTGGGGTTTGGTGGGAGGATGGGATCGTTGTTATTGATATGGGGATTGACATATTTGTTACTGATTATTGTTTCTTGTTGGTGGGTGTAAATTTGGGAGAAAATGTGAAAAAGGAGGAGAATAAAGAAATATTTAAAAAAAACATTGTCCCTCCTGTAGCTAGTCAGCAACTTCTATTGAAATGCTCTAAATCCAACTTTTCTGCTGATTATTTTCCTTTCTCCCTCTGTGAAGGAGTCTCTAACTTTCACCTGGTACATATAACAATGTTTAGATGACTAAATTATGGCTAAAAGTTATGTTTCATCATTCTACCAAAATGTCTTTCTTGCTGCATCATTAGGTTTTTTAGCAAAGTTTAGTGCTCAGCAAGGTGAAGAGTGTTTGTGTGCTGAAATTAAATACTTTCCCACTTTAGAGGCACATGAAACATTGTTAGATATAATTTGATTTGATACAGAGTCAATTCCATCAACTTTGGCAGTCTCAGATGAGCACCCCTCTTACATCACTTTTTTAAAAAAATTTCCACAACAGCAATATTCCAAGTAAACAGTGAATTCATTGTTAGAGAAATAGTCAGACAGATAGCTGGTGTATATTAAAGGAAACAGATACTGAAACATGGCTACTTGGTAAAGACTCCTACAAAGTCCCCTTGAGCTCTGTGACATTTTTTGTCCCTTTAACAATGCATCATTCTGGCCTTTTTGATGGGGTTTTCCAACTGTGTGCCACATTAGGAAGAGCTTTGTGTACATGTCTATTGAAATCTGGATTGAGATTTTTTTTTTTACCAAACATTTTATTAAAGCATTTATGGTTTTATAACAACGAAAGATACAAATACAACTGTAAACATAATTCAGTGCGTAACACACCTCTCCATCACCCACTGTTCCCGCCTAAGCTAGACAAAAGTAGCCTCACTCTCCCGATCCCCCCTTACTCCCTACCTACCCTTCTTGAATCTGCTAACAGTTTAGTTTTCCCCGAAGAAGTCGATAAACGGCTGCCATCTCCGAACAAACCCTAACATTGATCCTCTCAAAGCAAACTTAATTTTCTCGAGCCTGAGAAACCCGGCCATGTCACTAACCCATACCCCTGATTTTGGAGGCTCCGAGCCCCTCCACGCTAGTAAGATCCGTCTCCGGGCTACCAAGGAGGCAAAGGCCAAAGCGTCGGCCACTCTCGCCGCCTGGACTCCCGGGTCTTCCAACACTCCAAATATCGCCACCTCTGGACTCGGCACAACCCTAGTTTTTAGTACCGTGGACATGATATCCGCAAATCCCTGCCAGAATCCCCTGAGCTTCGGGCATGCCCAAAACATATGGACAAGATTTGCGGGCCCGCCTGCACACCTCACACACCTGTCCTCCACCCCAAAAAACCTGCTCATCCGGGCCACCATCATGTTTGCCCGGTGAATCACCTTTAATTGTATCAGGCTGAGCCTGGTGCATGATGAGGTCGCGTTGACTCTGCTCAGAGCATCCTCCCACAGACCCGCCTCTAACTCCTTTCCCAACTCATCTTCCCATTTACGCTTTATCTCACCTATCTGGGTTCCCTCCCACTCCATAAGTTCTTTATAGATTTCCGATACCGTCCCCTCCCTCACGCCTGTTCTAGAGACCACCTCATCCTGTGTCCCCTGTGGCGGTGGAAGCGGAAAGGTAGAAACCTGCCTTCGCACAATATCCCTCACCTGCAGATAACGAAACCCATTCCCTCCCGGCAATTCAAACTCCTCTTCCAAATCCTTCAAACAGGGAACGCTTCCATCAATAAATAGATCTCCCAGCCTCGCAACCCCTGCTCTCTGCCAGCTCCGAAACCCCCCATCCAACCTCCCTGGGACAAACCGGTGATTACCACAAATTGGAGCCCACACCAACACTCCCTCCATTCCCATATGCTTCCGCCACTGCCCCCAAATTCTCAGGGCCGCCACTACCACTGGGCTTGTGGAGTACCGGGCCGGCGAGAACGGCAGAGGGGCTGTTACCAATGCCCCCAAACGTGTGCCCTTACATGAGGCCGCTTCCACCCACTCCCACACCGACCCCTCCCCCACTACCCACTTCCTAATCATGGCTATATTTGCCGGCCAGTAGTAGTTCCTAAAGTTCGGCAGTGCAAACCCCCCCCCCCCCCACCTTCGCCTCCCAGTCAAAGGCCTTCTCCGTGTCCATAGAGACCACCACCTCCGCCTCCCTCTCCTTGGAGCGTACCATGATTACATTCAAGAGCCTTCTAACATTGGCCGTACGTTGCCTGCCTTTGACAAACCCCATCTGGTCTTCCCCTATCACCCCGGAATACAATCCTCTTTCCTCGAGGCCAGAATTCTGGCCAGCAATTTGGCATTGACATTCAGTAGGGAGCTTGGTCTGTATGACCCACATTGCTCTGGGTCCTTCTCCCGCCAGGATTGAGACTTATTGAACTTATTTCTGACCCTCATAGAACATAGAATATAGAAAAATACAGCACAGAACAGGCCCTTCAGCCCACGATGTTGTGCCGAACCTTTGTCCTAGATTAATCATAGATTATCATTGAATTTACAGTGCAGAAGGAGGCCATTCAGCCCATTGAGTCTTCACCGGCTCTTGGAAAGAGCACACTACCCAAAGTCAACACCTCCACCCAACACTAAGGGCAATTTTGGACACTAAGGGCAATTTATCATGGCCAATCCACCTAACCTGCACATCTTTGGACTGTGGGAGGAAACCGGAGCACCCGGAGGAAACCCACGCAGACACGGGGAGGATGTGCAGATTCCGCACAGACAGTGACCCAAGCCGGAATCGAACCTGGGACCCTGGAGCTGTGAAGCAATTGTGCTATCCACAATGTTACCGTGCTGCCCTTAAGAACAAATAAATCTACACTATATAATTTTACCGTAATCCATGTACCTATCCAATAGCTGTTTGAAGGTCCCTAATGTTTCCGACTCAACTACTTCCACAGGCAGTGCATTCCATGCCCCCACTACTCTCTGGGTAAAGAACCTACCTCTGACATCCCCCCTATATCTTCCACCATTCACCTTAAATTTATGTCCCCTTGTAATGGTTTGTTCCACCCGGGAAAAAGTCTCTGACTGTCTACTCTATCTATTCCCCTGATCATCTTATAAACCTCTATCAAGTCGCCCCTCATCCTTCTCCGTTCTAATGAGAAAAGGCCTAGCACCCTCAACCGTTCCTCGTAAGACCTACTCTCCATTCCAGGCAACATCCTGGTAAATCTCCTTTGCACCTTTTCCAAAGCTTCCAAATCCTTCCTAAAATGAGGCGACCAGAACTGTACACAGTACTCTAAATGTGGCCTTACCAAAGTTTTGTACAGCTGCATCATCACCTCACGGCTCTTAAATTCAATCCCTCTATTAATGAACGCTAGCACACCATAGGCCTTCTTCACAGCTCTATCCACTTGAGTGGCAACTTTCAAAGATGTATGAACATAGACCCCAAGATCTCTCTGTTCCTCCACATTGCCAAGAACTCTACCGTTAACCCTGTATTCCGCATTCATATTTGTCCTTCCAAAATGGACAACCTCACACTTTTCAGGGTTAAATTCCATCTGCCACTTCTCAACCCAGCTCTGCATCCTATCTATGTCTCTTTGCAGCCGACAACAGCCCTCCTCACTATCCACAACTTCACCAAGCTTCGTATCGTCGGCAAATTTACTGACCCACCCTTCAATTCCCTCATCCAAGTCATTAATGAAACTCACAAACAGCAGAGGACCCACAACTGATCCCTGCGGTATGCCACTGGTAACTGGGATCCAGGCTGAATATTTGCCATCCACCACCACTCTCTGACTTCTATCGGTTAGCCAGTTCATTATCCAACTGGCCAAATTTCCCACTATCCCATGCCTCCTTACTTTCTGCAGAAGCCTACCATGGGGAACCTTATCAAATGCCTTACTAAAATCCATGTACACTACATCCACTGCTTTACCTTCATCCACATGCTTGGTCACCTCCTCAAAGAATTCAATAAGTCTTGTAAGGCAAGACCTACCCCTCACAAATCCGTGCTGACTATCCCTAATCAAGCAGTGTCTTTCCAGATGCTCAGAAATCCTATCCTTCAGTACCCTTTCCATGACTTTGCCTACGACCGAAGTAAGACTAACTGGCCTGTAATTCCCAGGGTTATCCCTATTCCCTTTTTTTGAACAGGGGCACGACATTCACCACTCTCCAATCCCCTGGTACCACTCCTGTTGACAGTGAGGACGAAAAGATCATTGCCAACGACTCTGCAATTTCATCTCTTGCTTCCCATAGAATCCTTGGATATATGCCGTCAGGCCCGGGGGACTTGTCTATCCTCAATGCCCAACGCATCTTCCTTCCTAACATGTATTTACTCGAGCTTACCAGTCTGTTTCACACTGTCCTCTCCAACAATATGGCCCCTCTCATTTGTAAATACAGAAGAAAAGTACTCGTTCAAGACCTCTCCTATCTCTTCAGACTCAATACACAATCTCCCGCTACTGTCCTTGATCGGACCTACCCTCGCTCTAGTCATTCTCATATTTCTCACATATGTGTAAAAGGCCTTGGGGTTTTCCTTGATCCTACCCGCCAAAGATTGTTCATGCCCTCTCTTAGCTCTCCTAATCCCTTTCTTCAGTTCCCTCCTGGCTATCTTGTATCCCTCCAACGCCCTGTCTGAACCTTGTTTCCTCAGCCTTACATAAGTCTCCTTTATCCTCTTAACAAGACATTCAACCTCTCTTGTCAACCATGGTTCCCTCCCTCGACCATCTCTTCCCTGCCTGACATGGACATACATATCAAGGACACGTAGTACCTGTTCCTTGAACAAGTTCCACATTTCACTTGTGTCCTTCCCTGACAGCCTATGTTCCCAACTTATGCACTTCAATTCTTGTCTGACAACATCGTATTTACCCTTCCCCCAATTGTAAACCTTGCCCTGTTGCACGCACCTATCCCTCTCCATTACTAAAGTGAAAGTCATAGAAAGAATTGTGGTCACTATCTCCAAAATGCTCCCCCACTAACAAATCTATCACTTGTCCTGGTTCATTACCAAATACTAAATCCAATACTGCCCCTCTGGTCGGACAATCTACATACTGTGTTAGAAAAGCTTCCTGGACACACTGCACAAACACCACCCCATCCAAACTATTTGATTGAAAGAGTTTCCACTCAATGTTTGGGAAGTTAAAGTCACCCATGGCACTACCCTGTGACTTCTGCACCTTTCCAAAATCTGTTTCCCAATCTGTTCGTCCACACCTCTGCTACTATTGGGGGGCCTATAGAAAACTCCTAACAAGGTGGCTGCTCCTTTCCTATTTCTGACTTCAACCCATACTACCTCAGTAGGCTGATTCTCCTCAAACTGCCTTTCTGCAGCTGTTATACTATCTCTAATTAACAATGCTACCCCCCCCCCCCACCTCTTTTACCACCCTCCCTAATCTTATTGAAACATCTATAACCAGGGACCTCCAACAACCATTTCTGCCCCTCTTCTATCCAAGTTTCCGTGATAGCCACCACATCGTAGTCCCAAGTATCGATCCATGCCTTAAGTTCACCCACCTTATTCTTGATGCTTCTTGCGTTGAAGTATACACACTTCAACCCATCTCCGTGCCTGCAAGTACTCTCCTTTGTCAGTGTTCCCTACCCCACTGCCTCATTACACGCTTTGGCGTCCTGAATATCGGCTACCTTAGTTGCTGGACTACAAATCCGGTTCCCATTCCCCTGCCAAATTAGTTTAAACCCTCCCGATGAGTACTAGAAAATCTCCCTCCCAGGATATTGGTGCCCCTCTGGTTTAGATGCAATCTGTCCTGCTTGTACAGGTCCCACCTTCCCCAGAATGCGCTCCAATTATCCAAATACCTGAAGCCCTCCCTCCTACACCATTCCTGCAGCCACATGTTCAACTGCACTCTCTCCCTATTCCTAGCCTTGCTATCACATGGCACCGGCAACAAACCAGAGATGACAACACTGTCTGTCCTGGCTTTTAACTTCCAGCCTAACTCCCTAAACTCATTTATTACCTCCACACCCCTTTTCCTACCTATGTCGTTGGTACCAATGTGCACCACGACTTCTGGCTGCTCCCCCTCCCCCTTAAGGATCCTGAAGACATGATCCAAGGCATCCCTGGCCCTGGCACCCGGGAGGCAACATACCTTCCGGGAGTCTCGCTCGCGACCACAGAATCTCCTATCTATTCCCCTAACCATTGAATCTCCTACAACTATTGCTTTTCTATTCTCCCCCCTTCCCTTCTGAGCCCCAGAGCCAGACTCAGTGCCAGAGACCTGGCCACTAGGGCCTTCCCCCGGTAGGTCATCCCCCCCAACAGCATCCAAAACGGTATACTTGTTTTGAAGGGGAACGGCCACGAGGGATCCCTGCACTGTCTGCCTGTTTTGTTTTTTTCCCCTGACTGTAACCCAGCTATTCTTGTCCTGTACCTTGGGTGTGGTTACCTCCCTGTAACTCTTCTCTATCACCCCCTCTGCCTCCCGGATGATCCGAAGTTCATCCCGCTTCAGCTCCAGTTCCCTAACACGGTCTTTGAGGAGCTGGAGTTGGGTGCACTTCCCGCAGGTATAGTCAGTGGGGACACCGGTGGTATCCCTCACCACCCACATCCTACAGGAGGAGCATGCAACTGGCCTAGCCTCCATCCCCTCTTACCTTACAGAATATAGCTGCTCTGTGGACCAACTGGATCTCCGCCCTCCGACTCTGCTCCCAGTCAGCTGCACTCTCTGTAAACTCCTGGCTCTCTTCTAGTGGACCAATGACTCTCTTATTCCATCAGCCCAGGCTGTATTTGAATATATGTCCAGATGCTGAAAAGCACTGTGCTGATCTAATGTGTGCCCCAAGTGGTAGCGGGGCGGACTTGCAACGGAGAGTCCAGGCCCTTATGTCCATTTCACAGCTTACTCTCCTACCTATCTTTGTGTGGCATCAGCAAAGATAGCACCGTACATCCGATCCTTTTATCCAAGTCATTGATAAAGATTGTAAATAGTTGAGGCCCAGGTACTGATCCCTGTGGCACTCCACTGTTTACATCTTGCCAACCCGAAAATTACCCATTTATCCTTCCTCTGTTTCCTGTTAGCTAACCGATCTTCTTTCGATGTCAATATGGACACCACTATTACACATGAGAACACCACTCACGAGGTACGTGGTACATACTCGTGCGACTTGGCCAACGTTGTCTACCTCATAAGCTGCAGGAAAGGATGTCCCGAGGCATCATACATTGGCGAGACCATGCAGACGCTGCGACAATGGATGAACGGACATTGCGCAACAATCACCAGGCAGGAATGTTCCCTTCCAGTCGGGAAACACTTCAGCAGTCAAGGGCATTCAGCCTCTGATCTTCGGGTAAGCGTTCTCCAAGGCGGCCTTCAGGATGCATGACAATGCAGAATCGCCGAGCAGAAACTGATAGCCAAGTTCCACACGCATGAGTATGGCCTCAACTGGGACCTTGGATTCATGTCTCACTACATTGACCCTCCACCATCTGGCCTGGGCTTGTGAAATCCTACCAACTGTCCTGGCTTGAGACGATTCACACCTCTTTATCCTGTGATTATACCTCTCTCCAGTCGCACCAACTGGACCTGTAAAGACTTAATTATCTGCAAAGACTCGCATTCAAAATATCATCTTGCATCATTGACTTTGTCTATATATGTGTTTGTGGAACCCACCTCTTCATTCACCTGATGAAGGAGCTGTGCTCCAAAAGCTAGTGATTTCAAACACACCTGTTGGACTTTAACCTGGTGTTGTAATACTTCTTACTGTGCTCACCCCAGTCCAATCATCAGCGAACATCCCCATTTCTGACCTTATCAAGGGCACGTCATTGGTGAAGCGGCTGAAGGTGATTTGACCTAGGGTGCTATTCTGAGGAATAACTGTCGCAATATTTTATTATATATTGCAATAGTATTTCTCATCTCCATCCAAAGAGATTCTACTTTCTACTCTTCCAACTCAAAATTCTTCATCATTAAGAAATTATTGGCTGGATTCTCTATTTTAGTGATTAAGCCCCCCCCCCCCGGCCTTCGGGAAAACAGTGGTCTTTTACGCCAGGAAAACTGGCGTCAAAAGGCCACAGATTCCCCGTTTAGCTGGGGGCTAGCTGCCAGCCATCGTAGAGCTCGCAGCTCTAGCTGTTGATATGGCTCCCCGCACTTCTGGGTCAGAGGCTGCACATGTGCACGGCAGTGGCTTCCAGCGGCCGCGCAGTGCTCCATGGCGGACTCAGCCCCCGGACCTAGATCGGCAAAATAATGCCCCACATCGGCTGCTCGCACGCCCTGGACCGTCCGCACACATTGCCCCCAGTCCCAAATGGAGTCCCCCCTGCCCGCCGATCGGCTCTCCCCCGACTGTGGTGGCCCCAGACTGAGTCCGCAGCCGCCACACGAGGATCACGGGCGGTGGGACCACGAGAGGTCCACACCGTCAGGAATTCGGCCGGTCGGGGACGGAGCATCGCAGGGCGGGCCTCAGGCAATGGCATGAGGCGGTGGATACTCGGTGCGGCGTACTCTAGGAGTACGCCGATTTACGGGAGATGGAGAATTGAAGAACCGGTACCGCCCCTGATTTTGTGCGCCAAAACGGATTCGCCATGCTAAATTGCCCCTTAATTGGAAAAAAAAAAATTGGATTCTCTAAATTTTTTTTTTAAAGTCAGAGGGCTGGATTCTCCGATCCACGACGCCGAGCCGGCACAGTAGCACAGTGGTTAGCTCTGTCGCTTCACAGCTCCAGGGTCCCAGGTTCGATTCCTGGCTTGGGTCACTGTCTGTGCGGAATCTGCACGTTCTCCCTGTGTCTGCGTGGGTTTCCTCCGAGTGCTCCGGTTTCCTCCCACAGTCCAAAGATGTGCGGGTTAGGTGGACTGGCCATGATAAATTGCCCTTAGTGTCCAAAAGAGTTGGGTGGGGTTGCTGGGTTATGGTGTAGAGGTGTTGGCTTAAGTGAGATGCTCTTTCCAAATGCCGGTGCAGACTCGATGGGCCAAATGACCTCTGTAAATTCTATGCTCCATGTTCTAAACTCTGCTCACATTTTGACAGCTGTGACAAACACCACCATAGGGCAGCTGAGACAATGTACCAACATTCTCAAACATTCTACAACATTCTAAATAAAACTCACAACACTCTAAATAATTATCAATCCATCCTACCTCCTATGTTTACTGATTCTTTAAAAAACTCCAGGATCTGGATCCAGATCTGCAACTTCCCCAAACACTAATCAATTCTTCATAGGGCCGATCTATTTACCACATTTCGTTGCAATCCATCCATCAGTTTTTGAGATACAGGGTGCAATTCACCCGAAAAATGATTTAGTGTCATTTTGGGCGGTATTTGTGGGGTGATTTGTGAAGGCTATAATGGCACGATCGAGATCGGCATTCAGACACGCTTAGTCCAAAAAATAAGCCCTCACATGATATTCTCCTTGCCGGAGTCCCCAAGCGCCTGGTTCATCCACCCTTGTGCCTCAGCTCGCAGCTAACTAGTGGGAGCATCATTTAAACAGTCCCTCAGCGCTCACTCCCAGTCAAGCCAAAAGGATGGCAGCATGGAGACCTGTTCCTCAATTTGTGGATGCCAATCTGGCGAGGTTTCTGGATGCCCTGGAGGCGATGCGGGCATCCTATACCCTTGAGACGGTTGGAGGCCCAGCAACACGGTGACAAATGCAGTTGCAGTTAGTGAGGGCAGCATAACCTGCAGGACCACCGTCCAATATAGGAAGAAGATGAACGACCTCCTGCAAACTGCAAGGGTAAGTTACCACTTCTCGCCTCCTGGCATCAGTCCCAATTGCTACCCCTTCAATTTACCCCTCCCAGCCTACAATCCACTGGTTAAAAACTTTGCACACTCACACCATCCGACCTCCAAGCTTGTTCCTCAGAACTCCCTGGCACTCAACATCACAACTCCTGAATGTGTAGGCACGGTGCCCACACATGCCACCTGCATCCTAGGGGGTGCTTTTGCTAAAATTGTTGGGGAGGTTTTAAACTAATGTGGCAGGGGGATGGGAACCAGATTAGGAAGTTTGTGGTCATTAAAGAGGCAGCAACTAAAGCCAGTAAGGTACTAGATAATAAACTCTATGTGACTAAGGGGAAGAGTAGACAGGGAAGAGATGCTGAACGCAAAGGGACAGGTGGTCTGAGGTGCAATTGTTTCAATGCGAGAAGTGTAGCAGGTAAGGCAGATGAACTTAAGGCTTGGATTAGTACCTGGGAATATGATGTTATTGGTATTACTGAGACTTGATTGAGGGAAGGGCAAGACTGGCAACTAAATATCCCAGGGTATAGATGCTTCAGGAGGGATAGAGGGAGGTAAAAGGGGTGGAGGAGTTGGATTACTGGTCAGAGATGATATCACAGCTTTGATTAAGGAGGGCACAATGAGGATTCGAGCACTGAGGAAATATGGGTAGAGCTAAGAAATAGGAAGGGTGCAGTAACATTGTTGGGACTTTACTACAGGCCTCCCAAAAGCGAGCGTGAAGTAGAGGTACAAATATGTAGACAGACTATCAAAAAATGTAGGAGCAATAGGGTGGTCGTAATGGGAGATTTTAGCTTCCCCTACATTGAATGGGACTCATGTAGTGTTGGAGGCGTAGATGGAGCAGAATTTGTAAGGAGCATCCAGGAGAGTTTTTTAGAGCAGTATGTAAATAGTCCAACTCGGGAAGGGGCCATACTGGACCTGGTATTGGGGAATGATCCTGGCCAGGTGGTTGAAGTTTCAGTCGGTGATTACTTTGGGAATAGCGATCACAATTCCGTAAGTTTTAGAATACTCATGGACAAAGACGAGAGTGGTCCGAAAGGAAGAGTGCTAAATTGGGGAAAGGCCAAGTATAACAACATTCGGCAGGAGCTAGGGAATGTGGATTGGGAGCAGCTGTTTAAGGGTAAATCCACATTTGAAATGTGGGAGTCTTTTAAGGAAAGGTTGATTAGAGTGCAGGAAGACATGTCCCTGTGAAAATGAGGGATAGAAATGGCAAGATTAGGGAACCATGGATGACAGGTGGAATTATGAGATTAGCTAAAATGAAAAAGGAAGCATGCATAAGATCTAGGCGACATAAAACTGATGAAGCTTTGGAGGAATATCGGGAAAGTAGGACAAATCTCAAACGTGCAATAAAGAGGGCTAAAAGGGGTCATGAAATATCTTTGGCTAACAGGGTTAAGGAAAATCCCAAAGCCTTTTATTTGTATATAAGGAGCAAGTGGGTAACTAGAGAAAGGATTGGCCCACTCAAAGACAAAAGAGGGAATTTATGCGTGGAGTTAGAGGAAATGGGTGAGATTCTTAATGAGTACTTTGCATCGGTATTCACCAAGGAGAGGGACATGACGGATGTTGAGGCTAGGGATGGATGTTTAAATACTCTAGGTCAAGTCGGCATAAGGAAGGGGGAAGTTTTGGGTATTCTAAAAGGCATTAAGGGGGACAAGTCCCCAGGTCCGGATAGGATCTATCCCAGGTTACTGAGGGAAGCGAGGGACAAAATAGCTGGGGCCCTAACAGATATCTTTGCAGCATCCTTGAGCACGGGTGAGGTCCCAGAGGACTCGAGAATTGCTAATGTTGTCCCTTTGTTTAAGAAGGGTAGCAGAGATAATCCAGGGAATTATAGACCTGTGATCTTGACGTCAGTGGTAGGCAAACTGTTGGAGAAGATACTGAGCGATAGGATCTATTCACATTTGGAAGAAAATAGACTTATCAGTGATAGGCAGCATGGTTTTGTGCAGGGAAGGTCATGTCTTACAAACCTAATAGAATTCTTTGAGGAAGTGACAAAGTTAATTGATGAGGGAAGGGCTGTAGATGTCATATACATGGACTTCAGTAAGGCGTTTGATAAAGTTTCCCATGGCAGGTTGATGGAAAAAGCGAAGTCGTATGGGGTTCACGGTGTACTAGCTAGATGGATAAAGAACTGGCTGGGCAACAGGAGACAGAGAGTAGTGGTGGAAGGGAGTGTCTCAAAATGAAGAAAGGTGACTAGTGGTGTTCCACAGGGATCCGTGCTCGGACCACTGTTGTTTGTGATATATATAAATGATCTGGACAAAGGTATAGGTGGTCTGATTAGCAAGTTTGCAGATGATACTAAGATTGGTGGAGTTGCAGATAGCGAGGAGGACTGTCAGAGAATATAGCAAAATATAGATAGATTGGAGAGTTGGGCAGAGAAATGGCAGATGGAGTTCAATCCAGGCAAATGCGAGGTGATGCATTTTGGAAGATCTAATTCAAGAGCGGACCATACAGTCAATGGAAGAGTCCTGGGGAAAATTGATGTACAGAGAGATCTGGGAGTTCAGGTCCATTGTACCCTGAAGGTGGCAACGCAGGTCGATGGAGTGGTCAAGAAGGCATACAGCATGCTTGCCTTCATCAGAAGGGGTATTGAGTACAAGAGTCGGCAGGTCATGTTACAGTTGTATAGGAGTTTGGTTAGGCCACATTTGGAATACTGCGTGCAGTTCTGGCCGCCACATTACGAGAAGGATGTGGATGCTTTAGAGTGGGTGCAGAGGAGGTTCACCAGGATGTTGCCTGGTATGGAGGGTGCTAGCTATGAAGAAAAGTTGAGTAGATTAGGATTGTTTTCGTTGGAAAGATGGAGGTTGAGGGGGGACCTGATTGAGGTCTACAAAATTATGAGAGGTATGGACAGGGTGGATCGCAACAAGCTTTTTCCAAGAGTGGGGGTGTCAATTATAAGGGGTCACGATTTCAAGGTGAGAGGGGGAAAGTTTAAGGGAGATGTGCGAGGAAAGTTTTTTGAGCAGAGGGTAGTGGGTGCCTGGAATGCTTTGCCAGTGGAGGTGGTAGAGGTGGGCACGATAGCATCATTTAAGATGCATCTAGACAGATATATGAACGGACGGGGAACAGAGGGAAGTAGATCCTTGGAAAATAGGTGACAGGTTTAGATAAAGGATCTGGATTGGCGCAGGCTGGGGGGGCTGAAGGGCCTGGTCCTGTGCTGTAATTTCCTTTGTTCTTTGCTTTAGACCCCCTGACCCATCAAATGTGTAGCTCACAATGTCCTCTCTTTGCCCCCGCCGGAGAATATAGCCCATAATAGGAATGAAAGGTAGAAACAAATCAGGGGCGTCATTCTCTGACCCCCCCGCCAGGTCGGAGAATGGCCGATGGCCGCCGTGAATCCCGCCCCCACCCCGCCGAAGTCTCCGGTACCGGAGATTGGGCGGGGGCGGGAATCGGGCCGCGCCGGTTGGCGGGACCCCCCGCTGGATTCTCCGGCCCGAATGGGCCGAAGTCCCGCCCAGGAATTGCCTGTCCCGCCGACGTAAATCAAACCTGGTATTTACCGGCGGGAGCAGGCGGCGTGGGCGGGCTCCGGGGTCCTGGGGGGGGCGCGAGGCGATCTGACCCCGGGGGGTGCCCCCACGGTGGCCTGGCCCGCGATCGGGGCCCACCGATCCGCGGGCGGGCCTGTGCCGTGGGGGCACTCTTTCCCTTCCGCCTCCGCTAAGGTCTCCACCATGGCGGAGGCGGAAGAGACTCTCCCCACTGCGCATGCGCGGGAAACTGACAGTGGCCGCTGACGCTCCCGCGCATGCGCCGGGAAACTGACAGTGGCCGCTGACGCTCCCGCGCATGCGCCGCATTTCCGCGCCAGCTGGCGGGGCAACAAATGCCATTTCCGCCAGCTGGCGGGGCGGAAATCCCTCCGGCGTCGGCCTAGCCCCTCAATGTTGGGGCTCGGCCCCCAAAGATGCGGAGCATTCCGCACCTTTGGGCCGGCGCGATGCCCGTCTGTTTGGCGCCGTCTTTGGCGCCAGTCGGCGGACATCCCGCCGTTGGGGGAGAATTTCGCCCATAGAAACATAGATTGAAAATAGAAGCAGCAGTCAGCCATTCGACCCTTTGAGCCTGCTCTGCCATTCAACATGGCTGATCATTATATTCAATACCCTGATCCTGTCTTCCTCCATATCCCTTGATCCCTTTAGCCTCAAGAGCTACATCTAATTCCTTCTTGAAATCACACAATGTTTTTCAACGACTTTCTGTGATAGTAAATTCCACAGATTCACCACTCTCTGGATGAAGCAATTTCTTCTCACCTCAGCCCTCAAAGGTTTACCCCTTATCCTCAAACTATAACCCCCAGTTCTCGAATCCCCCACCATCGGGAATATTCTTTCTGAATCTACCCTGTCTAATCCTGGTAAAATTTGTCAGTTTCTGTAAGATCCCCTCTCTTCTAAATCCAATGAATATAAACGTAACCAACTTACTCTCTCCTTGTATGGCAGTCCTGCAAACCCAGGAATCAGCCTGGTAAACCTTCGCTGCGCTCCCTCCAAAGCTGTGAGGAGGATGCAGAGATGCTTCAGCGTGATCTGGAGAGGCTGAGTGAGTGGGCATAAGAAAACCAAAACTGTACCCAATACTCCTGGTGTGTCCTCACCAATGCCCTATGCAATTGCAGTAAAACATGTCTATTCCGATACTCAAATCCTCTTAGTATTAAGGCCAACACCATTTACCTTCTTTACTGCCTGCTGTACCTGGTCTCTTACTTTCCGCGACTGATGCTCGAGGACACCAAGGTTTCTCTGAGTATCTGCATTTCTCAATTTACACCCATTCAAATAATAATCTGCCTTCCTATTTTTGGTGCCAAAGAGGATAACCTCACTTTTATCCACATTATAATGCATTTGCAATGCTTATGCCCACTCACTCAGCCTGTCCAGATCACGCTGCAGCAGCTCTGCATTCTCCTCACAGCTCACCCTCCCACCCAACTTGGTATCATTTGCAAATTTGGAGATATTTATTTCCCTGGTCCAAATCATTAAAATATAACGTGAACAATTGCGGTCCTAGCACAGATCCCTGCGGTACACTACTAGCCACTACTTGCCAATCAGAAAAAGACCCATTTATTCCAACTCTTTGCTTCCTGTCCGTTAACCAGCTTTCTATCCATCTCAAGACGCTACCCGCAATTCCATGTGCTTTAACTTTACATAGTAATCTGCAATGTGAGACCTTGTCGAAAGACTTGTGAAAATCTAAATAAACCACATCCACTGGTCCTCCCTGGTCAAGTCTACTCATTACAACTTCAAAGAATTCCAGTAGATTTGTTGAGCATGATTTCCCTTTCGTAAATCCATGCTGACTTTGTCTGATTACACCACTGCTTTCCTAATGCTGTGCTATGAAATCCTTGATAATGGACTCTAGCATCTTCTCTACGACCAATGCTAGGCTCACTGGTCTATAGTCCCCTGTTTTCCTCTCCATCTCCTTTTTGGAATAGCGGGGTTACATTAGCTACCCTCCAATTAGTAGGAATGAAATGAAAATCGTTTATTGTCACAAGTAGGCTTCAATAAAGTTACTGTGAAAAGCCCCTAGTCGCCACATTCCGGTGCCTGTTTGGGGAGGCTGGTACGGGAATTGAACCGTGCTGCTGGCCTGCCTTGGTCTGCTTTAAGAGCCAGCGATTTAGCCCATTGTGCTAAACCAGCCCCTGAACCTGAACCATTCCAGAATCCAAAGAATTTTAGAAAATGACCACCAATGGATGAACTAATTCTCAGGCCACTTCCTTAAGTACTCTGGGATGAAGATTATCAGACCCTGGAGATTATCTGCCTTCAATCCCATTAATTTCACCAAAACCATTTCTCTACTAATACTGATTTTCCTCAGCACCTCATTAAAACTTATGTTCCTCATGTTATTCATGTCTTCCTTTGCAAAGACAGAAGCGAAGTACAAATTTAGTTTCTCGGCCATTTTTTTGTTCCCCGTTAGGAATTCCCCCTTTCTAACTGTAAGGGGCCTACATTTGCTTTTGTCAATCTTTTTCTCTTTACATACCTATAGAAATGTTTACAGTCAGTTTTAATGTTCCCCACTAACTGACTTTCATATTCTATTTCCCCCTTCTTATTCAATCCCTTGGTCTGCCTTTGCTGAATTTTAAACTGTTCCCAATCCTCAGGTCTATTGCTTTTTCTTGATAATTTGTGTGCTTCTTCTTTTAAACAAATACTATCTCTAATTTTCCTTGTAAGCCATGGTTTGCACAGTTCCCTTTCTACTCTTGCACCAAATAGGAATAAACAACTTTTGGAGTTCACCTATTCATGCCTTGTATGCCTGCCATTGCCAGTCCGTTGTCCTTCCTTTCAGTAATGTTGCCCAGTCCATCATAGTTAACTCATGCCTCATATCATCATTGTTACCTTTATTGATATTCAGGACCTGGTCTCAGAATCAGCAACCTCACTATCCACCTTGATAAAGAACTTTGTCATATTATGGTCAATCATCCCCAAAGATTCTCTCACAACTGGGGTGGGATTCTCCCCTACCCGGTGGGGCGGGGGATCCTGGCGGGATGGAGTGGCGTGAACCACTCCGGCGTCGGGCCGCCCCAAGGGTGCGGAAACCTCCGCACCTTTAGGGGCTAGGCCCGCACCTTTAGGGGCTAGGCCCACCCCGAAGTGGATGGCGCCCTGCTGGCTGGCGTGGAAGGCTTTTGGCGCCATGCCAGCTGGGGCCGAAAGGACTCCGCCGGCCGGCGCGAGTCCGCGCATGCGCGGGAGCGTCAGCGGCTGCTGATATCATCCCCGCGCATGCGCAGGGGGGGGGGTTCACCTACGCATCGGCCATGGCTGAGGCTGATGGTCGGTGCGTAGGAAAAGAGTACCTCCACGGCACAGGCCCGCCCGCGGATCGGTGGGCCCCAATCGCGGGCCAGACCACCGTGGGGGCACCCCCTGGGGCCAGATCACCCCGTGCCCCCCCAAGACCCCGGAGCCCGCCCGCGCCGCCAGTTCCCGCCGGTAAGGGACCTGGTTCAATTTACGCCGGCGGGACTGGCATAGAAGTAGCGGGACTTTGGCCCATCACGGGCTGGAGAATCGCCGGGGGGGTGGGGGGCGTGTCGCCGACTGGCGCGGCACGATTCCCGCCCCCGCCAAATCTTCGGTGCCGGAGAATTCGGCGGGCGGCGGGGGCGGGATTCACGCCGCCCCCCCGGCGATTGGGTCAGAGAATCCCGCCCCTGGATTGCCAATTAATCCTTTTTCATTGCGCAATACCCAGTCCAAGATGGCCTGTTCCTTTGTTGGTTCCCCAACATATTGGTCCAGAAAACCATCCCATATACGTTCCAGAAATTCCTCCTCTATTGCACTGTGACTAATTTAATTCACCCAATATCTATGTAGATTAAACTCACCCATAATCACAGATGCTCCTTCATCGTATGCATCTCTGATTTCCTGTCTAATGCTGTTCCTAACATTACCACTACAGTTTGTGGTCTGTATACCTCCCCCACAAATGTTTTTTGCCCCTTGATGATTCTTAACCCGACCCATACAGATCCCACATTGCGTGTGCTAATCTCTTTCTTCAATATTGTATCAATATATTTTTTAATTCATTTACGGGATGTGGGTATCGCTGGTTAGGCTAGGATTTATTGCCCATCCCTAGTTAGCCTTCAGAAGGTGGTAGTAGTTGTCTTTTTGAACCACTGCAGTCCGTGAGGTGTACGTACACTCACTGTGGTGTTAGGGAGGGAGTTCCAGGATTTTGTCCCACCGACCCCAAGGAACAGCGATATATTTCCAAGTCAGGGTGGTGAGTGTCTTGGAGGGGAACCTCCAGGTGGTGGGGTTCCCAGGTATCTGCTGCTCTTGTCCTTCTAGATGGTAGTGGTCATGAGTTTGGAAGGTGCTGACTAAGGAACCTTGGTGAGTTACTGCAGTGTATCTTGTAGATGGTACGCACGGTTCCCACTGTTCATCAGTGGTGGAAGGTTTGAATGTTTGTTGAAGGAGGAGCAATCTAGCGGGCTGCTTTGTTCCAGATGGTGTTGAGCTTCTTGAGTGTTGTTGGAGCTGTACTCATCCAGAAAAGTGGAGAGTATTCCATTACACTCCTGACTTGTACCTTGTAGCTGGTGGATAAGCTATTATTGTGGGGATTCAGTGATGGTAATGCCATTGAATGTCAAGGAGTGGTGGTGGTTAGATCCTCTCTTGTTGGAGATGGTCATTGCCTGACACTTGTATGGCACGAATGTAACTTGCCACTTGTCAGCCCAAGACTGGATATTGTCCAGGTCTTGCTGCATTTGGACATGGACTGCTGCATCTGAGGAGTCGCGAATATTGTTGAACATTGTGCAGTCATCCGCAAACATCCCCACTTCTGACCTTATGATGGAAGGGACATCACTGATGAAGCAGCTGAAGATGATTGGACCCAGGACACTGCCCTGTTGAACTCCTGCAGTGATGTCCTGGAGCTGAGATGATTGACCTCCAACAATCACAACCATCTTCCTTTGTTCCAGGAATTACTCCAACCAGCAGAGAGTTTTCCCCTGATTCTCATTGACTCCAGTTTAGCTTGGGCTCCTTGATGCTATACTCGGTCAAATGCTGCCTATTTGTCACTCTCATCTCATCTCTGGCATTGAGCCCTTTTGTCCATGTTTGTACCAAGGCTGTAATGAGGTCAGGAGCTGAGTGGCCCTGGCGGAACCCAAACTGAGCATCCGTGAGCAGGTTTTTGCTCAGTAAGTGCCGTTTGATTGCACTGTTGATGATTCCTTCCGTCACTTTGCCGATGATGATGAGCAGATTGGTAAGACAGGAATTGACTGGGTTTGCTTTGTCCTGTTTCTTGTGTACAGGCCACACCTGGGCAACTTTCCACACTGCCGGGTAGATGCCGATGTTGTAGCTGGAGTGGAGCAGCTTGGCTAGGGGTGCGGCACGTTCTGGGAGCACAAGTCTTCAGTTTTATTGCCAGGGGGGTGGCTACCGGAGCAATAGGTCAGAAGGTGAAAATATTGGGGGAGAAATAGGAAATAGGGCCACTATGGCTCTGAGGAAGAGCAGACAGGGAGATGTTGCTGAAAACAGCAGGACTGGTGGCCTGAAGTGCATTTGTTTTAATGCAAGAAATATAACAGGTAAGGCAGATGAACTTAGAACTTGGATTAGTACTTAGAACTATGATGTTGTTGCCATTACAGAGACCTGGTTGAGGGAAGGACAGGATTGGCAGCTAAACATTCCAGTATTTAAATGTTTCAGGCGGGATAGAGGGGGAGATAAAAGGCGTGGAGGAGTTGCGCTACTGGTTAGGGAGAATATCACAGCTGTACTGCGGGAGGACATCTCAGAGGGCAGCGAGGCTATATGGATAGAGATCAGGAATAGAGTGAAGTCACAAAGTTGGGGGTTTACTACAGGCCTCCCAACAGCCAGCGGGAGATAGAGGAGCAGATAGGTAGACAGATTTTGGGAAGGAGTAAAAGCAACGGGGTTGTTGTGATGGGAGACTTTAACTTCCCCAATATTGACTGGGACTCACTTAGTGCTAGGTGCTCGGACGGGGCAGAGTTTGTAAGGAGCATCCAGGAGGGCTTCTTAAAACAATATGTAGATATTCCAACTAGGGAAGGGGCTGTGCTGGATCTGGTATTAGGGAATGAGCCCGGCCAGGTGGTAGAAGTTTCAGTAGGGGAGCATTTCGGGAACAGTGACCACAATTCTGTAAGTTTTAAAGTGCTGGTGTCAAGGATAAGAGTGGTCCTAGGGTGAATGTGCTAAATTGGGGGAAGGCTAATTATTACAATATTAGGCGGGAACTGAAGAACATAGATTGGGGGCGGATGTTTGAGTGCAAATCAACATCTGACACGTGGGAGGCTTTCAAATGTCAGTTGAAAGGAATTCAGGACCGGCATGTTACTGTGAGGAAGAAGGATAAATATGGCAAATTTTGGGAACCTTGGATAACGAGGGATATTGTATGCCTCATCAAAAAGAAAAAGGAGGCATTTGTCAGGGCTAGAAGGCTTGGAACAGATGAAGCATATGTAGAATATAAGGAAAGTAGGAAGGAACTTAAGCAAGGAGTCAGGAGGGCTAAAAGGGGTCGCAAAAAGTCAATGGCAAATAGGGTTAAGGAAAATCCCAAGGCTTTTTACACATACATAAAAAGCAAGAGGGTAGCCAGGGAAAGGGTTGGCCCACTGAAGGACAGGGGAGGGAATCTATGTGTGGAGCCAGAGGAAATGGACGAGGTACTAAATTAATACTTTGCATCAGTATTCACCAAAGAGAAGGAATTGGTGGATGATGAGTCTGGAGAAGGGTGTGTAGATAGCCTGGGTCACAT
Organism: Scyliorhinus torazame; assembly: GCF_047496885.1. Lineage (NCBI taxonomy): Eukaryota > Metazoa > Chordata > Chondrichthyes > Carcharhiniformes > Scyliorhinidae > Scyliorhinus > Scyliorhinus torazame. The sequence continues at coordinate 166,225,412 of NC_092712.1, read as the reverse complement.
TGAGATCCAAAAAGACGAGGTGTTGGGCGTCTTGAAAAATATTAAGGTGGACAAGTCCCCAGGGCCTGATGGGATCTACTCCAGAATACTGAGGGAGGCAAGAGAGGAAATTGCTGAGGCCTTGACAGAAATCTTTGGATCCTCACTGTCTTCAGGTGATGTCCCGTAGGACTGGAGAATAGCCAATGTTGTTCCTTTGTTTAAGAAGGGTAGCAAAGACATTCCAGGGAACTACAGGCCGGTGAGCCTTACGTCAATGGTAGGGAAATTACTGGAGCGAATTCTTCGAGACATTAGCGAGAGGCAGCACGGTTTTGTGAAGGGGAGATCGTGTCTCACTAACTTGATAGAGTTTTTCAAGGAGGTCACAAAGATGATTGATGCAAGTAGGGCAGTGGATGTTGTCTATATGGACTTCAGTAAGGCCTTTGACAAGGTCCCTCATGGCAGACTGGTACAGAAGGTGAAGTCACACGGGATCAGAGGTGAGCTGGCAAGATGGATACAGAACTGGCTAGGTCATAGAAGGCAGAGAGTAGCAATGGAGGGGTGATTTTCTGATTGGAGGGCTGTGACTAGTGGTGTTCCGTAGGGATCAGTGCTGGGATCTTTGCTGTTCGTAGTATATGTCAATGATTTGGAGGAAAATGTAACTGGTCTGATTAGTAAGTTTGCGGACGACACAAAGGTTGGTGGAATTGCGGATAGCGATGAGGACTGTCAGAGGATGCAGCAGGATTTAGATCGTTTGGAGACTTGGGCGGCGAGATGTCTGATGGAGATTAATCCGGACAAATGTGAGGTAATGCATTTTGGAAGGTCTAATACAGGTAGGGAATATATAGTGAATGGTAGAACACTCAAGAGTATTGACAGTCAGAGAGATCTTGGTGTACAGGTCCACAGGTCACTGAAAGGGGCAACACAGGTGGAGAAGGTAGTCAAGAAGGCATACGGCATGCTTGCCTTCATTGGCCGGGGCATTGAGTATAAGAATTGGCAAGTCATGTTGCAGCTGTATAGAACCTTAGTTATGCCACACTTGGGGTACAGTGTTCAATTCTGGTCGCCACACTACCAGAAGGATGTGGAGGCTTTAGAGAGGGTGCAGAAGAGATTTACCAGGATGTTGCCTGGTCTGGAGGGCATTAGCTATGAGGAGAGATTGAATAAACTTGGTTTGTTCTCACTGGGCGGTTGAGGGGCGACCTGATAGAGATCTGCAAAATTATGAGGGGCATAGTCAGAGTGGATAATCAGAGACTTTTTCTAAGGATAGAGGGGCCAATTACTAGGGGGCATAGGTTTAAGGTGCGAGGGGCAAGGTTTAGAGGAGATGTACGAGGCAAGTTTTTTTACACAGAGGGTAGTGGGTGCCTGGAACACGCTGCCAGAGGAGGTGGTGGAAGCAGGCACGATAGTGACGTTTAAGGGGCATCTTGACAAATAACAAAGAACAAAGAACAAAGAAATGTACAGCACAGGAACAGGCCCTTCGGCCCTCCAAGCCCGTGCCGACCATACTGCCCGACTAAACTACAATCTTCTACACTTCCTGGGTCCGTATCCTTCTATTCCCATCCTATTCATATATTTGTCAAGATGCCCCTTAAATGTCCCTATCGTCCCTGCTTCCACTACCTCCTCCGGTAGTGAGTTCCAGGCACCCACTACCCTCTGCATGAATAGGATGGGAAAAGAGGGATACGGATCCCGGAAGTGTAGAAGATTTTAGTTTAGACGGGCAGCATGTTCGGCGCAGGCTTGGAGGGCCGAAGGGCCTATTCCTGTGCTGTACTTTTCTTTGTTCTTTATTCTTTGTAATATTGTCAGGGCCCATAGCCTTTGCAGTATCCAGTGCCTTCTTGATATCATGTGGAGTGAATCGTATTGGCTGAAGACTGACATCTGTGATGCTGGGGACATCCGGAGGAGACCAAGATGGATCATCCACTTGGCACTTCTGGCTGATGATTGTTGTAAATGCCTCAGCCTTGTCTTTTGCACAGATGTGCTGGGCTCCTCCATCATTTGAGGATGGGGATATTTGTGGAGCTTCCCTCTCCAGTGAGTTGTTTAATAGCCAACCACCATTCACGACTGAATGTTGCAGGACTGCAAAGTTTAGATATGATGCGTTTGTTGTGCAATCGCTTAGCTCTGACTATTACTTGCTGCTTATGCTGTTTTGCGTACAAGTAGTCCTTTTTGTAACTTCACCAGGTTGACACCTCATTTTTTAGGTATGCCAGATGTTGCTCCTGGCATGCTCTCCTGCACTCTTCATTGAACCAGGGTCGATTCCCCTGGCTTGGTGGTAATGGTAGAATGGGGGATATATTGGGCCATAAGGTTGCAAATTGTGGTTGAATACAATTCTGCTGCTGATGGCCCGCAGCACTTCATGGATGCCCAGGCTTGAGTTGCTAGATCTGTTCGAAGCACGGTGGTAGTGCCACACAACACGATGGAGGGTATCCTCATTGTGATGACGGGGCTTTGTCTCCACAAGGACTGTGCGGTGGTCACTTCTACTGATATTGTCATGGGCAGATGCATCTGCAGCAGGCAGATTGGTGAGGATGAGGTCAAGTATGTTTTTCCCTCTTGTTGGTTCCCTCACCACCTGCTGCAGTCCCAGTCTAGCAACTATGTCCTTTAGAACCCAGCCTGCTCGGTCTGTGGTGATACTGTCATAATATACACCAGTATATCATGGTGCAGCAACACACTGATGGACACACAGTGGGACCAAACAACACACACAACACCGCAGCCAATCACCAGTTAGAGCACATGCACTATAAAGACAGGGGGCATCAGAGTTCCCGTTCATTCAGGATGCAGCCTCTCAGAGGGACAGAGCTTATAGCACAGATCTTCACCATGTGCTGAGTGCATAGACTGGTTCGGACAGGCCTAGGTCTTTAGTTTAATCTAACATCGTGTTAACACACAGTGAAAGTTTGTTCAACAGTTTCTAACTTAATAAAATAGTGTTGCACTATTTTAAGTGTTGGTGGCCTGTATGTGTTCCACGGATCCAGAGCACCCAACACATCATGATACCAGGAGTTGAGGGATATTAGAACTTCTTAGACCTACCTGCAAGTGATCTGCCTTCGACCAGCATACAGCCATCCTGCAGAATGGACAGCGTGCGCCCGCCGCCGCCGCTCCGCATCACCGGGAACCTGGGGGCCAACTGGAAGATATTCAAACAAGGCTTCCAGCTCTACCTTGAGGCCACAGACCGGGAAGATGCCTCTGACACCAAGAAGATCGGTCTCTTCCTATCCACGGCCGGAGAACATGCCATCCACATTTTCAATTCTCTCACCTTTGCTGATGATGAAGATGAATCAAAATTCAAGACTGTCCTCCTCAAGTTTGACACTCACTGCAACATAGAGGTGAATGAAAGTTTTGAGCGCTATGTTTTCCAACAGCATTTACAGGGTAAGGATGAACCTTTCCAGTCCTTACTCACCCACCTCCGCATCCTTGTGCAGTCCTGTAATTACGGGCCCACCTCCGACTCCATGATACGCGACCAGATTGTTTTCGGTGTTCAGTCGGATCCCCTACGCCAGCAGCTCCTCAAGGTAAAGCAGCTCACCCTAGCGACCGCCATCGAGACCTGCGTGCTACACAAACTAGTTGGTATTCCCACATCCAAGCGGCTGAAACGGCGCGGAAAGGTCCCCACGAGGCAGAACGGGTCCAAGCAATTGAGCAACTCCAGGGCCTCAGCCTGGATGAGGGCAGCCATTTTGCGCGCTTTTCGCGGACTCCCGCGCTTGTGAGCACCGAACGAGGGGACGGCGGCGTCGACGAACGTACTGCACAGGCGCGCACCACATACGGCCGCACGGCGCATTGCTGCCAGCGGCTTGCGTCAGCTCGAAGTGATGCACAAATCACGCAAAGCCATCCTTCCCTTTGAAATCGTGGGCTCCTCGAAAGCCTCCCTGCTTGGCGCGCAGGCATGCAAGCTGTTGAACCTAGTTCAGAGAGTTCACTCTCTCTCTCCTGCTGACGCGTCTGCCTTTCAGGACACTGACTTCAGGACGCAGCTCGACGCCATTATCAACCAGTACCACAACGTCTTCGAGGGCATGGGCACACTCCCGTACACCTACAAGATTTTATTAAAACCGAAGGCCACGCCTGTGGTGCATGCATCTCGCAGGGTTCCAGCACCCCTTAAGGGCTGCCTCAAGCAGCAGCTGCAGGACCTCCAGAACCAAGGAGTGATTTCAAAAGTCAAGGAACCGACCGACTGGGTCAGTTCCATGGTATGTGTAAAAAAAGCCTTCCAGCGAATTGAGAATTTGCATTGATCCCAAGGATCTAAATCGCAATATCATGAGGGAGCATTATCCAATTCCCAAGAGCGAAGAGCTCACATGTGAGATGGCTCGCGTCAAACTCTTCACCAAACTCAACGCCTCAAGAGGATTCTGGCAAATCCAGCTCGATAAATCCAGCAGGAAATTTAGCACATTTAATACCCCCTTTGGCAGATATTGTTACAACAGGATGCCGTTCGTGATCAGGGGGGGCATTCTCCGACCCCCCCGCCGGGTTGGAGAATGGCCGTTGGCCGCCGTGAATCCCGCCCCCGCCGAAGTCTCCGGTACCGGAGATTGGGCGGGGGCGGGAATTGGGCCGCGCCGGTTGGCGGGACCCCCCGCTCAATTCTCCGGCCCGGATGGGCCGAAGTCCCACCCAGAAATTGCCTGTCCCGCCGGCGTAAATTAAACCTGGTATTTACCGGCGGGACCAGGCGGCGTGGGCGGGCTCCGGGGTCCTGGGGGGGGCGCGGGGCAATCTGACCCCGGGGGGTGCCCCCACGGTGGCCTGGCCCGCGATCGGGGCCCACCGATCCGCGGGCGGGCCTGTGCCGTGGGGGCACTCTTTCCCTTCCGCCTCCGCCACGGCCTCCACCATGGCGGAGGAGGAAGTGACTCTCCCCACTGCGCATGCGCGAGAAACTGTCGGCGCCCGTGCCGGGAAACTGTCAGCCAGCGGCCGCTGATGCTCCCGCGCATGCGCCGCATTTCCGCGCCAGCTGGCGGGGCAACAAACGCCATTTCCGCCAGCTGGCGGGGCGGAAATCCCTCCGGCGTCGGCCTAGCCCCTCAATGTTGGGGCTCGGCCCCCAAAGATGCGGAGCATTCCGCACCTTTGGGCCGGCGCGATGCCCATCTGATTGGCGCCGTTTTTGGCGCCAGTCGGCGGACATCGCGCCGTTGGGGGAGAATTTCGCCCCATATCTGCATCAGAAGTGTTCCATAGGATTATGGAACAAATGATGGAAGGCATTGAAGGTGTTTGCGTCTATGTCAATGACATAATCATTTGGACCACCACCCCGCAGGAGCATGTTAGTCGCCTCCAGCACGTATTCAGACGTATACATGAGCATGGCCTCCGCCACAATAGGGCCAAATGCTCTTTTGGTCAGACGGAACTCAAGTTCCTCGGGGACCACATCTCCCAGTTGGGTGTGCAGCCGGATGCGGACAAGGTAGCTGCTGTCACAGCCATGAAAACACCAGAAGACAAGAGGGCGGTCCTACGATTTCTGGGCATGGTCAATTTTTTAGGGAAATTTATCCCTAACCTCGCCTCTCAAATCTGGTCAGGAAGACAACAGACTTCTAATGGCTCCCTGCCCATGAGCGCGAATGGAGAGAACTCAAAGCAAAACTGACCACGGCTCCGGTCTTAGCTTTCTTTGATCCAGCAAAGGAGACCAAAATTTTGACCGATGCCAGCCAATCCGGCATTGGAGCAGTGCTCCTTCAACGTGATGGAGCTTAACATGGGCCCCCGTTGCATATGCGTCACGTGCGATGACCCCCACGGAGCAGCGCTACGCGCAGATAGAAAAGGAGTGCCTGGACCTTCTGACCGGTGTGGTTAAGTTTCACGATTATGTCTACGGACTTCCTCAATTCACCGTCGAGACCGACCATTGCCCGCTGGTCAATATAATACAGAAAGACTTGAACGATGTGACGCCTCGCCTCCAGCGTATTCTTCTCAAGCTCCGGCGATATGACTTCCAGCTGGTATACACCCCAAGGCAAAGACCTCATCATTGCTGACGCTCTCTCCAGGGCAGTCAACACTCCATGTGACCCAGGATTTGTCTGCCAGGTTGATGCCCATGTGGCATTCGCGGTCTCCAATCTAGCTGCCACGGATGAACGCCTCGTCCAAATTCGCCGCGAGACGACGGCTGACCCCTTGCTACAGCGTGTCATGCGCCACCTAACGGACGGGTGGCTCAAGGGCCAATGCCCTCAGTTCTATAATATCAGAGATGATCTGGCGGTAGTAGACGGGGTTCTTCTGAAACAGGCCGCATTGTCATTCCGCATAGCATGTGCCAACTTGTCCTGGAACAACTACACGAGGGCCACCTTGGCGTGGAAAAGTACCGCCGACGGGCCCGAGAGGCAGTGTACTGGCCCGGCATTAATGAAGACATAGCCAACACAGTGCTCAACTGCCCCACTTGTCAGCGCTTCCAGCCGGCCCAATCACGTGAGACCCTGCAGCCCCATGAGTTGGTCACGTCACCATGGACCAAGGTGCGCATCGACCTGTTCCACATGCTGGGTAGAGACTATGTCCTGATCGTGGACTACTTTTTGAATTACCCGGAGGTGCACGACATCACCTCGTCTGCCGTCATTCGTGCATGTAAAGAAGCATTTGCTCGACACGGCATCCCGCTCACGGTTATGGCGGACAATGTCCCCTGCTTTGCCAGCCAGGAATGGTCCAACTTTGCCAGGCGGTACAATTTTGCCCATGTGACATCCAGTCCCTTGTACCCTCAATCCAACGGCAAAGCGGAGGAGTCCATATAGTCAAACGGCTCCTATGCAAGGCGGCCGATGCTGGGTCTGATTTCGACCTTGCCTTGCTGGCCTATCGCTCCGCCCCGCTGTCCACTGGCCTGTCGCCAGCCCAGTTACTCATGGGTCGTACCCTGAGGACGACGGTGCCATCCATCCATGTTCCAGACCTCGACCACGTTCCGGTCCTTCGCCGGAAGCAGCTGTCTAGTGCACAGCACAAGGCGACTCATGACTCCCGTGCAGCTGATCTCCCTGCTCTGGCTCCAGATGACAACGTCCGCGTCCATCTTCCGGATGGGGACTGCTCTGCGACCGCTGTTATCCTTCGGCAGGTGGCCCCCCGCTCGTTCCTGGTTCATCTGCCAGATGGCTCTATTCTGTGCCGCAATCGATGCGCCCTTCGTCTTGTTCCTCGCTCGCCACGTGATCCTCCACTGTCGCCTCGCCCTCTTGCTGACCCTGCCATGGACTATGCAGAGATTCCTGTCACTCTGCATCCTCCTCACTCTGACGCAGTCCAGCCCGCTCCTCAGCCGGCGGCTCCCGACCCACCCTTGAGGCGGTCAACCAGAATTCGTCACCCACCTCAGAAACTTAATTTATGAACTTTGCAGACTTATAGACTCTCTGAATTGTTTTGTTGCTTTGTTTGATCGTTTCCCTGGTTTGTAGACAGCGTTGATCTCATTATTCTTGTTGCATACTGCTTCTCTGCACCAGGCACCTTCACATGTAAATAGCTTAGTTCTCATGTACATAGTCCTGTAAATATGTCTTTGCACCCCACAGGTAGTTAAGAACATTCTCACCATACATTATTTATTGCCACACACATACAGTCTTTTATAAAAGGGGGGATGTCATGATATACACCAGTATATCATGGTGCAGACACACACACTGATGGACACACAGCAAGTCCAATCAACACACACACCGCAGCCAATCACCAGTTAGAGCACACTCACTATAAAGACAGAGGGCATCAGAGTTCCTGCTCATTCGGGATGCAGCCTCCTACAAGGACAGAGCTTACAGCTTACAGCACAGATCTCCACCATGTGCTGAGTGCATAGACTGGTTCGGACAGGCATAGGTCTTTAGTTTAATCTAACATCGTGTTAATCCACAGTGAAACAGTTTCTAACTTAATAAAATAGTGTTGCACTATTTTAACTGTTGGTGGCCGGTATGTGTTCCACGGATCCAGAGCACCCAACACATCAGATACTACCGAGCTACTCTTAGTGATGGACATTGAGACCCCCACCCAGAGTATATTCTGTGCCCTGGCCACCCTCAGTGCTTCCTCCAAGTGGTGTTCAACATGGAGGAGTACTGATTCATCAGCTGATGGTGGCCGGTACGTGGTAATCAGCAGGAGGTGTCCTTGCCCATGTTTAACCTGAAGCCATGAGACACATGAGGCCCAGAGTCGATGTTGAGGACTCCCAGGGCAACTCCCGCCCGATTGTATACCACTGTGCTGCCGCCACCTCTGCTGTGTCTGTCCTGCCGGTGAGATAGGACATACCCAGGAATGGTGATAGTGGTTCTGGGACGTTTTCTGTAGTGTATGATCCTGTGAGTATGACTATGTCAGGCTGCTGCTTAACTAGTCTCTGAGAAAGCTCTTCTAACTTTGGCACAAGCCCCCAGATGTTAGTAAGGAGGACTTTGCAGGGTCGATAGGGCTGGTTTTGCCGTTTCCGGTGCCTAGTTCAATGCCGGGTGGTCCGTCCGGTTTCATTCCTCTTTTGTAGCGGTTGAATACAACTGAGTGGCTTGCTAGGTCATTTAAGAATCAAACACATTGCTGTGGGTCTGGAGTCACATCTAGGCCAGACCAGGTAAGGACAGCAGATTTCCTTCCCTAAAGGACATTAGTGAACCAGATTGGTTATTATGACAATCGGCAATGGTTTCATGGTCATCATTAGACTTTTAATTCCAGATATTTTATTGAGTTTAAATTCCATCACCAGCCGTGGTGGAATTTGAACCTGGATCCCCAGATCATTATCCTGGGTCTCTGAGTTACTAGTCCAGCGACAATACCACTATGCCACCACCTCCCTGCCTCTTTAATCAACAATGCAATTTCACCACCTTTTCCTTTCTGCTTATCCTTCCAAAACACTGAATAGCCTTCAATGTTTAGTTTTTCATAGAATTTACAGAGCAGAAGGAGGCCATTTGGCCCATCGAGTCTGCACCGGCTCTTTGAAAGAGCACCCTACCCAAGGTCAACACCTCCACCCTATCCCCATAACCCAGTAACCCCACCCCAACACGAAGGGCAATTTTGGACACTAAGGACAATTTAGCATGGCCAATCCACCTAACCTGCACATCTTTGGACTGTGGGAGGAAATCGGAGCACCCGGAGGAAACCCACGCACACACGGGGAGAACGTGCAGACTCCGCACAGACAGTGACCCAAGCCGGGAATCGAACCTGGAACCCTGGAGCTGTGAAGCAATTATGCTAACCACTATGCTACTGTGCTGCCCTTTAGATCCCATCCTTGGTCACCATGCAGCTATGTCTCCATAATCCCAAATTTACCACTGTCTGCGTAACTATTTCCTCCATTTTATTTCAAATGCTCTGAGTGTTGAGGTACAAAACATTAAAGCTAAGAAGACGAGAGGCAGAATCCCAGAGTGCCGAGTCCTCCCCTCCTATGACTAAAAGGTCTGGAGTTTGCAGGGTTGCCAGAGGAGATTGCAGTGACTGACAGTGAAGTTGGTCTGCGCCAGAGAAGTGAGGATCCACTGCCCTTCATTCAGATGACTTGTCTCAAGTGAATTGTTGATCTCTGAAACAATTATCCTTCCATTTCACTGAACCCATATCACCGTCTGATGGGACCAGGCCATCTGGAATCGCTGACTCCTCCTGCCACCCAAGGGACCACCTCAGTGGAGAGCTCCAATGAAAACACAGACAATGCATCACAGCTATCATCCACACCTTCCACCATCAGAGACACAAACCTCGGTGGGTGAGATTAGCAGACAGGCTTCTGGGTCATTATCTGGTGAGCACCACATAGCTGTTGATGCACATCAGGTGGAGGCAGAAACATCCAAAGGAGATAGCAGTCAGAGGTCTGCTGGATCCCAGGACTCAGCTGGGCGCCAGCCAGATGCCGAGCCTCTGGACAAGATTCTCTCTGAGCTGCTACAAATGATAAGCCAGAGCACCTTCTATCAAGGTGGTCCAAAATCAAAAGCCCCTGATGCAGACTCCATCATGAGGTGTTTGCATGTCTCTCCTCCTCCACCTCGTCCAGCATGTCACCCCGTTGTTCTGCCAGGTTGTGGAGGGTACAGCTGACCACCACATAGTGGGAGACCCTCTGGCAGCTGTATCACAAATCACTGCCAGAGCAGTCCAGGCAGCAGCCTGATGCACTGCTCAATGACAGAACGGGTGGCAGCATGGGCCTCATTGTAATGGGTCTCCGCCTTGGTATCAGGCCTCCACGCTGGCGTCATCAGCCATGACCTCAGTGGGTATCCCTTGTCCCCCACGAGTCAACCCAGCATTCTGGGGTGGTCCTCGACAACACCGGGGATTTACGAGTGTCCCAGTATATCGCTGACATACACGCTCCCAGAGTGCATGATCTTGAGGCTGTGTTCACATAGGATCCGAACATTCAGGGAGTGGAATCCCTTCCTGTTAATATCGGGCACTTCCTGATGCTCGCAGGACAACATGCGTGCCATCAATGGCCCCCTGGAATTGGGGCATCCCAGCGATGGCAGCAGGTCCTGCAGCCCAGGCACCTTGGTCGAAGATGATGTAGTTGGATTCCCGGGGACATGGCACAGGTGCCGCACTGTCTCCCTGTAGAGATGCAGTCTTCTGCAGCACATGGTATCCGCCAGCTCGTTGTACGACCTTTGACTTCTGTACATCCTCACTCATTGTTGATCTCCTCTTCTGGCCCCCTTCTCAGCCTGATGGGTGGCCGGGACTTAAGGGCGTGCGGAGGACCTCTGCACATGGGGTGCAACCTCCAGCCTGTGTTGGACTTGCTGCCTTTCGGCGACGTCTACCTGCCTCGGCTGCGACAAGCAGAACAACAGCAACCTCCATTGGATCAATGGCAACATTCATCTTTGTAGCTGGAAGGATTTAGAGAAGGAGAGAGACCGACAATCAGTTCGGTCTTCCATCGCGGGACATCCTCCAAGCCTCCTCCATCCTTACCATGACTGTCCCCCCTTCTCTCCGAGTGGCCAGTTGTGCTGGCAACCTTCACTCTGCACACTCACTCCCAGCCAGATCAGGAGCCTTTAGACCCCAGACCTCCCACAACAACATTAGGGAGGTCATGCTTAGCTGTCATCTGCTCATCCAGATAGTTACCCTTTGGCCGCGAGAGGATCCTCAGTGATGCACCCCTGCTCTTTACTGTTTGATTGTTGGCAACTGCCTCAATTGTTCTGATGCACCTAGAGTACAGGCACGCTGTTCAGGCATCAAAGGTTGCAGGACATCCAGTCCACAAATCATCCTCAGGCAGGCACTTGGCTTTCGCAGAGGCATTTGAGAGTTCAGGGACCGTGAAATGCTATCACAACTAACAACGCTAATCCTTCCTTTGAGATAGCCTTCAGCTGTCAAGTTAGAGGATGGTCACAGCCAAAGGGGTGTGAAATGGAATGTTAACTCCCAAGTACAAAGGTGGAAAAGGATGAAGACTGCAACATTGAAACCACAGAGCCTCTGGAAACCTCAAGGGGAATGAAATGGGCTTTCATAGGACAAGCTGCAGCATAGCTCTGTCCAGTGAGAGTTTGGTAGGACAGGCAGCTGCAGCTGTGGTCACCCCGTTATGGATCTCCACAATATTTAAAGATGGCTTGCAGGGGTGACCCCCGACTTGGCCTCCTCCAGCCCCAGCTCCTTTGAAGGACCTCCCACTCCACCACAGCACTGGGACATCAGCTTCGGTGCCCTTCAGCTGCATACCGGTAACTGGAGAGGGCTATTCATCTTTTCGCTGCTCCTCAGTATCCATTGCACCAGGTCCCTGTTTTTATAGAGGAATACTAAACGACACCCGCGTGACTTCTCACTGACGGAGAGGGGGGTGGGGGGAGTGGGGTGGGGACACCTCCCAGGAGGCTGCTGCATTCAACTTTAATTTCACTAATGAGATTAAAATGAATGAAATTAAGTTTAATCAGACTCTTGCCCTTTCTGGGCGATATCCTGATCACGAGTGGGCCAGTAGAATTGCAAACTGTTTGGTGCCTGGTGCGAATCCCGTTTTTGGCCTTTCCTGCTATTCGCCTGGCTTAATGGGTTCGCAACATGGTGGGACAATCACACCCAGAGTGTTTACAGACAGTCTTAGGGCGTGATCCAATGGCCATGCTGCACCCGAAAAGCAACTCGCCAGGGCGCAGTGTGGCCGATAAAAATCCCCAAAATCTACCCGGCTCGAAACGCCTCAGGAGATCCAATGCAATTCCGCGAGTCATTGCGATGTAAATCCCGCCCATTGTGGGCGAGAACACTTTTTGGCAAATCTGCATATTAGAGCGAGACAGTTAGTCTAACTAATGTGCAGATTCCCGAAGTACCCAAGGCTTTGGGATTCAACCCTTCGCATCAAAGACCTTGCGCAAGCGCTGTTCAGCACTGGTCCCCACAAATGGGAGCCAGATGGAACGGCGCTCGTGGGGGTCTCCCAAGGATTTTGAGGCCCCAGCTGCATGCCTTTTGGCCAGGTGGTGCCCTGGCACTACCAGCTGACATGGACACTGCCAGGTTGGCACTGCGAAGGCGCAAAGGTGGCATTTTTGTGCACGCGTGATCAGGCCAGGGTGCCCTGCATGGATATTGGGGGCGCGGGGACCCTCCCATAGTGCGTGTGGGATGGCGTGGGTCGGGGGTCGCTTCCCAAATGCCATCCTAGTCTCTCGCTACACTGGGGAGCTCAGCGAGCAGAGCGCTCCACTGTACAAAACTTGGCTATATGCACCCTCGGCCATGAGCGTTGGGAAAATGCAGCTAAATGCGTTCGCTATGGGACTATGTTCCCAATTAGTTAACTCGAATCCTAACAGGCACAAACATGATCACTGTCCACCTCCAGTAGCAGAGGTAATAAAACAGCCGCAACATTCTAAAAATAGAATCAATTCACTCTATCTACAAATGTTAACAATTCTTTAAAATAAATTCTCGGATTCTCACCATTAATGAACCAGTTCTTCCTTGGGTCATACCCTATCAGTGTACCAAGTTTTATTGAAATCGTCAATTAGATTTTGAGATATATTGTTTGCAAACTGACAGAGACAGAAATTGATCACCTTCAGTGGTGGAGGGAACAGGATGCTCAATGGTGCAGCACGGCGGCACAGTGGTTAGCACTGCTGCCTCACAGCACCAGGGACCCAGGTTAAATTCCAGCCTCGGGTGACTGTGTGGAGTTTGCACATTCTCCCCATGTCTGCGTGGGTTGCCTCCAGGTGCTCCGGTTTCCTTCCACAGTGTGAAGATGTGCAGGTTAGGTGGATTGGCCATGCTAAATTGTCCTTTAGTGTCCAGGGATGTGCAGGATAGGTGGTGGTGTTACAGGGATAGGGGGACTGGGCATGGGTAGAGTGTTCATTCCAAGAGTTGGTGCAGACTGGATGGGCCGAATGGCCTCCTTCTGCACTGTATGGATTCTATGATTTCAAAGGATCATGAGAGACACTCTGAATGATCTCCATGATAGATGAGTTATGTGACGGACAGGCAGGTATTTAATTTAAACAGCTCTGTTTTTTCTTCTCACCGCCCGCCTATAAACAGAAAGATGTTTTTGGTTTTTGATTTCCCCTTTTATAAGCGATGGAGACTTTCCCAACTCCTCACTTTTAGTATGATCCAGCTCTCTAATAATAACCCACAGCAAAGTCAAGGTAGAGTGAACTGAAAGGGTTTTCTATTTGCACACACTCAAACGCGAGAGGGTGCAACATGGCCTCCTTTTCATTCATACAAGAAAGGGGGATAGAGAAAAGAAAGAAGTACAGGACAAAGACAACAGACAAAATAAGAATTGTTTCATGTGAGTACAAAATCTAGAATCAAAAGTTCAATGATGTATTCCGTCACAGTGATGAGCGGGCTGAAACTGATATTGGATAATCCACTTTCCAGTAGAGATGACTTACACGATGAGCTGGGCACACAGAGGTGAATTAGTCATGTAGGTGTTGGTACAGAAGTTCCAGTAGAAACAGCATAGATGGATCCAGGCATTCAAACCTGGACTAGAGCTCTGGTTCTGAGCTGCTGCTTGGCTGATGGACAATGGCAGTCTGCTTTGCAGCTCCACAAGACAGAGTAATTGGTTCTCCCAGCTGGGGGTGGAGGGGTGGTCATGTGGTATGACTCCTAATTCTCCACTTTGGTTTGGACAAAGGATGTACATTCCTTTGTCTGAATTCTTGAGATGGTTAATGTTTCAACCAGTAATGATTTCAAGAGGTTTCAAGGTCCTTTGTTCTCTCATATTGGTAGTCTCAGTTGGCTGGGACTGCCCTTAGAAATGTAAGTAGCCTTTGTACAATTCCCTTGGATTTGATCTCTGCCGTCACTGGGGTAATACATAGAATCATTGTAGAATCCCTAGAGTGCTGAAGGAGGCCATTCAGCCCATTGAGTCTGAACCAACTCTCCGAAAGAGAACCCTACCTGGCCCAAGCTCCCACCCTATCCCCAAAACCCTGTAACCCCACCTTAACGTTTGGACACTAAGAGGAAATTTAGCATGGTTAATCCACCTAACCTGCACATTTTTGAACTGTGGGAGGAAACAGGAGCACCCCTAGAAACCCACGCAGACACAGGGAGAAAGTACAACTCCACACAGTCATGCAAGGTCGGAATTGAACCCGGGTCCCTGGCTCTGTGAGGAAAAGAGGGTAACAACTGTGCCACCATGCAGCCCGGTGCTAGCAGGTAGACAGTATGATGTCTATCAGACAACCTTCATTCATCGCCTTTGTAATTGCTTCAAAAAATACATCAGATTATTCAGAGTATCTCTCATGATCCCTTGAGCACCTTACTACCTCAAATCCAACATATTTTCTACCAGATAAAAACTTGTGGTATTGTTGAAAATATTTTAGCTGGTAGATTAAAATTAACTATCCTTACAAGGTATAGATCTAAAGTATCTTGGGGAAAAGAAAGGTCTTTGTTTTAACAGTACATACAGTGCACTGACTATGTTGTGAAGCAATAGGCAGAACAAATATAGAATTAGGACAATTCAGCATAAACCGAAGCACCATGTTGCCCTTGATTATGACTTTGCTTCGGCTTCATTTCAAATACAGTACCTAGCTTTGATCCTCTGACATAATGGTGATTTGGAGGTTTTGGAGAAAGTACTGTAAGAGGGCTACAACAATATCCAGTTTAAACCATCTTTACTGCACTGATAGACTTAAAAATCTGGGTCCATTTACTGTGGAGAGTGCAAACTATTGGGACACCCTGAGGGATATGATGGAGGTGTTTAAAATAACAAAGAGACTAAACCAAATGAGTTAGATTACTTCAAATTAGATAGGTTGGAGTGAACAAGTTATGCAAAGGTAGAACTAGATTTGTTTTTTATTTATTTATAAGACTGGACATTTGTGGCTAGGCCAGTATTTATTGTCCATCCCTAGTTGTCCTTCAGAAGGTGGTGATGAGCAGCCTTCTTGAACTGCTGTAGTCCCTGAGGTTGAGGTACACCCATAGAGTTGTATGGGATGGATATTAGGAGGTTCTTCTATTTGCAGAAAATCGTAGACTATGGAACAAGTTTAAAAAAACATTTTAATGTGCCCAATTCTTTCTTTTTAATTAAGGGGCAATTTAGCGTGGCCAATCCACCTACCCTGCACATCTTTGGGTTGTGGGGGTGAGACCCACGTAGACATTGGGAAAATGTGCAAAATTCAGTGACCCGGGGCTGGGATGGAACCCGGGTCATAGAATCATAGAATTTACAGTGCAGAAGGAGGCCACTCGGCCCATCGAGTCTGCACCGGCTCTTGGAAAGAGTACCCCACCCAAGGTCCACACCTCCACCCTATCCCCATAACCCAGTAACCCCACCCACCACTAAGGGCAATATTGGACACTAAGGGCAATTTAGCATGGCCAATCCACCTAACCTGCACATCTTTGGACTGTGGGAGGAAACCGGAGCAGCCAGAGGAAACCCACGCACACACGGGGAGAATGTGCAGACTCCGCACAGACAGTGACCCAAGCCGGGAATCGAACCTGGGACCCTGGAGCTGTGAAGCAATTGTGCTATCCACAATGCTACCGTGCTGGTCCTCAGTGCCGTGAGGCAGCAGTACTAACCACTGCACCATCGTGCTGCCCCTGACTATAGAGCAAGTTATCAACTCTCATGAGTGTGTGGGCGGCATGTGGCGCAGTGGTTAGCACTGGGACAGCGGCGCTGAGGTCCCGGTTTTGAATCCCGGCCCTGGGTCACTGTCCATGTGGAGTTTGCACATTCTCCCCAGTCTGTGCGGGTTTCACCCCCACAACCCAAAGATGTGCAGGTTAGGTGGATTGGCCACCCTAAATTGTCCCTTAATTGGGAAAAAAATAATTGGGTACTCTAAATTTATTTTAAAAATCTCGTGTGCGAGCGCCAACTATGTTGTATTTTAAAAAAGGAACTATGGTCACTCCTGACTTGAGAAGAAAGCACAATGGTCCCACAGGTGAGATAAGTAACATCAATGATGATTTGATATGCTGAGTACCCTATTCTACAATTTACAATTAGATGTTTGTCTGACTTGAAGGATTACTGAAGAACAAATAAACTCAATGCAGGAAAGCACTAATTACATTTGTGGCTTTAAGTTATATACAGCAGAATAGTGCAATATGCATTACACAAGATTTTATTAAGCAACTCACCTTGCAACTAACTCTGGTGAATTACCACAAGAGATCTGGAATCTAAAAACCTTACAAAAACATAGACCGAACCACTGACAACTGAATACTGTCTGTAGTAATCAACAAAGGAAGGGTTTCAGATCAAATTTGACTAAAATTGCCTGGACACAACAATACAAAACAAACAGATTTTTACCATGATGTTGATTTAGTTCTGAAAAGAGTCAGTTGTGGTTTTGTTGGCAGTTAACTAATTGTTTTTCTCATGCAACAAACATGAAATCAGGTTTCTGCTTTTTAAAAATGATTTGTGGCTCCATAATCTCTGTTGTATTAAACTTGAGTGGGGCAGCACGGTGGCGCAGTGGTTAACACTGCTGCCTCACGGCCCGGCTCTGGGTCACTGTCCGTGTGGAGTTTGCACATTCTCCCCGTGTCTGCATGGGTTTCACCCCCACAACCCAAAAATGTGCAGGTTAGGTGGATTGGCTGCGCTAAATTGCTCCTTAATTGGAAAACAAAATAATTGAGTACTCTAAATTTTCTTTTAAAGTATTAAACTTGAGTTTTGTCCATGCTTTCCCTATTTGTCAGTAAAATACAGAAAATCAGGTAAATTCAATGACATTGGGAACTGTTACACGATTGAGGCAATTAACTCCTTCTGAGTACTCCTAAAAATAAAATAACAGAAAGATCAATAGGAAGTTTAAACTAGAGCACATAACTAGAGTGAGGAAAGTTTGTCTGAATTAAAAATACAATCCTTCTGAGTTTTATGCCTATAAGGTTTGTAGCATAATCGTTGACTTTAACATTTTCTGTTCGGGCAGGGAAGTTTAATATTTGAAATCTAACAATGGAAAAATGAATCTTCCGTTGTTTTATTGCTGCTTTCGGGTTGGGGGTGGGGATGAAACTTGCACAACCTTCGCACTGCGGATGAAATGATTAGGTTCCAAAAAACGAGAAAAATTATCGAGCTTCTTTCACGAACTCTGGGCGCCCCAACGCGCCTTTGCAGCTGGTGATATACTTTTGATGTAGTATCTGTCTTGCTACATACTGTCGAGCCAATGATGGAACAGATTGCACGTGCATTGCGAGAGGGGCATCTTCCATGGACTAAACTTCCATTTATCTTAGATTATGTCCTGGAAGAGATAAAAAGCAGATAATTGCACCACCAATTCATTTCATTGTCAGTACATTGGCTTCCCTCCGCCCCACCCCCATTGCTTCAACGAGTGGACTGCGTTGAAATGGGTTCGCCCCCTCCCCAAAAGAAAAAAAGAAAGAGTCCCTTTGATTCCACAGAAGGTAACTGTTAATAATAGACTTGCTCAAACTTCAATGCTGGGAATGAAGGGTGGCTGCCTGGCATACCTGTGGCTGCTGTTACAAGGTGGCGCCTGTATTCCTCGCATTCAGACAGCAGGCTGCCCAACCTGTCTCCCAGCATTTGATCCAACTCATCTTAGCTTTCATGGGATCTGGATGCCGGCTCATCTCATTCCCTCAGCGAGGGGTTGGAGGCCATGATGACAAGCCCCCGGGGGGAGTGGCGAGCCCTTCCTCTGTTCCCGTGCCTATCTCAGCCCAGAATCTCGCCTTGTCCCCCAGGCCCGCCCGTCATCACTCGCCTCCCACCTATCCCAGCGGCTGTATGAGCCACCGACTGGAATTAGCTGCTACGTGAACAGGGGGCAGCGCCTAGTGCCTCCAGGCACATTGCACACTGCAGCCGGCTTCAACCACATCAATAGGCCGAATGTGGCTGACCAGACTCCACTCCCCAATCCGTGAAACAGTGTATTTACTTCAAATAGATTTGTAGCATTCTTTAGATTTCCAGAAAACATTTAGCTTTCTGTTGTCTTGGTTACTATTTATATATCATGTTTAATGTTTGCATTGCAAAGTTAAGAGCTAGACAACCAGATTGTACAAAAACAACGGTGACACCTGTTGATTATATTCCCTCCCCCCCTAATAAGTATTTATTGGCCGGGCTGATTATAACTAGCCACATACCTGCAGAAAGCAGAGAACAAATACTTATTGTTGCTAAATATTGATTGGGATTAATCTAAAAATCACTAAGGATTTGAAGTTATTTAATAACCCCATTAATAATCTCCATGCGCTGGAAACACGTCTTCAGAAGTTGGCAGGAGCAGGTCCCTTTCCAGGAAACATCTTTCACGATTGCACATTACATTTAATCTGAAATCCGAAATATATGGCTCATTGTGTTAATTTACATGGAAATAAAGACTATTGTTTAGATTCATGTAGATTGTATTAATAAACAGAGAACAACCGATCAGATATACAGGATCGTGCAAACGTGATTTGCATTTTAATCAAATTGTGCAGCACGTGAAATCTATTTTTTTTTAAAGTCACGCATATTAATCAAACATAAATGATTTTATTTCTCTCTGCGGTGCTTTTCATTCAACAACGCCATCTTTCATGAAGAATTTAAGTTTCATATTTTCCATCTGTCAGTCTTGAAAAGGCCTGTCATCTGAAGCTTGAGGTACAGTTTGCCAACAGGCTTAGTCCACAATGACAATACAATCTGAGATGTGTGCTGCTGGGGTCCGGGTAATCCTTCACTTTCCTCCTCAGCACTCTCAACCACCCAGTTATGATCAGGCTTAAGTTGCATATTTTGTTTTATCAGCATTTTGCTGATGAATGCTATCAGCGCGAGTGAAATGAGATCCAGGTGATCTGAACGGAGGTTACATTACATTGAAAGCACTTCCCTTCCCAACAGCGACCTATAGTGTGGGAACGGAGTTAGAAGAGACAGGTTCAAAATTATATTTAATAATTTACCCAAGATCCTATCTAAAACAGCGTCTCCTCCATTGGATTCACAATTCTCACAGAATTACCACTAGTTCATGAAGAAGGGTTATTAGGTTATGAATAGAATATACATCTAATTGAATTCCAATTATCTAAACTACTGTAGCTTTTTTTTTGGGGGGGGGATTATCTTTGGGTCAAAGGAATGGATTGTTTTGTTGATTAAAATTATCGAAAGGGCCGATTTCAGGGATTTATTATAAATCGGTCAAATGTAATGGATAACGTGGAGTCTGCCAGAATTTTTAAAAAAAGTTTGCAGAGATCGGGGCTCCATCGACTTTGGATATTTCCGGGATTAGCTGGGTTCCTTATGATTTTTTTCATCTTTCACAACACCCGAACTATTGCAGTGTCCGCCCTGCAAGAACCACTGCAACAGCCTGAGGCCAGAACCTTCCTCTCGCTCACTTCCGAGTTGACATTTCTCTCCGTCTCTCTCCTAAACCTCGTAAATCCCGTGGACTGCCGGGACCTGGTTTGAGGGTCGCAGCTCAGAACACCACAGTTAGGCAGAAACCCCAGCCCCTGCCCCTCAGCCAGCTGCAATGCGTCCAGATTTACATTTCACTCCCTCTCAGGCAGTTTAAAAAAACGGATAAATAAACGTTGGTTTATCGTGTCAAGAATTTTAAAAAAAATCTCCCGCACTTTGTTCCCAGTTTGGTGCAGAATCACACAGGAGTTTCTGGAACTTGGTTAAAACAGGAATCGTCATGTGTATGAACATTTGGAGGATTACACTCCCTCCGCACCGCAAAGGCATATTTCAGAGTAACGCAGTTCCTTTAGTGGTCTGGACTATATATTATTCAATATATAGTCCAAACTTCGTAAGAAGTTTGAGAAAAGGATTACATTCAGGGAGACCAGGCCAGGCATGAGCATTTTATGAAGTGAACTGAAACAGAACAGTTTATATGGCATGGAACCCAATATAGTTAACAATTACAGTAAACAATACCGACACAGTGCGAAATGCGGCAGGACTTGATAAATTCAACCCCAACATGAAACGTGGGAGCGCTTTGCTCTCAGTTCGCCTGTCGCGGTCGGCTGGACATTTCCAATGATATTGCTCCTGGGGCGTCAGTGTCTCCCTCCGTCTAGAGAGTCACCATTTCATACTGACAGGAAAAATACTTTTATTTAGAGAGGCATTAGAACTTTAGTTGTGAAACATCAGCACTGTCAGCCTGCAAGGTCGGTGTCAGCCCAACTGCTAATTTTTTGAAAGGAATTCTTGAATGACTCATAGTTCTGGTAATTTGGGAGGAGAATTTCATTTCAGTGCAGTGCACTGGAACCCAATAACAAGAAACGATGTGACCTTAATTAGATGAAACCATGGCATTATATAATAGGTGTTATTGTTAAAGCTTTTCTGATTCAATGCATTTTCAACCTTTTAGTCTTATATTGACTGGAGACTAATCTGTTTTTGACGTTTTTCAGGAGCCAAAACCTTTTTTGGGACAAATATCAAATTGCCCATAACTACGAAATTCTAGGTGTACAATCCAGTCTTTAGATGTTGTCCTTCCAGGTAAAATATTCTAATTTCCCTGTTTCCCCTTCCTCAAATTCTAATCCACAACTTCAAACTTTCTGAGTTATTTCACTCCTTCACAGAGAGTGGTTTGCACATTCAAGTACTGGACATGAAACATTGCTAGAAATGAATCTCTGAGCTGCTTTTAAAGTTTTCAGCAGATTGGGGAAGGTACAACAGGAAGTATCAACACAGCGAATAAAGAGTTGGACGACCATTATCAACCATCTTTTGGGATGATAGCCAACCAGTGTTACAAGAGGGGGTGGGGGGTTCAGGGGGCACTAAACCTAATTAAGTTTCTAGGATAGGATGTCCTATGAAAGAGGGGTTAGGCTGTGAACTGGAAGTTGGTCACTGCCACCTATTTAATGGAACTCTGGCAGTAGGTTGGTGGCAGCTGCAGGAGAAACCCATGTGTGGTAGCTGCCACCGCAATTTGAACTTATCTCCCAAGCCAACAATTCAGAAAGAGATGTCACTGTCTCCCAGGAGAGGTGTAGTCCGCAAAGACTTTGATGCTTTGAGACCTGAAAATAAGTCATCCTTTGCCCTTGGACACTCTGTGCAGAATGGTGTCATCTCCCACTATGGATTGCTTGCTGTTTTTGTCTGTCTTCTGCTGTTCCTTGCACAGCAGCAGGTCCCTTACCTGGCTGGACCATAGGCACACCTGTCCTTGGACTGCTGGTCTTGTCTGTTTCCTTCTGCTCTTTTCCCCTCACAGTCTTCTCCAGAGTGGGGGACGGCAAGCTCGGGTTTCTCTGCTGGTGTCCTCAACTTCCAGGATGTCGCTGTCTGTTCCTCACACTCTCTCCTTATATATTAAGAGAGCTTAAAACAGTGAATAAATAAAGTCCTAACAACATCCAAATGTTGCCACCTTCACGAACAAACTGCTGCTACATACAACCATTGTCCTGCTTACAGACCTTTTTATCCACCCTTGTGTTGCCTCCTAATGCCTGGCGTAACTCACTCCCAATATTTTCCCCATGCACCTAATGAGGAATAGAGTGGACAACGTAACATCTCAGTCAATTGGGTATTAAAGAAACTCAATAGCTCGTTAATTGTGTTTTTCAAGCTGACGGGCAGACTTTCAATTTCCAATTGTGTTGCACTTCCATCTTAAAGAACAAGGCAAAAAAAACTTATCTTTTATATTAATGTGTTTGCCAACAAGTTCTGATGTACAAGGAAACCCAGAGACAATTCTGCTGTACAGTTGTTCCTTGGGGACAGTACCAGTCCGGGGACTATATATGGGCTTTATGTCCTCTAGTGTCACGTTTGGGTATCTGTTGTGTCTGTTCTTGACCTTTACATGGGATTCCAAAATTGGCCTTTTTCAGCTATTTTATGGCAGCATTTTAAGAATGGACTTTTCCAAGTCTACTTTTATCCCTTTAAGGCTGCCATAACAATGATTTCTCCCTGACAGAGCAGGGAACTTAATCTTTTCAACCTCTTGTCAGGGTTCCACATTGAGTCCATCTGCTCTCATAACTATGTTCACCAGCTCTACTACTAGCTCTTCACTTCCCATTTTATATACTGCTGAAACTGTGTTGCTTCTCTGTCAACATTTTGCTTATCCAGTTGGTTTTGTTCTCACTTTTGGTCTTACGTTTTGGTCTTTAGTAACACTGAATCCAACAGCTGAAAGAGTTGAACAATCACTACCTTCAAATTCATGCTGAAAGAACATTGCAATTCATTTCTTTCAGGATTAGGGTTGGATTTAGGACTAAAGCAGATAGAACTCAGTGCTAAATTTAGTTTAGAGGGTTTGTGAAGGGGAACAGTTGTCTATTTCTGGGTTGATATTCTGTTTTATGTTGGAGCGGAGTCAGCCACTTCTATTTGGCTCATGTTTTTTTCTTAATTCAGGTAACACTTTTTTGTCAATATCTGGTTACTTAAATCTATGGCTGGTTTATGGAACTGGTCCCCAATATATTTGATTCCCCATAATTGAGCCATTTGCTCCACTGACTCAGTTTATTTACATATTGGGGTTAAGTCAACCCCTTTTTGGCATTGTGTGTTGGGATTGGAGGCCTATTTTGGAGTGGCACTAGTTTGGGTTCTGGGATCAGAACCTGGGGTTTGGGGTTATGAGCTAAGGCCCCTTAAGAATAGGGTTTCGGATTAGGGTTTGGGATAGGATTGGAGATTAGTGTCTGGGCAAAGATTAGGATTGGTATATTTAGAGTTAGGCTTTAAACTTTGGGGCCAGGGTCGGGGTCCACACAGTTATGATCAAGATTGGAATTAGGATTTGGAGTTTTTATTTTGGGTTAAGGAGTCGGGATCTAAGGGTGAGGATTTGCAGTTGAGGATAAGGTCTCAGGTTAGGATTAGGATGGTATTTTAGGTTCAGGCTTG
Organism: Scyliorhinus torazame; assembly: GCF_047496885.1. Classification (NCBI taxonomy): domain Eukaryota; kingdom Metazoa; phylum Chordata; class Chondrichthyes; order Carcharhiniformes; family Scyliorhinidae; genus Scyliorhinus; species Scyliorhinus torazame. The sequence continues at coordinate 166,201,759 of NC_092712.1, read as the reverse complement.
GGTTTAGAATCACGGTTTAGAGTAGGTTCATGCTTCCCTTAGATGAAGTTAGGATTAGGATAAAGGGTGTTTTAGGTTTTGAGGAGGAATTGTACTGTCAATAGTAGATATGGAATTGAGTCCTTCATCAGCTATTTGATTGTGTTGAACTATCACAGGTGAGTACTGGCATTTCTGACCCTCTACTGCCTGATATGCTTATGCACTTTGCGTAGGTTTTCTGCATCTCATCTGGGGCTGTAGTGCTTTTATTTACTCCTGTTCTAGAAGAATATATTATATATAATATATTACATAAGTGAGTGCAGCATCCAGGGCCATGGGGATTGGCTGGCAGCTCTCCTGGGGTGATGTATAGTTGCATTTTAAAATCAATTTGACTATAGGAACCATCCTAGGCAAGATGCAGAATTATTACCATTTAGGCATCTGGGCACAAACAGATATACCTTTCAGTGGATTATGTGCAGTTGCACTTCTAGTGCTGACCTCTTTGAGCCAGTTTTCTGCCACATATGTTATATGGCTGTCGATACTATCACAGGCAAGCAATGATACAAACATATGAATTAGGAACAGACGTGGGCCATTTTGCCTCTCAAACCTGTTCTACCATTTAGTAAGAACTTGGCTGATCTATTTGTGTTGCGAATTTCACATTCCCATCTACCCCCAATAACCTTTGATCCTTTTGCCGAACAAGAATCCATCTACCTCCTCCTTAAAAAGATTCAATGACCCTGTCTCCACTGAGGCAGAGGATTCCAAAGTCGCACAACCCTCTGAGAGAAAATAATTCCTTTCATCTCTGTCCTATAAGGGCGACTTTAAAACAATGCCCCTAGTTCTGGACACACCCTTTCCACATCCACCTTGTCAAGACCGTTCAGGATCTTCTATACTTCAAGTCACCACTCAGTCTCTGAAACTCCAGTGGAAACAAGCCCAGCCTTTTCAACCTTTCCTCATAAGACAACGTTCTCATTCCAGGTACCAATCTAGTAAACCTCCTCTGAACCGCCTGCACTGCATTTACATTCTTCCTTAAATAAGGAGGCCAAAACTGCACACAATGTTCAAGATGTGGTTTCACTGATGCCATGTATAACTGAAACATAATGTCCTTACTTTTATGTCCAATTCCTCTTATGATTAAGGATAGCATTCTATTAACCTTCTTAATAATGTGTTTTCCCTGCATACTAAGTTTTTGTGACTCATTCTAGAATACCTAGATTCCTCTGCACCTCGGAATTCTGCAGTCATTCTCCACTCAATTGATACTTTACATTTTTATTCTTATCGCCAAAATGAACAATTGCACATTTTCCCACATTGTACTCCATCTGTCAGATCTTTGTCTTCTTACTCAGCCTATCTCAATCTGCAACCTTCTCATGTCCTCTTAACAACATACTTTCCTACCTATTTTTGTGTCATCTGAAAATTTAACTAGAATGCCTTTACTCCCCTCATCTAAAACATTTGGCTGGATTTTCCAGCGATGCCAACAACGCGGATCCTGATCAAGCGGAGAGTCGGGTGTCCTGCCAAAATCGAGGTTTGTAACAAAAAACAAATCTGTTGTGTTACCTTCTCTGTTCCTGTTCTCTCTGGATACTTCTAAGTGATGGCACATCTGCAGGAACACACTGGGATGTGTTGTGAAAGCAGGGCCGACCTTCAGAAGGACAGTGATCTTGAAATTCATCTTGAAATTTTCTTGGGGAAATCTCATGATACCAGCAATGTTAACTGAGAACCTGGTTTTGCTTAGCGAACAGTTGGTAGTTTTTGCAAAACAGTTCTGGTGCATGAGCAATGGACAGCGCTGCATGCTGCCAATGAGCCATATCCAAATGTGTTCGAACTCCATCTTAATAAACTACTGAAACAAGCATCAAAAGGAATAGAGTGCTATTGGTGTAAAAGGCAGGATTACAGGAGGTTGGTCATGAGCTAAATGTCTTTTGATGTCTGAATGCTGCGTTCAGAAATGGCAGTCGGCAGAGTATAATTAAGACACAGTCAGAGTACAGAAGCCATTAGTAGAGACTTGTTCATTCTTCTCCCTCCGCAAGTCTCCTAATATATCAATTGTTATAAAATAGAGATAGGTTACTGAAAGAAATTTGTTTTTCTGAAACAAATTAGAGTACACTGCCAGAAACCGAAATTTCAATTAACAGATTGTTAAAACCTTTGGCGGTGTTTTCAAGCAGGTTTGCTTTCTGGAACAGTTGGGTTGCAAAACCCCTTTCAAGCTGGTTCTGCCATTGAGTATATTGGTCCTAGTTGCTTCTAGTTTAAAATCTCAAATCCATTTAGAAAAGTTGCAAAATCGTTTTATTAATACTGCATATATTTTTTATTATGTGCCGAATATGGAGACCTGATTCGAGTTTGGTGAACATAAGAATCCCACTGGACAACACTAGCATGGATTACGTTATAGAATAGACGTGTAACTCTTTGATTATTGGGTGTGAGGGTTAGCGTCACTGTTTCACACAGGTTTAGGGTTAAAGATGGGTTTAGGGTTCAAATTAAATTTAGGATCAGAATTGGTTTCATGTTAAACTTTGTTTTAAAACTAACTTTCATCGGGAACATCGGGGAATCTTGAAGTTTGAAATCCTAAAAGTCTGGGAGAAACCTTCTGGGCAATATTATATACTGCAGTTGCTGAGTCAAAAGTTATATCAGCTGGGTAGGCGGACTCTTATTTTAAATAATTTCACCTTAACCACTGTTCAACTCAATAGCTAAATTACAAATATTATTTTCACTCTGAGTTACAAAGATCCAGGGGACAGTTGTATTGAATGATTTCTCAGTTATACAACATCAAACACCCTTGCCTTGCATCAACATTCCTTTTGTTAATTAATCTCTCCTGCCTTCTACTTTATCACAGACCTCCCTTTTTATTTTTTTTCTCCCCTCCAACATTCCCTTCCTTTCTACTTGCTTAAAACCAGTTACATCTTTCTAACTTATTCCAGAGCTGAGGGGAGTCATTGACCTGAAATATTAACATTTTATCTTTCTCCACAAGTGCTGGTACATTTCCTGTTTTATGCAGTTAATGGGTGCATCTTCATGAACAATGCAAGTGGCAAATGGAATTATACTGATTTGTGACAAAAATGGAACTTTGTCGCTGTTGAATTTTAAACTTGTATATCTCATTACTGGAAGTAGCATATACGGGAATATATGGCGGCACAGTAGCGCAGTGGTTAGCACTGTTGCTTCACAGCACGAGGGACCCAGGTTCGATTCCTGGCTTGGGTCACTGTCTGTGTGGAGTCTACACATTCTCCCCGTGTCTGTCTGGGCTTCATCTGGGAGCTCCGGTTTCCTCCCACAAGTACCAAAAGACGTGCTTGTTAGGTGAATTGGACATTCTGAATTCTCCCTCAGTGCACCTGAACAATTGCCGTAGTGTAGCGTCTAGGGGATTTTCACAGTAACTTTATTGTAGTGTTAATGTAAGCCTACTTGTGACACTAATAAAGATTATTATTATTCCTTTATCTTTTTTATTCAAATTAATCCTTCTGTTGGTTTGGAGCCCTGGCCTTGATCTGAAAGAATACGTTCATTCCACCTTCTTAAAAGAGAAGAATTACGTGAGCAGATTTCTCTGATTCATGTACAGAGTAAGGGCTCACTGTTCCACATTGTAACATTCATCTAGATATTGGATAAGTTAAATTTTAATCTGGATAAAAGAAATGTGACATTCATTTGTCGGATTGGTTGGCGACATTGAACCCAAGAAAATATCTAATGTAAAAACCCCAAAATGTGACATATAAATTTGCATTGCTCTGAAGCGGCATTGAGATATTTTCATAGTTAGTCACTTAAGTGTATGCAGCGCTTGTCACATCACAACTGATTGCTGGTGAAATTTTCAATGATTGGAAAAAGTTAACAGTCATGATTTTTCTGTTATTAGAAATTTAGAGGTTAAAGACAGCTGTAGTTTTTTGTTATAAGCTTTGTTCATGTGAATGTCTCTCTACATCTATCTATCCTGATGGCATTGCCTCCTTGCTGTTATAGCTTGATTGCCACAGATCATTCTTCAACATAATCAAAACCTGGTTTATTGGATTATGTAAAAATGCCAAATAAGAATTTACATGACTGTTTCCACAACTCATCCCAATTGTCCCATAAATTGGGCATTAGAAAAATTAACAGTCAGAAACAAATGAGGTCAATCTTAACCCTACATGATTTGCAGGAATTAAACAAAATTATCCAAAGTACTTACCTGCCTTGGAGTTGAGATGGCAGGGTAACTCTTATAAAACCAGCAGATTCCTTTCTAACATATGTATGTCATGTCCTGAAGTCATGTCAAGGACCCAACTGCTACTTTTAATGTGCTGCATGAATGGGAAGCAGCAATGGATTTTCCAATGGACACAAGGAATTGGGACCAGGAAAGGCCCAAAAATTGTAAGTTAATTTTTCTTTTAAACTTTTCTTGTGAAGCACTTTCATTGTAGCCCCAGGAGGAGTGGGAAGTCAGGACTCGACAGCAAAGATTAGATCTTCACTGCCTTGATCTTGTGCAACCACCATCCCCCTGCCCTCCACCCCCACGATTGATCTGCCTTAAGATAGCCAGTAGCCAATACCAGCATTTGGGTGCGTGCAGTGGGCAACCTTTCAGTTGGGTGAATTTCCGTGGTTTGTGAATGTAATGGGTGTGAATTTGGCTCGTGGAAAGGCCCAGGAGTTAAAACAGGTTGGGGCTTATATTTAGAATAGTTTCTAACACACACTCCTGCTGAACCCAGCTGATGCAGAGTTAAAAGTATGGCCTCTGTTACAAGTTTTGCAAGTTTCTAAACTTAGTTTGTAAAGTTAGAATTTCAATTTAAACCTATCACATAGAATTAAAAATGCTTCAAGTATTTTGAAATGCACCCTTAGTGATCATGTTTTGAGTTACACACCAGACAATTGAACAAAAGAGATACTGATTTTATTGCACTCCAAATCAGAAGAACAGTATTTCTACAGGAATGATGAACATGATTAGATTCTCCCAATTTGTCATTAACACTGGAACTAGTTCCATTTTAGTCCAGGATACGTAGCACATGGGATGCTAAAAGCAAAATACTGAAGGATACCCACTTTTGTAAGCTTAGGTAATTGGATTTTATTTTTAGTTGGGTGTACTGATCCACCTCCCTGTCCTGGGGGCACAGGTTGCCACTCTTAAGTGCTTATCCTTCATCAGACTCTTAAGTGAGTGGCAAAGCAGAAAGTTTTAATACCTCTCTATTCTTCACCTGTCATCTTTGCAGACTTAATGACATGTAAATGGCATCACGTGTCAGATAATTTCAAATCCCTCTAAGCTAGGTTTGTGCTTTTTTTCCACAGTGAGCATTTCCCCAGAATATTGATATTTTTCATAAACATGTTATTTGATAAGCTAGAAACCATTTTCAATAAAACAGACCTCAACCATTTTTGAAAATCTAACATATTCTCAACATGTGCTGTCTAAATGACAACTATCTTATGTGTTTTCAACAAGCATAACAGGATCATTGTTCTGTCAACAGGTTGACAAATCGCTGTAAAGTCTAAACTGTGTGAATTTTGAGGTAGTTCCTGAAGATTATTACAAATGCTAATTGCAAAATATATTTGCATGCTGTTATTTTGGAACTTTCATGAAAGATGATGGCACAATAGTTTTTTCTGTGGGGAAATGATACTGTGCAGTGCTCGTGTATGAATGCTTGATGCGTGTGTGTGAAATTCCTTAGTCCACTATTTTAAGAGATGTCAGCCTACTATTAAAACATGTTAATACTTTTGTTAAAACTGTTGAATGAGATTTCATATGAAGATCAAGCGTTGGTAAATTTGATGTGCACTTTCACCCCAATAGATTAATTGGGAAATGATATTTAAATCCAGTTATGCTTGTTGAAAACACATAAGATAGTTGTCATTTAGACTTAAGAATTAACTTATATTTATGATTATTAATCATGAAAGAAAGAAATATAAAGTGTTCAATAATTGGAAAAAAGGTTTCACTGTCAGAGACTACAAAACGTTTGGTTGCGAAAAACCTATGTCTAATACTATGTATAGATAGATGATGGTAATGGAATCAGCAGTTAATTGGTCAGCGACCATTTAACACTGATTAATTAGTCATTAACTTGGGCAGATCATTAATCACATCTCAAAAGGAAACTACTTTGACATTAAACAGTCTGCATCTAAAACTAAACCTGCTAGGCAATTTCCATGCAAGAGTTTCATGATTTAGAAGGGACCATAGCTTAAAGCAAATGAAAAAAATAAAAATGATGGATTGTGTTCCAGAATAAAAACAATGATGAAGTGTCATTTCGGACATGAAAATCGCTGGATTCCGATCGCGATCTTCATGCATTTGGTAATTTTTTTGGAGAGGCGCATGTTTTACACCTGCATTGAGAGGGGCTGGGCCTAAACACGGTGGTAGGACCGGCTCCTCAGACACCCCCATCTCAGAATAACTCTAAAGAACCCCCGCTTCCCGCCGGCAAAAAATCCCAATCACCAGCATCAGATCCCATGCCAATTGATGCCCCCCCCCCCCCCAAGGTGAGTGACACCCCGCTCTGGGGTCGTCAAATGCCCCACCCCTTAATGCCACCCCCCTCCCATGCGCTGCCCAGTTGGCCCTGCCATGTTGGAACTGCCTGGGTGCCAGGTGGCAGTGCCAGGCTATTTCCCTGCCATGTCCCCCACCACCCAGGGGCTGCAATGGCCTCCAAGCACCTGGCATGGTCATCACATCTAGTCTCCGTTTGTGGAGATGGCTTCACATTGCGCCAATGGGTGTTATTTAAAGCAGATTCTGCATATTTAAGTTAGATTTTTAATATGATAATCTGGTTCACTTCCAGTGAGGCCACGAACCAGATTACGTCACCTGGAAAAGCCGAGGAACATGGCGCACTGTTTTGCGTCTGGCGCAAATCCCGTTCGAGGGCTCTTTCGCAATTTTCTCGTCACAGCAGGATTTGGGCCCGTGCAATGTGACTGGAAAATCACCCCCTATATATTAAAATAATATAAAAATATACATTTTTTTTGAATTATTCTATATTTACAATTTCCTTTTTCAAGTGAATAATTACGATGAACAGGTTTCGAACAGAGTTTTTTGAATTATCCAGTTTAAAGATTCGCCGGGTGCAATTTTTAAGTGTGGTAACAAGCGGGAATTGAGGAGAGCTTCGTGGCGTTCGGACCAGCGAGGCCGGCAACACTATTCAATGTTACTTGATCCACTTAACTAGGTTCCCCGGGCTTCTTGCCGCTAAGTTTCGCCAGCCGATTTGCCAGCACCGCACTAACCAAAACTAACCGCGCTATCAAGGTGGAGCAGCACTTGCTCAGCCAACCCCAGCCAGCTCGCAACAATGGCGCCGAGGAGACCAGCTCCATTATTCGGGAATGCAGATCTGGGGCGGCTTTTAGACGCAGTGCAGGCCAGGAGGGATGTCCTGTTCTCCCGAGGGTCTCGAAAGGTCAGCCACAGGGCAGTCAGTGCTGCCTGGGATGAAGTGGCAGCAGCTGTGAGCACCAAGAGTGTGACCATGAGGACAGGCTCCAGTGCCGGAACAAGGGCAGCGACCTACACTGGGCAGCATGAGTGAGTAGACGCCAACGCCCCCCATGCACCCCCCCCCCATGCACCCCCCCCCCCCCCCCCCCCACCGCCCCCCGACCCCTGGACCTTTCCGCCCCCACGCAAGCATCCACTCTCCATGTGACCCCCAACCCTCCCTCCATTCTCCCTTCACCTTCCCAATCCTCTCTTCACACCCCCCAACTCCTATTGCTGTGCACCACATGTGTGGCTAATGATGCCCTCTCTGTGTCTCCTCAGGAAAAGCCCTCCCACAATCGCTGGGTGAGGGTGCAGACTGGCGAAGGTGCGCTGCACATAAAAATCCTCACCTCTTTCGAGGAGTGGGCCCTACAAGTGACCGGTGTGGCCGAGGACAGGGCGGTCACCTACGCGGAGGCTGGTGAACGCTGCAGAGGTGAGGAACCACCGGGCTCCACCCAAAGGACCTGTCAAACGTGAGTTGTTATTGCCTTACTGACTGACTGACCCATCCCTCCCACTGACCACATGTCCATTCTCCAACAGGTCCTCCAGCTGACTGCGTCGGTCCATTTCGGATGGCACACTCCCAGCCTCGCAGGAAAATACTCCTCCTGCCACACAAGAGACCACCTCGGAGAAGAGCTCCGAGGATGCCACCATAATAGTTGCGGCACAGCTGTCATCCCCACCCTCCGCAGATACACGCACTTCGGTGGGAAATGTTAGTGGTCAGGCTTCTGGGGCACAATCTGGTGAGCACCACACCGCTGCTGATGCAGGTGGAGGCTGGAACCCCCAGGCGAGGCAGCAGTCGGAGGTATGCTGAATCCCAAGACCCAGCTGGGTCCCAGCCTGATGCTGAGCCTGTGGAAGGGTCATCCTGGAGCTGGTGAGATGTTATAGCGCGGCCGGCACATTCAGAGGGAAATGTCAGCGGCACTCCAGCAGGGCCATAGCCACTTAGAATAGTCCCAGGGGCTACGGGCGCAGGACATGGTGCCGGCAATGTGTGGCAGCAAGGCCAACACTGCTATGGTGGCGACCGCAGATGAGAGCTGGTGCATGACGTAGGGCCATTAGTGAAGGTGTCCAAGATGTTGCGCAGTCGGTGACGACCATTGCGGAGGGTCTTGGCAGATTGTCCGACTCACTGGGGGATGTGACCCAGTACCAGGATGACCTTGATGAGGTTCTGCGGGATATGTCCCGCTCTCAGGTTGGAATGGCTGAGGAGCTGCGGAGCTTGTCCCAGTCGCAGGTGGGCTTTGCCAATGCACTGCAGAGCATGTCCCAGTCACTGAGGAGCATCGCCGAGGGCGTCAACAAGATGGTGTGGACCATGGGGAACCACCAGGGCTGGCATAGCCAAATGATGCAGGGACAGCCGGGGCTTGAACCAGCTGCTCCTCCGTCCCATGGCGAATCCCAGGGCCCTATGGACACCAAGCGGGAGCAGCTGGTGCTGCGTGGCAACCGGACCGGTCCCATGGAGTGGCGGCGGTGGCCACCAGCTCCCCCGAGTTCCACCCCTCTGATGAGGCCGTGTCTCACAGCCAGCACATGGGACAGGGCGGCACGGCTGTACATGTGCCGCCGACAAGTGAGCCGGTGCCCTCCGGCCCTAGTGCCTCCTGAGGATGCCCACCAGGGACATCGGAGGCCATGGGATGTGGTAAGCAGCTGGATGCCTCCACCTCTGATGTGCATCATGGGGAGACACCTAAACTTAACGATAGAGCTAGGAGGGCCCAGTACATCGAGGGTCACTATGGGCACCGGGGGGGAGGGAGAAAATGGGTGTTTGGGGGGGGGGGAGGGGCAGTGGCATCATCAGGAGAGTGGAGAATTGTTATACACTATAAACACCCTTGTGCACAACCAGTATTCTGCCTCTATCACTTTCTTCCTCAATACGGGCTGACCTCCAAAATCTTGGCACATCTACCCCTCCCTGTGGCAATCACCCTCCCTCCGGCCGTGGGCATGTCCCCGGATGTGTGTCCCATCCCTTGGGTGTTCGGATGTTGTCTGCTGCGTGTGTGGTGTTGCCTCCTGGAGTATTTAGACACAGTGTCCAGGCATCACGGTCTGATTGGGAAGCTAGGCAATGACTCCCACAGGAATCCATTTGGGTTGTGTGAAGTGCTCAAGTAACTACGATTGCCAATTCCCTATTAGCAATAGCCTTCAGCCGATCGGCCAGAGGCCTCGGCACACAAAGGGGGTTATGGATGAGCTGACGGACAGGGATAAGGGCTGCCCCTGGAATGGCAATACATGATCCAAGGGTTGGCATGGTGGCACCGTGCATGGTTTCCCCCCCCCCGGTTGGCCTCCAGCGGCTCCCCCCACTCTTCCATGGCAGCCCGCCCCTGCAGAGGGTCCCCCACTCACAGCCCCCAACCCCGCTGAGCACTGGCGCGGCAAGCCTAGCAACCCCGGGCTCTTTGCCTGTGAGCAAAGAAGACTACTGACCTCGACCCTCCCCCCCACAGAAGCCCTTCTGCCAGGTTCACGTTTTTCAAAAGGAGTACTAATCGGTGCCAGTGTGCACACTTGCTGTGGAGGCCGCTGAATGATGTGAGGCCGTTGGATATGGGGTCACTCTCGTTAACTGAATGGAAATCGAGCTTAAGTGGTGATAATTGGTTTCTCACCACGCTACGATGAGATCCTGATTTCGCATTGGGGAGCGGGCTGGTTCCATCGCAAACAGTTTTGCGCCTGGTGCGGTACTCATTTTCAGACTCTCCTGCTATTCACTTACCTTGTTTCACTCGAGTGAGAGCGCACCAAGGCCGGAGAATCGCGCCCACAGTGTAGTTTTCCACCATATCATGTTAACAGTTCTCCTACTTTCCGATGTGCTGTTGTGTAAAATTGTATATAAGTAATATCGGACGCAATTCTCAGCATGCCTGGGTGGCACTGCCAGGCTGGGAGGGGAACCTCCAGGATGGCAGTGCTAAGGTATCCAGGTGCCAGGTTTCCCATGTCAGGGGCTGGGCCCGGAGCTGCCTTGCTCATAAGAGATGGAGGGAGGGGTGGGAGCTCGAGGACCCCGGACATGGTAAGTTCGGTGAAGTGGGGGGGTCCGGAGGCCGCAGTGGTGTCGCTGAGAGGGGGGTTGGAAGATCCACCCCGATCCACGACTTGTCAGAGCAGGAAATTGTGTAAGTGTGACCTCGACAAATGATTTTCGCCGAAACCAAAATAAGTGACAAAGTGCCATTGGATAGTGGAACCAAGAAACACCCCACTAAATGCGCCCTAAACCGGACATAGAAATGTTTCAATTGAATCGCACCCAGTGTGAAACTTCACTTCTAGCAGCAATACGAAGACCTACCTGAGGTTTTCCTATGTGGGAAGCACTGCTGGCCACTTCATGTGCAGTATTGGTGTGGTAGAGTAGTGCATGTAGGTGAATTCCTACATAAACCTGAAGAGGTTGAAATGACATGAAGAGGCACGATAGCAAAATTGGTCAACATATGTGCAGACTGCATTTTTCCTTTTTCCCTCTTGAAACAATAAGTGCTACAAAGCAGGATGAGACCTGTTCTGGGGCTCCCTGATGATGCAGGCACTATCAGCTGTATATGTGGCATTGTGGGTTCATCCCCCTGATGTCAATAGTATGCAATGCCACAATGTATATCACTCACATGTGCAGTCGGTGTGTCATCACACACAGTAGCTCCTCTTGGCAAAAGCACACTGTCCTGGCAGCACTTACAATGATTTTACGTTGTGCCAGTCTGCAGTAACAACCATCTTCAGGCCTGCAAGACCAACCATGGGATGGCCATTTGGCACAAGAACTTCATCTTCTGCATATGGCTCATGAACCCCCTGCTGTCATCCCACCATGTAAGGCCAGAAGGGCTTTAATGAAAGCCATGCAACCATCTGCAACACGATAGAGGAGGCTATCAGTCTGCTAAAGCGAAGGTTTCACTCCTTAGATCGTTTGAAGGATCTTTACAGTACGTGCTCGAGAGGGTGTCCATGTTTGTGCTGATTCGCTGTGCACTCCACAACATTACAATTCTGAGCAATATCATATCCACCATGTGCATTTGAGAGAGTGAGAGGGATTGCATTGCGAGGTTCTGTGTCAGTTGGAGTTGAACATACCCCATTCTATAACCCACCATTTCCCAACAGTACATCCACATTGGAATCACAGTTGCAAAGTCCACTTGGTAAAACTTATTCAATATAAAACAATTACTTTTATTAAACAACTTTATTCAGCAACACATAATACAAAACAAAACAGAATTTATCACCATTTTGCATCCCTTAGTGCCTGTTTTCTGGGTGCCCTTGCCTGGCATAGAACATACAGTGCAGAAGGAGGCCATTCGGCCCATCGAGTCTGCACTGACCCATTTAAGCCCTCACTTTCACCCTATCCCTGTAACCCATTAACCCCTCCTAACCTTTTTTTTTGAACACTAAGGGCAATTTAGCATGGCCAATCCACCTAACCTGCACATCTTTGGACTGTGGGAGGAAACCGGAGCACCCAGAAGAAACCCAGACACAGGGAGAATATGCAGACTCCGCACAGACAGTGACCCAGCGGGGAATGAACCTGGGACCCTGTTGCTGCGAAGCCACAGTGCTATCCACTTGTGCTAACATGCTGCCCACCAACCTAAACCTTCTAGCTGGTGTTACCTCAGTAGCTGGTTGAAGACTGTTGATTTTCTATTGGAGAAACTGCAGATGGCCATAAAAATAATCTTTATTAGTGTCACAAGTAGGCTTACATTAACACTGCAAGGAAATCACTGTGAAAGTCGCCTGAGGGACCCTGGCACCTTTTTGGGTACACTGAGGGAGAATTCAGAATGTCCAATTCATCTAATAACAAGTCTTTTTCGGGACTTGTTGGAGGAAACCGGAGCACCCGGAGGAAACCCACGCAGACACAAGGAGAACATGCAGACTCCGCACAGACAGTGACCCAAGCGGGAATTGAACCCGTGTCCCTGACGCTGTGAAGCAACAGTGCTAACCACTGTGCTACCATGCCACCCATACAGTAACCTCTTGAATAACTCTGGGCATCAGCCTCAGCTGGCTGGCTGAGAAGAACAGAAGGGACACTGGTGGAGTGGCAGTGGTGGCAGCATGAATACTGTCATCCTAAGAGAAGGTAGCAGGTTCATGCTCCATGGTGTCACTGCCACTCATATGGGGTGGCACCTCAGCAATCCTAGGAATCTGCTGGAGCACAGTTTATTGGATTTGAACATTGAGATTTACATTTACAATAGCATCCGCCTGAGACTGTATGGCAGCAGTCCGTGATCTCATGACCTCTGTCTGAGCTTCCAATGAGACATCAGGGACCTCTGCGGATGCTGTAGTGGGAGCTGAGACAGTGCCAGGAAACGCTCCATTGTGGCTTGGTTTAGTAGTGCCACTGTTGAATTGTCCACCAGTTCCAAGGTGGAAAGGGTGATTTTATGTTGCTGCTTTATGCAACTTCTTCACTCACTCCTCATCCTCATCATGAAGTTGCTATCGAATGGAAACTCCCCTGGAGTGACCTGGACCTTCTGCTTCCCTCCCCTGTGCCATGGCGGAGCTGGACTCCTCCAGGCTCCTAGCCAATGACTCCGGCAGATCTGTCAATGTACCAAGCATCTCCATGAACATCTCAGTATTTTTCTGTAGCCTGCCCCAACTTGGTCTTCACCTGAATACCCTACAGTAAAATTGGTCTGCGGCTTCATTCTCCAGGAAGTTCACACATGAACTAACCAACCCTCCAAAGTAAAAACAGAAAACACTCAGCAGGTCAGGCAGTATCTATGCAGAGAAATTGTTTCAGGTCTGTGACCTTCATCAGAACCCGTTAACTGGTTCCATCCAAATATGCTGCCTGTCCTCCTGAGTATTTCAAACATTTCCTGTTTTTATTTAAGATTTCCAGCATCTGCAGTATTTTGCTTTTGTGTTAGAGAGCTATCCCCCATCCTGGCTACAGCCTATTCATGTCCACCATACGCTGATCCTGACTCCAGATTATTCCCTAATGCACATATAGTGCCAGTATCTGAGATGAAGACTGCAAGTTTAAGGTCTGGTGACACTTCTCTTCTTCAATAGTCTGGTACTTCCTCTTGGCCTTCTCCCTGAGGTTGCAGTGGCTGACCCAATGGCAGTTCTTGACTATCTTAAAGTACAAAAGCAATTGGGTAGGGGAAGGGTGAAGAGGACTGCAGGAGTTCCATGGTCATTGTAGCAGCAGTTTTCACTTCACAACTTTCTTCATGATGGAGTGAGTAGAGAATATGCAGCAATTTACCATCACCCTTGATAGCCATGGCAGTACAAGGTGCCAATGACTCTGTGGCATTCGTCCTGGTGATTCTAAGCACAATCTCTTCCAGGGCACTGAGGTGTCCCAGCATGCTGGGCTTCTACTGGATATTTGGGTCTCCTTTCTTGTGGTGAATGACCATCACTTGCAAGGCAGAGGGCAGAATGCCAGTGAGGCTGGGGTTTGTGTCTGCCATAGCGGAATAGCTGTAGCATCATGTGAGCATGTTGAGGTATGTATGCAGTTGACATGATTGGAAGGTGTGTGGGTGATGTGTAATATAAGGATGTTATGGGTGAGTTTGGACTGTCAGCACGTGGTGCTAAGTGGGTGTTTGGGGATATGATGCTGTGAATAGTATGAGTGTAAAATTTGATGTGCAGATGCAGTCACTCACCTTGACCACCCATGTCAAGTCATTAAACTTCTGGCATTGTTGCCATGTTCTGGATGCTTCACTCTTGGCATTTTTGCCACGTGCTCCCATCCCTTTCAAATGCCTATTCTTGATGGTGTCCTGCCTCCAACTGGAAACATGACCTTAACCTCACTGACCAGTGAGTCTAGGAGAGTATCCTTAAACATAGGGAATCCTTTGCCCAGCATGGTGTGATTTGCTCCTTGCTTCTCTATGCTCTAGTGTGATTATTCAGCAGCCTGTAGTGCATTGCTGCAACTTTCCCTTTATAAGTATCACTACTTGGCTTGTGGTGTGCAGACAATACAATAGAGATCAAGTCTGCGTAGGAACTACTTGTGGCAATGCTATCATCAGGGAAATAAGATGAGCACATTAATTTTATTTACTGTCCAAGTTGTTTCCAATTGGTCAGGGTCAGAAATTGTGGCCCCTGTATGCAAAAATCAGTCAAACAAATTTCTAGCCTTAAAAGTTTAATTGACTATTTAATTAGAGTATACTTGATGTGGAGTATATTAAGAATTCTCAGCAAATGTTGACTGGAACTTCCAATGGAACTGGAGTTTATAAACAAGAGTGTATAATCCAAAAAATGTCCCTAAATAAAATGATGCAACAGGAAGAAGTGGAACAGATTTCTTGTGGACTACATCTTAATTTAATAACTGGTTGTGTGCGTGATGTCAGTTAGTTGATATAAGATTCCAATAATCAATGTAAAGCAAAAAAAAAAGCTTCAAAACAATAATGTAACTGAAGTTATGATTGTTTGAACCATATGGGTTCACTGGTGAAGTGTATGTTCGGCTTTGGGACAATCAAACCTTTCTGCTCTTGGAATGTTTTCTCTTGCATTCAGCTCTGGATTTCTTCCAGGAAGTCTCCAACAAGCACTAATTATAATGTCAAAAGGCAAGGATGAACTTCTACTCTTTAATTATCACTTAAGCTAATCACTGAATGTTGATTTGGAATTTTCAACCAACAGAACTGGCAACATTAAGGAAAAATATAATGTAGCATCAAATGCATTGCAGGATTTTCTTTTTTGCAAGGGTTGCATTTCTTTAAACAATATGGAGAGGTGTTTAATATGATACATATGGTCCAGTAGCAATGCCTGGTTTAAAAAGTAGATTGCTTTGAAGAAGGCTGCAGAATGTCAGTTTATTTATTCACTAATTAAAACCAGTTTTGCAGCACATGTTCCCACATAGATTGATTGGAGTCCATTTTTCTGTGTATGAGGGAATCAGTGCAGAATGTGCAAATTAATGTTAGTGTACAGGTGTGGGAAACAGGCTTGTATAAATGCTTAAACTGATTTTGCAGAGTTTCTTTCTATTTTCCATTGCAAAGTACCTGTAAGTTTTAACTTCACTGAAAGTCATTGACGTTAGACTGTACCTATAACAGCAGAAAGTGATGTTTTTGGTAAAGTATGTGTGACTTATTAATACAAAGGAAATGGCACATTTCTCTCTCTGGTTTCCTGAGGAAATTGATCTTTGGGTTCATGGGACGAAACATTTCAAGGTGAGCCATCCGGACTTGTCAAACTCTGCAGCCTGGCTCCTTACGTAGGATGAAGGGAGAAATCTTAAAGTTAGGAAATTTGGAAAAGACCCAGCCGTATCTAGCTGACTATGCAAGCAAAAAGACACAGATATTGAAGGCTTGTTGTAGTTCAGCACAGTTATAGGTTGGTAAAGTATCTGCAATTAACTTGAAACAACCATTTTAAATTCCTCCCAGTTCCCATCAGTTTTTAATCACTTTGCTCTTCTTTATTGCAGCTGATGATTCAAACTGGGGAACTACAAGAGCCAATGCTCTTTTGGCATATCATGCAAGTGAAGTGTGTTCTTAAAATGTGAGCCTAGGGAAGCTATTTAATGCAGAAGCCAAGCTTGGAAATGTTTTGTCAACTGTCTATGCAGAGATATTTCTAGCAGCAGTCACTATATAATGATCAAGAACTATCGTCTTCCAAGTATGGAATATAGGTCCAGCTCTGGTGCTCCATTTGGATCTGACTGAGATTAGCTAACCTTGTGTAGACCAGCTATTCTTCCTAAAACCAAGCTGGTTCATAGGGTTGTACAAGACTAGGTGATAAATCTACCCATGCTGGAATGCAAAGAATTAAACTTGTTTAATTTCATGAATTATATTTGATGTTTAAAGTTCCCACTTAAAGAAATCGTATAAATATTATTTACCAAATAAAATGTAGCTGGAGGGATTTTCTTAACCTTATCGTCATGTTGCTTTGGGGAATAAAATATTACATCAACCCTTCTCTTTCCCCCTCCATTTATAAATAGCAATGCCATCAAACTTACAATGCTAGCTCTGTAACTGAGCGAAACTAGTGTCACATGACTATCCCTGAATGCCATTTGTAAATTAAGAACTTTTGTGAAATAAGATTTTTTTAGTGGGAGACCTAACTCCAGACAGCTAAGATTTTTACAAAAAAAGGTTTAATTTGTGAATATTTAGCATTCCACATTCTTAAAGAGAAACAAAATGCAGCTACTATTAGTTTTGTTTGCTCTTATTGTTGAGTGGATTTTCCTGAAACTAAATGGAATGAAAATCCCCCACAAATTAATATCTGCATTATTTTTAGGTAAGGTGAAAAGATCAGCAAATGCTAGAAATGCATAAATAATCTGTTGTACTCTAAAAAGGACTGGTTCCTGCCACTTTTTTGTTTTTATTTCAAATCTTAAATTGTTTTGTGTTATACTACTTTGATAGAAAATAAATAGCAGCAAGTAGATAAATAACGATATCAATACGCTGTGCCTTTTCTTTTTAAGTAAATAGACATTGGGTTATTCCATAGTGCCATCAAACAAAAAACTGAGAAAAATGTTACTTTCTAGAGAAATACAATTAAAGAAAGAAATTGCAAAAAAAGGAAGAATATCACATTTTTTAAATACTCATGCCAAATATCTCCTACAGATGCCAACAGTGATACAGTTCGATTCTTCGGTTGTTAGTTTCAGGCAGCAGGAATGACTGGCTGCAGTAAGACAATGACGGACTGAATTACTTTGATTTTTATGGGGCTGGGGGAGGGAGGGAGGTGGGGATCATTGGGAAAGTTGCAGGGAGCCTGGTAACGAGTGGCAAAACTAGACAAGGGTTGGGGATGTGGAGGTCCTACCTGATCAACAGAACCTCATTTGAATAAGTATTTCCAGAGAACAGCCCAACACCCAACCAGACTGACTCCCTGACCCAGCAGGCGTGATCGGGAATCTGGCAGCTGCTCCGGTCTCATGGGAGTGGTTCCTAGCAGTTGTCATGATATCCACATCGGCATATCATGGTGCAATCACACACACACTGATGGACAGGTAGTTGGACCAACCAGCACACAAATAACATCGCAGCCAATCACCAGTGAGAGCACACGCACTATAAAACAGGGAACACCACAGTTCCCACTCATTCTACCAGGAGATAGCACAGAGCTCACAGCGTGCCACTCGGACATGGACCATGTGCTGAGTGCCTCACTAAGATAGTGATAGGGCTGGATCCACAGGTTAGCTGGTGAAGCACGAACTAAGCCAGCAGTTAGTAGTTGTTGCAGTTTAAGACAATAAAACAGCGTTGTACCATCTACAGCCGTGTTGGATCATTTGTGCATCGGAATACCCAACACGACATGATACCAGTAGTGGAAGCTAACCAGCGACTGTGGGACCTACCTGCACCCTTTCAGAAATCCGCCATCCTGCTCCATGGAAAACATCAGCCTGCCGCAGCCGCTCCGAATCGCTGGAAACCTTGGCGTCAACTGGAAGCTGTTTAAACAGCGCTTCCAGCTCTTCCTAGAAGCCACAGACAGGGAGACTGCATCGGACACCAGGAAGATCGCTCTCCACGGCGGGGCAACACGCCACCCACATCTACAACTCCCTGGCATTTGCGGAAGGCGAGGACAAGACGAAATATAAGACGGTGCTTCTAAAGTTCGAGGAACACTTCAGCGTGGAAGTCAATGAGAGCTTCGAGAAGTACCTCTTCCTGCAGGGTAAGGATGAGCCTTTCCAATCTTACTTGACACACCTCCATATCCTCGCGCAGTCCTGCGGCTATGAGGCCACCTTTGACTCCATGATATGGGATCAGAGTTTTTGGGGCCATCTTGGACACCCTACGCCAGCAGCTCCTCAAAATAAAGCGCCTCACCCTAGCGACTGCCATCGAGTCCTGAGTCCTCCATGAGAATGTGACCAGCCGGTACTCCCAAATCCAGGCGGCCGAAACGGCACGGGTCCTACGAGGTGGAGCGGGTCCAGTCGATCGAGTTCCTCCTGGCCCGCGGCCCGGACGAGGGCGGCCATTTCGCACGCTTTCCGAGGCCTCCTGTGCTTGTTCGCGCCAAAAGAGGGGGCGTTGATGCAGAGGGACGTGATGCGCCGGCGGGCTCAATGCAGGACCGCACCACGAACATGCGGCAACAGTGGCTCCGACCACTTAAAGCGGCAATGTCCGGCCAAAGCATGACAATGCCTCCGCTGTGGCAGGATGGGCCACTACGCTGCCTGCTGTCGAGCAGCTCAACCTGCCAACTCCCAACAATTCCGCCAGCCTCGCAGTGACGTGCCGGCAATTCAGTCCCCCTACACTGAGTCATAGCCTGACAGTATGCAGACCAGCGATACCGAAGACCGGGAGCCCTTCCGCGTTGCGGTAATCCACAAGAACCGGATGTCCCCAAGTCGGAACCTCCAGCTGCTGCCAGTGCACAGCATTGATCTGGGCGATGAATGGTGTGCCACCCTAACGGTCAACCGATCACATTTCGCTTGGACACTGGTGCCTCCGCCAATCTCCTCGCATGGTCAGCCTTCCAGACCTTGAAGGTTAAACCACCGATTCTGCCATCCCACTGTCAGCTGGTTGACTACAATGGAAACGTCATCCCGGCCACGGGGTCCTGCCAGCTCGAGGTTACACACAACTCACACAAAGCCACGTTATCATTTGAACTTGTCAGACAAGAAGGCAGTGCTGCGCTTTCTCGGGATGGTCAACTTCCTGGGGAAGCTTAGTCCTAACCTTGCTCTGCACACGACTGCTCTTCGCCACCTGGTCAAAAAGACAATGGAATTCCAGTGGCTGCCCGCACACCAGAGTGAATGGGAGGAGCTCAAGGTCAAGCTCACCACCGCCCCGGTACCGGCGTTTTTCAATACCACACGGGAAACAAAGATCTCAACTGATGCCAGCCAGTCCGGCTTTGGGGCGGTACTCCTGCAACGGGACGAGACCGCATCATGGGCCCCGGTCACCTATGCGTCGCGGGCCATGACCCCCACTGAACAGCACTATGCGCAGATTGAGAAGGAGTGCCTAGGCCTGTTGACCGGCATCGACAAATTTCACGATTATGTGTATGGTCTTCCGCAGTTCACTGTGGAGACCGACCATCGCCCCTTGGTCGGCATCATTCAGAAGGACCTCAACGATATGACCCCTCTCCTCCAGCACATTCTGCTCAAGCTCTGGAGGTACGACTTCCAACTTGTCTACACCCCGGGGAAGGATCTCATCATCGCAAATCCTCTGTCCAGGGCGGTTAACACACTGCCCGACTCGGAGGGGTTCGTTTGTCAGGTCGACGCACAAGTAGCCTTCACATCGGCCAACCGGGACGACTTGGCCGTCATTGATGGTGTCCTCTAGAAGTTGGACCGGATTGTGATCCCACACAGCATGCACCGGCTTGTCCTCGAACAACTGCACGAAGGCCATCTCGGAGTTGAAAAGTGCAGGCGGAGGGCCCGAGAGGCTGTGTACTGGCCGGGCATCAGTGACAACATCGCCAACATGGTGCTCAACTGCCCCACCTGCGAAAGGTTTCAGCTGGCGCAACCCCCTGAGACACTTCAGCCCCATGTGTTGGTCACGTCCCCCTGGGCGAAGGTGGGCGTGGACCTCTTTCATGCGCTCGGCAGGGACTACATTATTCTGATTGACTACTTCTCAAATTATCCGGAGGTCATACGCCTGCACGACATGACATCATCAGCTGTCATCCGGGCATGCAAAGAAACCTTTGCTCGCCATGGAATTCCGCTCACCGTCATGTCTGACAACGGGCCTTGCTTTGCGAGCCAAGAATGGTCCTCCTTTGCCACTTCATACAACTTCATGCACGTGACGTCCAGTCCCTTGCATCCTCAGTCGAATGGCAAGGCAGAAAAGGGCGTCCACATTGTGAAGCGGCTCCTCTGCAAGGCTGCTGGTGCGGGATCTGACTTCTGTTTAGCCCTGCTGGCCTATCGCTCGGCCCCACTGTCCATGGGCCTCTCGCCAGCACAGCTGTTGATGGGTCGCACCCTCAGGACCACTGTGCCGTCCATTCATGTTCCTCACCCTGACCATGCTCCAGTACTGCGAAGGATGCAACAACAGTGTGCTCAGCAGAAGGTAGCACATGATGCTCGGGCGACTGATTTTCCTGCCCTGGCGCCTGGAGACAACGCATACACCTACGTGGCTCCCCGCTCATTCCTGGTTCGCATGCCTGATGGCTCCATTTGCTGCCGTAATCGGCGGGCCCTTCGTCTGGTTCCGCGCTCGCTACGAGATCATGCACCGGTGCCATACCCTCCTGTTGTCCCTGATGTCGACTTCGTTGACCTTCCTGCCACTCTGCCTCTTCCTCTCTCGCCAGTGGTCAGGCCCATTCCTCAGCCGATGGATCCTGACCCACCCTTGAAGCAGTCAACCTGAATTTGTCGCCCACCTGAGAGACTTGACTTATGAGCCTGTTAGCACATTGGACTCACTGAATTGTTTTACAGTACTGGTAACGAGTTTCTTTCTTGTCGTTCATTGTTCCAGATGTTTTCTCTCGTCGTTTGTTGATTGCATTTGTTCTGTTATTGGTACAACCTCGTTGCTCTGTTGCACCTGACACCTTCCTCTGTATATAGTTTAGCCTCATGTACATGTTGTAAATATTGCACACACATACTCAGATGCACTCAGTACACATTTCTATTTATTAGCATGTAGGCACATATCCTTGTGAAAAGGGGGGATGTCATGATATCCACATCAGCATATGGTGCAATCACACACACACTGATGGACAGGTAGTTGGACCAACCAGCACACACAACATCGCAGCCAATCACCAGTGAGAGCACAAGCACTATAAAACGGGGAACACCACAGTTCCCACTCATTCTACCAGGAGATAGCACAGAGCTCACAGCGTGCCACTCAGACATATACCATGTGCTGAGTGCCTCACTAAGATAGTGATAGGGCTGGGTCCACAGGTTAGCTGATGAAGCACAAACCTCAGCCAGCAGGGTATGTGCTTCACCAGCTAACCTGTGGACCCAGCCCTATCACTACCTTAGTGAGGCACTCAGCACATGGTCTATGTCTGAGTGGCGCGCTGTGAGCTCTGAGCTATCTCCTGGCAGCTTGAGCGGGAACTGTGGTGTTCCCCGTTTTATAGTGCGTGTGCTCTCACTGGTGATTGGCTGCGATGTTATTTGTGTGCTGGTTGGTCCAACTGCCTGTCCATCAGTGTGTGTGTGATTGCACCATGATATGCTGATGTGGATATCATGACAAGTACCTGCAGGGAATTTCCTTGTGCATGTTTATATTCAGGAAGGTGGGGCTGGAAAATTTTGTGAACACCATGGGGGTACCGGGGTTGGGGAGGCTGAAGTGTCTTGTGGCTAATCCGCTCCTCCTGTCAAGTTCCTGGTGCCAGGCAGCAGATACTGCAGGACTCCCCTTGTGTCACTTTTAAGACCAAAGGACATAGGAGCAGAATCAGGCCACTCGGCCCATTCAATCATGGCTGATAAGTTTCTCCTTTCCATTCTCCTGCCTTCTCCCCATAACCCCTGATCCCCATCAAGAACCTATCTATCTCTATCTTAAAGACATTCAGTGACTTGGCCTCCACAGCCTTCTGCGGCAATAAGTTCCACAGATTCACTATCCTCTGGCTGAAGAAATTCCTCCTCATCTCAGTTTTAAAAGATTGTCTCTTCAGTCTGAGGTTGTGAATCTTATGAATCTTATGCAGCCCCCCGCTTTTATTGGGAGATTTGCTTAGGGCCTGAACCACCTCTACAAACATGACACCATCCAAGAACACTGGCTTGGAAGTGGAATCCTAATTTTTACTATTTCAAACCACACAGCCAACTCTATGTTGGAGGAAAAGGGGTTAAAATCAAGGCCACTGTGTGTTTTATTCCAATATGATTTAATGCGGTTGGATAAGAGTATCAGCTTTTAGTTAGTTAGTCTGGAGTCAGAGAATTTTACTAGGCTGGGCAGGGTCACAGTCATAAATAAATTGAGGCTATGTTTCTTCTCATGGGGTTACATAAAATCTGTCTTTTCTTCATTTTGTATCCCAAATTTAATCCTAATTTCTTGCAAGAACTGAATCTCCCTTGGGTACTATTTCATGGCTGCTAGCCATATGGCCATTTTTTCTCTGATCCCATTTAGTGAGATTTGGCAGATTACTCCTTGTGCGCTATCACAGGTAAGCCCATTTCTGTCCTCATTTGACATCCACACCTTTTGAGCTGGTCTAGAGGAAAGGACCCCTGTCTGATTTTTCCCTCTTTAGTTGAAGGGTGCTGAGGCAATTGCGGCTGAAATCAGCAATACCAGTATCAACTGGGAATCTAATGTTCGATCTTTCTTGTCCATGTGGTATTCATTACAGACGAGGCAACAGTGGAAGTTTTTGTCAACAATGTTGCATATTGTGGATGAGAATTTTAAATCTATAATATCTTGCTGTTCATTTGTGCCCAAACTAATTAAACACAGCTGTATCTATCGGTCTGCTGGGGCCATAAGCTGGTAGCTGTAAATACAACTATGTGTACCAACAACAGGCTGGAAGCAACCCATGGTTAATGGAGTATTTGGGAACTTATGCTCAAAACACCTGTACTGTTGCATTGTGCCTGTTCTGAGTATTGTTCCACCTGTCATGGGTTGTATTGGTGAATGACAGCAAACCGTCATTTTGCCACTTTCTAATTCAGAGCCTGCTGAGGTTAATTCTTGCTTAATTTCAATCTTCTGTCAGAGTATTATTATTTTAAAATGCACTAAAAATCTTCCTGAATTTTAAATCAATACAGAGCATTATTCCTGAATATCTGTATGCAATCTTGCTTTGCTTTGCGTGTGGGAAAGTTTTGTTCACTTGAAACCGAGCTCTTTCTTAATGTGCACAGCAGCACTGCCATACCCGAGCACATATATTTTGCACTGACAATGTGCTGATTTTGTGAGCTAATGAATTAATTGCACATTGTACCAGGCTAGCACCTTGAGGCTTCAGAAGTGCACGTTCCCTTTCCTGCCCTTCCTTCTTTGCATGATTTATGTTTGACTTCAGTGCAATATTCCAGTCTTTATTCTGTATTTGCTGTTTGTGTTTCCTTTTATTTTAAGCTGTCTCATTGGCAACAAGAGATTTATAAAAAGTTTCCTGTTAAATGATATTTTCGGGGTGGCACCGTGGCCCAATGGTTAGCACTGCTGCCTATGGCGCTGAGGACCCGGGTTCGATCCCGGCCCCAGGTCACTATCTGTGTGGCGTTTGCACATTCTCCCCGTGTCTGCACGGGTTCCACCCCCACAACCCGAAGATGTGCAGGGTAGGTGGATTGCTCATACGACATTTTCATATTTGGAATAGTGGTGTATAAACCATTAGTACTGGGCTAATGGTAAGATTCTTGGCAGTGTGGATGAGCAGAGAGATCTCGGTGTCCATGTACATAGATCCTTGAAAGTTGCCACCCAGGTTGAGAGGGTTGTTCAGGCGTACGGTGGACTTCCGATGGCAGCAATGAGTGAGTGAGCCGCACATTCAGGGGCGCTCACTCCGGTGGGATTTGAGCACCTGGTTCCCCGGTTTTGCGGGGCTGTGGAGCGCTGAAAGGATGGCCACGGGGGGCTAAGGAGCGAGCAGAGCTGTATGGAACTGCGGGAGAGCAGAAAGCAGCGCAAACCGGAGAGGAAGGGACAAAGGCAAGGTGCAGGGGAAGCTGACCCGGGACCTCTGACCCGGCGATCCAGCAGGTGCTGGAAAACATGCTGCAGGTGATAAAGAGCAGTTTTGAGTCGTTGAAGCGGGATAACTTGGACCCACTTCAGAAGTCAGTGGATCAATTGAACCAGAGATTGGATGCCCAGGACGAAAAAGTTAAGGAGCTGGGAGAGGCGGTGGAGGAGCAGGCGGCCGCGCAGACTATTGCTGCGCTAGAAGTCGATGGGTTGAAGGAGAGACAGAGAAGACTGCTGGACAGAGTAGAGGAGCTGGAAAATAGAGCCCGTAGACAAAATCTGAGGATCATCGGCCTCCCGGAGGGTGCGGAGGGAGCTGATGCCACACCGTTCGTGGTGGACCTGTTGATGCAGTTGATGGGGGCTGACACCTTTCCGCGACCGCCGGAGCTGGAGGGCGCACAGAGTACAGGTGAGGCAGATGCGTCTGGGGGGTCCCCCCGTCCGATGGTGATTAGGTTCCACAGGTTTGTGGAGAAGGAGCGGGTGCTGCAGTGGGCAAAGAGCGCTAAGAGCTGCACGTGGAATAACAGTGTCCTTTGCATTTACCAGGACCTAAGCCAGGAGGTGGCCAGGCGGCGAGCAGCCTTCAAACAAGTTGAGGAGGTGTTGTTCAAAAAGCACGTGAGGTTTGGTCTGCTCTTCCCGGCCCGTCTTTGGGTTACGCATCAGGGCCAACACACTACTTCTCTGAGCCCGAAGAAGCGATGGACTTTGTGAGGGATCAGGGGCTGGTTTTGAAAAAAGGTCCCACAGACGCAAGCTAGGGTCCGAGAATTACTGGTTGAAGGGACGCTTACTGTGCCTGGACTGCAGGTCGACTGTTTACTGCTTTAAAGGTGCCTTGTGGTGTATTTTTTGTGGGCAGTTTTTGCCTGTGGGGGGGGAGGGTATCCCCCCCCCCCCCCCCCCCCCCGGCAACCTTTTGAATGGGCTTCTTCCTTTTTTCTGTTTTTTTTTTCTCTCCTTTTTTATTCTTCTTCTGTTGTGGTGGGTACCTTTTGTTGGGCTCTCCTGAGTACGCTGGAGCCTGTATTGTAACAAAAGGGTGGCCGGTCAGCAATGGAGATTAAAGATGTTGGTTGGGGGCTTTTATTTCATTTAAGTCTATGGTTTTTATGTTTGTTTCGGATGGGGGATGTATGGGTACTGGGTTATTGCGGTGTTATATATATATATTTTTTTGGTGCTCAGAAAGGGACGTGGGTTAACACTTTTCTGTGTACACAGCTGGAACTGGATTGTACCTGGAGCAGCCTCGCGTTGCTGTTCGATGTTTACATCTTGTTTGATCTTTCCCATCTTAGTGAGACTGCTCCAGTGGGTCGGAGTGGGGGATGGTGTGCTGGGGAGTGGGGAGATGAGGTTGGGGAAACAAAGGAAGTGATGTTATGCCCCCCAACCAGGCTGATCACCTGGAATGTCAGAGGACTAAATGGGCCAGTCAAAAGGGCACGTGTGTTCGCGCATTTGCGGGCTCTAAAGGCGGACGTAATAATGTTGCAGGAGACACATATGAAAGTGTCTGACCAGACTAGGCTAATGAAGGGCTGGATCAGCCAGGTCTTCCACTCAGACTTGGATTCTAAGTCCAGGGGGGTACCAATTATGATCAATAAGCGGGTTCAATGTGAGGCGGCGGGCGTAGTCGCAGACGGCGGGGGAGATTCCTTATAGTAAGGGGCAAGCTGGAGGGGAGGAGAGTGGTGCTGGTGAACATATATGCGCCAAACTGGGACGACGTTGACTTTATCAAAAGAGTGCTGGGGAAGATACCGGACCTAGACTCACGTAAGTTGATAATGGGGGGGGGGGGGGGGAGAGAGAACTTTAATACGGTCCTTGACCCGGAGCTGGACCGGTCATGTCCCAGAACGGGCAGACTCCCAGCAATGGCAAGGGAGTTGAAAGGGTTCATGGAGCAAATGGGGGCTGTGGACCCATGGAGAGCCAGACAGCCGACGGGAAGGGGCTACTCGTTTTATTCGCATGTTCATAAAGTATATTCCAGGATTGATGTCTTTTATCGTGAGCAGGGACTGTGTAGGGGAGGTAAAGAATACGGAATACTCGGCAATCACTATCTCGGACCATGCCCCGCACTGGGTGGACCTGCAGGTCGGGGGGGGGGTGAATTACCAACGCCCGCAATGGAGGTTAGACGTAGGATTGTTGTCGGAGGAGGGGATACATGAGAGACTTCGGAAGTGTATGCAAAATTACTTGCAGGTGAACGATACGGGGGAGGTTTCAGCAGCGACCCTGTGGAAGGCGCTGAAGGCAGTAGTGAGGGGCGAGCTGATCTCAATTCGGGCTCACAGGGTCAGGGCGGACAGAGCAGAAATGGACAGATTGGTTTGGGAAATTCACCGGATAGACGAGGAGCATGCGGGGTCCCCGGGGGAGGACCTACTCGGGGAGAGACGGAGATTGTAGGTGGAACTGGGGGTGCTATCCACGAGTGGGGCCGTGGAACAACTTAGGAAGGTGAGGGGAGTGGTGTATGAGCATGGGGAGAAAGCCAGTAGATTGCTAGCACAGCAACTCAGGAAGAGGGAGGCGGCCAGGGAAATCAGTAGAGTGGTTGATGGGGAGGGGAGCAGAGTGGAGGACCCGGCAGGACTGAATGAGGTATTTCGGGACTTCTATAGTAAGCTGTACACTTCAGAACCCCCGGAAGAGCCGGAGGAGATGAAAAGGTTCCTGGATGGACTAACCTTCCCAAACGTAGGCAGGGGACTAGTGGACGGGCTGGGGGCCCCGATTAGAGTGGAGGAGGTATTGGGGGCCCTAAAGGCCATGCAGTCGGGGAAAGCCCCGGGACCGGATGGATACCCAGTAGAGTTTTACAAGAAGGTCTCGGAGATAGTGGGACCGGTCCTGACAAGGGTTTTTAATGAGGCAAGGGACAGAGGGACCCTGCCACCGATGATGTCGCAAGCCACCATCTCGCTGATACTGAAGCGGGACAAGGACCCAGAATCCTGAGAGTCATACAGGCCAATCTCTCTGATCAATGTGGATGCCAATTCCTGGCCAAGGTCCTGGTGATTAGAATTAAGGACTGCGTACCGGAGGTGATTGGGGACGACCAAACAGGGTTTGTGAAAGGCAGGCAGCTGACGGCTAACTTGAGAAGATTGCTTAATGTGATCATGATGCCCCCGACGGGCAAGGAGGTGGAGGTAGTGGTGGCAATGGATGCTGAGAAGGCCTTCGACCGGGTGGGGTGGGGCTCTTTGTGGGAGGTGCTTGGACGGTTTGAGTTCGGGGAGGGACTGGTTAATTGGGTCAGACTATTGTATCAGGCCCCAAAAGCTAGAGTTAGGATGAACAGGATAATGTCAGATTATTTCAGACTACACCACGGGACCAGACAGGGGTGCCCACTCTCCCCATTGCTGTTTGCGCTGGCCAGAGAGCCGTTGGCGATGGCGTTGAGAGCTGCAAAGGGGTGGAAGGGAATGACTAGGGGGGCGGTGGAACATAGGGTCTCTCTCTATGCGGACGACCTGCTCCTGTACGTGTCGGACCCACTGGCCGGGATGGAAAATATACTGGAAACATTGAGGAAGTTCGGCCGGTTTTCAGGGTACAAATTAAATATGGCCAAGAGTGAGATGTTTGTGGTGCAGGCAAGGGGCCAGGAGAATAGACTGAAGGAGCTGCCATTTAGGCTGGTGGAGGAAAGTTTCCGGTACTTGGGGATACAGGTGGCACGAGACTGGGGCAGGTTACATAAGTTAAATTTGACTAGAGTGGTGGAACAAATGAAGAGGGAGTTTCGGAGATGGGATGCACTCCCGCTGTCACTGGCGGGGAGGGTGCAGACAGTAAAGATGACAATCCTCCCTAGATTTCTGTTCATCTTCCAGTGCCTCCCGATCTTTATCCCACGGTCCTTCTTCAGAACGACCGGCAAAATCATCATGAGCTTTGTCTGGGCGGGAAAGTCCCCGCGGGTGAGGAAGGCGATGCTTGAAGGGAGTCTCAGCGAGGGGGGACTGGCATTGCCGAGTCTGATCAACTACTACTGGGCGGCTAACATAGTCATGATAAGGAAGTGGATGGTGGGTATGGGGTCTATCTGGGAGCGAGTGGAGGCGGCTTCGTGCAGGGGTACCAGTTTGGCAGCCCCGGTCACGGCTCCCCTACTGCTGTCGCCGGCCAGGAACTCCACCAGCCCGGTAGTGGGGGCGGCCCTGCGGATATAGGGCCAGTGGAAGAGGCATGTGGGGGGGTGGGGGGGAGGGGGAGGGGGGGGCGGTGCGTCTGTCTGGGCTCCAATATGTGATAACCATCGATTCGCCCCCAGGAACATGGATGGAGGGTTTTGAACATGGCGGGGGGCGGGGGTGGGGAGGGTGGGCGATATGTTCCTGTAGGGGAGCTTTGCAAGTTTGAGGGGCTTGGAGGAGAAATTTGGGCTGGTAACGGGAAATGACTTCAGGTACTTACAAATGCGGGATTTTGTACTTCCCATCCTTCCCACGCCTCCCGCCAATAGGGATCCAGGATAGAATAGTCTCCAGAGGAGAAGGAGGAGAGGGTAGAGTCTCGGATATCTACAAGGTGCTCATGAAGGGGGAAGAATCCCAGACGGAGGAACTGAAACTCAAATGGGAGGAGGAGCTCGGAGGGGAGATGGAGGACGGGCTGTGGGCGGAAGCTCTGAGTAGGGTAAACTCAACCGCAACATGTGCAGGCTCGGCCTGATTCAATTTAAGGTCGTTCCCCGGGCCCACATGACAGTAGCTCGGTTGAGCAAATTCTTTGGGGTAGAGGACAAGTGCGCTAGATGCGTGGGAGGACCAGCGAACCATGTTCACATGTTTTGGGCATGTCCTAAGCTTAGTGGCTACTGGGAGGGATTTGCAGGGGTCATGTCCCGGGTGCTGAAAACAAGGGTGGTGATGAGTCCAGGGGTGGCAATTTTCGGGGTTTCGGAAGACCCGGGAGTCCAGGGGGAAAAAGAGGCTGATGTTCTGGCCTTTGCTTCCCTAATAGCCCAGCGGCGGATACTGCTGGCATGGAGGGACTCAAAGCCTCCGAAGACCGAACTATGGCTTTCGGACATGTCACGTTTTCTGGGTATGGAAAAAATTAAGTTCGCCTTGAGGGGATCTGTATGGGGGTTCACCCGAAGGTGGCAACCGTTCATCGACTTCTTCGCGGGAGAGTGAACGTCAGCAGGGCGGGGGAGTGGGGGGGGAGAGGAGGAAGAGGGGGGAGATTAGAGTAGGAGGGATAAATAGGCGGGTAGTGTCTAGGGGAGCGGAGCGGGCATGTGCAGTATGGTTTGATTGAAGTATTGGTTTTATATTGATGTTTGCACATTTCTGTTATCTGTAACTGTTTACAATGCCAAAAAATACTTCAATAAAATTGTTTGTTTAAACAAAAAAAGAAGGCGTACAGGGTGTTAGCTTTTATTGGTAGAGGGATTGAGTTTCGGAGCCATGAGGTAATGTTGCAGCTGTACAAAACTCTGGTGCGGCCGCATTTGGAGTATTGCGTGCAATTCTGGTCGCCGCATATTGGAAGGATGTGGAAGCATTGGTGTAGCGCACAAAGACTCCGTGAAACGAATAGAGTGAAGTCGATGAGGCTTTATTAAGCGTGTCTGTTCCCCCGCAGCTCAGTAGTAGACTGGCCGGCGGGGGAGGACTCCGGCTTCTTATACTCCGCCTTCAGGGCGGAGCTAGAGGTCAACGGCCAACCAGGACCCGGGATCTGTCAGCCAATGACATTAGGGCTTCCAGTCCCACATGACCCCCATACAAAGGCCACGGGTCTGCCCGCTTGGTTAAAGGTGGCCGCTAGAGCTATGTCGGAGGCGTCGCTCTCGACCTGGAAGGGGAGGGACTCGTCGATGGCGTGCATCGTGGCCTTTGCGATATCCACTTTGATGCGGCTGAAGGCCTGGCAAGCCTCTGTCGACAGAGAGAAGGTCGTGGTCTGTATTAGGGGGCGGGCCTTGTCTGCGTACTGGGGGACCCACTGGGCGTAGTATGAAAAGAACCCCAGGCAGCGTTTCAGGGCTTTTGGGCAGTGCGGGAGGGGAAATTCCATGAGGGCGCGCATACGTTCGGGATCGGGGCTTATTATCCCATTGCGCACTACGTAGCCCAGGATGGCTAGCCGATTGGTGCTAAAAACGCACTTGTCCTCGTTGTACGTGAGGTTCAAGGCTTTGGCGGTCTGGAGGAATTTTTGGAGGTTGGCGTCGTGGTCCTGCTGGTCGTGGCCGCAGATGGTTACATTGTCGAGATACGGGAACGTGGCCCGCAACCCATGTTGATCAATCATTCGGTCCATCTCCCGTTGGAAGACCGAGACCCCGTTTGTGACGCCAAAAGGGACCCTTGGGAAATGGTATAATCGCCCGTCTGCCTCGAAGGCTGTGTACTTGCGGTCACTTGGGCGGATGGGGAACTGATGGTAGGCGGACTTGAGGTCCACGGTGGAGAAGACTTTATATTGGGCAATCCGATTGACCATGTCGGATATGCGGGGGAGAGGGTACGCGTCTAGTTGTGTGTACCTGTTGATGGTCTGGCTATAGTCAATGACCATCCTTTGTTTCCCTGTCTTCACTACTACCACCTGCGCTCTCCAGGGACTATTGCTGGCCTGGATTATGCCCTCCTTTAGTAGCTGCTGGACTTCGGACTGAATGAAGGTCTGGTCCTGGGCGCTGTACCGTCTGCTCCTAGTGGCGACGGGTTTGCAATCCGGGGTGAGGTTCGCAAACAAGGACGGGGGTTGCACCTTGAGGGTTGCGAGGCCGCAGATAGTGAGTGGGGGTATTGGGCCGCCGAATTTGAACGTAAGGCTCTGTAGATTGCATTGGAAATCTAATCCCAGCAAGGTGGGGGCACAGAGTTGGGGAAGGACGTTTAGTTTGTAGTTTTTGAACTCCCTCCCCTGCACCGTTAGGGTAACTATGAGAATCCTTGGATCTGTACGGAGTGGGATCCTGCAGCTAGGGAAATCTTTTGTGCGCTGGGATAGGTGGTCAAGGAACAGCGTCTTACCGTGTCGGGGTGGATAAAGCTCTCCGTGCTCCCGGAGTCGACTAGGCATGGCGTCTCGTGGCCGTTTATTAGCACCGTTGTCGTCGTCGTCTGGAGTGTCCGGGGCCGAGCTTGATCGAGCGTAATTGAAGCGAGACGTGGTTGTAGTAGTGGAGTGGGGTCCATTGTTGCCGTCCAAGATGGCGTCGGGGATGGACAAAATGGCCGCCCCCATACATCGCACGTGGCTGGTGGGCCACAAGATGGCGACGGGGGTGGACAAAATGGCCGCCCCCACGCGTCGTACAGGTCTGGGGCGGTCCAAGATGGCGGCGCCCTTCCTCCCCTCGTGGTGGCCGGGACCCAAAATGGCGGCGTCTGCAGGTCGCACATGGGGCGCTGAGGGGGCTGGGGAGCGCTAGGACCGCGCGGAGCTCCCTCACCGGGGACAGCGGTGGTCGGGACCCAAGTTGGTGGCGCCGGCGGGTCAGACGTGGGGCGCGGGGTGGGGGTTAGGGGGGCGTTAGGGACGCGCAAAACTCCCTCTTCTCCGTGGAGAGTGGTGACCGGGACCCAAAGCGGTAGCGCCGGCCGGTCATACATGGGGTACGGGGAGGGGGGTTGGGAGCGTAAGCGGCGTGCAGGGCTCCCTGTTCTCCCGGGACCGCGGTGGTCGGGACCCAGAGCGGCTGCGCCTGCGGGTCGTACATGTCGTGCTGGGGGGGGTTGGGGCGCGTAAACGGCTTGCAGAGCTCCCTGTTCTCCCGGGACAGCGGCGACCTCGCGGGACCGGCACACAACCGCGTAATGGCCCTTTTTCCCGCAGCTCTTGCAGATAGCTGCGCGGGCCGGGCAGCGCTGCCGGGGGTGTTTCGCCTGGCCGCAGAAATAACAGCGGGCGCCCCCGGTGCGACTCGGCGTTTGGACCGCGCAAGCCTGTTGGGTGTCCGGGGGGGGGGGGGTTTGTCGCGACGGGTACGTACGGAGCCCAATGGGCTGCCGCGCGGTCGGGGCCGTAGGCGCGGGTATTACGCGTGGCCACGTCTAGGGAGGCTGCTAGGGCCCGGGCCTCAGAGTCCTAGCGACTCTCTTTCTAGAAGTCTTTGGCGGATTTGGGAGGAATTCATACCTGCCACAAAAGCATCGCGCATTAACATGTCCGTGTGTTCATTTGCGTTCACCGAAGGGCAGCTGCAGGCTCGTCCCAAAATCAGCAGCGCGGCGTAGAATTCGTCCATCGATTCTCCGGGACCTTGCCGTCTCGTCGCGAGCTGGTAGCGAGCGTAGATTTGGTGAACTGGGCGGACATAGAGACTTTTCAGTGCTGCGAACGCCGTCTAGAAATCCTCCGAGTCTTCGATGAGGGAGAAGATCTCCGTGCTCACCCTCGAGTGCAGGACCTGTAGTTTTTGGTCTTCTGTGACCCGGCCGGTGGCCGTTCTGAGGTAGGCCTCGAAACAAGTCTGCCAGTGCTTGAAGGCTGCTGCCGCGTTCACTGCGTGGGGGCTGATCCTCAGGCATTCCGGAATGATCCTGAGCTCCATAGTCCTTTTTAGGCACGCTTAATAAATTGTAGCGCACAAAGACTCCGTGAGACGAATAGAGTGAAGTCGATGAGGCTTTATTAAGCGTGTCTGTTCCCCCGCAGCTCAATAGTAGACTGGCCTGCGGGGGAGGACTCCGGCTTCTTATACTCCGCCTTCAGGGCGGAGCTAGAGGTCAACGGCCAACCAGGACCCGGGATCTGTCAGCCAATGACATTAGGGCTTCCAGTCCCACATGACCCCCAATACATACTACCACAATTGGAAAGGGTGCAGAGGAGATTTACCAGAATGTGGCCTGGTATGGAGGGAAGATCTTATGAGGAAAGGCTGAGGGACTTGAGGCTATTTTCGTTAGAGAGAAGAAGGTTAAAGGTGACTTAATTGAGGCATACAAGATGATCAGAGGATTGGATAGGGTGGACAGTGAGAGCCTCTTTCCTCGGATGGTGATGTCTAGCATGAGGGGACATAGCTATAAATTGAGGGGAGATAGATATAGGACAGATGTCAGAGGTAGGTTCTTTACTCAGAGAGTAGTAAGGGCGTGGAATGCCCTCGCCAACACTAAGGGCATTCAAATGGTCATTGGATAGAGATATGGACGATAAGGAAATAGTGTACATGTGCTTTAGAGTGGTTTCACAGGTCGGCGCAACATCGAGGGCCGAAGGGCCTGTACTGCGCTGTAATGTTCTATGTTCTAAACACATTGATAGAGAATATATAGAAAGAGAATTATTTCTGTGCGGAACATTCTTTGTCTTGGGAACACCAAACTCATAACTGAGTGGTGGAAACCTCTTTTCATCCTCTCCTCCCAGATCAACACACTTACTGATCAATTTATACTATTAAATGTCGTCACAATCCCAGAGAACCATGGGCTGCTTGCCCCTTTGAGGGAGAGAACTCACTGGTGGTGATTTAACCTGACGGTCACCACACGTCAGGTGAGGGGCAAGGTTGAGAAGGCAAGGGCGGCACTGTGGCACAGTGGTTAGCACTGCTGTCTCACAGCACCAGGGGCCCAGGTTCGATCCCAGCCTCGGGTCACTGTCCTTGTGGAGTTTGCACATTCTCTCCAAAATGATGTGCAGGGTAAGTGGATTGGCCACGCTAAATTGCCCCTTATTTGGGAGAAAAAATAGAATTGGGTACACTAAACTTTCAAAAAGAGGTTCAGAAGGCTGTGCTTTCGTGAATAATCTCAGCTGGCATAGGAATTGAACCTGAGCTGTTGGCGTTGCTCCTCATGAACCAGCCGTCCAGCCAACAGAGCTAACCGACCCTAAGTTTATACTATTACAGCACTTATTTAAACACATAATGAAACAACTTCCCCTGGAACTATTTGCTGTTGATGTTCTAGTTTGATTCTCTCCCTGCACTTCGTGGTGCACTGAGGCAGACTTTCATCTGTTTTAATAGCCAGTAATGCCTGGAGCAGGTCGCTATCTGTTGCCAGAGGTTTATAGCTTGAGGGGCAGCACTCCTCATCAAGTATAGCTGATCGGGAATGTATCCTGCTCTTACCGCCAGCCATTGGCATGTTGGAAGAATTTGTAGGTTGACGCACTCGGCCTGTTTGGCCACGTTATGAACACACCTTCCTTGGCCATCAAGTCCTGGGGTGGGATTCAAACCTGGAGCTTTTGGCTTAGCGACAGGGATGCTACCCACTGTGCCACAAGACCATTTCCCGAATGTAGTGTGCGGTAATTAATAAACAAAGTGTTTGCATTTATAGAACACCTTGGGCTGGATTCTCCAAGCCGAAATCGCGATTGGCATGAGGGTGGAGAATGAGCTTTTACGCCAAAATCCGGTTTGACGGGCGTGAGGGCAGAGAATGGGCGTTTACGCTGAAATCCGGTTCGACGGCGCTCCCACGATTCTCCGGTCCCCAGAGAAATGCTCGCGAATCGCGCGTGCGCGAACTACGCGGCGCGGGTAGGGGGCCATTGACAGAGGCCCCCCCACCCCCCGCGATTCTCCGAGGAAAATGGCCGAGCTTCCGACGGCGTGGTTCTAACCACCTATCGGCCATTGGGAACGGCCGGTGGCGGCTGAGGACTCGGTCCGCGGCCGCCCTGGTGGGGCGGGGCGATCGATCACTGGGAGTGGTCTCATGGATGGCCAGGGGAGCGATCAGGCATCACGGACCTGTGTGCGCGCGTGATCTCGGGGGAGCCTACATTCCTGGTGCCGCACTGCGGGCTGAGTCCGCCATGTCCCACGGGGCGGGCGCTGCAGGCCGCCGCTGTGCGCATGCGCGGACTCTCGACCAGAAATGCGAGGCCCCATACCCGCAGCCAGAGCTGCGAGAAGCACTCCGGGGCCCTGCTAGCCTGTTGCAGGTGTGAGAATCACTCAGGACTTTCTTCAGGAAATGCTGGTGTAGGGACATAGTGGAGAATCCCGCTCCTTATCTCATCCTTGGGCTATTCCTAAATGCTTCAGATGTGATGTATTTTTTTGGGGAAATACAGTCAGGGACATATGCAAACTGTCCCATTTGGTCCCTGGATAATCGTCCATCCAATTAGCAGAAGCTTGAGACGATAGGGCGTAATTAAAATTAAAAAAACATTTTTATTGAGGTATTTAAAAATTTTTATAACCGTAACATAAACTATGACATCTACATGGTAAAATAAACATTTCCCCCCACAGCCCAATCTTCACACACCTCAACCATACAACAACAATCTGCACACACACCCCAACCCTTGGAATACTACATCTGCTGACATTTTAATTTTCCCCGAGAAAGTCGACGAATGGCTGCCACCTCCGGGTGAACCCTAACATTGACCCTCTTAAGGTGAACTTTATTTCCTCGAGACTGAGAAAACCAGCCATGTCACTCACACAGGTGTCTACACTCGGGGGCTTCGAGTCCCTCCACATTAATAAGATCCGTCTCCGGGCGACCAGGGAGGCAAAGACCAAGACGTCGGCCTCTTTCGCCCCCTGAACTCCCGGCTCTTCCGACACTCCAAAGATCGCTACCTCCAGACTCGGCACCACCGTATTTTTAGCACCATGGACATTGCCTTAGCAAAATCCTGCCAAAACCCTCTAAGCTTCGGGCATGCCCAAAACATGTGGACATGATTTGCTGGGCTTCCCGCGCACCTCGCACACCTATCCTCTACCCCGAAAAATCTGCTCATCCTAGCCGCTGTCATGTGTGCCCGGCGGACTACCTTAAATTGTATCAGGCTAAGCCTGGCACATGATGAGGAGGTATTCACCCTGCCTAGGGCATCCGCCCATAGACCCGCCTCGATCTCCCCTCTTAGCTCGTCCTCCCACTTGCCCTTAAGTTCCTCCACCGGGGTTTCCTCCGACTCCGAAAGCTCCTGGTAAACATCCGATACCTTCCCCTCTCCCACCCAGGTACTGGAGACTCTTCTATCCTGCATAGGGCGTAATTTAATGGAAACATTTCAATGGGTGGGATCCTCCGGTCCACCAGTCGCTCTTCCCGTTGTGGCCACCCCATGCCGCTGAGAAACCCATAGGCATGGGTGTGCTGCTGGCAGACCCGAGGATCCCGCCTATGTAGAATTCCGCTGTGTGTCATTTTGGGCGAGTTTGTTGGGGTGTTTCTTGCCGGCTTTTTTGGTAAGATCCATGCCTGTATTTACCCATGCTTAGCCATTTCTTTAGGCTTTGGGTCTTGGAGGAGATTGTGAGCACTCCATAGGGTGGCTCCAGGTTGGCATCCAGTGCTCCCTTCTTCCGACCGGTGCCCATAGGACTCTGGGGTTCACCTCGGGACGGAGGGGCAACTGAATTGAGCACTGGCTGCCCCTGCGGCATCTGGCTCTGCTAGCCCGTTGGCTCCCCAATATCTGCAGCACGGTGTCAATGCCCTCTGCGATGCTCCTCAGTGACTGGGACATGTTCTGGAGCACACTGGCAATGCCCACGTGCGACTGGGACTTGCTATGCAGTTCCTTATCAAGGTCCACCTGGGACTGGGACACGTCCCCCAGCGGCAGGTAGAAGCTACCGAGATGCTCAGCCATGGCTGTCACCGACTGAGCCACACCTTGGACACCTCCACTCATGCTGCCAACATCGTGCACCAGGGCTCTCCACTGTGGTTGCCACCCTAGCAGTGTTGGCCTTTGGTGCCACTCATTGCCAGCACCATCTCCTGCGCCCATAGCCTCTGGACCTGGTGGAGTGTCGCTGACATTCCCCTCTGAATATCTTGGCCACACCCTAGCATCAGTTCCAAGTAAATCTCGTCCAGATGTTCAGCACCTGACTGGGACCCAGCTGGACCCTGGGATCCAGCAGATCTCCGACTGCTGTCTCGCCTGGGCACTCCTGCTTCCAGCTGTTGTGCATCAGCAACTGTGAGGTGCTCACCAGAATGTGCTCCAAAAGCCTGTCCACTACTGCCACCCACAGAAGTATGTCTCTTGTGCTGGTGGAGGGTGGGGATGAAAGCAGTGGTGCGAATACGGTGGCCTCCTCGGAGCTCCCCTCCGAGGGGTTCTCATGGGATGCAGGGTGCAGAGACCACTCTGGATGGGCTGACACCTTCGGATGAGGATCCTGCAGGAGAATGGAACTGTGGTTAGTGGGGGGGGGGGGGGGGGGTTGGGTCATTCTTCATGGCAATAATAACTCATGTGTCAGGTCATCTGGGTGGGGGCCCGTGAAATCTTACTTCTGCGCTGTGCACCAACCTCTACATAGGCAACATAACTGTCCTCGGCCACCCTTCAGGGCCCATTCCTCATGGGGGGTGAGGGCTCTGATGTCCTGCGCTCAAGTGAGGACAGCCCGCTGTGGGGTTGCTGAGGGCCCCCCCCCCCCCTTTTTAAGGCCTCTCCACCACCCCTTTTGGGACCTCACCCTTTCAGGACCCTACCCTTCATTCGCCCCCAAAAAACTGGAGACCCCTTCATACCCACCCTTCACCCCCCACCCTTCAACCCCCTCCATCATCTCCCCCTTTCATGGGCATGGCCCCACTCAGACCCCAGCCCGTGGCAGTGCAAAAGTGCCCAGGTGCCAGAAGGAGAGCCAGGGTGCCACCCTGTCCTGTCCCTGACCATAAGGATCTCCAATGGCCAGGGAGAGCCACCCCCACCCTCCATGTTTGTATGGACCAGTACTAAACGGCACCCGGTTGAGGCCTCGCTGGGGAGGCTGTTAGTTCCCTAGCGCTGGGATAATCCAGCGCAGGTATAGGCTCATTTAAATATGTTAATCCGGATTTTGTCCAGTGACGTTGGATCTGATTAGATCTCGTGAGGCGTCGCCTCTTGTGAGATTTAATGCCTCGTCGCGTCACAGAGTCAGCTGTGATGTGGCCGTTCGATTGCGCCCTCTGGCTGCTATTTAATTGAGGTGACAGGGGTCTCACCCACTGGCTGGAGAGCCAACAAGAGCCCTGTGTCACCTTTTTTCGAGAAAGCTTCTTGAATTAAGTGCCATATCAGGCACTTAACTGGGCAGTGGCGGGTCTTCTCTGGGATTAAGGATTCCTGAGGTGGATGGCTCGCCTGTTGAGTGCTGCTGGCCAATCTTGCGTGGCAGCATGACCAGAGAGAAGTGTGGCTGCTGGCAGTCCTGCACCTACCCAAAGCCTTGGATTGCCGATAAGCATAGGTGAGTGATGGTGGGGAGTAATATAGGAAGGAGTGTTAGTAGCAAGGGCAGTGGGATGCTCTCACTGGCACCCCCTTTTCTGATGCCAGGTCCCTAGACACTGAATGTCCCACCCTCGGTACCCCCCAGGAACCCCTTGGCAGGGTTTGTGTTGTGTTCTGTTGTCTTGTCCTTGCATTGATTCATACAGAACTGGTGATGACTTATTTAGAATGGCGCTTTATCCGTTAACAGATGGAAGGATAACATCCAGAATGCTTTGCAGACTAGGTTGCGCTGGAATGACCTGATGTGCGACTGTCTTTGTGTATGCCTTACTACCAACTGCCGATAGCCGGATGTCATATGACTGATGTCTGACGCCACCTGATGGTGGGGAGGTCGCATTGCTGAGCATATGAAATATTATTCACATGAATATCACCACATCTCCCTTCCTTTGGGAGATGTTGATCTTTATATATGATTAATATCAAATGATTAATCAAACATGATTAATATCTTTACTTTGCACATGTGGTTTATGTATAAACAAATTTAACTAATGCATCCGTAGACACGATATGCCTGCTAGGTATATGGATCCTCACTGTCTTCAGGTGATGTCCCGGAGGACTGGAGAATAGCCAATGTTGTTCCTCTATTTAAGAAGGGTAGCAAGGATAATCCAGGGAACTACAGGCCGGTGAGCCCTACTTCAGGGGTAGGGAAATTACTGGAGAGAATTCTTTGAGACAGGATCTACTCCCATTTGGAAGCAAATGGATGTATTAGTGAGAGGCAGCATTGTTTTGTGAAGGGGAGGTCGTGTCTCACTAACTTGACAGAGTTTTTCGAGGAGGTCACTAAGATGATTGATGCAGGTAGGGCAGTGGATGTTGTCTATATGGACTTCAGTAAGGCCTTTGACAAGGTCCCTCATGGTAGACTAGTACAAAAGGTGAAGTCACACGGGATCAGGGGTGAGCTGGCAAGGTGGATACAGAACTGGCTAGGTCATAGAAGGCAGAGAGTAGCAATGGAAGGATGCTTTTCTAATTGGAGGGCTGTGACCAGTGGTGTTCCACAGGGATCAGTGCTGGGACCTTTGCTGTTTGTAGTATATATAAATGATTTGGAGGAAAATGTAACTGGTCTGATTAGTAAGTTTGCAGACGACACAAAGGTTAGTGGAATTGCGGATAGCAATGAGGACTGTCAGAGGATACAGCAGGATTTAGATTGTTTGGAGACTTGGGTGGAGAGATGGCACATGGAGTTTAATCCGGACAATGTGAGGTAATGCATTTTGGAAGATCTAATGCAGGTAGGGAATATACAGTGAATGGTAGAACCCTCAAGAGTATTGAAAGTCAGAGAGATCTAGGAGTACAGGTCCACAGGTCACTGAAAGGGGCAACACAGGTGGAGAAGGTAGTCAAGAAGGCATACGACATGCTTGCCTTCATTGGCCGGGGCATTGAGTATAAAAATTGGCAAGTCATGTTGCAGCTGTATAGAACCTTAGTTAGGCCACACTTGAAGGTGTGTGTCCCTTGTGCACAGCTCATTGTGCCTCCCTCACGGGATCATCACGCTGGAGGTCTGGGCTCTTGCCCGCTTTTCTGAAGACTGGTTTCTGTGCTGGTCTTTTATGTTTCCGCCTTTTTAGGCGAAGTGACTTGACACCTGGTATTCTTGGTGTCTTCAGCTTTTTCCGTTTCTTTGCTCAATGCTGTTGGCATGTGCTCTCGCGATGCTCTCTGCTGCTGCTCTGTTGTGTGATCCCCAGACTGTCAGTCACATTGTCGATATCTCCTTTCTTGGTGTCCTCGGTGGGACTCACAGTATCACCCACTCTCCTCTTCCTCTTTTTTGTTTTTAGTGCCAATTTGCGACCGCCCCATTTATCTTTTTTGTGAGTTATCT
This sequence comes from Scyliorhinus torazame, assembly GCF_047496885.1. Taxonomy (NCBI): domain Eukaryota; kingdom Metazoa; phylum Chordata; class Chondrichthyes; order Carcharhiniformes; family Scyliorhinidae; genus Scyliorhinus; species Scyliorhinus torazame. The sequence continues at coordinate 166,161,117 of NC_092712.1, read as the reverse complement.
TTTGAGTGCTTTTCATCCTTCGTTTGGCTCTGGTAGCACCCACCTTGTCACTGGCCTTTGCCATGGAATCAGTGTGTTGTGGGTCGTCTGCAGAGACATCTCGTGTCGGCATGTTTCTGAGGGACTGTGCGGTGGTAGTTAAGTCAGCACCTTCAACAACCAGCTGCAGACCCCCATCCTCTGGTATCTGGGATGGATTACCCTCTGATGTCTGGGTTGCCTCACATTCTGGTATCTGGGTAGGATTAGCATCGTCAGCACAGGGCACTGCACCTTCATTTTGTGCTTGAGCCCCAAATGATGGTTCCTTGTCACTCGGTCACTATGCACACGTTCTCTTTTTCAGATAGCCCAGGTGGGGACTCACCCTCATCGTGTGATAGTATGTACATGTCATCCGACATCATGGACCTGCATCCAGATTCAGTATCAACTGTCGTCGTGGCGCTGCATGCCATCTGCTGCTTTAACTCATCTTTGGGTGGAATGGCCACGAGTATCGGGGAGGCCACTCCCGGAACCATTTCATAGGTCTGAGATGATTCACCTTGTGCCCCTGGAGCCAGCTTCTCCAAAGTTGGTTGTATGTCTACTGCTATCACGTCATCACGTCCTGGAAACAATCTTACTCGCGCTTCATCATTGCCCTCCGCTGACTCGCTGCCTGAGCTGTCATTTTCTCCATCATTTTCTTCGTATATGTCCTCATCATCGGAGTTAATATCATCGTACTCATCATCAATATCTTCGTACTTGTCATTATCATCTTCTGTGAAGTATAACACTGCTCGTAGAATTGACCTATTTTCAAATCAGCAGCGAGTCGTGCTGTGTGGCTTCCATTTAACACTCCATGTTTTGGAACCGCGGGGGGAGTGAAGCGGTTGAAAAAAAGAGTCATTCAGTACAGTTTTTATGACTGCTTTACGAGTTGGTCGACCCTCAGCTTCAGTCTAATGGTTTTCATTGTGATATTTTTCCCTCACTTCCAGTGGTTGTGCATCCCGTAACTGCAAATACAAAGAAGCTGCCCAACCAGGCCGCGACTCCATCTGGTATGTTTTTACAAGCACCTCATTCGTGAAGTATTTATTCAATTCAAACTTGAACCCCAGAGTGAAGCTCATTGGCTGTCCGGGATTGGAGAAGTTTATGGCTGTCCGGGATTGGAGAAGTTTATCGCAATGTCTTGTAGATGCTTTAAAATGGGCTCATCATGTGGCTGAGCTTATCCTCATTTTTGAAGACCGCTAACCGGAACTCTGCAGTGTCCTTCAGATTCTCCTTCTCTGTCTCTGGTTGATCCTCCTCCATTTTCACTATCGCTCGAATTTCAGTGGATACTGCGCCACTGTATCTAGTCACGAATCGCTGTAACCTTTTGTTGGCTCGCTGACTGGGACAGACATCCACTCCACTAGGTTCAGGGTCTCACACGCATCCGCCCCCTAGGATAGACTCACATTTTGTGTCCACAATGGAGAATGGTACCATGTTTCTTCTGTTGTATACCCATGCTTCTAGGACACATTCCCCCAACATCTCAAACTCATTCCCACTGTAGTCGATCAGCATTCTTGATCGGCTACAACTTTCGGTGGCACTCGCAGGTTGTGCAAATCACCCAGACTGTTTACATTTTATCAGTGTGTCGTTTAGCATCACTGGAATGGTCCACCTGTTTTCGATGGTATCAGCTGGAGTAGCACTATTGTTCCAACTAGTCATTAATACCTCTTTCTCTTTTGTCTTCAGACTCATCCGAAGACAACTTGGTTGAGATTAGATCAATGAAAAATAATTCATCAAGGGTCATCTCATCAACTGCATTGATCGACCCCATCTAATCCATTTAATCATTGGAGACTCCATAGTTAGGGGGATAGATAGGAAATTCTGTGGGAACGAGAGAGGCTCGCGGTTGGTGTGTTGCCTCCCAGGTGCCAGGGTCCATGATGTCTCGGATCGTGTTTTCGGGGTCCTTAAGGGGGAAGGGGAGCAGCCCCAAGTCGTGGGCCACATAGGTACCAACGACATAGGTAGGAAAAGGGATAGGGATGCAAGGCAGGAATTCCGGGAGCTAGGGTGGAAACTTAGATCTAGGACAAACAGAGTTATTATCTCTGGGTTGTTACCCGTGCCATGTGCTAGCGAGATGAGGAATAGGGGAGGGAGAGGAGTTGAACACGTGGCTACAGGGATGGTGCAGGAGGGAGGGTTTCAGTTTTCTGGATAATTGGGGCTCATTCTGGGGTCGGTGGGACCTCTACAAACGGGATGGTCTACACCTGGACCAGAGGAGTACAAATATCCTGGGGGGGAAATTTGCTAATGCTCTTCGGGAGGATTTAAACTAGTTCAGCAGTTTAAAGGATTGCAAAGATGATTCTGGGTAGGAGCGAAAGCAACAGGGTAGTTGTTATGGGGGACTTTAACTTTCCAAATATTGACTGGAAACGCTATAGTTCGAGTACGTTAGTCGGGTCCGTTTTTGTCCAATGTGTGCAGGAGGGTTCCCTGACACCATATGTAGATAGGCCAACGAGAGACGAGGCCATATTGGATTTGGTACTGGGTAATGAACCAGGACAGGTGGTAGATTTGGAAGTAGGTTAGCACTTTGGTGATAGTGACCACAATTCGATTACGTTTACTTTAGTGATGGAAAGGGATAGGTATATACCGCAGGGCAAGAGTTATATCTGGGGGAAAGGCAATTATGATGCGATGAGGCAAGACTTAGGATGCATTGGATGGAGAGGAAAACTGCAGGGGATGGGCACAATGGAAATGTGGAGCTTGTTCAAGGAACAGCTACTGCGTGTCCTGGATAAGTATGTGTCTGGCAGGCAGGGAGGAAGTGGTCAAGCGAGGGAACCGTGGTTTACTAAAGCAGTCAAAACACTTGTCAAGAGGAAGAAGGAGGCTTATGTAAAGATGAGACATGAAGGTTCAGTTAGGGCACTCGAGAGATATAAGTTAGCTAGGAAAGACCTAAAGAGAAAGCTAAGAATAGCCAGGAGGGGACATGAGAAGTCTTTAGCAGGTAGGATCAAGGATAACTCTAAAGCTTTCTATAGATATGTCAGGAATAAAAGAATGACTAGGGTAAGAGTAGGGCCAGTCAAGGACAGTAGTGGGAAGTTGTGCGTGGAGTCAGAGGAGATGGGAGAGGTGCTAAATTAATATTTTTCGTCAGTATTCACACAGGAAAAAGACAATGTTGTTGAGGAGAATACTGAGATTCAGGCTACTAGACTAGAAGGGCTTGAGGTTCATAAGGAGGAGGTGTTAGCAATTCTGGAAAGTGTGAAAATAGATAAGTCCCCTGGGCCGGATGGGATTTATCCTAGGATTCTCTGGAAAGCCTTTGGCTTTGATCTTTAAGTCATCTTTGTCTACAGGAATAGTGCCAGAAGACTGGAGGATAGCAAATGTTGTCCCCTTATTCAAGAAGGGGAGTAGAGACAACCCCGGTAACTATAGACCAGTGAGCCTTACTTCTGTTGTGGGCAAAGTCTTGGAAAGGTTTATAAGAGATAGGATGTATAATCATCTGGAAAGGAATAATTTGATTAGAGATAGTCAACACGGTTTTGTGAAGGGTAGGTTGTGCCTCACAAACCTTATTGAGTTCTCTGAGAAAGTGACCAAACAGGTGGATGAGGGTAAAGCAGTTGATGTGGTGTATATGGATTTCAGTAAAGCGTTTGATAAGGTTCCCCATGGTAGGCTACGGCAGAAAGGTTGCCCTGAAAAGTTGCCACCCAGGTTGAGAGGATTGTTAAGAAGGCGTACGGTGTGTTAGCTTTTATTGGTAGAGGGATTGGGTTTCGGAGCCATGAGGTCATGTTGCAGCTGTACAAAACTCTGGTGCGGCTGCATTTCGAGTATTGCGTGCAATTCTGGTCGCCGCATTATAGGAAGGATGTGGAAGCATTGGAAAGGGTCCAGAGGAGATTTACCAGAATGTTGCCTGGTATGGTGGGAAGATCTTATGAGGAAAGGCTGAGGGACTTGAGGCTGTTTTCGTTAGAGCGAAGAAGGTTAAGAGGTGACGTAATTGAGGCATACAAGATGATCAGAGGATTAGATAGGGTGGACAGTGAGAGCCTTTTTCCTTGGATGGCGATGTCTAGCATGAGGGGACATAGCTTTAAATTGGGGGGAGATAGATATAGGACTGAATGTCAGAGGTAGGTTCTTTACTCAGAGAGTAGTAAGGGTGCGGAATGCCCTGCCTGCAACAGTAGTGGACTCGCCAACACTAAGGGCATTCAAATGGTCATTGGATAGACATATGGACGATAAGGGAATAGTATAGATGGGCTTTAGAGTGGTTTCACAGGTCGGCGCAACATCGAGGGCCGAAGGGCCTGTACTGCGCTGTAATGTTCTATGTTCTATGTAGGACATGAAAAACATTGTTTTGCAAAATGATTAACATGGCCACACCTGGAACATAGTTTTCCAAAGGCTGGACACTGCTGTGGGCCATGTCGGTTACCAGATTTCTGGCACAAAACGGAGGCTCCTGTCGTCCGCTTAAAATAGCCACCCGCACTGAGACCACATTTCTTTTTTTTTTGAATTTATAGTACCCAATTCATTTTTCCAATTAAGGAGAAATGTAAGGAGCAATTTAGTGTGGCCAATCTACCTAGCCTGCACATCTTTGTGTTGTGGGGGCAAAACCCACGCAAACACAGGGAGAATGTGCAGGGAGACAGTGACCCAGTGCCAGGATCGAACCTGGGACCTCGCTGCCATGAGGCAGCAGGGCTAACCCACTGCGCCACCGTGCTGCCCTAGACCACATTTCTTATTTTACTGTGCTGATGGCGCTGGCGTCCTCATCCATGTTGCCACCAAATTGTTTTGAGCTGAGTGTACTGATTTGCTGTGTAGCCAACTCACTTGCATGACAAATCTTAATTGCTTTATCCAATAGCAAATCTTCTCCCCGCAGCAATCTCTCACGGAACTTGTCAATTGATATGCCAAATACTATTTGATCGCAGATCATTGAAGATTTCAGATTACTGAAATTGCAGGATTGGGCCTTCAGCCTCAAGTCATTGACAAAACTGTCGAACGATTCACCAGGTTTCTGGGTACGCATACGTAAAATATATCTTCCAAATGTTTCATTCATTTTGGGAGAGCAATGTCGATCAAAGTACTCTATCAGTTGATCGTATCTCTTGCATTCCTCTTTGCCATCGAAAGCAAATGTGTTGTAGATTTTGCTAGCTTGTGAACCTGCCACCATGAGCAGAAACACAATGCGCCTCTCATCAGGCTCTGCGCCTGCAGGCCAAGGGCTGAAACATAGAGCTTAAACTGCTGTTTGAAAACATGCCAGTTTTCATCTAAGTTACCCGATACTTGAAGCTGGTCAGGTGCTTTTGAACTCTCCATCTCACGCTTTATCATCTTTCATTGCATTGAGTTGCCACAGGCTGTAGTTTACCAGGTCGGTTGCAGAATCTTCTTTTTTCTATTGTTCTTGGATTGGATTGGATTTGTTTATTGTCACGTGTACCGAGGTACAGTGAAAAGTATTTTTCTGCAAGCAGCTCAACAGATCATTAAGTACATGAGAAGAAAAGGGAATAAAAGAAAATACATAATAGGGCAACACAATATATACAATGAAACTACATAAGCACTGGCATCGGATGAAGCATACAGGGGTGTAGTGTTAATGAGGTCAGTCCATAAGAGGGTCATTTAGGAGTCTGGTGACAGTGGGGAAGAAGCTGTTTTTGAGTCTGTTCGCATGTGTTCTCAGACTTCTGTATCTCCTGCCCGATGGAAGAAGTTGGAGGAGTGAGTAAGCCGGGTGGGAGGGATCTTTGATTATACTGCCCGCTTTCCCCAGGCAGCGGGAGGTGAAGATGGAGTCAATGGATGGGAGGCAGGTTCGTGTGATGGACTGGGCGGTGTTCACGATTCCTGGGCCGAGCAGTTGCCATACCAGGCTGTGATGCAGCCTGATAGGATGCTTTCTATGGTGCATCTGTAAAAGGTGGTAAGAGTCAATGTGGACATGCCGAATTTCCTTAGTTTCCTGAGGAAGTATGGGCGCTGTTGTGCTTTCTTGGTGGTAGCGTCAACGTGGGTGGACCAGGACAGATTTTTGGAGATGTGCACCCCTAGGAATTTGAAACTGCTAACCATCTCCACCTTGGCTCCGTTGATGCTGACAGGGGTGTGTACAGTACTTTGCTTCCTGAAGTCAATTACCAGCTCTTTAGTTTTGCTGGCATTGAGGGAGAGATTGTTGTCACCGCACCACTCCACTAGGTTCTCTATCTCCCTCCTGTATTCTGACACGTCGTTATTCGAGATCCAGCCCACTATGGTCGTATCGTCAGCAAACTTGTAGATGGAGTTGGAACCAAGTTTTGCCACGCAGTCGTGTGTGTACAGGGAGTAGAGTAGGGGGCTAAGTACGCAGCCTTGCGGGGCGCCAGTGTTGAGGACTATTGTGGAGAAGGTGTTGTTGTTCATTCTTACTGATTGTGGTCTGTTGGTCAGAAAATCGAGGATCCAGTTGCAGAGTGGGGAGCCAAGTCCTAGGTTTTGGAGCTTTGATATGAGCTTGGCTGGGATTATGGTGTTGAAGGCGGAGCTGTAGTCAATAAATAGGAGTCTAATGTAGGAGTCCTTGTATCGAGATGCTCTAGGGATGAGTGTAGGACCAGGGAAATGGTGTCTGATGTGGACCGGTTGCAGCGGTATGCGAATTGCAGTGGATCAAGGGGTTCTGGGAATATGGAGGTGATGCGCTTCATGATCAACCTCTCGAAGCACTTCATTACGACTGAAGTCAGGGCCACTGGTCGGTAGTCATTGAGGCACGTTGCCTGGTTCTTCTTTGGTACCGGTATGATGGTGGACTTCTTGAAGCAGGTGGGGACCTCGGAGTGGAGTAGGGACAGGTTAAAGATGTCCGTGAATACCTCTGCCAGCTGGTCCGTGCAGGCTCTGAGTGCACGACCAGGGATCCCGTCTGGGCCCGTCGCCTTCCGAGGGTTCACTTTCAGGAAGGCCAATCTGACTTCGGAAGCTGTGATGGTGGGTATGGGTGAATTATGGGCTGCTGGGGCACTCATAGATTATCATAGAATTTACAGTGCAGAAGGAGGCCATTCGGCCCATCGAGTCTGCACCGGCTCTTGGAAAGAGCACCCTACCCAAGGTCAACACCGCCACCCTATCCCCATAACCCAGTAACCCCACCCAACACTAAGGGCAATTTATCATGGCCAATCCATCTAACCCGCACATCTTTGGACTGTGGGAGGAAACCGGAGCACCCGGAGGAAACCCACGCACACACGGGGAGGATGTGCAGACTTCGCACAGATAGTGACCCAAGCTGGAATCGAACCTGGGACCCTGGAGCTGTGAAGCAATTGTGCTATCCACAAGGCTACCGTACTCGCCAGCGGATTGTTGGTTACCTGCTCGAACCGAGCGTAGAATGCATTGAGTTCATCGGGGAGGGGTGCGCTGCTGCCAGAGATACTGTTCGGCTTCGCTTTGTAGCCCATTATGTTGTTTAGTCCTTGCCACAACCGCCGAGAGTCTGTCTGTGACTCTAGCTTGGTTTGATATTCTCTCTTGGCATTCCGGATGGCTTTGCGGAGGTCGTACCTGGATTTCTTGTATAGGTCAGGGTCGTCTGCCTTGAACGCCTCAGATCTGTCCTTCAGTAGGGAGTCAATCTCGCGATTGAGCCATGGTTTCCGGTTGGGGTACGCACGTACTGCTTTCTTCGGCACGCAGTCGTCCACACATTTGCTGATGAAGTCTGTGACGGTGGTGGCATACTCATTTAAGTTGGTCGCTGAGTTCTTAAATATGGACCAGTCCACTGTCTCTAAGCAGTCACGTAAGAGTTCTTCTGTCTCCTCGGACCAGCACTGCACAATCTTCTTAGCTGGATTCTCCTGCTTGAGTTTCTGCTTGTATGCCGGGAGAAGGAACACCGTCTTATGGTCTGATTTCCCAAAGTGCGGTCGGGGGATGGAACGGTAGGCGCCCTTGATTTTTGAGTAGCAGTGGTCAAGAGTGTTGTCGCCCCTGGTGGGACAGGAGATGTGCTGGTGGAATTTTGGCAGTACACTCTTGAGGTTGGCCTTGTTGAAGTCTCCGGCTACGATGAACAAGGCCTTCGGGTGTTCTGTTTCGTAGTTGTTTATTACTGTGTATAGTTCGTCCAGCGCCTTCCTCACTACTGCCTGGGGTGGGATGTAGACCGCTGTGATAATGGCTGAAGTGAACTCGCGTGGAAGATAATATGGGCGGCACTTCACGGTCAGGTATTCCGGGTCTGGGGACCAGTAGGTCACCAGAGTCGCCACATCCGGTTTTCCTTTGTCCTTTTTGCTGTTTCCTTAAATGTTCAAAACACCTGGTACCATGTTGTGTTCTGTTTTGATGTCCTTGCAATGATTCATACAGAACTGCTGATGATTTACTGAGAATAATGATTTATTAATTAACACTTGGAAGGATAACATACAGAATGCCATACAGATTAGGTTGCTCTGGAACTTCCCAATGTGCGACTGTCCTTGTGTGCACCTGACTACCAACTGCCGATAGCCGGATGTCACATGACTGATGTTTGATGCCATCTGCTGGAGGTAAGTTGCATTGCTGAGCGTATGCAATATTACTCGCTGGCATATCACCACAGTTTGCTTTTTGGGCTTCTCACACGGCAACCTCTTACACGCTGCTGGGTAAACGCCAGGGCTGGGTAATATTGACCACTTACAGGCCCCAATTGACAGTGGGACAAGAAGTCCATTCACAGGCTTTCCCCCCCATGGATGCAATTGGGCAATGGTAGGAAAGTGGCAGGGTCCTCTCCTGCCTGATTAAATGCCCCGGCACCAAACGTGGCATTAAATTCTTCCCTCTGTTTCTTTACATTTTTCAGTCATGCTGGTTGACTTGCTGGGCCTGGTTTGCATTTTCTTCTTACGGGATTAGGTAGTTCAATTTTCTGTGTGGGGTGTTACTAGCTGTTTTCTCCTTGCAGCTAGAGGAGTTAATGGGATTGAACTGGCAGTTCTCTTCCGGAAACCTACAATCTCAGTAGGATTGTGTTGGCGGTTCTCTTTAAAATCAGATCAGTGTGTGTGATAGGGCTCACTGCTTTGTCTGTGGGATTCAATTTACTATTAACATTTACCTAAACCAAAGGAGAAACTATTGGTTCAGGTTAAGTCCCATTCTTAATTTGTTTTTAAATTAAGTATGGTTCAGATCTGTAAATTTTTTCAATTCTGTGCTCTTACATTTTCAGGTTGAGAACTGTTCTAATTTTGTCCATATTATTGGTGCTGGATTGTTAACCTTTATAACATTTATGCTCTGTTAGCTCAGCGTGTAAGCTTCTGCAGCACAGGCAGCAATGTAAAACAGCAGCTTAACCCAGGTTGTTTTCTATTGCAGTTTCATTTATGCTGATGCAAAACTGACTTAAAGCATTAGTTAATTATGAATGCCATCCTCATCCCAATATGGCTATCTCAAAATGTTTATATCCTTGGCAGGCATGGTTTCTTCCCATAACTTTTTTTAAAATTTAGAGTACCCAATTATTTTTTTCCAAGGGGTAATTTAGCGTGGATAATCCCCCTACCCTGCATATCTTTGGGGGCAAAACCCACGCAAACACGGGGAGAATGTGAAAACTCCACATGCACAGTGACCCAGAGCTGGGATTGAACCTGGGGCCTCGGCACCGTGAGGCAGCATTGCTAACCACTCCGCCACAGTGCTGCCCCTAGTTTCTTCCAGTACCTGAAGGCTTAAGATATTGTTCTATTACATCTCCATATGACGTGGCTGAATGTTAAAGGGTAGGCCCTCAACTTGGGGTTGTGACATTGACAGTTATTGTAGCCCTTGAAAAATGGGACAGACCGTTGGTTGATCATTGCCTCCTGAGAGCAATCATTTAGTGGTCAGAGACTCCAATGCTAACCTTAACCTAACTCTTCACATAGAAAACCCACAGGAGCCAGTGGAACCCTGTCTGCTCTTTGTGGTATTATCAGGTATTGCGGTACCTAAGAGGCTGATGACCATTGGTTAAACCTAGGAGTTTACCATTGGCTGTTGAGACGTAGCTCCGCCCTGACAGGCGGAGTATAAGAACCGGTGCCGTCCCAGCAGCCTTCACTTTCTGTATCGAAGCTGCTGGGGAACAAGTTCTAGTCGATTAAAGCCTTTGGTTATGAAATCACTTTGTCTTGAGTGTAATTGATCGTGCCTCAATTTAATCGACTAGACCTAAGCTGGAAGGATGGATCTCCGAACCAAACCAGAGTGCCTTCAACTCCGCCCCCACGCGGAGAACTCGGCTGCAATATTTAAACACTGGCTGCCGTGCTTTAAAGGCTACCTCGAGACGGCCGGAGGCACCCCCACAGAAGGACAGAAAATGCATCTCCTGCGCTCAAGGGTCAGCCTTGGGATCTACACCCTTATCGAGGAGGCGGAGGACTATGATGCCGCGATCGAACTGTTAAAAGGACATTATATCCGCCCTGTAAATCAGGTCTACGCACGTCACCTGCTTGCAACTAGACGGCAAAGCCCCAGGGAATCATTGGAGGATTTCTACCGGGCGCTACTGGTGCTAGGCCAAAACTGTGGCTGCCAGCAAGTTTCGGGGAGCGAGAACACGGAACCTTTAATCAGGGATGTCTTCGTAGCAGGTACGAGCTCCTCAGTGATCCGCCAAAGACTCCTAGAAAAGGACACCCTGGGATTTAGAGAGGCACGGGCCCTGGCAGGGTCCATGGACGTAGCCTCCCAAAATGCGCAGTCCTATGCGCCCGACCGCGCGGCGGCCCCCTGGGCTGCGTGGCACCCCGCAAGCAGCAGCCCCACAGACGGCCCGCTAACGCCGCCGGGCCCCACTGTTTCTTCTGCGGGCAATCATCCCCGCCCGTGCTGCCCGGCCTGCACCGCCACCTGCAAAGGGTGCAGCAAGAAGGGCCACTTTGTGGGGGTCTGCAAGGCCCGCGCCGTGGCCGCAGTCTCTAGCGATTCCGGACCGCCGCGGCAACCCCCCCTTCAGGCCCCGACCAGCCAGCGCTCACCGCCACTCCCTTATCCTAGGGCCACGTGCGACCCACGGGTGCGGCCATCTTGCCCCCCCGGACACCACGCTGGACGGGTGGGCGCCACCATTTTGTCCATCCCCGCCGCCATCTTGTCCATCCCCGGCTACCATGTGCGACCCATGGGAGACGCCATCTTGGATGGGGCCCCAGGCCGCCAGCATGGCCGATTACACGCTGCCCGATCAGAACTCGCAACTGCTTCAGCTGGCCGCGGTGACACTGGACCAAAGTCGACCTCGGACACTCTCAACTGCAACAACGACGGTCTTCATCAACGGCCACGAGACGTCTTGCCTGATTGACTCTGGGAGCACGGAAAGCTTTGTTCACCCCGACACGGTAAGGCGCTGTTCACTTGTTACCAACCCTGTAAACCAAAGGATCTCCCTGGCCTCCAGGTCACACTCGGTGAAGATAAAGAGGTTCTGCCAGCGAACCTCACTGTCCAAGGCAGGAGATTCAACAATTGCCGCCTTTATGTCCTGCCGCACCTCTGCGCGGCTACCCTCCTGGGGTTGGACTTCCAATGTAACTTGCAAAGCCTGACCTTTAAATTCGGCGGCCCTATACCCCCCCTGTCTGCGGCCTCGCGACCCTTAAGGTCGACCCGCCTTCCCTGTTTGCGAACCTCACCTCGGATTGCAAACCCGTCGCCACCAGGAGCAGACGGTACAGTGCCCAGGACCGGACCTTCATCAGGTCAGAGGTCCAAAGGCTGCTGAGGGAATGGGTCATGGAAGCGAGCAACAGTCCCTGGAGAGCTCAAGTAGTGGTGGTAAAGACCGGGGAGAAACATAGGATGGTCATTGACTACAGTCAGACCATCAACAGGTTTATGCAGCTGGACGCGTACCCTCTCCCCCATATAGCCGACCTGGTGAACAGGATCGCACAATATAAGGTCTTCTCCACGATGGATCACAAGTCCACCTACCACCAGCTACCCCTCCGTAATAGTGACCGCAAGTACACTGCCTTCGAAGCAGATGGGCGGCTCTATAAATTTTTAAGAGTTCCCTTTGGTGTCACTAATGGGGTCTCGGTCTTCCAGTGAGAGATGGACCGAATGGTTGACCGGTACGGCTTACGCGCAACGTTCCCGTATCTGGATAACGTCACCATCTGCGGCCATGACCAGCCGGACCACGACACCAACCTCCGCAAATTTCTCCAGACCGCGAAAATCCTTAACTTTAACGTACAATAAGGATAAATGCGTATTTAGCACCGACCGTCTAGCCATTCTAGGCTATGTAGTGCGAAATGGAGTTATGGGCCCTGACCCTGAGTGCATGCACCCCCTTATGGAGTTCCCCCTCTCTCACTGCCCCAAGGCCCTGAAGCGCTGCCTCGGGTTTTTCAGTTAGTACGCACAGTGGGTCCCCAACTACGCGGACAAAGCCCGACCCCTAATCCAGTCCACAACCTTCCCCCTGTCGACGGAGGCCCGCCAGGCCTTCAGCCGCATCAAAGCAGACATTGCAAAGGCCACGATGCGCTCCATCGACGAGTCCCTCCCCTTCCAGGTCGAGAGCGATGCGTCCGACATAGCTCTGGCGGCCACCCTCAACCAAGCGGGCAGGCCCGTGGCTTTCTTCTCCCGAACTCTCCATGCTTCCGAAATTCGCCATTCCTCGGTCGAAAAAGAGGCACAAGCCATAGTTGAAGCTGTGAGACATTGGAGGCATTACCTGGCCGGCAGGAGATTCACTCTCCTCACGGACCAATGGTCGGTTGCTTTCATGTTCGATAATGCAAAGCGGGGCAAGATTAAAAACGACAAGATCTTGCAGTGGAGGATAGAATTCTCCACCTTCAACTACGAGATCTTGTACCGTCCGGGGAACCTAAACGAGCCTCCTGATGCCCTGTCCCACGGCACTTGTGCCACTGCACAAGTGGACCACCTCAGAGCCCTCCATGAGGACCTCTGCCACCCGGGGGTCACTTGTTTCTTCCACTTCATTAAGACCCGCAACCTGCCCTACTCCATCGAGGAGGTCAGGACCGTCACCAGGGACTGCCAAATCTGCGCGGAGTGCAAACCGCACTTCTACCGGCCAGATAGGGCGCACCTGATAAAGGCTTCCCGTCCCTTTGAACGCCTCAGCATGGATTTCAAAGGCCCCCTCCCCTCCACCGACCGCAACACGTATTTCCTGAACGTGATTGACGAGTACTCCCGGTTCCCATTCGCCATCCCCTGCCCAGACATGGCCGCAACCCACCGTCATCAAGGCCCTCCAAGGTATCTTTACACTGTTCGGTTTCCCCGCGTACATACACAGTGATAGGGGGTCCTCCATTATGAGCGACGAACTGCGTCAATTCCTGCTCAGCAGGGGCATTGCCTCAAGCAGGATGACCAGTTACAACCCCCGGGGAAACGGACAGGTGGAGAGGGAGAACGGAACGGTCTGGAAGACTGTTCTACTGGCCCTATGGTCCAGGAATCTCCCAGTCTCCCGCTGGCAAGAAGTCCTCCCGGTGGCCCTCCACGCCATCCGGTCGCTGCTCTGTACAACTACCAATCAGACACCTCATGAACGTCTCCTTGTTTTCCCCAGGAGGTCCTCCTCCGGGACCTTGCTCCCAACCTGGCTAGCGACACCCGGACCCATCCTGCTTCGGAAGCACGTGCGGGTGCACAAGTCGGACCCGTTGGTCAAGAGGGTCCACCTGCTGCACGCTAACCCCCAGTACGCCTATGTGGCGTTCCCTGACGGTCTCCCTACGGGACCTGGCGCCCACTGGAACCCCACGTGCACCCGAACCATTACCCCCCCCCCACCCCACAGCACCTCACTGGAGGGTCAGTACTCCCGCCGCTCCTGCCTAGGCCCACTACCCACCGACGCCCCCTACAGGCGCCTCCCCGTGTCAACCGTTTGCCCCAACAGCGCCGCCTAGGGGTGACGAAGCTGCCAGGGAGGCCGAAACCACGCACCCGGAGTCGCAACCATCTGGACCCCCACCAGAATCACCACCGAAGCCCAGACGATCCAGAAGGACGGCCAGGCCACCCGATCGACTGATTGCTTCGCTGTGACTTTAACAATGAACGAACACTTTGTAAATATTCTCGACAGCCCTGTAAGGAGGTATCACGGTACCTCCATATCTGATCATACCATGTTAAAGGCGACTGTTACCACTGGCCACCAGCCCCGTCGGACTCTTTTTTTAAACAGGGGGTGAATGTGGTATTATCAGGTATTGCGGTACCTAAGAGGCTGATGACCATTGGCTAAACCTAGGAGTTTACCATTGGCTGTTGATACGTAGCTCCGCCCTGACAGGCGGAGTATAAGAACCGGTGCCGTCCCAGCAGCCTTCACTTTCTGTACCGAAGCTGCTGGGGAACAAATTCTAGTCGATTAAAGCCTTCAGTTATGAAATCACTTTGTCTTGAGTGTAATTGATCGCGCATCACTATTATACTGCATTGACTTCACAGGGTGGGGTGCAAGTCAGCATTGCCCCATATCCTACTAGATCTCCAATGGGTCAGATTAGGTTTAAGTTGTCCCCTCTAGCTCGGGAGTTTAAGGAAAAGTGTCAAGAGATTATCAATGATTTTCCAAGGCTTGTTATACTTTAAAGTCTAAACCAGCTTAGCCTCTAAGGGTTAGGTCAGTAATTCCCCCACCTACATGCCCACCCCACCCTGGCCATGATCCCGTCAATCTCCTGAGTAAAAGCCCTGACCTATAAAAATGACAAAGAAATGCTAGTTATCAGAAATCCGGTTTACTCCTGACTTAGATCTCAACAAAGGGCCCCACAAACACCCTTTGAGGAGGCCTGTGCACCTCTGCTAACTCTGTTTAATGGCTATCATTTATACGCCCGATCCCAATGTGGCCTACGGAACAGGTTCCACCAGAAGGGAGTCAGTCTCTAGACCAGGCTCCATCTGCTCTGTGTCTTTTAAGGGGTAGATAGATATTGTACTTATTATAAGGTAACCATGAATTGCCTGGAAACAGGAACATCTAGTGTAATAATGTATCCTCCATTTACCAAGGAGTTCCTCTGTTCTTTTATCAGAGTTAAGATAACAGACTGGGGAAAGCCTCAAGGTCCAATACTCTACAATACAGAAATGGTGGGGGAGGGGACATGAAGTTTACTGAATTCAAATTCATCTAAATACCTTTCATCCGTGTGTCTTTTACAAATGGGTCTTTGAAGTTGTGCCAGTGGAATCAGTGATACTGAGCCATACATACGACAATCATATGGACTTGAAACATTAACTCTGTTTCTCTCTCCACCGATACTATCAGATTGTGATTTGGACAAGTTGAATGAGTGGACAAATGCTTGGCACATGCAGTAGTTGTCCACTTTGGTAGCAAAAATAGGAAGGCAGATTATTATCTCAATGGCTATCGATTGAGAGAGGGGAATGTGCAACGACACTGGGTGTCTTTTGTACACCAGTCACTGAAAGTAAGCATGCAGGTGCAGCAGGTGGTAAAAAAGACAAATGGTATGTTGGCCTCCATAGCGAGAGGATTCGAGTACAGGAGCAGGGATGTGTTACTGCAATTATACAGGGCCTTGGTGAAAACACACCTGGAATATTGTGTGCAGTTTTGATCTTCTTTTCTGAGGAAGGATGTTCTTATTATAGAGGGAGTGTAGAGAAGGTTTACCAACTGATTCCTGGGATGGCGTGATGGACAGGGAGACATTGAGTCAGTTAGGATTGTATTCGCTGGAGTTCAGAAGAATGAGGGGGGAATCTCAAAGAAAGCCATAAAAGTCTAACAGGGTAGATGCAAAAGTGATGTTCCCAATGGTGGGGATGTCCAGAACCACGGGTCACAGTCTGAGGATAGAGGGTAGACCATTTGGGACTGAGATGAGGAGAAACTTCTTCACCCAGAGAGCAGTGAGCCTGTAGAATTCACTGCCACAGAAAGCATTTGAGGCCAGCTGTTTTCAAGAAGGAGGTAGATACAGCTCTTGGAGCTAAAGGGATCAAAGGATAAGGGGGGAAAGCAGGAACAGATTACTGAGTTGGATGATCTGGAATGATCAGATTGAATGGCAGAGCAGGCTCGAATAATAATCTTTATTATTGGCACAAGTAGGCTTACATTAACACTGCAATGGGGCTTCCGGTGGGGTGGGCGAGCAGGGCGGCCGCAGCAACAAGAGCTCCCGCCGGTGGCCGCGATTCGCGGCGATTTCGGGGAAATCCCCGAGACCCCACGCACTCCCCGACTATCGTCGGCCTTTGGGGCCGCCACGAGCAGCCAGCGGGGCCGGTTTAAAAGCCGGCGAAGAACCCCGCGCGGGTGTCGGGCGGCGGAGGCTGAGGCGCCGGGCCCGGCAGGTCGGAGCAGTGGGGGCGGAGCTACGAAGAGGTCGCGGCGGCAGGCCCGAGCGCCATGTAGGGAGGGTGCTCCACGTCGGATGGCTCCCACCTAGGAAGAAGAAGGTTTGAAGCCTGGTCCCAGGTGAATGTAGAGGAGAAAGAAAGAAGATTCATGGAAGTTTGGTAAAAAGTTTTTTTTTCTCAAAAAAGAAGAATGTCAGATTGATGAAGGGCAGGAGGGTGAAGGGGGAGAGAGGAGAAAGGAAACAAGATAAAAAACAATAAGTTGCTAAAAGATGCGAAAAGCAGCATCAAAGAAAGGAGTCCCTCCCTAACAGCACTGTGGGTGTACCTACACCACGTAGACTGCAGCGGTTCAAGAAGGCAGCTCACCACCCCCTTCTCAAGGGTAATTAAGGATGGGCAATAAATGCTGGCCTAGTCTGTGACACCCACATCCCATGAATGAATAAGAAAAAGGTGATTGTGCAAAAAGGCAGCTTTCAAGAAAGGAAGAAGGGAAATACAAGAGCTGAAAAAAGGACATTTGAACAGATTACAACAGTGACACTTTTAGAGTCTGTAAAGAGAGCTTGAGGAGAATGAGACAGCAAACCAGAGAACACCAGATGGAATCTATTTTTAATATTTTATTATCTTCAAAAGGAAATCATAATACAATTTTCTATAATGTAGATTGATGACTACCATAAAGGATTTATTTGATTATGAATTTAAAAAGAGAATAATTGGATGAGATCCAATCTTACTACGTTGATGGAAAATAATGATTTTTTTTTCAATTTTCTCCACTGGATACAGTATAGTGTCTCAGTTATAAGCCTACTAGAAGATGTTATCAACGTACATGGTTTTGTTGTCTGAAATCAGATTTTAATATCTTGTTAAGGACTTAAAATAAAAGACATTCATTTGCTAATCAAAAAAAGTCCTTTGGACAACAGAAAGAGTAGAAATGATTAAAGCAACATAATTTGCAAGGTGTTAGTCAAGGCTGTAACATGAATAGTCTTTATCATGTCTAAATGGGGCTTATTATCCACAGCAATTTGGCTGCTTTACTCATCAACTTCCTGTGTATTAGACTCAGGAACCCACCTTTTTATCTTGCCCAGTTTCCACTTGAAAATTGAGGGTGGCCTTTGACTGGCCTCTAATTTCATGGCTTATTCCTTGCCTTTGATTTAGCGTCTGTAACAGTGCAACCCCTGAGAGGCGAGGTCCGGTGATAGCGTGACCAGTACTGACTTACAGACACACTTCCTACTCAATGCTGCACTTGTTCCAAGATGAGTTGGACAAGTTCAGACTTTCGTTTTTTTTTGTTTATACAAATAGCAGCTTTTTTGTGTCCAGGCTTAGCTCAGTCTGCCAGCTGGAATGTGCAGCTGTTGACAGGGTAGTGGGGTCCATGTGGAAGAGAGGTTAATCGTTACATCACTATTTAAAATAAATTCTACCTTTTTATCATTCACTCTTCCTCTATATCTAGAGCATTCGTCAATGAAACATACACATTTTACTTCCTTTAATAAATTGGTTTCCTTTTGCTATCTTTTTTATCGAGATGACTTTCAAGTATTGTAGGCTTCAACTAATTTGTGAACTTGTGTTTGGCAATACTCCAAAAGCCCCTTTTGACATAAATAACATTATGTAGTTGGGGAGGGTCCGTGATTTTTTGGCTGTTCTTGCCAGCCGGATCTTCCGGTCCTGCCGATGGCGAATCTCTGCCACGTGCTTCCTGGCGGTGGTGAGTGGATTCAATGAGAAATTCCATTGGCAGTGGTGGGGCAGAAGATTCTGCCACTGACCAATGGCAGGCTGCCTCCTGCCTCCGAGAAACATGCCGCAGGGGGCATGGAAAAATCACCCCCCCTGTTTAGGAAAATCCCCGTTACCTGTGGAGTCGGAAAATATGTGGTACATTATAGCTTTAGCATTGTCAATAAGCAACATGTATTGTTGGAAAACAATTTCTGACAACCGAGATGGGAAACGTGTATTCTTATTTTAAGGTCCATGGTCTTCACTAAAATGTATCTGACAAACTATTTTTAATTAAAACAATTAAACACACAAAACTCTGCCACAATAAATAAATGATCTGAAATGCATTACATTTTCATGCCAATGATATGATGAAAATGAGAAGCATCATTTTTCTTTTTCAAAGTGTGTTGAACCATTACCATGAAGACAGTGTCCGTTTAATGTGCAATGGATTGGCTGTTTATATAATTCATCTAATTATGCTTTTTTGTGCTTTAACATTTATCTTGCTCCAAAAGATTATTGTAATTCAATCTTCAGTGCTTTTTGCCAAAGACAATAAATTAGGGCATTAAGTCATTAGCTTTTTATTCAGTCTCCAAATGTGAGCATCACTGGAGTGGCAGCATCCCAAGTTACCCTGAGGAAGTGGTGAGTTTGACAGAACTGAATCACTTGTCAGATCATTTCAGGGGGCAGTGAGTAATCGGTGTTGGAATGGGATTGGAATCACAAATAGGCTAGACTGCGTAAGACAAGAAGGACAGTCAAGACAAGTTTTTACAATAATCTATGGTGGGATTTACCTAGCATCCGGCAGCGTGTTTTGCGGAGGCGACCCACCAGCGGGATCTTCTGGCCCCGGCCTTGTCAACGGGATTCCTGTTGAATGCACCCCTCATTGCCGGGATACCCAAGGCTGGGGTGCGACGTCGGCGGGAATGGAAAGTCCCCAACACATGTATTGTCTTCTTTGGCCAGGAGCCTTGTGCACACATTCCACCAGCTACAGATCCCCCCCTAAAACCCATCTGCGAGTGTCCTTTCTGTGTGGTCGGTGCGCCTATGTCACATGAATGTCCCACATAGTTACACCCTCACCAAGAGGTGGAAGGGCATGGTGACAGCAGTCTGAGCCCGCCTTGTATGACAGCATCTCCTGTGAATGAGCCCGAACCATTCACCATCTCCCACAGCTCCCCCCACCACCCAGCAACATTTTTGGGCCCGTGGGAAGGAATCACCAGCACACATGCAAGGATCATCTAGGCGGACAGTAGTATGTTATCTTAAAGACAGGAGTCGGACTTTGTCAGACAATGGGGGGCAGCAAAGCTCGTCTCACAGCGAGTCATCATCGGCATCACCCCCCAAGACATGCTGATACTGCTAGCCCAAGACCAACACGTTGTAGTGATGCTGGTGTGACTCTTGGAGGGGGGTGGGGTAGCTGTTGGAGTGGAAGGCTATGGGAAAGATGGATTGAAGGACTGAGGGAGAGGGAAGGGGTGGAAGCACTACGGGAGAGGGAAGGGGCTGAGAGCTTCACTGGAAGATGGAACCTGTGTGGAGTGGGCGGGGAAAGAGCTGCGACAACCCGACAAAGCAGCCGGGGGCCTGGCCTCCTAGTTGGTAAATCAAGAGGTGATAAGGTTGTCCTGTGTGCAGTGGCCCTGGGCACACGTTGGGCAGGCTGCCGTGCCAGCCTGGGTCCACACCCGGATCAGATAAGACATTCTTCCTCCTCCTCCAGCATGTTGCCCAACTGCTGTGTGATGTTGTGAAGGATGCATTCAGGAGGGGATGTCAGGAACATTTCAACAACTGCATAGCTGATTGGAGGAGTTCCCAAGGCTTCGGTCGCAGAAGATGTTGCTGACCAGGAGTGACACCGAAGCTAACACTGCTAGGTTGTCGACCGCAGTGGAAAACCTGGAGCACGACATCTGCCTCTTGAGTGGTGATGCCCAAGGCATGGCTCAGTCTGTGACGATCATGGCTGAGGGCCTCAACATCATGTCCCAGTCAATGAGGGACGTGTCCCAGACGTTGCTGGACATTGGATTGGATTTTGATTGGATCTGTTCATTGTCATGTGTACCGAGGTACAGTGAAAAGTATTGTTCCACGTACATGAAAAGAAAATACATAGGGAAACATAAAATGCACTCCACAGCATGGCCCACTGAGGATCATCGCTGAGGGCGTCGACACCATGGTGCAGCTAATGGGGAGCTGCCAGGACTGACAGAGCCAGATGTCTCCGAGGCCTCTGCAGCTCACTCCAGATGTCGCTCCATCCCATGGAGACCCCCCAGGGCCTACAAGCACTGTCATGGAGGGCGGAGTGCTGGAGGCCAACCTGGGGCCTTCCACCAAGAAGACAACGATGGTCTTCCAGTTCTTCCCCTCCTGACGCCGACGCATTTCAAGGGCAGTGGGCAGAACATAGTCGCACGGCGATGCTTGTGGCACTGTTAATTTGTCTGGGGCTCTCCGTCTTCAGGTCCTCCAGAGGACATCCGCCAAGGATGTCAAAGGCCACAGGACGCACAAAGCAGCAGGCTGCTTCCACCTATAATGTGCATCCTTGGGACACACTTAGTCGTAGCACAGAGATTAAGAAGATTGAGGAGCCACTGAGTGGGCACCGGGGGGCACTGGCTGGGGGGGGGAGTCACTGTATGTAGCTAGGCGAAATGGAAATGTCTAATGTTCACTATTAAAACATGTTACACTTGATACATGTGAAACCTCTGTCATGTTAATCTTCACAGCGCCCCCCCCCCCCCCACCCGGCTCAGTGGTCCAAGATCAAACACCCCCGATGCAGACTCCGTTCAGAGGATTGGTGTGAGCACATTGTCAGCAGAAAAATAGGAGTCAGACCTTTGAAGAAACTGAGGAGCACCAGAGCTTTCCTCACAGCGAGTTTACATCTCTTGTGCGGTGTATATTGACCTGCTGACAATGCCGACACAGGCCCATCACTCGTTGGGGCTGCAACAATGCGGGCGACTCTCTCAGCGTCATACTGGAAGACCCCTCCAGAGTGGTCCAGGCACCTGCAACACATCTTGAGGAGATCGAAGCATCGCTCGATCATGGACCTACCTGGTTGATGTATGGGTGTCGTTGGAGCGGGTCTCCGCATCGGTCTGTGTCCTCTGGATAGGTGTCATTAGCCATGACCACAGTGGATAACCCCTGCCACCCAGGAATCAACACCAGGGGCATCTCAAACATGTCAGCAATCATTGAGTATTCCAGGATAAAGGCGTCGTGCACGCTGCCCGGGTTTCGGGTGCAGATGTGTATGATACGCAGCTGATGGTCACATTTCAGCTGCACGTTCATTGAGTGGAACCCCATTCGGTTTGTGTAGAGCGGCCTGTCATCTGCAGGTTCTCATAGGAGAACACGCATCCCATCGATCACCCTCTGGACCTGGGGCATGTTGGCGATGGCGACGAACTGTGCTGCGTAGGCATCCTGGTGGGCTGGGTCCACATTGAAATGGATGTATTGAGCCTCCTGGGCATAAAGGGCCTCCATGACTGCACAGATGCACCTGTGCACCAAGGTCTGTGAGATTTTGGACGGGTCCCCACTCGGCGCCTGGAAGGACCACATCGCGTAAATGTTCAGGGCGACCATCACCTTGACGTCCACAGGGAGCGCGTATCCTCCCCCATACACCTGAGGTGCCTTTGTGCCATGTTCTGGCAGATATGTCGCACTGTCTCCCTGCTCAGCCGGAGTCTTTGGCGGCATGCCTGGTCCGACAGGTCCTCGGATGACAGGCGCAGCATGTACACTCTAGGACTCATGCGGCGCCTCCTTGGCACCTCATCCTCCTCCTCCTTGGCCTGTTGGGCTGCCGGCTCTCCATCCTGGGTGGCTGCTTACTGTATCTCTGCTGCACGCTCCACTGTTGCAGCTTCCTCCTCCTTTTTAAAAATAAATTTAAGAGTATCCAATTCATTTTTTCCAATTAAGGGTAATTTAGCGTGGCCAATTCACCTACCCTGCACATCTTCGGGTTGTGGGGGCGAAACACACGCAACCACGGGGAGAATGCACAAACTCCACATGGACAATGACCCAGAGCCGGGATCAAACCTGGGACCTCGGCGCCGTGAGGCAGCAATGCTAACCACTGCGCCACCATGCTGCCCAGCTTCCTCCTCCTTGAGCAGCACCAGCTCGTACAGCTGCAGGGTGAAAGGCCAAGAGGTTAGCATGGTGTGTACCCCCGTGCCCAACCAGGTCCAATGGGCTACATGGTGGCCCGGTTAGCACTGCGGGCTCTGCCCCCGCATGTCCGCCACCCCCTTTTCCGCACCGTTGGCCCCATCATTGCCCGGCACCATGGTGGCCTCTGCCCCTGTAGCCTGTCCCTGCTGTCCAGGGTACTATTGGCTGGCGCTGCCCTTGCCAGCTATACACTCCATGGCCCCTGCCTGGCGCCCCCTAGGGGCAGCAGTGGGCATTGTCCTGGGTGGGCCGCCTGTGTCCCGCCAGTGGGTGGTGGCTGGGTTGGCGGGGGTATGGTGGAGGGTGGGGTGCGGGGGTGGGGGTTGGTCGGGGCACCCATAAGGCCAGTGTCACTCTACAGAACCAGGGGCTAAGCTGGGTGGTCTGTGGGGTCTGCAGCAAGATGGCTGCCTTGCATGGCATTCCATGACTGGACACCGCCCCAGTGCCATGGGGGGGTCACCCTGGCCTCACGGCATCAAATCGGAGCCCGCGCGATTTTGGCATTGGAACCTATTCTCCAGTCAGTCGCAGTTCCCGATTTTGCCGTCAGCCAACGGAGAATCCCGTTCCATTTGTCTCATTACTGTTTGTGGATAAAATCCCTTGGAAATGTTACACCCTGTTGGATGAGGCATCACTGGGATTTTTAACAGTATACTAATTTCATAGCTACTGCTAAACAGCTTCAATAGCCCTGAAAAAGTGATTTAACATTTGAATGTAAAATATCTATATTATGGTAATAAATTCCATATCTTAAAAATAATTTTAAAATATTAAAGCTTCAATAGCCTCAAACGTTTTGCCTTGCATCAGGACAAATGCAAGAACATCAAATCTCAAAGGAAACAACAATTTAAACTGGGTGAGAAAGGGTGCTGATTGGTTAGCAAGTAGACTCTGGTCAAGGCGTTGCTATAGAGAATGCAGCAGGGAACAATTATCCTCCAAGCTTTTATTTAAATTCAAAAACAGCCTGCCATTGGCAAGTAAACTGAAAATTTGTTGTTGATTTTATTGTTTAATTTTTGTTTTTCCAGTAATTCTTTGCATTGTGAGAAGCATCTTTAGCTATTATAACTTGTTGACAAATTAAGTATTTTAAGATTGTTGACAAAAGAGCCTTTTTTTAACATTGGCAATTCTTGGCAACTAGTTGTTAATCTAGTCAATAGATTTTTTTTTGTCGTAAATGCGGGTTGTTAAGTTTTCCATACTTGTGTAAATATTGGATGTTGAGAAGTTATGGGTGGCACAGTGGCTCGCGCCAGGGGGCGACTGTCTGTGTGGAGTTTGCACATTCTCACCATGTCTGCGTGGCTTTTCTCCCAGAGTCCAAAGATATGCAGGTTAGATGGATTGGCCATGCTAAATTGCCCCTAAGTGCCCAAAGTTGTGCAGGTTTCATGGGGTTAAGGAGTTACATGGATTGGGCACGGAAGTGGGCCTAGGTAGGGGGCACTTTTGGAAGGTTGGTGCAGACTTGATGGGCCAAATGGACTTCTTCTGCACTGGAGGGATTCCAGGGTTCTACAAATGTGCTTGTGTAGTGCTGCTTCAAAGCAATGGTACATTGATCCCATAAACCAAATAGCACCATCGGACACTCCTACATGGCCCGCGTGTCGTGTTCCCTATTGATATCATTAAAGAAACCCATGCAAGTAATGGTGTTGCCTGTCCTTGGGGAATTTCACCATTTTGAAGGGGTACTTAGTAAAAAATTAAAAGTCTCATCAATTTCCTATAATTCAAAAACCTGATAAATCTTTTGATAATATGGAACGAATTGAAAAACTACGGACTGCACATGAACTGACTCAACCATTGTACTTTCATGATAATTACATTTAATCTTATAGAACATAGAACATACAGTACAGAAGGAGGCCATTCGGCCCATCGAGTCTGCACCGACCCACTTAAGCCCTCCCTTCCACCCTATCCCTGTAACCCAATAACCTCTCCTAACCTTTTTGGACACTATTTTTGGTAAAATAGTGGGAGGAAACTGGAGCATCCAGAGCAAACCCACGCAGACACTGGGAGAACGTGCAGACTCCACACAGACATTGACCCAGCGGGGAATCGAACCTGGGACCTTGGCGCTGTGAAACCACAGTGCTATCCACTTGTGCTACCAACCATTAACTACCGTGCAGACATACTGCACCACATACTATTGGAGCATTGTTAGGATACCAGATCAGACCCCAATTGGGATACCGGACAAGAAACTTCAACAATTTGCAATTTATAAAACTGTGAGGAAAGAATACTTCACCCAGGAGTGAGTCCACTGACAAATAGATATCTTTTAGATTAAATCAAACTTTATTTGTAACACAGTATTAACCACATTAACATCACAGAAATACTTTTACAATTAACAGATAAACAGTTCTTAAATTAAAGGAAAAACTTTAACTTATGCCCTGCGCCTTCATGATAAATATTTCAACCAAGCAACCCAATACAGTTCAAATGCCACTTATAAACAAAAGTTAACAAAACAGGTTTATTTGCTTCCCTGTGCAGACCTTGGGAACTCTTTCAAGAACATATCCAGTTCACTTCTGTCTTGTTAGACCCTTCTGCTCAACCTAACAGCATTTGGCAAAACTGCAAACTACCAACAGACCTACCTCCTCCCATTAATCACATCATCTGTATCCTGTATCCCATTAAGATGTCCCCATGGCCTAACACAATCTCTCAAATTATCTATATGCCAGGGAATCTCTAACTATCAAAATGATATCCCATTAGCCATTTATATGTAAACAAGTGAGTGGTTAGAAAACATGGTTACCTCGCTTTTTACAACACTGTAATTGTAAAAATATTGTTACATTAAATGAATGGGCAAAACTGTGGCAAATAGATTGCAATGTAGGAAAATGTATCTGGGTGCCATATTTCAAAGGTGCCCAGCATCACTGATCCACCGTTCCTGCAAAGGAAAATAGATCTCCAGGAACATGCTGAGGCTGGAATATGGATCTTTAGATGACACTGAAGCTGGAAGCTCCAACTGTAGATGTTCCACCCACCCACTGCTGTGTCTTTCCAGGATCACTGGCGGCCCCAGGCATTCTTCAGGTAAGTCCTGTTTGGACCGGCATGTTTTCCCTCTGGAGTTGCAGAGAATCTTGTTGGGCCTTCATCTGCATCCCATTAGCAGGATACAAATCAGTTTCACGCCAGCCACCAGCGGGTTTCCTGATCCGTCATGTTAAGCACCAGCGAAAGATCCCACGGGAAATTCATACCAGCGTTAAAAAGATTTTTGGGCCTCCTGCCAAATTGTCTCCCCTGCCTGCCACTAGTGGGGGCATGGGAGAATCCGTTCCTGGGGCGAGATTCTCCGACCCCCCGCCGGGTCGGAGAATCGCCGGGGGCTGGCATGAATCCCGCCCGCCGGTTGCCGAATTCTCCGGAACCGGATATTCGGCGAGGGCGCGAATCGCGCCGCGCCGGTTGGCGGGCCCCGCCCCGCGAATCTCCGGCCCGAATGGGCCGAAGTCCCGCTGCTAAAATGCCTGTCCCGCCGGCATAGATTAAACCACCTACCTTACCAGCGGGACAAGGCGGCGCGGGCGGGCTCCGGGGTCCTGGGGGGGCGCGGGGCGATCTGGCCCCAGGGGGTGCCCCCACGGTGGCCTGGCCCGCGATCGGGGCCCACCGATCCGCGGGCGGGCCTGTGCCGTGGGGGCACTCTTTTCCTTACGCCTTCGCCACGGTCTCCACCATGGCGGAGGCGGAAGAGACTCCCTCCACTGCGCATGCGCGGGAATGCCGTCAGCGGCCGCTAACGCTCCCGCGCATGCACCGCCCGGAGATGTCATTTCCGCACCAGCTGGCGGGGCACCAAAGGCCTTTTCCGCCAGCTGGCGGGGTGGAAATTTCTCCGGCGCGGGCCTAGCCCCTTAAGGTTGGGGCTCGGCCCCCCAAGATGCGGAGCATTCCGCACCTTTGGGGCGGCGCGATGCCCGACTGATTTGCGCCGTTTTGGGCGCCAGTCGGCGGACATCGCGCCGATACCGGAGAATTTCGCCCCTGATCTTTGTACCTCGGGGAAAAGAACATAAGGGGCGAGAAGTTGTGATTGCTTTTATTGTTATTCAGATGTATTAAGGGATATGGAACAAAAGGACATTTGGAGTTTGGTAGCAGAGTAGTCATGATCTCAGTGAATAGTAGAACAGGCTCAATGCCTACTCCATTTCATACGTTTTTAGGTGAAGCAGTGTTAGAGGATACGGGATGTTTGGGACAGAGCGCAATTGCTAATTTAAAGCAATTCTGTCCTTATTTTTATGTGATACCTCAACTTTATATTCTTATTTATAGTTAACACAGCGAGTTAAGAGTTGGTTGGGGCACAGGGTTCTCTGCAGTTTAGGTTGTGAAACTGGGAGACAGTGTAGGGCCAGTACTGGAGGTAGAATATATTTATAGCACAAGCTTACTTTAGCAGGCAGTTTCTATCATAAATGTGGACTTTCGAATTTTTCATCAAAAAAATCGACAGCAAGTGCATGGACATAAAGGCTAGTTTCTCCCAATCTCCATCTGCCAGACTGGCAGAGGGCTGGCAGACCACAATTTCCAACAATTTATGGAGTTTATCTGGGGGCTCCAATGGTCTCCTGCAGGACTTACAAATGGAGAACCTGAAGAAAATTTTGGGGCCAAGATTCATAACATGGTGGATGTTTTAATATATTATGCTGCTCAATTGTCCTCTGATGTGCAGGAATAGGCAGAACTCTGTACAGCTATACCTAAACATATGTATAACTCTGCCATTGAAATGCAAGGTTATAAAATGCTGAGGGGAAGGTTTGCTCCATTTATCAACACGAATTTAAAAGGCACAGCAGGTTGCTTGGTTCTTATTAAATTTCACATGTAAAACATTAGCTGAATCCTGACTGCTGTGCTATGCTGCAGCTCCAGCAGGTGCTAAACTGTTGCTGTCGAAATCTTGTTTTCAGCTGCTTTATTGGTCAACATCATGCATAAGGTGGCATCCCACAAGGATTAAAGAAGTGGCACAACTGGAATATAATTTACAATGAAATCAACATCATGGCTTGTGTGTAAATAACGCACAGTGCAGAATTCTGAAGAATCAGTGAGGGAATGAATAGAAAATAAGCACTGTTAATGAAGAGCTTTGAAAGCCATCAATTGCATTGGGAATTGATTTTGGTGTTTGTCCTAGATCAAACAGTATGATATGCAGGGAAGTGTTGAAAATGCTGGGTAGTAAACTGTGTTTTGCTACTTTAATTCGAGTTATTTTCTGAGTAGACAAAATTGCTTTGCCCACCCACAAGTCTGTCTTATTTTTCTTGTCTCTTAATTTTTATGGTTACAGTACAAGGGAATAGTCTAGCGTTTTGCAAATGAGTAATGAGTTCAAATCTGAAACAAACATGACTAAGCATTGTGTTTGGTTTAGAGACTTTGCTTTGACCTTCATCTTTAAACTCTTCTGCTTTATTAATCATGTGTTTCCTGAATCAAATGGGATATTTTGCAGGAAAGAAAATTGTTCTGGGACTGAAGGAGTGTTATGTGCACAGCAGACATGACCAGATGACAAATAACCCAGCATGACAGCCTAGGTTCATCCAGCTGGTCTCCGCTGCACAATGTGATTGATGGTGTTGATGTTCTAAATAGGCCTCAGATATGCTCTGCACAAGAATCATAATACAGTCCTTCAGCTTCAACTGTAGAGGCAGAGAAAGTGAGCATATTCCCAGCATCTGGTAGCACTGTGGATGGTGTCACCATTAAGGTTAACGTTATTCTGGCTGTCTGGTTTGTTTCTAAGTCACACAAAAGATTTTCTCAGTAACAATGAAAAGGATTTCATGGGGGATATTTGTTTGTACTGCAGGTTAATAATGGTTCCTGCTTACTGATGGAATTCTTTACTGAGACAAATGCTGCACAAATGTTACCTTTTTGGATTGATGTACTTATTCAAAAATCTCAAAATATTCTGGGATAAAACTTGCACTTTGAATTTGGGTAATTCTAGCTGTGACATGTCAGTCTGTCTCTGTTTATTACATTTTGGCTGGGATTTTGCTGCCATGAGTTAATTCCTGACTTCAGGACCTATTGTGGATCCGGAGGCCAGCAGGACCACAATGGTGATCTTACCCACCATTTGTCAACTCAAAGCTTCTTTTTCTTGGTGCCAAGAAGGCTGAGTTCCAGTTTGATGTGGTTAAATTCCCTGCGCATTGTTCCTTGAGGCCCCTTTACAATGACAGTGTGGTCTTTCAAAGTCACTTCAACACTGTCAGGAATATCAACAATCTGGTTGCTTAGACTGGTCTTCATTCTCGCGAGCTGCTGGTTCAATCAGAGGACTGACATCTCTGCAACCTCTGTAACGGCCACTGCTGCAGCGACTGGGAGAAAAAGTGGGTGCCTCCTATTGAGAGGCCGAGCAGAGAAGCTGAAAAGTTTATTTCTATGCCGGGGGTCAGGTGGCCTGGCACCAATGAGGGGCAACCCCTCCAGCGATGCCATGAGAACATGGAGACAGCTATTTGCCACTAGGGATCCCCTCTTAAGTGCATGGAGTGTCCAGAAACCAAGGTTTCTCCTCCCTATTTCCCTGCCCTGGAAAGCTGCTGAAGGGCGTCTCCATGCAGCTCACAGCATCATAGTGGTGTGGGGGTGGGGAGGGTTCACTGTGTCACTGGCAGAAATGACCATTAACCACCCTTCTGGTTATTTAAATTGGCCAGCCACCTTCAGGCGACAAGCAACTGAGCTGCTGTTGGTGCCAATAATGGAAAAATGATCCGGAGAGCTCTGCCAACACTATTTTCCCAAACTCTGCCTCCGATGTGGTCTCTAGACTGCTGGCAAAATCCTAGCCTGCATTTCAGTTCAGTATTTGTATTCTAAATGATGTAGATGAGGTATGCCAATGATCATATTCATTTGCACATCAGTGTTCTTCTTTTAATAGTGCAAACTAGGAAGCTCTGGGTTAATTCTGTGAATCAGGAAATTGTAGGACTATAATAATGAAAATGAAACATTAGCATTGTTGGCATTCACTATTAGGATGTTGTCATCTTGTCACAGCAGTGGGCTGATCATCTTGTTGGCCAAGACAGTTGTAGCATTCCAATTCTGTCTCAGTCCCTTGTTCCAATAAAATGAGTACACCAAGATTCTGCTGCTCCTTTACTCTCCATTCTTTACTCTCCATTCATAATATTTTTCTGTTTGTCTGTGTAACACTTTTTCCACCTTGGATTTATTGAAAGCTATATTTTTCTTACTATATATGTCTGCAGTTCCTCCATTAGTACCTCTTCCCTTTAAATGCATTAAAATAAGATTCCCATTTGTTTTCCCAGGTCCCCAGTTTTGCAAGAATGGCTGTGGCCAATGAATTCTGACCCAGAGTTCTCTCACATTTTGATAGGATGTTGGCTTTCTTGACTATGCCTTGGGTATTTGTATAAAATATGGATACCAGTGTTAAATGGGAAGTTTGGTAACATGGTTGACATACTCGTATGATGAATGATGTTATATACAACGTCAATCTGCAATCAAGGTATTGTGTATTGTCCTTTTTGGTTTCTATTTGCTTCTATTTTTAAACTGAATTGTTAATGAAAAACATAATGAAAAACGGATGCCCTGCGATGCGACGGATAATTCTAAGCGAGCAGTGCTGCTCCAATGTAAGTACAGTTTTGTGATCTTTCACATTTTCATTTGAACAGCCTGGACAGCCTAGGACTATCCTGGCTCTTTATTAATAGAAACAGAGATCAATGTTCTAATCAATTGATACTCATGTGTCTACTGCTCTACATGTGGCACATAGCCTGCTTGGATTTTGAACCTCCTGTGTCAGCAATCAGGCTTTCTTTGCCCACTTTTCAATGTTTATTCAGTAGGGGCCGGGGCCACTCACTTAAGGGGCCGTTTTAGCACAGAGGGCTTAACAGCTGCTTGTAATGCAGAACAAGACCAGCAGCGCGGGTTCAATTCCCGTACTGGCCTCCCCGAACTGGAGCTGGAATGTGGCGACTAGGGGCTTTTCACAGTAACTTCATTGGAGCCTACTTGTGACAATAAGCAATTTTTATTATTAGCATGAGGGGTGCATGCTCTCAGTACCTACAAATAACATGGCTGCATGTTGGACATATCTCTCCTTACTTTTGATGCCACAGAACAGTGCACCTGTACATTGCCTTCACAATAATTTCATTGTATGTTGGAAGATATCCATTTTTAACTCCCCCTGCCTCCCAACATCACATCATCTCCAATGTAGAACATTTTGCTTATTTGTGTTGCACTACCTAATGGTCCTTCCAAGATCTGATCAGATTTGCCCAAATGAGGCAAATTAACTTTAGTTCCTGAAAAATAGACTTTATGATTAGAGGTTACGAGTTCAAATATTTTTCCTTTTGTTTTGTTCTCAGTCAACTCTAGTAAATTTGCTCAAAACCTAAGGCTTTAATTTCTTTAATGAACTGTCTACAGTGTGGACATTCATTTACTGATTATAAGACTCAGAAATGTTTGTTTATTTGTTTATAGGGTGTGGGTGTCGTTGGCATCGATTGTCCATCCCTTAAACAATTTAAGATTCAACCACATTGCTGTGGATCTGGAGTCACAGGTAGGCCAGGCCAGGCAAGGATGACCGATTTCCTTCCCAAAAGGACATTAATGAACCAGATGGGTTTTTAACAACAATTGACAATGGTTTCATGGTTGTCATTAGACTTTTTATCCAGATTTTTATTGAATTTAAATGTCACTATCTGCCCTGATGGGACTCGAACCCAGGCCCCCAGAGCATTATCCTGGGTCTCTGGATTACTAGCCCAGCGACAATGCCACCACACCACTGCCATCCCTTATGCAAGTCCTATTTCAACTTGTATCATCTGGGTTGGGTGGGGAACCCAAGCAGAAATCTGAATATGGGACCTGTGATATTTTAACACCAGGGATTGATTTGTATTTTTTCTGGACTGAACTGTGTTCTGCCCAAATCCAGCAGTAAGAGTTGGGTGGATTGGAGTAGAAAATTGTTTGTGAGACTAATAGCACCAAGGACCGAAGGGAATTGAAGAGAACTGGGTTGGAGAGATGGGGCGTCAGAAGAGGGAGGGAGCGGGGGGGGGGGGGGGGGGAGAGAAAGCCCATTGAAGAGGTCCAAGGTTTCCTTGCTGAACCAAAAGGAGCACTCATGGTTTTCCTTGGTCACAAGGAATCTTATGCAAATGCATAAATAGGCGTCTGCTGGCAGGTTGCTGATTGGGTTATAACTTTCCAAGTAATGTGTTTACCTGGGGAAGCCAACTATACACTCCTGGCATCCCAGCAGTTAAAATGACACGGGGGGGGGGGGGGTACACAGCAAGAATGCATTTTACCTACCCACCCAGCTTCTTTATGCCGGGTAAGCTGCACTAAAATCAGAGCTGTATTCAATATTCCTGTTCGAATAGAAATCTATTCGGCTGTAAAAATAATGTTGAAAACCATTAGCAAATTATTGGTGTGCAAATTTTACACCAACTTCACATAAGGACCATCTGTGTCGTTAAATGCGGAAATCCAAAAGTAGTTGTCTGAGATGCATTATTCCAATGTCAACTTCGCAAAACAGTGGGTGCGATCGAATGGCCTCATTGCGCCCGATGTGGTGTAGCGATTAGGACCATTGATTTGCGACCCTCGGAACACCTCGTGAGATCTACCGAGATCTCATGAGACGTCACGATCTGGACCTCACCCTCGCTATGCGAGATCAAGATTAACATATTTAAATGAGTTATTCGTCTCATTTAAATATGTTGCTGCCCGATTCTCCCGGGGCTGGGGAACGAATGCCTGCACCTGGGAGACCTCGTCATGGCACTGTTTAGATCTGGTGCACACAAACGTGGACTAGGCGTACCAATTCACTCTAAGTACACTTTTAATATAATGATAAATGTTGATTACTGGCAAACAAACCCCCCCGCACTGATTAATTACTATAAATGTGGCAATTCATTCAGGTATTAATTCTTGTTGGAGATTTTAAAATGGTAAAATGTGAAGATTTAAAAAACTTTTCCATTCTGAGTTTTTCTCTCTACCAAATATTTCTTTCCCTCTCTTTATTTCTCTCTCTGTATGTGTTTTGACGCTGAACTCACCCACTCTAATATATATTTCCTTCTCAATCTTTACCATGCTAATTTCACAAACCTTCAATCTCATTGGTTAGGAAGATACAGAATTGCTGTGTTCACTCAGAGATGCCCTATTTCACTCAATGCACAATTACCAGCTCGCACTTCAAGCAACATGTAACACACAACAAATCTGAAGGCATTAGGACAAGCTTAACTAACGGAAGACACTAAGTTGCTCTGTGTAACAAATTATAAATTGTTAATTTTATATACTGTCATATCTGTATATTAGAAACAAATTAACATAATTCACCAATTTTTCACTGTTTTCATTCTCATTTACACTTCAAACCTCTCAGATTTTGCTTGATTAGTTAGGTTATTTTTATATTTGAATTAGTATAAATGAATGTATGCTAATCATAACTACTGAGTGATGATATCCGGTTAATTCTTTTAATTTCCTTTAATTTCCAACAGCTTCCCTTTCTTTTTTCAAAGATGCTAACTCTTAATGGGACGCCAATTCAGACATCACCACTCCTGCATACCCTGGCAAACTCTAGGAACAAATTACTATATTTTTCTTACGTGAGCCTAGTTAAACTATCTGATCATAGCTGAGCCTAGATAATCCATTTTTTAGCTGGGTGCATGTACTAGTAAATAGGAGTGGGAGACATGGCTGATTGCTCGCTGTGTTTCATAAAGCAACTATGCCCCAATCCAATTTTTGAAAGATATTTTCTCACTGACTTTATGCTTCTACCTGTGCCTCATTCTGCCTGTGAACAGTATACTTTTAGGCTACCCCCCACCCCCCCCCCCCCACCCCCCTTCACTGGCATTTCTGGATGAATGACTTGTACTTTGTAAAAAAAAAGGACAGTAATGTCTACTTAAATCAAATTAAATCCAATTTACAAAATAAATAGGACTGTTTGTTCGAAAGTACTCCATCTATGCTGCTAATGCAGGGTTTAGTTAAACTTTGGTACAGGTTTGGGACTAGTATCTGCCGTAAGCGATCATCTCCTGTAAACATGGAGGTCTGAGCTTTGAAAACGCATTGTTGCCTGTGTGAGTAGAGCTGGGCTTACTGTTGTGAAAATTCCAGTTCATCTTAAAAATTATTGAAGAATGAAGTGTACAGGCCACTCTCCACTAACATAAAATGGTTAAAAGCAAAAATGTTAACGGTGCTTTGCTTATACTGTGCATTGAATTAAGCTGAAGTGGTTTAGGCGATAACCTCAAGATGATCCTATAATATTTGCTAAAATATGAAGTGTTATCAGTTTGATATCTTCACACCCACATTGTATTACACAAGTTACCTCAATGTAAAGTATAAACTCTGTTTTCACTGATATGAGTGTAATATGACTGATCAATTAGTGACTGGTGGATTAAGCAGTAAACCCAAACTAGCTAAAATACCTTAAGGCTTCCTTTTTCCATTTAAATCCTATTTTTACCTCCCCCTCCCAAGACTTCTTTGAAACATTGATTTCCCCTGTCCTCAGAGGCCTCAGAGCCAGACTTCAGACAAGTCATTACTTTTGTTTTTACTTGACATGTGTGCAATTTTCACTATTTTTGTCCAGAAGTGACCTTTGAAATTCCACAATAATTTTCCCTCTTTTCCTGGTGCCCCCACGTGACATAAGAGCAAAACATCTGAGAGACCTCTGGGCATCTTCACATCTGCCAAAGCTGGAGCCGAGACTCATTGAATGGTGTATTTTTAAGAGCAGGTGGTGGGTACTGTGAATGGTGTGCGAGATGTTAAGAGAATGGTAAAATTATCTCTTTAACTCCGTGTTCCGTTCAATGTGAGAACCATTTGGAGAGTTTCACAAACACAAATAAAGGCAAAAATGTGGAAAAGTAAGTTTCCTTTGAATACAGTATCTGATTGCGTATTCCCTCTGCTCTAAAATGGCTTTCAAAGTGAGTTTTGCTTCAGTAAATTTTGATCATCCGAATGGTATCAGCAGAAATGCTTTACAATGGGATTCTGGGAACAAATGTGCCTATTGCATTTGGATGAAAAATATACTTGGAATGAATCGGTGTTCAAATTCAAAATTGCTGGGTTTCATAACTCTGCACCTCAGCTTCTTCACTCTATCCACGTAACTGAAGTCCCTCAATCCTGGCACCGTTCTCATAAATCTATTCATAGAATTTATAGTGCGGAAGGAGGCCATTCGGCCCATCGGGCCTGCACCGGCTCTTGGAAAGAGCACCCTACCCAAGGTCAACACCTACACCATATCCTTATAACCTAGTAACCCCACCCAACACTAAGGGCAATTTTGGACACTAAGGGCAATTTATCATGGCCAATCCACCTAACCTGCACATCTTTGGACTGTG
The DNA here is from genome assembly GCF_047496885.1 of Scyliorhinus torazame. Classification (NCBI taxonomy): domain Eukaryota; kingdom Metazoa; phylum Chordata; class Chondrichthyes; order Carcharhiniformes; family Scyliorhinidae; genus Scyliorhinus; species Scyliorhinus torazame. The sequence continues at coordinate 166,125,988 of NC_092712.1, read as the reverse complement.
GGAGGAAACCGGAGCACCCGGAGGAAACCCACGCACACACAGGGAGGATGTGCAGACTCTGCACAGACAGTGACCCAAGCCGGAATCGAACCTGGGACCCTGGAGCTGTGAAGCAATTGTGCTATCCATAATGCTACCGTGCTGCCCGCTATTCTGCTACCTCTCTACTGCCCCCTAGGCCTTGTGCAAATGCGATACCTGGAATTAGAGACAATACTGCAGTTGAGGCTGAACCGGAGTTTTATAGAGTTTCAACATCACATCCTCCCTTTTGTACTCTCTGGGCGCGATCCAACGGTCACGCTGTGCCCGAAAAGCAGCTCGCCACAGCGCAGCGTGGCCGATGAAAGTCGGAAGACCCAGCTCGCAACGCCTTGTGAGATCCAATTCAATCTTGCAAGACGTTGCAATGTAAATCCCACCCATTGTGGGCAGGATCACTTGTTGGCAAATTTGCATATTAGAGCATGACAGTGGGCTGGATTCTCCGTTTGGGAGACTATGTGCTGATGCTGGCATGGGAACGGCGTTTTATGCCTGAAAAAACGGAGCAAAAGCTGCACCGATTCTCCGTCTGATGGGGGGCTAGCAGGCACGCAGCATAGAGCCCCTGGCTCTAGCTGCGGATACGGCCGGAGAGTTGCTGTGCAACATGGCGCCGGCTGCGCGCTGACCCGGCCTGCCAAATAATGCTTCCCTTTGACCAGGCTCGCCATCCCCGGTCCACCCACCCACCAATGCCCCCAACCCCCGCCAAAGCCCCCCCCTGCCCGAGGAACGGCTCCCACCTGACTGTGGCGGAGCTGGACTCCGTCCGCAGCCGCCACGCTGGGTTCCCGAAGACAAATAGCATGACCGACCCATGCCGTCGGGAACTCGGCCCATCGGGGGTGGAGTATCGGGGGAAGGCCTCAGCTGGCGTCCTGAGGCCGCCTTGAAGGCGTGCGGCGTACTCACAGGGTACCCTGTTTTTGGGGGGGCAGAGAATTGCAAAAGCGGTGGCGCCGCCAACGGGGATTCTCCGGCCGATCGCCGAACGGGATTTCGGCATCGGAGACCAGAGAATCCTGCCCACATATTCTCATTCTAATGTACAGATTCCCAAGGGACCTGAGGCTTTGGGATTCATCCCCTTTGCTTCGGAGATCTTGGGTGAGCGCTGTTCAGCACTGGTCCGCACAAATGGGGACCAGACGGAACAGCACTCGTGGGGGTCTCCTAAGGGATTGGAGATCCCCCAGCTGCAGGCCCTTTGGGCAAGATGGTGCCCTGGCACTGCTGGTACCACTTGGGCACCCTGGCTGACACTGCCAATGTGCCCAGGTGGCATTTCCACTGCCAGGGTGCCAGATTGGCATTGCCAAGCTGGCATTATTTGAGTGCATACAATTGGGCTGGGGTTGCCCTGCGTGGGTGTTGGGGAGGGTGTGGGAGGCTTGGGGGCCCTCCCAGAGTGCATTTGGGCTGGGGGGTTTGTCGGGGATTGCATTGGGGACCTCGGAGAAAGGGCGTACATATCTCTCACTAGACTAGGGAGTCCTGGCTATCGGAGCTCCCCATTGTGCAAAACGGGGCTATGTGTGGCCTTGGCCGTATGTTCCCCGCTGAGGCCCCTTACAGAACACGAGTTGCATTGAATAGCCATGTGTTTCTCGGCATAGCACGCACCTGGAAACACGTGGCTAAACGCGCTCGGTATGGGACTTTGTTCCAATTTAGTTGAATCAGGCCCTATGCCTCCATTTATAAAGTCCAGGATCCTGCAAGGCCATTTAACCACTTTCTCAACCTGCCTGCCACCTTTAACAATTTGTGTACATCTGTTTCTGCTTCTCCTTTAGAATTGTGCCCTTTATTTAATGTTGCCTTTCCTTGTTCTTCATAGTTTAATGCACCACTTCACATTTCTTGGGCAGGATTCTCCGACCCCCCGCCGGGTCGGAGAATCGCCGGGGGCTGGCGTGAATCCCGCCTCCGCCGGTTGCCGAATTCTCCGGCACCGGATATTCGGCGGGGGCGTGAATCACGGCACACCGGTTGGCGGGCGCCCCCCGGTGATTCTCCGACCCGCGATGGGCCGATGTCCCGCGGCTGTCAACCCACGCCAGCTGGCGTGGATTGATCCACCTTTGGGACGGCAGGACATGGCGGTGCGGGCGGGCTCCAGGGTCCTGGGGGGGTGGTCTGGCCCCGGGGGGTGCCCCCACGGTGGCCTGGCCCGCGATCAGGGCCCACCGATCCGCGGGCGGGCCTGTGCTGTGGGGGCACTCTTTTCCTTCCGCCTTCGCCATGGTCTCCACCATGGCGGAGGCAGAAGAGGCCCCCTCCACTGCGCATGCGCGGGGATGCCGTGAGCGGCCACTGATGCTCCCGCGCATGCGCCGCCCGGAAAAGTCAGTTTTGCGCCAGCTGGCGGGGCACCAAAGGCCTTTCCCGCCAGCTGGCGGTCTGGAAATCAGTCCGGCGCGGGCCTAGCCCTTCAAGGTGAGGGCTCGGCCCCTCAAGGTGCGGAGACTTCCGCACCATTGGGGCGGCGTGATGCCAGACTGATTGGCGCCGTTTTTGGCGCCAGTCAGCGGACATCGCGCTGATATCGGAGAATCCCGCCCCTCGTCTTTAAATTTGATTAGTCACATGTCTGTCCATTCCATCTGTGTTCTTGGGAAGTCTATCTCTGTCTCCTCATAATTCGCAATACGTTCAAGTTCTGTGCTATCTTCAGATTTGTGCCTCTACTCTTAAACCTAGATCATTAATTGACATGAAGAAAATTCTTGGTAGTACCGAACTTGAATATTGCTGAAAAGGGAGACAAGTTGCCGAAACCTTTTGCCTTGCACCCAGGACAAACGCAAGAATGCCAAATTTCAAATGATCGTGACAATGTATACTGCAGAAGAAAATCGTGCTAAGTGATTGGCAACACGATTCTGATTAGCTAAGGCATTTCCATGCAGAAAGCAACAGCTCCGTAAGCTCATGGATAATTCAAAAAAGGTACAAGCCTAGGACATATTCCTTTTGTTTGCAGAGAACGCAGAGAATGTACGTTGCTTCAAGCAAGCATAAATGAGCCACATTGTGAGCTTTATTGATGATCTTAAATTGGTTGTTAGTGTAGCTATTAGTGCACTCATTTCGCCATTGGAGAATTTACTACATTAGTGCAAGAATCACATCTAACAGTCGACATTTTGTTTTGGGTTTTGTAAGCATGGACTGGTTGAGTACGGTCTGTACTTGCCTATTATGAACAACCGAAGGAATGAATTTCACAGAATTTACAGTGCAGAAGGAGGCCATTCGGCCCATCGAGTCTGCACCGGCTCTTGGAAAGAGCACCCTACCCAAGGTCAACACCTCCACCCTATCCCCATAACCCAGTAACCCCACCCTACACTAAGAGCAATTTTGGACACTAAGGGCAATTTATCATGGCCTATCAACCTAACCTGCACATCTTTGGACTGTGGGAGGAAACCGGAGCACCCGGAGGAAACCCACGCACACACGGGGAGAACGTGCAGACTCCGCACAGACAGTGACCCAAGCCGGAATCGAACCTGGGACCCTGGAGCTGTGAAGCAATTGTGCTATCCACAATGCTACTGTGCTGCCCAATTGTTTGATGAAATGAGCCAATCACTGCGATTGTATGTCCCACACACCTGGCATCACATCAAAACTGACATTCAAACATGACATTACTCATTTGTGTTATCGGCAAAACATCTTTTTGGACTAATGGCAGCATCCTATTAATGGAAAATACCACTGGCATTGCCACTGAATAGGAGTAGCAGAAAACATTTTGCTTATCCTGTGGTTCAAATTTTTGAGATGCTTTGCGTTTCCAGGATGTCTTGAGGTAAAACCACGCATCTGGAAGAGAAAGAGAGAAATGTATCAGTGAGGACAGTGCAATATGGTGCCTGCCACAGTTAAATAGCTGGCAGTGTGTAGCTTGGAGTAGTGTCAAGAAAGAGGGTGTGATGGGACTATGGGTGTGAGGTATGGGTTTGGGTTGATATACGTTATTGGTAGGTGAGTGAAGTGTGTGAGCTGTTGCTTTATTTGGATGGAAATGAATATGCATTCAGGCACCTTGACAACTTGTGTGATGTAATTACATTTTTTGCAGGACTGTATCCAGGTCCTCAGACGGTTGGTATTGACTACAACAGCCAGTTACTCGCTTCCATCCACTGCCTCCTGGATATCCTGACCCTCAAGGGAAGAGGACCTTGTTGCTGCTGTGCAACTCTTGCATCAAGGCCTCCAGTGCTGCACCAGAGAATCGTGGGCATGCTGTCTGGCATGTTTTGCCGTTTTCCATTGTTTTCCCTGCTTATTAACTTCTATTTCGCAATTCACAGCCCCTGCCTCAACTAGAATGCAACTTACCTTTAAGAAGTACAGACTGGCTTTAAGTGGTACTAGCCCTCCATGAACTTGGTGCCCAAGCTGAGGTGTGCACCCAATTTTCAGGACTTGAAAGTTTTTAGTGCTGCCTGCATAACTTTAAATAGATTCAGATTAATTGCCTGTCACGATTCTCACTCCAATTTTTAGGGGCTGACTAACTTTGCTCCCAGGGGGCGGCATTTTCTTCATTAAAATGTTTTCCAATTAAGGGTCAATTTAACGTGGCCATTCCACCTATCCTGCACATCTTTTGGGCTGTGGGGGTGAGACCCGTGCAGACATGGAGAGAATGTGCAAACTCCACATGGACCGTGACCCAGGGCGGGGATCGAACCCGGGTCCTCAGTGTCACTGTGCCGCCCTGGGGCGGCATTTTCTGCACTTATAAAAGTTTCAGGTGGTGGGACCAATTCCGGATCCAGATCCTGATCATTTTGGGTCGGCAACACACTGGATTTTCCAAGAGCCAGTCAATTAGCAGCCCACTTCTGTGTTCACTGTCCAGCTAAGGGTGGGGTGAATGGGAGACCCTACACGAATATCAGACCAGAAGCTCACCTGCCAGAGGGGAGCAATGCTGCAGAGGTGAGAGGCCTCCGAATGGAGGGGGATTCTCTTCCATAGGAATCCCTGCATTGGACCTCTGAGCCTTGAGGCTCCCGCCACCACATTTCATTCAGCCTCTGCCCTTCTTCCGAGAGGCGGCCTTTGAAACATCGATGGGCTCCCGACACAGCGGGAGGCTCTTGCGATGCCAGGAAAACACGGCTAATGTCTACATGGCATTTGTTTGAGGCCTTAATTATGCTGATTGCCTGCCCTCCTCTGCTGAACTGCCGATTCCGGTGGCAGCTCACCCTTGGGAAATGTGCCCATGGGACCACAGTAGGAAGTCACCCTGAAGGGAATTTCTGCTACTTTGCCGGCTCCACCACCTACAAAGCCTGCACCATGAGGCCAGGTAGATTCAGCCCACTATATCTTGACTAACATTCTACCTTCAACCAATAATAATAAAAACTAAATAACTGATTATTCATCTTGGTGTTGTTTGTTGAAAGGTACTGTATGGCACTTGTGTGCAAAACAACAATAACTGGATACGTGAGTGAATGCAATACATGTGAAGAGCTGCAAGGGTTTATTGAGAGATGTGGGGCTGGATTCTCCGCCCCTCCACGTCACATTCCTGCCCCGACCGGCCAGCGGGATTCTCCGTTACGCCGGCCGGTCAACTGGGCCGGCCCCACGCCATCGGGAAACCCCCGGCAAATCAGCCGGCAAAACGGCGAATCCCGCCGACGGAGAATCCCTCCGGTGGAGAATCCTGACCATGATAGGTGTTCTATAAATGTTTTTTCCTTAAATGCCCACTGATTGATAATGTGAGAATGATTTTGACTGGTCATTGTCAGCTGAAAGCCTCTCGAAATGAAAAACGCTTATTGTCACAAGTAGGCTTCAAATGAAGTTACTGTGAAAAGCTCCTAGTCGCCACATTCCAGCACATGTTCAGGGAGGCTGGTACGGGAATTGAACCCGCGCTGCTGGCCTGCCTTGGTCTGCTTTCAAAGCCAGCGATTTAGCCCTGTGCTAAACCAGCCCCTAACACAATGTGAGCTTTCGCTAAAAGTGTCCTGCTTCCCAATGTCACCTGCACTTTTTGCTTGTGCCTTATCCTAAAACTCTACCTATGACTGAAATAAGAGGGGCAGGATTCTCTGTTGAGTTGACGGCGACGCAGAATTCGTGGACTTAGATCGATTCCGCTATCATTAAGGGGCTAACACCGGCACCACGTGGAACACAATCGATTCCAATGAGAAACGGTGCTGGATTTGCCGGTTTTGCGATTGACACTCAGGAAGCTGACAAGCCGCAGCCCCATATACACACTTCACTCCCCACACACACCATCCCAGCCAACAAGATGGCAGTATGAAGAGCAGCTCCAAGATTCGTGGACACAGAGCTCGAGGCCCTCTTGGACGCCAGGCAGGAGAGGAGGATGACCCTGTACCCTGGCCTGGGAAGAGGCTGCCAGCCGCCGCTGTTCGCCGTGCCTAGGGGTAGGTAGCAGAGGCGGTCAGCTCCGTGGGCAACAGCGTCTGGACTGGTGCCACAAAAATCTGCATAACCTCCTCAGGGCGGCCAGGGTGAATAGGCAGCACTGAGCCACTGGCACTAACCATCCTCCCACACACCCGTAACCCGACACCCCCCTTCATCCAGAGGGCGGGCGAACCCCCACCCTACCTCATGCCGCATCCATTCTGGCTGCCATGGCCGGGTGCCCTAGCCACTGAGGCCACCAACTACCCACCCCCCTGAGCTGCATACATCGGACTGTCTAACACTGTTGTTTTCTCCAGCCCCCCCCCGCGCAAGGAGAAGGCCGCGCACGACCGCCGGGAGCAGGAGAAGTCAGAAGGGGGACCGCCGCACTTGCGGCCCTTCACTGTGGCTGAGCAGAAGGCCCACAACATGGTCGGTGGAACAGAGGAAAGGGAGGTCACCAAGGTGGAGTTCGGCTGTGGGCGAGGAAGTGAAACGCCACTTAGTTGCTGTTCCCTGGAACACGCGGTTGGACTTCTCCAACTGCACCTGCATGGTTTTGGACACACCCGCCAGTCAATGGGTGATATGGCGCAGTACCTGACGGAGATGGTCCACTCCCTGTGCCCCATGGCCATGAGTGTGCGGACCCTGGCCGAGACGAGAGCGGGCCTCCAGGAGTGACAGTGCCAGGTGGCAGGGGAAACCTCAGGGGTTAGCTCCACTCGCACCCCCGTCCCATGGAGAAGCCCAGGCGCCATTGGGCACCCCAAGGGAGGAGGAGGTGATGGGGCCGGTGCTGGTGACTCCCACAGGGACGCAGTGCCTCAGACTCCCCCATTCCTGTCCCTGATGCATCAGGCGGGCAGTGGGAGAAACAGGGCGGCACCATATCACCTGGGATACCAGAGGAGCAGCCATGTCCATCCCCCTGTCCAGTCCCACCCCTCCCCCTCCCCAGTTGGTGAACTGGAGGCGATCAGAGTGTCCCATGCGCGTTGGCCTGGTGCAAGCGTCGTGTGGCCTCCCTGCCTGCCTGGACCCCATGTCCTGCACATCCTCCTCCTCCCCCGCATCCTCTCGACGGACGAGGCCTGGCGTCTTTCTCCTCCTCCAATGTCCCTCTGCTGCGCGATGTTGTCCAGGACGCAGCAGGCCACCACGATGCAGGCGACCATCTCACCATCATCCTGGAGGCACGTGAACCGCATCTTCAGGAGGCCAAAGCACCGCTCGATCCTGCTCCTGATTGGTGTATGGGCGTCATTGTAGCGGGTCTCCGCATCGGTCTGTGGCCTCTAGATAGGCGTAATCAGCCAGGACCGCAGTGGATAATCCCTGTTGCCCAGGAGCTGACCCCCCAGCGGGGGGGGGGGGGTTGGCGTCTCGAACACATCAGGAATCCTCGAGTGTGCCAGGATGAAGGCGCCGTGCCAACTGCCCAGGTATCAGGTGTAGAAGTGAATGATGTGCAGGTGATGGTCATATATCAGCTGCACGTTCATCGAGTGGAAGCCCTTTCGAATTGTGTAAAGCGGCCAGTCATCTGCAGGTGCCCGTAGGGGACATGCATCCCATCGATCACTACTGGACCCTGCGCATCCCGTCGATGGCGATGAACCCTGCCACCTGGGCAACATGTGGACTCGATCCACATTGAAGTGGATGTATTGAGCCGCATGTCCTCAAATGACAGGTGGTGCCAGTACACGCGAGGCCTCATGTGGGGCATCCTTGGCACTTCCTCCTCCTCGGCATTTTGGGCAGCCGGTTCTCCATCCAATGCTGCTGCCTCCTGTACCAGTGCTGCACGCTCTGCTGCTGCGTGCTCCACTGCTGCAGCTTCCTCCTCCTGGAGCTCCTGCTCGTACAGCCGCAGGGCATCCCCCAGGGCTGCGGCGACTAGCAGGAAGGCCACCATTGCTGGTTGAATCCCAATATCCACTGTCTGCAGGGGGTGAAAGACAGACATGTTAGCACTGTGCTCCCTATGTCAAATCAGTTTTAATGGGCTACACAGTGGCCCCGGTTGGCACTGCGGTCTCTTCCCCGCACCCCTGGCCGCGTCAGTGACTAGCACCGTGGAGACCTCTCGCCCTGGCACCTGTTCCTGATACCAGGGGTACCGTCGGCTGGCACTGCCCTTGCCAGGGGTACGCCCTGCGGCCCCTGCCCCGGGTCCATGTTGGGGCTACAGTGGGCGTTGCCCTGGATGGGCTGCCGGCAGGTGGTGGCCAGGTTGGGAGTGTGTGGCTGAGGTTGGGTTGAGGTGGGGGCACCCATGCGGCCGGTGTCAATCTGCAGAACCAGGGGCCAAGGTGGATGGTCAGTGGGGTGCGCAGCAAGGTGGCTGCCTTGCAGGCCACGGTAATGGCGGTCCGTGTCTGGGCAATGTCCCAATCCCATGGGCAATTAGCCGGCCACTTGGCCTGTTCCCCCACTCCCCCAAACCCAGCCAGCCCGGCCAGTGTCCGGCTCGGCAGCCCACAGTCGCTCCTCTCTGTTTCCTACCTCCTCTCTCTCCCTCATCAGCCACAATGCCGGTTTCATGATTTTTATAAACACAAGTGAACCTCGCCATTGGGAACTCGGCCCAACGGAGGAGGAGAATCGCAGAGGCCCGCTAATGATACGCAAACGGTGTTTACTGCATGTGTGTTCCAGAATGCATTGACGCTGCTGTCGAGGTGACGGAGAATTGAAATTTGGTTTCAAATCGGCACCCGCTGCGATTTTGGAATTTTCACCTATTCTCTGCCCAATCGCGTTTCTAGATTCTGGCATCGGCCAACGGAGAATCCCACCTGAGATCTTTTTGAGGGGAGAAACCGGGCCAATGGTTTGTCTAATCTGGAGTGACATTTCAGAACTAAAAGACATGAACATGGGTCAGTAACCTCCAGTCCTTATCTGTTTTTTTCTCATTTTTGGCAGTAACTTTTGCTAATTGTCACGCTATTGGCACATTTCAAATAAAGAACACAAATTACCTGAGGAACTTTTCTTTATGAATCAGTCCAATATCACCATTTATCCACTGACATTCAGCAATTTATGGGATTCCAACTTTGTCTATTTCCTCCAAGTATTCAGGGGAAGATAAGGGACTGAATTCCCAGAAGGATTGTAATCCTCAGTCTGCTTCAATTTTTGGTCAGGAATGTGGGGCGAAATTCTCCCGAAACGGCGCGATGTCCGCCGACTGGCGCCCAAAACGGTGCCAGACGGGCATCGCGCCGCCCCAAAGGTGCGGAATGCTCTGCATCTTTGGGGGCCGAGCGCCAACATTGAGGGGCTAGGCCGACGCCGGAGAAATTTCCGCCCCGCCAGCTGGCGGAAACGGCCTTTGTTGCCCCGCCAGCTGGCGCGGAAATGACATCTCGGGGCGGCGCATGCGCGGGAGCGTCAGCGGCCGCTGACAGTTTCTCGCGCATGTGCAGTGGAGGGAGTCTCTTCCACCTCCGCCATGGTGGAGACCGTGGCGGAGGCGGAAGGGAAAGAGTGCCCCCACGGCACAGGCCCGCCCGCGGATCGGTGGGCCCCGATCGCGGGCCAGGCCACCGTGGGGCACCCCCCGGGGCCAGATCGTCCCGTGCCCCAGGACCCCGGAGCCCGCCCACGCCGCCTTGTCCCGCCGTTGAAAAGGTGGTTTAATCCACGCCGGCGGGACAGGCAATTTATTGGCGGGACCTCGGCCCACCCGGGCCGGAGAATCCAGCGGGGGGGCCCGCCAACCAGCGCGGCCTGATTCCCGCCCCCGCCGAATATCCGGTGCCGGAGACTTCGGCAACCGGCAGGGGCGGGATTCACGGCGGCCAAGATTCACGGCGACAGGTCACATGGCCTTGGTCTAGAGGCCGCATGGTGTGTCTGTACCGCCACCTGCTGGTTGGAGGTCACACATCATCCATCTATGATATAGCCCATAGGCTTATCACCACAATGATGAAACCATTGTAAGTTGTTGTAAAAATCCATCTGGTTCACCTGAGGAAGGAGCAGTGCTCCGAAAGCTAGTGTTTGAAACAAACCTGTTGGACTTTAACCTGGTGTTGTAAGACTTCTTACTGTGCTCACCCCTGTCCAACGCCGGCATCTCCACATTATGGTTCACTAATGTCCTTGAAGGAAGGAAATCTGCCATCCTTATCTGTCTGGCCTACATGTGACTCCAGACCCACGGCAATGTAGTTGACACTAAATGCCCTCTGAAGTGGCCTAGCAAGCCAATCAGTTCAAAGGTGGTTATGGGTGGGCAATAAATGCTGGCCCAGCTAGCTACGCCCACATTCCATGAATGAATTTTTAAAAATTAAATTCTTAAGTGTTTGATTGAGTTGATGATGGGAGCATATTTTCTCCCATGTTTGGGGAGTATAGAACTAGGGGTTACAATCTCAAAATAAGGAACCAGCCTTTTAAGATTGAGATGAATGTGGTATTATCATAACTATCAGCATTACAAGGGTTAATATAGTGTCGAGAGTAGCTACTAGAGGGAGCTACAGATACAACTATGTAAGGTAGTGATGCTAGACTAGGGGAGGTGTGCGCAGGAGACACCTAGTGAAGGTCATATGAGCAGATAGTGTGAGTAAGGTTAGATTATAGGTTATACTGGTAGTGAGATTAGCAGTAGATGAGTGTAGTTAGATGTTATTGATCAGTTCTGTATTCTTAAGGACTAAGTGTTGAATCCCAGTTTTCATAGTGTAAATAAAATCATAGCTTTGTTTAAGTAAAAGCTATTTTGTGGTGTTTGCGAACACTACGCCAACCATCCTGAAATAAGTAACACAAAGAACACCACATGGTACCAGGAGTCTATTCCTTCAAAGAAAAAGCAATTAGTTTAGGTTAAAATAGCATTGGAGATTGAAGAAGCAATCCAGAAGCTACAACTCAGAAAAAATCTATGGTAAAGACTGATCAGAAGATGGAAGGTCTCAAAAAGCCTGACCACTTCAAGACACATGGTAAACTATGCCAGAACTGGGCTTTCTTTCAGCAACAGTTTGAAGTCTTTATTTATGCCTCCGCACTTGAAAATGCATCAGACCAATGCAAAATAGCACTCCTACTAAATTTGGCTGGACCGCAAGCATTGGAGCTCTTTAATTTGTTTGAATTTAGTGCAGATGAGGACAAAAATAAATACAGCATGATGCTTCAAATGTTCGATACACACTGTAAGAAACAGGTGAATGAATACTATGAGTGGTATGTTTCGGAAAAGGCTGCAGTTAAGGGGAGAGTCAGTAGATTCCTTCATCACAGCTCTCAAGCTCTGAACGCAGTTCTGTAATTCTGCCTCAGCCTCCGATTCTATTCTGCAGGACCAAGTTGTGTTCGGAATAAACGATGAACGGTTGCGCAAGAAAAAGTTAAGACCGGTTTTGTCGATTGAAGACGCTATAAATATGTGTAAGGCCAGTGAACAGGCATCGAGCGCATATGCCAAAGTCATGGCTAAGGAAAAGAGTGTAAAATCGATAAACGTGGCTGACGCCATTAATACTGTGTCGCAGCAAAAAAAACTTTGTCCAATGGCCGGCGGCCATTTTGATTGTGACATCACGGACGTGATGACGTGGACACGCTGTGGACACGCTCACAGTAAAAACATTTGTCCGGCGAGAGGGAAACATCGTTCTAATTGTGGTAGACTGAACCACTTCGCAGCACAGTGTCTTTATCAGCAACAGTTCCAGTAACCAAATTTAAACTTTCTCATAGTGATTGCAGACGAATCCAAAGTGTGCAAAGTGCTGAGAAAAAATACAACATCGTAGCGGATTGAGAGGATTGCTCACCACATTCACTGTCGGATACTTTCATGATAGAAGCTATCGGGCAGCACGGTGGCGCAGTGAGTAGCACTGCAGCCTTATGGCGCCGAGGTCCCAGGTTCGATCCCGGCTCTGGGTCACTGTCTGTGTGGAGTTTGCACATTCTCCCCGTGTTTGCGTGGGTTTCGCCCCCACAACCCAAAGAAGTGCAGGCTAGGTGGATTGGCCACGCTAAATTGCCCCTTAATTGGAAAAAATGAATTGGGTACTCTAAATGTATACAAAAAAAAATGATAGAAGCTATCACTAGGATTGATTTACTGGATCGAGAAGAAAGACCAGTAAAAGCACTCTCAAAGATAATAGAGGAGTGATGGTCTCATTAGAAATAGACATTGTACCACGTGATGACATATTCAAGGACACTGCTTTTCCAGATCCGTACTTAGCGTTGACACAGCTAGGAGATGTGACAGAGCAATCCAACACCTTGGACATTCCACTGAGAAAATCTACGAGAAGAAGACGACCTCCAGAGAGACTGAACTTGTGATTGTATAATGAACCTATACTCATCTAAGTGATGTAATAGTCATTACAAATTACTGTATTGTATGATAATAATTTAGTGATAGTTGCTAGTTATTAGTCAGAATTACACCTGTAAGGTCAGGGTTAAAGAAAATATCACAACCAATGTTATAATAAGTATTATTATAAGTATGTTCAAGGTTGAGATCAATAAACTTTTAGATACCGAGGAAATCAAAGAATACAGAAAGGTGAAGTTGAGGTACAAGATCAGCCATGATATTATTGAATGGTGGAGCATGCTCGCAGGGCCATGTGATCTACTCGTTCTTCTGTGTATAATATTCTTATGTTTTGTCGAAAATTAAAGACTATACAAGTGTTTCCTAATGTAGATATTCAGTTAATCACTCAGATCAACTTGGTCTCACTTCTTTAATATGGGCCACCCCCAGTCCTGCAACACACATCCAACTCCAGTAGGAAACGTGGGGCTGGATTCTCCGATTTTCAGGCTATGTCCTGAGGATCCGTGCCGTTTTACGTCAAAAAAATCAGCGGCGGCCCAGCACCAATCCTCCCACCGGTGAGGGGCCAGCAGCCGCGCTTCGTAAAATGCCCAGCCTCCATGAAATAAACGGCTGGAGAATTGACGGATCCATGGCCGCGTATGCTCACGGCGCCGACCTGTAGTGGTAGCACCGCACAACATGGCGCCGGCCATGCGCGGCCTCAATCTGCCAGATAGTGCCCCCCTGGACACCACCTCGCCACTCCCTGGTCACGCCAAAGCCCCCCTTACCAGCAGCACGGCTCCCGCCCAACTGTGGTGGCGCTGGACACAGTCCTCAACCGCCACGCCGGGGTCCCGACCGTTGAGACCACGAGTCATCTGCGTGGTCGGGAATATGGCCCATCGGGGGAGGGCCTTCAGGTGACGTCCTGAGGCCGTCCCAACGGCGTGCAGCGCGCCGCGATGAGGCCGTTTTGGAGGGGGCGGAGCATGCGAAAACAGACGCCGTCCCCGATTCCATCATAAGAGATTCTCCGCCCGATCGCCGATTATCCCGCCTGTGATTTTTACGAGTTTGGCAATTCTTCTCCTTGGGGACAAATTTAAACATATTTGTACTGGATGAAAGGTGTTGGAATAGCTAAAGATGTAGATGAGAGAGTCCCAGGGGTATAAATATAATGCTAAACAAACTCAACCAGTGTAGAGCAGCAATAAACAGATCTATTAAAATGTAAAATTACAAAGCCAACATTGAAGAATGTAATTCCAAGGATGTAGTGATCAAATCTTATAGTCCGGCCACACCATAAATGCTGAATTCCACTCTGATCGCCACGAAACAAGAGCCCTTCAAAGGTTGGTTGCTTGGAAAAACAAGGCAGATCGCCTGTGTCAAAGGTTTGAGTTATAGGGAAAGATTGCAGAAACTTGGAAAGCTTTACTTTTAAGGATATAAGAAGTGTAAACTTGGAATACTTGTAAATAATTGATGGGAATAGAACTCGGGGATACATTCAAATGACTAAATGGTAACTTTTGGATTGATATGAAGAATTTATTCATGCAAAGAGGGATCAATTCATGGTATAAAGTGACAGGTGGAGTAGTGGAGGCAAAAAGCTTGGAATTACTGAAACATTTGGATGCTACAATAAAGGTATGTTGAGAGCAATCAAGGGTAAATCTATATGGGCTGAATGGCTTCAGATGTTTAATTATCTTGTGAGTTTGTGATGCTAGTGAACAAGCATATTTGCACTTTTAAAAATCACAAAATGTAATAAAGCAGGGCTATTGTTCATAGTTCTCATTCTAATAATGGTATTTGCGCTTTATTAAAGTGTCTGTCACTATCGCTATCATGCAGGTCTCAGATCATTTCCAATTAGAATGTCATGTCAGCCAGAAGGGAGCTACTCATTTAAAATGTTTGCCATTATGCATTGTTTGTTTTTATAGCAATTTTACATTCCAGGTGATTCTTATATAAAGCAAATGGCACAGCTTTGAATACAAATATAAACTGAAGAATCAAGAAGATTCGATCAATGTTTGTTTAAAAATGTTCCTAACTTTGAAAAATGTGTAATAATGGCAGGATCCGGTGATTTGAATATAAAGTATTCTGTATTCGATTGGAGAAGGACGGCAGTTTACTTGTTGTGGACCCTGTGCTGTTTTAATAATCTTTGTCAATCTTTCACTGTCTTGCTGAGTATGTTACACACTCTGAGCCGTGTAGATAACTCAGAAGGTATTTAAGATTAAGCCTTTGATTACTCACATAGAACAATTACCTTGCCTCTGGAAATTTGCCAGGTAGGTAGAATTGATTAACAGACTTGTTCCTTTTTCCACGAAGCAGAGGCTGTGAAGTCTAATTTAAAGTGGCAGGATTCTTTTTATAGGACCAAATAACCTCCGATAAATGCATACAACATTCTACGTCGCATATTGAGACCTTTGACAAACATTTCTGAATAAAGTCAAGACATATGGCATGAAATTAGGAGCTGTTGTTTGGCAGTATGAGTGTGCCCTGGGCACCTAAATGAAGTCCGTAGTTTGGGGCAGGTCATGCCAGACACGATATTAATGAGGGCATCATAATGCGAACAGTGAATGGCTGCCAGAAGTGCGCAGAGCAGGAAGATCATGATGTAAATCAGAAAGCCAGCATTGTCAGTGTGGAGCTCACTGACTCTCATAACTTTGCACAGCTGAGCATGCATTCAGCAGCCCAACCACCACCTCCCTGCCCCCATACCCCTGCCAAAGCCTAACCACTGCAATTTTAAAATATATTATGTCATGGGATGTGGGCGTCACTGGCCAGACCAGCATATATCCCAGTCCTAATGTCCCTTGAGAAGGTGATAGTGAGCTGTCTTCTTCAACTTCTAGAGTCCATGTAGTGTAGGCACATCCACAATGCTGTTAGGGAGTTCCAGGAATTCGACCCAGTGACAGTGAAGGAAAGGTGAAAAAGGGCGCGATTCTCCGGCCTCAGTGCACTCTCGCTTGAGTGAAACGGGCCATTGAATAGCAGGAGAGACCGAAAACGAGAACCATGCAGATGTCAAACAGTTTGTGAGGCGAGAAACCAATTATCTCCACCTAAGCCCTATTTCCATACAATTAACAGAAGCGACCCCATATCCAATGGCCTCCTGTCATTTATCGGCCTCCCCAGCAAGTGGTCACGCTGGTGCCGATTAGTACTGCTTTTGAAAAATGTGAACCTGGCAGGGAGCTAAGGAAGTGAGTAACCATCTTTGCTCACAGGCAAAGAGCCCGGGGGCTCTGGGCTTGCCACCCCAATGCACGGGGGGGGGGGGGGGGGGGGGGGGGGCGGGTGGAGGTCCCTCAGCTGGGGGTGGGGGACCCTCCGCAGGGGTGGGCCGTAATGGGAGGGTAGGGGAGGCGCTGGGGGACACCCGGGGGGCAACCACTCGCAGCACCACCATGCCAACTCTGGATCGCGTGTACCCATTCCTGGGGCAGCCCTTGTCTCTGCCTGTGTGCCACAACTGAGCACTCTTTTAAAAATTTTTTTTAAATTTAGACTACCCAATTCATTTTTTCCAATTAAGGGGCAAT
Organism: Scyliorhinus torazame; assembly: GCF_047496885.1. Classification (NCBI taxonomy): domain Eukaryota; kingdom Metazoa; phylum Chordata; class Chondrichthyes; order Carcharhiniformes; family Scyliorhinidae; genus Scyliorhinus; species Scyliorhinus torazame. Next base: position 166,109,572 of record NC_092712.1, on the reverse strand, counting down.
TTAGCGTGGCCGATCCACCTACTCTGCATATCTTTGGGTTGTGGGGAGAATGTGCAAACTCCACACAGACAGTGACCCAGGGCTGGGATCGAACCTGGGACCTCGGCTCCGTGAGGCGGCAGTGCTAACTACTGTGCCACCATGCTGCCCTCCACTGACTACTCATAACCCCCACCGATGCCGAGGCCTCTGGACGTGTGGCTGAAGGCTATTGCTAATAGGGAATTGCCAGTCGTGGTTAAGTGAGCACTTCACACAACCAAAGTGGATTCCCATAGGTGGGTGGGCCATGTAGCATGTGGCTATCATTGCCCAGTATCCTAATCAGACCACCATGCCTGGACACTGCGGGAGGCAACACCACACACGCAGGGGGTGGGACACAGCTGGAGGGTGGGTGGGTGCTACGGGGAGGGGACCAGCGCCCAGTCCAGGTGATGTTATGTGCGGGTATCCGGGGTACAGGGTCTGGGGTCCGGTGAGGGGGTGCGGGTATCCGGGGTACAGGGTCTGGGGTCCAGTGAGGGGCGTCCACTGCGGCCGGATGTGCTTGGGCAAGGCATTCTGGTTGTGGGGGAAGGGGTGGGATCAATGTGGGAATGGAGGGCCCTGGGGTGGGGGTGGTGGGAGTGCTTCTCAGTCTAACACCCTCTCCCACTGCCTTACAGATATTGAACATTATGGCAGGGATGTTGTTCACAGATTTTGCCCTACTGGTGCGGGTGGCCAGATGTCGGAGACGGTGGCAGTAGAAGCAGCAGATGCTCGAGGCCCCAGACCATGTGTTGGACTCTGCCCCACACCCTGAGGACCCGGTCGCTCATCAGGCCAGGGAGGGACCCAGAGGGGGAGTCCCACGATGGCCCAGGGTGTTCAGGCATCGCTGGTCTTTTGAACAGATGATGGACTGTGCATGCCGCAAGAGACTCCACCGCAACAAAGAGACGGTGCGACACCTGTGCCATATCCTCGCAGACTTGGCACCACATGGAGGAGGAGGGCACCCGCACCCGGTGGGTGCCAAGGTCACCGCAGCTCAGAACCGTTGCACCTCAGGGCTCGAACAGGGATCTATGTGGTATCTCACAGGCCACAGCCCACAGGTACATCCGACAGGTCACGGATGCCCAGTTTGCCCGGGCAGCAGCATCTTTGAGAGCAGGTTTCTCTGCCATAGCCGGGATGCCCCAGGTGCAACGGGTAATAGATGCCAGGCATGTTGCCCTGTGCTCACCGGGCCATCTGGAAGTGCCCTACATTAATAGCAAGGGGTTCCACTCCCTCAACATACAGCTCGTGTGCAACCACCAGATGAAGATCATGCACATGTGTCCACGCTTCCCGGGGAGTGTGCAAGACAGCTACATCCTGGGGCAGTCGGTCATCCCCGGCCTCTTTGAGGAGCACCCCAAGATGGGCGGCTGGTTCTTGGGGGATAAGGGGACCTGGCGATGACATCAGTACGGTGGCCGGAGACCGAAGCGGAGACCCAGTACAACAAGACCCATGCAGCCACCCGGGCTGTCATTGAGTGGTACATCGCACTCCTCAAGATGAGGTTCCGATGCCTCGACTGATCCGGTGGTGCGCTCCAGTACACTGCCCAGAGGGTCGCCCACTTTGTGGTGGTCTGCTGTGCCCTCCACAACCTTGCGCAGCAGCGGGGTGATGAGCTGGAGGTTGGTGATGAGGAACAATTGGCCACTTCCAAGGAGGAGGAGGAGGATGATGAGGAGGCCCCAGAGCAGCAGGGGCTGGAGGATGAGCCCAGGGAGGAACCCAGAACAGCCGGAGGCTGCAGGAGAGGCGGCAGCACCGAGGGTCCAGAAGCCTGGAGGACCAGGGAGACCCTCGTACTCACTTGCTTCATTTAGGACATGGCCTGGTCCATCACTCCCCACTCCCATATCCCACCCTTTCAGGGTATGTGCCACATCACTCCAGGGTGCTAGTGCTCCTCAATCTATGCCATAGTTTGTCTGCTGAAGCTCGCTCACACCCATCACCTGCATGCGGTGCCCGGGAAGGGGGGATGACTGGAGAGATGGGCCAAGGGCCCACATTACGGAAGAAAGTGACAGAGGCATCATACTGGTTGTGCACGAGGGTGTTTATTGTGTGTAACAATTCCCAACTCTCACGATGGTGCCACACAACAACCCTCCCCACACCTCCTTACCCGCTACCTACCCGCGCCACTGTAATGTCCAGGTGGCCCTGGTACATAGCTGCCTGTGACAGGGCAGCTCTGTTCTGTGCCTCAGCCACTGTCCATACTGTGCCCCAAGCCTTGGACATCCTGACCCATAGCCGATACCTTCGCCCCCTACTCCTCCACTGTGGATGCCATCCGTGCGGTGATGTCTCTTCTGGTCCTCTTGCTCCGTGGCTGCTCACTGTGTAGCTGGTTACAAGAGCCGTCTACTCAATGGCTAGATTGTGCAGCGTGCAGAGGATAACCACCAATATTTACATCCACTCTTTCAAGCACAATAGGACTCCTCCGTTCAAAATACCGAGGATTCTGAAAATCTCAAAAATAAAATTATTCTACACATGCTCCCAACATGTACATGAATTATTTTAACTTTGTTCATGGACTGTGAGCACCTCTGGCAAGGCATGTATTTATTGCCCATCCCTAATTGCCTTTGAGAAGGTGATGTTGCCAGGGTACCTGAATTGGCCTGCAAATGGACACATACCAGCTGGTATCCCTTTTGCTTTCAACAGTCTGAAGTTGACATTGTTCACAAAGCAAATTATGTGGAGTCAATGGCATCTTGGCTCACTGTGCCTGTTTGCCTCTGGCACAAACGATGTTCAAATGTAATTAGCTCATTCTTCCAGTCATGTTGCATTCAAAAGGAAATCCCTACTAGTGCACCCATGTTTGGGAGCAACTGATTTGTGCAAAAGTCTTGAAGTCAATTGAGCATTCCTTGTAGCTTCAACAACTTTAAACAAATATAGAAAACAACAAACACCTGTAGAATTGAAGCAATAACCTGAAGAAATCAACCATCAACTCATCTGTAAATAGTTGATGATCCCTTCGAGGGGCCACAATTGAGTTTCTTCTCACTCAAGGGAGAAGTGAGTTGGCCACATTAAATTGCCCCTTAATTGGAAAAAATGAATTGGGTACTCTAAATTTAAAAAAAAACTATGAAAGTTAAGGATGGTACAAAATTGAAAGGAAAAGCCCGCAATGCTGTAATGATTATTGGTAGGGCAGGAGATTGGGCAGATTTTGGAAACCAGCAAAAAAATATGAAAAGAATAGGAGGGTACCAGTGACAAATATAAATTTCTTTACCCGTCAGTCTGGCCTCAATAAAAGTCGAGATGGATTTGCAGGTACAGCATTAGTTATTTTATTTGACTTGCAAATCTGATTCATTTCACACAGGCACAGGACACAGAACCAGTCTCCTAGACCCCTGGAAAACGAATGAAGGAGACAAAGGGATTTCTGCAAATACATTCACATACACGATTCCCATGTAAGTTTCACATACACGATTCCCATAGGTCATCCTATACCCCTCCTGACCTGGCCATACATCCTGATTGGCTCACTTCTCATCCCTTCCTCTGGCCTCCTATTACCCAGCATCCTTTTCTCCTCCTTATCTGGACACCCCTGCCCCTTGCTTTGCCATGTTTTCTGAAATCCTTTGTCTGTGAACTAACAGAATCAGACCGGCCTATGTTTACATTACAGTAACTAATATCTCTAAAGTAACTATTTGATATCACATTTGTCATTCCCTCCTTTTATCATTTCATGATAACCAGGGCTACCCATATTCAACCCATAGCTACGGTCCCTCATCTAAAAAGATTCGTCACTGCATTTCCAATTCCTGTAGTAGCCCCCTTCATCCGCTGCACTCTCGTGGATTTTAACAGCCAAGGTTCTTGGGGCGTCCATCTGTTCCAGTGCACCCAGGATTCTACCCATCACGCATTTAAGGATGGCTGGGCCCACAAAGATGCAGCCAATAGCCACTGCTAAATACATGGCCATATTTATCAACCAGTCCTTCCAACCTCCAAATCCCCAGTTACCCCAAGAGCCAGGATCCTGCATTCCGTCCAGGTGATCCCATATGCGATCCATAAATTTAGTGATGTTAGCGGTTAAGTCTTGAACTGCCATGATACACTTGCCCTGTACTATGGCGCATGCCCCACCCTCACGGACCAGAAGATAGTCAAGAGCATACCGGTTCTGCATTGCAAACAACCGCAGCTACAAGGCGCTCAGAATTCCCCATCCGGCTGAGTGGCCCCGGTTGGGTGCGAGAACCTGAGGTTGTTTCCAGTTCTCGCAGAATTCAGCTGAGACTGCCCGGCGTGCTAACTGATTATGCAGCATCCACGCCGAGGGGCAGGGGACTGTGGTAGGGACTAGAGTCCCAATAGCAATTTGGCGGGGAAATGGGGGTGACAAAACATTGATTGCTGTGCCATTAAATAAAAAGTAGTATCCTTGCTCCGTGTACAGGCTAGCATCACAATCAGTATATCGGTTGCGCAGGGATCCCCCAGTAGCCCAGTTTATCCAGCATTGAAACGCCCATTCGGGCCGCATAGCAATGCGGAAAGCCCTAGTCCCAACAGTGATATGAGAGACATTCGCCCAGCCACAAAGGAGCTGGAGGCCGGCGTTCAATGGAACGCAGGTGGTGTTATAACAAACGCATTGGCCAGATGCCTGGGTGATATGACACCTCCTGTCCGTACAGGTGGGGAACAGACATGTTATATTCGTTTCCACCTCTACCAGCAAACAGCCGTATCCTTCACTGCTGAAACAATGCTCGTACGACCGGGAATCCCTATTGGGAGTGAAGTGGCTAGGTATGCACGCCCTCCACCGTTGCAGCCTATCATACTGTGAGTGGGAATTATCCCGAGGAAGGGGAAGGCAAATAGCCGGTGGTGCTGAACCCGGATCGTAAGGAAGAGTGACGTGCTTGGGCGGTGGCTCGGAACGCTGACAATGAACCACCGTTTGGGGAGTGCCCCAAAGCGGTGAAACAGAAAATAACCTAGACACCGCTGCGGGGTTCGGGTAGCAGACAACCCGTCCCTGGCCATACAAGCGGTGGTAAATCTGGTAAAAGAGATTCATACTACCCGGGTTTTCCTCAGTTTGGGCTAAATGAATTAAGTGTATCTCCTGATAACCTACGTTCTAGTTGTACTCCCCTTCTCACACGCTCCGTCCTCTCTCTAGTCCCCCTCTCTCTCCTGACGGTCTGATTTTACCTTTATCGCACCAATCTTAACACATCCAAAATCAAATTTACATGTACTCCAAAAACAAGGCAATGTCCATGTAATGTTCCCTTCCCATCGCCGGGACCGGTGCAATTGCTTCATGAGTCCTGCATTTTCCGTTAATCTGATGACCTTCCATGAGTCGATACCATGTCCTCGTATATGGGGGCAGCGAAGAACATCACCTCTGCATAAACAAAATGTCCTTGTAGTTTGGTTGGGGTTACAAATGTAGATAATATGTCCCTTTTCCATGTCCGTCCCCGATGTCACTCCAAGCGAGGTGAGGCCGAAGATCACACAGGCGGTGCGTAGCCACCCCATCATGCTCCACACCTGTAAAATAGCACTGGGGAAGGGAGGCAGGTTAATCTATCCAAGAAAATGAGGCCCGTTATCAGAACTCAACTGAGCTGGTATACTGTACCGGGGAATGATTTCCCGCATCAGAACTTTAACCACAGTAGCAGCTTTATTATCGGTAGTCGGATACGCCTCAACCCATCTGCTGAACACATCCACAATGACAAAAACATATTTATAACATTGACATCTTTCCAACTCAATGTAATCCATTTGGAGCGTCTCAAAGGGACCACTGGGCAACGGGGTTTGCCCCATACCACAAGGGATACCTTTGCCGGTGTTATATTCCTGACAAATCAAACACTGAGTGCTGATATTCTGAGCCAACCCCTGCATTTTAGGGTGCCACCAAGTGTCCAGCAACAAATCACTAGTCCCCCGAGCCCCACAATGAGTTGCAAAGTGTACACATTCAGTGACCCATAAAGCCAGTACATCAGACATACAAGTCTGATGTGCTGGCGTGGTCCATAAAGAGGAAACAGAACCATATGTACAACCTAACCGTTTCCACATTTGTTTATCACTCTCAGGAGCGTCCTCCTGTAACCTTATGACATCTTGGATGGTTGGCATTGGCTTGTCAGAGGCAGACCTATTTATTGCAGAATGTTTAGTCTGACCTAACACTTTAGGCACCATCACTTGCTGAATTTGTGCGGCTGTCCGTGCTGCACAATCTGCTTGTTCATTACCGACGTCAACTGGGGTCTTACCGTTTGTGTGGGCAGCGCATTTAATGACGGAAATCTGCGCTGGCATAAGGAGGGCCTGCAGTAGGTGATTAACTAAACCCCGGTGGGATATTTGACCACACATAATCATGTCAGGTTGTCCTGACGAAATATCACTCAAATCGTCCCTTATTGTGGTAGTTTCCTGAATCAAGGCTAAACAGTCGTGGCCAGGTGCGTCTTCATGGACAGGGGGACCACTAAGAAAACAGGTTGGATTGATAGTGGTACAGTGTTTAAATGTCAGACGTGGATTGTTCAAAAGGTATATCTCATACCTATTCTGACGAGCTGCGGTAAGATGCTGAGTCTGCAGTTGCCTCAGTAGTGCGATGACCGAGTGGGAGCTATACACCGTAATATCCTGTTGGAGAGTGAGAGCATGTAACGGCTGTGCGATGGCATTGATTGAACGTAAATCCTGTACTAATCGGTACTGGTCTGGCTTGGCTGGTTTAGGCACAGCAAGTATGGGGGTGTTACATTCTGATTGGCAAGGGACCAAAATATCCTGTTGCAACAGCTCTCGGATTAATTTGTCTATAGACGGGGCAGCTTGGGGTTTCAGGGGGTATTGCCGAATGGAAGGCAGCTTTACATGGTCCTTAATCGTTACCTTAATAGGTGTAATATTTGTCTTTCCCACTTGTGATGGGTATTCCGCCCAGACCTGAGGATTGACATATTCCAAAACATCACGTTCCCAGTGATGCTGCAGTCGAGTGTTAATCGTTTCAGGGACCTCAAAATATTTTATGGCAGTGCCGTCTGGCGTGACTTGAAGTGCGTTCTCTGTTGGATCTGAATGATCCACTGCCCTCCTTTCCATAGGCTCCAGATCCTTGGCATGGTACTGGTCGTGGACCTGACGTTTAATATGAGGGCTTACCGAAACTGACTGTGGCCAGAAATGTGGTGGTATTGTAACAAAATCGGCCTTACCTTCTTTTCCCGTGACTATGGCTGTAACCTTGACTGGCCATTCGGTCCCAATTAACAGCCAATATTTGTCCTCCAACACCCTGTTTTGTCCGGTTCTGTCATAGGCCAGGGTAACGTGATGCAGTGAATGTTCAATGTCTAACGTCCACCACTGGGGGGTGATAGAAATATAGCACTGTTGTCTCATCCTCCATGATTGAACTGTTACCCCTTCGTCTCCGCACTCTAGCTGTAGCTGGAAGATACACAGTAAATCTCGGGCCAACAAGTTACAGTCCAATCCAGCAGTCACTACAAACTGATGATCTGCAGACTTATTCTCGTAAGTGACTGTCAGAGGTTCAGAGATAGGATACTCACACACCTGTCCTTGGGACCCCGACAAATGCTGCGTGTGGTCGGATAGTGGTAGTCGAAGTTCTGATTGTACCGAAGACATGGCTGGTCCAGTGTCGATTACAAATGGGTGATGTTGATCTCCGATCTGCAGAGAGATAATAGGTTCCCTGTCCGATTGGAGAGTCCTTATGACTAAATTAGCTAGTCAATCCTGTGTTGGGAAACGGTTTGCCTGGGAGAAGTCAGTGTATCTCGTCTGTCCTCCCCTTGGTGGGTAACCCCTCCTTTGGGTCGGGTAGTCTCCTTCTGCTGCCTGTCTTTTAAAGGGGCATTCCTGTTGCCAGTGATCTGCACGGCCGCAATTAAAACATGCATTGCTCCCTCTATATCTGCCCCGTCCTTTTCTCCCAGTAGACCAATGGCCCCTCAGAGGGGGCGGTGGTTGTAAAGCTGTTGGTACTTACGGTGGGCCATAAAGAGGAGCTGCGGGTCCCTTTGGGTGGGTTTGATATCCTCCCCCTTGCTGATCCACCCACCCAAAGTCACAATATTGGGGTTCCAACTGGTAAGCCACCGTTTCTGCTGCTGGTTGGGGTCTCAGATCATCCTTTTTCATTACATACTCAGTCTTAATCTTTGTAACTGAGCCTCCTTCCTGGCCTACACCCTCCTTCCAATAAAATCTGACTGCCCTGGCCATTCGGGAAGGGTCATTCTCTGTCCAATTCATGTTATTACATTTCACGGCAGTAGCCACGGAAGGTGGTAGGCAACGCATTAACATAGCACAATATTGAGGGGAATTCTGACCATTTTGATATGGCAAGTCGCCTGACTTCCCACGGTAGATTTCATTAAAACGTTCCAGAAATTCCTCTGGCTCTTCCAAGACCTCGATGTCCCTCCCTGTCACTTCTCCTCAGAACCATCCCTTTCTTCTCCCTTTGTTCTCGGAGTTTTCTGTTCCCCCTTATCGGTCTGAAGGGATTTAGGTGGTATGCTTGATTGTTTCTGGATAGGATCAGGCCCTTCTCTCGCTGTCCGAGATCGGGTCCTAGAGCTAATTGGGCTTGTGGAACAGAGCCCCCCTTCTCTCTCAGACAGTGAAGATGGTACCGAAGGGGCTGGAGGGGCCGGCATGATTTGAATCTGCGGAGCAGTGACTGGATATAAATTATGATACTCTGGTGGTTCTGGAATTAGTGCAGACAATGCTACAGGTGCAGTCGGAATCCTAGCCGACGTTGTCAAATTGTCCAATTCGTCATCTTCTGTCTCTGTCAATGCAAGGCCAGCCATTGAACTACGTAGCCCATTGTTTTGTTTTCTTCCTCTTCACTAATTGGAATCCCCATTTTAAGGGCATTTTCTTGCCAATTTAATAACATGATCTTATCCCTCTCATGTTGACAATATTGTCTCCATAATCTAATTAACTCTTTAGCTTTCATACATTGGCTCTTTCTTTTTTATTATTATTATATATATTTTTTTTATTTGCTTATTTATAACCAATGGCAATTTTTGCTCCTTGGCAAAATTATTGAAAAGGTTCTAACAGTGTTCTTTTAAAACTTAAAATGTTTGAAAATTCAAATTGATTTACTGCAACTTGCAAGCTTAGCTCTGATCTCAACTCAGAACTAAATTTACGATTTGCTTAACACAAACTTGTATAACTTTTACAACTTAATTAATTCTTTATCTTAACAATTTTTCTTTTAACAAGTTTTTCTTACATTCACAAAAATGTTGGCTGCTATCAATGAGGGAGCAGTTAGCTGCGGTGATGTATACCGGAGCAAAGTCAACTGTCATCTCCAGATTTACACTTTTCAAAATGGTGTCAGTGAGTTTCTTTAAGTTTCTATTAATTCACAAATAAAATGAGATAAACATTATTTCAAGTAAGTAAAACTTAAGATTCTGGCAATTTCAATCAATTGCTTTCGAAAATAATAACTTTTATCAAAGAGGTGGAGAAACCCACTGGTTTCCTTTAATTAATTCAAAACGTAACTTTGCTGGAGTTCACTGACTCGAAGGAAAGGTATCCAATTACGCCACAAGCTGCCTGTTAACTCAAGCTGCTGTTAACCCTTTGAGAGACTTCTGCTTTAACTAACATGCAGCATCCAGTTTGTTTTAAAATTTATCGTTTCTCGCCACTTCAGTCCAAGGATACAATTTTAGCTTAATCAACTATAGTTTTTAAAAACACTCGTGGAACTGAACCATCTTTCCGATGTCTCATCAGTTCATCAAAAACACTCGTAGAACTGAACCATCTTCCGATGTCCCATCAGTTCATCAACAACACAATTAACCCAAAACTGAACTATCAATTATGATATCCCATCAGTTTAATTTTCTAATCCCCAGACTGACCTTTGATTTCGTCGAGACGATCTTTCCGTACCAACCGCGAGTGACCAGACTAATCAGACGATAAGAAGAGGGGAAAAAGCAATGCGCGGTCACTTTCCAGCTATACATTGTGGGCCCCTTTTTCCACTCTCCTTTCGTCCATAATCAGTCTAATTCTGAGTTCGCAGCTGGCCAATGACCATCTTGAGAAATCCCGGGTTTCGGCACCAAATGACAAATGTAAATTTCTTTACCCGTCAGTCTGGCCTCAATAAAAGTCGAGATGGATTTGCAGGTACAGCATTAGTTATTTTATTTGACTTGCAAATCTGATTCATTTCACACAGGCACAGGACACAGAACCAGTCTCCTAGACCCCTGGAAAACGAATGAAGAAGGAGACAAAGGGATTTCTGCAAATACATTCAAATAGCATCAAGTTTCACATACTCGATTCCCATAGGTCATCCTATACCCCTCCTGACCTGGCCATACATCCTGATTGGCTCACTTCTCATCCCTTCCTCTGGCCTCCTATTACCCAGCATCCTTTTCTCCTCCTTATCTGGACACCCCTACCCCTTGCTTTGCCATGCGTTCTGAAATCCTTTGTCTGTGAACTAACAGAATCAGACGGGCCTATGTTTACATTACAGTAACTAATATCTCTGAAGTAACTATTTTATATCACATTCATCACCAGAGTAACTAAAGTGGTAATTGACTCCTTAGAGAGTGAGATTTAGGAATGAATAATGGGAAACCAGGAGGTGGTGGAAATGTTGAACAGGTATTTTGTGTCTCTCTTCACTGTAAATGACGCAAACACATCCTAACAACACTTAAAAAAAGAGAGATGAACTTGAAACAGTCACAATCACTAGAGAAAGGGTACTGGGAAAACTATTCGGACTGAAGGTGGCTTTCATTCTAGGATCTTAAAAGCAGTGGCTGCAGAGTTAGTGGATGCATTGTTTGTGATATTACAAAATACCCTGTGTAATGTGAGAGTACCTTTAAGAAATGGATGTTTAAGAAATGCACCTTTAAGAAATCGGTATTATCAGTGATGTCAGAGTGTAGGTGGAGCTGGGCTGTCTGTCAGCTTTTTACTTTTGTTTTAGGCTGTTTGCTGCAGGGTGTGTTTTAGTTTAGTTTTCAGTGTTGGAGCTGAAGCCAGACAGAGCAGGAGTACTGCTGTTCTCTCTGCCATCAAAAGACTATCTCTTGATCATTTGGTGAATTCAGAATTATAAATGTTCTCTGTAGTGAATGTAAACCTAATGTGCTTCTGTTGAAAGGTGTTTCTTCTGTCTTCTGGATATTGTTTGGGAAGTTATTAAGCATTACTTAGTGTTGTATTCTTTGGGGGTTGTATTTGAATTAATGGTTGTTAAGATGTTCACTGTATGTTTCAAAAAGATTAACTTGAGTTCATAGAATAAACAGTGTTTTGCTTTAAAAAATACTTTTCCATTTCTGCTCTACCACACCTGTAGAGTGGGCCGTGTACTCCCCGTACCACAATCTAGTGAAAGTTGTGGGTCAGGTGAACTCCATGATACACTTTGAGGTTCTCGAAACCCTGGCCCATAACACCTGAGGGCTGGAAAGATCCCAGCGGATTGGAATTAAAAATAAAATAAAATGAGTGGTCTCCCATTTAAGACTAAGGTGAGGATATGTTTATTCACAGAGGGTGTAAATTTCCCATAATTTGTCAGAGTGTCAGCTTCTGACGAAAACCTGGTGTGTATCTCTCCAGATTAACTGCCCAGTTTTCAGAACAGATCTTGAGCCACTCTGACAAATTGAGGGATTGTGGTTTTATGCCATCAGTCTGGTGGGCTGGGCATGATAGAGCTGGCAAGCCAGCTCCACAGAGATCAGGGCGCCATCATTAAATGGAGCCCCGATCAGAACTGAGGTGTAAACTTTTAATTTTAATAGTCTTTATTGTCACAAGTAGGCTTGCATTAACACTGCAACGAACTTACTGTGAAAAGCCCCTAGTCGCCACATTCCGGCACCTGTTCGGGTACACTGAGGGTGAATTCAGAATGTCCAAATTACCCAACAGCACATCTTTCCGAACTTGTGGGAGGAAACCGGAGCACCCGGTGGGAATCCAAGCAGACACAGGGAGAACAGGGAATCAAACCTGGGACCCTGGCACTGTGAAGCAACAGTGCTTACCACTGTGCTACTGTGCCGCCCCCCCCCCCACGCCCACCATAAAGCAATTAGGGGCTCTCCGCCACATCCCACAGGACAATTATCTGGGGCTACTCGCCTTCTGTCCCCAGAGAGCAGTGGAGGCTGGGTAATTGAATATATTCAAGGCTGATAAATTTTTGATCAACAAGGGAATCTAGGATAATGGAGGAAGGACAACAAAGTAGAATTGAGGCCACAATCATATCATCCATGATCTGACTGAATGGTGGAGCAAGCTCAAGGGGCTGAAAGGCCTACTTCTGCTCCTAGTCCTTGTGCTCTAGGTTTCTGTTGAACCTCCACCACCAAAGCCTCCAGTGCAGCAGTCCAAAACCTTCGAGATCAACCACTCTCTCCCATTTTGTGCCATTCTTCAATATTTCACAGGTCAGAGATGGCGGGCTGGGTTCTCCGCCACATGCCGCCGGTAGTGGAATTTCTGATGCGACAGAGAATCCGGCATCGAGGAAAACATGCTGATCTGTTTCCAATGCTCCAGTCCCCCGCTGGCATCGGGATCAAAATTTGGCCTCACGCCAGCGGGAGGATGCCAATGGGTCATTCATCCTATTAACGGGCGTGCACCATATTCTCCTGGCCCTTGTGATTCTCCAGTCCTCTGGGCAGGGATCACATCGTCGAGGTTTGCTGCAGGTCCTGACAAGTGTGTACCTAATGTGGTGGACCAAAGGGGTAACTCTTTAGGGGAGTTGGCCCCAAAGTCCATTGGAGGCTACACTTCCCCACACAATCCAAGACCTGCCCTTCCCATCCCACCGGACACCCACTCCACCCTCCCAGAGACCCCCTAAATAAAGAGATCCCCCCCAGAAGAGAGACCCCTGTCAGGAAGCCCCCCAGAAAAGAGATCCTGCCTGCAAGCCCCCCAAAAGAGAGACCCCTGTTTAGAAGTGAGAAAGCAGGCCAGACAGAGGCAGTGAAAAAAATCACTGCTTTAAAACTCACCTGGGAAATGCACCTGCTGGCTCAGACACAGGAAGCAGCATCTATCAATTCCTGGAAAGAGAAAACCAGTCAGCTTGGTTTAAATGCACTCAGATCTTTGATCTGCAAGTCATTCATTCCTCTTTGATATTGATTTTACGTGGCTGTGATTGACAGCTTCCACATACACCCAGCTGTCAGCATTGTTCCATTCATCTCCCTTGAGTGGTTAGCTGTGAAACTAACCACAATGTTTGTAAACATCAAGCTTTGTTTGACAGATCCTGGACCACATCAAACAGAGTTAAGTGCTTTCTGTTAGATTCACTGATGACCACTTCAAAGTCACAAAACTGTGAAGGGAGATGAAAGGAAAGCACTTAACTGTGTTTGATATGGTCCAGGAGCTGTCTATCAAATCTTGATGTTTATAAATATTGCTGCGGGACCTAGCTAATGGACCTTCCACTCAGTATGTCAGCCCGAAACAAGATGTCCTCGGGAATCTCTCGCAATCCTCGCCATGCAAAACTTTGCATGGCAAAGGGTTGGGAATTGCTTCCTGAATTGCGCTCCCAGCGTAGCACAAATCAGGTGCAATTCAGCTCCGATAGGAGAATATAGACTTCCAAAGAGAGAATCCTGCCCGACAAGTCACGGGTCAGATTCACTTCCTGCACTAGGCTCCTGTTCTCAACACGATGCAACCCCCTTTTAAGCCATGCAGACTAGCCACTTACAATATTGGCCTCTTGCCCAGGCTTCTATCCAATCAACAATCCAGTTAATGCTGGTAGAATGCTGAAAACAGCAGACAGCACGATATTGGCATACTGCTTAAATTGTGGTTTATGGGTGGAAGTTAATTGCGCATCGCAATCCCTCCACTTGTTTCTGAAGACTATCAAATGTAGCCACGATAATATTTATAACAGTGAATGCTATATTTTGTTACTTTTGTGTTTTCAAAAATTGCTTATTCCATTTAAACTAAATTCCCCAGACAAAATGTCATTGGAACAGGCTCTGACTAATTGTCCATTTTATCAGCCTAAGAACCAAAATGTGATCGAGAATACAATTCTGCCTTGAAGAGATCCAGAAAAGTTTGAAATTGTGCCCTGAACAAGAGTTGAACTTGAACTTAACCAGCCACTGTCTATTCAAGCAGTGCGCCTGACTTAAATCTCACTGTAAGCTTTAGGAGAAAGAACAAGAAAGGTTTTTCTCTTACCAAGTGGTATTAGTTATGACCAGTGCCGCCATCATTTTCCACTGCTGATGTCAGGGGACCTATTGGAATATTTCAACGTTGACAAATCTTATGGCTGAAATATGTGCTGAAATGTGAAATACAGACAGAAGGAAAATAAATGCATGGCCTCTCAATGAGTTACCTTGGCAATCCTCCATGTTGTCCTCAGATTGTTTTGAAGTCATCGGGCTGGAGTCAGCTCCAATTAGTAATTAACTTCAAACATGTCAAAAACAGGATTGCATTTGCCAGCATTGTTTTGTGGGAGGGTGCAGAGATTAGGGATACAATTTTGAAAACCGCAAAATCCAGAATAATCAGTAGTTTATGCTGCCCCATCTCCAATTAGCATAATCTGCCAAAGTACATTTTAAGCTCTTACCAGAGTATGGGTTAGTCATGAAAAACTAGTGGAGGCCAAGTAAACTCCAAAATTAGGTGGTATCAAAACCACACACCAGAAAATTATATCCCCATACATGTGCAACTGAATGCTTTCTTTAGCTAAACTGAAATGAATGCTTTTTAGATATGTGATGATGTACGTGGAAATAAATTAAATATTTTATACAAAAGGCAAAATATTGCAGGTGCTGGTAATCTGAAATACAAACAGGAAATGCAGGAAACAATCAGCAGCACAGGCAGCATTGTGAGGAGAGAGACAAAAGTTTCAGCTCCGTGATATTTTGTCAGTTTTAAGACTTAGACTGAATCTTCCTGAAATTTTTTCGTGTTGGGACCATTTCCTCTCAGTTCCAGGATACACAGGAGTTCCTTCCATCATGAAGGTCAGAAATGGAGATGTTTGCACAATGGTCAGCACCATTTTTGACTCGTCAGACACTGGAGCAGTCCATGTCCTATTGTCCAAATGCAGCAAGACATGGACAATATCCAGGCTTGGGCTGACAAGTGTCCAGTCACATTCATGCCACACAAGTGCCAGGCAATGGCCATCTCCTACAAGAGAGGATCTAACTATCGCTCCTTGGCATTCAATGGCATTATCATTGCTGAATCCCCGACAATCAACATCCCGGGGGTTACTGGAGCCCTGAGGTCTGCAAACACTAATTTTTGAAATTTGTATTTTGCATTTTATTTCTGCTCGGTTTTGATTTTTAATATTTAAAGTCATTTTGTATTTTCTCATTTGATAGTCACTGGCCATAACACAGTTATGATTGTGCTTTGATTAATTAATCAATAATAATCAGTGGTGACCTATTTTGCTACATCTTGTTTTCTCTTCATACTGGCCAGCATAACAGTTTTAGATTACATTTTTGTTTTCCATTTTTTCAAGCTAGACTACTAAAATAAGCTGTTTTTTGTTGTGATCAGAAATACTCTTCTACAACTTGGATCCTCTTTTAGTTAGCTGTCAGTCACTTCTCACACTCTACAACTATGGAGAGAGTCGCTGAGTAATCAGATCTGATGTGGTCACCTGAAGCATCACAAGATGAAGTTACGTCCAGTGTATGGTTCTGAACCTAA
Organism: Scyliorhinus torazame; assembly: GCF_047496885.1. NCBI lineage: Eukaryota > Metazoa > Chordata > Chondrichthyes > Carcharhiniformes > Scyliorhinidae > Scyliorhinus > Scyliorhinus torazame. The sequence goes on along the minus strand of NC_092712.1, from coordinate 166,093,612 downwards.
ATGACTCTGAAAGAGACTTATGATTCTTTACATTGTCACTGATCAGAAACTGAACAGGACTAGCCACATAAATACTGATGCTTGGAGTATCTCACCCCCTGTCTTCCCAAAGCCTGTCCACCATCTACACGGCACATGTCAGGAGTGTGATGGAATACTCCCTACTTGCCTGGATGAGTGTAGCTCCAACAACTCTCAAGAAGCTCAACATCATCCAGGATAAAGTAGTCCCCTTTATTGGCATCTCATCCACAAACATTCACTCCTCCCGCCACCAATGCGCTGTAGCAGTCATGTGTACCATCCACAAGATGCACTGCCAGAACTCACCAAAGCTCCTTAAATAGCACCTTCCAAACCCACAACCGCTACTATCTAGAAGGACAAGGGCAGCAGAAACATTGGAAAACCACAACATAGAAGCTTCAAAGCCACTCCACCATCCTGACTTGGAATTATATTGCCGTTCCATCACTGTCTTGGGTCAAAATCCTGAAACTACCTATCTAACTTGCACTACATGGACTGCAGTGGTTTAAGGAGATAGGACACCACCAACTTCTCAAGGGCAATTAGGAATGGATAATGAATGCTGGCCTAGCCAGTAATGCCCACATCACACAAATGAATATTAAAATTCAATCTAAAAGGGATTATGGAGCATAGGGACCTGGGGTTATATGCACACAAGGCAATGGAGAAGGTGCAGAAACAATTCATGAGAATGGTTTCACGATGAAGAGCTTGATCAGTCCATTCAATTCCCTAACTTTCCAAGTGATCAGCCTGGTTGGAGGGCTCCAAGCATCCCACCCCGCCTCGATCTGCCATATAAAAATGTGGGGTCAGCACTTGTGGGGGGAGGAGGATGGAGGAGGTAAAGGGTTCAGGAGGGAATGGAGGGCGGGTGGGACAGAGTGGGTGGAAGGAGGTTTGGGAGGGAAGAAGTTGTTGCCTGGGTTGGGGGTCACCCTGCTAGCAGATAGGCTAGTTGACAGAAGTGCAGTCTGTGGTAGAGTGGAGAGGGGGAAGGGGGTGTGCCTGGGTGGAGACAGTTTTCTTTGTTGTGGTTGGGGGGGTGGGGTATGGTGGGGCATTTAGTGTTTGGGTTGGGGGAAGGGCAGGGTGGGCTGCTGACGTGGATGGTATTGGAGTGGCGCAGTTGGTTAAGGGGGTATGGCAGCTGTCATCTTGAGGAGACCCAGGAGGTAGGCGGGACATGGGCTGGAGGAGCTCATCAAACAGTGGGTTTGGCAGATCGAGGCGGGGTGGGATGCTTGGAGCCCTCCAACCAGGCTGATCACTTGGAAAGTTAGGGAATTGAATGGACTGATCAAGAGGTCCCACGTCTTTGTGCAAATGTCGGAAGGCAAACATGGTGTTCATGCAAGGGACTCATTTAAAGGTGGTGGATCAGATGAGGCTGAGGAAAGGTTGGGTGGGGCAGGTGTTCCTTTCAGAGTTGGATATGAAGACAAGGGGGTTAGCGTTGCTGGTGAGTGAGAGGGTGGATTTCTTGGCTGGTAATATTATGGTGCATCCGGGGGCCAGGTATGTGATGGTGAGTGGGAGGTTGGAGATGCTGCCCGTGGTGCTGCTGAATATATATGCCCTCAACTGGGATGATGCAGAATTTGTGAAGAAGATGTTGGCAAAGGTCCCATGCCTGGATACAAATCGGTTGATTATGGGGGGGATTTCAATACAGTTCTGGATCCTAAGGTAGATCGGTCATGTCCTAAGTCCCTGGAGATGTCGGCGATGGCGAAGGAATTATTTGGGTTTAGGGAGCGGATGGGAGGGGTGGACCCGCAGTGGTTTGGGAGGCGGAGGGCAAAGGAATTCTGGTTGTTTTCACATGTTCACCAGGCGTATTCTCGATCGATTTTTTTTGCACTGGACAGGCCGTTACTGTCGGGGTGGTTGGGAAGGAATATTCAGCAATAGTGGTGTCAGACCATGCGCTGCATTTGGCGAACCTGTGCGTGGAAATGGTGTATTCCCAGTGGCAACAGTGGAGGATAGATGTGGGGCTGTTGGAAGGAGATCTGCGAAAGAATAGGGGTGGCTATACAAAACTCTGTGGAGCTTAATAGAACGGATGAGCTTTCTGTCTCCATATTATGGGAAGCGTTGAAGGCGGTGATCAGAGGGGAGTTTATCTCGATCTGGCCACACAGGGAGAAGGGGGAGCAGCTAGAATGGCAAAGATTACTGGAGGCCATTCTGGAGGTGGATCGGAGAGAGAGATTTTCGATGGAGGAAATAAAATGTAAATGGGAAAAGGAGCTGGGGGGGACGAGGGTCTTTAGAAGCTGAGCTTTGGAGTGAGGCCCTGTGAAGGGTAGATTCTTCTTCACCATGTGTGAGACTGAGTCTCATCCAGTTCAAAGTGGTGTATGGGACACATATGACTGTGTCAAGGTTGAGCCGGTTCTTTCCAGGAGTAGAGGGTCAATGTGGACACTGCGCAAGGGAACCGGTGAATCATGCTGACATGTTTTGGCACACCCGAAGTTGGAGTAGTTCTTGAAGGCCTTTGCGGGAACTGTATCAAAGATTTTGGGGGTGAAGGTGGCTCCGAGCCCATGGGCGGAATTATTTGGGATTTCAGAAGATCTGGGTATGAAGATGGGGCGAGAGGCTGGCGTTTTGGCCTTTACCTCCCTGATTACCTCCCGGAGGCAGATATTGCTGGCATGGCGGCCCCCTGACCCACCTAAAGTCACGGTGTGTGTAAACAACTTGGCGGTGTTTGTGGAGAAGATCAACTTTGCTATTGGAGACACAGATGAGGGTTCTTCTCGAGGTGGAGATTGTTCATTGGCTTCTTTAAAGAGTGGTGAAACATCAGCGGCGGGGATGAATGGGGGGGTGCTTTTGGGAGGCTTCTTTTATGACTATAATTAGAAAATGGGGTGGAAGGAGTGGGCTGGGACGGAGGGGTTTGGGTATCTGGAGTGTGGGTTGTGAAGGATGTTTACTGGTGCTGTTCTTTTCTTTACATATAATTGAAAATGCCTCGATTAAAAATATTTTTCAAAAAGTGGACAGGAAATCTATCTCCATTTCAATTAAGGGTTCATCCACATCAAAATTTAACTTTCATCAATTTCTGTTCAAAAAAGGAACTAGGGATAACCCTGGGAATTACAGGCCAGTTAGTCTTACTTCGGTGGTAGGCAAAGTAATGGAAAGGGTACTGAAGGATAGGATTTCTGAGCATCTGGAAAGACACTGCTTGATTAGGGATAGTCAGCAAGGATTTGTGAGGGGTAGGTCTTGCCTTACAAATCTTATTGAATTCTTTGAGGAGGTGACCAAGCATGTGGATGAAGGTAAAGCAGTGGATGTAGTGTACATGGATTTTAGTAAGGCATTTGATAAAGTTCCCCATGGTAGGCTTATGCAGAAAGTAAGGAGGCATGGGATAGTGAGAAATTTGGCCAGTTGGATAACGAACTGGCTAACCGATAGAAGTCAGAGAGTGGTGGTGGATGGCAAATATTCAGCCTGGATCCCAGTTACCAGTGGCGTACCGCAGGGATCAGTTCTGGGTCCTCTGCTGTTTGTGATTTTCATTAATGACTTGGATGAGGGAGTTGAAGGGTGGGTCAGTAAATTTGCAGACGATACGAAGATTGGTGGAGTTGTGGATAGTAAGGAGGGCTGTTGTCGGCTGCAAAGAGACATAGATAGGATGCAGAGCTGGGCTGAGAAGTGGCAGATGGAGTTTAACCCTGAAAAGTGTGAGGTTGTCCATTTTGGAAGGACAAATATGAATGCGGAATATAGGGTTAACGGTAGAGTTCTTGGCAATGTGGAGGAGCAGCGAGATCTTGGGGTCTATGTTCATACATCTTTGAAAGTTGCCACTCAAGTGGATAGAGCTGTGAAGAAGGCCTATGGTGTGCTCGCGTTCATTAACAGAGGGATTGAATTTAAGAGCCGTGAGGTGATGATGCAGCTGTACAAAACTTTGGTAAGGCCACATTTAGAGTACTGTGTACAGTTCTGGTCACCTCATTTTAGGAAGGATGTGGAAGCTCTGGAAAAGGTGCAAAGAAGATTTACCAGGATGTTGCCTGGAATGGAGAGTAGGTCTTACGAGGAAAGGTTGAGGGTGCTAGGCCTTTTCTCATTAGAGCGGAGAAGGATGAGGGGCGACTTGATAAGAGGTTTATAAGATGATCAGGGGAATAGATAGAGTAGACAGCCAGAGACTTTTTCCCCAGGTGGAACACACCATTACAAGGGGACATAAATTTAAGGTGAAAGGTGGAAGATATGGGAGGGATATCAGAGGTAGGTTCTTTACCCAGAGAGTAGTGGGGGCATGGAATGCACTGCCTGTGGAAGTAGTTGAGTCAGAAACATTAGGGACCTTCAAGCAGCTATTGGATAGGTACATGGATGACGGTAAAATTATATAGTGTAGATTTATTTGTTCTTAAGGGCAGCACAGTAGCATTGTGGATAGCGCAATTGCTTCACAGCTCCATGGTCCCAGGTTCGATTCCGGCTTGGGTCATTGTCTGTGCGGAGTCTGCACGTCCTCCCCGTGTCTGCGTGGGTTTCCTCTGGGTGCTCCGGTTTCCTCCCACAGTCCAAAGATGTGCGGGTTAGGTGAATTGGCCAATGATAAATTGCCCTTAATGTCCAAATTGCCCTTGGTGTTGGGTGGAGGTGTTGAGTTTGGGTATGGTGCTCTTTCCAAGAGCCGGTGCAGACTCAAGGGCCGAATGGCCTCCTTCTGCACTGTAAATTCTATGATAATCTATGATTAATCTAGGACAAAGGTTCGGCACAACATCATGGGCCGAAGGGCCTGTTCTGTGCTGTATTTTCTATGTTCTATGTTCTATGTTCTCACCAGTAGTGAGTTTTTGGCACCAAAACAAACCCAATTCATGTTTCCTGCCTCCTTGGCAAAACAAATCAGCTCTTCAATTAAATCTTCCCTCCGTCTCTTCTGATTCAAAAAAATCCCCAGGCTATCTTTTCTCTTGGCTAAAATTCTCAATTCCTAGCAACATCCTCATAAATCTTCTTTGTGCCAACTCTAGTTGACTGCGTCCTTCCTGTACGGTGGTGAGCAGAACTGTATGGAGTAGTCTTGTCGTGTTGGGTGTTCCGCTATACAGACGAACCAACACGGTTGTAGATGGTACAATTCTGTTTTATTACTATCAATGACATCTGTAAAGTTATGACTGTGGTTCGCTCTTTAACCTTTAACCTGTGGACCCAGCCCTAACACTAGCTTAGAGAGGCACTCAGCACATGGTGTATGTCTGAGTGGCTTGCTGTGAGCTCTGTGCCCTGAGCTGTCTCCTGCTGGAATGAGCGGGAACTGTGGTGCTCCCCGTTTTATAGTGCGTGTGCTCTTGCTTGTGATTGGCTGTGATGTTGCGCGTGTGTTGATTGGTACGTTGATCTGTCCATCAGTGTGTATGTATGTTTGCACCATGATGTTTATCTGAATATCATGACCTCCCCCTTTTTGTACAAGAATATGTGCCTATGTGGTAATAAATATAGATGTGTACTGAGTGCAGCTGAATGTGTGTGTGCAATATCTACAACATGTACATGAGGATAAACTATATACATAGGAAGGTGTCAGGTGCAACATAGCAACGAGGTTGTACCATAAACAAAACAAGTGTAATCATCAAACATCAAAAACAAACTCCTGTAACGACAAAAAGAGAAACATATTAACATTGTGGCACAACACTTTAGTGAGTCCAATGTTCAAACAGGCTCATAAGTCCAGCCTAGTAGGTGGCCGACGAATTCGGGTTGACCGCCTCAAGGGTGGGTCAAGATCCACCGGCTGAGGAATGGGAGTGGCCACAGGTGACAGAGGAATAGGCATGGTGGCAGGAAGGTCCACGAAGTCGACATCAGGAACAACAGGAGGGCGTGGCACCGGTGTGAGTTCCCGTAGCGAGCGTGGAAGCAGGCGAAGAGCCTGGCGATTACGCCGGCGCATGGAGCCATCAGGCATGCGAACCAGGAACGAGCGGGGAGCCACGCGTCGGAGAACTTCGGCAGTTGCCGACCAGCCACCCTCTGGTAGGTGGATGCGGACATTGTCTCCAGGCGCCAAGGCAGGAAGATCAGTTGCCCGAGTGTCATGTGCCACCTTCTGCTGAGCACGCTGCTGTCGTATCCTTTGCAGTACTGGAGCATGGTCGGGTGTAGGAACTAGAATGGATGGCACACTGGTCCTGAGGGTGTGACCCATCAACAGCTGGGCTGTTGAGAGGCCAGTGGATAATGGGGCCGAGCGATAGGCCAGCAGGGCTAAGCAGAAATCCGATCCGGCATCAGCAGCCTTGCAGAGGAGCCGCTTGACGATATGGACGCCCTTTTCCGCCTTGCCATTTGACTGGGGATGCAGAGGGCTGGACGTCACGTGTGTGAAGCCATATGAAGCAGCAAAAGAAGACCATTCTTGGCTTGCAATACAGGACCCATTGGCCGACATGACAGTAAGCGGAATGCCATGGCAAGCGAAGGTCTCTTTGCATGCCCTGATGACAGCGGACGATGTCAAATCGTGCAGGCGTATGACCTCTGGATAATTCGAAAAGTAATCTATGATGATGACGTAGTCCCCGCCGAGCGCATGAAAAAGGTCCACACCCACCTTCGCCCAGGGGGACGTTACCAACTCATGGGGCTGAAGCGTCTCAGGGGGTTGCGCCGGCTGAAACCTTTGGCAGGTGGGGCAGTTGAGCACCATGTTGGCAATGTCGTCACTGATGCCCGGCCAATATACAGCTTCTCGGGCCCTCCGCCTGCACTTCTAAACCCCGAGATGGCCTTCATGTAATTGTTCGAGGACCAGCCTGTGCATGCTGTGTGGGATCACAATCTGGTCCAACTTTAGGAGGACACCGTCAATGACGGCTAAGTCGTCCCGGACATTGTAGAATTGTGGGCACTGTCCTTTGAGCCACCCTCCGTCATGTGGCGCATCACACATTGTAGAAGGGGGTCAGCCGCAGTCTCCCGGCGAATACTGGCCAGACTTGAATCATTAGCTGGCAGATTGGCCGATGTGAAGGCCACATGCGCTTCGACCTGACATACGAACCCCTCCGAATCGGGCGGTGTGCTAACTGCTCTGGATAGGGCATCCGCGATGATGAGGTCCTTTCCCAGGGTGTAGACCAGTTGGAAGTCGTACCTCCGGAGCTTGTGCAGAATGCGCTGGAGGCGAGGGGTCATCTCACTCAGGTCCTTTGTATGATGCTGACCAGGGGGCGATGGTCGGTTTCTACGGTGAACTGAGGGAGACCATACACGTAGTCGTGGAACTTATCTATACCGGTTAACAAACCCAGGCACTCCTTCTCGATCTGCGCATAGCGCTGTTCTGTGGGGGTCATGGCCCGTGAGGCATAGGCGACCGGGGCCCATGATGCAGTGTCATCCCATTGCAGGAGTACCGCCCCAATGCCGGACTGGCTGGCATCAGTCGAGATCTTCGTATCTCGAGAGGTGTCGAAGAACGCCAATACCGGGGCTGTGGTGAGCTTAATCTTGAGCTCCTCCCATTCCTTCTGGTGTGCGGGCAGCCACTGGAACTCCGTGGTCTTCTTCACTAGGTGGCGAAGAGCCGTTGTGTGGGAGGCAAGGTTGGGAATGAACTTCCCCAGGAAGTTGACCATCTCGAGAAAGCGTAACACTGCCTTCTTGTCTGCCGGCTGCGGCACGGCTGTAATGGCGCTCACTTTGTGATGCGCAATCAATTACTCTCGAGACAAGGTGAGGCATAACTAATAGGCTTTAATCTGCTAGAACTGTTCCCCAGCAGCTTCGATACAGAAAGTGAAGGCTGCTGGGATGGCATCGGTTCTTAGCTCCGCCCTGAGAGGCGGAGTATATGTACATCAGCCAATGGTAGACTCCTGGGTCTAACCAATGGTCATCCACCTCTCAGGTACCGCAATACCTGGTATTACCACATTCACCCCCTGTTAAAAAAGAGCCCGGCGGGGTGATGGCCAGCGTTAATGGTAGCCTTTCGCATGGTATGGCCAGGTATGGAGCTACCGTGATGTCGAGGTTAATAACAAAGTGTTCATGGTGCAGCAATCAGGCGATCGGGTGGCCTGGTCATCCTTCTGGAGCGTCTGGGCTTCGGCGGTGATTCTGACGGGGGTCCCGACGGTTGCGACTCCGGGAACGTGGTGTCGTCCTCCCAGGCAGCTTTGTCACCCCTAGGCGGCGCTGTTGGGGCGCAAGGTGGGCAGGAGGGAAAGGTGCCTATAGGGGGCGTCGGAGTTTGTTCAGGCCTAGGCAGGGGCGGCGGGAGTACTGACCCTCCAGTTAGGTGCTATGGGGAGGGTGGGGGTGGGGGCAATGGTGCGGGTGCGCGTGGGGCTCCGGCGGGCGCCAGGTCCCGAAGGGAGACCGTGTCTTGCCGGCCGTCAGGGAACGCTACATAGGCGTACTGGGGGTTGGTGTGCAGCAGGTGGACCCTCTCGACCAATGGGTCCGACTTGTGCGCCCTCACATGTTTCCGAAGCAGGATGGGTCCGGGTGTCGCTAGCCAGGTTGGGAGCGAGGTCCCGGAGGAGGACTTCCTGGGGAAAACAAGGAGATGTTCATGAGGTGTCTGATTTGTGGTAGTACAGAGCAGTGACCAGATGGAGTAGAGGGCCACCGGGAGGACTTCCTGCCAGTGGGAGACTGGGAGATTCCTGGACCATAGGGCCAGCAGGACGGTCTTCCAGACCGTTCCGTTCTCCCTCTCTACCTGCCCGTTTCCCCGGGGGTTGTAACTTGTCGTCCTGCTCGAGGCGATGCCTTTGCTGAGCAGGAATTGACGCAGTTCGTCACTCATAAAGGAGGACCCCCTATCACTGTGTATGTACGCGGGGAAACCGAACAGTGTAAAGATACCCTGGAGGGCCTTGATGACGGTGGTTGTGGTCATGTCTGGGCAGGGGATGGCGAATGAGAACCGGGAGTACTCGTCAATCACATTAAGGAAATACGTGTTGCGGTCGGTGGAGGGGAGGGGGCCTTTGAAATCCATGCTGAGGCGTTCAAAGGGACGATAAGCCTTTATCAGGTGCGCCCTCTCTGGCCGGTAGAAGTGCGGTTTGCACTCCGCGCAGATTTGGCAGTCCCTGGTGACGGTCCTGACCTCCTCGATGGAGTAGGGCAGGTTGCGGGTCTTGATAAAATGAAAGAAACGAGTGACCCCCGGGTGGCAGAGGTCCTCGTGGAGGGATCGGAGGCGGTCCACTTGTGCGGTGGCACAAGTGCCGCGGGACAGGGCGTCAGGAGGCTCGTTCAGCTTCTCGGGGTGGTACAAGATCTCGTAATTGTAGGTTGAGAGTTCTATCCTCCACCGCAGGATCTTGTCGTTCTTAATCTTGCCCCGCTGTGCATTATCAAACATGAAGGCAACCGACCGTTGGTCCGTGAGGAGAGTGAACCTCCTGCCGGCCAGGTAATGCCTCCAGTGTCGCACAGCTTCTACTATGGCCTGGGCCTCCTTTTCGACCGAGGAGTGGCAAATTCCAGAAGCATGGAGAGTACAGGAGAAGAAGGCCACAGGCCTGCCTGCCTGATTGAGGATGGCCGCCAGAGCTACGTCGGACGCATCGCTCTCGACCTGGAAGGGGAGGGACCCGTTGATGGCGCGCATCGTGGCTTTTGCAATGTCTGCTTTGATGCGGCTGAAGGCCTGGCGTGCCTCTGTCAACAGGGGGAAGGTTGTGGACTGGATCAGGGGTCGAGCCTTGTCTGCGTAATTGGGGACCCACTGTGCGTAATAGCTGAAGAACCCGAGGCAGCACTTCAGGGCCTTGGAGCAGTGTGGGAGGGGGAACTCCATGAGGGGGCGCATGCGCTCAGGGTCGGGGCCTATGACTCCTCTTCGCACTACGTAGCCTAGAATGGCTAGATGGTCGGTGCTAAACACGCATTTATCCTTATTGTATGTCAGATTAAGGATTTCCGCGGTCTGGAGAAATTTGTGGAGGTTGGTGTCGTGGTCCTGCTGGTCATGGCCGCAGATGGTGATGTTATCCAGATATGGGAACATTGCATGTAAGCCGTACCGGTCCACCATTCGGACCATCTCCCGTTGGAAGACCGAGACCCCGTTCGTGACACCGAAGGGAACCCCTAAAAAGTGATAGAGCCGCCCGTCTGCTTCAAAGGCAGTGTACTGGCGGTCTCCAGTACGGAGGGGTGGCTGGTGGAAGGCAGACTTGAGATCCACCGTGGAGAAGACCTTATGTTGCGCGATCCTGTTTACCATGTCGGCTATATGGGGGAGAGGGTACGCATCCAGTTGCGTAAACCTGTTGATGGTCTGACTGTAGTCAATGACCATCCTATGTTTCTCCCCGGTCTTTACCACCACTACTTGAGCTCTCCAGTGACTGTTGCTCGCTTCGATGACCCCTTCCCTCAGCAGCCTCTGGACCTCGGACCTGATAAAGGTCCGGTCCTGGGCACTGTACCATCTGCTCCTGGTGGCGACGGGTTTGCAATCCGGGGTGGGGTTCGCAAACAGGGAAGGCGAGTTGACCTTAAGGGTCGCGAGGCCGCAGGCAGTAGGGGGGGGGGGAGTATAGGGCTGCTGAATTTAAAGGTCAGGCTTTGCAGATGGCACTGGAAATCCAGCCCAAGGCGGGTGGCTGCGCAGATGTGCGGCAGGACGTACAGGCGGAAATTGTGGAATTCCCTGCCTTGGACAGTGAGGTTCGCTAGGCGTGTGACCCGGAGGCCAGGGAGATCCTTTGATTTACGGGATGGGTGATAAGAGAACAGCGCCTCACCGTGTCAGGGTGAACAAAGCTTTCCGTGCTCCCAGAGCCGATCAGGCATGACGTCACTTGGCCGTTGATGGAGATCGTCGTTGTAGCTTTCGCCAGCGTCTGGGGCTGACTCTGGTCCAGAGTCACCGAGACCAGTTGCAGTAATGGAGAGTTCTGGTCGGGCAGCATGTAGTCGGCTGTGCTGGGGGCCTGGGGCCCCATCCAAGATGGCGTCACCCATGGGTCGCACATGGAGTCCGGGGATGAAGAAGATGGCGGCGGCGAGGGACAAAATGACGGCGCCCAGCCGTCCAGCGTGGTGTCCGGGGGGCAAAATGGCCACGCCCGCGGGTCGCACGTGGCCTGAGGATAGGGGGTGGCGGTGAGCGCTGGGCGGTCGGGGCCTGAAAGGGGGGTTGCCGATAGTCGCTGGAGACCGCGGCCACGGCGCGGGCCTGGCAGACCCCCACATAGTGGCCCTTCTTGCCGCACCCTTTGCAGGTGGCGGTGCGGGCCGGGCAGCACGGGCGGGGATGATTCGCCTGCCCGCAGAAGAAACAGCATTGTCCGGCGGCGCTAGCGGGCCGTCTCGCCGCGCAGGCTTGCGGGGTCAGGGGAAAAATCTGAGGGGCTGCCGCTGCGGGGTGCCACGCAGCCCAGGGGGCCGCCACGCGTTCAGGAGCAAAGGACAGCGCGTTTTTGTAGGCAACGTCCATGGACCCCGCCAGGGCCCGTGCCTCAGTAAGTCCCAGAGTGTCCATTTCTAGGAGCCTTCGGCGGATATCGGTGGAGGTCATACCTGCCACGAAAGCATCCCTGATCAAAAGTTCCGTGTGCTCGTTCCCCGAAACTGGTGGGCAGCCACAGTTTCGGCCCAGCACCAGCAGCGCCCGGTAGAAGTCTTCCAACATTTCCTCAGGGCTTTGCCTCCTAGTCGCCAGCAGGTGACGAGAATAGACCTGGTTCACAGGGCAGATATAATGTCCTTCTAGCAGCTCGATCGCGGCAGCATAATTCTCCACCTCCTCGATAAGAGGGTAGATCCCAGGGCTGACCCGTGAGCGTAGAAGGTGCATCTTTTGTCCTTCCATGGGGGTGCCGGCGGCCGTGTCGAGGTAGCCCTTAAAGCACGCCAACCAATGTTTGAAGATAGCAGCAGAGTTGTCCGCGTGGGGGCTGCGCTGAAGGCACTCCGGTTTGATACGGAGATCCATCCTTTCAACTGAAGTTGTAGCAGATTAAATTGATGCGCAATCAATTACTCTCGAGACAAGGTGAGGCATAACTAATAGGCTTTAATCTGCTAGAACTGGTCCCCAGCAGCTTTGATACAGAAAGTGAAGGCTGCTGGGACGGCATTGGTTCTTATACTCCACCTCTCAGGGCGGAGCTATGTACATCAGCCAATGGTAGACCCCTGGGTCTAACCAATGGTCATCCACTTCTCAGGTACCGCAATACCTAGTATTGCCACACTTTGGCTCATCTGGACGCACTCCTGACCGGGATATGTGGTCCCCCAGAAACTTTAGCTCAGTTTGGCCAAAAGAACACTTGGCTCGGTTGAGGCGCAGGCCGTGTTCTCGTATCCGAGCAAAGACACGCTGGAGACGACTGATGTGCTCCTGTGGTGTGGTGGACCAGATGATGACGTCGTCAACATAGACGTGCACCCTTTCGATGCCCTCAATCATCTGTTCCATGGTTCTATGAAATACCTCGGATACCGAGATGATGCCAAACGGCATTCTGTTGTAGCAGTATCTGCCAAAGGGACTGTTGAAGGTGCACAGCTTCCTGCTGGACTGATCCAGTTGAATCTGCCAAAAACCCTTTGAGGCATCAAGCTTTGTAAAAATTTTAGCCCGGGCCATTTTGCTCGTGATCTCTTCTCGTTTGGGTATGGGGTAATGTTCCCTCATGATGTTGTTGTTCAGGTCTTTCGGGTCGATGCAGATCCTGAGTTCGCCAGAGGGCTTTTTAACGCACACCATGGAGCTGACCCATGGCGTGGGCTCCGTGACCCGGGAAAGTACTCCTTGGTTCTTGAGATCCTGCAGCTGCTGCTTGAGGCGGTCTTTGAGTGGTGCTGGGACTCTATGAGGTGCGTGAGTGACCGGGGTGGTGTCCGGTTTGAGCCTTATTCTGTAAGTGTAGGGCAGTGTGCCCATGCCCTTGAAAGCCTCCTGGTTGTGGGCGAGGAGCGAGTGCGAGTGCAGCTGTGCCCTAGATTCTGCATCCGGGAAGTCGGACGTGCCTTCTGGAGACAGAGTGTGTACCCGCTGAACGAGGTGGAGAACCTTGCACGCCTGTGCGCCGCAGGGTGTCCTTCGATGATCTAACTATATCAAAGGACAGCGTGGCTGTGTATGCATTGTGTGTGACCTCGAGCTGGCAGGATCCCATGGCCGGGATAACATTTCCGCTGTAATCGACCATCTGACAGCGGGATAACCGAATCGGTGGTCTGACCTTCAAGGCGTAGAAGGCTGACCATGCTATAAGGTTGGCGGAGGCACCAGTGTCTAAACGGAATGTGATTGGTGATCGGTTGGCCGTTAGGGTGGCACACCATTCATCACCCGGATTAATGCTGTTCACTGGCATCGACTGGTGGCTCCTGCTTGGGGACATCCGGTTCCTGTCAATGACCGCGACGCGGAAGGCTTCCCGGTCGTCGGTATCACCGGTCTGTACATCGTCAGGGTATGACTCGGTGTATGGAGGCTGAATGGCCCGCACGTCCCTGCGAGGCTGGCGGAATTGGGGAGCGTTGGCAGGTTGAGCTGCTCAACAGCAGGCAGCGTAATGGCCCATCTTGCCACAGCGGAGGCATTGTCGATTCTTTGCTGGACATTGCCGCTTTAAATGTGCGGATCCACAGTTGCCGCACGCGTGACGTCATGGCGTTCGTTGGGCCATCGCGCATGCGCAGTTCGGTGCATGGGTAGAGCGCGCCTGCGCGTCGCGTCCCTCTGCGTCAATGTCTCTTTTGGCGCGTATAAGTGCGGGAGGCCGCGGAAAGCGTGCAAAATGGCCGCCCTCATCCGGGCCGCGGGCCGGGAGGAACTCAATCGACTGGACCCGCTCGGCCTCGTAGGACCCCTGCCGTGCCGATTCGGCCGCCTGGAATTGGGAGTACAGGCTGGTCGCATTTTCATGGAGGACGCATGCTTCGATGGCGGTGGCTAAGGTGAGGCTCTTAATTTTGAGGAGCTGCTGGTGTAGGGTGCCCGAGGTGACCCCAAAAACTATCTGGTCCCGAATCATGGAATTGGAGGTGACCTCATAACCGCAGGGCTGCGCGAGGATACAGAGGTGTGTCAGGAAAGGTTGAAAAGGCTCATCCTTACCCTGCAGGCGCTGCTGGAAGAGGTACCTCTCGAAGCTCTCGGTCAGCTTGACGCTGAAGTGCTGCTCAAGTTTAAGAAGGACCGTCTTGTACTTCGTCTTGTCCTCACCATCCGCGAACACCAGGGAGTTGTAGATGTGGATGGTGTGTTGCCCTGCCGTGGAGAGCAGGAGGGTGATTTTTCTGGTGTCCGAAGCATTCTCCCTTTCTGTGGCTTCTAGGAAGAACTGGAAGCGCATTTTAAACAGTTTCCAGTTGACGCCGAGGTTTCCAGCGATTTGGAGCGGCTGTTGCGGGCTGATGGTGTCCATGGCGCAGGATGGCGGATTCCTGAAGATGTGTAGGTAGGTCTCACAGTTGCTGGGTTCCAATCCTGGTACTATGTCGTGTTGGGTGTGCCGCTATACAGACGAACCAACACGGTTGCAGATGGTACAACTCTGTTTTATTACTCTTGATAACAACATCTGTAAAGTTATGACTGGTTCGTTCTTTACCCTTTAACCTGTGGACCCAGCCCTAACACTAACTTAGAGAGGCACTCAGCACATGGTGTATGTCTGAGTGGCTTGCTGTGAGCTCTGTGCCCTGAGCTGTCTCCTGCTGGAATCAGCGGGAACTGTGGTGTTCCCCGTTTTATAGTGCGTGTGCTCTTGCTTGTGATTGGCTGTGATGTTGCGTGTGTGTTGATTGGTCCGTTGATCTGTCCATCAGTGTGTATGTGTGATTGCACCATGATGTTTATCCGAATATCATGACAGTCTAACTGTGGTCTAACTATAGATTTATATTGTTCTAGCAGATCCTCCCTGCTTTTATAGGCTGTACTTCAGCCAATAGAGGAAATTATCCCATTTGCTTTCTTAACCACCTTTCACTGGAACAACAGAGGTTGAGGGACGACCTAATAGAAGTTTACAAAATTATGAGTCGCATGGACAGAGTGTATAATCGGAAGTTTCTTCCTAGGGTGGAAAAGTCAATTACAAGGGGACATAGGTTTAAGGTGCGAGGGGCAAAGTTTAGAAGAGATGTGCGAGGCAAGGTTTTTACACAGAGGGTGGTAAGTGCCTGGAACTCGCTGCTGGGGGAGATGGTGGAAGCGATGTTTAAGAGACATCTTGATAAATACATGAATAGGATGGGAATAGAGGGATACACACCCTGGAAGTGCAGAAGGTTTCAGATTAGACAGACATCATGATCGGCACAGGCTTGGAGGGCCGAAGGGCCTGTTCCTGTGCTATACTGTTATTTGTTCTTTGTTTGTTCTTTGTATCTACCTGCCTTACTGTCTTCAGGAGTCTTGGATGTGCGCTCCAAGGTCTTCTTGTTGCTCTACACCTCTCAGTATTGTTATGGGCGAGGCGTTTCAGAACCCCAAAATGTAACATGGAGTTCAATCAACCTCTCCCTTTAATGGATTTGTTGCTTTTCCGAGCACATGGCTTTTTCCCTAGGTGTGGGATTACAATTATGGACACGTGGGTTTTTAAACACAAAACACTGTTTATTCCATGAACTCAACCTAACATCTTAAATAAACATTGGATCTCTTAACACCCCTTACTTCAAAGATAACTCAGAAAATATTGCAACAGTAAATAATTCCTCAAAATGTTCCTTCAAACTTCCAAGAGACTTAACACCTTTAAACAAAATCACATCAGGTTAAAGGATTTACTTTAAATCACCCAAATGATCCAGAGATAGTCTTTCATGGCAGAAATCCAGCTCACTGCAAAACACAGACACACACCCAGCTCTTTTCCAAACCAGAACTTCTCAAGCTGCTGTCTCAAACTGGCTTTCTTCTTTTAAACTGCTCTCAGCAAAACAGCCAGGCACTTTTTAAAACTGAAACTAAAAACCTGCAAAATGGCTGACCTAAAGCCCAGCCCCACCCACTCTCTGACATCACTGTTTTCTTAAAGGTACATTGCTTAAACATCCATGTCTTAAAAGTACTTTCACATGACAGTATCTTACCATTCATTGTGCATTCACTTTATTTGTTTGACCTCCCCAACTGCATTGCTTCACAGATTTTTCTCTGGATTGATTTCCTTTCATCATTTTTCTGTCCATCTGCCCAATTGCTTGACATAGATCATAGAATTTACAGTGCAGAAGGAGGCCATTTGGCCCATCGAGTCTGCACCGGCTCTTGGAAAGGGCAACCTACCCAAGGTCCACACCTCCACCCTATCCCCATAACCAAGCAACCCCACCCAACACTATGGGCAATTTTGGACACTAAGGGCAATTTAGCATGGCCAATCCACCTAACCTGCACATCTTTGGACTGTGGGAGGAAACCGGAGCACCGGGAGGAAACCCACGCACACACGGGGAGAACGTGCAGACTCCGCACAGACAGTGATCCAAGCCGGAATCGAACCTGGGACCCTGGAGCTGTGAAGCAATTGTGCTATCCACAATGCTAACGTGCTGCCCCTAAATCTTCCTGCAGTTTACAGCTTTCACCCTCGCCTCAACCACACAACCAACTTTCATATAGTTTGCAAGCATCTTAATCACTCTATATTTAAGTCTAGATCATTGATATATGCTACAGACAGCAAGAGACTGCACCTATTTCACCCTGCCACTGAGTCAACGTTGGATTCAAACTTGCCACTTTCCCTTGGAACCCATGCGTATTTAATTTTCTGATCTTGCCTGCACTGTAAATTCTATGGTTCCATGATTCTAAAAACCTTGGTAAAATCTATGTGGAAGGACAAATATGCTACCCTCAACAATACTCCTTGTTACTTTCTCAAAAACTTTCCCTTATTACATGGTTTCCCAAACTTTGAGCCATGGAATCCCGAGTGACCTCCCAAGAACCTCAGGTAACCCCAAACATTTTCATGATGGCAATGCCCGTTTTTGCCATGAAATAGGTGCAAACACAGAAATCAAATATAAACAAGTCTTTTCTAGCTATAGCTATGCATATATCACCAATAAAACATTATTGTTAAGAACTGATGACTGACCTTCCTGACCTCCTTTGCACAGATAACTGTTTGATGCTAGGGATGATGTTGGAGAGCTGGATTTCCATTTCAGGTGTCGCCTTCAGGCTGCTTTTGTAGCTGGGTATTGGGAGAAGCCACTTTCACACAAATATGTTGAGGTGAAAGGAGGGATCTCAAAAACTGCTCTCTTTGCCACATTGGGATACTCACGCACTAAGCTTCTCCAAACATTTATCAATGATAGGGCAGTGTCACCTCTGTCACCTCTCCTCGCCTTCTCTCCTCACCTCTGCCTCCTCTCCTCACCTCTGCCTCCTCTCCTTGCCTCTGCCTCCTCTCCTCATCACTGCTTCCTCTCCTTACCTCTGCCTCCTCTCCTCACCTCTGCCTCCTCTCCTCACATCTGCCTCCTCTCCTCACCTCTGTCACCTCTCCTCATCTCTGCCTCCTCGCTTCACCTCTGTCACCTCTCCTCAGCTCTGCCTCCTCTCCTCACCTCTGTCTCCTCTCTTCATCTCTGCCTCCTCTGGTCATCTCTGCCTCCTCTCATCACCTCTACCTCCTCTCCTCACCTCTGCCTCCACTCCTCACCTCTGCCTCTTCTACTCACCTCGTCTCAACTCTGTCTCCTCTACCACCTCTCCTCACCTCTGCCACCTCTCCTCACCTCTGCCTACTCTCTACCCTCTGCCTACTCGCCTCACCTCTGTCACCTCTGCCTCCTCTCCTCACGTCTGTCAACTCTCCTCACGTCTGTTGTCCTGCAGGCCTTGCCTGCACCCGGGACGCCACCTGACTGGCTGCTGCCGCCTGGACTGTCACCGCTTAAACTGCCGTCTGGGCTGTCACCACTTAAACTGCCGCCTGGACTGTCACCGCTTAAACTGCCGCCTGGATTGTCACCACTTAAACTGCCGCCTGGACTGTCACCGCTTAAACTGCCGCCTGGATTGTCACCAATTAAACTGCCGTCTGGACTGTCAGCATTTAAACTGCCACCTGGACTGTCACCACTTAAACTGCCACCTGGACTGTCACCACTTAAACTGCCGCCTGGATTGTCACCGCTTAAACTGCTGTCTGGACTGTCACCACTTAAACAGCCGCCTGGACTGTCGGCACTTAAACTGCCGCCTGGACTGTCACCGCTTAAACTGCCGTCTGGACTGTCACCGCTTAAACTGCCGCCTGGATTGTCACCACTTAAACTGCCGCCTGGACTGTCACCACTTAAACTGCCGTCTGGACTGTCACCACTTAAACTGCCGTCTGGACTGTCACCACTTAAACTGCCGCCTGGACTGTCACCACTGAAACTGCCGTCTGGACTGTCACCGCTTAAACTGCCGTCTGGATTGTCACCACTTAAACTGCCGCCTGGACTGTCACCACTTAAACTGCCGTCTGGACTGTCACCGCTTAAACTGCTGTCTGGACTGTCACCGCTTAAACTGCCGTCTGGATTGTCACCACTTAAACTGCCGTCTGGACTCACCGCTTAAACTAGCACCTGGCCTGTCACTGCTTAAACTGCCACCTGGACTGGACTGTCACCGCTTAAACTGCCGTCTGGACTGGACTGTCACCACTCAAACTTCCGTCTGGACAGGACTGTCACCGCTTAAACTGCCGTCTGGACTGTCACCACTTAAACTGCCTTCTGGACTGTCACCACTTAAATTGCAGTCTGGACTGTCACCGCTTAAACGGCCGCCTGGACTGTCGCCACTTAAAATGACGTCTGGACTGTCACCGCTTAAACTGCCGTCTGGACTGTCACTGCTTAAACTGCCGCCTGGACTGTCACCACTTAAACTGCCGCCTGGACTGTCACCGCTTAAACTGCCATCTGGACTGTCACCGCTTAAACTGCTGCCTGGATTGTCACCACTTAAACTGCCGCCTGGACTGTCACCACTTCAACTGCCGTCTGGACTGTCACCACTTAAACTGCTGCCTGGATTGTCACCACTTAAACTGCCGCCTGGACTGTCACCTCTTAAACTGCCGCCTGGATTGTCACCACTTAAACTGCTGACTGGACTGTCACCACTTAAACTGCCGTCTGGATTGTCACCACTTAAACTGCCGCCTGGACTGTCACCACTTAAACTGCCGCCTGGATTGTCACCACTTAAACTGCCGCCTGGACTGTCACCACTTAAACTGCCGCCTGGACTGTCACCGCTTAAACTGCCGCCTGGATTGTCACCGCTTAAACTGCCGCCTGGACTGTCACCACTTAAACTGCCGTCTGGACTGTCACCACTTAAACTGCCGCCTGTATTGTCACCACGTAAACTGCCGCCTGGACTGTCACCAATTAAACTGCCTCCTGGATTGTCACCACTTAAACTGCTGTATGGACTGTCACCACTTAAACTGACGCCTGGATTGTCACCACATAAACTGCCGCCTGGACTGTCAGCACTTAAACTGCCGCCTGGACTGTCACCGCTTAAACTGCTGTCTGGACTGTCACCGCTTAAACTGCCGTCTGGATTGTCACCACTTAAACTGCCGTCTGGACTCACCGCTTAAACTAGCACCTGGCCTGTCACTGCTTAAACTGCCACCTGGACTGGACTGTCACCGCTTAAACTGCCGTCTGGACTGGACTGTCACCACTCAAACTTCCGTCTGGACTGGACTGTCACCGCTTAAACTGCCGTCAGGACTGTCGCCGCTTAAACTGCCGTCTGGACTGTCGCCGCTTAAACTGCCGTCTGGACTGTCACTGCTTAAACTGCCGCCTGGACTGTCACCACTTAAACTGCCGCCTGGACTGTCACCGCTTAAACTGCCATCTGGACTGCCACCACTTCAACTGCAGTCTGGACTGTCACCACTTAAACTGCTGCCTGGATTGTCACCACTTAAACTGCCGCCTGGACTGTCACCTCTTAAACTGCCGCCTGGATTGTCACCACTTAAACTGCTGTCTGGACTGTCACCACTTAAACTGCCGTCTGGATTGTCACCACTTAAACTGCCGCCTGGACTGTCACCACTTAAACTGCCGCCTGGATTGTCACCACTTAAACTGCCGCCTGGACTGTCACCACTTAAACTGCCGCCTGGACTGTCACCGCTTAAACTGCCGCCTGGACTGTCACCGCTTAAACTGCCGCCTGGACTGTCACCACTTAAACTGCCGCCTGTATTGTCACCACGTAAACTGCCGCCTGGACTGTCACCAATTAAACTGCCTCCTGGATTGTCACCACTTAAACTGCCGCCTGGACTGTCACCACTTAAACTGCCGCCTGGATTGTCACCACTTAAACTGCCGCCTGGACTGTCACCACTTAAACTGCCGCCTGGACTGTCACCGCTTAAACTGCTGTCTGGACTGTCACCGCTTAAACTGCCGTCTGGATTGTCACCACTTAAACTGCCGTCTGGACTCACCGCTTAAACTAGCACCTGGCCTGTCACTGCTTAAACTGCCACCTGGACTGGACTGTCACCGCTTAAACTGCCGTCTGGACTGGACTGTCACCACTCAAACTTCCGTCTGGACTGGACTGTCACCGCTTAAACTGCCGTCAGGACTGTCGCCGCTTAAACTGCCGTCTGGACTGTCGCCGCTTAAACTGCCGTCTGGACTGTCACTGCTTAAACTGCCGCCTGGACTGTCACCACTTAAACTGCCGCCTGGACTGTCACCGCTTAAACTGCCATCTGGACTGCCACCACTTCAACTGCAGTCTGGACTGTCACCACTTAAACTGCTGCCTGGATTGTCACCACTTAAACTGCCGCCTGGACTGTCACCTCTTAAACTGCCGCCTGGATTGTCACCACTTAAACTGCTGTCTGGACTGTCACCACTTAAACTGCCGTCTGGATTGTCACCACTTAAACTGCCGCCTGGACTGTCACCACTTAAACTGCCGCCTGGATTGTCACCACTTAAACTGCCGCCTGGACTGTCACCACTTAAACTGCCGCCTGGACTGTCACCGCTTAAACTGCCGCCTGGACTGTCACCGCTTAAACTGCCGCCTGGACTGTCACCACTTAAACTGCCGCCTGTATTGTCACCACGTAAACTGCCGCCTGGACTGTCACCAATTAAACTGCCTCCTGGATTGTCACCACTTAAACTGCCGCCTGGACTGTCACCACTTAAACTGCCGCCTGGATTGTCACCACTTAAACTGCCGCCTGGACTGTCACCACTTAAACTGCCGCCTGGACTGTCACCGCTTAAACTGCTGCCTGGATTGTCACCACTTAAACTGCCGCCTGGACTGTCACCTCTTAAACTGCCGCCTGGATTGTCACCACTTAAACTGCTGTCTGGACTGTCACCACTTAAACTGCCGTCTGGATTGTCACCACTTAAACTGCCGCCTGGACTGTCACCACTTAAACTGCCGCCTGGATTGTCACCACTTAAACTGCCGCCTGGACTGTCACCAATTAAACTGCCGCCTGGACTGTCACCGCTTAAACTGCCGCCTGGACTGTCACCGCTTAAACTGCCGCCTGGACTGTCACCACTTAAACTGCCGCCTGTATTGTCACCACGTAAACTGCCGCCTGGACTGTCACCAATTAAACTGCCTCTTAGATTGTCACCACTTAAACTGCCGCCTGGACTGTCACCACTTAAACTGCCGCCTGGATTGTCACCACTTAAACTGCCGCCTGGACTGTCACCACTTAAACTGCCGCCTGGACTGTCACCGCTTAAACTGCCGCCTGGACTGTCACCGCTTAAACTGCCGCCTGGACTGTCACCACTTAAACTGCCGCCTGTATTGTCACCACGTAAACTGCCGCCTGGACTGTCACCAATTAAACTGCCTCCTGGATTGTCACCACTTAAACTGCTGTATGGACTGTCACCACTTAAACTGCCGCCTGGACTGTCACCAGTTAACCTGCCGCCTGGACTGTCAGCACTTAAACTGCCGCCTGGACTGTCACCGCTTAAACAGCCGTCTGGACTGTCACCGCTTAAACTGCCGCCTGGACTGTCACCACTTAAACTGCCGTCTGGACTGTCACCACTTAAACTGCCTCCTGGACTGTCACCAGTTAGACTGCCACCTGGACTGTCACCACTTAAACTGCCACCTGGACTGTCACCACTTAAACTGCCATCTGGACTGTCCCTGCTTAAACTGCCGCCTGGACTGTCACCACTTAAACTGCCGCCTGGACTGTCACCACTTAAACTGCCACCTGGACTGTCACCACTTAAACTGCCATCTGGACTGTCACCACTTCAACTGCCGCCTGCACTGTCACCACTTAAACTGCCGCCTGGACTGTGACCACTTAAACTGCTGTCTGGACTGTCACCACTTAAACTGCCGCCTGGACTGTCAACACTTAAACTGCCGTCTGGACTGTCACCGCTTAAACTGCCATCTGGATTGTCACCACTTAAATTGCCGCCTGGACTGTCGGCACTTAAACTGCCGCCTGGAAAGTCACCACTTCAACTGCCGCCTGGACTGTCACCACTTAAACTGCCGCCTGGAATGTTACCACTTAAACAGCCATCTGGACTGTCACCGCTTAAACTGCCGCCTGGACTGTCACCGCTTAAACTGCCGCCTGGACTGTCACCGCTTAAACTGCCGCCTGGACTGTCACCGCTTAAACTGCCGCCTGTATTGTCACCACGTAAACTGCCGCCTGGACTGTCAATAATTAAACTGCCTCCTGGATTGTCACCACTTAAACTGCCGCCTGGACTGTCACCACTTAAACTGCCGCCTGGATTGTCACCACTTAAACTGCCGCCTGGACTGTCACCACTTAAACTGCCGCCTGGACTGTCACCGCTTAAACTGCTGCCTGGATTGTCACCACTTAAACTGCCGCCTGGACTGTCACCTCTTAAACTGCCGCCTGGATTGTCACCACTTAAACTGCTGTCTGGACTGTCACCACTTAAACTGCCGTCTGGATTGTCACCACTTAAACTGCCGCCTGGACTGTCACCACTTAAACTGCCGCCTGGATTGTCACCACTTAAACTGCCGCCTGGACTGTCACCAATTAAACTGCCGCCTGGACTGTCACCGCTTAAACTGCCGCCTGGACTGTCACCGCTTAAACTGCCGCCTGGACTGTCACCACTTAAACTGCCGCCTGTATTGTCACCACGTAAACTGCCGCCTGGACTGTCACCAATTAAACTGCCTCTTAGATTGTCACCACTTAAACTGCCGCCTGGACTGTCACCACTTAAACTGCCGCCTGGATTGTCACCACTTAAACTGCCGCCTGGACTGTCACCACTTAAACTGCCGCCTGGACTGTCACCGCTTAAACTGCCGCCTGGACTGTCACCGCTTAAACTGCCGCCTGGACTGTCACCACTTAAACTGCCGCCTGTATTGTCACCACGTAAACTGCCGCCTGGACTGTCACCGCTTAAACTGCCGCCTGGATTGTCACCGCTTAAACTGCCGCCTGGACTGTCACCACTTAAACTGCCGTCTGGACTGTCACCAGTTAACCTGCCGACTGTATTGTCACCACGTAAACTGCCGCCTGGACTGTCACCGATTAAACTGCCTCCTGGATTGTCACCACTTAAACTGCTCTATGGACTGTCACCACTTAAACTGACGCCTGGATTGTCACCACTTAAACTGCCGCCTGGACTGTCACCACTTAAACTGCCGCCTGGACTGTCACCGCTTAAACTGCCGCCTGGACTGTCACCGCTTAAACTGCCGCCTGGACTGTCACCACTTAAACTGCCGCCTGTATTGTCACCACGTAAACTGCCGCCTGGACTGTCACCAATTAAACTGCCTCCTGGATTGTCACCACTTAAACTGCCGCCTGGACTGTCACCACTTAAACTGCCGCCTGGATTGTCACCACTTAAACTGCCGCCTGGACTGTCACCACTTAAACTGCCGCCTGGACTGTCACCGCTTAAACTGCTGCCTGGATTGTCACCACTTAAACTGCCGCCTGGACTGTCACCTCTTAAACTGCCGCCTGGATTGTCACCACTTAAACTGCTGTCTGGACTGTCACCACTTAAACTGCCGTCTGGATTGTCACCACTTAAACTGCCGCCTGGACTGTCACCACTTAAACTGCCGCCTGGATTGTCACCACTTAAACTGCCGCCTGGACTGTCACCAATTAAACTGCCGCCTGGACTGTCACCGCTTAAACTGCCGCCTGGACTGTCACCGCTTAAACTGCCGCCTGGACTGTCACCACTTAAACTGCCGCCTGTATTGTCACCACGTAAACTGCCGCCTGGACTGTCACCAATTAAACTGCCTCTTAGATTGTCACCACTTAAACTGCCGCCTGGACTGTCACCACTTAAACTGCCGCCTGGATTGTCACCACTTAAACTGCCGCCTGGACTGTCACCACTTAAACTGCCGCCTGGACTGTCACCGCTTAAACTGCCGCCTGGACTGTCACCGCTTAAACTGCCGCCTGGACTGTCACCACTTAAACTGCCGCCTGTATTGTCACCACGTAAACTGCCGCCTGGACTGTCACCAATTAAACTGCCTCCTGGATTGTCACCACTTAAACTGCTGTATGGACTGTCACCACTTAAACTGCCGCCTGGACTGTCACCAGTTAACCTGCCGCCTGGACTGTCAGCACTTAAACTGCCGCCTGGACTGTCACCGCTTAAACAGCCGTCTGGACTGTCACCGCTTAAACTGCCGCCTGGACTGTCACCACTTAAACTGCCGTCTGGACTGTCACCACTTAAACTGCCTCCTGGACTGTCACCAGTTAGACTGCCACCTGGACTGTCACCACTTAAACTGCCACCTGGACTGTCACCACTTAAACTGCCATCTGGACTGTCCCCGCTTAAACTGCCGCCTGGACTGTCACCACTTAAACTGCCGCCTGGACTGTCACCACTTAAACTGCCACCTGGACTGTCACCACTTAAACTGCCATCTGGACTGTCACCACTTCAACTGCCGCCTGCACTGTCACCACTTAAACTGCCGCCTGGACTGTGACCACTTAAACTGCTGTCTGGACTGTCACCACTTAAACTGCCGCCTGGACTGTCAACACTTAAACTGCCGTCTGGACTGTCACCGCTTAAACTGCCATCTGGATTGTCACCACTTAAATTGCCGGCTGGACTGTCGGCACTTAAACTGCCGCCTGGAATGTCACCACTTCAACTGCCGCCTGGACTGTCACCACTTAAACTGCCGCCTGGAATGTCACCACTTAAACAGCCATCTGGACTGTCACCGCTTAAACTGCCGCCTGGACTGTCACCGCTTAAACTGCCGCCTGGACTGTCACCGCTTAAACTGCCGCCTGGACTGTCACCACTTAAACTGCCGCCTGTATTGTCACCACGTAAACTGCCGCCTGGACTGTCACCAATTAAACTGCCTCCTGGATTGTCACCACTTAAACTGCCGCCTGGACTGTCACCACTTAAACTGCCGCCTGGATTGTCACCACTTAAACTGCCGCCTGGACTGTCACCACTTAAACTGCCGCCTGGACTGTCACCGCTTAAACTGCTGCCTGGATTGTCACCACTTAAACTGCCGCCTGGACTGTCACCTCTTAAACTGCCGCCTGGATTGTCACCACTTAAACTGCTGTCTGGACTGTCACCACTTAAACTGCCGTCTGGATTGTCACCACTTAAACTGCCGCCTGGACTGTCACCACTTAAACTGCCGCCTGGATTGTCACCACTTAAACTGCCGCCTGGACTGTCACCAATTAAACTGCCGCCTGGACTGTCACCGCTTAAACTGCCGCCTGGACTGTCACCGCTTAAACTGCCGCCTGGACTGTCACCACTTAAACTGCCGCCTGTATTGTCACCACGTAAACTGCCGCCTGGACTGTCACCAATTAAACTGCCTCTTAGATTGTCACCACTTAAACTGCCGCCTGGACTGTCACCACTTAAACTGCCGCCTGGATTGTCACCACTTAAACTGCCGCCTGGACTGTCACCACATAAACTGCCGCCTGGACTGTCACCGCTTAAACTGCCGCCTGGACTGTCACCGCTTAAACTGCCGCCTGGACTGTCACCACTTAAACTGCCGCCTGTATTGTCACCACGTAAACTGCCGCCTGGACTGTCACCGCTTAAACTGCCGCCTGGATTGTCACCGCTTAAACTGCCGCCTGGACTGTCACCACTTAAACTGCCGTCTGGACTGTCACCAGTTAACCTGCCGCCTGTATTGTCACCACGTAAACTGCCGCCTGGACTGTCACCGATTAAACTGCCTCCTGGATTGTCACCACTTAAACTGCTGTATGGACTGTCACCACTTAAACTGACGCCTGGATTGTCACCACATAAACTGCCGCCTGGACTGTCAGCACTTAAACTGCCGCCTGGACTGTCACCGCTTAAACTGCTGTCTGGACTGTCACCGCTTACACTGCCGTCTGGATTGTCACCACTTAAACTGCCGTCTGGACTCACCGCTTAAACTAGCACCTGGCCTGTCACTGCTTAAACTGCCACCTGGACTGGACTGTCACCGCTTAAACTGCCGTCTGGATTGGACTGTCACCACTCAAACTTCCGTCTGGACAGGACTGTCACCGCTTAAACTGCCGTCTGGACTGTCACCACTTAAACTGCCTTCTGGACTGTCACCACTTAAATTGCAGTCTGGACTGTCACCGCTTAAACGGCCGCCTGGAATGTCACCACTTAAACTGCCGTCTGGACTGTCGCCGCTTAAACTGCCGTCTGGACTGTCGCCGCTTAAACTGCCGTCTGGACTGTCACTGCTTAAACTGCCGCCTGGACTGTCACCACTTAAACTGCCGCCTGGACTGTCACCGCTTAAACTGCCATCTGGACTGCCACCACTTCAACTGCCGTCTGGACTGTCACCACTTAAACTGCTGCCTGGATTGTCACCACTTAAACTGCCGCCTGGACTGTCACCTCTTAAACTGCCGCCTGGATTGTCACCACTTAAACTGCTGTCTGGACTGTCACCACTTAAACTGCCGTCTGGATTGTCACCACTTAAACTGCCACCTGGACTGTCACCACTTAAACTTCCGCCTGGATTGTCACCACTTAAACTGCCGCCTGGACTGTCACCACTTAAACTGCCGCCTGGACTGTCACCGCTTAAACTGCCGCCTGGACTGTCACCACTTAAACTGCCATCTGGACTGTCACCGCTTAAACTGCCGCCTGGACTGTCACCGCTTAAACTGCCGCCTGGACTGTCACCACTTAAACTGCCGCCTGTATTGTCACCACGTAAACTGCCGCCTGGACTGTCACCAATTAAACTGCCTCCTGGATTGTCACCACTTAAACTGCCGCCTGGACTGTCACCACTTAAACTGCCGCCTGGATTGTCACCACTTAAACTGCCGCCTGGACTGTCACCACTTAAACTGCCGCCTGGACTGTCACCGCTTAAACTGCTGCCTGGATTGTCACCACTTAAACTGCCGCCTGGACTGTCACCTCTTAAACTGCCGCCTGGATTGTCAACACTTAAACTGCTGTCTGGACTGTCACCACTTAAACTGCCGTCTGGATTGTCACCACTTAAACTGCCGCCTGGACTGTCACCACTTAAACTGCCGCCTGGATTGTCACCACTTAAACTGCCGCCTGGACTGTCACCAATTAAACTGCCGCCTGGACTGTCACCGCTTAAACTGCCGCCTGGACTGTCACCGCTTAAACTGCCGCCTGGACTGTCACCACTTAAACTGCCGCCTGTATTGTCACCACGTAAACTGCCGCCTGGACTGTCACCAATTAAACTGCCTCTTAGATTGTCACCACTTAAACTGCCGCCTGGACTGTCACCACTTAAACTGCCGCCTGGATTGTCACCACTTAAACTGCCGCCTGGACTGTCACCACTTAAATTGCCGCCTGGACTGTCACCGCTTAAACTGCCGCCTGGACTGTCACCGCTTAAACTGCCGCCTGGACTGTCACCACTTAAACTGCCGCCTGTATTGTCACCACGTAAACTGCCGCCTGGACTGTCACCAATTAAACTGCCTCCTGGATTGTCACCACTTAAACTGCTGTATGGACTGTCACCACTTAAACTGCCGCCTGGACTGTCACCAGTTAACCTGCCGCCTGGACTGTCAGCACTTAAACTGCCGCCTGGACTGTCACCGCTTAAACAGCCGTCTGGACTGTCACCGCTTAAACTGCCGCCTGGACTGTCACCACTTAAACTGCCGTCTGGACTGTCACCACTTAAACTGCCTCCTGGACTGTCACCAGTTAGACTGCCACCTGGACTGTCACCACTTAAACTGCCACCTGGACTGTCACCACTTAAACTGCCATCTGGACTGTCCCTGCTTAAACTGCCGCCTGGACTGTCACCACTTAAACTGCCGCCTGGACTGTCACCACTTAAACTGCCACCTGGACTGTCACCACTTAAACTGCCATCTGGACTGTCACCACTTCAACTGCCGCCTGCACTGTCACCACTTAAACTGCCGCCTGGACTGTGACCACTTAAACTGCTGTCTGGACTGTCACCACTTAAACTGCCGCCTGGACTGTCAACACTTAAACTGCCGTCTGGACTGTCACCGCTTAAACTGCCATCTGGATTGTCACCACTTAAATTGCCGCCTGGACTGTCGGCACTTAAACTGCCGCCTGGAATGTCACCACTTCAACTGCCGCCTGGACTGTCACCACTTAAACTGCCGCCTGGAATGTCACCACTTAAACAGCCATCTGGACTGTCACCGCTTAAACTGCCGCCTGGACTGTCACCGCTTAAACTGCCGCCTGGACTGTCACCGCTTAAACTGCCGCCTGGACTGTCACCACTTAAACTGCCGCCTGTATTGTCACCACGTAAACTGCCGCCTGGACTGTCAATAATTAAACTGCCTCCTGGATTGTCACCACTTAAACTGCCGCCTGGACTGTCACCACTTAAACTGCCGCCTGGATTGTCACCACTTAAACTGCCGCCTGGACTGTCACCACTTAAACTGCCGCCTGGACTGTCACCGCTTAAACTGCTGCCTGGATTGTCACCACTTAAACTGCCGCCTGGACTGTCACCTCTTAAACTGCCGCCTGGATTGTCACCACTTAAACTGCTGTCTGGACTGTCACCACTTAAACTGCCGTCTGGATTGTCACCACTTAAACTGCCGCCTGGACTGTCACCACTTAAACTGCCGCCTGGATTGTCACCACTTAAACTGCCGCCTGGACTGTCACCAATTAAACTGCCGCCTGGACTGTCACCGCTTAAACTGCCGCCTGGACTGTCACCGCTTAAACTGCCGCCTGGACTGTCACCACTTAAACTGCCGCCTGTATTGTCACCACGTAAACTGCCGCCTGGACTGTCACCAATTAAACTGCCTCTTAGATTGTCACCACTTAAACTGCCGCCTGGACTGTCACCACTTAAACTGCCGCCTGGATTGTCACCACTTAAACTGCCGCCTGGACTGTCACCACTTAAACTGCCGCCTGGACTGTCACCGCTTAAACTGCCGCCTGGACTGTCACCGCTTAAACTGCCGCCTGGACTGTCACCACTTAAACTGCCGCCTGTATTGTCACCACGTAAACTGCCGCCTGGACTGTCACCGCTTAAACTGCCGCCTGGATTGTCACCGCTAAAACTGCCGCCTGGACTGTCACCACTTAAACTGCCGTCTGGACTGTCACCAGTTAACCTGCCGCCTGTATTGTCACCACGTAAACTGCCGCCTGGACTGTCACCGATTAAACTGCCTCCTGGATTGTCACCACTTAAACTGCTCTATGGACTGTCACCACTTAAACTGACGCCTGGATTGTCACCACTTAAACTGCCGCCTGGACTGTCACCACTTAAACTGCCGCCTGGACTGTCACCGCTTAAACTGCCGCCTGGACTGTCACCGCTTAAACTGCCGCCTGGACTGTCACCACTTAAACTGCCGCCTGTATTGTCACCACGTAAACTGCCGCCTGGACTGTCACCAATTAAACTGCCTCCTGGATTGTCACCACTTAAACTGCCGCCTGGACTGTCACCACTTAAACTGCCGCCTGGATTGTCACCACTTAAACTGCCGCCTGGACTGTCACCACTTAAACTGCCGCCTGGACTGTCACCGCTTAAACTGCTGCCTGGATTGTCACCACTTAAACTGCCGCCTGGACTGTCACCTCTTAAACTGCCGCCTGGATTGTCACCACTTAAACTGCTGTCTGGACTGTCACCACTTAAACTGCCGTCTGGATTGTCACCACTTAAACTGCCGCCTGGACTGTCACCACTTAAACTGCCGCCTGGATTGTCACCACTTAAACTGCCGCCTGGACTGTCACCAATTAAACTTCCGCCTGGACTGTCACCGCTTAAACTGCCGCCTGGACTGTCACCGCTTAAACTGCCGCCTGGACTGTCACCACTTAAACTGCCGCCTGTATTGTCACCACGTAAACTGCCGCCTGGACTGTCACCAATTAAACTGCCTCTTAGATTGTCACCACTTAAACTGCCGCCTGGACTGTCACCACTTAAACTGCCGCCTGGATTGTCACCACTTAAACTGCCGCCTGGACTGTCACCACTTAAACTGCCGCCTGGACTGTCACCGCTTAAACTGCCGCCTGGACTGTCACCGCTTAAACTGCCGCCTGGACTGTCACCACTTAAACTGCCGCCTGTATTGTCACCACGTAAACTGCCGCCTGGACTGTCACCAATTAAACTGCCTCCTGGATTGTCACCACTTAAACTGCTGTATGGACTGTCACCACTTAAACTGCCGCCTGGACTGTCACCAGTTAACCTGCCGCCTGGACTGTCAGCACTTAAACTGCCGCCTGGACTGTCACCGCTTAAACAGCCGTCTGGACTGTCACCGCTTAAACTGCCGCCTGGACTGTCACCACTTAAACTGCCGTCTGGACTGTCACCACTTAAACTGCCTCCTGGACTGTCACCAGTTAGACTGCCACCTGGACTGTCACCACTTAAACTGCCACCTGGACTGTCACCACTTAAACTGCCATCTGGACTGTCCCCGCTTAAACTGCCGCCTGGACTGTCACCACTTAAACTGCCGCCTGGACTGTCACCACTTAAACTGCCACCTGGACTGTCACCACTTAAACTGCCATCTGGACTGTCACCACTTCAACTGCCGCCTGCACTGTCACCACTTAAACTGCCGCCTGGACTGTGACCACTTAAACTGCTGTCTGGACTGTCACCACTTAAACTGCCGCCTGGACTGTCAACACTTAAACTGCCGTCTGGACTGTCACCGCTTAAACTGCCATCTGGATTGTCACCACTTAAATTGCCGCCTGGACTGTCGGCACTTAAACTGCCGCCTGGAATGTCACCACTTCAACTGCCGCCTGGACTGTCACCACTTAAACTGCCGCCTGGAATGTCACCACTTAAACAGCCATCTGGACTGTCACCGCTTAAACTGCCGCCTGGACTGTCACCGCTTAAACTGCCGCCTGGACTGTCACCGCTTAAACTGCCGCCTGGACTGTCACCACTTAAACTGCCGCCTGTATTGTCACCACGTAAACTGGCGCCTGGACTGTCACCAATTAAACTGCCTCCTGGATTGTCACCACTTAAACTGCCGCCTGGACTGTCACCACTTAAACTGCCGCCTGGATTGTCACCACTTAAACTGCCGCCTGGACTGTCACCACTTAAACTGCCGCCTGGACTGTCACCGCTTAAACTGCTGCCTGGATTGTCACCACTTAAACTGCCGCCTGGACTGTCACCTCTTAAACTGCCGCCTGGATTGTCACCACTTAAACTGCTGTCTGGACTGTCACCACTTAAACTGCCGTCTGGATTGTCACCACTTAAACTGCCGCCTGGACTGTCACCACTTAAACTGCCGCCTGGATTGTCACCACTTAAACTGCCGCCTGGACTGTCACCAATTAAACTGCCGCCTGGACTGTCACCGCTTAAACTGCCGCCTGGACTGTCACCGCTTAAACTGCCGCCTGGACTGTCACCACTTAAACTGCCGCCTGTATTGTCACCACGTAAACTGCCGCCTGGACTGTCACCAATTAAACTGCCTCTTAGATTGTCACCACTTAAACTGCCGCCTGGACTGTCACCACTTAAACTGCCGCCTGGATTGTCACCACTTAAACTGCCGCCTGGACTGTCACCACTTAAACTGCCGCCTGGACTGTCACCGCTTAAACTGCCGCCTGGACTGTCACCGCTTAAACTGCCGCCTGGACTGTCACCACTTAAACTGCCGCCTGTATTGTCACCACGTAAACTGCCGCCTGGACTGTCACCGCTTAAACTGCCGCCTGGATTGTCACCGCTTAAACTGCCGCCTGGACTGTCACCACTTAAACTGCCGTCTGGACTGTCACCAGTTAACCTGCCGCCTGTATTGTCACCACGTAAACTGCCGCCTGGACTGTCACCGATTAAACTGCCTCCTGGATTGTCACCACTTAAACTGCTGTATGGACTGTCACCACTTAAACTGACGCCTGGATTGTCACCACATAAACTGCCGCCTGGACTGTCAGCACTTAAACTGCCGCCTGGACTGTCACCGCTTAAACTGCTGTCTGGACTGTCACCGCTTACACTGCCGTCTGGATTGTCACCACTTAAACTGCCGTCTGGACTCACCGCTTAAACTAGCACCTGGCCTGTCACTGCGTAAACTGCCACCTGGACTGGACTGTCACCGCTTAAACTGCCGTCTGGATTGGACTGTCACCACTCAAACTTCCGTCTGGACAGGACTGTCACCGCTTAAACTGCCGTCTGGACTGTCACCACTTAAACTGCCTTCTGGACTGTCACCACTTAAATTGCAGTCTGGACTGTCACCGCTTAAACGGCCGCCTGGAATGTCACCACTTAAACTGCCGTCTGGACTGTCGCCGCTTAAACTGCCGTCTGGACTGTCGCCGCTTAAACTGCCGTCTGGACTGTCACTGCTTAAACTGCCGCCTGGACTGTCACCACTTAAACTGCCGCCTGGACTGTCACCGCTTAAACTGCCATCTGGACTGCCACCACTTCAACTGCCGTCTGGACTGTCACCACTTAAACTGCTGCCTGGATTGTCACCACTTAAACTGCCGCCTGGACTGTCACCTCTTAAACTGCCGCCTGGATTGTCACCACTTAAACTGCTGTCTGGACTGTCACCACTTAAACTGCCGTCTGGATTGTCACCACTTAAACTGCCGCCTGGACTGTCACCACTTAAACTTCCGCCTGGATTGTCACCACTTAAACTGCCGCCTGGACTGTCACCACTTAAACTGCCGCCTGGACTGTCACCGCTTAAACTGCCGCCTGGACTGTCACCGCTTAAACTGCCGCCTGGACTGTCACCACTTAAACTGCCGCCTGTATTGTCACCACGTAAACTGCCGCCTGGACTGTCACCAATTAAACTGCCTCCTGGATTGTCACCACTTAAACTGCCGCCTGGACTGTCACCACTTAAACTGCCGCCTGGATTGTCACCACTTAAACTGCCGCCTGGACTGTCACCACTTAAACTGCCGCCTGGACTGTCACCGCTTAAACTGCTGCCTGGATTGTCACCACTTAAACTGCCGCCTGGACTGTCACCTCTTAAACTGCCGCCTGGATTGTCACCACTTAAACTGCTGTCTGGACTGTCAGCACTTAAACTGCCGTCTGGATTGTCACCACTTAAACTGCCGCCTGGACTGTCACCACTTAAACTGCCGCCTGGATTGTCACCACTTAAAATGCCGCCTGGACTGTCACCAATTAAACTGCCGCCTGGACTGTCACCGCTTAAACTGCCGCCTGGACTGTCACCGCTTAAACTGCCGCCTGGACTGTCACCACTTAAACTGCCGCCTGTATTGTCACCACGTAAACTGCCGCCTGGACTGTCACCAATTAAACTGCCTCTTAGATTGTCACCACTTAAACTGCCGCCTGGACTGTCACCACTTAAACTGCCGCCTGGATTGTCACCACTTAAACTGCCGCCTGGACTGTCACCACTTAAACTGCCGCCTGGACTGTCACCGCTTAAACTGCCGCCTGGACTGTCACCGCTTAAACTGCCGCCTGGACTGTCACCACTTAAACTGCCGCCTGTATTGTCACCACGTAAACTGCCGCCTGGACTGTCACCAATTAAACTGCCTCCTGGATTGTCACCACTTAAACTGCTGTATGGACTGTCACCACTTAAACTGCCGCCTGGACTGTCACCAGTTAACCTGCCGCCTGGACTGTCAGCACTTAAACTGCCGCCTGGACTGTCACCGCTTAAACAGCCGTCTGGACTGTCACCGCTTAAACTGCCACCTGGACTGTCACCACTTAAACTGCCGTCTGGACTGTCACCACTTAAACTGCCTCCTGGACTGTCACCAGTTAGACTGCCACCTGGACTGTCACCACTTAAACTGCCACCTGGACTGTCACCACTTAAACTGCCATCTGGACTGTCCCCGCTTAAACTGCCGCCTGGACTTTCACCACTTAAACTGCCGCCTGGACTGTCACCACTTAAACTGCCACCTGGACTGTCACCACTTAAACTGCCATCTGGACTGTCACCACTTCAACTGCCGCCTGCACTGTCACCACTTAAACTGCCGCCTGGACTGTGACCACTTAAACTGCTGTCTGGACTGTCACCACTTAAACTGCCGCCTGGACTGTCAACACTTAAACTGCCGTCTGGACTGTCACCGCTTAAACTGCCATCTGGATTGTCACCACTTAAATTGCCGCCTGGACTGTCGGCACTTAAACTGCCGCCTGGAATGTCACCACTTAAACAGCCATCTGGACTGTCACCGCTTAAACTGCCGCCTGGACTGTCACCGCTTAAACTGCCGCCTGGACTGTCACCACTTAAACTGCCGCCTGTATTGTCACCACGTAAACTGCCGCCTGGACTGTCACCAATTAAACTGCCTCTTAGATTGTCACCACTTAAACTGCCGCCTGGACTGTCACCACTTAAACTGCCGCCTGGAATGTCACCACTTAAACAGCCATCTGGACTGTCACCGCTTAAACTGCCGCCTGGACTGTCACCACTTAAACTGCCGTCTGGACTGTCACCGCTTAAACTGCCATCTGGACTGTCACCGCTAAAACTGCCTTCTGGACTGTCACCACTTAAATTGAAGTCTGGACTGTCACCGCTTAAACGGCCGCCTGGAATGTCACCACTTCAACTGCCGCCTGGACTGTCGCCACTTAAACTGCCGCCTGGACTGTCACCGCTTAAACTGCCGTCTGGACTGTCACCGCTTAAACTGCCGCCTGGACTGTCACCACTTAAACTGCCGTCAGGACTGGACTGTCACCAGTTAAACTGCTGCCTGGATTGTCACAACTTAAACTGCCGCCTGGACTGTCACCACTTAAACTGCCGCCTGGATTGTCACCACTTAAACTGCTGTCTGGACTGTCACCACTTAAACTGCCGCCTAGATTGTCACCACTTAAACTGCCGCCTGGACTGTCACCACTTAAAGTGCCGCCTGGACTGTCACCACTTCACCTGCTGCCTGGACTGTCACCACTTAAACTGTCGCCTGGACTGTCACCACTTAAACTGCCACCTGGACTGTCACCGCTTAAACTGCCATCTGGACTGTCACCAGTTAGACTGCCGCCTGGACTGTCACCGCTTTAACTGCCATCTGGACTGTCACCGCTGAAACTGCCGCCTGGACTGTGACCACTTAAACTGCTGCCTGGACTGTCACCACTTAAACTGCCGTCTGGACTGTCACCAGTTAGACTGCCACCTGGACTGTCACCGCTTAAACTGTCGCCTGGACTGTCACCGCTTAAACTGCTATCGGGACTGTCACCGCTTAAACTGCCGCCTGGACTGTCACCACTTAAACTGCCGTCTGAACTGTCACCTCTTAAACTGGCGTCTGGACAGACACCACTTAAACTGCCGCCTGGACTGTCACCGCTTAAACTGCCGCCTGGACTGTCACCGCTTAAACTGCCGTCTGGACTGTCACCGCTTAAACTGCCTTCTGGACTGTCACCGCTTAAACTGCAGTGCGGACTCTCACCGCTTAAACTGCCGTCTGGACTGTCACCGCTTAAACTGCCGTCTGGACTGTCACCACTTAAACTGTCGCCTAGATTGTCACCACTTAAACTGCCGTCTGGACTGTCACCACTTAAACTGCCGTCTGGACTGTCACCGCTTAAACTGCCGCCTGGACTGTCACCGCTTAAACTGCCGCCTGGACTGTCACCACTTAAACTGCCGCCTGTATTGTCACCACGTAAACTGCCGCCTGGACTGTCACCAATTAAACTGCCTCCTGGATTGTCACCACTTAAACTGCTGTATGGACTGTCACCACTTAAACTGCCGCCTGGACTGTCACCAGTTAACCTGCCGCCTGGACTGTCAGCACTTAAACTGCCGCCTGGACTGTCACCGCTTAAACAGCCGTCTGGACTGTCACCGCTTAAACTGCCGCCTGGACTGTCACCACTTAAACTGCCGTCTGGACTGTCACCACTTAAACTGCCTCCTGGACTGTCACCAGTTAGACTGCCACCTGGACTGTCACCACTTAAACTGCCACCTGGACTGTCACCACTTAAACTGCCATCTGGACTGTCCCCGCTTAAACTGCCGCCTGGACTGTCACCACTTAAACTGCCGCCTGGACTGTCACCACTTAAACTGCCACCTGGACTGTCACCACTTAAACTGCCATCTGGACTGTCACCACTTCAACTGCCGCCTGCACTGTCACCACTTAAACTGCCGCCTGGACTGTGACCACTTAAACTGCTGTCTGGACTGTCACCACTTAAACTGCCGCCTGGACTGTCAACACTTAAACTGCCGTCTGGACTGTCACCGCTTAAACTGCCATCTGGATTGTCACCACTTAAATTGCCGCCTGGACTGTCGGCACTTAAACTGCCGCCTGGAATGTCACCACTTCAACTGCCGCCTGGACTGTCACCACTTAAACTGCCGCCTGGAATGTCACCACTTAAACAGCCATCTGGACTGTCACCGCTTAAACTGCCGCCTGGACTGTCACCACTTAAACTGCCGTCTGGACTGTCACCACTTAAACTGCCGTCTGGACTGTCACCACTTAAACTGCCGTCTGGACTGGACTGTCACCACTCAAACTTCCGTCTGGACTGGACTGTCACCGCTTAAACTGCCATCGGGACTGTCACCGCTAAAACTGCCTTCTGGACTGACACCACTTAAATTGAAGTCTGGACTGTCACCGCTTAAACGGCCGCCTGGAATGTCACCACTTCAACTGCCGCCTGGACTGTCGCCACTTAAACTGCCGCCTGGACTGTCACCGCTTAAACTGCCGTCTGGACTGTCACCGCTTAAACTGCCGTCTGGACTGTCACCGCTTAAACTGCCGCCTGGACTGTCACCACTTAAACTGCCGTCAGGACTGGACTGTCACCAGTTAAACTGCTGCCTGGATTGTCACAACTTAAACTGCCGCCTGGACTGTCACCACTTAAACTGCCGCCTGGATTGTCACCACTTAAACTGCTGTCTGGACTGTCACCACTTAAACTGCCGCCTAGATTGTCACCACTTAAACTGCCGCCTGGACTGTCACCGCTTAAACTGCCGCCTGGACTGTCACCACTTCACCTGCTGCCTGGACTGTCACCACTTAAACTGTCGCCTGGACTGTCACCGCTTAAACTGCCACCTGGACTGTCACCGCTTAAACTGCCATCTGGACTGTCACCAGTTAGACTGCCGCCTGTACTGTCACCGCTTTAACTGCCGCCTGGACTGTCACCACTTAAACTGCCGCCTGTATTGTCACCACGTAAACTGCCGCCTGGACTGTCACCAATTAAACTGCCTCCTGGATTGTCACCACTTAAACTGCTGTATGGACTGTCACCACTTAAACTGCCGCCTGGACTGTCACCAGTTAACCTGCCGCCTGGACTGTCAGCACTTAAACTGCCGCCTGGACTGTCACCGCTTAAACAGCCGTCTGGACTGTCACCGCTTAAACTGCCGCCTGGACTGTCACCACTTAAACTGCCGTCTGGACTGTCACCACTTAAACTGCCTCCTGGACTGTCACCAGTTAGACTGCCACCTGGACTGTCACCACTTAAACTGCCACCTGGACTGTCACCACTTAAACTGCCATCTGGACTGTCCCCGCTTAAACTGCTGCCTGGACTGTCACCACTTAAACTGCCGCCTGGACTGTCACCACTTAAACTGCCACCTGGACTGTCACCACTTAAACTGCCATCTGGACTGTCACCACTTCAACTGCCGCCTGCACTGTCACCACTTAAACTGCCGCCTGGACTGTGACCACTTAAACTGCTGTCTGGACTGTCACCACTTAAACTGCCGCCTGGACTGTCAACACTTAAACTGCCGTCTGGACTGTCACCGCTTAAACTGCCATCTGGATTGTCACCACTTAAATTGCCGCCTGGACTGTCGGCACTTAAACTGCCGCCTGGAATGTCACCACTTCAACTGCCGCCTGGACTGTCACCACTTAAACTGCCGCCTGGAATGTCACCACTTAAACAGCCATCTGGACTGTCACCGCTTAAACTGCCGCCTGGACTGTCACCACTTAAACTGCCGTCTGGACTGTCACCACTTAAACTGCCGTCTGGACTGTCACCACTTAAACTGCCGTCTGGACTGGACTGTCACCACTCAAACTTCCGTCTGGACTGGACTGTCACCGCTTAAACTGCCATCTGGACTGTCACCGCTAAAACTGCCTTCTGGACTGTCACCACTTAAATTGAAGTCTGGACTGTCACCGCTTAAACGGCCGCCTGGACTGTCGCCACTTAAACTGCCGCCTGGACTGTCACCGCTTAAACTGCCGTCTGGACTGTCACCGCTTAAACTGCCGTCTGGACTGTCACCGCTTAAACTGCCGCCTGGACTGTCACCACTTAAACTGCCGTCAGGACTGGACTGTCACCAGTTAAACTGCTGCCTGGATTGTCACAACTTAAACTGCCGCCTGGACTGTCACCACTTAAACTGCCGCCTGGATTGTCACCACTTAAACTGCTGTCTGGACTGTCACCACTTAAACTGCCGCCTGGACTGTCACCACTTAAACTGTCGCCTGGACTGTCACCACTTAAACTGCCACCTGGACTGTCACCGCTTAAACTGCCATCTGGACTGTCACCAGTTAGACTGCCGCCTGGACTGTCACCGCTTTAACTGCCATCTGGACTGTCACCGCTGAAACTGCCGCCTGGACTGTGACCACTTAAACTGCTGCCTGGACTGTCACCACTTAAACTGCCGTCTGGACTGTCACCAGTTAGACTGCCACCTGGACTGTCACCGCTTAAACTGTCGCCTGGACTGTCACCGCTTAAACTGCCATCGGGACTGTCACCGCTTAAACTGCCGCCTGGACTGTCACCACTTAAACTGCCGTCTGAACTGTCACCTCTTAAACTGGCGTCTGGACAGACACCACTTAAACTGCCGCCTGGACTGTCACCGCTTAAACTGCCGCCTGGACTGTCACCGCTTAAACTGCCGTCTGGACTGTCACCGCTTAAACTGCCTTCTGGACTGTCACCGCTTAAACTGCGGTGCGGACTCTCACCGCTTAAACTGCCTTCTGGACTGTCACCGCTTAAACTGCCGTCTGGACTGTCACCACTTAAACTGTCGCCTAGATTGTCACCACTTAAACTGCCGTCTGGACTGTCACCACTTAAACTGCCGCCTGGACTGTCACCACTTAAACTGCCGCCTGGACTGTGACCGCTCAAACTGCCATCTGTACTGTCACAACGTAAACTGCCGTCTGGACTGGACTGTCACCAGTTAAACTGCTGCCTGGATTGTCACAACTTAAACTGCCGCCTGGACTGTCACCACTTAAACTCCCGTCTGGATTGTCACCACTGAAACTGCCACCTGGACTGTCACCGCTTAAACTGCCACTTGGACTGTAACCGCTTAAACTGCCGTCTGAACTGTCACCAGTTCGACTGCCACCTGGACTGTCACCGCTTAAACTGTCGCCTGGACTGTCACCGCTTAAACTGCCATCTGGACTGTCACCGCTTAAACTGCCGCCTGGACTGTCACCACTTAAACTGCCGTCTGAACTGTCACCTCTTAAACTGCCGCCTGGACAGACACCACTGAAACTGCCGCCTGGACTGTCACTGCTTAAACTGCCGCCTGGACTGTCACCGCTTAAACTGCCGTCTGGACTGTCACCGCTTAAACTGCCGCCTGGACTGTCACCACTTAAACTGCCGCCTGGAATGTCACCACTTCAACTGCCGCCTGGACTGTCACCACTTAAACTGCCGCCTGGAATGTCACCACTTAAACAGCCATCTGGACTGTCACCGCTTAAACTGCCGCCTGGACTGTCACCACTTAAACTGCCGTCTGGACTGTCACCACTTAAACTGCCGTCTGGACTGTCACCACTTAAACTGCCGTCTGGACTGTCACCGCTTAAACTGCCGACTGGACTGTCACCACTTAAACTGCCGCCTGGACTGTCACCACTTAAACTGCCGTCTGGACTGTCACCGCTTAAACTGTCGTCTGGATTGTCACCACTTAAACTGCCGCCTGGACTGTCACCACTTAAACTGCCGCCTGGACTGTCACCGCTTAAACTGCCGCCTGGACTGTCACCGCTTAAACTGCCGTCTGGACTGTCACCACTTAAACTGTCACCTAGATTGTCACCACTTAAACTGCCGTCTGGACTGTCACCACTTAAACTGCCGCCTGGACTGTCACCACTTAAACTGCCGCCTGGACTGTGACCGCTCAAACTGCCATCTGTACTGTCACAACTTAAACTGCCGTCTGGACTGGACTTTCACCAGTTAAACTGCTGCCTGGATTGTCACAACTTGAACTGCCGCCTGGACTGTCACCACTTAGACTCCCGTCTGGATTGTCACCACTGAAACTGCCACCTGGACTGTCACCGCTTAAACTGCCACTTGGACTGTAACCGCTTAAACTGCCGTCTGAACTGTCACCAGTTAGACTACCACCTGGACTGTCACCGCTTAAACTGTCGCCTGGACTGTCACCACTTAAACTGCCATCTGGACTGTCACCGCGTAAACTGCCGTCTGGACTGTCACCACTTAAACTGCCGTCTGAACTGTCACCTCTTAAACTGCCGCCTGGACAGACACCACTTAAACTGCCGCCTGGACTGTCACCGCTTAAACTGCCGCCTGGACTGTCACCGCTTAAACTGCCGTCTGGACTGTCACCGCTTAAACTGCCGTCTGGACTGTCACCGC
Source organism: Scyliorhinus torazame (assembly GCF_047496885.1). Lineage (NCBI taxonomy): Eukaryota > Metazoa > Chordata > Chondrichthyes > Carcharhiniformes > Scyliorhinidae > Scyliorhinus > Scyliorhinus torazame. Next base: position 166,052,160 of record NC_092712.1, on the reverse strand, counting down.
TTAAACTGCCGTCTGGACTGTCACCGCTTAAACTGCCGTCTGGACTGTCACCACTTAAACTGTCGCCTAGATTGTCACCACTTAAACTGCCGTCTGGACTGTCACCACTTAAATTGCCGCCTGGACTGTCACCACTTAAACTGCCGCCTGGACTGTCACCAATTAAACCTCCTCCTTAATTGTCACCACTTAAACTGCAGTCTGGACGGTCACCACTTAATCTGACGCCTGGACTGTCACCACTTAACCTGCCGCCTGGACTGTCAGCACTTAAACTGCCGCCTGGACTGTCACCGCTTAAACAGCCGTCTGGACTGTCACCGCTTAAACTGCCATCTGAACTGTCAATAGTTAGACTACCACCTGGACTGTCACCGCTTAAACTGTCGCCTGGACTGTCACCACTTAAACTGCCATCTGGACTGTCACCGCGTAAACTGCCGCCTGGACTGTCACCACTTAAACTGCCGTCTGAACTGTCACCTCTTAAACTGCCGCCTGGACAGACACCACTTAAACTGCCGCCTGGACTGTCACCGCTTAAACTGCCGCCTGGACTGTCACCGCTTTAACTGCCGTCTGGACTGTCACCGCTTAAACTGCCGTCTGGACTGTCACCACTTAAACTGTCGCCTAGATTGTCACCACTTAAACTGCCGTCTGGACTGTCACCACTTAAATTGCCGCCTGGAGTGTCACCACTTAAACTGCCGCCTGGACTGTCACCAATTAAACCTCCTCCTTAATTGTCACCACTTAAACTGCAGTCTGGACGGTCACCACTTAATCTGACGCCTGGACTGTCACCACTTAACCTGCCGCCTGGACTGTCAGCACTTAGACTGCCGCCTGGACTGTCACCGCTTAAACAGCCGTCTGGACTGTCACCGCTTAAACTGCCGCCTGGACTGTCACCACTTAAACTGCCGTCTGGACTGTCACCACTTAAACTGCCTCCTGGACTGTCACCAGTTAGACTGCCACCTGGACTGTCACCACTTAAACTGCCACCTGGACTGTCACCACTTAAACGGCAATCTGGACTGTACCCGCTTAAACTGACGCCTGGACTGTCACCACTTAAACTGCCGCCTGGACTGTCACCACTTAAACTGCCACCTGGACTGTCACCACTTAAACTGCCGCCTGGACTGTCACCACTTAAACTGCCACCTGGACTGTCACCACTTAAACTGCCATCTGGACTGTCACCACTTCAACTGCCGCCTGGACTGTCACCACTTAAACTGCCGTCTAGACTGTCACCACTTAAACTGCCGTCTGGACTGTCACCGCTTAAACTGCCGCCTGGACTGTCACCACTTAAACTGCCGTCTAGACTGTCACCACTTAAACTGCTGCCTGGACTGTCACCACTTAAATTGCCGTTTAGACTGTCACCACTTAAACTGCCGTCTGGACTGTCACCACTTAAACTGCCGTCTGGACTGTCACCACTTAAATTGCCGTCTGGACTGTCACCACTTAAACTGCCGTCTGGATTGTCAACACTGAAACTGCCACCTGGACTGTCACCGCTTAAACTGCCACTTGGACTGTCACAGCTTAAACTGCCATCTGGACTGTCACCGCTTAAACTGCCGTCTGAACTGTCACCTCTGAAACTGCCGCCTGGACAGACACCACTTAAACTGCCGCCTGGACTGTCACCGCGTAAACTGCCGCCTGGACTGTCACCGCTTAAACTGCCGTATGGACTGTCACCGCTTAAACTGCCGTCTGGACTGTCACCGCTTAAACTGCCGTCTGGACTGTCACCACTTAAACTGTCGCCTAGATTGTCACCAGTTAAACTGCCGTCTGGACTGTCACCACTTAAACTGCCGCCTGGACTGTCACCAGTTAAACTGCCGCCTGGACTGTCACCGCTCAAACTGCCACCTGTACTGTCACAACTTAAACTACCGTCTGGATTATCACCACTTAAACTACCGTCAGGACTGTCACCGCTTAAACTGCCAACTGGACTGTCACCGCTTAAACTGCCGCCTGGACTGTCACCGCTCAAACTGCCACCTGTACTGTCACAACTTAAACTACCGTCTGGATTATCACCACTTAAACTACCGTCAGGACTGTCACCGCTTAAACTGCCAACTGGACTGTCACCGCTTAAACTGCCGTCTGGACTGTCACCACTTAAACTACCGTCTAGATTGTCACCACTTAAACTACCGTCTGGATTGTCACCAATTAAACTGCCATCTGGACTGTCACCGCTTAAACTGCCGCCTGAACTGTCACCGCTTAAACTGCCGCCTGGACTGTCACCGCTCAAAATGCCATCTGTACTGTCACAACTTAAACTACCGTCTGGATTGTCACCACTTAAACTATCGTCTGGATTGTCACCACTTAAACTGCCGTTTGTACTGTCACCACTTAAACTACCGTCTGGATTATCACCACTGAAACTACCGTCTGGACTGTCACCGCTTAAACTGCCATCTGGACTGTCACCGCTTAAACTGCCGTCTCGACTGTCAACGCTTAAACTGCCGTCTGGACTGTCACCACTTAAACTGCCGCCTGGACTGTCACCGCTTAAACTGCCACTTGGTCTGTCACCGCTTAAACTGCCGTCTGAACTGTCACCACATACACTGCCGTCTGGACTGTCACCGCTTCAACTGCTGCCTGGACTGTCACCACTTAAACTGCTGCCTGGACTGTCACCGCTTAAACTGCCATCTGGACTGTCACCGCTTAAACTGCCGTCTCGACTGTCAACGCTTAAACTGCCGTCTGGACTGTCACCACTTAAACTGCCGCCTGGACTGTCACCGCTTAAACTGCCGTCTGGGCTGTCACCGCTTAAACTGCCACTTGGTCTGTCACCGCTTAAACTGCCGTCTGAACTGTCACCACATACACTGCCGTCTGGACTGTCACCGCTTAAACTGCTGCCTGGACTGTCACCGCTTAAACTGCCGTCTGGACTGTCACCGCTTAAACTGCCACTTGGTCTGTCACCGCTTAAACTGCCGTCTGAACTGTCACCACATACACTGCCGTCTGGACTGTCACCGCTTAAACTGCCACCTGGACTGTCACCGCTTAAACTGCCGCCTGAACTGTCACCGCTTAAACTGCCGCCTGGACTGTCACCGCTTAAACTGCCGTCTGGACTGTCACCGCTTAAACTGCCGCCTGGACTGTCACCACTTAAACTGCCATCTGGACTGTCACCGCTTAAACTGCCGCCTGGACTGTCACCACTTAAACTGCCGTCTGGACTGTCACCGCTTAAACTGCCGCCTGGACTGTCACCGCTTAAACTGCCGTCTGGACTGTCACCGCTTAAACTGCCGTCTGGACTGTCACCAGTTCGACTGCCACCTGGACTGTCACTGCTTAAACTGCCGCCTGGACTGTCACCGCTTAAACTGCCACCTGGACTGTCACTGCTTAAACTGCCGCCTGGACTGTCACCGCTTAAACTGCCATCTGGACTGTCACCACTTAAACTGCCGCCTGGACTGTCACCGCTTAAACTGCCATCTGGACTGTCACCGCTTAAACTGCCATCTGTACTGTCACCGCTTAAACTGCCGCCTGGACTGTCACCGCTTAAACTGCCATCTGGACTGTCACCGCTTAAACTGCCATCAGTACTGTCACCAGTTAAACTGCCACCTGGACTGTCACCCCTTAAACTGCCATCTGGACTGTCACCGCTTAAACTGCCACCTGGACTGTCACCACTTAAACTGCCGTCTGGACTGTCACCACTTAAACTGCCGTCTGGACTGTCACCACTGAAACTGCCACCTGGACTGTCACCGCTTAAACTGCCACTTGGACCGATACCGCTTGAACTGCCGTCTGAAATGTCACCAGTTAGACTGCCACCTGGACTGTCACCGCTTAAACTGCCATCTGGACTGTCACCGCTTAAACTGCCGTCTGGACTGTCACCGCTTAAACTGCCGCCTGGACTGTCACCACTTAAACTGCCGTCTGAACTGTCACCTCTTAAACTGCCGTCTGGACTGTCACCGCTTAAACTGCCGTCTGGATTGTCACCACTTAAACTGCCGTCTGGATTGTCACCACTTCAACTGCCGCCTGGACTGTCACCACTTAAACTGCCGCCTGGAATGTCACCACTTAAATTGCCGTCTGGATTGTCACCACTTGACTGCCGTCTGGACTGTCACCGCTTAAACTGCCGACTGGACTGTCACCGCTTAAACTGCCGCCTGGACTGTCACCACTTAAACTGCCGTCTGGACTGTCACCACTTAAACTGCCGTCTGGACTGTCACTGCTTAAACTGCCACCTGGACTGGACTGTCACTGCTTAAACTGCCGTCTGGATTGGACTGTCACCACTCAAACTTCCGTCTGGACTGGACTGTCACCGCTTAAACTGCCGTCTGGACTGTCACCGCTTAAACTGCCTTCTGGACTGTCACCGCTTAAACTGCCGTCTGCACTGTCACCGCTTAAACGGCCGCCTGGAATGTCACCGCTTAAACTGCCGCCTGAACTGTCACCGCTTAAACTGCCGTCTGGACTGTCACCGCTTAAACTGCCGCCTGGACTGTCACCACTTAAACTGCCGTCTGGACTGGACTGTCACCAGTTAAACTGCTGCCTGGATTGTCACAACTTAAACTGCCGCCTGGACTGTCACCACTTAAACTGCCGCCTGGATTGTCACCACTTAAACTGCTGTCTGGACTGTCACCGCTTAAACTGCCGTCTGCACTGTCACCGCTTAAACGGCCGCCTGGAATGTCACCGCTTAAACTGCCGCCTGAACTGTCACCGCTTAAACTGCCGTCTGGACTGTCACCGCTTAAACTGCCGCCTGGACTGTCACCACTTAAACTGCCGTCTGGACTGGACTGTCACCAGTTAAACTGCTGCCTGGATTGTCACCACTTAAACTGCCGCCTGGACTGTCACCACTTAAACTGCCGCCTGGACTGTCACCACTTCACCTGCTGCCTGCACTTTCACCACTTAAACAGCCATCTGGACTGTCACCACTTAAACTGCCACCTGGACTGTCACCGCTTAAACTGCCATCTGGACTGTCACCAGTTAGACTGCCACCTGGACTGTCACCGCTGAAACTACCGCCTGGAATGTCACCGCTTTAACTGCCATTTGGACTGTCACCGCTGAAACTGCCGCCTGGACTGTGACCACTTAAACTGCTGCCTGGACTGGCACCACTTAAACTGCCGTCTGGACTGTCACCAGTTAGACTGCCACCTGGACTGTCACCGCTTAAACTGTCGCCTGGACTGTCACCGCCTAAACTGCCATCGGGACTGTCACCGCATAAACTGCCGCCTGGACTGTCACCACTTAAACTGCCGTCTGAACTGTCACCTCTTAAACTGCCGCCTGGACAGACACCACTTAAACTGCCGCCTGGACTTTCACCGCTTAAACTGCCGCCAGTACTGTCACCGCTTAAACTGCCGTCAGGACTGTCACCGCTTAAACTGCCTTCTGGACTGTCACCGCTTAAACTGCGGTCTGGACTCTCACCGCTTAAACTGCCGTCTGGACTGTCACCACTTAAACTGTCGCCTAGATTGTCACCACTTAAACTGCCGTCTGGACTGTCACCACTTAAACTGCCGCCTGGACTGTCACCACTTAAACTGCCGCCTGGACTGTGACCGCTCAAACTGCCATCTGTACTGTCACAACTTAAACTACCGTCTGGATTATCACCACTTAAACTACCGTCTGGGCTGTCACCGCTTAAACTGCCACCTGGCCTGTCACTGCTTAAACTGCCACCTGGACTGGACTGTCACCGCTTAAACTGCCGTCTGGACTGGACTGTCACCACTCAAACTGCCGTCTGGACTGTCACCGCTGAAACTGCCTTCTGGACTGTCACCACTTAAATTGCAGTCTGGACTGTCACCGCTTAAACGGCCGCCTGGAATCTCACCACTTCAACTGCCGCCTGGACTGTCGCCACTTAAACTGCCGCCTGGACTGTCACCGCTTAAACTGCCGTCTGGACTGTCACCGCTTAAACTGCCGCCTGTACTGTCACGACTTAAACTGCCGTCTGGACTGGACTGTCACCAGTTAAACTGCTGCCTGGATTGTCACAACTTAAACTGCCGCCTGGACTGTTACCACTTAAACTGCCGCCTGGATTGTCACCACTAAAACTGCTGTCTGGACTGTCACCACTTTAATTGCCGCCTGGATTGTCACCACTTAAACTGCCGCCTGGACTGTCACCACTTAAACGGCCGCCTGGACTTTCACCACTTCACCTGCCACCTGGACTGTCACCGCTTAAACTGCCGTCTGGACTGTCACCGCTTAAACTGCCGTCTGGACTGTCACCACTTAAACTGCTGCCTGGACTGTCACCGCTTAAACTGCCACCTGGACTGTCACCACTTAAATGCCACCTGGACTGTCACCGCTTAAACTGCCATCTGGACTGTCACCAGTTAGACTGCCACATGGACTGTCACTGCTTAAACTGCCGCCTGGACTGTCACCACTTAAACTGCCGTCTGGACTGTCACCACTTAAACTGCCGCCTCGACTGTCACCACTTAAACTGCCGTCTGGACTGTCACCGCTTAAACTGCCAGCTGGCCTGTCACTGCTTAATCTGCCACCTGGACTGGACTGTCACTGCTTAAACTGCCGTCTGGATTGGACTGTCACCACTCAAACTTCCGTCTGGACTGGACTGTCACCGCTTAAACTGCCGTCTGGACTGTCACCGCTTAAACTGCCTTCTGGACTGTCACCTCTTAAATTGAAGTCTGCACTGTCACCGCTTAAACGGCCGCCTGGAATGTCACCACTTCAACTGCCGCCTGGACTGTCGCCACTTAAACTGCCATCTGGACTGGACTGTCACCAGTTAAACTGCTGCCTGGATTGTCACAACTTAAACTGCCGCCTGGACTATCACCGCTTAAACTGCCGCCTGAACTGTCACCGCTTAAACGGCCGTCTGGACTGTCACCGCTTAAACTGCCGCCTGGACTGTCACCACTTAAACTGCCGTCTGGACTGGACTGTCACCAGTTTAACTGCTGCCTGGATTGTCACAACTTAAACTGCCGCCTGGACTGTCACCACTTAAACTGCCGCCTGGATTGTCACCACTTAAACTGCTGTCTGGACTGTCACCACTTCAACTGCCGCCTGGACTGTCACCACTTCACCTGCTGCCTGCACTTTCACCACTTTAACTGCCATCTGGACTGTCACCACTTAAACTGCCACCTGGACTGTCACCGCTTAAACTGCCATCTGGACTGTCACCAGTTAGACTGCCACCTGGACTGTCACCGCTTAAACTGCCGCCTGGAATGTCACCGCATTAAATGCCATCTGGACTGTCACCGCTGAAACTGCCGCCTGGACTGTCACCACTTAAACTGCCGTCTGAACTGTCACCTCTTAAACTGCCGCCTGGACAGACACCACTTAAACTGCCACCTGGACTTTCACCGCTTAAACTGCCGCCAGTACTGTCACCGCTTAAACTGCCGTCTGGACTGTCACCGCTTAAACTGCCTTCTGGACTGTCACCGCTTAAACTGCGGTCTGGACTCTCACCGCTTAAACTGCCGTCTGGACTGTCACCGCTTAAAGTGCCGTCTGGACTGTCACCACTTAAACTGTCGCCTAGATTGTCACCACTTAAACTGCCGTCTGGACTGTCACCACTTAAACTGCCGCCTGGACTGTCACCACTTAAACTGCCGCCTGGACTGTGACCGCTCAAACTGCCATCTGTACTGTCACAACTTTAACTACCGTCTGGATAGTCACCACTTAAACTACCGTCTGTATTGTCACCACTTAAACTGCCGTTTGTACTGTCACCACTTAAACTACCGTCTGGATTATCACCACTTAAACTACCGTCTGGGCTGTCACCGCTTAAACTGCCACCTGGCCTGTCACTGCTTAAACTGCCACCTGGACTGGACTGTCACCGCTTAAACTGCCGTCTGGACTGGACTGTCACCACTCAAACTGCCGTCTGGACTGTCACCGCTGAAACTGCCTTCTGGACTGTCACCACTTAAATTGCAGTCTGGACTGTCACCGCTTAAACAGCCGCCTGGAATCTAAACACTTCAACTGCCGCCTGGACTGTCGCCACTTAAACTGCCGTCTGGACTGTCACCGCTTAAACTGCCGCCTGTACTGTCACGACTTAAACTGCCGTCTGGACTGGACTGTCACCAGTTAAACTGCTGCCTGGATTGTCACAACTTAAACTGCCGCCTGGACTGTTACCACTTAAACTGCCGCCTGGATTGTCACCACTTAAACTGCTGTCTGGACTGTCACCACTTAAATTGCCGCCTGGATTGTCACCACTTAAACTGCCGCCTGGACTGTCACCACTTAAACTGCCGCCTGGACTTTCACCACTTCACCTGCCACCTGGACTGTCACCGCTTAAACTGCCGTCTGGACTGTCACCGCTTAAACTGCCGTCTGGACTGTCACCACTTAAACTGCTGCCTGGACTGTCACCGCTTAAACTGCCAACTGGACTGTTACCACTTAAACTGCCACCTGGACTGTCACCGCTTAAACTGCCATCTGGACTGTCACCAGTTAGACTGCCACATGGACTGTCACCGCTTAAACTGCCGCCTGGACTGTCACCGCTTTAACTGCCATCTGGACTGTCACCACTTAAACTGCTGCCTGGACTGTCGCCACTTAAATTGCCGTCTAGACTGTCACCACTTAAACTGCCGTCTGGACTGTCACCGCTTAAACTGCCGCCTGGACTGTCACCACTTAAACTGCTGCCTGGACTGTCACCACTTAAATTGCCGTCTAGACTGTCACCACTTAAACTGCCGTCTGGACTGTCACCACTTAAACTGCCGTCTGGACTGTCACCACTTAAATTGCCGTCTGGACTGTCACCACTGAAACTGCCACCTGGACTGTCACCGCTTAAACTGCCACTTGGACTGTAACCGCTTAAACTGCCGTCTGAACTGTCACCAGTTAGACTGCCACCTGGACTGTCACCGCTTAAACTGTCGCCTGGACTGTCACCGCTTAAACTGCCATCTGGACTGTCACCGCTCAAACTGCCGCCTGGACTGTCACCACTTAAACTGCCGTCTGAACTGTCACCTCTTAAACTGTCGCCTGGACAGACACCACTTAAACTGCCGCCTGGACTGTCACCGCTTAAACTGCCGCCTGGACTGTCACCGCTTAAACTGCCGTCTGGACTGTCACCGCTTAAACTGCCGTCTGGACTGTCACTGCTTAAACTGCCGTCTGGACTGTCACCACTTAAACTGTCGCCTAGATTGTCACCACTTAAACTGCCGCCTGGACTGTCACCACTTAAACTGCCGCCTGGACTGTCACCACTTAAACTGCCGTCTGGACTGTCACCACTTAAACTGCCGTCTGGACTGTCACCACTTAAACTGCCGCCTGGACTGTCACCGCTTAAACTGCCGCCTGGACTGTCACCGCTTAAACTGCCGCCTGGACTGTCACCACTTAAACTGCCGTCTGGACTGTCACCGCTTAAACTGCCGTCTGGATTGTCACCACTTAAACTGCCGCCTGGACTGTCACCACTTAAACTGCCGTCTGGACTGTCACCGCTTAAACTGCCACCTGGCCTGTCACTGCTTAAACTGCCACCTGGACTGGACTGTCACTGCTTAAACTGCCGTCTGGATTGGACTGTCACCACTCAAACTTCCGTCTGGACTGGACTGTCACCGCTTAAACTGCCGTCTGGACTGTCACCGCTTAAACTGCCTTCTGGACTGTCACCACTTAAATTGAAGTCTGCACTGTCACCGCTTAAACGGCCGCCTGGAATGTCACCACTTCAACTGCCGCCTGGACTGTCGCCACTTAAACTGCCGCCTGGACTGTCACCGCTTAAACTGCCGTCTGGACTGTCACCGCTTAAAATGCCGCCTGGACTGTCACCACTTAAACTGCCGTCTGGACTGGACTGTCACCAGTTAAACTGCTGCCTGGATTGTCACAACTTAAACTGCCGCCTGGACTGTCACCACTTAAACTGCCGCCTGGATTGTCACCAGTTAAACTGCTGTCTGGACTGTCACCACTTAAACTGCCGCCTGGACTGTCACCACTTCACCTGCTGCCTGGACTTTCACCACTTAAACTGCCATCTGGACTGTCACCACTTAAACTGACACCTGGACTGTCACCGCTTAAACTGCCACCTGGACTGTCACCAGTTAGACTGCCACCTGTACTGTCACCGCTTAAACTGCCGCCTGGAATGTCACCGCTTTAACTGCCATCTGGACTGTCACCGCTGAAACTGCCGCCTGGACTGTGACCACTTAAACTGCTGCCTGGACTGGCACCACTTAAACTGCCGTCTGGACTGTCTCCAGTTAGACTGCCACCTGGACTGTCACCGCTTAAACTGTCGCCTGGACTGTCACCGCCTAAACTGCCATCGGGACTGTCACCGCTTAAACTGCCGCCTGGACTGTCACCACTTAAACTGCCGTCTGAACTGTCACCTCTTAAACTGCCGCCTGGACAGACACCACTTAAACTGCCGCCTGGACTTTCACCACTTCACTTGCCGCCTGGACTGTCACCGCTTAAACTGCCGTCTGGACTGTCACCGCTTAAACTGCCGTCTGGACTGTCACCATTAAACTGCTGCCTGGACTGTCACCGCTTAAACTGCCGCCTGGACTGTCACCACTTAAACTCCCACCTGGACTGTCACCGCTTAAACTGCCATCTGGACTGTCACCAGTTAGACTGCCACCTGGACTGTCACACTTAAACTGCCGCCTGGACTGTCACCGCTTTAACTGCCACCTGGAATGTCACCGCATAAACTGCCGCCTGGACTGTCACCGCTTAAACTGCCGTCTAGACTGTCACCACTTAAACTGCCGTCTGGACTGTCACCGGTTAAACTGCCGCCTGGACTGTCACCACTTAAACTGCCGTCTAGACTGTCACCACTTAAACTGCTGCCTGGATTGTCACCACTTAAATTGCCGTCTAGACTGTCACCACTTAAACTGCCGTCTGGACTGTCACCACTTAAACTGCCGTCTGGACTGTCACCACTTAAATTGCCGTCTGGACTGTCACCACTTAAACTGCCGTCTGGATTGTCAACACTGAAACTGCCACCTGGACTGTCACCGCTTAAACTGCCACTTGGACTGTAACCGCTTAAACTGCCGTCTGAACTGTCACCAGTTAGACTGCCACCTGGACTGTCACCGCTTAAACTGTCGCCTGGACTGTCACAGCTTAAACTGCCATCTGGACTGTCACCGCTTAAACTGCCGCCTGGACTGTCACCACTTAAACTGCCGTCTGAACTGTCACCTCTTAAACTGCCGCCTGGACAGACACCACTTAAACTGCCGCCTGGACTGTCACCGCTTAAACTGCCGCCTGGACTGTCACCGCTTAAACTGCCGTCTGGACTGTCACCGCTTAAACTGCCGTCTGGACTGTCACCGCTTAAACTGCCGTCTGGACTGTCACCACTTAAACTGTCGCCTAGATTGTCACCACTTAAACTGCCGCCTGGACTGTCACCAGTTAAACTGCCGCCTGGACTGTCACCGCTCAAACTGCCACCAGTACTGTCACAACTTAAACTACCGTCTGGATTATCACCACTTAAACTACCGTCAGGACTGTCATCGCTTAAACTGCCAAATGGACTGTCACCGCTTAAACTGCTGCCTGGACTGTCACCGCTCAAACTGCCACCTGTACTGTCACAACTTAAACTACCGTCTGGATTATCACCACTTAAACTACCGTCAGGACTGTCACCGCTTAAACTGCCAACTGGACTGTCACCGCTTAAACTGCCGTCTGGACTGTCACCACTTAAACTACCGTCTAGATTGTCACCACTTAAACTACCGTCTGGATTGTCACCACTTAAACTGCCATCTGGACTGTCACCGCTTAAACTGCCGCCTGGACGGTCACCACTTAAACTGCCACCTGGACTGTCACCACTTAAATGCCACCTGGACTGTCACCGCTTAAACTGCCATCTGGACTGTCACCAGTTAGACTGCCACATGGACTGTCACCGCTTAAACTGCCGCCTGGACTGTCACCGCTTTAACTGCCATCTGGACTGTCACCACTTAAACTGCTGCCTGGACTGTCACCACTTAAATTGCCGTCTAGACTGTCACCACTTAAACTGCCGTCTGGACTGTCACCGCTTAAACTGCCGCCTGGACTGTCACCACTTAAACTGCTGCCTGGACTGTCACCACTTAAATTTCCGTCTGGACTGTCACCAGTTAGACTGCCACCTGGACTGTCACCGCTAAAACTGTCGCCTGGATTGTCACTGCCTAAACTGCCATCGGGACTGTCACCGCTTAAACTGCCGCCTGGACTGTCACCACTTAAACTGCCGTCTGAACTGTCACCTCTTAAACTGCCGCCTGGACTGTCACCACTTAAACTGCCGCCTGGACTTTCACCACTTCACCTGCCACCTGGACTGTCAACGCTTAAACTGCCGTCTGGACTGTCACCGCTTAAACTGCCGTCTGCACTGTCACCACTTAAACTGCTGCCTGGACTGTCACCGCTTAAACTGCCACCTGGACTGTCACCACTTAAACTGCCATCTGGACTGTCACCGCTTAAACTGCCATCTGGACTGTCACCAGTTAGACTGCCACCTGGACTGTCACCGCTTAAACTGCCGCCTGGATTGTCACCGCTTTAACTGCCATCTGGACTGTCACCGCTTAAACTGCCGCCTGGACTGTCACCACTTAAACTGCTGCCTGGACTGTCACCACTTAAATTGCCGTCTAGACTGTCACCACTTAAACTGCCGTCTGGACTGTCACCACTTAAATTGCCGTCTGGACTGTCACCACTTAAACTGCCGTCTGGATTGTCACCACTGAAACTGCCACCTGGACTGTCACCGCTTAAACTGCCACTTGGAATGTAACCGCTTAAACTGCCGTCTGAACTGTCACCAGTTAGACTGCCACCTGGACTGTCACCGCTTAACTGTCGCCTGGACTGTCACCGCTTAAACTGCCATCTGGACTGTCACCGCTCAAACTGCCGCCTGGACTGTCACCACTTAAACTGCCGTCTGAACTGTCACCTCTTAAACTGCCGCCTGGGCAGACACCACTTAAACTGCCGCCTGGACTGTCACCGCTAAAACTGCCGCCTGGACTGTCACCGCTTAAATTGCCATCTGGACTGTCACCGCTTAAACTGCCGTCTGGACTGTCAGCGCTTAAACTGCCGTCTGGACTGTCACCACTTAAACTGCCGCCTAGATTGTCACCACTTAAACTGCCGTCTGGACTGTCACCACTTAAACTGCCGTCTGGACTGTCACCGCTTAAACTGCCATCTGGATTGTCACCGCTTAAACTGCCGCCTGGACTGTCACCACTTAAACTACCGTCTGGATTGTCACCACTTAAACTACCATCTGGATTGTCACCACTTAAACTGCCATCTGGACTGTCACCGCTTAAACTGCCGCCTGGACTGTCACCGCTTAAACTGCCGCCTGGACTGTCACCGCTTAAACTGCAGCCTGGACTGTCACCGCTTAAACTGCCGCCTGGACTGTCACCTCTTAAACTGCCGTCTGGACTGTCACCACTTAAACTGCCGTCTGGACTGTCACCAATTAAATTGCCGTCTGGACTGTCACCACTTAAACTGCCGGCTGGATTGTCACCACTTAAACTGCCACCTGGACTGTCACCACTTAAACTGCCGTCTGGACTGTCACCGCTTAAACTGCCATCTGGACTGTCACCAGTTAGACTGCCACCTGGACTGTCACCGCTTAAACTGTCGCCTGGACTGTCACCGCTTAAACTGCCATCTGGACTGTCACCGGTTAAACTGCCACCTGGACTGTCACCACTTAAACTGCCGTCTGAACTGTCACCTCTTAAACTGCCGCCTGGACAGACACAACTTAAACTGCCGCCTGGACTGTCACCGCTTAAACTGCCGCCTGGAATGTCACCGCTTAAACTGCCGTCTGGACTGTCACCGCTTAAACTGCCTTCTGGACTGTCACCGCTTAAACTGCCGTCTGGACTGTCACCGCTTAAACTGCCTTCTGGACACTCACCGCTTAAACCGCCGTCTGGACTATCACCGCTTAAACTGCCGGCTGGACTGTCACCGCTCAAACTGCCATCTGTACTGTCACAACTTAAACTACCGTCTGGATTGTCACCACTTAAACTATCGTCTGTATTGTCACCACTTAAACTGCCGTTTGTACTGTCACCACTTAAACTACCGTCTGGATTATCACCACTGAAACTACCGTCTGGACTGTCACCGCTTAAACTGCCATCTGGACTGTCACCGCTTAAACTGCCGTCTGGACTGTCACCACTTAAACTACCGTCTGGATTATCACCACTGAAACTACCGTCTGGACTGTCACCGCTTAAACTGCCATCTGGACTGTCACCGCTTAAACTGCCGTCTGGACTGTCACCAGTTAAACTACCGTCTGGATTGTCACCACTTAAACTGCCATCTGGACTGTCACCACTTAAACTGCCGTCTGGACTGTCACCGCCTAAACTGCCATCGGGACTGTCACCGCTTAAACTGCCGCCTGGACTGTCACCACTTAAACTGCCGTCTGAACTGTCACCTCTTAAACCGCCGTCTGGACTGTCACCGCTTAAACTGCCGTCTGGACTGTCAGCGCTTAAACTGCCGTCTGGACTGTCACCACTTTAACTGTCGCCTAGATTGTCACCACTTAAACTGCCGCCTGGACTGTCACCACTTAAACTGCCGTCTGGACTGTCACCGCTTAAACTGCCATCTGGATTGTCAGCGCTTAAACTGCCGCCTGGACTGTCAGCACTTAAACTACCGTTTGGATTCTCACCACTTAAACTACCATCTGGATTGTCACCACTTAAACTGCCATCTGGACTGTCACCGCTTAAACTGCCGCCTGGACTGTCACCGCTTAAACTGCCGCCTGGACTGACACCGCTTAAACTGCCGCCTGGACTGTCACCGCTTAAATTGCCGCCTGGACTGTCACCTCTTAAACTGCCGTCTGGACTGTCACCACTTAAACTGCCGTCTGGACTGTCACCAATTAAATTGCCGTCTGGACTGTCACCACTTAAACTGCCGTCTGGATTGTCACCACTTAAACTGCCACCTGGACTGTCACCACTTAAACTGCCGTCTGGACTGTCACCGCTTAAACTGCCATCTGGACTGTCACCAGTTAGACTGCCACCTGGACTGTCACCGCTTAAACTGTCGCCTGGACTGTCACCGCTTAAACTGCCATCTGGACTGTCACCGGTTAAACTGCCACCTGGACTGTCACCACTTAAACTGCCGTCTGAACTGTCACCTCTTAAACTGCCGCCTGGACAGACACCACTTAAACTGCCGCCTGGACTGTCACCGCTTAAACTGCCGCCTGGAATGTCACCGCTTAAACTGCCGTCTGGACTGTCACCGCTTAAACTGCCTTCTGGACTGTCACCGCTTAAACTGCCGTCTGGACTATCACCGCTTAAACTGCCATCTGTACTGTCACAACTTAAACTACCGTCTGGATTGTCACCACTTAAACTATCGTCTGGATTGTCACCACTTAAACTGCCGTTTGTACTGTCACCACTTAAACTACCGTCTGGATTTTCACCACTGAAACTACCGTCTGGACTGTCACCGCTTAAACTGCCATCTGGACTGTCACCGCTTAAACTGCCGTCTGGACTGTCACCAGTTAAACTACCGTCTGGATTGTCACCACTTAAACTGCCATCTGGACTGTCACCACTTAAACTGCCGTCTGGACTGTCACCGCCTAAACTGCCATCGGGACTGTCACCGCTTAAACTGCCGCCTGGACTGTCACCACTTAAACTGCCGTCTGAACTGTCACCTCTTAAACTGCCGCCTGGACTGTCACCACTTAAACTGCCGCCTGGACTTTCACCACTTCACCTGCCACCTGGACTGTCAACGCTTAAACTGCCGTCTGGACTGTCACCTCTTAAACTGCCGTCTGGACTGTCACCACATAAACTGCTGCCTGGACTGTCACCGCTTAAACTGCCACCTGGACTGTCACCACTTAAACTGCCATCTGGACTGTCACCGCTTAAACTGCCATCTGGACTGTCACCAGTTAGACTGCCACCTGGACTGTCACCGCATAAACTGCCGCCTGGATTGTCACCGCTTTAACTGCCATCTGGACTGTCACCGCTTAAACTGCCGCCTGGACTGTCACCACTTAAACTGCTGCCTGGACTGTCACCACTTAAATTGCCGTCTAGACTGTCAACACTTAAACTGCCGTCTGGACTGTCACCGCTTAAACTGCCGTCTGGACAGTCAGCACTTAAATTGCCGTCTGGACTGTCACCACTTAAACTGCCGTCTGGATTGTCACCACTGAAACTGCCACCTGGACTGTCACCACTTAAACTGTCGCCTGGACTGTCACCGCTTAAACTGCCATCTGGACTGTCACCGCTCAAACTGCCGCCTGGACTGTCACCACTTAAACTGCCGTCTGAACTGTCACCTCTTAAACTGCCGCCTGGGCAGACACCACTTAAACTGCCGCCTGGACTGTCACCGCTAAAACTGCCGCCTGGACTGTCACCGCTTAAATTGCCGTCTGGACTGTCACCGCTTAAACTGCCGTCTGGACTGTCAGCGCTTAAACTGCCGTCTGGACTGTCACCACTTAAACTGTCGCCTAGATTGTCACCACTTAAACTGCCGTCTGGACTGTCACCACTTAAACTGCCGTCTGGACTGTCACCGCTTAAACTGCCATCTGGATTGTCACCGCTTAAACTGCCGCCTGGACTGACACCACTTAAACTACCGTCTGGATTGTCACCACTTAAACTACCATCTGGATTGTCACCACTTAAACTGCCATCTGGACTGTCACCGCTTAAACTGCCGCCTGGACTGTCACCGCTTAAACTGCCGCCTGGACTGTCACCGCTTAAACTGCCGCCTGGACTGTCACCGCTTAAACTGCCGCCTGGACTGTCACCTCTTAAACTGCCGTCTGGACTGTCACCACTTAAACTGCCGTCTGGACTGTCACCAATTAAATTGCCGTCTGGACTGTCACCACTTAAACTGCCGTCTGGATTGTCACCACTTAAACTGCCACCTGGACTGTCACCACTTAAACTGCCGTCTGGACTGTCACCGCTTAAACTGCCATCTGGACTGTCACCAGTTAGACTGCCACCTGGACTGTCACCGCTTAAACTGTCGCCTGGACTGTCACCGCTTAAACTGCCATCTGGACTGTCACCGGTTAAACTGCCACCTGGACTGTCATCACTTAAACTGCCGCCTGAACTGTCACCTCTTAAACTGCCGCCTGGACAGACACCACTTAAACTGCCGCCTGGACTGTCACCGCTTAAACTGCCGCCTGGAATGTCACCGCTTAAACTGCCGTCTGGACTGTCAACGCTTAAACTGCCTTCTGGACTGTCACCGCTTAAACTGCCGTCTGGACTGTCACCGCTTAAACTGCCTTCTGGACTGTCACAACTTAAAATGCCTTCTGGACTGTCACCGCTTAAACTGCCGTCTGGACTGTCACCGCTTAAACTGCCTTCTGGACACTCACCGCTTAAACCGCCGTCTGGACTATCACCGCTTAAACTGCCGGCTGGACTGTCACCGCTCAAACTGCCATCTGTACTGTCACAACTTAAACTACCGTCTGGATTGTCACCACTTAAACTATCCTCTGGATTGTCACCACTTAAACTGCCGTTTGTACTGTCACCACTTAAACTACCGTCTGGATTATCACCACTGAAACTACCGTCTGGACTGCCACCGCTTAAACTGCCATCTGGACTGTCACCGCTTAAACTGCCGTCTGGACTGTCACAATTTAAACTACCGTCTGGATTGTCACCACTTAAACTATCCTCTGGATTGTCACCACTTAAACTGCCGTTTGTACTGTCACCACTTAAACTACCGTCTGGATTATCACCACTGAAACTACCGTCTGGACTGCCACCGCTTAAACTGCCATCTGGACTGTCACCACTTAAACTGCCGTCTGGACTGTCACCGCTTAAACTGCCATCTGGACTGTCACCACTTAAACTGCCGTCTGGACTGTCACCACTTAAACTACCGTCTGGATTGTCACCACTTAAACTATCGTCTGGATTGTCACCACTTAAACTGCCATCTGGACTGTCACCGCTTAAACTGCCGTCTCGACTGTCACCGCTTAAACTGCCTCCTGGACTGTCACCGCTTAAACTGCCGTCTGGGCTGTCACCGCTTAAACTGCCGCCTGGACTGTCACCGCTTAAACTGCCGTCTGGGCTGTCACCGCTTAAACTGCCGCCTGGACTGTCACCGCTTAAACTGCCGTCTGGGCTGTCACCGCTTAAACTGCCGTCTGGATTGTCACCACTTAAACTGCCACCTGGACTGTCACCACTTAAACTGCCGTCTGGACTGTCACCGCTTAAACTGCCATCTGGACTGTCACCAATTAGACTGCCACCTGGACTTTCACCGCTTAAACTGTCGCCTGGACTGTCACCGCTTAATCTGCCATCTGGACTGTCACCGGTTAAACTGCCGCCTGGACTGTCACCACTTAAACTGCCGTCTGAACTGTCACCTCTTAAACTGCCGCCTGGACAGACACCACTTAAACTGCCGCCTGGACTGTCACCGCTTAAACTGCCGCCTGGAATGTCACTGCTTAAACTGCCGTCTGGACTGTCACCGCTTAAACTGCCTTCTGGACAGTCACCGCTTAAACCGCCGTCTTGACTATCACCGCTTAAACTGCCGCCTGGACTGTCACCGCTCAAAATGCCATCTGTACTGTCACAACTTAAACTACTGTCTGGACTGTCACCGCTTAAACTGCCATCTGGACTGTCACCACTTAAACTACCGTCTGGATTGTCACCACTTAAACTGCCGCCTGGACTGTCACCACTTAAACTGCCGCCTGGATTGTCACCACTTAAACTACCGTCTGGATTGTCACCACTTAAACTGCGGTCTGGACTGTCACCACTTAAACTACCGTCTGGATTGTCACCACTTAAACTGCCATCTGGACTGTCACCGCTTAAACTGCCATCTGGACTGTCACCACTTAAACTGCCGTCTGGACTGTCACCACTTAAACTGCCATCTGGACTGTCACCACTTAAACTACCGTCTGGATTGTCACCACTTAAACTGCCATCTGGACTGTCACCGCTTAAACTGCCATCTGGACTGTCACCGCTTAAACTGCCATCTGGACTGTCACCAGTTAGACTGCCACCTGGACTGTCACCGCTTAAACTGCTGCCTGGACTGTCACCACTTAACCTGCTGCCTGGGCTGTCACCGCTTAAACAGCTGCCTGAACTGTCACCACATAAACTGCCGCCTGGACTGTCACCGCTAAAACTGCCATCTGGGCTGTCACCGCTTAAACTGCCGCCTGGACTGTCACCGCTTAAACTGCCACCTGGACTGTCGCCACTTAAACTGCCGCCTGGACTTTCACCGCTTAAACTGCCATCTGTACTGATACCGCTTAAACTGCCATCTGTACTGTCACCGCTTAAACTGCCGACTGGACTGTCACCGCTTAAACTGCCGTCTGGACTCTCACCGCTTAAACTGCCGTCTGGACTGTCACCACTTAAACTGCTGTCTGAACTGTCACCTCTTAAACTGCCGCCTGGACTGTCACCACTTAAACTGCCGCCTGGACTTTCACCACTTCACCTGCCACCTGGACTGTCAACGCTTAAACTGCCGTCTGGACTGTCACCGCTTAAACTGCCATCTGGACTGTCACCACTTAAACTGCTGCCTGGACTGTCACCGCTTAAACTGCCACCTGGACTGTCACCACTTAAACTGCCATCTGGACTGTCACCGCTTAAACTGCCATCTGGACTGTCACCAGTTAGACTGCCACCTGGACTGTCACCGCTTAAACTGCCGCCTGGATTGTCACCGCTTTAACTGCCATCTGGACTGTCACCGCTTAAACTGCCGCCTGGACTGTCACCACTTAAACTGCTGCCTGGACTGTCACCACTTAAATTGCCGTCTAGACTGTCACCACTTAAACTGCCGTCTGGACTGTCACCGCTTAAACTGCCGTCTGGACTGTCAGCACTTAAATTGCCGTCTGGACTGTCACCACTTAAACTGCCGTCTGGATTGTCACCACTGAAACTGCCACCTGGACTGTCACCGCTTAAACTGCCACTTGGAATGTAACCGCTTAAACTGCCGTCTGAACTGTCACCAGTTAGACTGCCACCTGGACTGTCACCGCTTAAACTGTCGCCTGGACTGTCACCGCTTAAACTGCCATCTGGACTGTCACCGCTCAAACTGCCGCCTGGACTGTCACCACTTAAACTGCCGTCTGAACTGTCATCTCTTAAACTGCCGCCTGGGTAGACACCACTTAAACTGCCGCCTGGACTGTCACCGCCAAAACTGCCGCCTGGACTGTCACCGCTTAAATTGCCGTCTGGACTGTCACCGCTTAAACTGCCGTCTGGACTGTCAGCGCTTAAACTGCCGTCTGGACTGTCACCACTTAGCTGTCGCCTAGATTGTCGCCACTTAAACTGCCGTCTGGACTGTCACCACTTAAACTGCCGTCTGGACTGTCACCGCTTAAACTGCCATCTGGATTGTCACCGCTTAAACTGCCGCCTGGACTGTCACCACTTAAACTACCGTCTGGATTGTCACCACTTAAACTACCATCTGGATTGTCACCACTTAAACTGCCATCAGGACTGTCACCGCTTAAACTGCCGCCTGGACTGTCACCGCTTAAACTGCCGCCTGGACTGTCACCGCTTAAACTGCCGCCTGGACTGTCACCGCTTAAACTGCCGCCTGGACTGTCACCTCTTAAACTGCCGTCTGGGCTGTCACCACTTAAACTGCCGTCTGGACTGTCACCAATTAAATTGCCGTCTGGACTGTCACCACTTAAACTGCCGTCTGGATTGTCACCACTTAAACTGCCACCTGGACTGTCACCACTTAAACTGCCGTCTGGACTGTCACCGCTTAAACTGCCATCTGGACTGTCACCAGTTAGACTGCCACCTGGACTGTCACCGCTTAAACTGTCGCCTGGACTGTCACCGCTTAAACTGCCATCTGGACTGTCACCGGTTAAACTGCCACCTGGACTGTCACCACTTAAGCTGCCGCCTGAACTGTCACCTCTTAAACTGCCGCCTGGACAGACACCACTTAAACTGCCGCCTGGACTGTCACCGCTTAAACTGCCGTCTGGACTGTCACCGCTTAAACTGCCGTCTGGACTGTCACCGCTTAAACTGCCGTCTGGACTGTCACCGCTTAAACTGCCTTCTGGACTGTCACCGCTTAAACTGCCTTCTGGACTGTCACCGCTTAAACTGCCATCTGGACTGTCACCGCTTAAACTGCCTTCTGGACACTCACCGCTTAAACCGCCGTCTGGACGATCACCGCTTAAACTGCCGGCTGGACTGTCACCGCTCAAACTGCCATCTGTACTGTCACAACTTAAACTACCGTCTGGATTGTCACCACTTAAACTATCGTCTGGATTGTCACCACTTAAACTGCCGTTTGTAATGTCACCACTTAAACTACCGTCTGGATTATCACCACTGAAACTACCGTCTGGACTGTCACCGCTTAAACTGCCATCTGGACTGTCACCGCTTAAACTGCCGTCTGGACTGTCACCAGTTAAACTACCGTCTGGATTGTCACCACTTAAACTGCCATCTGGACTGTCACCACTTAAACTGCCGTCTGGACTGTGACCGCTTAAACTGCCATCTGGACTGTCACCACTTAAACTGCCGTCTGGACTGTCACCACTTAAACTACCGTCTGGATTGTCACCACTTAAACTATCGTCTGGATTGTCACCACTTAAACTGCCATCTGGACTGTCACCGCTTAAACTGCCGTCTCGACTGTCACCGCTTAAACTGCCTCCTGGACTGTCACCGCTTAAACTGCCGTCTGGGCTGTCACCGCTTAAACTGCCGCCTGGACTGTCACCGCTTAAACTGCCGTCTGGGCTGTCACCGCTTAAACTGCCGCCTGGACAGTCTTCGCTTAAACTGCCGTCTGGGCTGTCACCGCTTAAACTGCCGTCTGGATTGTCACCACTTAAACTGCCACCTGGACTGTCACCACTTAAACTGCCGTCTGGACTGTCACCGCTTAAACTGCCATCTGGACTGTCACCAATTAGACTGCCACCTGGACTTTCACCGCTTAAACTGTCGCCTGGACTGTCACCGCTTAATCTGCCATCTGGACTGTCACCGGTTAAACTGCCGCCTGGACTGTCACCACTTAAACTGCCGTCTGAACTGTCACCTCTTAAACTGCCGCCTGGACAGACACCACTTAAACTGCCGCCTGGACTGTCACCGCTTAAACTGCCTCCTGGACTGTCACCACTTAAACTGCCCACTGGACTGTCACCGCTTAAACTGCCGCCTGGAATGTCACCGCTTAAACTGCCGTCTGGACTGTCACCGCTTAAACTGCCTTCTGGACTGTCACCGCTTAAACTGCTGCCTGGACTGTCACCGCTTAAACTGCCTTCTGGACAGTCACCGCTTAAACCGCCGTCTGGACTATCACCGCTTAAACTGCCGCCTGGACTGTCACCGCTCAAAATGCCATCTGTACTGTCACAACTTAAACTACTGTCTGGACTGTCACCGCTTAAACTGCCATCTGGACTGTCACCACTTAAACTACCGTCTGGATTGTCACCACTTAAACTGCCATCTGGACTGTCACCACTTAAACTACCGTCTGGATTGTCACCACTTAAACTGCCATCTGGACTGTCACCGCTTAAACTGCCATCTGGACTGTCACCACTTAAACTGCCGTCTGGACTGTCACCGCTTAAACTGCCATCTGGACTGTCACCAGTTAGACAGCCACCTGGACTGTCACCATTTAAACTGCTGCCTGGACTGTCACCACTTAAACTGCTGCCTGGGCTGTCACCGCTTAAACTGCTGCCTGAACTGTCACCACATAAACTGCCGCCTGGACTGTCACCGCTAAAACTGCCATCTGGACTGTCACCGCTTAAACTGCCGCCTGGACTGTCACCGCTTAAACTGCCACCTGGACTGTCGCCACTTAAACTGCCGCCTGGACTTTCACCGCTTAAACTGCCATCTGTACTGATACCGCTTAAACTGCCATCTGGACTGTCACCACTTAAACTGCTGCCTGGACTGTCACCGCTTAAACTGCCACCTGGACTGTCACCACTTAAACTGCCATTTGGACTGTCACCGCTTAAACTGCCATCTGGACTGTCACCAGTTAGACTGCCAGCTGGACTGTCACCGCTTAAACTGCCGCCTGGATTGTCACCGCTTTAACTGCCATCTGGACTGTCACCGCTTAAACTGCCGCCTGGACTGTCACCACTTAAACTGCTGCCTGGACTGTCACCACTTAAATTGCCGTCTAGACTGTCACCACTTAAACTGCCGTCTGGACTGTCACCGCTTAAACTGCCGTCTGGACTGTCAGCACTTAAATTGCCGTCTGGACTGTCACCACTTAAACTGCCGTCTGGATTGTCACCACTGAAACTGCCACCTGGACTGTCACCGCTTAAACTGCCACTTGGAATGTAACCGCTTAAACTGCCGTCTGAACTGTCACCAGTTAGACTGCCACCTGGACTGTCACCGCTTAAACTGTCGCCTGGACTGTCACCGCTTAAACTGCCATCTGGACTGTCACCGCTCAAACTGCCGCCTGGACTGTCACCACTTAAACTGCCGTCTGAACTGTCACCTCTTAAACTGCCGCCTGGGCAGACACCACTTAAACTGCCGCCTGGACTGTCACCGCCAAAACTGCCGCCTGGACTGTCACCGCTTAAATTGCCGTCTGGACTGTCACCGCTTAAACTGCCGTCTGGACTGTCAGCGCTTAAACTGCCGTCTGGACTGTCACCACTTAGCTGTCGCCTAGATTGTCGCCACTTAAACTGCCGTCTGGACTGTCACCACTTAAACTGCCGTCTGGACTGTCACCGCTTAAACTGCCATCTGGATTGTCACCGCTTAAACTGCCGCCTGGACTGTCACCACTTAAACTACCATCTGGATTGTCACCACTTAAACTGCCATCAGGACTGTCACCGCTTAAACTGCCGCCTGGACTGTCACCGCTTAAACTGCCGCCTGGACTGTCATCGCTTAAACTGCCGCCTGGACTGTCACCGCTTAAACTGCCGCCTGGACTGTCACCTCTTAAACTGCCGTCTGGGCTGTCACCACTTAAACTGCCGTCTGGACTGTCACCAATTAAATTGCCGTCTGGACTGTCACCACTTAAACTGCCGTCTGGATTGTCACCACTTAAACTGCCACCTGGACTGTCACCACTTAAACTGCCGTCTGGACTGTCACCGCTTAAACTGCCATCTGGACTGTCACCAGTTAGACTGCCACCTGGACTGTCACCGCTTAAACTGTCGCCTGGACTGTCACCGCTTAAACTGCCATCTGGACTGTCACCGGTTAAACTGCCACCTGGACTGTCACCACTTAAACTGCCGCCTGAACTGTCACCTCTTAAACTGCCGCCTGGACAGACACCACTTAAACTGCCGCCTGGACTGTCACCGCTTAAACTGCCGTCTGGACTGTCACCGCTTAAACTGCCGTCTGGACTGTCACCGCTTAAACTGCCGTCTGGACTGTCACCGCTTAAACTGCCTTCTGGACTGTCACCGCTTAAACTGCCTTCTGGACTGTCACCGCTTAAACTGCCATCTGGACTGTCACCGCTTAAACTGCCTTCTGGACACTCACCGCTTAAACCGCCGTCTGGACTATCACCGCTTAAACTGCCGGCTGGACTGTCACCGCTCAAACTGCCATCTGTACTGTCACAACTTAAACTACCGTCTGGATTGTCACCACTTAAACTATCGTCTGGATTGTCACCACTTAAACTGCCGTTTGTACTGTCACCACTTAAACTACCGTCTGGATTATCACCACTGAAACTACCGTCTGGACTGTCACCGCTTAAACTGCCATCTGGACTGTCACCGCTTAAACTGCCGTCTGGACTGTCACCAGTTAAACTACCGTCTGGATTGTCACCACTTAAACTGCCATCTGGACTGTCACCACTTAAACTGCCGTCTGGACTGTGACCGCTTAAACTGCCATCTGGACTGTCACCACTTAAACTGCCGTCTGGACTGTCACCACTTAAACTACCGTCTGGATTGTCACCACTTAAACTATCGTCTGGATTGTCACCACTTAAACTGCCATCTGGACTGTCACCGCTTAAACTGCCGTCTCGACTGTCACCGCTTAAACTGCCTCCTGGACTGTCACCGCTTAAACTGCCGTCTGGGCTGTCACCGCTTAAACTGCCGCCTGGACTGTCACCGCTTAAACTGCCGTCTGGGCTGTCACCGCTTAAACTGCCGCCTGGACAGTCTTCGCTTAAACTGCCGTCTGGGCTGTCACCGCTTAAACTGCCGTCTGGATTGTCACCACTTAAACTGCCACCTGGACTGTCACCACTTAAACTGCCGTCTGGACTGTCACCGCTTAAACTGCCATCTGGACTGTCACCAATTAGACTGCCACCTGGACTTTCACCGCTTAAACTGTCGCCTGGACTGTCACCGCTTAATCTGCCATCTGGACTGTCACCGGTTAAACTGCCGCCTGGACTGTCACCACTTAAACTGCCGTCTGAACTGTCACCTCTTAAACTGCCGCCTGGACAGACACCACTTAAACTGCCCACTGGACTGTCACCGCTTAAACTGCCGCCTGGAATGTCACCGCTTAAACTGCCGTCTGGACTGTCACCGCTTAAACTGCCTTCTGGACTGTCACCGCTTAAACTGCTGCCTGGACTGTCACCGCTTAAACTGCCTTCTGGACAGTCACCGCTTAAACCGCCGTCTGGACTATCACCGCTTAAACTGCCGCCTGGACTGTCACCGCTCAAAATGCCATCTGTACTGTCACAACTTAAACTACTGTCTGGACTGTCACCGCTTAAACTGCCGTCTGGACTGTCACCACTTAAACTACCGTCTGGATTGTCACCACTTAAACTGCCATCTGGACTGTCACCACTTAAACTACCGTCTGGATTGTCACCACTTAAACTGCCATCTGGACTGTCACCGCTTAAACTGCCATCTGGACTGTCACCACTTAAACTGCCGTCTGGACTGTCACCGCTTAAACTGCCATCTGGACTGTCACCAGTTAGACAGCCACCTGGACTGTCACCATTTAAACTGCTGCCTGGACTGTCACCACTTAAACTGCTGCCTGGGCTGTCACCGCTTAAACTGCTGCCTGAACTGTCACCACATAAACTGCCGCCTGGACTGTCACCGCTAAAACTGCCATCTGGACTGTCACCGCTTAAACTGCCGCCTGGACTGTCACCGCTTAAACTGCCACCTGGACTGTCGCCACTTAAACTGCCGCCTGGACTTTCACCGCTTAAACTGCCATCTGTACTGATACCGCTTAAACTGCCATCTGTACTGTCACCGCTTAAACTGCCGTCTGGACTGTCACCGCTTAAACTGCCGTCTGGACTCTCACCGCTTAAACTGCCGTCTGGACTGTCACCGCTTAAACTGCCTCCTGGACTGTCTCCGCTTAAACTGCCACCTGGACTGTCACCACTTAAGCTGCCGTCTGGACTGTCACCGTTTAAACTGCCATCTGGACTGTCACCAGTTAGACTGCCACCTGGACTGTCACCGCTAAAACTGCCGCCTGGACTGTCACCGCTTAAACTGCCATCTGGACTGTCACCGCTTAAACTGCCGCCTGGACTGTCACTGCTTAAACTGCCACCTGGACTGTTACCACTTAAACTGCCATCTGGACTGTCACCATTTAGACTGCCGTCTGGACTGTCACCGCTTAAACTGCCGCCTGGACTGTCACCGCTTAAACTGCCGCCTGGACTGTCACCACTTAAACTGCCGTCTGGACTGTCACCACTTAAACTGCCACCTGGACTGTCACCACTGAAACTGCCGTCTGGACTGTCACCACTTAAACTGACGTCTGGATTGTCACCACTTAAACAGCCACCTGGACTGTCACCACTTAAACTGCCGTCTGGACTGTCACCGCTTAAACTGCCACCTGGACTGTCACCAGTTAGACTGCCACCTGGACTGTCACCGCTTAAACTGCCGCCTGGACCGTCACCACTTAAACTGCCATCTGCACTCTCACCACTTAAACTGCCCCCTGGACTGTCACCATTTAAACTGCTGCCTGAACTGTCACTGCTTAAACTGCCGTCTGGACTGTCACTGCTTAAACTGCCATCTGGACTGTCACTGCTTAAACTGCCATCTGGACTGTCACTGCTTTAACTGCCGCCTGGACTGTCACCACTTAAACTGCCATCTGGACTGTCACCACTTAAACTGCCGCCTGGACTGTCACCACTTAAACTGCCATCTGGACTGTCACTGCTTAAACTGCCATCTGGACTGTCACTGCTTAAACTGCCGCCTGGACTGTCACCACTTAAAGTGCCATCTGGACTGTCACAGCTTTAACTGCCGCCTGGACTGTCACCACTTAAACTGCCGTCTGGACTGTCACCACTTAAACTGCCGTCTGGACTGTCACCACTTAAACTGCCGTCTGGATTGTCACCACTTAAACTGCCACCTGGACTGACACCACTTAAACTGCCGTCTGGACTGTCGGCACTTAGACTGCCGTCTGGTCTGTCACCGCTTAAACTGCCATCTGTACTTTCACCAGTTAGACTGCCACCTTGACTGTCACCACTTAAACTGCCGTCTGGACTGTCACCGCTTAAACTGCCTCCGGGACTGTCACCGCTTAAACAGCCACCTGCACTGTCACCGCTTAAACTGCCACTTGGTCTGTCACCGCTTAAACTGCTGTCTGGACTGTCACCACTTAAACTGCCGCCTGGACTGTCGCCACTTAAACTGCGGTCTGGACTGTCGCCACCTAAACTGCCGCCTGGTCTGTCGCCACTTAAACTGCCGTCTGGACTGTCACCACCTAAACTGCCGCCTGGACTGTCGCCACTTAAACAGCCGTCTGGACTGTCACCGCTTAAACTGCCGTCTGGACTGTCACTGCTTAAACTGCCGCCTGGACTGTCACCGCTTAAACTGCCGTCTGGGCTGTCACCGCTTAAACTGCCACTTGGACTGTCACCGCTTAAACTGCCGTCTGGACTGTCACCACTTAAACTGCCGTCTGGACTGTCACCGCTTAAACTGCCGCCTGGACTGTCACCACTTAAACTGCCGCCTGGACTGTCACAGCTTAAACTGCCACCTGGACTGTCACTGCTTAAACTGCCGTCTGGACTGTCGCCACTTAAACTGCCGTCTGCGCTATCACCGCTTAAAATGCCATCTGGACTGTCGCCACTTAAACTGCCGTCTGCGCTGTCACCGCTTAAAATGCCATCTGGACTGTCACCGCTTAAACTGCCACCTGGACTGTCACCACTTAAACTGCCATCTGGACTGTCACCGCTTAAACTGCCGTCTGGACTGTCACCGCTTAAACTGCCGCCTGGACTGTCACTGCTTAAACTGCCATCTGGACTGTCACCACTTAAACTGCCGCCTAGACTGTCACCACTTATTTTATTTTATTTTTTTTTTTAAATATTTTTATTAATGTTTTTCAACAACACAATTTTTTCCCCTTACAAATATTATCCCCCCCCCGCCCCCGTAACAAAATAATGCAAATTCTCCCTGAGCAAGATTTACATAGCTTTATACACTGTCTCTTGGCCGTGCGTACCGTTTCCCCCCAACCTCCATACTATCTCCCGCTCGTCCATCCCCTCAGACTGTCTCTCGTTCCCCCCTCCCCCCCCCCCGCCCCCCCCAGGGTTGCTGCTGCTGCTGATCGACATTCTTCTAACGCTCCGCGAGATAATCTAGGAACGGTTGCCACCGCCTGTAAAACCCCTGTGCAGACCCTCTCAAATCAAACTTAATTCTCTATTTTATGAACCCCGCCATGTCATTAATCCAGGCCTCCGGGCTAGGGGGCTTCGCCTCCTTCCACAGTAGCAAGACCCTTCGCCGGGCTACTAGGGACGCAAAGGCCAGAATTCCGGCCTCTTTCGCCTCCTGCACTCCCGGCTCATCCACTACTCCAAATATTGCTAGCCCCCACCTTGGCTTGACCCGGACTTTCACGACCTGGGATATTACTCCTGCCACTCCTCTCCAGAACCCCTCCAATGCCGGGCATGACCAAAACATATGGACATGGTTCGCCGGGCTCCCTGAACATCTTTCACATCTATCCTCTACCCCAAAGAACCTACTCAGCCTCGCCCTCGTCAAATGCGTTCTGTGAACCACCTTAAATTGTATCAGACTGAGCCTGGCACACGAGGAAGAGGTATTAACCCTACCCAGGGCGTCGGCCTATAGCCCTTCCTCAATCTCCTTCCCCAGCTCCTCCTCCCATTTGTGGTGTTGGGTGTTCTGACACACAGAAGAGCCAACACAGTTGCATATGGTACAACGCTTCTTTATTTAAACTCACTATTTACAACTTGGTCTTTGCACTCTGCACGTGGGGGGCTCCCTGCTTGTGGTGTTTCAACAGCTCTTTCTTGTTTCCTTCTCCCCAGACCTACTGACCTCCAGGTGTCGTGCTCGTGCTTTTTATGTGGTTGGTGTTCTTGTCTGTGATTGGTTGTGGTGTTGTGTACTCTGATTTGCCTGTTAGTGTGTCCATCATGATGTGTGTGTTTGAATATCATGACATCCCCCCTTTTTACAAAGATATGTGCCTACGTGGTAATAAATATGATCGTGACGTGAGTGCATCTAAGAGTGTGTGTGTGTCGTGTGCAGCATGTGTCTATGACGGAACTATGTACATGGGGCGATGTCGAGTGCGTCACATGAATCCAGTTGTACCATAACATAACAGAAATGCGAACGAGAGAAGAAGAAAAAAAAATTTGAACAGTTGTCCAGTCAGACGACATCTGGAACGATAAACAACAACAGGTTATCATGTAAAATTGTCCAACTTATTAAACATATGAACTGTATTATAAGTCCATTCTAATGGGTTTGCGACGAATTCGGGTTGACCGCCTTAAGGGTGGATCAAGAACCACCGGCTGCTGTGCAGGCATGGCCATGGGTGGCGATGGAAAGGGCGTGATGTGCGGCAGCTCCACAAAGTCATCCTCGGAAGCCTGTTGAGGATCTGGCGTGTTGTGTGGCTGTGAGCGTGGAAGTCGGCGAAGGGCGCG
Organism: Scyliorhinus torazame; assembly: GCF_047496885.1. Lineage (NCBI taxonomy): Eukaryota > Metazoa > Chordata > Chondrichthyes > Carcharhiniformes > Scyliorhinidae > Scyliorhinus > Scyliorhinus torazame. The sequence continues at coordinate 166,021,716 of NC_092712.1, read as the reverse complement.
CCGATTGCGGCGACGCACGGAACCATCCGGCATGCGAACCAGGAACGAGCGGGGAGCCACTTGTCGGAGGACTTCGGCCGGTGCTGACCAGCCACCATACGGTTGATGGACGCGTACTTTGTCTCCGGAGGACAGGGGGGGCAGGTCCGTCGCTCGTGTGTCGTACCGACCTTTCTGGCGATCACGCTGCAGTTGCATGTCCCGAAGAACCGCCTCATGGTCTGTTGTCGGTGCCAGGACGGAAGGTACCGTCGTCCTGAGGGAGCGACCCATTAGTAGCTGCGCTGGCGAGAGGCCCGTGGATAACGGGGCCGATCGATAGGCCAGCAAGGCAAGGTTAAAGTCCGATCCGGCATCAGCCGCCTTGCACAGGAGCCGCTTTGCGATGTGGACACCCTTTTCAGCCTTCCCGTTCGATTGTGGATGCAGAGGGCTGGATGTCACATGAGTGAAACCATATGCTGCGGCAAAGGACGACCATTCACGGCTGGCAAAACAAGGTCCATTGTCTGACATGACAGTCCTTGGAATGCCATGGCGAGCAAACGTTTCCTTGCAGGCCCCAATGACTGCGGACGACGTCAGATCATGGAGAGGCATGACTTCCGGGTAGTTTGAGAAGTAGTCTATAATAACAATGTAATCTCTGCCGAGCGCGTGAAATAGGTCAACACCCACCTTCGCCCAGGGGGACGTCACCATCTCGTGTGGTAGAAGTGTTTCCGGAGGTTGCGCTGGCTGAAACCTCTGACAGGTTGTGCAGTTGAGCACCATGTTGGCTATGTCTTCATTAATACCCGGCCAATATACCGCCGCCCGGGCCCTTCGTCTGCATTTTTCGACGCCCAAGTGGCCTTCGTGTAGTTGACGAAGAATCATCTGGCGCACACTGTGTGGAATGACGATCCTATGCGATTTCATAAGGACCCCGTCTATATTGGTGAGATCATCTCGCACATTATAAAACTGGGGGCACTGCCCTTTTAGCCACCCTTCCGTCATGTGGCGCATCACTCGCTGCAGCAGAGGGTCAGTCGCCGTCTCTGCGCGTATGTGGGCCAGACAAGGATCATCAGCTGGCATATTTGCTGCTGTCAGAGTCACGTGTGCCTCAATTTGACGCACGAACCCCTCCGCATCTGGTGGTGTGCTCACTGCTCGGGAAAGAGTGTCCGCCACTATGAGTTCCTTCCCCGGAGTGTAGATCAGTTCAAAATCGTACCTCCTGAGTTTAAGTAAGATGCGCTGGAGGCGAGGAGTCATGTCGTTCAGGTCTTTGTTAATGATGTTGACCAGGGGGCGGTGGTCAGTTTCGACCGTGAATCGTGGCAGGCCATACACATAGTCGTGGAACTTGTCCAGTCCAGTTAACAAGCCCAGGCATTCTTTTTTGATTTGCGCGTAGCGCTGTTCGGTAGGGGTCATGGCTCGTGAGGCATACGCAACCGGGGCCCATGATGACGTGCTGTCTTTTTGCAGGAGTACCGCTCCAATACCAGATTGGCTGGCGTCTGTTGAGATCTTTGTAGGGCGAGTCGCGTCAAAGAAGGCCAGCACTGGTGCCGTGACCAGTTTGTGCTTGAGCTCCTCCCATTCCCGCTGATGCGACTGGTGCCAGTTGAATTCCGTCGATTTTTTTACGAGATGGCGCATGTTTGTTGTATGAGAAGCCAGGTTGGGAATGAACTTCCCAAGGAAGTTGACCATGCCCAGGAATCTTAAGACAGCCTTCTTGTCAGCCGGTCGTGGCATGGCTGTGATGGCGCTAACCTTGTCTGCATCAGGACGGACCCCGGACCTTGAGATGTGGTCCCCGAGGAATTTCAGCTCCGTCTGGCCGAAAGCACACTTCGCACGGTTGAGACGCAGGCCATTTTGCCGTATGCGGGTGAAGACACGTCGAAGACGATGCATGTGTTCCTGCGGAGTGGTGGACCAAATGATGATATCGTCCACATATACACGTACCCCTTCGATGCCTTCCATCATCTGCTCCATCATGCGGTGGAATACTTCAGATGCCGAAATGATGCCGAATGGCATCCGGTTGTAGCAGAATCTGCCAAAAGGGGTGTTGAATGTGCATAGTCTTCGGCTGGCCGGGTCCAGTTGGATCTGCCAGAATCCTTTGGACGCATCCAATTTAGTGAATATGTTGGCTCGCGCCATCTCGCTGGTGAGGTCTTCTCGTTTCGGGATGGGATAGTGTTCCCGCATGATGTTGTTGTTCAGATCTTTTGGATCTATACATATACGGAGCTCGCCAGAGGGCTTCTTTACACAGACCATGGAGCTGACCCATGGCGTGGGCTCCGTGACCTTGGATAGGACCCCTTGGTCCTGAAGAATCTGCAGTTGTGCCTTGAGGCGGTCTTTGAGAGGCGCAGGAACCCTGCGAGGTGCGTGAACGACAGGGATGGCGTCCGGTCTGAGTCGAATCTTGTACGTGTGTGGCAATGTCCCCATGCCTTCAAAAACCTCCTGGTTGTGAGCGAGGAGGGAATGGAGATTCGCGTGGAACTCAGCATCCGGGAAGTCGGATATCTCATCTGGAGAGAGAGACATGATGCGCTGTACCAGGTGAAGGACCTTACACGCTTGTGCGCCCAGTAACGAGTCCTTTGATGAGCCCACAACTTCGAAGGGGAGTGTGGCCGTGTACCTCTTGTGAGTCACCTGTAGCTGGCAAGATCCTACGGACGGGATAACGTTCCCGTTATAGTCAACCATCTTAAGCCGGGATGGTGTGATGGGTGGTTTGACCTTCATGGCCTGGACTGCAGAGTAAGCAATCAGGTTGGCGGATGCGCCGGTGTCCAGACGGAAGGCGACGCGCGATCGGTTGACCGTCAGGGTGGCACACCACTCATCGTCTGGATTGATGGCATTGACCTTGTTGACATCAATGACGGCAACTCGGAAGTCATCCTGGTCATCTGCATCACTTAACTGGAAGTCGTGATGCGTGGGCTGGACGGTCCTGACTCGTGTGCGAGGTTGTCGAGGATGCGCCGGATCCATGGGTTGAGCCGCACGACAGCGGGCTGCGTAGTGGCCTATCATGGCACATCTGTTGCACTGTCGGTATTTTGCAGGACATTGCCCTTTTAAGTGTAGACCTCCACAATTGCTGCACGTCATGACGTCACGACGTTCGTTGCGCCACTGCGCATGCGCAGTGCGATCTTGCGGTGGGCGCGCCTGCGCAGTGCGTCCCTCGTTGTGGCCGTTATTTTTGGCGCGCACCTGCGCGGGAGACCGCGAAAAGCGCGGGAAGCGGCCGCTGTCGTCCGGGCCGTGGGGCGGGAAGAAATCGACGGCCTGGATGCGTTCAACGTCGTGGGCGGCCTGGCTTGCCGATTCGACGGCTGGGGACCCCCTCCGTGCCAACTCGGACGCCTGAAATCGGGCAAAACGGCAGGTAGCATTTTCATGGAGGACACAGGCTTCCACAGCAGACGCTAAGGTGAGGCTCTTTATTTTAAGAAGCTGCTGGCGTAGGCCACTAGAGGCAACGCCAAAAACAATCTGGTCCCTGATCATGGACTCTGTAGTGGTGCCGTAACCGCAGGACTGCGCTAGAATCCGGAGGTGCGTCAAAAAGGGTTGAAAAAGCTCCTCCTTACCTTGCAGGCGTTGCTGAAAGATGTATCTTTCGAAAGTTTCGTTTACTTCAGTTTGAAAGTGCTGGTCCATTTTGAGGATGACCGTGTCATATTTGGCCTGGTTTTCGCCTTCCTCGAACACCAGTGAATTAAAGACATCGTTTGGGTGGGGGCCTGCGTAGAAGAGGAGCATTGCAATCTTCGAATCATCCGAGGCATTCTGTTTTTCGGTGGCACGGATGTACAGGTCAAATTGCTGCCTGTAGAGCTTCCAGTTGGTGCCTAGGTTCCCCGTGACTTGCATCGGCTGCGGTTTGCCGGTGTGGTCCATGTCCAGAATGGCAGGTTGGTAGGCAGGTATCGATCCACTCCTGTACCATGTGGTGTTGGGTGTTCTGACACACAGAAGAGCCAACACAGTTGCATATGGTACAACGCTTCTTTATTTAAACTCACTATTTACAACTTGGTCTTTGCACTCTGCACGTGGGGGGCTCCCTGCTTGTGGTGTTTCAACAGCTCTTTCTTGTTTCCTTCTCCCCAGACCTACTGACCTCCAGGTGTCGTGCTCGTGCTTTTTATGTGGTTGGTGTTCTTGTCTGTGATTGGTTGTGGTGTTGTGTACTCTGATTTGCCTGTTAGTGTGTCCATCATGATGTGTGTGTTTGAATATCATGACACCATTTACCTTTCAGTTCTTCTACTAGCGCTTCCCCCTTGTGGTAGTATGCATTAGGGGTCATGTGGGACTGTGAAGCCGTGATGTCATTGGCTGACAAATCCCGGGTCCTGGTTGGCTGTTGACATCTAGCTCCGCCCTGAAGGCGGAGTATAAGAACCAGGAGTTCTCCCCCGCAGGCCAGTCTGCTACTGAACTGCGGGGAACAAGTCACGCTTAATAAAGCCTCATCGACTTCATCTCTATTCGTCTCTCGTGAGTCTTTGTGCGCTACAATTTATTAAGCGTACTTAAAGGACTATGGAGCTCAGGATCATCCCGGAATGCCTGAGGATCAGCCCCCACGCAGTGAACTCAGCAGCACTTTTCAAACACTGGCAGACTTGTCTCGAGGCTTACCTCAGAACGGCCCCCGGCCGGGTCACAGAAGACCAGAAACTACAGGTCCTGCACTCGAGGGTAAGCCCGGAAATTTTCCCTCTCATCAAAGACGCAGAGGATTTCCAGACAGCGTTCGCAGCACTAAAAAGCATCTATGTTCGCCCAGTGAACCAGATCTACGCACGCTACCAACTCGCAACGAGACGGCAAAGTCCCGGAGAATCGATAGATGAATTCTACGCCGCGCTACTAATTTTGGGACGGGCCTGCAGCTGCCCGCCGGTAAATACGATGGAACACACGGACATGTTAATGCGTGATGCTTTTGTGGCTGGTATGAACTCTTCCCAAATCCGCCAAAGACTTTTAGAAAAAGAGTCGCTAGGACTCTCAGAGGCATGGGCCCTTGCAGCCTCCCTGGATGTGGCCGCGCGAAACGCCCGCGCCTACGGCCCCGACCGCACGGCAGCCCCTTGGGCTCCGTGGACCCCCGTCGCGACAAACCCCCCCCCCTCCCCCCCACCCCACAGGCTTGCGCGGTTCAGACGCCAAGTCGTCGCGGGGGAGCCCGCTGCTATTTCTGCGGCCAGGCGAAACACCCCCGGCAGCACTGCCCGGCCCGCGCAGCGATTTGTAAGAGCTGCGGGAAAAAGGGCCATTTCGCGGCTGTGGGCCGGTCCCGGGTGGTCGCCGCTGTCCCCGAAGATCAAGGAGTCCTGCACGCTTCTAACGCTCCCCAACCCCCCCAGCGCCCCATGTACGACCCGCAGGCGCAACCAGTTTGGGTCCCGGCCACCGCTGTCCCCGGAGAACAAAGTGACCTGCGCGTTTCTAACGCTCCCCAGTGCCCCATGTGCGACCCGCAGGCGCCGCCATTTTGGGTCCCGGCCACCACGAGGGGAGGAGGGGCGCCGCCATCTTGGGACCCCCCAGACCTGTGCGACGCATGGGGACGGCCATTTTGTCCACCCCAGCCGCCATCTTGTGACCCCCCAGACGTGTGCGATGCATGGGGGCGGCCATTTTGTTCACCCCCGCCGCCATCTTGTTCACCCCCGCCGCCATCTTGGACGGCAACAACGGACCCCAGTGTCGACGGCTCCACGGGGTTCGAGGAAGACGCTCAAGCACTACGATCACGTCTGGCCTCAATGACGCTGGACCAAGCACGGCCCCGGACGCTCCAGACGATGACAACAACGGTGCTGATAAACGGGCACGAGACACCATGCCTGGTCGACTCCGGGAGCACGGAAAGCTTCATCCACCCCGACACGGTAAGACGCTGTTTTTTGACCATCCGTCCCAGTGTGCAAAAGATTTCCCTAGCTGCAGGATCCCACTCCGTACAGATTAAAGGCTTCTGCATAGTGACCCTAATGGTGCAAGGGAGGGAGTTTAAAAACTAAAGGCTCTACGTCCTCCCCCAACTCTGCGCGCCCACATTACTGGGATTAGACTTCCAGTGCAATCTGCAGAGCCTGACCTTCCAATTCGGCGGCCCAATACCCCCACTCACTATCTGCGGCCTCGCAACCCTCAAGGTTGAGCCCCCATCCTTGTTTGCAAACCACCCCGGATTGCAAACCCGTCGCCACTAGGAGCAGACGGTACAGTGCCCAGGACCGGACATTCATTCGGTCCGAAGTCCAGCGGCTACTGAAGGAAGGCATAATCCAGGCCAGCAACAGTCCCTGGAGAGCACAGGTGGTAGTAGTAAAGACGGGGAAGAAGCAAAGGATGGTCATAGACTATAGCCAGGCCATCAACAGGTACACACAACTAGATGCGTACCCTCTCCCCCGCATATCCGACATGGTCAATCGGATTGCCCAATATAAGGTCTTCTCCACCGTGGACCTCAAGTCCGCCTACCATCAGCTCCCCATCCACCCAAGTGACCGCAAATACACAGCCTTCGAGGCAGACGGGCGATTATACCACTTCCTAAGGGTCCCATTTGGCGTCACAAACGGGGTCTCGGTCTTCCAACGAGAGATGGACCGAATGGTTGATCAACACGGGTTGCAGGCCACGTTCCCGTACCTCGACAACTTAACCATCTGCGGCCACGATCAGCAGGACCACGACGCCAACCTCCAAAAATTCCTCCAGACCGCTAAAGCCTTGAACCTCACATACAACGAGGACAAGTGCGTTTTTAGCACAAACCGGCTAGCCATCTTGGGATATGTAGTGCGCAATGGGATAATAGGCCCCGACCCCGAACGCATGCGCCCCCTCATGGAATTTCCCCTCCCGCACTGCTCAAAAGCCCTAAAACGCTGCCTGGGGTTCTTTTCATATTACGCCCAGTGGGTCCCCCAGTACGCAGACAAGGCCCGCCCCCTAATACAGACCACGACCTTCCCTCTGTCGACAGAGGCTTGCCAGGCCTTCAGCCGCATCAAAGCGGATATCGCATAGGCCACGATGCGCGCCATCGACGAGTCCCTCCCCTTCCAGGTCGAGAGCGACGCCTCCGATGTAGCACTAGCGGCCACCCTTAACCAAGCGGGCAGGCCCGTGGCCTTTTTCTCCCGAACCCTCCACGCTTCAGAAATCCGCCACTCCTCAGTGGAAAAGGAAGCCCAAGCCATAGTGGAAGCTGTGCGACATTGGAGGCATTACCTGGCCGGCAGGGGATTCACTCTCCTTACTGACCAACGGTCGGTAGCCTTCATGTTCGATAATGCACAGCGGGGCAAAATCAAAAACGACAAGATCTTAAGGTGGAGGATCGAGCTCTCCGCCTTCAACTATGAGATCCTGTACCGTCCCGGAAAGCTGAACGAGCCGTCCGATGCCCTATCCCGCGGCACATGTGCCAACGCACAAATTAACCGCCTCCAAACCCTCCACAAGGACCTCTGCCACCCAGGGGTCACTCGGTTCTACCACTTTATAAAGTCCCGCAACCTCCCCTACTCCTGTGGAGGAGGTCCGTACAGTCACAAGGAACTGCCACATCTGCGCAGAGTGCAAACCGCACTTTTTCAGGCCGGATGGTGCGCACCTGATCAAGGCTTCCCGTCCCTTTGAACGCCTTAGTCTGGATTTCAAAGGGCCCCTCCCCTCCACCGACCGCAACACATACTTCCTGAATGTGGTGGACGAGTACTCCCGTTTCCCCTTCGCCATCCCCTGCCCTGACATGACAGCGGCCACAGTCATTAAAGCCCTTAACACCATATTCACACTGTTCGGTTGCCCCGCATACGTCCACAGCGACAGGGGGTCCTCCTTTATGAGTGACGAGCTGCGCCAGTTCCTGCTCAGCAACGGTATAGCCTCGAGCAGGACGACCAGCTACAACCCCCGGGGAACGGGCAAGTAGAGAGGGAGAACGGCACGGTCTGGAAGACCGTCCTACTGGCCCTATGGTCCAGGGACCTCCCAGTTTCACGGTGGCAGGAGGTCCTCCCGGACGCTCCCCACTCCATCCGGTCGCTACTGTGTACTTGCACTAACCAAACGCCTCATGAGCGCCTCCTTGTCTTCCCCAGGAAGTCCTCCTCTGGAAAGTCGCTGCCGACCTGGCTGGCGGTCCCAGGACCCATCTTGCTCCGAAAACATGTGCGGGCGCACAAGTCGGACCCGTTGGTCGAGAGGGTTCGCCTCCTCCACGCAAACCCGCAGTACGCTTACGTGGAGTACCCCGACGGCCGACAGGACACGGTTTCCCTGCGAGATCTGGCGCCCGCCGGCAACACGCACACCCCCCGACACCAATCACCCCCTCCCTGCCACCGGCGCACCCCGCGAGCGCCCCCTTCCCGGGAGGATCGGTCCTCCTCCCAGGTCCGACAAGAAGTGAAGCTGAAGCAGAAACCTTAAGGCTCCCGGAGACGACAACACTGGAACAAGCACCACCACCGGGGCCGAGGCGATCGACGAGGACGACCAGACCGCCCGACCGACTCGTGGCATCGATGTAACACTACAATGTTGTGGACTTTAACGAGAACTCTTTCTTTTTCCCCCTTTTTACTCTAAATAGTTCAAAACAAAAAAAAACCTCTGTACATACTGTGATGACATGCAAAAGTTTTCCTCCCAGGACCAGCCTTGTAAACCCTTACCACCATACGAAGCACCACCCCGCCGGGTTCATTTTTAACAAGGGGTGAATGTGGTAGTATGCATTAGGGGTCATGTGGGACTGTGAAGCCGTGATGTCATTGGCTGACAGATCCCGGGTCCTGGTTGGCTGTTGACCTCTAGCTCCGCCCTGAAGGCGGAGTATAAGAACCAGGAGTTCTCCCCCGCAGGCCAGTCTGCTACTGAACTGCGGGGAACAAGTCACGCTTAATAAAGCCTCATCGACTTCATCTCTATTCGTCTCTCATGAGTCTTTGTGCGCTACACCCCTCTTCTTTCATCTCTTGGTATATTTCCGATACCTTGCCCTCCCTGACCCATACCCCCGAGATCACCCTATCTTGAACTTCTTTTGCCGGGAGCAACGGAAATTCCCTCACCTGTCGCCTCACAAAAGCCCTCACCTGCATATATCTAAATGCATTTCCCGGGGGTAACTCAAATTTCTCCTCCAGTGCCCCTAGACTCGCAAATGTCCCGTCAATGAACAGGTCCCCCATTCTTCTTATCCCCGCCCGATGCCAGCCTTGGAACCCCCCGTCCATCTTCCCCTGGACAAACCGGTGGTTACCCCTGATTGGGGACCACACCGATGCTCCCATTGCACCCCTGTGTCTTCTCCACTGGCCCCAGATCTTTAATGTTGCCGCCACCACCGGGCTTGTGGTGTATTTTGTCGGCGAGAGCGGCAGCGGTGCCGTTACCAACGCCCCCAGGCTCGTTCCTTTGCAGGACGCCATCTCCATCCTCTTCCATGCCGCCCCCTCTCCCTCCATAACCCACTTACGGATCATCGCCACATTTGCTGCCCAGTAGTAACTCTCTAGGGTTGGCAACCCTCCTCGGTCCCTGCTGCGTTCCAAGAACCCTCTCCTAACCCTCGGGGTCTCATTTGCCCACACATACCCCATAATACTCCTACCTACTCTCTTGAAAAAGCCCTTGGTGATCACGATGGGGAGGCACTGAAACACAAACAAAAACCTCGGAAGGACCACCATTTTGACCGACTGCACCCTACCCGCCAACGAGAGCGGGAGCATGTCCCATCTTTTAAAATCTTCCTCCATTTGCTTCACCACCCTCGTCAAATTCAATTTATGTAGGGCCCCCCAACTTCTGGCTATCTGGATCCCCAGATACCGAAAACTCCTCTCCGCCCTCCTCAGCGGTAGGTCCCCTATTCCTCTTTCTTGGTCCCCTGCCTGTAGTACAAAAAGCTCACTCTTCTCTACATTAAGCTTGTAGCCCGAAAACTCTCCAAACTCCTTCAGAGTCTGCATGACCTCCACCATCCCCTTCATTGGGTCCGCCACGTATAGCAGCAGGTCATCCGCATATAGCGATACCCGATGCTCCTCTCCCCCGCGGACTATCCCCCTCCATTTCTGAGACTCCCTAAGTGATATGGCCAAGGGTTCGATCGCCAATGCAAACAACAGGGGGGACAGGGGGCACCCCTGTCTCGTCCCTTGGTACAGCTGAAAGTACTCTGACCTCCGCCGGTTTGTCACTACGCTCGCCACAGGGGCGCTGTAAAGGAGCTTAACCCATCTAATAAACCCTCCCCCGAACCCAAACCTGCGCAATACCTCCCAGAGGTACTCCCACTCTACTCGGTCAAAGGCTTTTTCCGCGTCCATAGCTGCCACTATCTCCGCCTCTCCCTCCTCCGATGTCATCGTTATCACGTTTAAGAGCCGCCGCACATTGGTATTTAACTGCCTGCCCTTTACGAATCCCGTTTCGTCCTCGTGTATCACCCCCGGGACACAGTCCTCAATCCTAGTGGCCAGTACCTTCGCCAATAGTTTAGCATCCACATTGAGGAGCGAAATCGGCCTGTACGATCCACATTGCAGTGGATCCTTGTCTCGCTTTAGGATCAGGGAGATTGTCGCCTCCGACATTGTCTGGGGCAGGGTTCCCTCCTCTCTTGCCTCGTTGAAGGTCCTCACTAGTAGCGGGGCCAGCAGGTCCACATATTTTCTGTAGAATTCCACCGGGAACTCGTCCGGCCCCGGGGCCTTCCCCGCCTGCATGCTCCCCAAACCCTTACTCAACTCCTCCAGCCCAATTGGTGCCCCCAAACCAACCGCCTCCTGCTCCTCCACCCTCGGGAACCCCAGCTGGTCCAGGAATCGCCTCATCCCCCCCTTCCCCCCCTGGGGGCTGGGACCTGTACAGCTCTTCATAAAAGTCCTTAAATACCTTATTTATTTTCGTTGCACTTCGTACCGTGGCTCCCCTTCCACCTTTGATTCCCCTTATTTCCCTCGCTGCCGCCCTCTTACGGAGCTGGTGCGCCAGCATCCGACTAGCCTTTTCCCCGTACTCGTAAGTCGCCCCTTGCGCCTTCCTCCACTGTGCCTCCGCCTTGCCCGTGGTCAGCAAGTCAAACTCCGTCTGGAGCCGTCGCCTTTCCCCAAGTAATCTTTCCTCCGGGGCCTCTGCGTATCTCCTGTCCACCCGCAAGATCTCCCCCACTAATCTCTCCCTTTCCATTCCCTCTATCTTCTCCCTATGAGCCCTGATGGAGATCAGCTCTGCCCTGATCACCGCCTTCAACGCCTCCCATACCACCCCCACTCGCACCTCCCCGTTGTCGTTGGCCTCCAAGTACCTTTCAATACACCCCCTCACCTTCCCACACACCACCTCATCGGCCAGCAGTCCCACATCCAGCCACCACAGCGGGCGTTGGTCCCTCTCCTCTCCCAGCCCCATTTCCACCCAGTGCGGGGCATGGTCCGAAACGGCTATGGCCAAATACTCCGTCTCCCCCACTCTCGGGATGAGCGCCCTGCCCAGAACAAAGAAATCTATCCGGGAGTAAGCCTTATGCACGTGGGAGAAAAAAGAAAATTCCCTGGCCTGCGGTCTTGCAAACCTCCATGGGTCCACTCCCCCCATCTGATCCATAAACCCCCTAAGTACCTTGGCCGCCGCCGGCCTCCTTCCCGTCCTTGATCTGGAGCGGTCCAGTGCTGGGTCCAGCACCGTATTGAAGTCCCCTCCCATTATTAGTCCTCCTATCTCCAGGTCCGGAATGCGCCCCAACATGCGCTTCATGAATCCAGCATCATCCCAGTTCGGGGCGTATACATTTACCAACACCACCCACGTCCCTTGCAACCTACCGCTCACCATCACATATCTCCATCCATTATCTGCTACGATAGTCTTGGCCTCAAATGACACATGCTTTCCCACCAGAATTGCCACCCCTCTATTCTTTGCGCCCAATCCCGAGTGAAATATCTGTCCTACCCATCCCTTTCTTAACCTGACCTGGTCCGCCACCTTCAGGTGTGTCTCTTGGAGCATTGCCACATCTGCCTTCAGTCCCTTCAAGTGCGCGAACACTTGAGCCCGCTTCACCGGCCCATTCAGGCCCCTCACGTTCCACGTTATCAGCTGGATTGGAGGGACTCTCACCCCCCCCCGCCGACTATCCATCTCCTTTTCTGGGCCAGTCCCTTGTCCGTGTCTCCCTCACTCTCCACTCCCCCAGCTGGGGGACCCCCGTCCCAGCCACCTCTTCTGTGTCCCGTTCTCTTTCGGCCAGTGCAGCAGCAACCCTTCCCCCCCCCCCCCCCCCCTTCCCCACCTCCCTCCTCTCCCCCCCCTCCCACTAGGTCCCCGTCTAGCTTTTTTGCTCCCCCCATATCCCTCCCGTAAGTCAGCTGACACCTGCTGACCCCGGCTTCCCCCGCCATCCCTTTAACCCCCCCGTGTGGGTCTCTCCCAATCAATGTACATTCCTTTGTCCCCTTCCCGCCCTTTTTATTTATTTTTTTTGCCGCGCGCGGGAAAAACCCCGCGCTTCCCAAAGCCTGCCCCGCTCCCCATGGCGCTGCTCCTGTCATGGCCTTGTCCCTCTTCCCCAGCCCATATATCCTTTCCTGCGCGTCGTTGACCCCCTATGTACAACAAACATCATACTTCACCACTCAAACACCCCCCTCCCACACAAACCCTCAATTAGAGTCCAATTTTTCAGCTAATATAAAGGTCCACGCCTCTTCGGGCGTTTCGAAGTAGTGGTGTTGGCCATTATGTGTAACCCACAGTCGCGCTGGCTGCAGCATTCCAAATTTCACCCCTTTCCGGTGCAGCACCGCTTTGGCCCGGTTGAAACCCGCTCTCCGCTTAGCGACCTCCGCGCTCCAGTCCGGGTATATTCTGATCTCCGCATTGTCCCACTTGCTGGTCCGTTCCTTCTTGGCCCATTTCAGGACCCTCTCTCTGTCCGTAAACCGGTGAAATCTCACCACCATCGCCCTTGGCGGCTCTTTTGCATTGGGCTTCCTCGCTAGCACTCGGTGCGCCCCATCCAGCTCCAGCAATCTAGTGGGGGCCTCCACACCCATCAGCGTCCCGATCATTGTGCCCACATATGCCGCGGCATCGGCCCCCTCCATTCTTTCTGGGAGACCCAGGATCCTCAAGTTGTTTCTCCTTGATCTGTTCTCCAGGTCTTCGAGTCTTCCCGCCCACGTCTTGTGCAGCGCCTCGTGCCGCTCCACTCTCTCCGCCAGGCCCATGAGCTCGTCGCCGTTCTCACTCACTTTTTCCTGGATCTCCTGAATCTTCACCTCTTGGGCTTTCTGAGTTGCTCCAAGTTTTTCCACCATTGCCAGTATAGGCGCCACCATCTCCTTACGCAGCTCCTCGAAGCAGCACTTGATGAACTCTTTCATCTCCTCTCTGTCCATGGGCGCCGCCATTTTGTTTTTTTCTTCTTTCTTCTCCCGCTGCTCCAGGGCCGCTTTCCTTGCCGTTTCACTGCGGGTCCGGTCCATGCAGGGCTGTAGGGGACTTCCTCCGTTCTTCCCCACGGGTTGGTTTTTTTTTAAAGGTCCGTTGGGGCTCCGTTAGCCGGCCCAAAAGTCCGTTTCTGCGGGAGCTGCTGACTCGCGCGGCTTAGCTCCGCATCGCCGCGACCCGGAAGTCACTGTCACCACTTAAACTGCCGTCTGGACTGTCACCACTTAAACTGCCGCCTGGACTGTCACCACTTAAACTGCCGCCTGGACTGTCACCGCTTAAACTGCCGTCTGGACTGTCACCACTTAAACTGCTGTCTGGACTGTCACCACTTAAACTGCCGCCTGGACTGTCACCACTTAAACTGCCGTCTGGACTGTCACCACTTAAACTGCCGTCTGGACTGTCACCACTTAAACTGCCACCTGGACTGTCACCACTTAAACTGATGTCTGGACTGTCACCACTTAAACTGCCGCCTGGACTGTCACCACTTAAACTGCCGCCTGGACTGTCACCGCTTAAACTGCTGTCTGGACTGTCACCGCTTAAACTGCCGCCTGGACTGTCACCACTTAAACTGCTGTCTGGACTGTCACCGCTTAAACTGCCGCCTGGACTGTCACCACTTAAACTGCCGCCTGGACTGTCACCACTTAAACTGCCGCCTGGACTGTCACCGCTTAAACTGCTGTCTGGACTGTCACCGCTTAAACTGCCGCCTGGACTGTCACCACTTAAACTGCTGTCTGGACTGTCACCACTTAAACTGCCGCCTGGACTGTCACCACTTAAACTGCTGTCTGGACTGTCACCACTTAAACTGCCGTCTGGACTGTCACCGCTTAAACTGCCGCCTGGACTGTCACCGCTTAAACTGCCGCCTGGACTGTCACCACTTAAACTGCCGCCTGGACTGTCACCACTTAAACTGCCGCCTGGACTGTCACCGCTTAAACTGCTGTCTGGACTGTCACCGCTTAAACTGCCGCCTGGACTGTCACCACTTAAACTGCTGTCTGGACTGTCACCGCTTAAACTGCCGCCTGGACTGTCACCACTTAAACTGCCGCCTGGACTGTCACCACTTAAACTGCTGTCTGGACTGTCACCACTTAAACTGCCATCTGGACTGTCACCGCTTAAACTGCCGTCTGGACTGTCGCCACTTAAACTACCGTCTGGACTGTCACCACTTAAACTGCCGTCTGGACTGTCACCACTTAAACTGCCACCTGGACTGTCACCACTTAAACTGCCACCTGGACTGTCACCACTTAAACTACCGTCTGGACTGTCACCACTTAAACTGCCGTCTGGACTGTCACCACTTAAACTGCCGCCTGGACTGTCACCGCTTAAACTGCCGTCTGGACTGTCACCGCTTAAACTGCCGTCTGGACTGTCACCGCTTAAACTGCCGTCTGGACTGTCACCACTTAAACTGCCACCTGGACTGTCACCACTTAAACTGCCGTCTGGACTGTCACTGCTTAAACTGCCGTCTGGACTGTCACTGCTTAAACTGCCGTCTGGACTGTCACCACTTAAACTGCCGTCTGGACTGTCACCACTTAAACTGCCACCTGGACTGTCACCGCTTAAACTGCCGTCTGGACTGTCACTGCTTAAACTGCCGTCTGGACTGTCACTGCTTAAACTGCCGCCTGGACTGTCACCACTTAAACTGCCACCTGGACTGTCACCGCTTAAACTGCCGTCTGGACTGTCACCACTTAAACTGCCGTCTGGATTGTCACCACTTAAACTACCGTCTGGATTGTCACCACTTAAACTGCCGTCTGGATTGTCACCACTTTAACTACCGTCTGGACTGTCACCGCTTAAACTGCCGCCTGGACTGTCACCACTTAAACTGCCTTCTGGATTGTCACCACTTAAACTGCCGCCTGGACTGTCACCTCTTAAACTGCCTTCTGGATTGTCACCACTTAAACTGCCACCTGGACTGTCACCGCTTAAACTGCCGTCTGGATTGTCACCACTTAAACTGCCGCCTGGACTGTCACCACTTAAACTGCCTTCTGGATTGTCACCACTTAAACTGCCGCCTGGACTGTCACCTCTTAAACTGCCTTCTGGATTG
This sequence comes from Scyliorhinus torazame, assembly GCF_047496885.1. Classification (NCBI taxonomy): domain Eukaryota; kingdom Metazoa; phylum Chordata; class Chondrichthyes; order Carcharhiniformes; family Scyliorhinidae; genus Scyliorhinus; species Scyliorhinus torazame. The sequence continues at coordinate 166,006,073 of NC_092712.1, read as the reverse complement.
TCACCACTTAAACTGCCACCTGGACTGTCACCGCTTAAACTGCCGTCTGGACTGTCACTGCTTAAACTGCCGTCTGGACTGTCACTGCTTAAACTGCCGCCTGGACTGTCACCACTTAAACTGCCACCTGGACTGTCACCGCTTAAACTGCCGTCTGGACTGTCACCACTTAAACTGCCGTCTTAATTGTCACCACTTAAACTACCGTCTGGATTGTCACCACTTAAACTGCCGTCTGGATTGTCACCACTTTAACTACCGTCTGGACTGTCACCGCTTAAACTGCCGCCTGGACTGTCACCACTTAAACTGCCTTCTGGATTGTCACCACTTAAACTGCCGCCTGGACTGTCACCTCTTAAACTGCCTTCTGGATTGTCACCACTTAAACTGCCACCTGGACTGTCACCGCTTAAACTGCCGTCTGGATTGTCACCACTTAAACTGCCGCCTGGACTGTCACCGCTTAAACTGCTGTCTGGACTGTCACCACTTAAACTGCCGTCTGGGCTGTCACCACTTAAACTGGCACCTGGACTGTCACCGCTTAAACTGCCGTCTGGACTGTCACCGCTTAAACTACCACCTGGACTGTCACCACCTAAACTGCCACCTGGACTGTCACCACTTAAACTGCCTTCTGGATTGTCACCACTTAAACTGCCGCCTGGACTGTCACTGCTTAAACTGCCGTCTGGACTGTCACCGCTTAAACTGCCATCTGGACTGTCACCACTTAAACTGCCGTCTGGACTGTCACCACTTAAACTGCCACCTGGACTGTCACCACTTAAACTGCCGTCTGGACTGTCACCACTTAAACTGCCGTCTGGACTGTCACCACTTAAACTGCCGTCTGGACTGTCACCACTTAAACTGCCGTCTGGACTGTCACCACTTAAACTGCCACCTGGACTGTCACCGCTTAAACTGCCGTCTGGACTGTCACCGCTTAAACTACCGTCTGGACTGTCACCGCTTAAACTGCCGCCTGGACTGTCACCGCTTAAACTGCCGTCTGGACTGTCACCACTTAAACTGCCACCTGGACTGTCACCGCTTAAACTGCCGTCTGGACTGTCACCGCTTAAACTGCCGTCTGGACTGTCACCGCTTAAACTGCCGTCTGGACTGTCACCACTTAAACTGCCGCCTGGACTGTCACCACTTAAACTGCCGTCTGGATTGTCACCACTTAAACTGCCGCCTGGACTGTCACCGCTTTAACTACCTTCTGGACTGCCACAACTCCCACCTCCTGTACTGTCAACGCTGGTGCCGCCTGAACTGCCACCTGGATTGACACCACTGCCACCGCCTGTACTGCCAACTGGACAGCTGCCAACTCACCATTGACCCTCGCTGTTGGCCTTGCTTTTATGTCCGGCAACATTGAGAGTGAATGAATCAAATTGGTCAATCAGAAGAAGGCCTGTTGAAGCATTTGGTGCTGACAGGCTGATTTGCCTGCTTATTTTTATATCTAGAGCCCTGCAACAAATGTTTGCCACTTATGTTGCAGCCACCGGTGGAACAGACCACCTGGAGACCCTTCACAGACTCACGGGGGTCTGTGGTCCCAGTTTGGGAACCCCGGCCTTCACAAATCTATGTTGACTGTCTTTGATTAATCTCATGCCCATGACCTCTCCCCCCACCCCCACCCCCCCTCCCCCCACCCCTTGGCAGGTTTCTCCGCAGTGGAGGGGGAAAGCCACCGGTGGGATATCTCCTGTCCTGCAGAAGTCAGTGGTCATTTGCATGGGAGGTTCGAGCTTGGCGGGACCAGAAGAAAATCCCGCTCCGTGTCTTTCTAAATGATAATTTACACTCGGATTGTTTTGAATAATTTGCCCACAATACGGTCACTTTAACTACAATTACTTGAAATTATTCGGTTTAGCCATTCCTCCGAATCACGTGAGGGGTCTGGAGCTAATTCGTCCACCCTGCCATTAACTGTCAAGTTTGAAGTTCCGGTGGCCATATTTAAACAGCAACTGAACATACACATCGCACTCTCTCCTGCCCATTTATTTCTAGGAGACATACAGTCTTCAAGCCAAAAGAAGAATGCTAGATTAAAGATTTAAAAAATGATTGCTCCAGAATTTTCATTAAGTCAATCCCATTCAGGGAACTTTGATTCCTGGGCAGTCAGTTGACAGAATGTATGGTGAGCAGCCAGTTTGAAACATGCATCCAGCAGAAGCTTGCTGGCCTCAGGTGGTCAGCTATCAGGCAGCCCGTAATTTCCCTTCCGGTAGCCTTCGACCAAATAGCCAGGTGATTGGGAAAGTTAGACAATTGCAGATGTGGGGAACTGGAGCCACAGTGCCCCAAACATTCTTTCCAGGGTTTGGTCCTGCCCTCATGAATAGTTTTTATTCTTGGCCTTTTTTTTCTCCCCAAAATATAATTTATTCATAACATTTGTAAAATACATTAATGAAGTTAAAATTGACTACATAAAAGTGCAACACAGTTCAATTTATTTCATTACTGTATGTGTGCTCTAAATATAGTGAGGCATATCAATTCCAGGTTATAGTTACAATATGCATTTACATTTACCTGTAAAGCCTCTGTTCCTTGTCCAGCAGATCGTCAACGGCAGATACTCATGCCAGTAAACTTTCAGAAAAAGCCGTTTGTTCCTTTTTACATCATTGAATCAGTGTTCCTTAAAAATGTAATTTTTGTGCATGGACAGTTTTTCAATGTGTAGTCCCTTTAAATGCAAGCATTTAAGTAGAGCGAGTCTATTCCGCACCTTCCAGGCTGCAGCATGGCCACGCAGTGCGTGGCTCAGCAGACATTGTATAAAACACTAATTTGGTTATTCTCATGAGGTTCCTACCTGAGTCAGGAGGAAGTGGGGGTGGGGAGAAGGGAAGCGGTAGGACAGGAGGTTCTCAAATGCCCAAGAAAACAGTGGTGTTAAAATGACTTCAGGGCAAATAGTGTACCGTTTGAATTTTAACTATACTGGGTGGAGGGAGGTAAAAATCCCCCTTTTGCCCTTTTAGACATTACGGCACAAAATGAAACAAATGCATACAATTAAAGTGCCATGTTGCAATCTATTTAAGACCATTAAATCATTTAGTACCACTAATATGTTTACAGAGCTGTTTTATGGTGCTATAAAAAAGGTTCTGTTTGAACAAGTACCATTATAAATAGCTCTTGTGATTGCTCAGGGCAAATTTGTTCCTGAAATAACAGAGATCTGAAGAATCTTGCTATGCACAAAATTTATTAATCTACTAATGAAGCTATACTTTTAAGAATTATTATGCTTTCATTGCTGTTGCTGGCGACATATTGTTATTTTTACCACCACCTAAATATGTTTTCTTAATTAGGAGTAGACCAGCACTCCTCCTATGCAGGCAGCAATATTGAGGGAATGTGATTGAATGAATGGAAGTCTCGCTACTGCCTTTCACTCTGTCCAATTCAGGAAACTTCAGTTGACTAGCTGAGAATTATTTGTGCTACTTCACCCATATATTCTTCAAAATATACAGGTTTTTAAAAAGCTATGTAACATTGATGGTTTAGAACTATGGCATAAACAGTTACTTGAATATTGCTGAAAAGCGAGGCATGTTGTCAAAGCTTTTTGTCGTGTACTCATAAAGGCAAATGCAAGAATGCCAAATTTCAAATGATCTCAACAATTTATACTATAGGAGTGCTGATCAGTGGGCAGGTTGACTCTAATTGTTTTCTCCATGGTCACCCTTTGGCCAAAGGAGAACTGTAGGCTTGCCAAGTTCCCGGATAATTGAAAAAAGGCACAAGGCTTGGACACAATCCTTTTGTTTGCATAGACAGTATCCCTTCATATGAATGTACGTTGTTTCTAGTAAGCGTAAATGAGCCACATTATGAGTGTGATTGATCATCTGAAATTGGTTATTAGCACATTCAGGATTGTTCAGCAAGTGCTGCCCAATTGCAGAATCAAACCAACAGTAATCATATTATTTAGGGTTTTACATGAGCAGGCTGGTTGAGAACGGTCAGTACTCGCCTATTATGAACCATTGAAGGAACATGCTATTTGTTTCAATCAGCCAATCATTAGGACATATGGCCGACACACCTGGCATTGCACCGGTGCTGAAATTCATACACTATGTGCACGATTGTATGATGGGCAGAAATTCATTTTGGGCTGATGGTAGCATCCTGTTCGTGGAAAGTACCACTTGTGACACCACTATATAGTAGCAGCATGAAACAGCTTGTATAAGCTTCATTCAATTTTTTTGAGATATGTTGCCTTTCCTCAGTAATTTGAGGTAGACTGAGCACTTTTCAGGTCTAAAAATTGTGGTCTATGGCCCATTTGTGTGTTTGCACATTGCACTGCAAAAAAATCTCTTAAAGGCAGGCTTTTGCATAAAGGAAAACTACAAAAATCAATTTCTGCAATGGGAATTCTTACAAACTGAATGCTGAGGCACACAGAAGGATCCAGACTGACAGATGTGATGCAGGGGCAGAGGGGAGATAACCTGGTGCTGTAGGGGGACGGGAAAACATCAAGGACATTGTCAGTCAGAAGGGTATTGTAACGGCTAGCCAAGAAGGCCAGCTCCTGGAGCCTGCCCCCAGCAGTGCCACAAGAAGTCCAATGACCTCACTTGGGTGGTCAAGGTCAGTAAATGCATTTTCATATGAAATTGCCTCCCACTACACCACAAATGCGCCCGTGGTAATTTATCAATATTCGCTGAATCTGGGATGGTTCCGGCAGATTGAAAAACAGTAAATATGATGTCACTGTTTAAAAAAGGAGGTCGACAAAAGGCGGGTAACTATAGGCCGGTTAGCTTAACTTCTGTAGTGGGGAAAAGGCTTGAATCTATCATCAAGGAAGAAATAGCGAGACACCTGGACAGAAATTGTCCCATTGGGCAGATGCAGCATGGTTCATGAAAGGCAGGTCATATTTAACAAATTTACTAGAATTCTTTGAGGATATTACGATCGCGATGAACAACGGGGAACCGGTGGATGTGGTGTATATGGATTTCCAGAAGGCATTCGAGACGGTGCTGCACAAAAGGCTGCTACATAAGAAAAAGGTGCACGGCGTCACGGGTAACGTATTAGCATGAATAGAAGATTGGTTAACTATCATGTGAGGGTCCCTTTGAGAAAAGTGTGTTTTATCAAATGGCTGCAGTGATGTCATTGCGTGGGTGGAGCTGGGCTGTGATTCTGTCTTTTACTTTTGTTTTGAGCTGGAAGCTGCTTTGTGGCTCTGAGGTTTTTTGGTTTTGTTTTCAGTTGGGAGCTGCATTCAAACAAAGAAGGTGAATTTTGGTCTCTGTCTGCATGCTAAAGAATGTCTCCAGACCACTTGATAACTTGAAAGTAATACCTGTTTTCTGTAAGGAATTCAAACCTACTGTTTTGTAGAAAAAGGGTGTTTAGCTTATGGATGTTGTTAGGCAAGTTCTTCAGGATTACCTATAGAGTACTGTAACTTTGGGGGGTATTTGTGTTGGTAGTTAATAAGATCTTTACTGTGTGTTTGTAAAATGTTAACTGGATTAATAGAATAAACATTGTTTTGTTTAAGAATACTTAAGATCTCTGTTGCATCACACCTCGAAAGTGGGCCCTTGTGCTCCTCATAACCAAAATCTATTAAAATATGTGGGTCAGGTGAAATCCATGGTATACTTTGGTGTTCTCTAAACCCTGGCCCATAACAAAAGCAGAAAGCAAAGAGTGGGGATAGCTGGGTGTTTTTCTGGTTGGTAATCAGTGGCTAGTGGTGTGCCTCAGGGATCAATGTTGGGACTGCAATTGTTTACAATTTACACAACTGATTTGGAGTTGGGACTAAGTGTAATGTGTCAAAGTTCGCAAACACTAAGATGAGTGGTAGAGCCAAGGGTTCAGAGGACACTGAAAGTCTGCAGAGGGATATAGATAGTTTAAGTGAGTGGGAAAGAGGGGGCAGCACGGTAGCGCAGTGGTTAGCACTGATGCCTCACACCACCGAGGACCCGGGTTCGATCCTGGCCCAGATCACTGTCTGTGTGGAATTTACAGATTCTCCCCGTGTCTGCTTGGGTCTCGGCCCCACAACCCATAAAGTTGTGCAAGGTAGATTGGCCATGCTAAATTGCCCCTTAATTGGAAAAAAAAAGAATTGGGTCCTCTAAATTTATTTTTTTCAAAGTGAGTGGGTTAGGGTCTGGCAGATGGAGTACAATGTTGGTAAATGTGAGGTCGTCCATTAACAGCAAAATGGACTATTATTTAAATGGTAAAAAAACTGCAGCACGCTGCTGTGCTGAGGGACCTGGGTGTCCTCGTGCATGACTCGCGAAAGTTGGTTTGCAGGTACAGCAGGTCATTAAGAAAGACAATGGAATGTTGTCCTTCATTGCTAGAGGGATGGAGTTTAAAAACAGGGAGGTTATGTTGCAGCTGTATAGGGTGCTGGTGAGGGCACACCTGGAGTACTGTGTACAGTTTTAGTCTCCTTACTTAAGAAAGAGTGTGCAGTGGCACTGGAGGGGGTGCAGAGGAAATTCACTAGGTTGATTCCAGAGGTGACAGAATAAGAGGAGAGATTGAATAGACTGGGACTGCATTCACTGGAAGTTAGAATGAGGGGAGATCTTACAGAAACATACAAAATTATGAAGGGAATAAATAAGATAGAAGCAGGTAGATTGTTTCCACTGGCTGGAAAACAAGAATTAGGGGACATAGCCTCAAAATAACGTGATGTGTTAGGCAGGTCGGTTCGATGTGGACTGCACTCGATGCAGGGAAACTAGAAACAGACATCTAACACCGGAGAAGATCCAACACTGTTTTATTCAACGATAGAACTGATATACATATTCAGCTGTGGGTCAACACTATACTGAACTGACTGGAGACCTTTTAGTAGCCTGACCAGACTTAATAGCTACCGCATGGTGTTTGCACTGTGCTAGCTCGTGGACTCTGACTGTCTCAGTGGCTGGGTACAGAGAGAGCGGGAAACCTAGTGCCCTCTGGCTTTATAGTGGTAGTGTCCTGTCTGGTGATTGGCTGCACTGTGTTGTGTGCTTACTAGAGTAGCCATCTGGGATGGCCACGTCACGATTACAAAATGGACATTTGCAAAGACTGCAGGGAAAATTGGATAATGCTAAGAAACAAGCAGGTGCAAGCTCTGTCTGTTGATTAGAACCTTAAACGCTCAGACGGGACAGAAACTACCAAACGATTTACATACTAATGAGCCATCTCCGGGGAAAAAAGGGAAACATTTAGATACACAATGTGAGGACAGACTCCCCAGTGCCAGAAGAAGCTAAGACAAAGCTGACTGACAGTCACCAGGACACGCCCAGCGATCAGGGAACCACCCCTCTACTGGAGGAAAATCGATACAGATGATTGGGAAAGACCCAATTAGTTGAGGCCAAGTTCAAGGCCCGCCCAAAAGAGTGCGAAGCCCTTTTGGGTATAAAAGGTATCCCCCAAGAGAGAACGCCCTCCTTTGGCTTTGGCTCTCAGCGAAGAGAGAGACCTGCCTAGCAGCTACAGCAGACCAAGTAAGTTCCAAGTCAACGCACGCTACGAGATAGATGCTCCTAGTTGCTACCCTGTAAACAGCTCAACCCAGCAGCCTCAGAACCGAGCAACGGCCATTGTTCCTCTGGCTGAGTGGGCGCCCAAAGCTAAGTATAGGCTTTAGTAATAGTGGTAGTTTAGTTTGTAGAGTTTATGCATGAGTAGATTTGACTGTGTGTAAATAAGTGAGCATTGCTTTTGAACTTACTAACTGGTGTATCGAGTCATTGATCAGTATTCGGTTCTGAACCTTGTGGCGGTGTCGAAAGATGCCTGGCAACTCTTGAGCAAACGTGATTAAATAGAGTCAAATTAAAACCAACCAAAAGTTAGCAACATTTACTGGCGACATCTGACGGGACTCGATTTAGAAGTGGCCTAACCACTCCGAGAGAACCCAAAATTTGAATTGAGAATCCAATTGGGAACAGAAAGAAAAACCACAAACGTCAAAACAGTACTGATCAAGCCTCTGAGATTCGGAAGTGTGTTAATGCATGTGTACTAACAGGGATATAAGGTAAACCTGAGAGATTTTGTTGCGAAAAACTGTCGGGAGTTTTGTAGGCCGGAAATTAGCATAAGCCGTACCCGTGTTTACATCACTGCTTTATCACCCACTGTTCCAAATTCGGTAGAGATCCGAGTAGAGAGAATGGCAATGAAGGCAATGGAACGCCTTATGAACAGGAATTCGAGGTCGCAGCGACCAGCAGTAGAGTAGGACAGTGTCCCGTTTGGGAAGAAGAGATCAGGAAATATCTCAAAGGGAAAGGATGGCCCCTTTGGAGTGAATTCTGTGATAATGAAGAAACAGGACCCGGGAGTATAGGACATACTTGGTGGGAGAACCTGTCAGAGATCCACAAGAAGAGCTTGGGAAAAGCTCGCAAGCCGATGGCAATCGTGTCCTGTTTGGCACAATTGCGAGGCACAGAGGAGGTCGTTAGGACGCTCTGTAGAGAGATAGAGGAGAGAGACAGAAGTAGTGAGGTAGACGTGAGTGAGGTAGAGAAAGAGAATCGAGATCTGAAAGAGCAGTTAGCAGCAAGGGACAGAGAGGTGGATGATGCCAAGTGGGCACATCAGTCTTGTCTCGCGCATTTGAACAGCTTTCAGACACAATACAATAAGGCCTACCAGGACACGCAACGTGCGGTCTTGGTAAGACAAGAAACAGAACAGCAAGTTGAGAAATTGCAGAAACAGTGCAACGATTTAAAAGCAGCCCTACGAGCACTCCATACTTCCACGATGGAACAAAGGCAGAACTCCGTAGATCATGCAAAGTGCCGGAAGCAAATTGCAGAATTGCAATCTCTGCTGTCCTTGCAAAATGAATTTCAGAGTACATCCATACATCCCAATTAGATCAAGAAAATGGCCCCGATTGGCAGGAATTGAACGAGACTGCCCATAGATACGTACATGGGACATGTACGCAGGAAAAACCCCAGAAAAGGAAAGCACCCCAAACCCCAACCGAACAGGCAGAACACACCCCCATGAATCCTGTGACCACACACCGCAGGGCCGCAGGAGAAGGAGAAGCAGATTTCCTTTACCCAACCCCGTTAACCGTGACCCAATTACACCATCCCTTCCCACATCCGACCCCCACCAATTTTTCGCGAAAGTCAGACAACAGGCTACATGTACGGCCTGGACGAAAGGGAGCAAGTGAAGCTCACCGTTTTAAGCCTCGACACTTCAGTCGTAGCAGCCCTTCCCGACCCACAGAATGTAGGAGGAGGCACACTCCAAGAGATGCATACAGCGATCCTTGATGCGATCGGCTTTAACAGAGGAGACCCAGTCGAAGGCCTAAATAAGTGTAGGCAAAAGAAGGCAGAGTACCCCACAGCATTTGCTGGACGTTTGTGGATTCACTTTACCGCAGTTTTTGGAGAGTTAGCCCGTGCCCATTTGTCCCCAGATAATATGGCCAAATGGACCCGAATTCTGGTCTCCCACGCCACAGAAGCAGGACGAAAAGCTTGCGCAAATTATGACCCCTCAGGTGAGGCCCACAATGAAAAATGGGTTTTGAAGAGATTGTCCCGCACTTGGGAGCAATCAATTGCAGGCAAAACCGCATTTATAACACCCGATGAAGAGCAGGCAGAAATGAACCCAGTTAAGGCACACCAGAACCCCGCATGGGTAAATGAGGGCAGGAACAGCCAACCCCAGCCCAAAGCTCAGGAATGTTATAATTGTGGACAGCTAGGACACTTTGCACGAGAGTGCAACGCGCCACAAAAGCAGCAGAGAAACCAACAGACATGTACCCTAAACAAGAATAGGGCAAAGCCGATCCATAGCGTTAGCGCCGTTCAGAGAGTATAGACATGAACGGCACCGGCTGACGGTGTTCGGGCTCCCCAATTTGGGTCTGCAACACCCTTTGGGACAAGTCTGGTAGACCGGTAGTAGCAGGCAAAGTTCGGGGACAACCCGTGGAATTTCTTTGGGACACAGGAGGGTCCCGCACCACACTCAATTCCTCCACGATGTTCCAGCGAGACACGTGGCCCACAACAGACACCATTACACTCAGCGGTTTTACAGGCCATTTACAACAGGGACACATTACAGCCCCTATAGCTATTCAGATAGGGAACATCACAACCTAGCACCCCGTAGTTTTAGTTGATCTGCCCCAGACAACAGAACATATCCTTTGGATCGACTTCATGAGCTCCCATAATCTTTCTTTCGACCCAGTGAACAAGTGTGTATGGGAAATGGCAAAGGCAGCACGAGCCCCAGCCACGCTCACAGTAGGAGAATACATAAATAGGATTAGTTCGGTACGAGACTTCTGCTTCGACTCTCGAGCCATTAGTGCAGACAAACAGGTTACGGCAGTCCTGCAGGAACACAAAGCAGCATTTGCACAGCACAAGCACGACTGTGGTAGTTTGACTGGCTTTGTGAACGTTACAGGTCCCGACCCTAAACCCCAGAAGCAGTACGGATTTCCCCAGGAAGCAGAGGGAGAAATCTCCAAAGTAACAGAGAGTTTGTTGGATCAAGGCATACTCAGATCAGTAGCCTCCACAAACAACGCACCGATTTGGCCCGTCAGGAAACCAGATGGATCATGGCGACTGACCATTGGTTACCGGGAACTGAACAAAGTAACCCCAGCAGCAGCCCCCACCGTAGCCACGAGTCCCAAGACCATGCTCAAACTGGGACTCCAGTCAAACTTTTTTTTTCGGTTTTGGACATTAGTAATGGCTTCTGGTCCATTCCATTGGCTAAAGTCTGCCAGTACAAATTTGCCTTTCCATTCCAAGGGCAACAATACACGTGGACGTGCCTTCCACAAGGCTTCCACAACTCTCCCTCCATTTTCCACCGACAGCGGGCAAATGGATTAGCAAAATTTTCCCGCCCCGATTGTCTGGTCCAGTACGTAGACGACTTGTTACTATAGACAGACACAAAGGGAGAGCACATTTTGCTTCTTGCCGAACTCCTCGCACTCCTAAAAGAAATTGGTTGTAAAGTCAACCCCAAGAAGGCCCAGATTCTGAAAGAAAAAGTGATTTACTTGGGAACAGTGATCACTCATGGTAAACGCGAGATCGAGCGCAAGAGAATTGACTCGATCATCAAATTGCCCCTTCCCCACAATGTCTCAGCCCTCCGGTCATTTTTAGGACTAGTTGGTTACTGTCAAAATCATATTGACGGTTTTGCCACTAAAGCAGCGCCCCTATCCGACCTTCTCAAGAAGCAGGCACCCTGGGAATGGCTTCCACAGCAGACAGATGCCGTGGACGCTTTAAAAAGAGCACTCAGCACAGCCCCCGCACTACAGGTCCCAGGTTCACTTTCCCCGTACGCTATAGAGGTAGCAAGTACCCACCGAACCCTTTCGGCCGTGCTCCTCCAGGAACGCCACGACCAGTAGCATACGCCTCACGCATGTTAGACCCCGTAGAGCAAGGATTTTCTGCCTGTGAAAGGCACCTGCTCGCAGCTTTTTGGGCAGTGCAATACTTCACCTACATTACAGGACTCAACCCCATCACCATCCTCACAGAACACACCCCAACACAGCTATTGTTAGACGGCCGACTTAAAGATGGCGCAGTCAGCCAAATCCGTGCAGCCCGTTGGACCCTTCTTCTACAGGGACGGGACATCACGGTAAAGAGAACCAAAACCCACACATTCCTTGCCGATAATTTGCAGTATGCAGGCACCCCTCATGAATGTGAGATCATCACCACAAAACAGAACACAGGCCCATTTATTCCCAAGACACCCCCCAGGAAAACAGGTAGTACACCCCAGAGACCCCAGCACACAGACACGTGCGCACTCCTGAAGATATATGTGGATGGCTCATCCACAGTGTTAAATGGAGAGAGAATTACCGGTTGCGGTATATGTGTAGAGGACACGCAGGGACGCGCACTAGATGAAGTTGCCAGGATACTTAGGCTCGCAGGCAGCAGACCTGGCAGCAATTGCGTATATTGTAGACCACCCAAACTCGTTCCCGACCCCAGCAGAAATATATTCAGACAACTTGTATGTCTGCAATAGTTTGACAGAGTTCCTACCACTCTGGGAAACAAGAGGATTTGGGTCCGCAGACGGTAAACCCCTACCCTCAGCCCCATTACTCCACCATATCTTAGAGACAGCGAAGGATAGGAAATACGGCATAGTTAAGGTTTGCAGTCATTACCGTTCTTCCCCCCCATGTAACGTTAAAGCAGACACCCTAGCGAAGACAGGCTCCAGGCATGGTTATTTTTGGAACCCCCCCGAAAGCACCTCAGTACACACAGTTCAGGTCTCACAGACCAACATTCAGGATTTAGCGAAGGCCCAGAAAGAGGACGAGAAACTCAGGGAAGTTTTAAAGGGAACCTTCCCAGCCCCGTATGACAAGTTTAAAAACGCAATCACCACACACGACGGTGTGATTTTAAAGGATGGTATTTATATAGTTCCCAGCCAGGACAGGAACCAGATCATTTGTCAGTTCCATGACAATCATGGACACCAAGGTATTGAACCCACCCTAGCCCACCTCAGACCACTTTGCTGGTGGCCTGATTTAAAAATCGATGTCACACACTACGTGGAGAATTGTTTAATCTGTGCCCAGAATAATCCGGACAGATATGCTAAAAAGGCTCAACTTAGCCATACCCGCCCCATTAATGGACCCTGGACAAATCTCCAGATAGATTATATAGGACCCCTACCCCCGTGCAGAAATGGTTACAAGTATGTGTTGGTGGTCATAGACACCTTCACAAAATGGGTGGAAGCATTTCCGTCAAGAACTAATACGGCCAAGACGACAGCATAATCCTAACACACCACATCTTTACAAGATGGGGCCTACCACGCAGTATAGAGTCTGATCAAGGCTCCCATTTCACCGGACGTGTAATGAAAAACGCCCTCACGATTTTCGGAATTACACATAAGTTCCATATCGCATACCACCCCCAGTCAAGTGGTATTGTAGAATGAATGAATAGGACATTGAAAGCCACACTCAGGAAAATGGCTCAGCAAAATAATAGTACCTGGGATTCAGTACTCCCATTTGCTTTGATGTTTTTAAGAAACACAGTATCTACATCCACAGGATACACCCCCCACACCCTCATGACCGGACGCCCCATGAAAGGACTGAGTATTTACTAGGACTGGATTTGGCCAGCCCCGCAGTTACAGCCCTCACACATGAAAACGCGGTCACACAACTAGTACAGAACATAAAGGCAGCCCAACTCGCCGCAGCAGTGAGACTTGGAACCAGGAAGAAACAGAGCAAGGCCTGTTTCGACAAAACAGTACACGCCACTGAGTTTACAGTCGGGCAACAAGTTATGCTTTCCCTTTACAACCCCAGTTCATTCCTATCCCCAAAATTTTCCCGACCGCATTCCATTTTGGACAAAGTCAGCCCCTCAGTATACAAAATAACCTATCCCATTGGGAAGTCTGCGTGGTTTCATATAAACCAGCTCAAGGCTTATGGCTCACAGAATAACCACACACACCACATCCTGCTCGCAGCAGCAGATGATCACGCCCCGCCCACAGATGACGTATTCCTACCCTCCCCCAACCACTCCAGCCTGCCCTCAGACACGATTTCGACTCCGCCCCCAGAGGCACGATTCCGTCTCTCCCTTCCCTCAACCAGCAGCGACAGCAACAGTGATAGCGATCAAGGTGGCGACAGCCACAGCACACCACGATACGACTACACCCCTGCACCAGGCCCCACTCCCAGCGAATCTGAGCATCATTCTACCGACCCCTTTGAAATCACTTATATCAAAGCCCCTGACCCAGACCCACTGCCCGACAATTACGGATTGAAACGTAGTAGCTCCAACCTGGACACACGATTCTGGCACCGAGACAATTCGTTCAGGCTCATCCGGAATGATGAGATGGACCCCAATTCGCCCCTAGCAGCTTTAGCACGGTTACTACAGACAAGAGTTTGGCAGCCGGGAGAAGATGATGACTTAGTGTCTGCCTCCCACCAAACAAATCCCTTTGTGACCCTGTTCGTTATTGAGCAGTGGAGTGTCCAGATGATGAAGAAAAAAGGAACCAATGGAGAGATACGGTGTCCTTTCTGATGGAACCTGCACCATGTTTGTTGAATGTTTGTTCGTTAGTGTTATCGTTAAGTGTTGTGTGTGAACTCGGAAAGTTTTTCACGGCCCCACGTCATCACCCCCTTTGACGGCCAATGGCTGTTAGAGGATCTAATTTGTCCCCAGAAACTTGTTAATGGAACAAGTTTGTCCCAGACAATAGTTCAGAGGAACTAGTTTGTCGACAGAACCTTGTTAAAGGTACAAGTTTGTCCCAGACAATAGTTCAGAGGAACTAGTCTGTTGACAAAACTCGACTCATAGTTGCTCTCCTAATTCGAGAGGCAGCCCCCCACGACGACCACATTCTTACCCGTTCTTGCCGGTTGCTCAGGCAGTGGAGAAACGGCATTGGTCCCCGCCCTGCCTGAGGACCCTCCCTCTGGTCAGCTATGCTCGGGTAGAGCACATACGGCATTGATCACCGTCCTACCCGGAGATTCCACCCATTTCTTACCTGCCCATACGCACCCCATTTTGGTTCGTTACATTCAAAATTCTTTTGTTTGGTTTTGGCAACCCTTAAGTTGCTTCCCTATGCTACTTACATCCTCAAACACTGGGATGGTAAATCTCACAGGCTGCGAGACGGCTTGCAGCACGGCAGTATTTTCTGAGATGTCTTGTCCAAATATTCAGTTTTTTTAAAAAATGAGGAAGTCACAGATGGTGACCAATTATAAAGGGAAATTGCCAATAAAGGACAGACAGACAGACATACGAGATCTTAAGCAAGATAATAACAGAAATTATGCTTGTCTTCACAGAACTCCAGAAACCCAGGAACCACAGAGGAAGACAAAGAAGTCCGACAAAGATGAAGACAGCCTTCGTGTTCACATGGATCTTAGCGGGATCCCTTCAGTTGCGCGCAGACGCTACCCCCCTGACCCCTACCACACAAACCGTAAATGACTCTCACCCCTGTAATACACGGAACCCCGAGATAACTAGCCCAGCGACAGCTAGCAACACCCCGACCCGGTGTGATAAGTTTATCACCTGGTACTCACTCTCATATGTAGCCGAAGCACTCTTAGTGCTGGCGATACTTTGTAGTGTCGTGAAAACGTTTAGAGTCAGGAAATGGCGAAACAGAGCATATCGCTCTCGCACCCCGGTATACAGATTTAGGTCCCTCATGTTCGGATTTCACCAAACCCCTGAACCCATTGGGACGGATTAAAGAGCATCCATTTTGTTTAATGTATTCTGTGGAATAAAGAGATGTAAACCTCTGTTCTGACTGCCAGGGCAGAGAAATTTGTGTGCTGCTATTTTGTACAGTTTAAGATGTATAGATTATTTTTGGATTGTTTGTATTTTTGGATTGGTTGTATTTTTGGATTGTTTAACTGAGGATAGTTTATTGAGAATAGTTAGAGGTTCCAGTTTTTTTATTTTTCTGTAATGCATGTATTAATGTCAGAGCGCCCCATAGAATTTTTTGATAATGAATGTATTTTAAATGGTTTAGGTAAAATTGTGTCGCATAGGATAGAACAGTGTAGAGCCTAAGCATGGGTGCCCCGGTGATCAAAGGATGAAGACGCCATGGTAATGTGATCCTTTACGCTTCGCGTTGAGGATCACAAGGAGGAAGTGTAGCCATCTGGGATGGCCACGTCCCGATTACAAAATGGATACTTGCAAAGACTGCAGGGAAAATTGGACAATGCTAAGAAACAAGCAGGTGCAAGCCCTGTCTGTTGATTAGAACCTTAAACGTCAGACAGGACAGAAACTACCAAATGATTTACATACTAATGAGCCATCTCCGGGGACAAAAGGGAAACATTTAGATACACAATGTGAGGACAGACTCCCCAGCGCCAGAAGAAGCTAAGACAAAGCTGACTGACAGTCACCAGGACACGCCCAGCGATCAGGGAACCACCCCTCTATTGGAGGAAAATCGATACCGATGATTGGGAAAGACCCAATTAGTTGAGGCCAAGTTCAAGGCCCGCCCAAAAGAGCGCAAAGCCCTTTTGGGTATAAAAGGTATCCCCCAAGGGAGAATGCCCTCCTTTGGCTTTGGCTCTCACCGAAGAGAGAGACCTGCCTAGCAGCTACAGCAGACCAAGTAAGTCCCAAGTCAACGCACGCTATGAGATAGACGCTCCAAGTTGCTACCCTGTAAACAGCTCAACCCAGCAGCCTCAGAACCGAGCAATGACCATTGTTCCTCTGACTGAGTGGGCGCCCGAAGCTAAGTATAGGCTTTAGTAATAGTGGTAGTTTAGTTTGTAGAGTTTATGCATGAGTAGATTTGGCTGTGTGTAAATAAATGAGCATTGTTTTTGAACTTACTAACTGGTGTATCGAGTCATTGATCAGTATTCGGTTCTGAACCTTGTGGCGGTGTCGAAAGATACCTGGCAACTCTTGAGCAAACATGATTAAATAGAGCCAAATTAAGAACCAACCAAAAGTTAGCAACACTGGTCATCCTGTGTGTCAATCACTGCCTGTCTGCATCTCATTATATACAAGAGTGGATATTATGACATCTCCCCCCCTTTTTTTTAGATAAATAAATACTAAGGTGTGCGTGCGTATATATATATATATATGCCTGACTATATACAAAAGGTGTCAAAATGAACGTATATACATAGGAAGGTGTCGATGGTGCAGATACATGGCAAACAAAACAATATTTACAGACGTTAAATCGATGAAGTCACAAAATGTACAAAAGTTCAGTCTACAGATTTGTGGTGGGCGACAAATTCTTGTTGATCGCCGCAGAGGAGCCGCCTGCACGTGGATAGGCGGGATCGCTGGTAGATCGGTGACCTCGTGGCAGGGCACGTCCGGAGGAAGCATCGTAGGTGGCGGGGCACGCCAGTCAGGTAGCGGGCATGGAACACTTCGCAGTGCCCGTCTGTTGCGCCGTAGCAGGGAGCCATCAGCCATGTGGACAAGGAATGATCTTGGGGCCACTTGTTTGAGCACAACAGCTGTGGCTGACCAGCCGCCCTCAGGCAACTGGACACGAACATGATCAGTTGGGGCCAGCTCGGGCAGATCTGTGGCATGGGCATCGTATGTGGCCTTCTGTTGGGCCCGGGACAGCTGTATTTTCTGTAAGGCCGTGAGGTGGTCAAGGTCTGGAACATGGATGGCTGGAACTGTGGTCCTCAGAGTGCGATTCATGAGCATCTGCGCTGGAGACAACCCAGTGGACAGTGGGGTTGCCCTGTATGCCAGCATCGTCAGGTTGAAGTCGGAGCCTGAGTCTGCAGCTTTGCACAGCAACCGCTTTACAATATGGACCACTTTCTCGGCCTTCCCGTTTGACTGCGGGTAGCGGGAACTGGAGGTTGCGTGACAGAAGTTGTAGGACTGTGCAAAATCAGACCATTCCGGGCTATAAAAGCAAGGACCGTTGTCGCTCATTACCGTAAGCAGAATCCCATGCCTGGCGAACGTTTCTTTGCAGGCATTGATTACCGCCTTCGACGTGAGGTCAGACAGTTTCACCACTTCTGGGTAACTGGAGAAGTAGTCGACCAGGAGTACGTAGTCACGCCCCTTGGCGTGGAAAAGGTCTACACCTACTTTGGACCACGGCGAGGTCACGATCTCGTGCTGTTGCAGCGTTTCCTTGGGTTGAGCTGGTTGAAACTACTGACAGGTAGGGCAGTTGAGGACTGTGTCGGCAATGTCCTGGCTGATGCCCAGCCAATAGACCACCTCCCGAGCTCTGCGTCGGCATTTCTCGACCCCAAGGTGACCCTCATGGTGTTGGCCCAGCACCATAGCCCGCATGCTCTGAGGAATTACGATCCTGTCGAGTTTCAGAAGGATTCCCTCCACCACCGTCAGGTCGTCTTTTACTTATAGAACTGGGGACATTGTCCCTTCTGCCAGCCATTGGTAAGGTGCTGCATCACACGCTGCAGCAGAGGATCCTTGGCTGTCTCCTCACGAATTTGGACCATTCGTTCGTCAGAGGCCCGAAGGTTGGTGGCACACAACTGCACTTGCGCTTCTCTGTGGCAGATGAAGTCACTTTGTTCACAAGGTGTGGTAATGGACCTGGATAGGGCATCTGCAATGATCAGCTCTTTGCCTAGCGTGTAGACAAGTTTGAAGTCGTAGCGGCGTAGCTTAAGAAAAATTCGCTGTAACCGAGGTGTCATGTCATTTAAATCCTTCTGGATTAGATGGACTAGAGGCCTCTGGTCCGTTTCTACAATGAATTCTGGTAGGCTGTAAACGTAGTCGTGGAACTTGACTATCCATTCTCAGACACTCCTTCTCAATCTGAGCGTACCGTTGCTCAGTGGACGTCATGGCCCTGGAGACATACGCCACTGGAGCCCAGGACGAGGAGTCACCTCGCTGAAGGAGCACCACCCCAATGCCGTCCTGGCTTGCATCAGTCGATACCTTGGTTTCCTTGGTTGGGTCAAAGAACGCTAAAACCGTGGCTGTGGTGAGCTTTGCTTTCAGCTCACGCCATTCCTCTTCATGCGTGGGCAACCACTGGAATTCTGTCGACATCTTGACGAGATGGCAGAGGGCCGTGGTATGGGATGCCATATTTGGGAATGAACTTCCCGAGGAAGTTGACCATCCCGAGGAAGTGGAGGACCGCTTTCTTGTCCTCCGGGTCTTCATGGCGTTGATCGCCAAGACCTTGTCCGCGTCTGGCCGCACACCCTGCCGTGAGATGTCGTCACCTAGAAACTTAATATCCGATTGACCAAATGAGCACTTAGTCCTGTTGAGCTGGAGACCACGTTCATGAATTCTCTGGAATACCTTCTTGAGGCGAGCGATGTGTTCCTGGGGCGTTGTGGGCCAGATAATTACGTCGTCAATGTATACTCAGACCCCCTCGATGCTCTCCATCTTCTGCTCCATGATGCAGTGAAATACTTCGGAGGCAGATATGATCCCAAAAGGCGTCCGGTTATAGCAGTAGCGACCGAACGGGGTGTTGAACGTGCACAGCTCATGCGTCCAGCTGTATTTGCCAAAAATTCTTGGAGGCGTCCAGCTTAGTAAACAATCTGGCATGAGCCATCTCACTGGTCAACTCTTCACGTTTTGGTATCGGGTAATGCTCCCGCATGATGTTGCGGTTTAGATCCTTAGGGTCAATGCAACTGCGAAGCTCCCCTGACGGTTTCTTAACGCAGACCATGGAGCTGACTCAGTCTGTTGGCTCTGTGACCTTCAATATGATGCCCTGGTCTTGGAGGCCCTGTAATTGCTTCTTCAGACGATCCTTGAGGGGTGCCAGCACCCGGCGTGGTGCATGAATTACAGGGGTGACGTTTGGCTTGAGCAGGATTTTATATCGGTATGGGAGCATGCCCATTCCACCGAATACGCTGTGGTACTGCATGATAATGGCATCTATGTCGGCTTGCAAGTTTCCATCAGGCGAGGCCGTCACCGGTGATGATGACATGGTGTGGACTCGCTGAACCAGGTTCAGGAGCTTGCAGGCACGAGCACCGAGCAGAGTTGCTCTGTCAGGCCCGACGATTTCAAACCGCAGTGTTGCCTTGATCGCCTTGTTGGAAACCCCTAGTTGACAGGAGCCACTGGCAACTATGGCATTGCCACTGTAGTCAAGGAGCTGGCAGGCCGGTGGAAGAATGCTTGGTCTGGCGCGGATGGTGTCGAGGTCGGATTTTGAGATGAGGTTCGCTGATGCGCCGGTCAGTTTAAATCGGATGCGAGCCTTGTTCACTGTGAGGACAGCACACCACTCATCGTCGGGATCCACACTGAGGATCGAGAGGCGTTTCGCCGTTGTGGTGGAAGGCAGCTCATGTGTAGTTATGATGCCCACCCGGTATGGGGACTTGAGGCACTCAGCATCAGGGTCTGTTGAGCTGTCGGGATCGGAATCCGGCATGCCTTGTTGTATTGAGCGGACACTTCTGCGCTGCAGCTTGGATCGCTGGCTGCTGAGCGGTGGAGCAGATATGCAAAGGGCTGCGCAGTGGCCAAGCTTGCCACACTGTAGACACTGGCATCCTTTTGCCGGACATTGCCGCTTTAAATGGGCGGGGCCACAATTCGGACACATCATGACGCCGACGTCAGCGCGTTACGTGCGCCATCACGCATTACGTGCGCCATGCGCATGCATGATGGCTCGTGGATGACGAGCCCGACAACCCGACTGCGCAGTCGGGTTGTCGGGCTCGTCATCCACGAGCCATCATGCATGCGCAGGGACCCGGGAAAAGCGTGCGAAACGGCCACTTTCCTCGATGCTCAGGCCCTGCATTTGTGCAATGGCCTGCACCCATCCCGCCTCGTTTTGCCAGCTTTGCAGGTTCTACCGCCTGATGTGGGAGTAACGATTCTTAGCATGCTCATGGACAACGCACGTCTTGATAGTGACAGAGAGGGACAACTGTTTGACTTTCAGGAGCTGCTGCCGAAGGGAGTCGGAGTGGACCCCGAAAACGATCTGATCCCGGATCATGGAATCAGCCGTCGAGTCATAGTTACATGACTGCGCTAGGATGCGGAGATGGGTCAAGAAGGACTGAAAAGGTTAATCCTTACCCTGAAGCCTCTGCTGGAAAACGTACGGTTCAAAGCTCTCATTCACCTCAATGTCGCAGTGGCTGTCAAACTTCAGCAGGACTGTTTTGAATTTTGTTTTGTCTTCGCCGTCAGCGAACGTGAGGGAGTTGTAAATGTGGATGGCGTGGTCCCCGCGATGGAGAGAAATAGCGCAATCTTCCTGGCATCCGATGCTGCTTCGAGGTCGGAGGTCTTGATGTACAAGAGGAACTTTTGCTTGAAGATTTTCCAATTGGCGCTGAGGTTGCCGGAGATGCGGGGCTGCGGAGGACACTGGATGTTTTCCATTTCGCTGGATGGCTGCTTGCTGGTCAATGCTGATTCACTCGAGGTAGGTCCGTCAAGATCAATATCACTCTGGTACCATGATGTGTTAGGCAGGTTGGTTCGATGTGGACTGCACTCGATGCAGGGAAGCTAGAAACAGACGGCTAACACCGGAGAAGATCCAACACTGTTTTATTCAACGATAGAACTGATATACATATTCAGCTGTGGGGCGACATTATACTGAACTGGCTGGAGACCTTTTAGTAGCCTGACCAGACTTACTAGCTACCGCATGGTATTTGTGCTTGCTAGCTCCTGGACTCTGACTGTCTCAGTGGCTGCGTCCCGAGAGAGCGGGAAACCTAGTGCCCTCTGGCTTTATAGTGGTGGTGTCCTGTCTGGTGATTGACTGCACTGTGTTGTGTGCTTACTGGTCATCCTGTGTGTCAATCACTGCCTGTCTGCATCTCATTATATACCTGAGTGGATATTATGACATAAGGGAGAGCAGACTTAGGACTGAGTTGAGGAGCAACTTTGTCACTCAAAGGCTTGTGAATCTGTAGAATTCCCTGCCCAGTGAAGCAGTTGAGGCTACCTTGTTGAATGTTTTTAAAGCAAAGATTTTTGAACAGTAAAGGAATTAAGGACTTTGGTGAGCTGGCGGGTAAGTGGAGCTGTGTTCCCAAAAAGATCAGCCATGATCTAATTGAATGGTGGGGCAGGCTCGAGGGGCCAGATGGACTACTCCTGCTCCTAGTTCTTATATTCTTAACCACCGCACCAGTATGGTGACACTGAATTATGCCAACAATTCAAGGTGGCAGTTGATGCGAATGATGTGGGTATTGGTGCTGTACAGTTTCAAGAAGGCTACAAAAGGATAGTAAGAAGTCTTACAACACCAAGTTAAAGTGCAACAGGTTTGTTTCGATGTCACTAGCTGCTCTTTCCTCAGGAGCAGCGCTCCGAAAGCTAGTGATATCGAAACAAATCTGTTGGACTTTAACCTGGTGTTGTAAGACTTCTTACTGTGCTCACCCCAGTCCAACGCCGGAAAGACCTGTTGGTTATTTTTCCAGAAAACTAAATATTCCTCAAAATAAATATTCGATCTTTGAGAAGGAGACAGTTTGATATTTGCATTGCAAAGTTTTGAGATTTCTGTTTAAGCAATATTACAAAAAAATCTTAGTTAAGGTATCCAGGCTGCAAAAGGTGCAATTAGGATGTCATAAAAGTGAGATAATCGTTCATTCTAACCATATATGTGTTTACAAAAAGAAGCCTAATAGAATTTTGTTGTGCTTACTCGTGATTCCTAGGAGAGTAGATAATTTGAAACGTGTTTAGACTTAGATAAGCAGGTCAGGGAATCTGAGTGGGATGAAGATGTAATAAATGTGAGGAGGTTGTAGCAGGCAGTTTAGTTTTAGTTTGCTAGGAGTTTTGAGTTGAGCAGCAGCTTTTGTAAAATGCTGTCAGGTTAAGCAGTAGCCTGGCCCAGACAGAAGGATCTGAGTGCTGTTTCCTGAAAGGACCTCTCTCTCTCTCTCTCTTTAAGCGTTCTCTCAAGGAATATCTATACAAGTGTACAGCAAGGTACCCTGCATTTGCTAACTTTATTTATAAATGCTTTTTGGCACCTGTGATGGGCTTTGCTTAATTGGATATAGAAAAGGCATCAGTTAGTAGTAAAAAGGGTTTCCTTTTATTTTAAGAATTATTCAACTGTTAATCAAAAAGCTATTTTCTACAATGTCAATGTGTTTAATCCTGTGTTAATATATTGTCTTAATATAGGATGGCATGTGGCACAGTGGTTAGCACTGCAACCTACAGCACTGAGGACCCGGGTTCGAATCCCAGCCGTGGGTCACTGTCCATGTGGTGTTTCCACATTCTCCCCGTTTCTGCGTGGGTTTCGCCCCCACAATCCAAAGATGTGCAGGTTAGGTGGATTGGCCACACTAAATTGCCCCTTAATTGAAAAAATAATAATTGGGTATTCTAAATTTATTTTTAAAAATAAATATATATTGTCTTAATCTATAAGAACCTATTGGTCAGTGGAATCACTCCTGGAATAAAGTATTCTTTCCTCTCAATTAAAAAAAAGTGTGTTTGTAATTCTGGTCTGACATCCTAGCAAATGTTGGGGTCTTGTCTGGGATCTTAACAATAGGTTCTTCCAATGTAGCCTTTCAAAGTAGCCATCAGGCTAATAATTTATATAGCTCATATCAAAACTCCAAAACCTAGGACTTGGCTCCTCACTCTGCAACTGGATCCTCAACTTCCTAACCCATAGACCGCAATTAGTAAGGATAAACAACACCTCCTCCACAATAGTGGGGCCCTGCAAGGCTGCATCCTCAGCCCCCTACTGTACTCCTAAGACACACACGACTGTGTGGCAAAATTTAGCTCCAATTTCATCTGCAAGTTTACGAATGACATGACCATAGTGGGTCGGATCTCGAACAACGATGAACCAGAGTACAGAAGGGAGATAGAGAACCTAGTGGTGTGGTGTAATGACAACAATCTCTCCCTCAATGTCAGCAAAACTAAGGAGCTGGTCATTGACTTCAGGAAGCAAAGTATTGGAAACACCCCTGTCTGCATCAATGGGGCTGAGGTGGGTATGGTTGACGGTTTAAAATGCCAACAATCGGTCCTGGTCCACCCACGTCGATACTGCGACCAAGAAAGCACAACAGCGCCTATACTTCCGAAGGAAACTAAGGAAATTCGCATGTACACATTGACTCTTACCAGTTTTTACAGATGCACCGTAGAAAGCATCCTATCTGGCTGCATCACAGCC
The DNA here is from genome assembly GCF_047496885.1 of Scyliorhinus torazame. NCBI lineage: Eukaryota > Metazoa > Chordata > Chondrichthyes > Carcharhiniformes > Scyliorhinidae > Scyliorhinus > Scyliorhinus torazame. Next base: position 165,982,142 of record NC_092712.1, on the reverse strand, counting down.
TGGTATGGCAACTGCTCAGCCCAAGACAGTAAGAAACTACAGAGGGTCACGAACACAGCCCAGTCCACCACACAAAACTGGCTCCCATCCATTGACCCTGTCTACACCACCCACGGTGGGCAGGATAATCAAAGACCTCGCCCACCCAGGTTATTCTCTCTTCCAACCTCTTCCATTGGCAGGAGATACAAAAGTCTGAGAACACTCACTAACAGGTTCAAAAACAGGTTCTTCCCCACTGTTACCAGACTCCTTTTATGGACAGAACTAATCTCTCCATACATCTTCTCTACTGATTAGTATTACACTACGTATGCTTCACCCGATGTCTGTGTCTATGTAGTTACATTGTGTAGCTATGTCTGTCCGATGTTTTTTTCATTTTTGGAACGATCTGTCTGGACTGTACGTGGAACAATACTTTTCACTGTACCTTGGTACATGTGACAGTAAATCAAATCAAATCAAATTTTCCTCAAAGTGATCAATGATTCTCGGTTCAAGTTTCCTTGTGGCTTTTATCATAGACATGATGGACTCAAAGTATGTTGTAGGCCCAGTTAAATATCAATCTGCAATATACAAGAGAGAATTGCAGCACAGTATAAATCCCATTGCCTGGCTGTGTGTTGGACAATTAAATACATGATGGTCATATTTTAAACTGGTTACATTAATTAAATTGAAATAATCCCTGCCTCTGCAATATAACAACGAGCTGTGTGATACTCAGAAAAATACTTATTGGTACACAAAAGAAAGACTTGTCGTTGTAAGTGCAGAATACCCCAAAATGCTTCACAGCCACTTAAACAGTTTTGAAATGTGGATACTGTTGAAATGTAGGAAAGGCGGGAACCAATCTGGCACAGCAAGCTGCCACAAATAGCGATCTAATAATAAACAAAATGTCTGGTTGTGTGATGTTGGTTGAAACAGACAGTGTTAATTTGTTTAAAAATAATCCATCAATAATCATGTTTCCATACTTTTGTTTATTTTCTCAACCTCCACTGAAAATTTTGTTCGCAAACTTGAGTATTTTTAATTTATAGTGTCACAGGTGTCTCTGCCTAACATCTTGAACATTCCAGGTCACAATTTTCTTTTTGGCCTTTGTCCATGAGAATATTAATGAAAGGAAATGAAATGAAAATCGCTTATTGTCACAAGTAGGCTTCAAATGAAGTTACTGTGAAAAGCCCCGAGTCACCACATTCCGGCGCCTGTTCGGGGAGGCTGGTACGGGAAGAGTTATTAAAGAGTTACTTCGGGAACAGACTGGGTTCTTGCAAAATATCGTTTTGACGAATGCATTGCTTGTGATTCAAAAATGCCACTTAAATTCCTTCAGTTTAAAGCAGGGGATTAATATTTTAAGATACTATTTGACACCTCTGATCAGCATGTTGGCCACATTGAGTCCGACAGCCTGGATTTCTTTCAAATAATGACAAGTGTTTTTTAAAAATACATGAAAAATTATTTAACTGTTGTTCTCCATGCCAGCCAAATTGGTTTAGTCTCACTGTGTAATCTGGGATATTTAAATAAGGTAATAATGAACAGCTGGAATGAATTATAAAGATGAAGGTAGTTCTGACTTTCTTTGGGACCACCAGTAGGTACAATGATATTGAAGCTACAATTGTATTCACTTTGCATTGACACAAAGTTGATTTGAATGGTTCAACTCAAAAGCACCCAGACAAAATGGGAATTGGATACTGATCTAAGTTCCTAACACACTACAACCAAGCAGGGAAAGACTCCACACAGGAGGGTGACTCATGCCTAAGTGGCACTGCCAGCTGGCATTTTTTTGCACATGCGCAATCGGGCTGGGGGTGCTCTGCATGGGTGTTGGGGGGGGGCGCAGGGACCCTCCCATAGTGCGTTCGGGTTGGGGAGGTCGGGGATCGCTTCGGGGGCCTCAGAGATCAGGATGCCATTTTTAAATGGCGTCCTGGTCTCTCGCTACACTGGGTCGTTCCGGTGAGTGGAGCTCCCCAGTGTGTAAAAACAGGGCTATGTGCGGCCTCGACCGCATGTTCCACTTTCAGGCCCCTTATACAACGAGAGCTGTATTGAATAGCCATGTGTTTCCCGGCACTGCAAGCGCCAGAAAACACACGGCTCAACATGCTCGCTATGGGACTTGGTTCCCAATTAGTTGAATGGAGCCCATCAGGTACAGGGGACTCATCAACCTTTAATTCTGTTAGTTTTCCTAGTACCTTTTCCCAGTGACTGTGATTGTTTAAGTTCCTCCCTCCTCTTGACAATGACGACAACACATATTTGTTCAACGCTTCCACCATTTCCTTGTTCTCCATTATCAATTCCCTAGACTCACATTTTAGAGCAGATTTTTTCAAAGTGCGGGTCACAACCCGCAGGTGGGTCGCTGGTGGTTGTTGGGAAGGTCACAAGCAATCGGTCGTGGCGCCTCCTGGTGGTCCCGATCGCGGGAGAAGTGCCCAATGACTGCAATCGGCATTTTTATTGAGAATGGCAGCCGCCTTTTAAAGGAGAGTGAAATGAGGTTGTGTACAGACGTCTGGCCATAAGTGGCAACAGTGAGCAGGCTATGCACCCTGCATGTACACTTGACGTCATGTGTCCTGTATGTACATGCTTTTGGTGTCAAATCATGGAGGAGAGCTTCTTCCTTTTTCTAGCTGCTAGCAAGCAAGACAAGAGGACTGTGAAGATGAATCATGTTGTTACAAGAAAGAAACGGCCAGAGACACAAATAGGCAGAGTATCTACTGGCCTGAATCTGCTGGAGAGAGCTGCTCAGGAGAGTTCATCGCAGGACAGAGCAGTGTTAGTGTTAGCTCTGTGAGTGTAAACGGCCTGCAAAGAAAAAATAAGGATGATTTCTTGAGGTATGGTTTGTCAATTGTGCCAATGCAAATAAGGATGCAAAGCCCATGCAGGGATATACTGGCAAATGAAAGAAGTTTCGGATATTGAAAGAGAAGTGATGGGTGAAAAATTCCTGTTGAGATTGCCCCCCCAGAGTCAGTGTTAACTTATAACTGACTCCAAATGAAAAGACTACACTGCTGCATCTAACCTGTGATACCACATTAAAAACAAACCAAAAGCTCATGAGGCTGCCAGAATTCTGGAGTAGCATCTCTCAGCGGTATCCAGAGCTGAGTAAAACAAGCATTTTGTTGCTATTGCCCTTCACAATGCCCTACAAGTGTGAGTTTGGATTTTCTGTTCTCACAAAGGTAAAGACACAAATGAATTGGCTGAAGTCTACATCTAATATGCACATTGCCCTCGCCTCCTGTGAACCTTATTGGAATATGGACCAAGCAAGCTTCACTTTCACATTAAAGGTAAGTGAACGTGGCTTGTGTCGTTTTAATTTTACATTTTAATTTCCCCTTGCTACAGATAGCAAAACCCCCCATGCCCACTCAGTGCTCCTCACTCTTCTTCATCTTTCATGATCTTGTGCTATGTCTAGGTGTGTCCCCAGGATGCGCATCAGAGGTGGAGGCAGCCTGCTGATTTCTGTGTCCTGCAGCCTTTGATGTCCTTGGTAGAAGTCCTCTGGAGGGCCTGGAGCTGGAGGGACCTGGCCAACTTACTGGTGTCACGGGTGTCTCCATGCCACCCTGTTCTGCCCTCGACCGGTATCAGGAGGGTGGGATTCGGAAGAACTGGAGATTTCCATTGTTTCTTTGGTGGCAGGACCCAGGTTTCCCTCTGGAGCTTCCTCCCTGCCGGTGAATGATGGTGAGCCCTGGGATCCAGCAGACCTCCTGGTCTGCCTCTTCCTCCTTAGACGAGGCTGCATGTCCCTATTCCTCCTCCTCCAGCATGTTGCCCCACTGCTCTGCTAAGTGGTGGAAGGCACAGCAGACTACCACAAAGTGGGAGACCCTTTGGGGGGTGTACTACAGTGCATCCAGGGAGGTCCAATCATCGGAATCGCATTTTCAGCAGTTTGACGCATGCTCAATGACAGCATGGATGGCAACATGGGCCTCATTATATCAGGATTCCACACTGGTCTGAGGCCTCCACCCTGGGGTCATCAGCCATGTCCTCAGTGGACATTCCTTGTCCGTCAAGAGCTAACCCATCATCCTGGGGTGGTCCTTGAAGACACCTGGGATCTCCAAGCGCCCCAAGATGCAGCTGGTATGCACTCTCCCAGGTAGTGGGCACACACATCCATGATACAGAGGCGGTGGTCACACATGATCTTAACGTTCAGGGAGTGGAATCCCTTTCTGTTCATAAAGAGTACTCCCTGATGCCCGGTGACACATGCGTGCCATCGATTGTCCCCTGAACCTGGGGCATCCTGGTGATGACGGCAAATTCTGCAGCCTGGGCATCTTGTTGGTCTGGTCCAGCACAAAGGTGATAAAGTCTGTTGCCTAAGCCTACAGGGCATCCGTCACCTCCCGGACGCACCTGTGGGCAGAAGATTGGGATATGCCACACAGGTGCCCTCTCGAGACCTGGAAAGAACCAGTGGCTTAAATGGTGAGGGCTGGGGTGACCTTCACGGTCAGCGGGAGCGGGTGTCCTCCTCCTCCACATGTGGCACAGGTGCCGCACTGTCTCTCTCCTGAGATGGAGGGAATGATTTAACGGAAAGGATTCTAAGTGTCGTAACGAACGGGAACTGCTCATTGGGCATTGCTAAGGCACTCCAGAGCATGTCCCAGTAATTAAGGAGCATTACCGAGGGCATCAGCACTATGCTGCAGACATTGGGGAGCTGCCATGGCTGGCAGAGCCAGATGACACAGGGACAGCTGGGGGTCAATTCAGCTGCTCCTCCAACCTGTGGTGACCCCCAAGGACCTATGGGCACCAACCTGGGGAAGGGGATGCTGGGTACTAACCTGGAGCCACCCTATGGAGTGGTTATGGCGGCCACCAACTGCCCCGGGTTCCAACCCCCCCGACACGTCTTGGAGTCAGCACCAGAACCGGGTGGCACAGCGAGGCATGTATCACCAGGGGCATCGAAAGCCCGGGGATGCAGAAACAGCAGGCTGCCTCCACCTCTGATGTGCATTCTGGGGACGCACCCAGACGCAGCTGTAGAACAGGGAACGCTAAGCAGGTCGAGGATCAGTGAGAGGGCACTGGGGGGTTGGGGGTGAGGCCGGGCGGGTTGAGGGGGGAACGGGTGGGGGAGAGGTTAGGTGGGGTGGGGAAGGGAGGGGCGGCACCACCGTGGGCAAGGGGCAATAGGGGACAGATATGTAAGCATTAAAAACTGTTGCACCCGAGAAATATGATGCCTCTGGCAATTCTTTCTGCAATGCAGGCCGGCCACCAATCCCCTGCCCCAGCCCCCTGGGCATATGGTCCTGAATCTCCTTCTCCCTCTCTCCCGCAGGCAAACAATGTGCAGGTGATGGGTGTGAGCGAGCACTCAGCAGACAGGCACGAGTCAGACTATGGCATAGATTGAGGAGCACCAGCGCTCAGCTCACAGCAGGTTATCATCAACCCCCTGCCTTCTACAGTGATCCACTCGCTGACATCCAGTCCCGTCATCCTGGGGTGATATCACACAGGGAGGGTAGAACAATGTGGTGGAGGTGAGGGGGTGAGGGTTGGGGGGAAATGGGTCAGCGGGAAGGGTAAAGGTGCTAAAGGGGGAGGGGGTGAGATGACAGATAAAGCCACGTCCTATGTGAAGTGGGCAAGGTTGAGGGCCTCCTTGGCCCTCTGGCCTTGCCGGGCCCTTGCCTCTGCCACCTGTCCTCCATCCTCCACTGGTCCTCTGGGTCCTTCTCGGGCTTGTCCTCAAGCCCCTCCTGGTCCGGTGCCTCCTCGTCCTCCTCCTCAGGGTTGGCCACATGTTCCTCGCCCTCCACCTCCAGCACATCGCCCCGATGCTGTGCCAGGTTGTGCAGGGCACAGCAGACCACCACAAAATGGGGGACCCTCAAGGGGGATGTATTGCAGTGCACCACCAGAGCGGTAAAGGCATCGGAACCGCATTTTGAGGAGTCCAATGCACTGCTCACTGACAACCCGGCTGTCCGCATTGTGGCACGGTAGCACAGTGGTTAGCACAGCTCCAGGGTCCCAGGTTTGATTCCCAGCTTGGGTCACTGTCTGTGCGGAGACTGCACGTTCTTCCCCTGTCTGCGTGGGTTTCCTCCGGGTGCTTCGGTTTCCTCCCACAGTCCAAAGATGTGCAGGTTAGGTGGATTAGCCATGCTAAATTGCCCTTAGTGTCCAACAAAAAGCTTAGGTGGGGCTACTGGGTTACGGGGATAGGGTGGAGGTGTGGGCTTAAGTAGGGTGCTCTTTACAAGGGCCAGTGCAGACTCGATGGGCCGAATGGCCTCCTTCTGCACTGTAAATTCTCTGATTCTATGGGCCTTGTTGTATTGGGTCTCCGCATTGGTCACCGGCCACCGTACTGCTGACATTACCCAGGTCCTTTGCGGGTACCTATTATCCCACAAGAGCCAATCAGCCATCCTGGGGTGGTCCTTAAAGAGGCCGGGGATGTCTGACTGCAACAGGATGGAGCTGGCGCGTGAACCCCCTGGGAAGCGTGCACACATGTGCATGATCTTCATATGGTGATCGTATATGACCTGGACGTTCAGGGTGTGGAAACCTTTCCTGTTGGTACACGCAAGGCGACATCTATTTTTAAAAATATTTTTATTTTCCAATTTTAACAGTTTAACAATTAGACATAGAAAAGACCCCGGTGGGGGGTCGGAGAATCGGCGTGGCGCAGCGCAGCGAGAATCGCCATGTCGCCGGGACGCAGAATTGGCGCATTCGGCACCGGCATGGTCGGCGTGGCGCCGGCCGGGGTATGCGTCGATTCTCCGGCCCGAATGGGCCGACCAGCCGTCATCAAAAAGCCGAGTCCCGCTGGCGCCATTCTAACATCCGCTGTGCCGGCGGGACCTCGGCGTCGAAGGGTCCGTGGGTAGCCTGTGGGGGGGGAGGGGGGGTCCGACCCCGGGGGGGCCTCCATAGTGGCCTGGCCCGTGATCGGGGCCCACCGATCGGCAGGCCGGCCTCTCTGCCCCATGGCCTACTTTCCTCCGCGCCGGCTCCTGTAGCCCTGTGCCATTTGGCGTCGGGGCTGGCATGGGGTAGAAGGACACTGCGCATGCGCTAGTTGGCGCCGGCCCAACTGCGCATGCGCGGACCCCGCGGCGCCGGGTTTCCGTCAGGATCGGCAGCTGGAGCGGCGTGGGCTGCTCCGGCAGCGTTCTAGCCGCTTGTGAGCCGCAGAATGGGGTCCCGGAACGGGCGCTGACGCCGGAGTAAACCACTCCCTTTTTCACTCCGGCGTCAGCACTTAGCCGCCCGATGGGAGAATCCCACCCATAATATTTGCAGAATAAGACATTTCTATGTGCAATTTTATACGTACCCATTTTATCGCTCTCCCCCTTTCCTTGCTCCCCCTCCCCCTCCCTCCTCCCCTGTTGATAGTCAGGCTCCATCGTGGCCCCATCTTCCACCCTGGATGTTGTATCGTTATGTTCTTTCCTTCATTTTGTGATTTTTTTGCTGTTACCCTTGTGGCTTTGCTGGGCTCTCTGCCCCCTTCCCCACTCATGCTTTTCCCATGTCCCTCCCGGATACTTCCCTAGGTTCCTTCCTTGTTTCCCCCCCCTCCCTCCCACCTTGTTCCTCTCTGCTCCGTGCGATCTAGTCTGCCCTCACTGGTTCCCCCCCCCTTTCTTCCTCATCACTATTGGCTTTGACAGGTATTGGAACAGGCTGATGAATAGCTCCGATTCTTCGTGGAAGCCTTTGGATGGTGTATTTGATCTTCTCCAGATGGCGAAATTCCGACATCTCTGCCAGCCAGTCTGCAGCTGTGGATGGTGCTACTGATCGCCAATGAGCAGGATTCTCCGGTGTGCGATTAAGGAAGCAAAAGAAAGGGCATCGGCCCTCTTCCCCATGTGTAGCTCTGGCTGCTCTGATACCCCAAATATTGCCACGTCTGGGTATGGCTTCACCCTCACCCCCACTACCTTGCACATCACTTGAAGAAGTCTGTCCTGAACCCAACACGACTGGGGCAGGTCCAGAACATGTGGACGTGGTTTGCTGGGCCTCCCTGGCACCGTTCACATTTATCCTCCACCTCCGAGAAGAACCTGTTCATTCAGATTCAGGTTAGGTGCGCTATGTGCATCACTTTAAACTGCATGAGGCTAAGCCTTGCGCAGGAGGAGATGGAATTGGCCCTACTTAGTGCTTCACTCCAGAGTTCCTACGCTAATTCCGTCCCAGGATCGTCCTCCCATTTCTATCTTGCCCCGTCTAATGGTATTCTTGCCCTTTCCAAAGGTTGTTCGTACAAGTCTCCACAGTTCCCCTTCTCCCTCCTTTCCATGTCCAGCAGTTCCTCCAGCAATGTGTCTCTCAGGGCCCTAAGATACCTCGTTGCCTGCTTGCAGATAAAGTTTTTGATTTGTAAGTGCCGGAGCTCCTGTCCATTCGCTAGCTAGGGTTGTACGTCTGTCCCCCATGTAAAAGTCCTGTCTCCATGTCTTAAAGGTGGCGTCTAGCATGGCTGGTGGGAATTTATGGTTACTGCAGACGGGGGCCATTGACGACGTCTTGGTTGAACCGAAATGTTGCCTCATTTGGCTCCATGTTCTCAACGTGCCTACCACCACTGGGCTGGATGTGTATTTTGCCAGGGCGCGCTCCAGCCTCACCCATTCCTGCCAGGGAAAGCGGGAGTGCATCCCATCTCTGCCTCCCACAGACTGGTCAGATTCCACTTATGTATCCATGACCAGTCGTGGGCTATCTGGATCCCTAGGCAGTGGAATTTGCTTTGGGCTAGGTTGAATGTTAGTCCCTCCAGCTCAGACTCTCCCCCGTTCAGGTTCACTGGGAATGCCTCACTCTTGCCCAGGTTGAGTTTGTAGCCTGAGAAGCCCCCAAACACTTCCAGGAGCTTCATGATTACTTTCAGACATTCTGCGGGTCCGAGATGTAGAGGAGCAGGTCATCCACATAGAGTGAGACTCTTGTGCTCTATGTATCCTCTTTGGATGCCCTTCAAGCCTCCCACGTCTCGCAGGGCGATCGCCAGGGGTTCGATTACCAGGCGAACAACAGCGAGGACAATGGGCATCCCTGCCTTGTGCCTCTGTGCATCTTGAAGTACTCAGAGCTGGTGGTGTTGGTCCGAACGCTCGCCTTGGGGCGTTGTACAGGAGTTTCACCCACAAGGTGAACCTCGCTCATGGCCCAAACAGCTCCAGTACCTCTATGAGGTATTTCCATTTGATTCTGTTAAAGGCCTTTTCTGTGTCCAGGTAGACGATCACCTCTGGTGTTCTCTCCCCGGTTGGGGTCATTATTATTCAGCGCTGCCTGATGTTCGCAGTTAGCTGCCTACCCTTGACAAAGCCCATCTGGTCCTCTGCGGCCACTTCTGGTACGCAGTTCTCCAGTCCCGTACCCAGGACATTCGCGAGTATTTTTGCCTACACATTGAGCCGCAAAATGGGTCTGTATGATCCGCATACCGTCGGATCTTTGTCTTTCTTGGGTATCAGCGATATTGTGGCCTGTGTTAGCATTGGTGGCAGGGTGCCCCTCGCTAGCGAGTGTGCGAATATTTCCCACAGGTGCCGGGCCAATGTCGGTACAAATGTTTTATAGAAGTCTGCCAGGAGCCCATCAGGTCCCTGCGCCTTCCCCGCCTCCATGGAGTTGATGCTCTCCATGACCTGTACCAGTCCTATTGGTGCTTCCATCTCCCTCCATCTGTCGTCTCCCCCAACTGGCATGTCCAGCCTATTGAGGAACCGTTTCATCCCCGCGTCCCCATCAGGGGGCTCGGAAGTGTACAGTCCCCGGTAGAAAGCCTCAAATGTTTTGTTGACCTTTGTTGGTTCGGCTGCCAGTCCGTCTCTGCTGTTCTTTACCTGGGCTATTTCCATCGTGGCTGCCTGCTTTCTCAGCTGGTGAGGCAGCAGGCAGCTAGTCTTCTCTCTGTGTTCATAGAAGATCCCCCACGTCTGACGGAGCTGGTGCATTGTTTTCCTGGTGGATAGCCCAATATAGTGGATAGCCCATTTGTAGCTTTTTCCTCTCCGCCAGAAGCTCTACGATCGGGCCTCGAAGTATCTCCTGTCGACCTCCAGGATGGAGCCGATCAGTTATTGCCTGGCCAACCTCTCTTCCCTGTCTCTAAGTGCCTTTTAGGCTCTATTCTCTCCCCTAATCACCGCTTTCAGTGCCTCCCAGAAAGTGGAAGGTGAGACTTCCACGTTCTGGTTGTTAGTGATGTACTCGCCTGTGGCCTGTGATGTTTTCTGGCAGAAGACCTTTCGGCCAACCTCCATGCAGTGCATTGGATCTCACATCCATGTAATGTGGAGACGACTATCGCAGAGTAATCCTCTCTAACTATTTCTGGAAGCACCGATTTCCCCACTGCAAAGAAGTTGATGCGGGTGTATACCTTGTGTACTAGTGAGAAGAGTGAGAATTCCTTCTTACCAGGGTATAGGAACCGCCATGGGTCCACTGCCCCATCTGCTCCATGAAGTTCCCAGTTCCCAAGCCATGTCTGTCTTTTTCCCCATTTTGGGGTTTGATCGATCGGTCAATGGGTCCTGTACACAGTTAAAGTCGCCCCCCACCCCATGATCAGTTGGTGTGTGTCGATGTCAGGGATTTCCACCATGGTCTTCTTTATAAAGTTTGTGTCGTCCCAGTTGGGAGCGTACACATTTTACAGGACTACCGGCGCCGCGTCCAGGACACCGCTGACCATGACGTACTATCCCCCTTGGTCCTTAACCGCCTTTATCGCCGTAAACACCGTCCTCTTACTAATCAGTATTGCCACCCCCCTGGCCCTCATCCCATAGCATGAATGGTAGGTCTGTCCCACCCAGCCCTTCCTTACCCGCAGTCGATCCTTCTCCCTCAGGCGTTTCTTGTAGGAAGACTATGTCGACTTTCAAACTTCTTAAATGGGCAAAGACTCTGGATCTTTTCACTGGGCTGCTAAATCACCTGACATTCCAGGTGGTAAGCATGGTGAGGGTTTCTGTCTCCAACCTTCCTCCGGGATCAACCATACTCACCTGGTGGACGCGCCCTTGCACTCCAGGGTTTCCCTTTATTAGGGGGCATCCAAAATGGTCACGGTCGCCGCTCTCACAGGAGGCTGGGCCCCTGCACTTTGGGGTTTCCCTTTGTTTAGGGACCCTCCAAAGAGGCTGCTTGCAGTGCTGTTTTGTATCCTCATCCTGTCCCTTACCTGCCGAAACCAATTCGAGACCCTGCCCTTTCTTCTCTTCATGTTCCCTTTGTGTTCCTTCACCCCCCCCCCCACCCTACCCCTTACTATCCCTTCCCTCCCTTGCTCCCCTCTTTTACTTTCCCCCTCCCTGTCCCTGTTCCCCCGCCGCTGCCAGGCGCTCCCTTCCTGCTGAGAGGTGCACTGGGGCCCACTTGCTATCATACTTCCTGTGCTAGCTTTCCCAGCCAATGTGGTGCCCCCCCCCCCCCCCCTGGGCTAGTCTTACCACATGTCTCATGCCCGCTGACTGTCTGCTCCCTCTGCTTTAAATCTCACCCTCACCTGCGCGCCACTGCCTTCGCCCTTCCCTGTGATCGGATCTTTCTGATCAAACGAGGCAGTACAGTTCCACGCAAACATAATGTGTGTACATCATAGTTCTTTCTTTCCCTCTTTCCTCCTCTGCTTTGCCTTCAGCATTGCTTTGCCTGCCCTGTATCCAGCCCATTCATCCGAACCAACTCGTCAGCCTCTGCCGAGGTGTTGAAAAGTGTTCCTTATTTTGGGCGGATTTCGCATGGTTGAATTCGGCCCTGCATTTTGCCAAGTCCGCCCCAATGTCTTGATAGACCCGGATTCTATGTCCTTACCAGCTGCTCGCCTTCGTCTGTCTCGCCCACCTCAGGATCCTCTCACAATCCTGATACCGATGTAACTTTGCGATTATCGCCCTTGGTTGTTTCCCCTTGGGCTTCGGCCAGAGCGATCTGTGCGCTCTGTTGATCTCCGGATGGTTGGGGATCAGATTGCCCAGCATTTGGGCCATATAGACCATTGGGTCCCTGCTCTCGATCCCCTCTGGCAGACCCACTATCCGTCAGGACCCATTCTCCTGGTTCTCGTCTTTCCCCTTCATGCTCCCCTGGGTCGCCACTGACCTTTTAATTTTGGCCTCCAGAGCGATAATCCTGTCACTCTGATCCGTCGATGCCTTCTCCCGCTCGAGGATCGTTTTCCCTTGTGCCTCCACCTTCTTTCCCGGTCCATCGATCACCGTTTGCATGGTGACCCACGCCTCCGTTACTGCCACTTTGACCGCCACCTGGATTTCCACCTTTACAGCCTCTCTCATCGCAGCCAGCTCCTTCATAAGGATTGGTTGCTTGATATTTATTGTCACATGTACCGAAGTACAGTGAAAAGTATTTTTCTGCGGCCAAAGGAACGTACACAGTACATACATAATAGACAAAAGAATAATCGACAGAGTACATTGACAATGGTGCATCAACAAATAGTGATTGGTAACAGTGCGGAACAAAGGTCAAACAAGCAATACATGAGCAAGAGCAGCATAGGGCGTGCTGAATAGCGTTCTTACAGGGAACAGATCAGTCCGAGGGAGAGTCATTGAGGAGTCTTGTAGCTGTGGGGAAGAAGCTGTTCCTACGTCTGGATTTGCGGGTCTTCAGACTTCTGTATCTTCTGCCTGATGGAAGGGTCTGGAAGAGGGCAAAGCCTGGATGTGAGGGGTCTCTGACATTGCTGTCTGCCTTCCTGAGGCAGCGGGAGGTGTATACAGAATCAATGGGAGGGTGGCAAACTTGTCTGTTGCATTGGGCTAGGTTCACCACATTCTGCAGTTTCTTGTAGTCTTGGACCGAGCAGTTGCCATACCAAGCTGTGATGCAGCCAGATAGGATGCTCGCTAATGGACATCTGTAAATGTTTCTGAGAGTCAATGCAGTGTTGGGCTTTCTTGACATGCGTCAACTTTAGTGGACCAGGACAGACTGATGGTGATGGTGACCCCCAGGAATGTCTTCCATCCATCTCCAAGTTGATGGGGGGAGGCTGATGCTTGGGTTGTCAGTCTTCCTCTCTCTGGGTGGTTGGGCACCCTCATTCATGGGTCCGCCAACTCACTCGCCTGTTATTCGTGTCCTTTTCCTCTGCTCCTGCCAACTCTTCGACCTCTCGAGCTCCTATTTACTGGCATGCTGGCTCTGTTCCTTCCCTTTCTTAATTGACAGTGAGATGCTGCTGAATGTTCGGGCTAATTTTGCCTAAAGGTGCCTATTTGGCTATTTCTGGAGGAGACCCACCTGATTTGCGTCTACTCAGCACATCTCCGTCACTGGAAGTCATTATGTGTGCCATCTATTACCCTCTGCACCTTTTGTCATTCTGTCGATGGTGGAGAATCCTGCTGCCGGGCATCTTGTTGGGCCTGGTCCATGTCAAAGTTTATATAGTTTGCTGCCCAGGCAAACAAGGCTGTAGCTTTCCCCGCTCGAGTCCTGGAATGAACCTGACGCGTACAGGTTCAGGGGTGCGGTGACCGAAGCGGTTTTCCTCCTCCTCCACGTGGCATCAAGTCCGCGAGGACATGGCACAGGTGCCGCACCATTCCTTGTTGAGCTGGACCCTCCCTCCTGTGGCACACGCTGTTTGCCATCTGTTCAAAAAACCAGAGACGCCTGCCATTCATTCTTCTCCTCCCGCATGTCGCCTCTCTGCTGCACAATGTTGTAGAGGATGCAGCAGGCCACAACAATGTGGGAGACCCTCCTAGGGCTGTTTGGAGGGCCCCTCCAGAGCGGTTGAATCACCTGAACCGCATCTTCAGGATGCCAAAGTACCACTGGGTGACGCTCCTGGTCGCTGCATAGGCATCATTATAGTGGGTCACCACTTTAGTCTGAGGCCGGTGGAAAGGCATCATCAGCCACAAAGACGTAGGCTGAGGTGGCGGGGAGATAGCCTCTCTAGAGAAGATACCAGCAGCAGCCAGGCCTGTGGCACCACAACTGGTTCTGCTGTAGAGCAGGGTTGGGCAACATCCAAGCGAGTGATAGTAGTAAGAGGCTCGATAGTCAGGGGCATTGACAGGCATTTCTGTGGCTGCAAACGGAACTCTAGGATGGTGGCAGGGTCCTGGATGTCTCTGAACGGCTACAGGGCATTCTGAAAAAGGAGGGTAAACAGACAGATGTCATTATCCACATTGGTACTAATGACATAGGCAGGAAGAGGGAAGAGGTCCTGCAAAGACAATTCAGGGAGTTAGGGCAGGAGCTAATCTCAAGATTACTCCCTATGCCACATCTATTGAGGCTTGGAACAGGGAGATAATACAGTTGAACACGTGGCGAAAGAGCTGGTGTAGGAGGGAGGGCTTTAGCTATATGGATCACAGGGATATCTTCTGGGGAAGGTGGGACCGGGACAAGAAGGACAGGTTGCGCCTGAACTGGAGGGACACCAATATCCTGGGCAGGAGGTACGCTAGTGCTGTTCAGGAGGATATAAACTAGTGTGGCAGTGGGGTGGGAACCGGAACAGCAGGCCAGTAAGTGTAGAGACTGGGGAGAAAAGTGAGACTGAGATAAACACAGCGCAGAGTAAGAGCAGAGGGAGGCCGCAGGGCTCAGCGGGACTGCAGGTCTGGAGTGCGTTTGCTTCAATGCAAAAAGCATAACTGGCAATAAGATGAATTGAGAGCCTGGATTACTGCATGGAACTATGATGGAATGGCAATTACGGAGATGTGGTTAAAGGAGGGACAGGACTGGCAGCTTAACATTTCGGGATACCGTTTTAGACAGGACAGAAGGGGAAACAAAAAAGGTGGGGGAGTTGGATTGCTGATTAGGGAGCAGATCACATCTGTGTTGAGGGAAGACACATTGGAGGGAACGTGTAGTGAGGCATTATGGGTGGAGTTCAGGGGTAAGAAGGGTGAAATCATAATGTTGGGAGTGTACTATGGACCTCCCAACAGCCCGCAAGAGGGAGACGAGCAGTTGTATAGTCAGAAACGGAAAAGGTGTGAAAAAAGCAGGGTAGTTGTGATGTGCGAATTTAACTTCCCTCATATTGACTGGGAAGCCCAAACAGCTGGGGGTTCAGATGGAGAGCAATTTGGTAGATGTGTCCAGGAGGGCTTTTTGACGTAGTATATTGACAATCCAACCAGGGAGGGGGCCATACTACATTTGATGATTTGGAGTTGGGGACCAAGGGCAATGTGTCCAAGTTTGCAGACGACACTAAGATGAGTGGTAAAGCAAAAAATGCGGAGAATACTGGAAGTCTGCAGAGGGATTTGGATAGGCTAAGTGAATGGGCTAGGGTCTGGCAGATGGAATACAATGATGACAAATGTTAGGTTATCCATTTTGGTAGGAATAACAGCAAAAGGGATTATTATTTAAATGATAAAATATTAAAACATGCTACTGTGCTGAGAGACCTGGGTGTCTTAGCGCATGAGTCGCAAAAAGTTGGTTTACAGGTGCAACAGGTGATTGAGAAGGCAAATAGAATTTTGTCCTTCATTGCTAGAGGGATGGAGTTTAAGACTAGGGAGGTTATGCTGCAATTGTATACGGTGTTAGTGAGGCCACACCTGGAGTATTGTGTTCAGTTTTGGTCTCCTTACTGGAGAAAGGACGTACTGGCACTGGAGGGTGTGCAGAGGAGATTCACTCGGTTCATCCCAGAGCTGAAGGGGTTGGATTACGAGGAAAGGTTGAATAGACTGGGACTGTACTCGTTGGAATTTAGAAGGATGAGGGGGATCTTATAGAAACATATAAAATTATGAAGGGAATAGATAGGATAGATGCGGGCAGGTTGTTTCCACTGGCGGGTGAAAGCAGAACTAGGGGGCATCGCCTCAAAATAAGGGGAAGTAGATTTAGGACTGAGTTTAGGAGGAACCTCTTCACCCAAAGGGTTGTGAATCTATGGAATTCCTTGCCCAGTGAATCAGTAGAGGCTCCTTCATTAAATGTTTTTAAGATAAAGATAGATAGTTTTTTTGAAGAATAAAGGGATTAAGGGTTATGGTGTACGGGCTGGAAAGTGGAGCTGAGTCCACAAAAGATCAGCCATGATCTCATTGAATGGTGGAGCAGGCTCGAGGGGCCAGATGGCCTACTCCTGCTCCTAGTTCTTATGTTCTTATGTTCTTATGATATTGGGGAATGAGCCAGGCCAGGTGATTGATGATTCAGTAGGGAAGCATTTAGGTTCAGCAACCATAATTCCATAAGATTTCGAGTAGTCATGGGTAAGGACAAGAGTGGCCCATGGGTGAGGGTGTTTAATTGGGCGAGGACCAATTACATCCAAATTAGACAGAAACTGGGAAATGTGGATTGGGAGCAGCTATTTGAGGGCAAATCCACGTCTGACATGTGGGAGGCTTTTTATATATATAAATTTAGAGTACCCAATTAATTTTTTTCCAATTAAGGGGCAATTTAGCATGGCCAATCCACCTATCCTGCACATCTTTGGGTTGTGGGGGTGAAATCAACGCATACACGGGAGAATATGCAAACTCCACACGGACAGTGGCCCAGAGCCGGGATCAAACCTGGGACCTCGGCGCCGTGAGGCAGCAGGGATAACCCACTGCGCCACCGTGCTACCCCATGTGGGAGGCTTTTAAAGGCCAGTTGATTGAAGTGATAGAAAGCTATGTCGTCGCAAAAATGATGGATAGAAATGTCAGGATTCAGGAACCATTGATGACAATGGAAATTGTAAACTTAGTCAAAAGGGAAAAGGAAGCATATATAAGTCTCGCCATCTAAAAACTGACAAAGCCCTTGAGGAGTACAGTGAAAGCAGACAGGAATTTAAACGTGGAATTAGAAGGGCTAAAAGGGGCCATGAAATGTCTTTAGCAAACATGATCAAGGGGAATCCCAAGGCTTTTTATGCATATATTAGGAACAAGAGACTAGCAAGAGAAGGAGTAGACAGCACGGTAGCACAAGTGGCTAGCACTGTGGCTTCACAGCGCCAGGGTCCCAGGTTCGATTCCCGGCTTGGGTCACTGACTGTGTGGAGTCTGCATGTTCTCCCTGTGTTTGCGTGGGTTTCCTCCAGGTGCTCCGGTTTCGTCCCACGAGTCCAAAGACATGTAGGATTGGTGGATTGGCCATGCTAAATTGCCATTGGTGTCCAGAAAGGTTGGGAGGGGTTGTTGGGTTGTGCGGATAGGGTGGAGGTGAGGGCTTGGGTGGGTCAGTGCAGACTCGATAGGCTGAATGGCCTCCTTCTGCACTGTATGTTCATATGTTCACTCAAGGACAATGGAGGGAAGTTATCCGTGGAACCCCAGGAAGTGGGTGAAATCTTTAATGAGTACTTTGTATCAGTATTCACCAGGGAGAAGGACATGACAGATGTTGAGGTCAGGAATAGGTATGTGAACGCTCTTGCGAATGTCAATATATCAAAGGTGGAAGTGTTGAATATGCTAAATTGCATTAAGTTAGGCAAGTCCCGGAAGCCAGATTGGATCTACCCCAGATTACTGCAGGAGGCAAGGAGAGAAATAGCTGAGGCCTTAACAGATATCTACACATTCTCTTTGACCACAGGCGAGGTTCCAGAGAACTGGAGAATAGCCAATGTTATTCCCTTGTTGAAGAAAGGATGCAGGGACAATCCAGCAAATTATAGGCCAGTGAGCTTGACATCAGTGGTGGGGAAGCTTTTGGAAAAGATACTGAGGACAAAATGTATGCACATGTGGATGAAAATGGACTAGTTAGTGACAGGCAGCATGGTTTTGTATGGATAGGTCATGCCTCACCAACTTGATTGAGTTTTTTGAAGAGGTGACAAAGAAAATTGATGAGGGAAGGGCTGTGGATGTAACTTATATGGACTTTAGTAAGGGGTTTGACAAGGTCCCACATGGCAGACTGGTACAAAAACTAAAATCACATGGGAATCAGGGTGGGCTGGCTAGATGGATGCAGAACTGGCTTGGTTATAGAAGACAAAGACTAGCGGCGGACGAGTGTTTTTCAGAATGGAGATCTGTAGCTACTGGTGTTCGGCAGGGATTAGTGCTGGGACATCTGTTGTTTGTAGTATATATAAATGATCTGGAGGAAATTGTGAGTGGTCTGATTAGTAAGTTTGCGGACGACATGAAGATTGGTGGAGTTGCTGATAGTGCTGAGGATTGTCAGAGGATAAAAAAGGATATAGATAGATTGGAGACTTGGGCACAGAAATGGCTGAGGGAATTTGATCCGGACAAATGCCAGGTGATATATTTTGGCGGATCAAATCTAGGTATGATTTATACCATAAATGACAGTACCCTTCGGAAAAGTAACATACAGAGGGATCTGGGCGTGCAGGTCTGTAGTTCCCTAAAGGTGGCAACAGGTGGCCAAAGTGACTAAGAAGGCATATGGAGTGCTTGCCTTCATCAGCTGGGGCATTCAGTACAGGAGTTGGGAAATCATGTTGCAGCTATATAAAACTTTGGTTAGGCTGCATTTGGAGTATTGCGTGCAGTACTGGTCACCACATTATCAGAAGGACGTGGAAGCTTTGGAGAGAGTCCAAAGAAGGTTCCTGGTCTCGAGGGTGTTGGCTATGATGAGAGGTTGAATAAACTAGTTTTCACTGGAAAGACGTAGGCTGAGGGGAGACCTGATAGAGATCTACAAAATTATGAGAGGCATAGTCAGAGACTTCAATTACAAGGGGGCACAGGTTCAAGGTGAGAGGGGGAAAGTTTAAGGGAGATGTGCACAGTAAGTTTTTCACACAGAATGATGGGTGTCTGGAACGCGCTGCCAGAGGGTGTGGTGGAAGCAGGCACATTAGCAACATTTAAGAGGCATCTGGATGGGTACATGAATAGGGAGGAAATAGAGGGACATGGATCGAGTAAGGGCAGAAAATGTTTTGTTTAGTTAGGGCATCATGATCGGCACAGGCTTGGAGGGCTGAAGGGTCTGTTCCTGTGCTGTAATTTTCTTTGTTTCTTTGACTTCCGTGATGGTGCAGATGCACCAGTGCACAGAGGTCTGGAAGATCCCAGAAAGGTCTCCACTGGGTGCCTGGAAGGACCCCGTGACAAAATGTTCAGGGTGACCATCACCTAGATGGCCCTTGGGAGCAGGTATCCTCCTCCATAGCACACCGGTTCCAGGTACGCCATAATCAGGGGGATCCGGTCTCCCTGCTCAGCCGGAGCCTTTGGAAACACGCTCGGTCCAGCAAGTGCTTGAATGACAGGTGCTGCCTGTACACAGGAGGCTTGATGCGGCGCCTCCTTCCCACCTCCTCCTCGGCCTGTTGCACAGCTGGCTTTCCACCCTCACTGGCTGTCCCCTGCCAATCTGGCCCTCTCCCTGAGCAGCTCCTGTTCGTGCATCCGCAGTTCGTCTGCATGGGCCGCTGTGGCCAGGCAGGTGCCAACCATTCCTGGTTGGATACTAAACTCCAATATCTGCAGGGGATGAAAGGCAGGCATATTAGCACGGTGAGTATTCCCGAGCCCAACCAGGTCTAATGGGCTGCACAGTGGCCCTAGCTTGCACTGCAGCCCCTGCCTGCACATGTTCCCACTCTGCCCCTCACACTCCCACCCCCTGACATTTTTTCCTCTGCACTACACCCTTGGCTGCATCGGTGTCTGGCACCGAGAGGCCTCTGACCCTGCCACCCACCCTTGCCGGTAGGGGTACTGGTGGCTGGCACTACCCATGCCAGCAGCACGTTCTGCAGCCTCTGTGCTGCACCCACCTATGGGGTCTACAGTGGGGAGTCTTCTATGTGTGGGCAGTGTGATACCTCACCAGCAGGGTGGCACCAGGTTGTGGGGGGGCACAGTGTGCCACCCACCGGTGCCATTCTTGATGGCATGCATGCGGGCAGGGCCCATGGATGTAGCTTGGCCAGGGGGTGGGCACCTGTTGGGACTATAGCTGGAGTGTAGTGGGTCCTTTGTGAGCGTACCGATTGTGCCTACGTGTCTGGGGGCAGGATGGATGGGGGACGTGGTGTAGTGAGCAGGCAGGGTTTGGCAACAGCCGGTGGTCCTGCTTGCTGATGATATGACTCAGGGGATCTTTGCCCTGGCGGCACTGGACACACACATCCTGTGGCTGAGTCGACTGGGGCCTGGGTGTTCCATGGGGGGGGGGTAGCTTGGGGGCCGGGGAGGCACCCATATTGCAGGTGATGCCCTGTGCATGTACGGGCCACAGTTGGCAGTCAGTGGGGTGCGCAGCCAGATGGTTTCCTTGCAGACTGTGGTACTAGTGGTTCGTGTCTGTACACCCCAACCTCACCGCCCATACCTTGGTTGCCCCCCCCCCCCGGCGCAGCCGGATGCCACCTGGCCAGTGGCACAGCTGTCAGCTCACTGTTGTGCTGTTGGGGACATTATCTACCCCCTCTCTCTCCCTCAGCAGGCACGGCACCTGTTTCCCGATTTTAAATACCACAAGTGAATCTCACCGAGGTCACTTGGCGGACGCGGATCATTGCGGGAGGCCAGAGACTCCCGGATCGGGCCCGTTAATCAGATGTTAATTCATGCTGCTGTACGTTTTGCATGCCCACGCCGACGCGAGATGTGTACCGTATCCATGTCGCTATCGAGGCGCTGGAGCATGGGGCTCCATAGGGCGCCCGGCGCTGACCTCGATTTTTGGCTGACGCCGTATTTTCTGCCCAATTGCGATTTTAAATTTTGGATTCGGCCGACGGAGAATCCCACCCATTATTCTCTGCTTTACTTGGATTTTGAATGTCTTGTATAGATGTCTCAAAGTGTCAAACCTACTTTTGTCACAAAGTTGCATTTGTAAAGCAATTTTCTTGAAATTGTTCCTTTCTGTTTTAGTATATCGAATAAACACACTACCTCCTGGAGTGCAATTTGAATTTTATCCGACTTGTACCTTATTTCATCTTCATTTGCAAGGTAATCTCACAGCTGATCTGTGGGATATCCATTTTCTGCAAGTACATCTGGATAATTTTATAAAATGTAAAGAAGTTTTCCACAGTAGGGTGTTGCATTGAATCAATCCATTTCTCACAGCATGCAATAAAAGTGCAAACTACAATAGGAAGTAATGTCATCTTTTCACTTCCCATGGCGTCTGCATTCAGTGCTCTTGAGATTTATGACTCAGATCACAAATACCTGATTCGCTTTATTGCCACTCCTTTTTAGTAGTTTTTAGAACAATATTTCTGAATATAAAGTGGGCGAAACTGGAAAGGCCTTGCAAATGGGTGCAGGGATCACTGTGCGCAATTAACCTGCACCAGTACCTTCCTGTGCTAGCAGCAAGCAAACTTTGCACTGCCTGCTCCTTACCATGATTGTGGTGTGCATCCAACACTAAATACACTGTGGACTGACTGCATGCCTCAGCAGGATGCCAAGGTTTGAACAAGACAAGTGTCTCTTAAAGCTAACCTACACTACTTAAATGAGAGATGCATTCTGCTGCAGTAGATGGCTTCGGCAATGTGTCTAATGAGTAATATTGCATAATGGTTCAACAAGGCAGAGAGCATGGTCCAAGATTTTGCAACGGAGCACTGGGAATCTTTGTGCAGGAGGTGGGCAGGAGAAGAGAGCTCCTCTATACACAAGAGACGAGGAGGCCCTCCAGACAGATACTGTGGAGGCAGAGGGAGCAGGTAGCTGTTGAAGTCAATGTCAACATTGTAGCGCTGAGGAAATGGAAGGATGCCTCAAGAAGTTCAATACCCTCACACAAGTGATGAAAGTCAGGGAGCATACATTCAAATGCCATATCCTTCCAACAAATCAATTTCCCCACACACAACACAATTCAGTATCTCCCCTTCATTCACCTACCAACAATCTTAATCAGCTACAATTCATATCTGAAAACAAAAATGGTGATGTATTGTTCACACCAATCCCCCTTCTTACATCCCACTTCTCCCTCAACTCTTCAATGTCTTCTGATTTCTAAGCTGCAGATTGTCTAAGCTGGGCTTCCTCCCCTCTCCCCAGACCACAAACCTATACTTGTCCCTTTCTCCTTTCCGATGCCCAAGAACTGCAACCTGGTCAGGCACTGGTGCAGCCGCAAGAAGTGGAAGAACATAAGAACATAAGAACTCGGAGCAGGAGTAGGCCATCTGGCCCTTCGAGCCTGCTCCACCATTCAATGAGATCATGGCTGATCTTTTGTGGACTCAGCTCCACTTTCCGGCCCGAACACCATAACCTTTAATCCCTTTATTCTTCAAAAAACTATCTATCTTTATCTTAAAAGATGTGGCGACCAGAATTGAACACTATTTAAAAGGAAGAAGAAGAGACTGATGATGAGGGACATCGTCATTCCACCTCACACCCGCAGCGGCCAGCTCAGATACTGTGTGCACTTTGGAGGGTAGTTTAGTGTAAGGTTCTGAACATAGTGAGTCACTGGGCACAAGCAGCTTGCAATCAGAACAGGGAAAAAGTAGCACAGGAATTAGCTCGTAGGAGGGCGAGGTTACACACAGACTTTGCTGCAGATGAGGATCTGAATAATGCAGAGTATAGAAAAAGGCTGATGCGTCTGCACACAGAAATACTTGGTGCATTGCCAAGCCTGGTAGAGAGCCTGTGGTCACTGCCAAAGGAGCATGGAGGAGCCCAACACCAACCAGGCACAGGGCTTTCAGCAGAGCTCGGAGCCCATCCCTTCCAATGTGGTAGCGGTGGTCAACTCTATTCTAATGTGTGGATCCAACCATGAGGCAGCATTTGATGGTCAATATCTCAGCTTCTATTGAAAAACAAACAGAAGCTACCCAGTGTCTAAGAGCTGCAGCGGAATCTTAGAAACTTGTCATCTAAGCGCAGCTCGTTGCCATGCAAGCTCAAACTTCTGTTACCGTGACTGTGAATGCTAAAGAGGTAAAGGCTCCAATAGCAACAATCTGTCCTCCAACTTATAGCCCGGGCTGGGGAATGGCAGTGACTCTGTTGGGCAACACAGGTGGAGAAGGTAGTCAAGAAGGCATACGGCATGCTTGTCTTCATTGGCCGGGGCATTGAGTATAAGAATTGGCAAGTCATGTTGCAGCTGTATAGAACCTTAGTTAGGCCACACTTGGAGTATAGTGTTCAATTCTGGCCGCCACACTGTCAGAAGGATGTGGAGGCTTTAGAGAGGGTGCAGAAGAGATTTACCAGAATGTTGCCTGGTATGGAGGGCATTAGCTATGAGGAGAGGTTGAATAAACTCGGTTTGTTCTCACTGGAACAAAGGAGGTTGAGGGACAACCTGATAGAGATCTACAAAATTATGAGGGGCATAGACAGAGTGGATAGTCAGAGACTTTTTCCCAGGGTAGAGGGGTCAATTACTGGGAGGCAGAGATTTAAGGTGTGAGGGGCAAGGTTTAGAGGAGATGTACGAGGTAAGTTTTTTACACAGAGGGTAGTGGGTGCCTGGAACTCGCTGCCGGAGGAGGTGGTGGAAGCAGGGACAATAGTGACGTTTAAGGGGCATCTTGACAAATACATGATTAGGATGGGAAAAGGGGGATACGAACCCCGGAAGTGTAGAAGATTTTCGTTTAGATGGGCAGCATGGTCGGCGCGGGCGTGGAGGGCCAAAGGGCCTGTTCCTGCGCTGTACTTTTCTTTGTTCTTTGTAAATCTACTATCCTCTCAGGATGTCAGCATTCATTGTCCTGTTACTGTTGTTGTTTGTAAGCCAGCTCAGGCTGTTACTTCCAATGCCAAGATGGTGCAATCTAAAACTAGACCTGCTAGGGCCAGAGCTACTTGAGGTCCAATTGCAAGACCATCTGCAGGACCTTTACTGAAAGTCAACAGCCTTCCACCAGCTATGCAGCAGCCACTGTGTAAGACACCAGGACAGGTAAAGACACCTGCAGGACAGGCATTGTGATGCCCAATGGCAATTAATTTACTTCTTTATAGAATATTGGATGGTGCGATGCATAAAGTTGTTTTGGAATGCTTATTTTATCATTGCTTTTATTTCAACATTGTGGCCAAGAACACGCTTTAATAGACAGTAACAGAGGGGAAGATACGTTATAGGATGAATGAGGAATTAATGTTGTATTCACTGGTACTGCAGTTGGATAAGCTGGCCATGAACAACTGAGTCAGAAAGTGGATGAGTTGGTTGCCTCTTGCCCTTCCTCCTCCTCAGCTACTCGCCTTGTGGCTAGAATTGTCCCTTCAACCGAAACGGCAACCTTCTTAAACTCCCCCCTGTCCCCGGACATTAATAGGGAATACCTCACTTTGCCCAACATTGAGTTTATAACCCAAAAAAAACTGAACTCCCCCAAGATCCCCAAAATCCAGTTGAAACTCTCAACTGAGGTTGCAATATATAATAAGAGGTCATCAGCGTATAAAAAGACTCAGTGCGCCACACCCTCAACTCTCAATGCTCCGCCACCCCCCTCGAAACCCTATGTGCCATTGCCAACAGGTTCAATCATTAGGGCAAAGGAGTGAGCGGGCACCCTTGCCTCATCCCCCAGTGCAACCCAAAATACTCTGAATTGACACTATTGATCTGCACACTCGCCATTAGGAGCCCTATACAACAATCTCACCCTGTCCAAATCAGAACCATCCCAGTATCTCGAATAAGTACGGCAACTCGACACGGTCAAATGCCTTCTCCACTCCATAGACACAACCACCTCCACCTCGTGGCCTATCAAGGGCATCATTATCACATTCAATACCCATCAAACATTGGCCAATAGCTGCCGCCCCTTCACGAACCCTGTCTGGTCCTCCCCCCGGTACACAGTTCTCTAGCCGCACCATCAGCGCCTTCGGCAATAGCTTTGCATCCACATTAAACAACGATATCGGGCAGTACAACCCACGCTGTTCTGGGTCTTTGTCTTTCTTTAAAATGAGTGAGATCAGCGCCTGACACATCGTTGGAGGAAGCTCACCCCTCCCCACCGACTCATTGTACATCTCCACTAACAGGAGCCCCAGCTCCAACCCAAACCTCTTATAAAACTCCACTGGGAACCCGTACACACCACTGAGGAAGGAGTTGGGTTTGTTCCTGCAGCTGCTGCTTCTAGCACTGCAGGACAAGCATCTGCCCGAGGATGAGCTCGGCGAGGACAGGGTGTCAGATATATATGGGGAGCTGATGGAGAGGGAGGGTGCCCTGGTGGAGGAGGTTTGGTACAAGTTGGAGGGGGGATGCAAGCTGGGGTATGGAGTGAGGCCATATGGAGGATAAACTCGTCTTCATCGTGTGCAATACTGAGTCTCATACAGGTTAAGGTGATGCATGGGGCTCATATGACGGGTCTAGGATGAGCCGCTTTTCCAGGGGTGAAAGATAGATGTGGGGGGTGTGCATGGAATCCGGCGAACCAAGTCCATATGATAATAATAATAATAATCGCTCATTGTCACAAATAGGCTTCAATGAAGTTACTGTGAAAAGCTCCTAATCGCCACATTCCGGCGCCTGTTTGGGGAGGCTGGTACAGGAATTGAACCCGCGCTGCTGGCCTTGTTCTGCGACAAGCCAGCTGTTTAGCCCACTGTGCTGAACCAGCCCCTAACACATGTTTTGAACATGTCCAAAGTTGGAGGGGTTCTGGATACAGTTTGCGAAAGTAATATCAAAAATTGTGGGAATGGAGGTGGCTCCGAGCTTGTGGGTGGCCATATTTGGGGTGTCAGAGGATCCGGGATTGCAGGTATGGAGAGAGGCTGATGTGGTAGCCTTTGCTGTCATGATGTGCAGACATGTACATAATGAGCTACTGACAGGCAGCTAATGAACACAGAGAACAGGATATAACCAATCAGCAGGCAGAACACTTTGGGGTGGTTTCCCACTATAAAAGGCACGAGGCACTCACACTCCGCCTCTTTCCACTAGGGACATCTACAGAGTGAGTCCGGTGTATATATCACGTAATGCATACAGCACGTGGCTAAGAGCTAGTCTGGTTCAGTCAGGCAGAGATCACACTTAGGTTAGCAGAGAGTCGAACTCACAGAGAACTGTGCTAACTGTGTGACAGGTTCAATAAATCAAATTGAACTAACTTCAAAGTCTGGAGTCTATTTCAGTTATAGCTGCATCCAGTTGCAGCCCGTGTTATCTCAGTGTGCTTAACACGACATGGTGCCAGAAGACTGCTATCCTTAGGTGGTTTACCTCAATCTGTTCCGTGACGACCAGCAAATGTATCCCGGCACCATGGAGAAGATCCAGCCTCCTCAACTGCTGTGGACCTCCGGCAATATCAGTGCCAACTGGCAGACTTTCAAGCAAAGGTTTCTGCTGGACATCGAAGCCTCAGACCTCGAGGGTGCGTCTGATACAAGAAAGATCGCACCTCTCCTCTCAACTGCGGGGGATCAAGCCATCCAACTCTTCAACTCGTTTAACTTCACCGAAGGCCAGGACAAGACAAAGTTTCAGACCATCCTGGACAAGTTTGATGGTCATTGTGAAGTGGACACCAATGAGATCTTCGAGCGCTATATATTTAAACAACGCCTACAAGGTAAAGACAAATTTAACTAACCTCCGTCTACCAGCACTATCCTGCAGCTTTGGTGATATTGCTGACTCCATGATCAGGGACCAAATTGTTTTTGGAATTCACTCTGATCCTCTGAGACAGGCAGCTTTTAAAAATCAAGAATATGACCCTGCCAGTCGCGATTGAAACGTGTATAGTGCATGAACATGCCAAAAATCGGTATTCCCAATACAAATCAGCCGAAACTGAGAAACTTGCCTCCCACGAGGCAGAGAGTGTGCAGGCCATCTCCCGGATGCAGCGCTTCAGCCTTGATGAAAGCAGCCATTTCCCGCGCTCTTCCCGGAGCCCCACGCATGCACGATGCGAATGGGATAACGAAGCGGCCGATCACCACACTGTGCAGGTGCGAACGTCTGCCGACCGCACTGCGCATGTGCGATGACGCACAGAGCGTAACAACGTCATGACGTGCCTGAACTGTGGCACTGCCCACTTAAAGAAACACTGCCCTGCAAGACGCAGACGCTGTTAAATTGCGGGAAGCCTGGACACTGTGCAGCCTTGTGCAGGTCTGCACCACTAGTCAAGGGCCAGTGTTCCCAACTCCAACACAGGCGCGTTCGGAGTGTCCAGCAAGGTTTACAGGATTCTGATTCTGGCAGTATAACGGATCCAGAGGACAATTGCCCGGAGTCCCCCTACCATGTGGGCATCATTACCACACGTGAACATGCCTCACTGACATCATCACGGAGCCTGCCCATCCTCACTGTGGATTCTGCGGACGAATGGCGTGCGGTGATGCAAGTAAATCAATGCTCTATCCAGTTCAAGCTGGACACATGTGCTGCTGCCAATCTCCTTTCACAGGCAGATTTCAACCGCATCAAGAAGCCACCCAAGCTCCTTCCAGCAGCCTGCCAGCTCCTGGACTAAAGCGGCAATTCCATCACAGCACTTGGATCCTGCCATCTGCTTGTCTCCAACAAGAGCAATCACGCAAGGCTATGGTTTGAAATCGTCAAGCCAGACAGGGCCTCCCTGCTCGGCGCACATGCCTGTAAGCAGCTACACCTTGTGCAGTGGGTCTACACAATGACCTCCCTGAACGTGGATCTTCAAGCCGGCATTGACGACATCCTGGCTCAGTATCCGGGTGTATATGACAGGATGGGCACTCTGCCATATTGGTACAAGATCCTGTGGCAGCCTGATGCCACGCCTGTGGTCAACGTTCCACGCCGGGTCCTGGCTCCACAGAAGGAGCACCTGAAGGCGCAGTTGAAGGATCTTCAGGACCAGGGCATCATCTCCAAAGTCACAGAACCGACTGACTGGGTCAGCTCGATGGTCTGTCTAAAAAAGCCTTCGGGAGAGCTGCGCATCTGTATTGATCCCAAGGATCTCAACCAGAATATAATGCGGGAACACTACCCCATCCCGAAGTGGGAGGAACTGACAAGTGAGATGGCACATGCCCGGTTTTTCACAAAGTTAGATGCATCACACGGGTTCTGGCAAATGCAGCTGGATGAGTCCAACAGAAGGCTCTGCACCTTCAACACACCGTTTGGCAGGTACTGCTATAACCGTATGCCGTTCGGCATTGTCTCGGCCTCGGAGATCTTCCATAGAATCATGGAGCAGATGATGGAGGGCATTGAAAGGGTTCGTGTGTATGTGGACGACGTTATAATTTGGTCCACAAATCCCGAAGAGCACATCTCTCGTCTCCAGCAGGTATTCCGCTGTGTCCATGCCAATCATAGATCATAGAATTTACAGTGCAGAAGGAGGCCATTCGGCTCATCGAGTCTGCACCGACTCCTCAAGCTGAACAGGACAAGTGTTGCTTTGGCATGTCGACACTGAAGTTCTTGGGTGACCAGATGTCTCAGCAGGGTGTGCACCCCGACACAGAAAAGGACAAGGCCAGCGAAGCCATGAAGACCCCGGAAGACAAGAAGGCGGTGCTGCGCTTCCTAGGAATGGTGAACTTCTTGGGCAAGTTTATCCCAAACCTGGCCTCACACACCACAGCCCTCAGACACCTGGTGAAAAAGTCTACTGCCTTTGAGTGGCAGGTAGCTCATAAAGCAGAGTGGTTGGAGCTGAAAGCCAAGCTCACCACTGCACCTGTATTGCCATTTTTTGACCCTGACAGGGAAACAAAAATCTCGACAGATGCGAGCCAGGACGGCATCGGCGCGGTGTTGCTCCAGCGCGATGACACCTCATCTTAGGCACCGGTTGCCTACGCATCACGGGCGATGACACCCACCGAGCAGCGGTACGCCCAAATTGAAAAGGAATGCCTGGGCCTTCTCACTGGGATTCTCAATTTCCACGATTATGTCTACGGCCTGCCAACGTTCACCATCGAGGCGGACCACAGGCCTCTGGTCCACATTATCCACAAGGACCTGAACGACATGATGCCCAGGCTGCAGCGCATCCTCCTCAGACTCAGAAGGTACAACTTTGAGCTCGTGTACACACCTGGCAAGGAGCTCATTACTGCGGATGCCTTGTCCCGCTCCATAACCTTGCCTGCTGACCCGCCGGCATTCATCCAACAGATCGAATCACAGTTGCAGCTGTGAGTCAGCAACCTCCCGTCGTCGGATGAAAAGGTGATCCGCATTCGCAACCAGACAGCCAAAGACCTGCTTCTGCAGCGTGTCATGCACCACCTCGCCAATGGCTGGCAAAAAGGGCAGTGCCCTCAATTCTTCAATGTGAAGGACGACCTGACAGTGGTTGATGGTATCCTCCTCAAGCTGGATCGCATTGTCATTCCACGCAGTCTCCAGAGCTTAGTGCTCCGGCAAATCCATGAGGGGCATCTGGGTGTCGAGAAGTGCAGGCGCAGAGCCAGGTAAGCTGTCTACTGGACATCTCAAATATGGTCCTCAACTGTCCGACCTGTCAACGCTTCCATCCAGCACAGAGCAAGGAGATGCTTCAGCAGCACGAAATCATGACCTCCCCGTGGTCCAAGGTGGGCATCGACCTCTATCACGCCAATGGTCGTGATTATGTGCTCATCATTGATTATTTTTCCAACTATCCAGACGTTGTGAAGCTCTCGGACCTCACATCCAAGACCGTCATCAAGGCCTGTAAGGAGACGTTCTCCAGGCATGGTATTCCCCTCACTATCATGAGTGACAACGGTCCTTGCTTCAGCAGCCAAGACTGGTCAAGATCTGCCCAGCTATATCAGTCTCATCACGTCACTTCCAGCCCACATTACCCGCAGTCCAAGGGAAGGTTGATAAAGGGGTGCACATAGTGAAGCAGCTCATCTGCAAGGCTGCGGATTCTGCTTCTGATGTCAACCTTGCGCTGCTTGCGTACAGAGAAACACCTCTGTCTACCGGCATGTCACCGGCTCAACTCCTGATGAACAGGGACCTGCGGATGACACTTCCAGCCATACACTTGCCTGACCTGGATCACCTCCCGGTGCTGCAGAAGGTGCAGAAACTCAGAAACCGGCAAAAGCAGGACCATGATGCTCATGCCACCGATTTGCCTGTGCTATCCTCGGCGGACGCTGTTCGGATCAAGCTACCTGATGGAGGCTGGTCAGCTCCTGCGGTTGTTGTCTGATAGCTTGCTCCTCAATCGTACGTTGTGCATATGGCTGATGGCTCTGTTGTGCGGCGAAACAGACGGGAACTGCGCATAGTTGCCCGCCCGCAACCACATTCTTCGTTGTTTCCACCTGTTATTGTGCCACCTCCCGACATCTCGAACCATGAAGCCACCAGTCTGGCTGCAATCCCACCCATCAAGGCACCGTCGTCCCCACCACCACCTCTCCGGCGGTCGACCAGGAGCAGACGCAAACCCCAGAGACTGGACATATGAACATTTGTTTTGTTTGCTATGTTCTGTTTTCGCACATTAGACACCTGTTTTCATAAGTACATATGTTCCCACCTGCCATCTCATGTAAATATGTTAGTTTTTCGGCCTACACATGTAAATACTTTCACATAGGCTGCAGAAAAACATTTCAAAAAGGGGAGATGTCATGATATGCAGACATGCACATAATGAGATACAGACAGGCATCTAATGAGCACAGAGAACAGGACATAACCAATCAGCAGGCAGAACACTTATCTCAGTGTGCTTAACACGACATGGTGCCAGAAGACTGCTATCCTTAGGTGGTTTACCTCAATCTGTTTGCGAAAGTAATATCAAAGATTATGGGAATGGAGGTGGCTCCGAGCTTGTGGGTGGCCATATTTGGGGTGTCAGAGGATCCGGGATTGCAGGTATGGAGAGAGGCTGATGTGGTAGCCTTTGCTGTCATGATATGCAGACATGCACATAATGAGCTACTGACAGGCAGCTAATGAACACAGAGAACAGGATATAACCAATCAGCAGGCAGAACACTTTGGGGTGGTTTCCCACTATAAAAGGCACGAGGCACTCACACTCCGCCTCTTTCCACTAGGGACATCTACAGAGTGAGTCCGGTGTATATATCACGTAATGCATACAGCACGTGGCTAAGAGCTAGTCTGGTTCAGTCAGGCAGAGATCACACTTAGGTTAGCAGAGAGTCGAACTCACAGAGAACTGTGCTAACTGTGTGACAGGTTCAATAAATCAAATTGAACTAACTTCAAGGTCTGGAGTCTATTTCAGTCATAGCTGCATCCAGTTGCAGCCCGTGTTATCTCAATGTGCTTAACACGACATGCCACTGTGATAGCCCAGAGAGTGATCTTGCTGTGCTGGCAGGACTCGGAGCCGGCGAACGTGGGGGCATGAGTGAACGACTTGGCAGGGTTCCTCCACCGAGAAAGAAATTGGCCGGGATTCTCTGTCGGCTAATGCCGATATTGGGTAACGCAATTGGGCGGAGATTCGGTTCTGACGCCGAAAAGTGGCGGGCGCCAGGTTCGCGCAAAATCGTGATTCTCTGGTGTCTCAACAGTGGGGCCAATATGTTCCGCTCCACATGTACAGTAAATGCCGTTGGCATATCATTAGCGGGCCTGACCCAGTATTCTCCGGGGCCCCTGCAATTCACCGCCCCCATTGGGGCGAATTCCTGATGGTGAGGTTCACCTGTGCTTTTAAAAACTGAGAAACTGGCACCATGGCTGCTGAGGGAGGGAGAGGTGGTAGGACATGGAGAGGCGCGACCGTATGCTGCCAATCAGGACACTGGCCAGGCTGGGGCGGGGGGGCTGACCAGGGAATGGGCCATGGGGCCGGGGTGACTCCCCATGGGACTGGGGCGTTGTCCAGGCATAGACCGGCATTGCCATGGCCTAAAAGGCAACCACCTTCCTGCGCACCCCACTGACCCCACTTTAGCCCTTGGTTCGGCAGAGTGACTCCAGCCACACCCCAGCTCCCACTGTACCAGCCCTACACACCACCCTCCTGCATACCACCCACCCCAACTGGCCGCCAACCGCCGGCAGGGCATCACGCGGCTCGCCCAAGGGAAATGGCCACAGTAGCGATGGACGGGGTCTCAGACCGTACAGCTGACAAGGGCAGCGGCAGCCGACAGTACCACTGGCAGCAGGGACAGCTGCCAGGGACAGAGGCCCCCATGGTGCCGAGCATTGAGCACTGCCAGGGTTGCAGGGATGGGATAGGGGGTCATGTGGGGGTAGGATCTGCAGTGCCAACTGGGACCTTCGTGTAGCCCGTTGGGCCTGTTTGGGCATGGGGGTATGCACCATGCTGGCCTTTCACCCTCTGCAGACAATGGATATTGGAATTCAACCAGCAATGGTGGCCTTCCTGTTTGTCGCTGCAGCCCTGGGAGGTGCCCTGCGGCTGTATAAGCTGGAGCTGCTCGAGGAGGAGGAAGCTACAGCAGCGGAGCCTGTCCCAGAGGAACAGGAGGCTGCTGCTGAAGATGGAGAGCAGGCCGCCCAACAGATTGAGTTGGAGGAAGAGGATGAGGTGTAAAGGAGGCGCCACTTGAGGCCTCGTGTGTACTGGCAGCGCCTGTCATTCGAGAACGTGTTGGACCGGACATGCCATTGAAGACTCTGGTTGAGCAGGGAGACAGTGCGACATATCTGCCATATCATGGTGCACCTGGCACCACAAGGAATGGGATGGGGGACGACGCCCGCTCTCGGTGGCCATCCCTGAAGAATCTAGTTAGATATGGGCCGGATTTCTCTGGCTGTTGGGATTGTTTGTTCCCACCGACAGCAGCCCAGCCGGTTTTCCGGCGACATGGACTGTCAATGGCATGCTGCGAGAAACAAACGGCTGGGGGACCTGGGAATCCAGCACCTGGCCTCCTCCTGAGAGCCCTCCTCACCTCCTTGTCCCTCGTGGAGCAGCTTGACCTTCTCTGTGTTCTTTGCTCATTCCTGTCATGCTGTAGGCCGGGTGGGATAGGAACTTCAGCAGCTAAGTCTGGAGCCACTAGCCTGACCATAATCTTTGAAGTCAGAACCAAGGCATTTACCACGTGCCACATCACTCCATGTAGACTTCAACAACTTTAAATAGCAAAAACCAAATTATTCTACCCGTTTAGCAGCAGCCCTTAGGAATCAATCAACAACAAATGCATACTGCTGGTGGGGAGGGATCCTTCATACCTCTGAGCATATGTTGAGCTGGGTAGAGTTAAGAGAGCAGTGACTGGAGAACTCATTTTTAAAATGACACCACTGGCATCAAACCAGCATGATATGCTGACTGGCATCACGATCTGCCTACTCTGCACAATTCCAGCACATGTCTCCAGCGCCTGTGCCAATGACTTACCCAACATGGTATCCAGTGCGTCCCCGCCATATGAAAACTATGAAAACTAAGTGCGCGCAGATAGCATTGAATGACATTTTGGCCTGAATTAATAGCTGTAGCACTGAAAATATGGGTGCTACGCAACTAAATGATGTGGAAGAAATGCTTAGCACCTTACATCACATTACGATGCTACAAATGAAAGTAATATTTTGTAACAAGGCTACATAAAAAGTAGGAAACTGTTACTGCAATGTTAACTGTAAATCACCAAAGGAGAGAATTTTTTTTACATTTGATAAAAGATTGAAATATTTCCCAGTTCTCATCCTGATGTCTTCCCGCCCCACTCCAATGTTCTCCTTTCCTTGCATAACAGACTACACTTCAGAAGTAATTTATGGATGTGAAGCGCTGAGACATCCTGACCATGTGAGAGGCACTATATAAATGCAAATTAGCACCACTTTCCTATTCTCTTTCTCCTGCATTTTTTACTCCGGTTTATTTTTTGCCTACATAAATTCATTGGCCTCTCTTATTTCTTTAAAACCTAAGTTTGAAGTTTTCCAATCATTATGCCTCCTTTCATTTCTTCCCTTCCATTTTAGCTAAGAGGAACTACTTTATTTATTATCCTCTTGTCAGTTAAAAATTGCTTTGAACAAAAGAATGCAAAAGTAGTGCTTGATGAATTGAAGGAGGGTTAATGAATTGAAGGGGAGGCGGTAACAATAAAATTGTTGCTTTTCGTTCAGGAGATAGGGAATGTTTTTTCAATGTTTCCTGGAAAGTAATTATGGCATAAGAACTGTGAAGTTCTTATTCTTTTGCAAATAAATTTACACATTACTGATTTACGCCAGTCTTGTTCTGAAATATCATTCACATGGCTTT
The DNA here is from genome assembly GCF_047496885.1 of Scyliorhinus torazame. Taxonomy (NCBI): domain Eukaryota; kingdom Metazoa; phylum Chordata; class Chondrichthyes; order Carcharhiniformes; family Scyliorhinidae; genus Scyliorhinus; species Scyliorhinus torazame. The sequence continues at coordinate 165,947,878 of NC_092712.1, read as the reverse complement.
TGAGATACATTCTCCACACCCTCTGCCATTCATTTATGAGAATCGATTTCTCTTCTGCCCAGTGGCATAGTGGTTAGCACTGCTGCCTCACTGCGCTAGGCACCCGGGTTCAATTTCAGCCATGGATGACTGCCCGTATGGAATTTGCACATTTTCCCCGTGTCTGCGTGTATTTCTTCCGGGTGCTCCGGTTTCCCCCCACAGTCCAAAGATGTGTCGATTAGGTGGATTGGCCATGATAAATTGCCCCTTAGTGTCCAAACCATGTAAGGTAGGGTTACAAAGTTATGAGGATAGGGCGGGAGCGTGGGCCTAGGTAGGGTGTTCCTTTGGAGGGTCGATGCAGATCCGATGTGCCAAATAGCCTTCTTCTGCACTGTTGGGATTCTATGATTCCAGCCTCTGCATTCATATTTGCTGTCGGGAATTAACGAGGGCCTTGACAATCGTTCATGGGCCTTTGGTCTGGACAGCTTGACCCCCCGGTCTGAGGGAGGAAACAGGATGTGTGGGTACGTTCTAACTATAAATTCTAAAAATGAAACGTGGGTTGAGGAGGTCTTTGAAATCTATAGCACTCACATGGTTTGAAACTGTTGGGCATAATTCAGTGCCAACATAAAAAAGATCTCTGATGTTTCACTGGCCCTCTGTATAATGCTACCCAGGGGTAGAAATGTAAAATGTTCTTTCTGGAAGTATTTTGAATCTTTCCCTCTTCCCTTCTTACAGTTTACTATTGTTTTCATTGCTAAAAATAGGAGCAAAGTACATACTGACAGCAATTATTGTTTCCACACCCCACCCCCACACCAGCAAATTCCTGAAAGAGGGTTACTTCCTGATTTCCACTCAAAGGAATCTGGGCATTGGTTATGTTCCAGTTATGGGAACTCTGCCTGTTTAGACCCACCCTTTAAATTCTGGGAGGGGGCCGTAAGAAGACTTCCTTGTGGGTCAGTCTTTCTTCTCAGAGTAGGTCACGGCAGATGTCACTAGCCCACGCTGAGAAAACAATTAATTATGCCCCTGAGATTTGAGATATTCTGAGGCTAGAGCAGGTAGGTGTTCTGTTCCACCCCATGCTCTGGCATACAGGAATTTGGGGCCTGCATTTTTAGTGGTTGTTTTCTAACTAAAATTATGGCTAAATTTTCAGCAAAAACTACAGGGGAGGAAAATGAACTTATGTTCCCATTGAGTAAAGGTCAGTGACAGGATCCAAGGCACACAAAATTTACTCTTAGAACTAAGAGAATACTAAAATCAAAGAGATGAACTAAACACTAAGATAATTTCTGTGACTGAGACATGACTTCCAAGTTCATCCCCACCACACAGTCTTTATAGGGCAATAAGACAAGCAGCCATCTCCTCTCGTACCTATGATAGTGTTGCTATATTATCAATGCACAGGTAAGAGTGCCACATTTGGCTCCTGTTCACAGCCTAATCAGACAAGACTGGAATCTTGCTGGGTCTGTGCTCCAATATGAATGCTGCAGTTACATTTCAACACTGTTACCTCCTTTTAGAACACTTGGAGAGGTAGAACTGTTTTATATAGCAGTGACTCCATCGTTTGCATGACTAAAAACTCAGGTGGAGGGAGGAACTCCTGAGGGAGTGGACGGTTGGACGGTTGCCCGATCCCAGGAAATAGTTGAAGGCCAATTTCCGGTGGTGGTCATGGAGTGAGTGGTCGCTTACAGGGCAGCACGAAGGCGCAGAATTGAGCTCTTTTTACCTGAAAATGGGAGATTTTGATGGGAAAGCGTAGCTGACGGTGTGGAGGAGAAGATTCCTGGCAGTGGCATGTCTGCTGGTTATCAAACCCGGCAAAAGAAGGTGAAAGACCTGGCCAAGAAGCTGGAAGAAACTTGTGACACAGTTGCAATTGGAAAGATGGCGGAGGGGGCGGGTCGGCTCAGGTTGGAAAACCCCAGATGGAGCAGTTGATACCTTTATTAGAGAGGAGTTTCGCCAACAAAGAAAGGAAATACAGGAGGACCGATTGAAGGCCATCAAAGGAGCAGTTGCACCCCTGAAAGGTTTGATGGAAAGGGTCGAGAGTGTTTGGAGGCACAGGGGTCACAGATCCAGGAGATGGAGAGGGTAATGTTGGGTGGTGGCATTGGAGGCGGAGGTGGGGCTCCTGGGGGATCTTTGCAAGTCATTAAGGGCAAAGGTGGAAGAGCAGAAGAACAGGTACAGATGGTGAACCTGCGTATCGTCGGCCTGCCTGAAGGAGTGGAAGGCACGAGCAAACCGGGGGAGAACTGAACGTTGATGGGAGGCAGAGGTGTTGGTACAACGGAGTTTGGAGGATGTGGGGACTTTTCTTTCTTCTCAGTGGGTGACTATTTGTCAGGGGGGTAATTTTGAGGATGCTGGCGGGGCTGGTGACAGAGGGGATGCTGGACAAGGCCCCAGAGGTGGATAGAGTGCAAAGGTCTCTGAGGCAGAAGCCAAGGTTGGGGGAGCCGCCACGGGCAGTGATGGTGAGGCTCCACAAGTTTGTGGAGAAGGAAAACATTGTGCGGTGGGCCAGGGAGAAATGGAATTGTGAATGGGAGGGGAACAAGGTCCAAATATACCAGGACATTGGAATGGAACTGGCAAAAATGTGTGCAGGGTTCAACAGGGCCATCTATTGATGGCAGATTAGGTTTGAGGTGCTGTACCCAGTGAAACTGTGACTTTCGAAGGCTGGGAGTCTTATTTTGAAACCCCAGAGGAGGCCAACGACTTTATTACAGAGCATAAAGCGGGGGAGAAGTGAAGGTTGATGGGAGACAGAGGTGTTGGTACAACGGAGTTTGGAGGATGTGGGGACTTTTATTTCTTCTCAGATGGAGGGTTTTCATTGGGTGACTATTTGTCAGGGGGGGTAATAAGATACTGCCCCTCCCCCCCTTCCCCCTCCTGCCGCCTGTGGTGTTTTTTTTTTCAGAGGAGGCGACCTGTGGTTTTGGATGTGTCTTTTGGGTGGGGGAGGGCGAGGTCCACAGGGAGCTGTTTGCACAGAGCAAGAAGAAGGGATTTTGGGGAGGGGTGGAGGGGTAGATAGGAGGAGCCTTCGGGCAGGTGCTGCCAAACTGGTAGGCATTGCTGGTGAACGGAATTGAGATGGGGGAGATGGGATGGCCGAGGGGGGAGGGGGGAGGCAGGAGTCAGACTTTGTCAAACGATGATGAGCACCAGAGCTCATCTCACAGTGAGTCGTCATCATCCTCCGTCCCGTGGACAAGACCCGCTGAGACTCCCAACCCAGGGCCAACATTGTGTAGTGATGCTGGTAGGACCCTTGGAGGGGGGTGAGGGAGCTGGGGTGGTGGGATGGAATGAAGGGAGGAGGAACAGGAAGGATATGAGCAGCTATGGGGGAGTCTGGAGAGATGGGGCAGGATAGCAGAGCTTGTTTTTTTTAATGTATTTTATTACAAACATGTATCAAAACAGGTTACAGCAAGTAAACACCCCAGGAAACCTACTTCCCAACAATCAGCTATACAGCCTGTACAGATTTCCACCCTTTTTCACCCTCCACCATTCTGCCCCTCCCCCCACACCCCTGCAACGAACAGCTCCTCAAACACGGTCACAAACATTGCCCTACCTTTTCTCAAACCTCCCTGCTGAGCCCCTTAACACATCGCCACCCGCATCTTATCACAAAAGCCTCCATCAGCCAACAACCCCGAGTCAAACCTCCACCCCGGCCTCTGCTCTCATCCCGTACTGAACCGAATATCCAACCAGTGGGGTGCATGGTCCGAGATAACTATCGACACATACTCTGCCCCCTCCACCCCAACCAAAATCTCCCGACTCACTACAAAGTAATCAATCCTCGAATACATCTTATCTACGTGTGAAAAGAAGAAATAGTCCCTTCCCCCTGGGTTCTGAAAACGCCATGGGTCCACCATACCCATCCTTTCCATAACCCCCCCAGCTCCCTCGCTATTCGTACCCTACCCATCGACCTGGGGCTCGATCTATCCATCCTCGGCTCCAGGACACAGTTAAAATCTCCTCCCATGATCAACTGGTACGTGGCCAAATCCAGGATTGCTGCCAGCAACCCCCTCATAAAACCCACGTCATCCCAATTTGGGGCATACACATTTACCAACACGACAGGTGCCCCTTCCAATATCCCACTCATAATCACACATCTCCCACCTGGATCCCTCACCTCCATCGCACTCACAAAACCCATTTTTTGCTCATTAAAATCACCACTCCCCTTGATTTCAAATCAAACCCCGAGTGAAAAACCTGCCCGACCCACCCCTTCCTTAACCTAACCTGGTCCTTCACACAGAGGTGCGTCTCCTGCAGAAAGACCACCCCACTTTCAGGCTCTTGAAAACCCGTGACCTTTTAACCGGCCCATTCAGTCCCCGGACATTCCATGTTACCAGCCTTACCAGAGGTTTATGCCTCCAATCCCCTCTTCCCCACTTAACTCCCGCCCCCTTAATTCCACCCTATACCTAGCCCATCCCAGATGGCCTCTTCCTCCCCCCCTGACCATGTCATGTCTCACACCCTGCCACATCACAACACCCTCCCCCACCTTTGCCCTTTCCCCTTCATCCCCCCCTTTCCCCCTCCCCCTCCCCTCGGCCACCCCTCTCGGCCTTCTCCCCCACCACCTCACTTCTGTTCACCAGCAAAACCTGCTAGTGTGGCCACCCGTGCCCAAAGGCACCTCCCAATGACCTCCCATTCCACCCCCCCAACTCCTCAGCTCAAGGAGGAAGGCTCCCTGCTGGCCTTACCCTCCCCCGTCCAGAAAGGACTTCTGCTGAACTCCAGGCAGCCTTCTACAACAGCAAACAAACAAATGTTAAACACAAACAGTGCCATAAAACAGGAGGGTGGATTGGAACATCCATTCCCACATAAACCCTTCACCCCTACAACCTCTTACAATCTCAACATTAAACAGCAACCACCCCCCCACAAAAAAAGACAAAAATCCCCCAATCCTTACACCACTTCAAACATTCTTCCAACCATTACAAAGTACCAGAACCCCAGTTCCCAAGCATTGTCCGTTCAGTTCTCCCCCAGTTTATGCTCCTTAATGAAGTGTTTGGCTGCTTCTGGGTTCTCAAAATAATACTCCCGGCCTCCGAACGTCACCCATAATTTCACCGGGTGGAGCACCCCAAACCTGATCTCTCACGATCACCACCTGCAGCGACTCCCCAGCTCTAGGCTTCTACCTCAGGGACCTATGCGCTCGGTCCACTTCAGGCACCTTATCTCGCACCTCTTCTGCCACCAGCCCTGCCAGCATCTTCGAGACGTACCTCGTGGCGCTCACACCTTCAACTCCTTCAGGCAGGCCCAACATTCGCAGGTTCTGCCTTCTCAAGGCATTCTCCTGCTCCTCTACCTTTGACCTCAATGTTTTACACAGGTCCCCTAAGAGCCCCACCTCTGCCTCCAGAGCCACCACACGATCGCTGTGGTCCGAGATCACTCCTTCGATCTCCCGAATCTGCGACCCCAGCCCCTCCAAACACCTCTCCACCCATTCCAGAGAACTCTTCAGGGGTGTCACAGCTTCTTCGATAGCTTTCGAGCGATCCTCCTTTGCCGGCAGAATTCCTCTTTAATCTTTTTTTTAATGAACATTTTATTAATGTATTTTTGGTACTATAACAACAACAAAATAAACATTGTACATGAAACTATAAACATAGTGCAAAAGCCGTCTCCCTCCCTTTCAGGTCCCACCTTTATTAATCCCTTACTCTAAGCTAAACTATCCCCCCCCCCGCCCCCACTTCTGCTGATGATTAATTTTCCGCAAAGAAGTCGGTGAACGGTTGCCACCTCCGGGTGAACCCCAACAGTGACCCTCGCAAGGCGAACTTAATTTTCTCCATACAAAGAAAGCTAGCCATGTCAGATAGCCAGGTCTCCGACTTCGGGGGTTTTGAGTCCCTCCAAGCTAATAGTATCCGTCCTCCAAGCTAATCGTGTCCGTTGAATTCCGCTTTAATAAACGCCATCAGCTCCTCCATCTGGGGCCTTCCAGCTTGCATCAGCCCTTCCCCCGCCGCCTTGCTTAAACTGGCTGTTTCTGAAGTACACAACCGGAAGTCGACAGGATGGCAGAGCTGACGCTGGCTAGACCTCCGAGTTGGACGACCTGGAGGTGATGAGGTTGTCACGTGTGTGGTGACCTTGGAGTACATGTTGGGCGTTCTGCTCTGTTCTTCCTGGCCATCCTCCACATTCTCCTCGTCAGATGAGGTCTGGTGTTCTTCCTTCTCCTCCAGCATGTCCCTCCTTTGCTGCATGATTTTGTGCAGGTACAAGAGGGCACCACAATGGTGGAGACCCACCTGGGACTATATTGGAGAATCCCACCAGACTGGTCCAGGCATTGGAAGTAAATCTTCAGCAAGCTGATGCACCGCTCAATGACGCTCCTGGTTGCAGCATGGGCATCATTATAGTGGTTCTCGGCCTGTGTGTGGGACCTCCGGATGGGTGTCGTTAGCCAAGACCTCAGCGGATAACCCTTGTCACCCAACAGCCAACTCCTCAGCCAAGGGAGTCCCTCGAAGGAACGTATACACTGCCTGGATATCAGCCCCAGACGTGTAGGATGTGCAGCTGGTGGTCATGCACGAACTGGGCAGTCAGAGAGTGGAAGCCCTTCCTATTGATGAAGGGCACCCCCTGATGAGCTGGTTCTCGGAGGGGGATAATCACTCCCTCGACCTGGGGCACGCCAGCAATGTCGGCAAATCCTGCTGCCCGGGCATCCTGGTGGGCTTGGTCCAGATTGAAGATGATATAGTCCGTTGCCCAGGCATGGATGGACCTGTGTATGGATGTCTGAGAGATCCCAGCCATGCCCCGCTCGGCCTCTGGGATGATCCAGTGTCATAAATGTTCAGGGCGAACACCTTGACGGCCACTGGGAGTGGGTGCCCTCCTCCATACCCCGAGGTGCCAGGTGTGCCATCATCTGGCACAGATGGTGTACGGTCCCCTTGTACAGTCAGAATCTTTGGTGGCACATGCGGTCCGGCAGGTCCCCGAATGACAGGTGCTGACGGTATAAACGTAACCTCATGTGGCGCCTCCTTCGCACCTCCTCCTCGGTCTGTTGGACGACCGGCTCTCCAGCCTCTCTGGCCCCTGCTCTCTGGGGCAGGTTCCTCTTGTAGAGGTACTTCCCCAACAGGCCCTGTGCCTTCAACCTCTGTGCGCCCGCAATGGCAGCTGTGGCCAGCGCAGCCATTCCTGACTGTACTCCGAAATTCATTCTCTGCAGCGGGGGAAAAGAGATGACATGTTAGCAAGATGAGTATCCCTTTGCCCATCCAGATCCAACAGGTTACATGTTGCACTTCAGCTCCATCCTCCACATGAACCCCCCCAACCCCCCCCCCCCTCCGCCACCTTGGCCGTGGCCCCTGATATGTTGCCTTCCGCCTTGCACACCTGTTCCCAGCAGTGAGTGGCACCAGGGAGCCTCTATCCTCACCACCCATCCCTGCCAACAAGGGTACCGGTAGCTGCTGCAACCTGTGACCACGATGATCTCTGCGGCCCTGTCCTGTCTCACCAGTGGGGTCTACTGTGGGTGACCTCATTGGGTGGGCCATGTGTTATGTTGCCAGCAGGGTGGCAACTAGTTGTGCAGTGGAGAGAGTCATGGTGTGCCACCAATTGACTCCATGCTAAGAGGCTTGTGTGTTGTACAGATGGAGGTGAGCGAGGAAAATTTGCATCTGCTGGGAGCTTAACTACAGTGTGAAGTGCATTCTGAGTGTGACACAGGTTGTGACAACCTGACCGGGGTCAGGATGGATTGGAGCAGGGAGATAGTGGGCGGGCAGGGTTTGGAGAGAACTGGTGATCTTGCGGAGTGGGCTAGCTGGTGAGGTCTCTGCCCTGAGAGGGACTGTGTGCCAGGGAGGGTGCCAAAGACATGGCGCATGTGTCCTTTCTTTGGGGTGAGCTCTGCTATTCCCGTGCTTCCCCTGCAGTGAGGCTGCGCTTCTGATGAGTGCACTGAGGAGTGGCAGCACCTGGTGTGTCACTAATTGAGCTTGGCCCCGCCCATCCCAGTGATGGGTTCTGGGGTCTGAGGGTTTCCAGACGGGCGACCTGAGTGGGCTCCCAAATGACCAGAGGCTCTGTGAACATTTTCAGGACACAGTGAGCAGTTAGCAGAGTGAGCAGCCAGGGGCCTGTAACTTGTACCGAATGGGTGCTTTAAAACAAGTATTGCAGCAATGGCAGTCTGAACCAGGCCACCTCGATTCCGAGGAGACACCCTGAATCTACAGACCTGTCACCAAGTCGCCCCCACTACTCCCCGGCCATGGCAGCCACTCCCTAGCAAGCAATTTTAACATTTTTTCAAACTTTGCTTACCTTCTCCCTCGCCCTTAGCAGCCATGGCGCCCAGACCCCATTTGTAAATACCTGTAGTAAACAGCGACCACGTGGCTTCAGCCTGAGAGGGGCGGAGGCCTGGAGTATTCTGGGTCAAAAGCGCTAATCACATTTAAATGAATGTAAATGGTGGTTTTACATGCTGCCGCCAACGCAGAGCAAATCTCATTCTCACCACCAGCGAGGGACCAGATTGTGGCATTCGATTTGCCGCCGGTCGTGGAGTTTGATTTTGGCTACCCACTCAATTCTCTGCTCAATCGCGGTTTGCGTTTGCGGCTTTGTGAGGGGGACGATTCTGCCCTCGGTTCCTAATCCTCTGACCCATCCTTGACAAGTTAATCCTGCCAATTGAGTCAGTATTGCAATGCATGACTGTGCCGCCGATTATCGTCCAATAGTTAACCCTTTGGGAGCTGAGCCTCCAACTATTCCACTCCATGGTTTACACACAGCTCTCCATAACAGAGAGATGACAAAGATATTTCTCCCAATGTGAGCTGCAAGGGTAACTGAGCTCATCAGTCAGCCATAACAGAACATGACAGGAGACAATGTTTCGTACCCCAGGAAATCAGATTGCAGGTCAAGTGAATGCCCTCATGTGCCCTCAGCCCTCACCCTGGGGGTCACACTGGCCACTGAGGCTCACAAAGGTGGAGGTGCATCTATCAAGTGGAGCTGGGAGAGGTAAATATGAGAACTGGCCATTGTGTGAGAGCGGAGTGAGAGGGGCTCATTGGAAAGGCGCTGACATAGTGGGATGTGCATGGGTGAATGTCCCAAATCCTAAAAGCGCTATGGGTCAGGGCATTGTCAGGACTTCTCATTGCTCATAGTTCCGATTGTTAACTTTCAGTTTTGAATTGAGAGGATGATGGAGCCAGTCGAGCTGGCAGCGCTATTGATCGCTGTAAAGCAACAGCAACAGGATCAACATGCGGCTGCACCTGAGCGGGAGCACTGCCCTGCAGAGGAGAGAGTGCCCGGGCCCACTGATCAACTGGGTGCAGGGCCATTCATGGAGGTGGCTAAGAGGAGACACTACTGGCGAGGGGTTACTGGAGGAGAGCATCATAACTTCAAATGTCAGACATCCAGTGCTGGAGATGACTGCATCTGGCCACCTGTGCCAGGTGATGCACTGAACAACTGCGCTGAGCTTTTAAGCCAACAGCTTGTTTCAGGGCTGCACAAGTAACCTGCACAGCATCTCCCAGTCAGTTGCACATAAATGCATAAGGGAAGTGACAAATGCGCTATTTACGAGGGCCCACATGTACATCAATTTTGAACCAGCACACCAGGACTATGGGCTTTGTCAGCACAGCTGGCTTGCCCTAAGTGTAGGGTGTCATTGCCATAAATATCTATGCACGTGGCCCTTCACTCGCCATGGTGACATGGGCACAAATTTATCAACTGCAATGGATTGATGAGGGATACCAGAGCCTTTTTTTAAAAATTCAGTTTACATGGTGTAGCCGTTGCTGGCTAGCGCAATGTTTATTGCCCATCCTTAGTTGCCCTTCAGAAGAGCTGCAGTCCCTGAGATGTATGTAAATACACAGTGCTGTTAGGGAGGGATTTCCAGGATTTTGATCCAGCGACAGTGAAGGAACGGTGATATATTTCCAAGTCAGGATGATGAGTGACTTGGAGAGGAACTTCCAGGTGGTGGGGTTCCCAGGTTTCTGCTACTCTTGTCCTTCTAGATGGCAGTTCTCGTGGGGTTGGAATGTGCTGCCTAAGGAACATTGGTGAGGTCCTGCAGTGCATCTTGTAGATGGTACGCACGGCTGCCACTCTTTGTCAGTGGTGGAGGGACTGAATGTTTGTGGAAGGGGGAGCAATCAATGGGGCTGTTTGTCCTGGATGGAGTCAAACGCATCTTAAGTGTTGTTAGAGCTGCTCTCATCCAGGGAAGTGGAGAGTATACTATTATACTCAGGACTTGTGCTTTTGGCTGGTGCTCAGGATTTGGCAAGGGGGGGCAGGCGGTGTTGTCAAGAGGTGAATTACTTGTCGCAGGATTCCTAGCCTTTAACCTGCTCTGTAGCCACAGTATTTAGATGGATGGTCCAGTTCAGTATCTGATGTACGGTAACCCCCGGGATGTTGATAGTGGGGGATTCATTGTTGATAATTCCATTGAGTTGGTCAACGGGCGATGGTTAGATAATAATAACAATAATATTTTATTGTCACAATTACAAAGTTACAGTGAGAAGCCACTAGTCGCCACATTCCGGCGTCTTTTTGGGGAAGCCGGTACGAGAATTGTACCCACGCTGCTGACCATGTTCTGCATTACAAACCAGCTGTCTAGCCCACTGAGCTAAACCGGCCTATCCTCTCTTGGTCATTACCTGGCACTTGTGTGGCACAAATGTTACATGCCACTTGTCAGCCCAAGCCTGGATATTGTCCAGGTCTTGAAGCATTTAGACCTGAACTGCTTCAGTATCTGAGGAGTCGCAAATGGCGTTGAACATTGTGCAGTCATCCGCAAATATCTCCACCTCTGACCTTATGATGGAAGGCAGGTCATTGATGAAACAGCTGAAGGTGGTTGGCCCTAGGAAATAACCCCAAGGAAATCATGCAGTGATGTCCTGGGGCCGAGATGACTGACCTCCAACCACCACAACCGTTTTCCTTTGTGCCAGGCATGGCTCCAACCAGCGGACAGTTTTCCCTCTGATTCCCATTGACTCCAGTTTAGCGAGGGCTCCTTGATGCCATACTCGGTCAAATTCTGCCTTGATGTCAGGGGCAGTCACTCTCACCTCACCTCTGGCATCCAGCTCTTTTGTCCATGTTTGAACCAAGGCTGTAATGTGGTCAGGAGCTGAGTGACCCTGGTGGAACCCAAACTAAGCGTCCATGAGTTGGTTGTTGCTGAGTAAGTGTCGCTTGATAGCACTGTTGATGACTCCTTCCATCACTTTGCTGATGATGGAGAGTAGACTGATAGGACGGTAATTGGTTCGGTTGGATTTGTTCTGTTCTTGTGTACAGCACACCTCTGGGCAATTTTCCACATTTTCGGGTAGATACCAGTGTTGTAGCTGTACTGGATGAGCTACAACAGCACGCAGCAATGACCTGAGAGAGGGGAGGCACTTTATGAGTGATCAACGTGACTTATATTACATTTGATGGTTCTAACACTCGTGACTTATCTTTACTTGTGCCCATGTTCACCCATGCCCATCATGTGACTATCATTTCTTTGCCTTCCTCACCCTTCCACTAAGTCTAAGTGGATCCACAGCTGGGGATGAAGTAGCCTGTTGACTTCCATTCCCTGCTGCCTGAGATGATCTTGGCAGGCATCCCCTGGAGGGCTGGGACCTTAAGGATCCGGACCTGCTTTCGAACAGCATGGATGTTAAAGTGCTACACTCTTTGGTGTATAGGGCTGGAGGTGTGTCGTCTAGAGGGATGGAGGAGTCAGATGGGCTGGACTCCCCCAGGGTCTCCTTAGTGGAAGGCCACGCACTGTGCAGCAGCCGATCCTCTTCCCTGTGGGTACCTAGGTGCCCCTGGGCTCCACCTTTGAATATGTAGACAACAGATTGAGATCCAAAAGCCCCGCCGTCCTCTGTCTCTGACACCCGTGGCTCCCCACAAGTGACTGCACCATACAGTTGAAGTCCTGCACCATGCGGCTCATGCTGTCCAAGATGGACTGAACCATGGAGTGGACATCCCCCGCCATGGAGTTCACATCCTGTGCCAAGGTGTCCACTGCAGACGTCACCGTCACCCTCGCCGTGTTGGCTCTATTGCCTCGGAGTGACAGCGCCATCTCTTTGGACAGAAGGCGATGGGACTCCTCCTGTCAGCCTTGCAGTTATCCCTTCCTGATATTTGTGCTTATGTCTTTGTAGCTCCAGCAGCCCTGGGATGACTGTACCCAGGGACATGTTATCGGCCCGTGGCTCAGCAGAGTCCTGGGCTCCCCCCCCCCCACCCCCATCCCCCCAAGGATGTTCCTGCATCCACCTGCTGTGGATCATCACTTGTGAGATGCTCACTAGTGAATGGCCCAGAAGCCTGCCTACTACTTAGACCCACCGAGGAGTGAGTAAACGCCCTGGTGGAGGGTGCAGGTGACAGCTGTCTCACGTCTTCAATGCTAGTCTCCAAGATGTCTCGCTCGGGTCTGTGGTCTCCAGAGGCCGAGGAGGGTGATGACTGTCCTGCAAGGTGTGAAAGATGGCATTAGAGCAGGGCAGGGGCAGATAGAAGGAAGTTAACTCACATGAGGCTAGCCCCATGGCTGGAGGTGTTGAGAGTTCTCACTTTTGTCTCTTGTCCCCACCTTGCCCTATGCACAGGTGCGGTCCTGCTCCTCACCGGCCAGCTCAAAGGCTCTTTCCTCAAATGGGGTTAGGATCTTGAGCTTGGACATGACTCTGGCAGTCTGTGCTTGCTCATGCTGGTTGTGCTTGGGTTTGCCTGCAATGAGACCGATAGGGAAAGTGTAGGCAGGACTCGTGCCAGGTCAGATGGTTATGAAGTCTGGCAAACGTGGGAGGTGAGTGGGAGTGAAGATTTGAGGAGCAGATCATCTACTGGGGGTCATTGTGGAGAGAGGGTTGTGGGGGGAAGAGGGTAGCATGACAAGCTTTGGGACCCCGTGAGGTGTTTAGGAGTGGGAACACCGTGGAAGTGTGATGGGTGCATTGAGGGGTGCAGCGGAAGACATGAGGAATGTTAGAAACCCAGTTGATGTTATAACTGGTTGGGAAGATCCCAGAATGGCACCCTGGCTCAAAAGACCATGGGCGGGATTTTCCGGTTGCTGATGCCAAAATTGCGTTCGCCGATCAGCCGGAGAATCACAGTTCCCGACCAAATCGGGGGCGGCGCCATGTTGCACGGTGCGGCTGCTGCAGGTCGACGCCATGCATATGCGCGGCCACGGACCCGGCAATTCTCCGGGCCCCAGCTACACGGAGGATCGGTGGCCATTTTGCGCCAAATGTTCGGGCGTAAACTGCCACCGTTCCTACGCCAGCGTGAGGACAGAGCCTCACAATCGAAGAATTCAGCCCCATAACCTTTATTTGTAAAATGTGGAGGAACAGAGACACAGGACTACTAATTAGTATTAACATCAAGAAAAAACATTTTATTAAACATGAAAAAATGGATTATGATACAATACTCCTTTACTGCCTCCTTAGTTTAACAGTTACACACAGATTGTAAGATTAAAATGGATTATAAAATACATCGTAAGCTACAATGGCCTCATTAACAAAAAGTCCCTTTAAGCACACAGATTGGTTATGGTCAAATGCACTCTCCACTCTGAACCTAAGTTGGTGTTTGTGGATTTCTCCTCAGAAACCCCCCAGGTGACTGTTACATGAGAGTTTCCAAACTCCAGTCCCAAAAACAGGCTTTAAAATCTTCTCATATTAATACTTTCCTTTGGCGGTTTTCATTCTGAAATTCAGATCAGGTTTTCCAAATGACACTTTTAAATACAGCTCCCACTCTACTTTTAACAGTGAATCCAGACCAGGATCTCTCACCCACTCCTTTAGGATTTCTTTGACTTGACTGCTGCACAAATTGTTTTAGCTCTTCGTTCCCAGACTGTATTAAAACGGCATCAGATGTTTGATTTACCATTGAACGCTGCTTTCCCACTTTAAATCTGGTTACTGCAATTGCCTCTTGAACTCAGAACTGTATTATAGAATCAAAGAATCATAGAATTTACAGTGCAGAAGGAGGCCATTCGGCCCATCGAGTCTGCACCGGCTCTTGGAAAGAGCACCCTACCCAAGCCCACACCTCTACCCTATCCCCATAACCCAGTAACCCCACCCAACACTAAGGGCAATTTTGGATACTAAGGGCAATTTAGCATGGCCAATCCACCAAACCTGCATATCTTTGGACTGTTGGAGGGTTTACTCTTCCTTGATTTCTTCTGAACTTCACCTTGGTCTCAGTTCACTTAACTCCAGACATTTTCGATACATCTCTTCATTTCTCAAGTTTCCTTGGCTAGCTGGAATTTAGATTTCTGGCATTCGTTTTGTTAACCATTACTCCATAGCATGGGTTTTCTTCCAGCAAGACTGAGAGAGATATTCCTTCTTTAGCCTTCGATACCACTGCTTCTAGCAGAGCTCAGTACGAAGTCTTACAACACCAGGTTAAAGTCCAACAGGTTTGTTTCGATGTTACTAGCTTTCGGAGCGCTGCTCCTTCCTCAGGTGAATGAAGAGGTATGTTCCGACAAATTCAAAGATGCCAAACAATGCTTGGAATGCGACCATTAGCAGGTGATTAAATCTTTACAGATCCAGAGATGGGGTAACCCCAGGTTAAAGAGGTGTAAATTGTATCAAGCCAGGACAGTTGGTAGGATTTCGCAGGCCAGATGGTGGGGGATGAATGTAATGCGACATGAATCCCAGGTCCTGGTTGAGGTCGCACTCATGTGTGCGGAACTTGGCTATAAGTTTCTGCTCGGCGATTCTGCGTTGTCGCGCGTCCTGAAGGCCGCCTTGGAGAACGCTTACCCGGAGATCAGAGGCTGAATGCCCTTGACTGCTGAAGTGTTCCCAGCAGACAAAGGAGGGGCCACTGTCGTACTGAACAGAACGGACTACTGCAAAGAAGTATACCGACAACTGAACAACCAAGAATACTACAGACAGTTTCCCGCAGATCCGACCAAGGAACACATCCGCCAACTTAACAGACTGATCAAGACCTTGGATCCAGATCTTCAGAGCACCCTACGTGCTCTCATCCCACGTACTCCCCGCATTGGAGATCCTTACTGCCTCCCGAAAATACATAAGGCCAACACACCAGGCCGCCCTATCGTTTCAGGCAATGGGACCTTGTGTGAGAACCTCTCTGGCTACATCGAGGGCATCTTGAAACCCATCGTACAAGGTACGCCCAGCTTCTGTCACGACACGATAGACTTCCTACAGAAACTCAACACCCATGGACCAGTTGAACCAGGAACATTCCTCGTCACAATGGACGTCTCGGCACTCTACACCAGCATCCCCCATGACGACGGCATTGCTGCAACAGCCTCAGTACTCAACACCGACAACTGCCAATCTCCAGACGCAATTCTGCAACTCATCCGCTTCATTCTGGATCACAACATCTTCACCTTCGACAACAATCATCCAGACGCACGGAACAGCCATGGGGACCAAATTCGCACCCCAATATGCCAACATCTTCATGCACAAGTTTGAACAGGACCTACTCACCGCACAGGACCTTCAACCGATGTTATACACCAGATACACCGATGACATTTTTTTCCTTTGGTCCCACGGCGAAGAATCACTGAAACGACTACACAATGACATTAATAAGTTCCATCCAACCATCAGACTCACCATGGACTACTCTCCAAAATCAGTTGCATTCTTGGACACACTCGTCTCCATCAAGGACGGTCACCTCAGCACTTCGCTTTACCGCAAACCCACGGATAACCTCACGATGCTCCACTTCTCCAGCTTCCACCCTAAACACATTAAAGAAGCCATCCCCTATGGACAAGCGCTCCGTATACACAGGATCTGCTCAGACGAGGAGGAGCGTAACATACTTCTACAGACGTTGAAAGATGCCCTCGTACGAACGGGATATGGCACTCGACTCATCGATCGACAGTTCCAACGCGCCACAGTGCAAAACCGCACCGACCTCCTCAGAAGACAAACATGGGACACAACTGACAGAATACCCTTCGTCGTCCAGTACTTCCCCGGAGCGGAGAAACTACGTCATCTTCTTCACAGCCTTCAACACGTCATTGATGACGATGAACATCTTGCCAAGGTCATCCCCACACCCCCACTACTTGCCTTCAAACAACCGCGCAACCTCAAACAAACCATTGTTTGCAGCAAACTACCCAGTCTTCAGAACAGTGACCACGACACCACACAACCCTGCCATGGCAATCTCTGCAAGACGTGCCAGATCATCGACATGGATACCACTATTACACGTGAGAACACCACCCACCAGGTACGCGGTACATACTCGTGCGACTCGGCCAACGTTGTCTACCTCATAGGCTGCAGGAAAGGATGTCCCGAAGCGTGGTACATTGGCGAGACCATGCAGACGCTGCGACAACGAATGAACGGACATCGCGCAACAATCACCTGGCAGGAATGTTCCCTTCCAGTCAGGGAACACTTCAGCAGTCAAGGGCATTCAGCCTCTGATCTCCGGGTAAGCGTTCTCCAAGGCGGCCTTCAGGATGTGCGACAACGCAGAATCGCCGAGCAGAAACTTATAGCCAAGTTCCGCACACATGAGTGCGGCCTCAACCGGGACCTGGGATTCATGTCGCATTACATTCATCCCCCACCATCTGGCCTGCGAAATCCTACCAACTGTCCTGGCTTGATACAATTCACACGTCTTTAACCTGGGGTTACCCCATCTCTGGATCTGTAAAGATTTAATCACCTGCTAATGGTCGCATTCCAAGCATTGTTTGGCATCTTTGAATTTGTCTATATATGTGTTTCTGGAACATACCTCTTCATTCACCTGAGGAAGGAGCAGCGCTCCGAAAGCTAGTGACATCGAAACAAACCTGTTGGACTTTAACCTGGTGTTGTAAGACTTCGTACTGTGCTCACCCCAGTCCAACGCCGGCATCTCCACATCATGTCTAGCAGAGCTGTAAGAGCTGCCTTCTCTCTCATTACCTATCTCCTAGTCCAATCAAATTAGCTAAACTAAAACTTTAAAACTTCTCTATCTTTCAAGGCCCCAGTTACTAAGCAACCACTGCTGGTGTATTTAATCTTCATGTCGTAGCACTCTCTAAACACAATAGAAACATAGTTGGAACTTAACCAACATGCACACATACAATCCCTTTCTCCAGCACAAACCTAACTATAGGTTTTACATTTCCAGGCACAGGAGCATTAAATTAAACACGATTAAAACTATACCTTACTTCCAATGTTTACCAATACAAATATTAAAAGACCCTTAAAACTAGCTTTGTTTTTCTAACACCTCCCCCTTTGAAAGAAATAGATCTTCTTAATCATTGAGGTTTCTTTACACTAGTGTTACATCCACTATACACAAACCTAACAAGGCAAATATTCTTTCACATAACGTATTACATTTTACATGTATAGTTTTCTTAGTTCACAATCACACATATCATATTATGTAATTACAATGATTTACCCAAAACAAAACAATGGGCTGGATTCTCCATTCCTGCGGCTAAGTGCCGATGCCAATGAAGGACCCGTGGTGTTTCACAGTGGTAAAATCGGTGTGAACCACTCACCGATTCCGATACAGGTGAGGGGTTAGCACCGCCGCCGCATGAATACCTGTGGATTGTGTGGAGAACGGCCGGAGAATCACCAGGTTCGGGCCGCGCATGCGCAGGGCTAGCTGCAGTCGTGCACACCTACACCCCTCCGGTCGCACCGGAAAACATGGCGCCAGCCGTGCTGGACTGTGCCCGCCCACCCTGACCCCACAGCCCCCCCCCTGGCCACTTCAACCATTCCTCCCAGCCATTGGGACCTTGGTCCATCGGAGGCGGAGCATCACGGGTGGGCCAACTGATGATGCACCAATGGTGTTGCGACTGCACGCAGCGCACATCCCGATGATGCCGATTTGGAGGGGGCGGAGCATCGCGAACTGGCATCAAACCGGTGCCTGCCCCGATTTCAGCATCGGAAGCAATTCCCTGCCCAAACGCCATTTTCAAATTTGCCGTCGGGCTACGGAGAATTCCGCCCAATAACGTCAACAGAATCTATGCATGGTAAGATTATCAATCACAAGTCTTGTGTTTCTTTTTCTTCTGATTTCCAGTTATTAACTCAGACAAGACTGTTTCTTTTAAATCTACAGTGCAATTGCCCTTTTTACCATTTGTAGGCATAGTTCCATTCTCACGCTCACTTTCCACATACACATGTGGTAAATTCATTTCAATTTAACACAGCCAAAATGTCATTTTTGTGCATTAACATCTCATTTCTTCTCTTGTCAAAATCTCTTTTTGTTGTTTCAAGAATTTTGTTAAGATGTTTATGGTCACTTCAGATAGCATTGTTCTCTTACTTTGTTTGTCCCTTGAACTTTGTGATGTTTTTCCTCTCAGTTCCATTTCAAATTGAGCGAAATTCTCCGTTACCGGCGCAAAAAATGGCGCAAATCCCACTTGCGTCACGTCATAAAAATGGGACGATAGTCTCCGGCCCGAAATGGGCTAGCAGCGATGTAACGGGATCTGCGCTTGCGCAGTGGTTCACGCCGTGCAGCGTCATACGCGCTGCATGGCGTGATGGCACATAAGGCCGCGCAGCTCCCCCCCACCCGACCGGAACACCCGACTGGATGGCTGGCCGTCGCTCAGCCCCGAGGTTCGAGTCACGCGATGTGGAGGCGCTCCTGGACGCGGTGGAGCAGAGGAGGGACGCCCTGTATCCCGGGCACGGCCGCAGAGTTGCCCCACGCCACAGCCGGCGTCTGTGGAGGGAAGTGGCAGAGGCCGTCACCGCTGTGGCCCTGACACCACGGACAGGCACCCAGTGCCACAAGAAGGTGAACGACCTCGTCAGAGCAGGCAGGGTGAGCCTCCCCATATCCCCCCTCCCACATATCCCCCATATCCCCCCCTCCCCCATATCCCCCCTCCCCCATATCCCCCATATCCCCCCTCCCCCATATCCCTCATATCCCCCATATCCCCCCTCCCCCATATCCCCCCTCCCCATATCCCCCATATCCCCCATATCCCCCCTCCCCCATATCCCCCATATCCCCCCTCCCCATATCCCCCCTCCCCCATATCCCCCATATCCCCCTCCCCCATATCCCCCCTCCCCCATATCCCCCATATCCCCCCTCCCCCATATCCCCCCTCCCCCATATCCCCCCTCCCCCATATCGCCCATATCCCCCCTCCCCTATATCCCCCATATCCCCCCTCCCCATATCCCTCATATCCCCCTTCCCCCATATCCCCCCCTCCCCCATATCCCCCCTCCCCCATATCCCCCCTCCCCCATATCCCCCCTCCCCCATATCCCCCTCCCCATATCCCCCATGTCCCCCATATCCCCCCTCCCCCATATCCCCCATATCCCCCCTCCCCATATCCCCCTCCTCATATCCCCCCGCCCCCATATCCCCCCTCCCCCATATCCCCCATATCCACCCTCCCCCATATCCCCCCTCCCCCATATCCCCCCTCCCCCATATCCCCCCTCCCCATATCCCCCATATCCCCCCCCATATCCCCCCCCCTCCCCCATATCTCCCCCTCCCCATATCCCCCCTCCCCCATATCCCCCCTCCCCCATATCCCCCATATCCCTCATATCCCCCATATCCCCCATATCCCCCCTCCCCCATATCCCCAAGTGAATCCAGCCCTAACCTTAACCTCTGCAATGCACGCGCAACCGATGGCGTGCATTCATATACCTGCCTAACACTGTTGCCTTTTACCCCTGCCACCACCCCCCCCCCCCCCCCACAGGAGAAGCGCGCACACAACAATAGGGAGCATGTGAGGACTGGAGGAGGGCCCGCTGATGAGAGTACACGAGGAAAGGGCCCTGGAACTGGCTGGCGGACCTGAGGACCGGGAGGTTGCTGATGCAGAGGTCGGGGGCCCACCAGCAAGTGAGCCACCGACAGCCCGTCCCCATATCCCCCCTCCCCTATATCCCCCTCCCCCGTATCACCTGATCACTGC
This sequence comes from Scyliorhinus torazame, assembly GCF_047496885.1. Classification (NCBI taxonomy): domain Eukaryota; kingdom Metazoa; phylum Chordata; class Chondrichthyes; order Carcharhiniformes; family Scyliorhinidae; genus Scyliorhinus; species Scyliorhinus torazame. The sequence goes on along the minus strand of NC_092712.1, from coordinate 165,927,657 downwards.
CTGATGTCTAACCATGCATGCTTCATTGTGTATCGCAGGACCAAACGTCCAGGCACCCATCCCCGCAGATGCACACCGCCCGCAGGATGCCCCTCGGAGACCACAGGAGACGGAGAGACCCGCACCCTCCAGCATGCGACGCCCGCAGGATGCCCCTCGGAGACCACAGGAGACGGAGAGACCCGCACCCTCCAGCATGCGACGCCCGCAGGATGCCCCTCGGAGACCACGGGAGACGGAGAGACCCGGACCCTCCAGCATGCGACGCCCGCAGGATGCCCCTCGGAGACCACGGGAGACGGAGAGACCCGGACCCTCCAGCATGCGACACCCGCAGGATGCCCCTCGGAGACCACGGGAGACGGAGAGACCCGGACCCTCCAGCATGCGACGCCCGCAGGATGCCCCTCGCACACCATGGGAGACGGAGAGACCTGGAGCAACAGGGAGACGACACCCCCGTCACGTGCGGGAGCGACCACCCAGCGATGAGGGGGGCAGCCACAGGCCCCCGTCACATCCGAGCCAGGACACCACTACCCAGGACACCACTACCCAGGACACCACTACCCAGGACACCCCTACCCAGGACACCACTACCCAGGACACCCCTACCCGGGACAGCACTACCCAGGACACCCCTACCCGGGAAGACGAAATACCGGACAGTGACTCAGAGTGGATGGGTGGAGACGAACCCCCACCCCAAAGTGCCATGGAGTCAGAGTGGGACGAAGAGCACGATACAACGCCACTGCTGTCACCAACACCCTCCACCATCGCAGAAACACGCACCACGGTTGGGCACTTTAGTGATGAGGCGTCTGGTACACTCGCTGGTGTGCACAACACAGCTGTCCCGGTACAGCAGGTGGAGGTAGGAGCAGCAGAGGGGCCGGGCGGTCGGAGGGCAGCCCAGGCCAAGCGAACATCTGCCGCCCAGATGGATCCCGGGTTCCTGCATTTACCACACCCACACATAGATCCGATGCAACCACCGACCCGGAGACGAGCGAAGAGGGTGACGGGCGGCTTGCGGCGGCTGCGGTCGCAGGTGGAGGAGTCCACCCGCGTCCAGGAGCTGTGAGTGGTCCCGGTCATGCGTGCCACCCAGGCTGACACCGCACGGGTGGCGTCCACGGTGGAGGCAATGGTTGCGACGGTGTCAGACATGGGGAACGGTTTGCGAGGCCTGGGGCCTTCCGTGCAGGCGGCGTCTGTGGCCCAGGAAATGGCTGCCCTCTCACAGGAGGCCATGAGCCAGTGCCAGCGCCAGATGGCAGAGGCGCTCAACGCCATAGCCCAGTCTCTGCAGGCCATGGCCCAGTCTCAGCAGGCCATGGCCCAGTCTCTGCAGGCCATGGCCCAGTCTCAGCAGGCCATCGCTGAGGGCATCGGCGCCAGTGGCCATGTGCGAGCCGGCGTTGCACTGTCACAGACAAGGTTTGCCAACACCCTGGGCTCCATGGCTGCAAACCTGCAGACCCCTGTCGATACCAGCACGGGCCTCCAGGACTGGCAGCGCCAGATGTCAGGGGGGCGTCGGATGGCCAGTCCGTTCGCATCCCCCACCCATGTAGAGGCCTGGGGGCCATCGGGCACCCTGAGGGAGGAGGAGGTGGTGTGGTCCGTCCCGGCTCCCTCTGTAGGGGAGGTTCCGGTACACCGCGACACCTCGGACTCCCCCCCTTCCGTCCCAGGTGCATCGGGTGGGCAACGGGCAGGACAGGCTGGCAGCTCGCCATCCCAGTCGCCCGGGCCGCAGCCTGGCCCATCTAGGCCAGGACGCCCCAGGAAACAGCCGCCAAAGGGATCCAGTGTCAGAGGGCAGGAATCACAGGAGTCCACCTCCAGTTCTGCTGTACCCTCTGGGGAACCACGTAGACGTAGTCAAAGGGCCCGTAAGGCCAAACAATTAGACACTGAGTAAGTTGGCACGGGTGCAGGGCACAGATGAGTTTTAGGGGCTAGGGCACGTGCATGAACTCCTTTGGTTATTAAAGTCAATGTAACACCTACCGAAGCTGCCTTTGTGCTCTGTCCAAAGTGTGCGGGCGTGTCATGTACGTTGAGCGCAAGTGTGAGGGGTGGTCTTACCTCAGCCCCAGGTGAGTCTGCCCCCTTCCCCCTGGGCCGCCATCAACATTCCCCAGGCAGAGGACGGGACCGTGCGCTGCAGTGTCACAGCCGCATGCAGGGATGGTCCGGGTGGATGGTGGTACTGTGGCCATGGGTCAGACATAGTCCAACGATGTAGAGCCAGGAGCTCATCGCAGGGCGGGTTGTCATCATCCTCCATGGCCTGCGATAGACACGGGTCCACCCGCAACTGTGTGAGCCCGGCCCGTTGTGCCGCCGGTGGATCGGCAATGGGGGGGGGGGGGGGGGGGGTGTGCATGCGGGTGGAGTGGGTGGGGTTGGGGAGGGGGGTGAGGGTGCTGGGTGGGTGGATGGGTGGGGGGTGTGGGTGGTCGGCTGTTGCCATGGTGTGCGGTCTGTGGCCATACTACCCGATTCCCACGCCCATCTAGTCAGTGAAGCGGGCGTCTATCAGTCTGTCCCGTGCCCGCTGGGCCAGCCGGCAATGGTGGACAGCCACCCGCCTGTTTCTACCCCGTCTGCCCTGACCATTGCCCCCATCCCCCTCATCTGGGGAGGACTGTGCCTCTTCCTGCTGCTCCTCCACTCCGCCCTCCTCTGCCTGCGGCACATCGCCCCTCTGCTGGGCTATGTTGTGCAGGACGCAGCACACCACAATGATGTGGCCGACCCTATCTGACCGATACTGGAGGGCGCCCCAGAGAGGTCCAGGCACCTGAAACGCATCTTCAGCACGCCAAAGCACCTCTCGATCACTCCCCTTGTCGCTACATGGGCATCATTGTAGCGGTTCTCCGCCTCATTGCGTGGCCTCCGTATAGGCGTCATCAGCCACGATCGCAATGTGTAGCCCCTGTTGCCCAGCAACCAGCCCCTCAGCCGGGGATGGCGTCCCTCGTACATGCCGGGGATGGATGACCGCGACAACACGAATGAGTCGTGTACACTGCCTGGGTGACGGACGCAGACGTGCAGGATCATCATGCGGTGGTCGCAGACCACCTGTACGTTCATCGACTAGGTCCCCTTCCTATTAGTGAACACGGCCCTGTTATCTGCAGGTGGCCGCACGGCGACGTGCATCCCATCGATCGCGCCTTGGACCATGGGGAACCCGGCCACGGCAGAGAAGCCCACGGCCCGGGCATCTTGGCTGGCCCGGTCCACGGGGAAGCGGATGTAGCGGTGCGCCATGGCATAAAGGGCATCTGTCACTGCCCGGATGCACCGGTGCACCGATGTCTGCGATATGCCGGACAGGTCCCCACTCGGTGCCTGGAATGACCCCGTTGCATAAAAGTTCAGGGCCACCGTAACCTTGACGGACACGGGGCGAGGGTGTCCCCCGCCAGTGCCACGCGGTGACAGGTGTGCCAGCAGGTGGCAGATGTGTGCCACGGTTTCCCGGCTCATCCGGAGTCTCCTCCTGCATTCCCGGTCCGTGAGGTCCTGGTATGACTGCTGGGGCCGGTACACACGGGGCGCCCTCGGGTGCCTCCGTTGCCGTGGGGCCGCGACGTCCTCCTCCCCCTCCTCGTCCTGTCGGTCAGGTGTCCCTCCAGCCTGGGCGGCTGCCGCCTGCCCCTCTGCGGCAGCCTGTGCCGCCTCTCTGGCACGCTCCTCCTCCTCCTCCTCCTCCTCCTCATCCAGGGCAACATAGACATGAGCGGCTGCCACCACAGCGGCCAACATCGCTGGATGATCTGAAAACATGACGGCCTGGTGGGGGGGAGGGGAACGACGACATGTCATCATTGCCCATATCCCCTCCTCCCCCCAGCCAGGTGGCATGGACCGCATGGGTCCAACTGTTGGAGGCTGGCACCTGGCCAGGTGGACCAACTCGTTTGCCCTCCCATCACCCTCCTCGGCACGGACCCCCTCCCCAACCTCCACCCCAGCACGGACCCCCCCCAACCCCCAACCTCCACCCCGGCACGGACCCCCCCCAACCCCCAACCTCCACCCCAGCACGGACCCCCTCCCCAACCTCCACCCCAGCACGGACCCCCCCCCCCAACCCCCAACCTCCACCCCGGCACGGACCCCCCCCCAACACCCAACCTCCACCCCAGCACGGGCCCCCTCCCCAACCTCCACCCCAGCACGGACCCCCCCCAATCCCCAACCTCCACCCCAGCACGGACCCCCTCCCCAACCTCCACCCCAGCACGGACCCCCCCCAACACCCAACCTCCACCCCAGCACGGACCCCCTCCCCAACCTCCACCCCAGCACGGACCCCCCCAAACCCCCAACCTCCACCCCAGCACGGACCCCCTCCCCAACCTCCACCCCAGCACGGACCCCCCCAACCCCCAACCCCCAACCTCCACCCCAGCACGGACCCCCTCCAACCCCCAACCTCCACCCCGGCACGGACCCCCCCCAACCCCCAACCTCCACCCCAGCACGGACCCCCTCCCCAACCTCCACCCCAGCACGGACCCCCCCCAACCCCCAACCTCCACCCCAGCACGGACCCCCTCCCCAACCTCCATCCCAGCACGGACCCCCTCCCCAACCTCCACCCCAGCACGGACCCCCTCCCCAACCTCCACCCCAGCACGGATCCCCCCCAACCCCCAACCTCCACCCCGGCACGGACCCCCCCAACCCCCAACCTCCACCCCAGCACGGACCCCCTCCCCAACCTCCACCCCAGCACGGACCCCCCCCCAACCCCCAACCTCCACCCCAGCACGGACCCCCCCCCAACCCCCAACCTCCACCCCAGCACGGACCCCCTCCCGGCACTCCCCCGGAGCCCAACCTACTCTAACCACCCCCCCCCGCCGCACACACACACACACACAAGCCGAGACACACCTCTCCTCACGCAATCAGTCTGCGGCCACGCCATTTCCTGCCCAGAGCCAACCCCCCAGGCCGTCACTCACCTCCTCGCTGGTCGGCGTGAGCCTGGAGCACCGGGTCACGCCGATGAAAAGGAGGTTTGATTCACGTCGACGTGAACGGTCATCACGTCGACGGGACTTCGGCCCATCCGGAAGGGAGAATATCGGCAGGCCGAAAATCGGCTGCCTTGCGCAGACCCGTGACATTCTCCGCGGCAGCGGCGCCATTAACGCCCCGCCGACTTTTCTCCCTTCGGAGACTTCGGCGGGGGCGGGATTCACGGCGGCCAACGGCCATTCTCCGACCCGCTGGGGGGTTGGAGAATGACGCCCAAGTTCTTTTCAATTCTGTTTGAGCCATGTCAATCATTTCTTCTCTCTGAAGCTTCATAGTTCATTCTAATCCTTCAACGTCTTTGCACAATTCCTGAACTACCTCACTGGGTTACGGGGATAGTGTGGAGGCATGGGTTTAAGTAGGGAGTTCGTTCCAAGGGCCAGTGCAGTCTCGATGGGCCGAATGGCCTTCTTCTGCACTGTAAATTCTATGATTCTATGTGACAGCACTGCTAACCACTGTGCCACCATGCTGCCCATATATCAAATGTTTTCTTATTGTCCATTAATGACTTTGATACAGCAGTATTATTACTTGGATTAGTTCTTTGATTAACTGTATCAGTATTCAACAATGGCCCGTAACTTCTGTGTATCAGCGGGAAGCCATGGCCCACTGATACAGAGTGAGAAAAGTGCACACTTACCTGCACTGCAAGATCGCACCGAACTTTCCAACTCTAGCAGCAGCCTCAGGCCTGTGGTGGGACACTCTGTGCAGGCCCCAGTGTGGCACAGTTTGAATGTAGCCACACTCCCTTATAACGGAGTAACTAAGGGAACACCCATTGAGATCAAGGATTTAAACTGCAGGTTTGTATTGAAGACAACAAGCAACAGGTTTCACAGTTGTTTTAAAGGTATGTTGAAGTTTTCTTTACAGTTTTATTTGTTCTTTCTTTTATACAGGCAATGGTGTGGCTACTGGTTCTTTTAAAGTAATTTTGCATTTTATTATTATTTAATATTTATAAGTGAACATAGGTTTTGTTGTTTGTTTTAAATCTGTAAAACTATTTAAATCTGCACTATATTATTATATAACTTTACATGTGACATGCCTAAAAGTGTTCGTATGATTTATTTCGAATATGGTAACTGAAAGTTTAGCTGGGACGAAGAGAAATCAGAACTTCCCGGACTATTAGCAATGGAGATTCTTGAAGCAGGACAAAATGTATCAAACACCATCGCTTCACAGACCTGCAGATGGGGTCATAAAATGTTGTTACAAGATGGTTCTGACCTGGTCACAAGATTGAAAAGGAGTCCCCAGGGCTTTTTATTTTAGCTGTCACTGTTGTTGTAACAGCTGGGGGTGGATTCTTTGCCGCTCGTCGCTGGCAGCGGGGTTCCCGATCCGCTGGAGAATTGAGCGTCGGGCAAAAAACAAGATCAGCACCATGCATAAATTTGCATGGCAAGGGAGAGTGAATCACTCCTGTCTACCACTCATAGTGCCAGCACAGACCAGGAGCGATTCTACTTTGGTGGGGAAACTTAATTTGCCAAGTGGTGAATCCTGCCACTGATTCTTTTCCTGATTTGTGTTAATTATTGTACAATTATCTTATTTATTTATAATTATCTCATACTTAAATGTTGTGTTTTATTGTTTAAAGAAGACACTTACAAAAGTTTGTAAAGTTCAATGGAAAACATTTTTTAACAAAGACAATGTTATAACTACAAAGCTTTGGTACCATGTTAACATTAACTTAACATTTAATATTAGCAGCTGCTATATGACATTTGTTTTAATAACTACCTCAACTTTTCCAAATTTTTTGCAATAAAATATATTTTTTCACTTTAACATAATGACCATAACATATAATTTTTTACTTGAACACAAATGGTTCTGTTGTCTTTCTGTAAATAGGGAAGGGAGGGAAGTATGGGAGTGGAGGGAATGGGGGGAGTGGGGGGAGGAAGGGAAGGGAGGCGAGAAAGGGGAGGAGAGGTGGGAGAAGGGGGAGGGGGTAGGGTTCAATATCTAAAAGCAACAGCTGCCAAACAAACTCAAATGCCCTTGCATCACCTGGAGCCTGGGCTTGCACGCCTGAACCAGGTGGTATGTCTGTAATAGCCTCCATATTGCCTTCCTCCAGCTCCTCCATTTCTGATGGCAAGTGATCTTGGTGAATGCTCAGTCCATGCTGAAGGACAAAGTTGTACAATACACAACACACTACAACTGTTGTGAATTTCATCTTCACCGTTAAGGCAGTGTGGCAGTTAGAGTTCGGCTTCAGGTCTTCCTTAAACATTTCACAAAGGCGTTGCATTGCTTCCTTGCTGAAGCACAGTCCCCTGGAACACATCTTCACTGACATCATTTCATGGAATATCTTTTGCCTGTCCACTCTCAATGGTGGTAATTGATTTGTTTTCTCACTAGTCAACCATGTAGCCGACTCCCGATTTTGAATCTGCACTGGATTCTGCACATCCTGTCAGAGAGATAGTTCACATTAGCTTACAGAAGGCTTGGATAAACCAACTATGGCATTAAACTTTGCTAAAACATTTGAAGTCATCACTGATGCTTGTAAGGATCAACATTACATCAGGGAGACTCTTAAAGAACACAGTTTAAAATACATTGCAAAATTTTAATGTACTTTAGCTCTGCATCAACTGAGAGGACAGGCGTGCTAACATCAGTTTCCTTGAAGGAGATAAGAGCACTAGCATCGAGGCCATGATCATCCAAAACCAAATCTGCTGGGCCAGCCTTATGCTTAGAATGTTAGAGAGCCGACTGCCAAAGCAGATCTTTTTCGCCCAGCTCAAGGAAGGTTCTCGAACCAGGGGTGGACAAAGGAAGTGTTTCAAAGACACCGTGAAGGCTTACCTGAAGAAATGCAACATAGTCATCAACACCTGAGAAACCTTTGTTCAGAAGAGACCTACTTAGAGGAACCTCCTGATTGAAGGGACACAATTCTTCTAAGACACCCGACACCAAGTGGAGGCCCGGAAAAGGAGTCTGAGAAAGGAATAACAGCGCTTTAGAGTCCAAAGACCAATTCCACCCTCTGGAAATACTACACGAGGTTCCCGAATGGCAGGACCATGTTAGAATCATGCCGTCGGGAATTCAGCTGGTCGGGGAAGGAGAATACCGGGGCGGGCCTCAGGCAATGGCCTGAGACGGTGGATAATTGGCGCGGCATACTCCCCGAGTATGGCGATTTTCGGGGGGCGGAGAATAGCGGAACCAGTCCCGATTTCGTGCGTGAAAACAGATTCTCCGCTCCGTCGCCGAACGTGAGTTCGGCATCAGGGTGCGGAGAATCCAGTCCCAGATTTCTCAATCATTCATCAGGAACTTGACATCCTCCAAAGTTTGCTGGGATGTGCAACCGGCCAAGATCATATGAGGTCAAGATATCCAATGATGCAGTTCCCAAACAGAACCAAAGTCAACTCAAAGAGTTAAACAATGTTACCACATCTGATACTTCTGTTGCATCACGAACCAGATCAAATGCAAGTTTTTGGCGGCAAATGCATGGTGCCATGTTACAGATGAAGAATAGGTTGTCAAAAACTCTGAGTTGTTAATGAGAAGAGTTGTTAAAATGGCCACAGTTCTAAACAGAGGTTGAATAAGTAGACCTGTAAGTTTTTGGGATTCTTTATTTTGCAATTGTACATTCCATTTTGGTTTACATTTTTATCTTTACTCTGAACCACACATCATTGTTTGTGTGGTTCAGAGTAATTATGTGTTTTCCAGTCGATGCATTTACAAAGGAGTAGAAAGAATGTGCCTTTGTGAAACACTCAGAAGACAAAGGTCCTCTACCAGCCTTCTCCTGCTACGCAACACTGCCATCCGACTATCAAGATCGATGGCGAACCAACGGACAATGTTGATCATTTCTCATATCTTGGGATCCTCCTCACAGTGATGGCAAACATCAACAATAAAACTCAACATCCACTCCTTTTGCCAGTGCTGGTTGGCTGTTTGAGGAAAAGGGTGTATGATGACAAAGACCTGGAACCAACAGCAAGCTCATGGTTTACAAGAAGCTGCAGTGCTACCTGCCATCCTGTATGCATCAGAGACATGGTGCGGGATTTACCGACCAACCAGCTGCGTGTTTTTCAGCGCGGAGGCGGCCTGCTGGTGGGATTTACTGACCCCGCCATTGTCAATGGGACTTCCCGGTGACTGCACCCCTCATCTCCAGGAAACCCATGCGCTGGCATAGGACTGAAATATCCCGCCAGTGTGAACAGCCGGTACATCGCATCCTTGGACAATGTACAGCAGGCACCTTAAATCCCTGGAGAAATATTCCAACTCTACAAAATCCTGTAAATTCAATGGCAGGATAGGCCCTCCAAAGTCAGTATCCTCTCTCAGGCTAATATCCCTGGTATTGAGGCATTGGGTGGGCCATATCACCTGCATGTTTAATATAAGACTCCCAAAACCAGTCCTTTGCTCCAAGCTTTGACTTGGAGAGGGGCAGAAGAAATGTTTCAGGGGTGTTCTCAAAGTCTCCCTGAGAAAATGCAATATTCCCACTGATTTGTGGGAACCTCTTGCTCGAAACCGGCCAAAGTGGAGAAGAAGTATCAGTGAAGGTGCCATCTATTTTGAACATCTCCGACAGGCCCAAGGATCAGACCAAAGTCCAAGCTTCCTACCCACCTGCCTCATCAAATGCTATCTACCCCACTGTGGAAGAGTGTGTGGATCCAGAATTGGACTTTTATTCACATCAGGACCTCCAACCCCAGAGTGGAAGAAAGTCACCTTTGACGCTGAGGGAGTGCCTAAGAAAAAGATGAATCAAAGAATTTACAGTGCAGAAGGAGGCTATTTGGCCCATCGAGTCTGCACCAGCCCTTACAAAGAGCACCCTACTCAAGCCCACGTATCTACCCTATCCCTGTAACCCAGTAACCCCCCACTTAACCTTTTTGGACACTAAGGGCAATGGTCAATCCACCTAACCCGCACATCTTTGGACTGTGGGAGGAAACCGGAGCACCCGGAGGAAACCCACGCACACACGGGGAGAACGTGCAGACTCCGCACAGACAGTGACCCAGCCGTGAATCGAGCCTTGGACCCTGGAGCTGTGAAGCAACTGTGCTAAGCACTATGCTACCGTGCTGCCCATAAGGGATGGGATGTGTTGTTGGAAAAGAAAGGAATGTTGTTGGATCACTTTGGAAGACTTCGGGATCCGGGAGTTGTGGGTGTAGACTGACAGAGTAAGAGGAATGTAGAACCTCCTCCTGTACTCATGGTGTGTCTGTATGTTCCAGTTCAAATTGCACTAAAGAACTCTGTATTTGTTCTATATTATTTGCATTCCTGTGCCCTTATATCAGTTACTTGGGTGGTTTAACTCAATTAGCTAAACAGTTGGTTCATGATGCAGAGTGAGGCCAACAACGCAGGTTCGATTCCTGTACCGGCTGAGGTTATTCATGAAGGCTCTGCCTTCTCAACCTTGTGCCTTACCTGAGGTGTGGTGAGCCTCAGGTTAAATCACCACCAGTCAGCTCACCCCCTCAAAGGGGAAAGCAGCTTATGATCATCTGGGACTATGGCGACTTTACCATATCAATTACCAACTAAACGAGCAACAATATAACAGTAAGCATACAACCTAGGAATCAGGAGCCTAATCCGCCAGTCAATCAGATCATGGCTGATATCTTCCTGGTCTTAAGTCCACCTCCCTACCCGTTCCCCATATCCCTTTGACTTATTTTTTTTAACAGAAATATATCTATCTCCTTCTTAAAACCATTCAAGGATTCAGTCTCCATCGCACTGTGGGGCAGTGAGTTCCGTACATTCACTACCCTCTACGCAAAGTAATTCCTTCTCATCTCAGTTCTAAATCTACCGCCTCTCAACCTATATCTGTGACCTCTCATTCTAGATTTCCCACAAGGGGGAACATTTGGTCTACATTTACCTTATCAATCCCTTTTAATATTTTATATACTTCGATCATCATAGAATTATCATAGATCAGATCGCCTCTCATCCTTCTAAACTCCAGTGAGTATAAACCCAAACTGTTTAATCTCTCCTCATAATGTGTTCCCCATTATTACCCTTTCATCTCCGGAATCTATCTGGTGAACCTCCTCTGAACTGCCTCAAATGCCACCACGTTCTTCCTCAAATAAGGAGACCAAAACTGGACACAATACTCCAGATCTGCTCCCAACAACACCCTATACAATTACAACAACACTTCTCTACTTTTATACTCCAGTCCTTTTGCAATAAATGCTAACATTCCATTTGCCTTTTTTATTACATGTTGTACCTGCAAACTGACTTTCTACGATTCATGAACAAAGACACCCAGATTTCAGATGTAGTTTGAATCTGCTTTACATTTAGATAATAATTTGCCTTTCTATTTTTTCAGCCAAAATAGATAACCTCACACTTATCCACAGTAAACTCCATCTGCCAAATTTTAGCCCAATCTCCTAGCCTATCTATATCCATCTGTAAAATCTTTGTCTCCTCTGCATTGCCTGCTTTCCCACATATTTTAGTATCATGCATGATTTTGCTATGTCACACTCTGTCCCTGCTTGCAGATCATTTATATAGATTGTGAACAGTTGAGGTCCGAGGACTGACCCCTGCAGCACCCCGCTAGTTACAATACACCAGCCAGAGAAGGACCCATTTATCCCGACTCTCAGCTTTCTGTCAGTCAGTCAATCCTCAATCCAATCTAGTACTCTACCCCAATCCCCTGCGACCTCACCTACTGGATCAGTCTTTCACACGGTACCTTGTCAAATGCCTTCTGGAAGTCTAGATATAGACAGTATCGCCCTCTAAAGGGCCAACCACATCCACAGGTTCTCCATTATCCACCTTGTTGGTTACATCATCAAAGAACTCAAGCAAGTTTGTCGAGCATGACCTACCCTTCATAAAACCATGCTGACAATGGTGGATTGAGCTTTGACTTTCCAAATGTTCAGTCATCTCCCCTTTAATGATTGATTCCAGCAACTTCCCGACCACAGAGGTCAAGCTAACTGGTCTATAGTTTCATACTTTTTGCTTATCTCCCTTTTTGAAAAGGGATGTCATATTAACGTGTTTCCAATCCAAGGGACTCTTTGAGAATCCAGAGAATTCTGAAATATCATAAGCAATGCATCCACTATCTCCGCTGCCACCTCCTTTAATACCCTAGGGTGCAGGCCATCAGCTCCCGGAGACTTATTTGCCTTTAATCCGATTCATTTATTCAATATCATATCCCTAGTAATGGTTATTGTACCAAATTCCTCTGCATTAACTGCAGTTTTGGGATAATGTTTATTATCCTCTACTGTGAAGACAGAGGCAAAATATTGATCTGCCATATCTGTGTTCCCCATTATTACCTCACCAGTATGGTCCTCTAAAGGGCCATCATTTACTATAGCTATTCCCTTTCTCTTTACGTACTTATAGAAGCTTCTGTAATAATAATAATCTTTCTTAGTGTCACAAGTAGGCTTACATTAACATTGCAACAAACTTACACTCCGGTGCCTGTTCAGGTACAGTGAGGGAGAATTCAGAATATCCAATTCTCCTAACAACCACGTCTTTCAAGACTTGTGGGAAGAAACCGGAGCACCTGGAGGAAACCCACGCAGACACGGGGAGAACACAAACAGTGACCAAAGCCGGGAACCGAACCTGGGTCTCTGGCGCTGTGAAGCAGCTGTGCTACCGGGCCGCCTATCAATGTTTATTTTTTTCTGCTAGTTTCCTTTCGTAGTGCATCTTAGCTCTTTTGATTTTATTTTTAGTAGCCTTTTGCTGAACCTTAAAGTTCCCCCAATCCTTCAGCTTACCACTAGCTTTTGCAGTATGGTATGCCCTAGTTTTTGCCTTTATGTCTTCCTTGACTTCCTTGTTTAGCAATGGAACATTTTTCTCCCTTTTATAATTCCACTTCCTCTCTGGAATATACCTTCATTGAGAGGTGTTTAATATCTCCCTGAAAACCACCATTATACCTCACCTGTCCTACCTTCAATTATTTACGCCCAGTCTACTTGGGCCAACTCTTTCCTCAGGCCTGTAGAATTACCTCTGCCCATCTCTAAAACTCTGATATGGCATTCGGTCTTCCCTTGCTCAATCTGAATTTGAAATTCTAGCATGCTGTGATCACCCCTTCCAAGAGGATCCTTAATGACAAGACTATTTATCAACCCTTCTTCATTACATAATATTAAATCTAAAATTGCCTGCTTCCTGGTTGACTCCATAACATATTGCTCTGAGAAATAATCCTTCATACACGCCATGAAATCTGCCTCAAGGCTACCCTTGACAATTTAATTAATCCAGTCAATATGAATATTAAAATCACCCATGATTACCATTGTGCCCTTCTCACAAGCCCTCACTATGCACCACTTTTGAAGTATTGTTCGGGAGGCTGTAAAATACTCCTAACAAGGCATTTGTTCCCTGTTTTTTATTTCCACCCATATCGATTCAACATCTTGGCCCTGAGTGCCAGTATAATTTCTTAAAACAGCCTTGATGTCATCTTTAACGATAAGGCAACTCCACCTCCTGTTCCATCCTGTCTATCCTTTCAGAATACGGAGTACCCTTGGACATTCAATTCCCAGTCCTGGTCCTCCTGCAACCATGTTTCAGTATTCTCCACTAGATCATTCCCATTTGTCTCTATTTGTGCTGTCAGCTCATTGACCTTATTCCGAATACTGCATGCATTTAGGTACCAGGGTCTGGATTCTCCCAAAATGGGGCTATGTCCCACGCCAGCGTAAAAATGCTGGCGTTTCACTCTTGACTTTCCTCAGAAAAATATACAGCTATTCTCCGACCTGCAGGGGGCTGGCAGAGCCCCGGAGTGCTTCTCGCAGCTTCAGCTGCGGATACGGGCCCCTGCACTTCCGGTCGCGAGTCTGCGCATGCTCACGGCGGCGGATCCGAGCCGCCTGATCGCTGTCCTGGCCACCCATGAGGCCCCCCCGGTGTTTGATCCCACCGTCCCCCCCCAGGGCGGCCGTGGACTGAGTCCTCAGCCGCCACCTGAGGTTCCCGACGGCCAATACATGGTTAGAACCACGCCGTCGGGAACAAGGCCGGTTTTGCCCGGAGAATCGTGGAGGGGGGGTCCTCTGTCAATGGGCCCCTAGCCGTGCCACATGAATCACGCGTGAGCAATTCTCCGGGGACCGGAGAATTGCGGGAGTGGCGACGGCTACAATTTCCACATAAATGGGGATTCTCCGCCCCTGCGCCGAATGCGATTTCAGTGCAGGGCTGCGGAGAATCCAGCCCAAAGTGTTTTCTATTCCAATAATCAAGTGAAGAGATTCATCGCACAAATTAGGTAAGTTTTCATTTTATAGCATGGCCGGCGGTGAATACTGTCACTTTGCTGCTGAATGCAAAGTCTGGACCAAAATATAAATATAGATAATACATGAATTGTACTTAATTCAGTTCTTTTAGCAATGTAAACCTTCAGCCAACTTATTCATATGTTTTTGGTTGCTAACTATTCTATTTGGAGAACCTGCATTATTTTACTCACTGCAAAATCTGTAAAGTAAATCCCTACGTTGAATTACTACACTTTTGGTGTGACCACTGATACTTTGTACGCTAAGATTAAAAACTTGCAAAATTTTAGAATGTGAATGCTAATGTGAATTGAAAACTCTTCTCCGATTTGTGTTTTAGCCTTTGCTGCATTTTAGCAGACATGTGAAACATATTATCCTAAAGGTAGGTTGTTGATCATTTTTAGGGATCTTTGGAATAGACATTAACAGCTGCCAATTGTAGCCAGTGGCAGAGAATGGTTTTCCTCTCTAGCTGTTGACCACTGCCTCAATTGCCTTTCTGTTCTCGCACTCTGAAATTCTGCCAAGCCTGTCAGAGGAGTGGCATTGAAAAATGAAACACCGTTAATGGGATTATAAGATTTAGGAATATGTTTTTGTTTTCTACACTTTTTGTTTAAGAAGCCTTGATTGTGGTAATGTATAACAGCACCCTAGATTTTACTGAAGGTGTAAGCTAATTGAAGTGTTGTGAAGGCTATGCCAGACAATTTAGTTCTTGTTTAAAAGACACATGGTGACGATAAATATCACAGTCATGTTGAACGTGCTTTACAATTGACTGACAATGTCCAGATGCCCTCTAACTGGTTATATAAATCAGTTTCACACCACCCCTGTGTTGCACTTTGGCTATTTTCAGATATTTTCTTTTTAAATAGATACAGATGGCAACCACCTCTGAAAAAGATAGTCATTTGCAATAATTTTGCAATAGTCTATAAAACATGAGTCTTATGCTGAACATGATGAATCATTCAATTCAACCTTCTAAAAGAAGGAAAAGTTGAACACAAGTTTAATTTAATTTTAGTCTCTCCGCTTCTCAATTTCTTTCAGTGAGTTTGTCAAAAATACTATTTATCTTTTGGAAAATGAAGAAAGCAATCAAGATGCTTCCAGTTCCAAGTGCCAGAATTAGGTTTGGAAAGTGCTGAAAGCAATTTAAAGCAGACATTCGCCAGTATTTGTTCAACATAAGTTACCATTTACTGGTTAGCTGTTTTCTTTCCCCCTCTGTATTTAAAGTTGGCTCCAACAATGAAGTTTTGAAGAGGTACACTGAAGTTATTTTGTGTATCCTAGGATTTAATTTAATTATGAGAACTCAAAGTGCACAGTAGCACAGCAAAAGCATTGAAAAACTCAAGAAAAAAAATAAATTTCAGACAAGTTTTGTTCCCTTAACAAAATTGCAAAGTGCGGACAGTACACTATTCAGCAATGCAGCATTTCAATCAATGTGGCAAATGAAAAAGATCTTTTGGTTACAACCTCTTTTGGTAGAATGTGCGAGCAGAAGTTATGTTGCATATGAAGCCAGAAACCTTTCTGACCACAACTCATAAGGCACATTTTATTTATGCTGGAACTTTGCCATTATTTGTTCACAGGCATCCAGACTAGTGTACCCTGTTCTAGTTTTGGAATAAAACTATGGCATTAATTTCCCAGGCATTCCTTTGGCTACAAGCAGTTCCCATTACAGGGCAGCTAAATCTCCCAAATACTACAAGAAAATAGGCTTATGTTAGGGGGGGGGGGGGGACCTGATCAAGGAATACAATTTTATGAGCGGCGTACGTAGAGTAGATAGGAAGGAATTTAGTAGAGAGGCCAATAACCAGAGGGCTGCAATTTAAAGTAAGGGGCAGGAGATTTGGAGGGGATGGGAGGAAATACTTTTTTACCCAGAGAGTGCTGGGAATCTGGAACTCTCCACCTGAAAGGGTGATGGAAGCGGGAATCCTCACAGTATTTAAGAAGCATTTTGATGAGCATTTGAAATCCCATTGCATACAAAGCTATGCACCAAGTGCTGAAAAATTGTATTAGAATAGATACCATTGCCAGTGCAGAAATGATGGGCTGAAGGGCCTCTTTCTGTGCTGTAAAACTCTATGACTGGCTTTAATTTCTTTTCCATATAAAGGATGTGGAATTGTGCAATACCAGAGAGACAAGAAACATAAAGAATGTGGAAAAGTCTGACTAAAATAATAAGTTTACAGTATCCATTGAAAATTTTTTTTTAAAAAAAATTTGCAATTAAGGGGCCAGTTTAGCGTGGCCAAGCCACCTACCCTGCACATCTTCGGGTTGTGAAGGTGAGACCCATGTAGACACAGGGAGAATATGCAAACTCCACATGGATAGTAACGTGAGGCCGGGATTGAACCTGGGTCCTCGGTGCCATGAGGCAGCAGTGCTAACCACTGCACCACTGTGCCGCCCTTAAGTTACAGTATCCATAAAATCTATTTCAGTGCAATAAAATTAGTATATTTTTCAAACATTCGTTTCATGTTACATGGTATTTTCAGTTCAAAAAGATCTTCATTGAGACACCTAAACTAGCTGCTTGTAATGGTCGTGATTAGTAGACATAGGTCAAGGAAACGTTGTCAATGATGCAATGTACAAATTTGAATTGAAAAGTCAATGATCACAATAAAAATTAATATTTTAGATATGTTACAAACAAAAATAGTTGAGGTAGTGATCAGAATCTGTAACATGGTTTCAACATCCCAATGATCTTTGTAGATAGTCGAAACCTTCCTTGGACCCTTGTGCTCATGTTGCCATCCAAACTCCTCAGAGCTATAAAATATTCCCAGTCATTCGACATCCGAAATGGTGGTAAAGTACAAAAAATAAATGCATGAAATGTTGATGTGTTTCAAGAACATAGGTAAGGGAATAAGCCATTCACCCCTTCAAGCTTGCCATTCAATTCAATTGGATCACAGCTGATCTGTATCTCAAATGCACCTACCTGACTTGCTCCTTATTACTTGATATCGTTACTAAACAAAAATCTATCAGTCTGTTGTAACCCGCACGAGACCTACTGGAATGGACCAATTAGCCTCCCTGTGAGCCTAGGAGAATATGAGCTTCCCCGCTGAGAAGTAAATAGAATTTAGCAAAAAAGCCGGCCCAGGTGGGAGCCGAGTATGAGTAGTCCCAGTTGGGGCCTGAAGTGTACTGTATATAGTTTACTTTGTAATAAAATAAGTTTCCTTATGCCTCTCATTTTGGACTATTCTGTGGCCACTAAATTGGTGTCCAGGGTAAAAGTAGAGCTACAGTTGGTGTTGCTGACTGTTGGAAGAATGGTAATCTCCTACCTCATTACCAGAATAAGGTTTCCACTGATTTCAAAATGGTGCTTTGGGAGACTGATTTGTTCGATGTTAGCTTGGAAGATGGGATGCAATACTGTCATGAGACTGTCACTTTAAGAAATTGTAGTCTACTAATGTTACTGCAGTGATGTCAGAGTGTGGGTGGAGCTGAGCTCTAGCTCTGCTTTTTAGTTTCAGTTTGAGAAAAGCTTGGGTGTGTCTGTGTTTTTTTGGTTTAGTTTCAGTGTTGGAGCTGCAGTCAGCCACAGAAGATGTAATGTTGTTCTCTTTGCCATGTAAAGACTATCTCTTGATCATTTGGTTAATTCAGAGTAATAACTGTTCTCAGTAGTGAATTTAAACCTGATGTGCTTCTGTTAAAAGTTTTTTTTAATGTCTTATGGATGTTGAAAGGAAAGTAAGGATTACTTTGTGTTGTATTCTTTGGGGGTTGTATTTGAATTGATGGTTGCTAAGATGTTCACTGTATGTTTTAAAAAGGTTAACTTGAGTTCATAGAATAAACATTGTTTTGCTTAAAAAATACTTTTCGATCTCTGCTGTACAACACCTGGGGCGAAATTCTCCGGAAACGGCGCAATGTCCGCCGACTGGCGCCCAAAACGGCGCAAATTAGACGAGCATCGCGCCGCCCCAAAGGTGCGGAATGCTCTGCATCTTTGGGGGCCGAGCCCCAACCTTGAGGGGCTAGGTCGGCGCCGGTTGAATTTCCGCCCCGCCAGCTGGCGGAAAAGGCCTTTGGTGCCCCGCCAGCTGGCGCGGAAATTACATCTCCGGGCGGCGCATGCGCGGGAGCGTCAGCTGCCGCTGACAGCTTCCCATGCATTCGCAGTGGAGGGAGTCTCTTCTGCCTTCGCCATGGTGGAGACCGTGGCGGAGGTGGAAGGGAAAGAGTGCCCCCACGGCACAGGCCCACCCGCGGATCGGTGGGCCCCGATCGAGGGCCAAGGCACCGTGGGGGCACCCCCCGGGGGCAGATCACCCCATGCCCCCCCAGGACCCCGGAGCCCGCCCGCGCCGCCTTGTCCCGCCGGTAAGGTAGGTGGTTTAATTTACGCCGGCGGGACAGGCATTTTAGCAGCGGGACTTCGGCCCATCCGGGCCGGAGAATGGAGCGGGGGGGCCTGCCAACCGGCGCGGCGCGATTCCCGCCCCCGCCGAATCTCTGGTGCCGGAGACTTCGGCAACCGGCGGGGGCGGGATTCACGCCAGCCCCCGGTGATTCTCCGACCCGGCGGGGGGTCAGAGAATCTCGCCCCTGAACAGTGGGCCGTGTGCTCCACATACCACAATCTATTAAAAGTTGTGGGTCAGGTGAACTCCATGATACACTTTGGGGTTCTCTAAACCCTGGCCCATAACAAATTGGGGGCTTGAGGGGGATAAAAGTCTATCTAATGGATTGGCTTAGTGAACTTAAAGACAGTGAGGGGTGAAATTATTGTGGTTGCTTTTCAGGTGTGTTATTTCAGTGTAAGTCGGGAGTGTGTTGTGGACAATGGCTCTTTCAGAGGCTCTGATGTTTTTGGGGGTGGAGACGGTCACACGCAGTACCTTATGGACAGAGACTAAAAGCAGACTGTTAGATTTTGCAAACACATTGCAGTTAACATTACCTGACAAAATGTGAAAAGATGAGGTAATTATGGTGGTGGCTAAGCATTTAAAATTGCCTGAGATACAGTCTGACTCATTGGAAATGGCAAAAATTCAGTTACAAATTAAACAAATGGAACACGAGAAAGAATTAAAGCAGCTAGAATACGAAAGAGATAGAGAGGGAGTTTGAACTTCGGAAAATGGCCATGAAACATGACAGTCAGTTACAATTGGTAGATTTAAAGGGAAATGTACAGTTTGATGATGAGGATAAAGAGAAAGAGCGTCAAAGTCGAATGCTTGGTGGGGATCTATTTAAATATATCCAAGCATTGCCAAGGTTTGACAAGAAAGAGATAGAAGCCTTTTTCATTGCATTTGAGAAGGTGGCTAAACAAATGAAATGGCCACTGACATGTGGGTATTACTGATTCAAACAAAGCTGGTAGGTAGGGCTAGTGAAGTGTTTGCATCACTACCGGAGGAGATATCTGGGATGTATGCGGAGGTGAAAAAATCCATCTTAGGTGCATACAAACTAGTGCCTGAAGCCTACAGACAAAGGTTTAGAAATTTAAGGAAAGAATTTGGTCAAACATACATGGAGTTTGAAAGGATCAAACAGAGTAATTTTGAAAGGTGGATAAGGGCTTTGAAAATAGACCAGATGTATGAAACTCTCAGTGAAATTATACTGTTGGAGGAATTGAAAAATGCAATTCCTGATGTAGTGAGAACTCAGGTGGAAGAGCAGAGGGTTAAAACTGCGAGATTAGCAGCAGAAAAGGCAGATAATTATGAATTAATTCATGAATCAAAGTTTGGTTTCCGACATCAGTTTCAGCCTGTGAGGGATAGAAACTGGAGACATGAGAAATACTCAAGTGGAAAAGGTAAAGTTGATCTGATGGGAGATAATAAGGAGAGTGTACCTCAGATTAAAAAAGAAATCCAGGTGGGTGGAAAAGAAATGAAAATTTTCAAATGTTTTCACTGTAATAAACTAGGCACTGTAAAGTCACAGTGTTGGTGGTTGAAGAAAAGCATTGGGAAGGCTGATGTGGTAAAACAGGATAAGACAGTGGGGTTTGTTAACGTGGGAAAGGAAATCCTAAGTGAAGCGAAGGAAGAGCAAAAGATTGCACAGCCTGATCAAGAGGTGATTGATAAGAAGGTGCCAGATCTCTTTAAAGAATTTACTTGTGTGTGTAAAGTTTACTCATGTGTATCAGGAGGAGTAGGTAAAGAAGTAACAATTTTAAGAGATACGGGAGCTAGTCAATCTTTAATGGTAAGAGATGAGGATTTATGTAGTTTGGGAAGAATATTGCCAGAAAAGGTGGTAATATGTGGAATTCAGGGTGAGAAGAGTAGTGTTCCATTATATAAGGTAAGGTTGGAAAGTCCAGTGAAGAGTGGTGAAGTGGTAGTAGAAGTAATAGAGAAACTATCTTGTCCAGGAATACAGATTATCTTGGGTAACGATATAGTTGGATCGCAGGTGGGAGTGATCCTACTGTGGTTGATAAGCCAGTGGAAAATCAGACAACTGAAGTGTTGAAGGACGAATATCCTGGGATTTTTCTGGATTGTGTAGTAACAAGGTCGCAAAGTCACAGGTTAAGACAAGAGGAAAAATCAAAGAGTAAGGATGAAGTGGAAGTGCAATTATCAGAAACGAATTTTGATCAGATCGTTGAAAAAGAACAATAACAGGTGGAGGATGAGGCGGATAGTTTTAGTTCAGGAAAATTGGCGGAGTTACAACAGAAAGATATAGAAATAAAATGGATGTATCAGAAAGCATATACCGAAGAGGAATCTGAGTGTATACCAGAGTGTTATTACTGTAAAAGTGACGATTTGATGAGAAAATGGAGACTTTACATATGCAGGTGGATGAAAAGTGGGCAGAAGTTCATCAGGTAGTATTGCCGGTAGGGTATAGAAAGGAGGTGTTGCGATTAGCACATGAGGTACCAGTGGGAGGTTATTTGGGAGTAAGGAAAACTCAAGCTAAAATACAAAAACATTTTAATTGGCCTGGACTACATAAAGATGCAGTTAAATTTTGTCAATCATGTCACACATGTCAAGTTATAGGGAAACCTCAAGCAGTGAGAAACCCAGCACCCTTAATACCCATTCCAGCATTTGAGCAACCGTTTACAAGGGACCTAATTGATTGCATCGGACCGCTTCCTAAAATGAAAAGTTTGAATCAATATCTTTTGACGATAATGGATGTGTCTACCAGGTTTCCAGAGGCCATTCGAGTATGTAATATTACAGCTAAAAAGATTGTAGAGGAGTTACTTAAAT
Source organism: Scyliorhinus torazame (assembly GCF_047496885.1). Taxonomy (NCBI): domain Eukaryota; kingdom Metazoa; phylum Chordata; class Chondrichthyes; order Carcharhiniformes; family Scyliorhinidae; genus Scyliorhinus; species Scyliorhinus torazame. Next base: position 165,905,885 of record NC_092712.1, on the reverse strand, counting down.
TCTTTACTAGATATGGACTACCCACAGAAATACAATCGGATCAAGGATCAAATATTACCTCAAGGTTATTCAAAGAGGTTATGGATAGCATAGGAATAAAACAATTTAAATCAACTGTGTACCATCCAGAATCGCAGGGAGTGTTGGCAAGGTGGCATCAGACATTAAAGACAATGTTGAGGGCTTATTGTCACGATTATCCAGAGGGTTGGGATAAAGGAATTCTATTCGTACTGTTTGCAATTAGGGATGCACCTAATGAGTCAACCAAATTCAGTCCTATTGAACTAATTTTTGGTCATGAAGTAAGAGGACCACTTAATTTGATTCAGGAAAAATTGATGAGTGAGAAATCGAAAATTACATTGTTGGATTACGTGTCAAATTTTAGGGAATGATTAAATAGAGCAGGTGAATTGGCTAGACAATGTTTAAAAGTTGCACAAAATGTGATGAAACGGGTCGCGGACAAGAAATCCAAAGTTCGTAATTTTGCCAGTGGAGATAAAGTTTTCGTATTGTTACCAGTGGTAGGTGAACCTTTAAAAGCTAGGTTTTGTGGACCTTATCAGATTGAAAGGAAATTAAGTGAGGTGTATTATGTAGTACGAACGTGTATAGAAGGAAAACTCACCGAGTGTGTCATGTGAATATGCTGAAAATGTACTTTGAAAGGGAAGGAGAGAAAAAGGAGGAGGTTTTAATGATTCTAATTCGAAGTGACAAACCAAATCCAGATGACTGAATTTGACATACCTCAAATTAAATTGGAAAATGAGAATGTTCTTAAAAATTGGGATAAATTGTTGAGTTGCCTTCCAGAGGAAAACCGGACTGACCTGAAAGAGTTATTGATATCACATGGGCAAGTTTGCAGAGATAAGTTGGGAAGTGCTAAAATGGCTACACATGATGTAGGTGTGGGAAATCCTGTTCCAATCAAACAACATCCATATAGACTTAACCCTTTAAAATTGGCACAGGTTAACAAAGAGATTGAGAGTATGCTTAAAAATAGCATAATTGAAGTGGGCTGCAGCCAATGGAGCTCACCCATAGTGATGGTACCTAAACCAGACGGTACCCAACAGTTGTGTGTGGACTATGGAAAGGTTAATGCAGTTACAAGAACAGACTCTTATCCTATCCCACGTTTGGAGGATTGCATTGAGAAAGTGGGACAATTAGCTTTTATTTCCAAGCTGGATTTACTTAACGGTTACTGGCAGGTACCTTTATCCGAAAGGGCAAAGGAGATTTCAGCTTTTGTGACTCCAAATGGTATATACCAATTCAAAGTTATGCCATTTGGCATGAAAAACAGCCCCAGCCACATTTCAACGGTTAACTAACAAAGTTGTTCCAGGATTACCCAATTGTACGGTATACATCAAAGATCTGTTAATTTTTAGCCAGACATGGAAAGAACATTTAAAACATCTGTTGGAGTTATTCGATCGACTTCAGGGGGCGGGTTTGGTGATAAATCTCGCCAAAAGTGAATTTGGAAAAGCCCAAGTCACTTTTCTTGGCCATACAATCAGACAGGGTCGAATGGTCCCATGGGATGTGAAAACAAAAGTTATTGGGGAGTTTCCGATACCCTGGATACGATGGGAAATTATGCGATTTCTTGGTATGAGTGGATTTTACCGGAAATTTGTACCAAATTTTAGTAGTATAATTGCTCCACTGACGGACTTGCTAAAGAAACGTAGCAAATTTAAGTGGACAGCGGAGTATCAACAGGTATTTGACTGCCTGAAGGCTGTGTTGACCACTGTTCCTGTGTTAGCCATCCCAAATTGTACCAAACCATTCAAAGTGACTGTTGATGCAAGTGATGTGGGCGTAGGTGCGGTCTTCTACAAGACGATGATGAAGGACTAGAGCTGCCTTTTGGTTATTTTTCGAAGAAATTGAATTCTCACCAGAAAAAGTATTCAACGATTGAGAAGGAGACTTTGGGTTTAGTGCTGGCTTTGCAACATTTTCACATTTATGTGACCAGCAATCCGTCTGACACCATTATATACACTGATCATAATCCGTTGATGTTTTTGGAGCGATTCCGGAATGACAGTGCAAGGCTGTTTTGCTGGAGTTTATTGTTACAGTCATTTCATTTAAAAATAGTACAAGTGGCAGGACAAGGAAACGTGGTAGCCAATGCTTTGTCACGAATGTGATGAACAGAAGCAGGTTCTGTTGGAGGAAGAAGAACAAAAATGGACTATATTATTATACCTGTTTGCGTATGTTGTTTTTTTGAAACAAAAAAGTGTATTTCCTGTGTGTATTTCTGAAAGGATAGTGAAAAGGTGAAAAGTGAAACCATCTTGAAGTTGTTGATTTATTTATTTTTCTTGGTGGGAGGTGTCATGGGAATGTCACTTTAAGAAATAGTAATCTGCTAAAGTTACTGCAGTGATGTCAGAGTGTGGGTGGAGCTGAGCTCTGGCTCTGCATTTTAATTTCACTTTGAGAAAAGCTTGAGTGTGCCTGTGTTTTTTTTCGTTTCGTTAGAGTGTTGGAGCTGCAGTCAGCCACAGAAGGTGTAATATTGTTCCCTCTGTCACGTAAAGACTATCTCTTAATCATTTGGTGAATTCACAGTGATAACTGTTCTCAGTAATGAATTTAAACCTGATGTGCTTCTGTTAAAAGTTTTTTTTATGTCTTATGGGTGTTAAAAAAAAAGTAAGGATTACTCAATGTTGTATTCTTTGGGGGTTGTATTTGAATTGATGGTTGCCAAGATGTTCACTGTATGTTTATAAAGGGTTAACTTGAGTTCATAGAATAAACATTGTTTTGCTTAAAAAAATACTTTTCGATCTCTGCTGTACCACACCTGAACAGTGGGCTGTGTGCTCCCCATACCACAATCTATTAAAAGTTGTGGGTCAGGTGAACTCCATGATACATTTTGGGGTTCTCTAAACCCTGGCCCATAACAATACACAGAGCCAATGCGCTGCTTTTTCAGGATTAACACTGTAACGGGTGATGAGTGCCAGATGGTAATACTCTTGACTGCCTGTGGAGCCCTCACCTTCAGTGTGATAAAATGCCTCACCTAACCCACAGTCCCAGACTCCAAGGCCTTTGAAGAGCTGGTTGCAATAGTGGCAATCCATTATGAACCCCAAGACGTCGGTCACCGTGCAACATTACCGATTTAGCACGGCTGAGAGGACCCCAGGACAGTCGGTTACCGAGTTCTAAACACATTTGAGAAATCTAGCTGAATTTGTGATTATGGCCCTTCCCTTCCCGAGCTGCTGCTGGACTGTTTGGTTTGTGGCGTGAATAATATGACGACCCAACTGAAGGTACTGGCCGAGCCATTATTAGTACTTAAATAGGCCGTTGAAATTATGCTCTTAAGAGAAAGTGCAGAAAAGGGAGCACTGGAACTTCAAGGGATGGAAGTGAATAGTGTGGGACAGAACCCCTCCCGACGTTCAGCCCCCCCAGGTTAGGAATCCCTGCTTTGGGGTGAACACCACCGAGGCTAGGGCCATGGATTTAGGACCACACTGACTAGGCCAGGTATGTCCCTGAATCTGTAAAGAGAAACCCGTGACAATGTGGGGCGTGCGGCCGGAGTAATCGCAGGCAGCAAAAACCGCAGGGCGGCCTGCAAATCCGCTGTCCCACACGAGGTAGGAGTCAGCCCCGAGCCCACACCTTTCATTCGGAACAGCCCAATGACGAATGCATGCAGCTTGGCATGAGCCATACCTATCTTCAGCTGGAGTCGGACCGGGAGTCCAGACAATACGTGACCATAATCACAGAGGCCTTTATGAGTACACTAGATTTCCCTTTGGTGTATTGTTGGCCTGCGCCATTTTCCAGTGTATCATGGAAAACATACTGCGGGGTTTGCCGCGTGTGCCAGTTTAATTGGATGATGTATTGGTCACAGGTACGACGGAGTGAGAACATTTCAGCAACTTGGGAGTTACTCCGCCGTTTTTCAGAATCGAGTGTCCGTCTCAAAGGAAAGAAGTGTTTTTTCCTCACCATTGAAGTCATTTACAAAGGGTACCGTGGAGGCTGGGAGAGACTATACCCAGTAGAAGAGAAGGTGCAAGCAATCAAACAGGTCCCCACGACGGAGAACACGACCAAGCTGCCCTCGTTTCTGGGACTCGTGAATTATTACGGAAAATTCATTGTTGACCTCGCAACCTTACTCACCCCCCTGCACGCTATGCCCAAAAAAAACAGCCATGGGTATGCAGAGTGGCACAGGAAGAGGCGTTCACTCAAATGAAGACAAAGCTAATTTCACCCGGTCTGCTGACGCACCACGATCCCACCAAACCCCTGCTCTATTTAATCGTTCCCTAAAATTTGACACGTAATCCAATAATGTAAGTTCTGATTCCTCACTCACCAATTTTTCCTTAATCAATTTAAGAGGTCCTCTTTCTTCATGACCAAAGATTAGTTCAAAAGGACTGAATTTGGTTGACTCATTAGGTGCATCCCTAATTGCAAACAATACGAATGGGATTCCTTAATCCCAAGCCTCTGGCTAATCTTGACAATAAACCCTCAACATTGTCTTTAATGTCTGATGCCACCTTTCTAACGTTCCCTGCGATTCCCTGCGATTCTGGATGGTACGCAGTTGAGTTAAATTGTTTTATTCCTAAGCTATTCATAACTTCTTTGAATAATCTCAAAGTAAAATTTGATCCTTGATCCGATTGTGTTTCTGTGGGTTGTCCATAACTAGTAAAGAATTTAAGTAACTCCTCCATAATCTTTCTAGCTGTAATATTGCGTACTGAAATGGCTTCTGGAAACGTAGTAGACACATCCATTATAGTCAAAAGATAAAAGGTTCCTCAAATGCTGGAATGGGTATTAAGGGCGCTGTTTTATCACTGCTTGAGGTTTTGCTATCACTTGACATGTGTGCCATGATCGACAAATTTAACTACATCTTTATGTAGTCCAGGCCAATTAAAATGTTTTTGTATTTTAGCTTGAGTTTTCCTTACTCCCAAATGACCTCCCATTGGTACCTCATGTGCTACGCGCAACGTCTCCTTTCTATACCCTACCGGCAATACTACTTGATGATCTTCTGCCCACATTTCACCCGCCTGCATGTATACAGGTCTCCATTTTCTCATCAAGACATCACTTTTACGGTAATAACACTCCGGTATTCACTCAGATTCCTCTTCCGTGTATGCTTTCTGATCCATCCGTTTTATTTCTATATCTTTCTGTTGTAACTCCGCCAATTTTCCTGAACTAGGAATATCCGCCTCATCCTCCACCTGTTCTTGTTCTTTTTCATCCATCTGATCAACAATTGTTTCTGATAATTGCACTTCAACTTTATCTTCACTCTTTGATTTCTCCTCTTGCCTTGACCTGTGACTTTGCGACCTTGTTACTTCACAATCCGGAAAAATCCCAGGATATTCATCCTTCAACACTTCAGCTGTCTGATTTTCCACTGACTTATCAACCACAGTAGGCATCACTGCCACCTGCGATCTAGCGATATCATTACCCAAGGTAAACTGTATTCCTGGACAAGGTAGTTTCTCTATTACTCCTACTCCACTTCACCACTCTTCACTGGACTTTCCAACCTTGCCTTATATAATGGAACACTACTCTTCTGACCCTGAATTCCACATATTACCACCTTTTCTGGCAACATTCTTCCCAAACTACATAACTCCTCATCTCTTACCATTAAAGATTGACTAGCTCCCGTATCTCTTAAAATTGTGACTTCTTTACCTGCTCCTTCTGATACACATGAGTAAACTTTACCCACACAAGTAAATTCTTTAAAGAGATCTGGCACCTTCTTATCAATCACCTCTTGATCAGGCTGTACAATCTTTTGCTCCTCCTTCGCTTCACTTCGGATTTCATTTACCACTTTAACAAACCCCACTGTCTTATCCTGTTTTACCACATCAATCTTCCCAGTGCTTTTCTTCAATCACCAACACTGTGACTTTACATGGCCTAGTTTATTACAGTGAAAACATTTGAAACTTTTCATGTCTCTTCCACCCTCCTGGATTTCCTTTTTAATCAAAGGTACACTCTCCTTATTATCTCACATCAGATCTCTTTTACCTCTGCCACTTGAGTATTTCTCATGTCCCCGGTTTCTATCCCTCACAGGCTGAAACTGGTGTCGGAAACCAAGCTTTGATTAGTGAACTAATTCATAATCATCTGCCATTTCTGCTGCTAACCTCGCAGTTTTAACCCTCTGCTCTTCCACATGAGTTCGCACTACATCAGGAATTGAATTTTTAAACTCCTCCAAAAGTATAATTTCTCTTAGAACTTCATACGTTTGGTCTATTTTCAAAGCCCTTATCCATCTATCAAAATTACTGTTTGTTCCTTTCAAACTCCATGCATGTTTGACCAGGTTCATTCCTTAAATTTCTAAACCTTTGCCTGTAGGCTTCAGGCACTAGTTCATATACACCCAAGATGGGTTTTTTTCACCTCCTCATACGTCCCAGATATCTCCTCCAGTAGTGGTGTAAACACTTCACTAGCTCTACCTACCAACTTTGTTTGAATCAGGAATACCCACATTCCTGTGGCCATTTCATTTGTTTAGCCACCTTCTCAAATGAAACGAGAAAGGCTTCAACCTCCTTCTCATCAAACCTTGCCAACGCTTGGACATATTTAAATAGATCCCCACCAAGCATTCGACTATGACGCACAAGCTCATTATCCTCATCACTCTCCTCAGACCATATGTGTTTTTTGCTATCCACCAATTTTAACTGACTGTTATGTTTCATGGCCATTTTCTGAAGTTCAAACTCTTTCTCTTTTTCCCTTTCCTCTCTCTCCTTTTCTTTTTCCTCTCTATCTCTTTCCCTCTCTTTTTTGTTTTCCACTCTATCTCTTTTTCTTTTTCCCTGATCTGTACCTCCCTTTCTCTTTCTTTTTGTTCTGCTCGGGCTATTCGTTCTTTTGTTCTTTCTTCTCTCTCCTTTTCTTTTTCCCTGATTTGTATGTCCCTTTCTCTTTCTTTTTCTCTCATTGTATATTCAAGCTGCTTTAATTCTTTTCCATGTTCAAGTTTCTTAATCTGCAACTGGATCTTTGCCATTTCCAATGAGTCAGACTGTATCTCAGGCAATTTTAAATGTTCAACGAGCGCCGTAAGTACCTCATCTTTTTGCATTCGGTCAGGTAATATTAACTGCATTGTTTTTGCCAAATGTAAAAGCCTGTTTTTAGTCTCTGTCTGTAAGGTACTGCATGTGACCTTCTCCAGCCCCAGAAACTTCAAAGCCTCTGAAAGAGCCATTGTCCATAACACATTCCCTACTTTAACTGGAATACCTAAAAAGCACCCACAATATGCTCACCCCTCACAGTCTTTAAGTTCACTAAACCAATCCAATAGATAGACTTTTATCCCAGACAAGCCCCCAATTTGTTATGGGCCAAGGTTAAGAGAACCCCAAAGTGTATCATGGAGTTCACCTGATCCACAACGTTTTATAGATTGTGGTTATGGGGAGCACACGGGCCTACTTTCTAGGTGTGATGCAACAGAGATGTACAGTACTTTTAAATTAAAACAATGTTTATTTATGAAACCAGTTAACACTTTATAAACCCACAGTAAGCATCTTAACAATTATCAACACCAATAAATCCCCCAAAGAATACAGTACTCTATAAGTAACTCTTAATCTTTCCTTGCAACATCCATAAGACAAAAAAGAACCCCTTTTAATATTGGGAAAGGAGGACAAACCTCAAACGTGCAATAAAGAGGGCTGAAAGGGGTCATGAAATATCTTTGGGTAACAGGGTTAAGGAAAATCCCAAAGCCTTTTATTCGTATATAAGGAGCAAGAGGGTAACTAGAGAAAGGATTGGCCCACTCAAAGACAAAAGAGGGAATTTATGCGTGGAGTTAGAGGAAATGGGTGAGATTCTTAATGAGTACTTTGCATCGGTATTCACGAAGCAGAGGGACATGACGGATGTTGAGGCAAGGGATGGATGTTTAAATACTCTAGTTCAAGTCGGCATAAGGAAGGGGGAAGATTTGGGTATTCTAAAAGGCATTAAGTTGGACAAGTCCCCAGGTCCAGATGGGATCTATCCCAGGTTACTGAGGGAAGCGAGGGACGAAATAGTTGGGGCCTTAACAGATATCTTTGCAGCATCCTTGAGCACGGGTGAGGTTCCGGAAGACTGGAGAATTGCTAATGTTGTCCCTTTGTTTAAGACGGGTATGAGGGATAATCCAGGCAATTATAGACCTGTGAGCTTGATCGCAGTGGTAGGCAAACTGTTGGAGAAGATACTGAGCGATAGGATCTATTCACATTTGGAAGAAAATAGACTTATCAGTGATAGGCAGCACGGTTTTGTGCAGGGAAGGTCATGTCTTACAAACCTAATAGAATTCTTTGAGGAAGTGACAAAGTTAATTGATGAGGGAAGAGCTGTAGATGTCATATACATGAACTTCAGTAAGGCGTTTGATAAAGTTCCCCATGGCAGGTTGATGGAAAAAGTGAAGTCGTATGGGGTTCAGGGTGTACTAGCTAGATGGATAAAGAACTGGCTGGGCAACAGGAGACAGAGAGTAGTGGTGGAAGGGAGTGTCTCAAAATGGAGAACGGTGACTAGTGGCGTTCCACATGGATCAGTGCTCGGACCACTGTTTTTTGTGATATACCCAAAGGATCTGGACGAAGGTATAGGTGGTCTGATTAGCAAGTTTGCAGATGATACTAAGATTGGTGGAGTTGCAGATAGTGAGGAGGACTGTCAGAGAATACAGCAAAATACAGATAGGTTGGAGAGTTGGGCAGAGAAACGGCAGATGGAGTTCAATCCAGGCAAATGCGAGGTGATGCATTTTGTAAGATCTAATTCAAGAGCGGACTATACAGTCAATGGAAGAGTCCTGGGGAAAATTGATGTACAGAGAGATCTGGGAGTTCAGGTCCATTGTACTATGAAGGTGGCAACGCAGGTCGATAGAGTGGTCAAGAAGGCATACAGCATGCTTGCCTTCATCGGTCGGGGTATTGAGTACAAGAGTCGGCAGGTCATGTTACAGTTGTATAGGACTTTGGTTAGGCCACATTTGGAATTCTGCATGCAGTTCTTGCCGCCACATTGCCAGAGGTATGTGGGTGCTTTCGAGAGGGTGCAGAAGAGGTTCACCAGGATGTTGCCTGGTATGGAGGGTGCTAGCTATGAAGAAAGGGTGAGCAGATTAGGATTGTTTTCGTTGGAAAGACAGAGCTTGAGGGGGGACCTGATTGAGGTCTATACAATTATGAGAGGTATGGACAGGGTGGATAGCAACAAGCTTTTTCCAAGAATGGGGATGTCAATTACAAGGGGTCACGATTTCAAGGTGACAGGGGGAAAGTTTAAGGGAGATGTGCGTGAAATGTTTTTTACGCAGAGGGTGGTGGGTGCCTGGAACCTTTGCCAGCGGTGGTGGTAGAGGCGGGCACGATAGCATCATTTAAGATGCATCTAGACAGATATATGAATGGGCGGGAAACAGAGGGAAGTAGATCCTTGGAAAATAGAAGACAGGTTTAGATAAAGGATCTGGATCTGGATCTGGATCGGCGCAGGCTGGGCCTGTTCCTGTGCTGTAATTTTCTTTGTTCGTGTTCTTTGTTTTACAGAAAGACATCAGGTTTAACTTCTCTACTGAGAGCAGTTACCACTTTGAAATCACCAAATGAACATTCCTTAGCTTGCAGAGATCCATACACATCTTGCTGCGACTGCAGCTTCTCCAAATCTAAAATGAAACTAAACACACCCTGTAGCAGACAGCCTAAAGCGAAAGTAAAAGCAGACAGACAGCCCAGCTCCACCCACACTCTGACAGCACTGAGAAACACCCATTTCTGAAAGGTGCATCCATTACATCCACTCAGTGAAAGAGCGCGAGGAGAGCGGCGGGGACACAGGATAAAAGAACGCGAGGAGCGGCGGGGACACAGTGAAAGAGTGCAAAGTCAGCGGAGGGGACACAGGATAAAAGAGCGCGAGGAGAGCGGCGGGGACACAGGATAAAAGAGCGCGAGGAGAGCGGCGGGGACACAGCTGCCGGAGAAACGGTCTTCAGATTTTCGGCGGGAGCTGTGGCCAGGGGGCTGTCGGGAAGGTAAGTTTTCCTCTTTAAAAACTTCTCTGAGGAAGGATGTTCTTGCTCTTGAGGGAGTGCAGCGAAGATTTACCAGACTGATTCCAGGGATGGCAGGACTGTCATATGAGGAGAGATTGACTAGGTTGGGATTGTTCTCGCTGGAGTTCAGAAGAATGAGGGAGGATCTCATAGAGACTTATAAAATTCTAACAGGACTAGACAGGATGGATGCAGGAAAAATGTTCCCGATGGTGGGTGTGTCCAGAACCAGATGCCACAGTCTGAGGATTCAGGGTAAACCATTTCGGACAGAGATAAGGAGCCATTTCTTCACACAAAGAGTGGTGAGCCTGTGGAATTCATTGCCACAGGAAGTTGGTGATGCTAAAACATTGAATATATTCAAGAGGCGGCTATCTATAGCACTTGGGGAGAATGGAATCAAAGGCTATGGGGAGAAAGCAGGTTTAGGCTATTGAGTTGGATGATCAGCCATGATCGTGATGAATGGCGGAGCAGACAGGAAGGGCCAAAAGGCCTCCTCCGCTCCTATCTTCTATGTATCTATGTGCATCCACACATAGGAACAGCTTCTTCCCCACAGCTACAAGACTCCTCAATGACTCCCCCTTGGACTGATGGTCCCTGTAAGAACACTATTCACGACGCCCTATGCTGCTCTTGCTCATGTATTTGCTTTGTTCGGCCCCTTGTTCCGCACTGTAACCAATCACTATTTGTCAATGTACCATTTGTCAATGTTCTCTGTTGATTATTCTCTTTGTCTACTATGTACGTCCTGTGTACGTTCCCTCGGCCGCAGAAAAATACTTTTCACTGTACTTCGGTACATGTGACAATAAATCAAATCAAATCATAATTTGAAGCTTTAAGCATTGGTACCAGGATTATCAATCCTAATTAACATGTTCAATTTTAACATCAGTAAAATATTCTCATTGTACTGCTTGGGTCAAAAATTTAACAAAGTGCTTTTTAGCCCACTAAAATTTGCTAATTTATTTAAAAGTCATAGATATCGTTGTGCCATTTTTCCTGGTGTTAACCAAGGCAGAAAATCGGCAGCATTTTTGCTCAAGTTTCTCCCTTAGCATAAAACTATAATCCTACCTTATAGTAGAAAGTTATTAGCTCTGATGGTATGTTGGGCGAACTAGTTGAAACACACATGTAAATTCTAAAGAAAGTTAATGTGAATTATGAATGAGCTGTTAATGGTGTATGGGCCTCATTTTATTGCTATTGTGCTAGAGGGAACTGTGCAAACTGATTCAGGCTGAAACAGTAGCAAGCAGCGGGGCAAAATCACTTCTTTTAACATTATTTTCCTTTCATTTGAGAGGACATGTAAATATCCACAAGAACCATTTACTCAGAGTACTGTGACCAAAGATGGATGACACCTTGCAGTGATTCATCAGACCAAACTAAATAACTAGTTGAAAATTTAAAAGATCTATTGCAACTTGAACAACAGAAATTTCATGTTCTGTTACACCTTCATAAATCCATATTTTATTATAGTGTTTAAAATTGTATGTTTTTCTTATCACAATGAAATATATGTGATTTATGATGTGAGTATGTTAGCTGTCAATTTTTAAGATCCTGAACACTCAGAGACATTTTAAGTGTTTTGACCATAGCAATATACTTTTATTAAGAAAATATTTTTATTTATTTCCACAGTTTGGATTTGTTGTGTATTCATGTTTGTTCCGAGTTGGAACAAGGTCACTTTAAGATAACTTGTGAGCAAGGATCATTGTCAAAATGACTAAGCTAATTCCTGATGCTATACAGGAATACAACGCATTCGACAGCCCAAAGTTCTCCTGTATTACTCACAGTAAAATGTTACAAACAGCATTTGATCTGCTGAAGCCGTCTATGACAAGAGAAATTGTTGAGAGGAAACTGCAAAATCAGGTTTTGCAACGTGAGAACAGGGCTAAATGCCGTGCTTTACAGAAAGGACTGGAAGTATTAATGAGGAACTATACCACCAGTGAGAAGTGGATACGTGCCATTGTTTTAGCACAGACAGGACCGGTCTCTTAACACTGTTCAAACTTGATATGATGGAATGTGGAGAAGACAATCAACGTTTAGTAACTAGATCTGGTTTTCCAGAGATAAGAGGGCTGGCTTCTTCCACCCCGCCTGCTGCAAAATCGCCATGGGCAGGATGCAGACTATGTAAAGGTCCATTGACTTCAGGCAGGAATCTCCAGTCGCCAGGCAGGCGCGGCCGGAGAATCCTGCCCAGAGTCAACCGAGAGTCCACAACAAATTGTGCCAAGTGAAGACCTCAACATTCCTGACTACCTGACAATACCAGAAACAACTGTGGAAGACAGTATCCCAGTTGAGGACACTTCAACACCGAGTGAACCGGTGAACACAATATCGACTTTGGTTGAGACAACTACAGACAACGCACAAACACATCCAAAAATACTACTGGTTGCAGTCGGTATGAAACTGATCACTGCCTAAAACATCTGCAATTAACAGACTATTATCCATGGCAGCAGGCACAACATATTTCAAGTGTCACTAGTCCTGAAAGAAAAATGATTTGCAGTGCAGGTTAATTTATGCAGATGTACCAACATAAAGAAAGAAAAATATTTTGCTGATTAATGGATTCAGTGAAAGCCTAAACATTAATTTAATCCACATACTAAGGACATACTTTACAAAGGTTTTTTCAATCATTGGATTCTCCATTGCACGACTCTGGCACCGGGTTTCCCGATCAGACAGACAATGCAAGGGAAACCGGTCCGATTCCACCCCCCCTGCTGTAGATGACCTCAGCGTGCTACCCGCCCCTCACCGGCAGGAGGAGGCAGCAGATGTTAGGGAAGGGTATGTGAAAATGCAGTGATTGGTCACTCTATAGCCTGGAATGCTCTTCAGCTTTCAGGTACGGGTGACTGATGGGGGTCTCTGCGGGTGGAGGGTCTCTGATGGATGTTTTGATGGGTGTAGGTCTCTGTTCAAGGCCTCTGATGGAGGGCTTGGATGGGGTCGCTGTTGGGGGTCTCTTTTGGGGGGTTGCTGGGAGGGTCATGGGGGCGCCAGGTCACCCTTATGCATGCGTACTTTGGGGGGGACCTGTTATTCCTGTGCTGGGGTGGGGCGGATTCCCCTACTTGTCTGCAGGGAAGGGGGACGCAGGATTTGCGTTGTGGGGGGGAGGGCGAACCTCATTAGTGGGCAAAATGGCAGCCTGATAAGAGGATTCTGATAGAATCTGGTGAGCTCTCCCCCATGCATAAATTAGCATGGTGGAGGAGAGAGCCTTGCACCTGGGTGTCGATTCTGACGCCAGCAGAGACAAGTAGCGATTCTCAGCTAGCGGGAGTATGTCTACAGAATGGAGAATCCAGGGCCCAGATTTCTGTGTACAGGCCTGATGAGAGGAATGTGTCTGGTGGGAATTGTGTGTGTTTAGGCAAGCTGCACAGCATTTGATATTGAATCTGATTTTGTACAGTGACATCTAGTTGAGAGATAGGAGCATTGATATTGTTGGAGAGGCTTTAAAGATATTTCCTTCTTTGCATATTTTCTGTTCAGCTGGACTTTTGTAGGGAGTTACTATACATTCAGGGCTGGATTCTCCGATTTGCAGACTAATTGTTGATGCCGGCGTGGGAACAGTGGCGTTTCACGCCAGAAGAAATGGTGCACAAGCTGCACCGATCCTCAGGTTTGGTGGGGGGCTAGCAGCCATGCAGCGTAAAGCCCCCAGCTTTGCCTGTGGATACGGCTGGAGAATTGCCGGGTGTGTGACCGCGCATGCGCACGTCGTCGGCCGTGCCGTACAACATGGCGCCGGCCGCACGTGGACCCGGCCTGCCAAAAACTGCCCCCCTGTAACTCCCCTCGCCACCCCCGGACCAACCCCACCAGTCGCCCCAGCCCCCGCCGAAGCCCCCCTGCAGGCGAGACGGCTGCCTCCCGACTGTGGCGGCGCTGGGCTCAGTCCGCAGCCACCACGACAGGTTCACAAAATAAAAAAGGATTAGTGTTCCACGCCGTCGGGAACTCGGCCAACGGGGGCGGAGCGTCGGGGGAGGGCCTCAGGTGACGTCCTGAGGCCGTCCATACAGCGTGCGCAGTTTTCGAGGTGGCGGAGCATCGCAAAAGTGGTGCCACCCCCCGATTCCGGCGCAAACGGGGATTCTCCAGCCGATCGTCGAACGCGATTTCAGTGTCGGCGACTGGAGAATCCTGCCCTCAGTCTCGCTTTCTCTCTGTAATTGGGAACAATTATTTGGCTTCTTCTCTGAATACATAAACCTTTCATCCAGAAAACATTTGAAAGATACATAAAACAGAAGCTGGATTTGTAAAACTAGAAATAATACTGAAAATTATGATTGAAAAATTAATAAAAATACTCAAAATGTTAGCTGAAAATTCTGAATATTCTTAAATAATGGCAAAGACCGGGGTGTATTTTAATGTTCAGACCCACCTACAGCAAAGAAGGACAGTGGTGGATCAGGAGCCCACAAGTCCGTGGAGCAGGTTTTTCAATGTCTTTTTACCTGAGCCTAGCATCCAGCTTTCAGGTTTCCGGACCAGTTAGGTGAGCGGCTATGATCAGCATCCACACCTGGCTGTTGAAGAAACCCTGGTGAGGGATAGAAGGGAACCATTCTCCAACTGATAGGTTAGAGTCCCAATGAGGGAAGGATGCCCTACCATTCTCTGAGGCACTCCTGGGCTTTAAGGATCATGGAGACATTTTGTTCTCACCAGATGGGAGGAAGAGGAGAGACAGGGAAACCAAGCAGTCATGTCTGGAAGTGGCTGCCGAGGGGATCAGCCGCAGTGTGGGCCCTTGCTCTTTTATGCACTGCCATAAGGGATTCAATGGCCTCATGAGAGTAGCAAAGGGAGTGGCCCTCATATTCAAGTACCAGCCCACTCACTCTGACTTCCTCAGAATTCTCCCATACAGTATTTCTCAGATGAGCACATCTTGCTACTGCACACATTCCTCTTCCTCCCGGCACCTCCTCATATTCCCGACAGAACAGCCACATTGACTCTCACCTTGATCTTATTGCCATCTCACACCCTTTCCTCATAGTGTAGCCATTTGGTGTTGCTAATTGTGTTTCTCTTTATTTGGCTCTGAAGATGGCGGCCGATATGGTCGCCTTCCTTAGTTCTCATTACATTTTGCTCTAGAGTCGCCAGGTATCTTTCGATACCGCCACAAGGTTCAAACCGAATACTGATCAAAGACTCGATACACCAGTTAGTTAGTTCAAAGTCAAATGCTTATTTATTTACACACACAGTTAAATATAATCATGCACAAATACTACAGACTAAACTATCACTACTTCTAAAGCCTATACTTTGCTTCGGGCGCCCACTCAGTCAGAGGAACAATGGCCGTTGTTTGGTTCTGAGGCTGCTGGGGTGGAACTGGTACGGGATAACAGCTAAGGTCGTCTGTCTGGTAGCGTGCGTTGACCTTGGACTTACTTGCTCTGGTGCAGCTTTTGGACAGGTCTCTCCTTGGTGAGAGCCGGAGCCAAGAGAACGATTCTCTCTTGGGGGATCCTTCCTATAAGGGGCTGTTTAGCACCGGGCTAAATCGCTGGCTTTGAAAGCAGACCAAGGCAGGCCAGCAGCACGGTTAAATTCCCGTACCAGCCTCCCCGAACAGGCGCCGGAACGTGGCGACTAGGGGCTTTTCACAGTAACTTCATTGAAGCCTACTTGTGACAATAAGCGATTTTCATTTTCATTTCATTTTCATTATATCCAAAACGGGCTTCGCGTGCTTTTGGGCGGGCCTTGAACGTGGCCCCAATGAATTGGGCCGTTTCTCAATCGTTCCTATCGATTTCCTCCAATAAAGGGATGGGTGCCCTGATGGCTGGGCGTGTCCTAGGTGGCCGTTGGCCTGCTTTGTTCTGGTCTCCTCTGGCGCCGGGGTGTCTGCCTTGGTATCATTTACTTAATTGTTATTCTTTTGTCCCCGGAGATGGCTCATTAGTATGGTAATGGTTTTGCAGTTTCGGGCTTGTCTGGGAGCTGCGGCTCCAATCAACAGACAAACCCTGCACCTGCTTGCTTTCTCAGTATTGTCCATTTTCCCTGCAATCGTTGCAAAGTGTCCATTTTGTAATCGGGAAGTGGCCATCCCAGATGACTACACTGTAGGACTTTAATCTGGTGTTATAAGACTTTTTACTGTGCTCACCCCAGTCCAATGTCGGCATCTCCACATCATGCCTTTCCTCATAGTCATTTACCCTCCACAAATGCTGTCATTCCATCCACTGAACCCATTCCATTTCCCACACTCTAAGCTTTATTCTTTCCCTTCTATCACGAGAAGATCGCGCAGAACACCAGAGAGAACCTAGAGCCCCCCCCCTCCCCCATCATAATTACCCTAACTGATATAGAGATTGAGTTGATGGAAATCAGCATTCTCAGAAGGCATGTCAATTGGCGATAGATAGGAACTTCCCAGTTAACATTTAGCAGAATTAGATAACACATTGCCACATAATACACAAAATTCACTCATGTTGACTCGGTGTCACAGCTACTGTTGGCCAGGAATTTCTGGTCCTGCCCACAGCGGGACTGGAAATTCCCGCCAAAAATCAATGGACTTTTGGTTGCCCCTTCAAGTTTTCTGCCCTAACACTGGTGATTCCTGCTGTGGGAGGGTCTGGAAAATCCCAGCCTTTGAATTTAACCCTTTCAATTTCTCAGTTTGAATTCATGTCCTTGTTTCTTCTCTGACAGAGCCTTCAAGTATGACTCAGGAAGTGATGCAACAGGATGACAAAGACACCTCATAGGTCACTCACTCTGAGGAAGCAATGTCAGAGGGTTCATACGCATCCTTTACCTGTTCAGATATAGACAAATCCAAGGCATGGAGCTGGGATATCACAAAGCCTCACACTACTTGAGCAGCAGCAGGTATTGGAAACAGGGACAGCATTTGGGAGTCCCTGTCAGAGGCTGCAGACCCTCCAAGCTCTGCTCACTGGACACAGATGCTGTCCTTGATGAAGAGGACTATTCTCTGGAGTAGCAGCAGAAAATATATGAGGTTCTGTCAGCATTTCCAGAGGCACTGCACAAATTCACAGATAGGGAGAGATTCAAGGAGTCCATCTTTACCAAGAGTGCCAAGATGTCCACCTGCATGGAGAAAGTGGTCACTTTCATGGAGCAACTGAAGGATGGCCTGTACACTCAGTGCATAACTTTAAATACGATAGAAGAGAGCCTCACCTTGGTGATTCAGCATCTCACTGAAATGCAGCAAAGTGCTCCCCAGCTCGAGGCTTGCAGACAATATGAGGGGGAAGATGGAGAAAGGGGCTATGAAAGTGGGGTCTGTGCTCAAAGCATTCCCACTTCTGCAATCCCCCTTGACAGCCCCACCTCAGACAGAACCAGACACACTGCCTTCCGTCTGATAACTATCTCACCCCTACATAGGTTCAGGAACACCCACAGGCACTAAGGCCCGTGTGGGTAGTACAGTAGCACAGTAGTCAGTACAGTTGCTTCACAGCTCCATGGTTCCAGGTTCGATTCCCGGCTTGGCTCATTGTCTGTGTGGAGTTTGCACTTTCTCCCCGTGTCTGCGTGGGTCTCCTCCGGGTGCTCCGGTTTCCTCCCACAGTCCAAAGACGTGCAGGTTAGGTGGATTGGCCATGCTAAATTGCCCTTAGTGTCCAAAAAGGTTTGATGGAGTTATGGGTTGCAGGGATGGGGTGGAGGTGTGGGCTTAAGTGGGGTGCTCTTTCCAAGAGCCAGTGCAGACTCGATGGGCCGAATGGCCTCCTTCTGCACTGTAAATTCTATGATTCTATGATTCTAGGATATTGGCCTACAGCAGCTGAGCAGACAGAGCATGCAGCCTGCCTCTGGTTTTGCTGGAGCAACAGTGTAGCACAACCACTGACATTGTAATTGCACAAGGGAGATCACTTGGTTGTGTTGAATTGTCACTTTTATAGAATTTACAGTGCAGAAGGAGGCCATTCGGCCCATTGAGACTGCAACGGCTCTTGGAAAGAGCACCCTACCCAAGGTCCACACCTCCACCCTATCCCCATAACCCAGTAACCCCACCCAACACTAAGGGCAATTTTGGACTCTATGGGCAATTTTAGCATGGCCAATCCACCTAATCCACACATCTTTGGACTGTGGGAGGAAACCGGAGCACCCGGAGGAAACCCACACACACACGGGGAGGATGTGCAGACTCTGCACAGACAGTGACCCAAGCCAGGAATCGAACCTGGGACCCTGGAGTTGTGAAGCAATTGTGCTATCCACAATGCTACCGTGCTGCCCACTTTTATTATTATTATACATGATAAACTTTATTTCAAGTCTCTATTGTCTAGTCATCCTCACTACTGCCTGTTGCCTGGCAAATGATTACAACCTTAAGGAAAATCATATGAATGGATAGAAGATACGCAATGGGTTTCAGTGAGAAGGATGATTTTTTGGTTGTGGGGATGTTTTATGCTGGGGCCTGGGGATGGTAGATTCAATATTGGTGTACCAGATAGCTGCACTGCAACCCTGACAGTTACCGTTGCCATATTAATCTCTTCTCCTCCTGGTTTCTATTCCTGCTGCAATGATGCAGAGTGGTCATCACCTCCCTCCTCCTGTAGCTCCAGTCCATTCCGCAGTGCTATATTACTACCATTCTGGACACCTTTGCTCGTGCAAACTTTTTTTTCCCAAGGAGCCAGTAACTTGCTCTGCTTGAAGGTGCGAATATCTGTGTGAGACTTTGACTGTATGGAATGAAGGCATCATGGAAGCTTCTCAGAGCAGCTCGCACAGTCATGCATGATGACCTTTACTGGTTTGCATCAATTATGAAGGGATCAATTGTAATTTTCTTGAATAATGAGAAATACTGCTCCATGTGGCCAAGCGACCCTTGACGTGGAAGCAGTCCCAACAGGAAGGAAGTTAAGAAAGAAGCTGTGTGGTTGGAAGGAAGACAGGACAGCTGCAGGCACAAAGGAAAGCTACAAGCAGAGGAGCAGGAGGGTGAAGGCAATCAGTGCACAGATGCAGATACAAAGTGAAAGTAAACAGAGAGAGGACCACAGAGAATTTGTGTGAGGAGAAGAGGCAAATCACTCTCAGGAAGAGGTCACTTTTCCAAGGTACTATGCGAGCTAACTAAAAAGGTCCAAACCAGGAAATCAGTGCGAATAGCTCAGAGACTCTAAGATGCTGGGTATTTTCCAAAATGTGGCCAAACCATGAATTGGGGTGTTTTTGGCTGGTCAGTTGCAAAGGAAGATACAGCATCAGGACTGCTGTGACTGGAGGGAGAAAGTGGTCTTAGAAATGTGTCTTGCTGATGACAATCGTACTCTTGAACCCCAAAGATGAAAGCTATTGTTAGATATGACTCCAAATTTATGTTTCATAAATAAAGAACAGCGTATACTGGAATTGTATAACTATGTAGTGGCACATTTGTACGGGAAGTGATATGAATGTTTTAGTTGCGTATGACGTATCCTTGTTGTATTAACTATTTAAAGTGACATTTACCTTTTTATTTGAAGTATCAATTTGCCTGTTAATTAATGTTTAATTTGTGTTGGTTGTGATTCGTGCTAAAATAAAAGCAACTGAAAGTAGAATCTTGTTCGTAATGTCTTTGTTTGGGGGGTAATTCAGTAAATTTGATTATTTTGTTTTATGGTTCTCACATGGTTCTTACATAGGAAAGTCTGATATTGAGGGTCCCATCATAGTGGCCCCATAATGCTGAGAACCATCTTCTCGAAGGAAGACAAGGGCACAATTCTCCCCAAAAAATGACTAAATGCCATTTCGGTCGCATAAATCAGCGTGAATTGGGCCGGCCTTTTGGCATGATTCCGATCACGATCCTCCTGCACTTAGTCATTTTTTTGGAAGGGGCGTATTTGCATTCGCATTTAGAGGGGCAGGGGCCTAAACACAGCAGTAGGTCGGTTTCCTCAGAGATCGGGGCACAGTTTTTAAAGAGCGCCCAGATCTCAGAATAACGCTAAAGACTCCCCCCGCTTTTGCCAGTATCAGGCACTCTCCTAATCGCCAGCATCAGGCCTTTCCCCCCTCGTAATCGTTGCCATCATGCCCCCCTCTGTCAATCGCTGACATTAGGCCATCCTCCAATCGCTAGTACCAAGGCCCCCCCCCCAACACCCCCAGGTGAGTGACACACACAATTGGGTCACCAAATGCCCATCCCCTCAGGCCCTGCCCTCTTCAAGTCCTGGCCCCTTCAGGCGCCACCCTTTGGCAGTGTCCCTTGGTGCTGGCCCCAGTTTCCTGTTGGTGCCAAACTGGCAGTGCGAACCTGGAAGTGCCAACTAGGGTGTCAGGGCACAGTGCCCATGTCCCCAACCATCTGGGGGCAACAGGGGCCTCTGAGCCCCCTGGCATGGTAATCATGTCTGGTCTCCATTTGTGGAGACCAGTGGTGATTCACGCCAGCTTCCTGCTGTGCTGATGGGTGACAGAATTGTAGGAGCCGGGAGAATTAGGCTTAAAACAGGTCCTGCATATTTAGATGAAGATTTAAATATGCTAATTTAGTTTACGCCCAGTGAGGGCATGAACCAGATTATGTCTGCTGGGAGGGCCCACAAACATCGGAAACTGTGTGTTGTCTGGCGCAAATCCAGCTTCAGGGCTCTCCCATATTTCCCTGACATAGCGGGATTTGCGCCAGGCACAACACAGCCGGAAAATTGCCCCCAAGCGATTCAGGCACTCTTGTCACACAGCCGCGCTGTCCTGCTCCCTTTCTTCCTGTGCTAGCTTACCCTGCAAGGAAGAGAGCAGAAGGTTAGTGATTATGGCTGGATTTTCACCCCCTCCTCCCCCGCATTGGCAGAGGTGGCTCGCCATTGGCTGCTGGCAGGATCTTCCAGTCCTGCCCAAGTCAAGTGTCATTTGCATTGTTCCACAGTGGAACCTGCGGCAGGGGGGGCATCTTTGGCAGAACTGGAAGATCTTGCCTGTAGAAGGATTGGAAAATCCCAGCCTATGTACCACTGTGTTAGCTGATATGTCTGAATAGCTGGAAATATGTGGCGGTTGAGAGAGGTGGATGTGAGGCTGGAAGCATTAATAGTCATGTGAAGGTGAGGTAGAGGAACTGGCCATTAGGCATGAATCCTGAATGTCAGGGAACACTGCTCAGTGAGTGATGGAAGTGTGCTGCATTGAGCAGAATGGGAGATAGGTCTTATGGTAGGTTGGAGATGTCATGATATATTCACTAACCTTAATCTGTCATATGAGGTCAGATGAGCCTTCTTGTGGCACTGCTGCCAGATCTTTGAAACCAAAAGCCAGGAATTAAGATTCCTGGTCACCTGATTCCAATCATGTCCTTGAGGATCTCCTGACCACTTACAGAAACACAGCAACTCCCCTCCTACCACCTCCACTATTACTGCCTTCAGTGTCACACCTATCATCCTGGAACCCTCTCTACGCCTTAGCATTCAATTTTCCATTATCTGAGTTCCACCAATGCAGTTTCCCTTTAATACAACCAGCCTGCCTTTAAGAAGAGTTGGCTGGATGCACCACATGATAGTTGTAGAATAGTGCTTGGCACAGTGCAGTGGCAGCCAGCAGAGTGAAGAAGAAGGAAGTAGTATGGAATCCGTTTGGTCACATGCTGCTATTCTTGCCCACCCCCGATCGGAACCAGAACAGGCAGATCATGAATCAAAGCCCCTGCACTCAAAATCTGGCACACCAACATTTTTAGCCCATTACCTTCAACACTGTTCCACCAACTCTGTGCCCTATCACTGATTCCATCCTCTTTCACAGACACCATGTGAGGCTGATCCAGGCTGGTTGATATCCTATTTAACACTGAGATAGCTTCTGATAACAAATATTTTTCCCAACAAGATCACTTACCTCCACCTTCATAATATTGGCCATTTTTACCCTTTCTCAGCCCATCAGCTGCTGAAACACTGATCCAAGCCTTTGTTACCTCTAGATGTACCTATTCCAATCTTCTTCTAGCTGGTCTCCCACCTCCCATAATCTCCCATAATCCAAATATTTGAGTTAATCAAAAACACTGCTTCCCATCAAGTGCAATTCACCCATCACCCCTGTGCTCTTTGGTCTAGCAGCAACTCCCTTTTAAAAATTCTTCTGCAGGATTCTCCGTCGACGGGATCCTTCGCCCCACCAGCAGCGCACCCACGCCTTTGCGTTTCCCAATAGCGTGCGGTGGCCCACCATGGGAAACCCCATTGGCCGGCTGGGGGAATGGAGAATCCTGCTGTCGGCGGGGGCACGCTGCGCCGATAAACGGGGCTGGCGGGACAGAGAATCCCGCCCCTCACCTTTGTTCTCAAATGCCTCCATGGCGTTGCCCCTTCCAATCTCTGTAAACTCCTTCAACCTCACAACTGTCCGAGAACAAAATGGGCTGAATTCTCCGTTCCGATGCCGGCGTGGGAACTGTGGGGGCTTTATGCCTGAAAAAATGGCACAAAAGCTGCACCGATCCTCTGTCCCGGCTTTGGGGGGGGGGGGGGGGGTAGCAGGCACACAGCATAAAATCCCTGGCTTTAGCTGCGGATATGGCCAGAGAATTTCCGGGTCCGTGGCCATGCATGCGCACGGTGGCTGACCGCACGCGGACCTGGTCTGACAAATAATGTCCCCCTTTGGCCAGGCTCTTCACCCTCGGACCACCCCCACTCGTGTCCCCAGACGCCGCCAAACCCCCCCTGCCACGGAACAGCTCTCCCACGACTGTGGCTAGACACAGTCCACAGCCGCCGCGCCGGGTTCACAAAAATAAATAGCATGAGTGACCCACGCCATCGGGAACTCAGCCTATCGGAGGCGGAGCATCAGGGGAGGGCCTCAGGTGACGTCCTGAGGCCATCCATATGGCGTGCAGCATACTCGCAGAGTACGCCATTTTGGAGGGGGTGGAGGATCGGAAAAGCAGCGTCGCACCATTTCGGCGCAAACGGGGATTCTCCGGCCGATCGCCAAACACAATTTTGGCATCGGAGATGGGAGAATCCCACCCTACATTCTTCCCATTGTCATGTGAGAGTACCTTTAGGAAATGGGTGTTTATCAAATAGCTGCAGTGGATGTACCTTTAAGAAATGGGTGTTTATCAAATAGCTGCAGTGATGTCAGAGTGTGGGTGGAGCTGGGCTGGCTGTCTTTCACTTTTGTTTTTGAGCAGGCAGCTGCAGTGTGTTTTAGTTTTGTTTTCAGAGCTGGATAGCTGCAGGCAAAACAAGCAGCTGTATAATGATCTCTCTACAAGCTACAGATTGTCTTCAGCTCATTTGAGGTTTTCAAAGTATTACCTGTTTCTGTAGAGAATTTAAACCTGCTGTCTTTCTTTGAAAAGGGTTTAATATATGGACGTTGTTAGGAAAGTTATGCAGGGTTACTTATGGAACATAGAACATAGAACAGTACAGCACAGAACAGGCCCTTCAGCCCTCGATGTTGTGCCGAGCATTGTCCGAAACCAAGATCAAGCTATCCCACTCCCTGTCATTCTGGTGTGCTCCATGTGCCTATCCAATAACCGCTTGAAAGTTCCTAAAGTGTCTGACTCCACTATCACGGCAGTCCATTCCACACCCTAAACACTCTCTGAGTAAAGAACCTATCTCGGACATCCCTCCTATATCTCTGTAGAAGCCAAATCTCCCACCCTGAATCTTATAGTTATGCCCCCTTGTAACAGCTACATCCACCCGAGGAAATAGTCTCTGAATGTCCACTCTATCTATCCCCCTTATTATCTTATAAACCTCTATTAAGTCGCCTCTCATCCTCCTCCGCTCCAAAGAGAAAAGCCCTAACTCCCTCAAACTTTCCACATAAGACCTATCCTGCAAACCAGGCAGCATCCTGGTAAATCTCCTTTGCACTCTTTCCAATGCTTCCACATCCTTCCTATAATGAGGTGACCAGAACTGCACACAATACTCCAAATGTGGCCTCACCAGAGTCATTTATAGTTGCAGCATAACCCCACGGCTCTTAAACTCAAGCCTCCTCTTAATAAACACTAACACGCTATAAGCCTTCTTCATGGCTCTATCCACTTGAGTGGCAACCTTCAGAGATCTATGGACATGAACCCCAAGATCTCTCTGTTCCTCCACATTCCTCAGAACCCTGCCGTTGACCCTGTAATCCGCATTCAGATTTTTTCTACCAAAATGAATCACCTCGCACTTATCAGGGTTAAACTCCATCTGCCATTTTTCGGCCCAGCTCTGCATCCTATCAATGTCTCTTTGCAGCCTACAACAGCCCTCCACCTCATCCACTACTCCACCAATCTTGGTATCATCAGCAAATTTACTGACCCACCCTTCAGCTCCGTCCTCCAAGTCATTGATAAAAATCACAAATAGCAGAGGACCCAGCACTGATCCCTGTGGTACACCACTCCAGTCTGAAAATTTTCCATCCACCACCACCCTCTGTCTTCTATGTGATAGCCAGTTACTTATCCAATTGGCCAAATTTCCCTCTATCCCACACCTCCTTACTTTCTTCATGAGCCGACCTTGGGGAACCTTATCAAATGCCTTACTAAAATCCATGGAAACGACATCAACTGCTCTATCTTCATCTACTCACTTAGTTACCTCCTCAAAGAATTCAATCAAATTTGTGAGGCAAGACCTACCCTTCACGAATCCGTGTTGACTATCCTGGATTAAGCTGCATCTTTCCAAATGGTCATAAATCCTATTCTTCAGGACCGTTTCCATTATCTTCCCGACCACTGAAGTAAGACTAACTGGCCTATAATTACCAGGGTAATTCCTATTCCCTTTCTTGAACTGAGGAACAACATTCGCCACTCTCCAGTCCTCTGACACTATCCCCGTGGACAGCGAGGACCCAAAGATCAAAGGCAAAGGCTCTGCAATCTCATCCCTTGCCTCCCAAAGAATCCTTGGGTATATCCCACCTGGCCCAGGGGACTTGTCGACCCTCAGGTTTTTCAAAATTGCTAATACATCCTTCCTCAGAACATCTACTTTCTCCAGCCTACCCGCCTGAATCACACTCTCATCCTCAAAAACTCCTTTGTGAACACTGAAGAAAAGTATTCATTCAACGCTTCTCCTATTTCTGCTGACTCCATGCACAAGTTCCTACTACTGTCCTTGACCGGCCCTACCCTCAACCCTGGTCATTCTTTTATTTCTCACATAAGAGTAAAAAGCCTTGGGGTTTTCCTTGATCCGACCCGCCAAGGATTTCTCATGCTCCACCCCCTAGCTCTCCTAACCCCTTTTTCAGCTCATTCCTTGCTACCTTGTAACCCTCAAGCAACCCTACTGAACCTTGTTTTCTCATCTTTACATACTCTTCCTTTTTCCTCTTGACAAGACATTCAACCTCTTTTGTGAACCATGGTTCCCTCACACAGCCATTTCCTCCCTGCCTGACAGGGACATGCCTATCAAGGACATGCAGTATTTGTTCCTTGAACAAACTCCACTTTTCATTTGTGCCTTGCCCGGACAGTTTCTGTTCCCATCTTATGCTCCCTAATTCTTGCCTAATCGCATCATAATTACCCCTCCCCCAGTATGGCCCTATCCCTCTCCATTGCAATAGTGAAAGACACTGAATTGTGGTCTCTATCTCCAAAGTGCTCTCCCACAAACAAATCTAACACTTGGCCCGGTTCATTACCCAGTACCAAATCCAATGTGACCCCCTCTCTTGTCGGCCTATCCACATATTGTGTCAGGAAACCCTCCTGCACACACTGTACAAAAATTGGCCCAACCGAACTGTTCGACCTATAGAGGTTCCAATCAATATTTGGAAAGTTAAAGTCACTCATGACAACTACCCGGAGACCTCCACACCTATCCATAATCTGCTTTGCAATTTCTTCCTCCACATCTCTATTACTATTTGGAGGCCTATAGAAAACTTCTAACAATGTGACCGCTCCTTTCCTAACAATGTGACCGCTCCTTTCCTATTTCTAACTTCGGCCCATATTACCTCAGTAGGCAGATCCCCTTCAAACTGCCTTTCTGCAGCCGTTAAACTATCCTTGATTAATGATGCAACTGCTCCACCTCTTTTACCACCTTCCCTACTCTTACTGAAACATCTATACCCCGGAAGTTCCAACAACCATTCCTGTCCCTGTTCTAACCATGTCTCCGTAATGGCCACAACATCGTAGTCCCAAATACCAATCCACGCTCCAAGTTCACCTACCTTATTCCGGATGCTCCTTGCATTGAAGTAGACACACTTCAACCCACCTTTCTGTCTGCCGGTACACTCCTGCGACCTTGATACCCTCCTCAGTACCTCACTACTCTCGACGCTGGCTTCTGGAACACAGCTCGTTTTCCCAGCCCCCTACAAATTAGTTTAAACTCCCCTTAAGAGCCGTAGCAAATTTCCCTCCCAGGATATTGGTGGCCCTCTGGTTCAGGTGCAAACCATCCTGTCTGTACAGGTCCCACCTTCCCTAGAATGTGCTCCAATTATCCACGTACCTGAAACCCTCCCTCCTACACCATCCCTGCAGCCACGTGTTTATCTGCACTCTCTCCCTGTTCCTCACCTCACTAGCACGTGGTGCCGGCAACAAACCAGAGATGATAACATGGTTTGTCCTGGCTCTCAGCTTCCACCCTAGCTCCCAGAATCCCTGTTTTAAATCCCCGTCCCTTCTCTTACCTATGTCGTTGGTACCGATGTGTACCATGACTTGTGACTGCTCCCCCTCCCCTTTAAGGATTCTGAAAATACGATCCGAGGCGTCACGGACACTGGCACCCGGGAGGCAACATACCATCCGTGAGTCTCTTTCGCTGCCACAGAACTGTCTATCTGTCCCTCTAACTATCGAGTCCCCAATAACTATTGCTCTCCTGCTCTCCCTCTTTCCCTTCTGAGCCACAGGGACGGACTCAGTGCTGGAGATCCGGTCACCGTGGCTTACCCCTGGTAGGTCGTCCCCCTCAACAGTATCCAAAACGGTATACTTGTTACTGAGGAGAACGACCACAGAGGATCCCTGCACTGACTGCTTCCTCCCAGCCCCTCTCACCGTCACCCATCTACCTTGATTCTTCGGAGTAACTACATCCCTGAAGCTACTACCTATGACCACCTCTGCCTTCCGAATGATCCAAAGTTCATCCAGCTGCAGCTCCAGTTCCCTAACGCGGTTTCTGAGGAGCTGGATGCACTTATCACAGGTGAAATCAGCAGGGACACTGATGGCGTCCCTTACCTCAAACATTCTGCAGGAGGAACATTGCACTGCCTTCCCTGCCATCCCCTCTAGATAAAAAAGAAAGAAAGAGCTTCACTGTTATTCACTCTACTCCTTAGGTTAAAGGAGGTGGAAGGGTGGAGGACACTACAAGTATAGTGTCTAGGGTTTAGAAACTGCCCAACTTAAATACAGGTAAAAATAAAACACTTAACCAGCAACCACTGCTCCCCACATGAGAACAGCAATCAGCTGTCATGCGCCTGCGCAAACAATTTAAATCTTTACTACTTACCCAGCAGTCACTCTGTTCTCACTCCGACCGGATTCAGCTGGAAACTCCCAACAGTAAGTTTTTTAAAAGATTTACTCCCCTTCTCAGCAAGCACTCACTCAGCAACAACTGAGCCCCGCACGATAACACCTCAGGGAAAAGAAAAACTTACCAGTCACCAGCCAATCACTTTCCTGCAGGTGGTGACAGCACGGTTCAACTTCTTTCTACTTCTACCTGCCCTTGAGTCTCCCTCTTGATCTTTACTCGGCTGGGATCCTTACAGTGATTGTCTTTTTTTGGGGGGTTAGAGGAGGAGGTAGGGAGGGAAACACTGAATAAATGTTTCGGGTTTAACTGTCACTGGACAACAGCTTCTCCACAAACCACCTTCAAGATACGGTGACCACAATGCACTGATACAAATTTTCCCTGCAACAGCCAATCAGCAGCTGCGCTCTATTGCCCTCTGCTGGATGCTTGCCTTCACTTGAACACCTAGGGTGTCTTGCTCAGGTACACTTTCTGTATGCAGTAGAATATTGTATCTGTCGTTATTTATTGGTGTTGATAGTTAAGATGTTTACTGTGGGTCTATAAAGTGTTAACTGGATTAATAAATAAACATGGTTTTGTTTTAAAAGTACTTTAGATCTCTGTTGCATCACATCTGTAAAGTAGGCCTTTGTGCACCCCATAACCACAATCTATTAAAAGTTGTGGGTCAGGTGAACTCCATGATACACTTTGGGGTTCTCTAAACCCTGGCCCATAACACCATTTTGGATTCTTGTGCATCTCCCGACATTCACTCCACCACTGGTGATCGTGTTTTCAGCTGCCGAGGCACTAACCTCTGAAATCTCTCCAAACCTCTCCATTTCTCTATTTCTTTCAGCTTCTTTAAGATTTTCCCTCAGGAATTACGAGATGACTTCTCTGCTGGCGGGATTCTCCGTTCCGCCAGCAGCGCACCCACGCCCGCGGGTCTTCTGGTGGCGTGGGGCGACCACAATGGGAAATACCATTGGCCGACAGCGGGAATGGAGAATCCTGTTGCCTGCGACTGCACACCACCAAGAAACACGTGCCTGGGGGACCTGGAGAATCCAGCCCTACATCTTTGAAGTTTCGGTCACTTGCCCTAATAACTGCTTATGTTTCAGTGTCAAATTTGGCTTTGATAATCACAGAATTAAATAATGATATTATCATAGAATTTACAGTGCAGAAGGTTCCTGTGAATGTTCCTGTGAAGTTGAGTGTTTACTCACCTTACATGCAGCATGGTTGAATTAAAACCAAGTAAAAAGTACTGATTTTCTTTTCTGATAAGCCACAATATGAAATATTAAAATGGCTTCAAAAACATTTTAGCAAGCCTTATGTTTAAGAAAAAACAACAAAATAAGAAAGGGGCTCCCAGTACCACTTTCGAGTGAGTTTTATCTGAGATGGACTTAGCTTGCCCCTGTTAATGTTACTCCCTGATTGCTGTTAAAAGTATAATCCAACTTTAGTGTGTTGCTATAAATTCACAGCACAACATCTATTATGGCAATGAGGTCACCAAGTCAGGGTAAACTTGACGAAAGTAAGAGAAGCTGTCATTTCTACATTTACTGTGTGTTAAATATGGGCGATAGGACTTAATGGTTTCTACTTTGTAAAACAAATGCTTGGTCACAGCCATTATTTCATAAACATGTATATTATTTATATATATATATATTCGCTAATATATATAAAGCCACTGTAAGTTCAAGAACTTCAACCGTTCATTAATGGTGTATTTTCAAATTTGTAAACAATGTAAGACTTTTAAAATCTGCCCACAATGATTTTATTATATTTCAAGGCGGCTAAAGGGACAGTATGAAAAATGACATAAATGAGATTTATACTCCATTCAGCTATTTTTGGCACAGGATAAGCTGTATGCATGAAATAAGGAAACCCAGAGGGTAAACGTATACTTGCCAACTCTTGGGAGGAAAACTCTAGAGGGGGCACGCATACTCTGCCAAAACTGGAAAGTACAATCCTTGGTCTAGTTGTGCACACATTTTATTTAATTTCTCCTGCTTTGTTGGAAAAAAAATGTTTTTTTAACATTGTTCCCTTAAATTCGGAGAAAGGCACCATTGCAGCTTCTTCGCTGACCACAGAGTGGCTACGTATTTAGTTGTGAACCCTTATTACGGCATCCAAGAATGGAAAATTTAGTACTGAGTCAATTCACAGGAATTTTGCAGTTCATACTAAACTTTCCAGTCTTGGATTTCCCTCGCCACCCCCCCCCCCCCCACACACACACACACACTCCCTCACCCCCCCCCCCCCCCCCCCCCCCCCAAACCACCTCACCCAACAAACCCACTCCAAATGGCTTCCAGAACCAACAACGCCACTCATGAGTGCTTATTACCTGGGCTGTGTTGTGAATTTAACATCAAAAATACTAATAGACTGCAAGAGGAAAGTTTGGAACCTAATTTCTCCTTTGAAGTAAAATCTTTCATGGATGTAAGTATCTTTGTCAGTTTTTCTCACCCCTTTTCCAGACTTAGTTCTGTCTTGTTTGTCTCGTAATTTTCGTAACAGTATCGAAATCTCAACGTAGAAAGAAATTTGTTGTTCTGCCCAATCTTTGCTTATTCTAGTTCCACAACGGAGCTAATCAGTCTAATCCCAATTCCTTGTTCTTTTCCTAAAACTTTAATACATTTCTTTGTCAGGTATTTATCTAAATGTCATAGTTCGCATGCTCCAACGATTCCTTGTGGTGATCTATTCTATACACAACTAACTCCTTCTCTGAAAATGGTAACCATTAGTACTTATTCTGGATACCTATTACCAATACATCAAGCAGTAGAAATAGTCTATTACCACCGTAAACTCTTCAAAATGATAAACATTTTAATTTGGTAGCCCCTTACTCATCTCTGGTGAATACAATGGTAGATGTTGTATAAAGCCTCAAACGTTCTGCTCCTTTTCCACAAACACCTTTAATTTACTTCAACAGACTCTGCACAAAACTCTAACATCACATCACCTGATACAAAGGGCACCTGAAGCCCCTTTACATATCAGTGTCAATTATTGGATACTTAACATAAATGAGACAACTAATTGGAATGTCTCTTAACCCATTACTTAACATACAATGCCTCAGATTTTCAAGTCTCCCACCATATATCTTTCTTATTTGATGGTATCTTGGTAAATGGATATTACGGGCGGGATTTACCGGCCTCATCGCGTTCGACTTGGTGATACGACGAGGCCATTGAAGCTTGCAAGAGGCCTCTCGCGAGATTCGTGACGCTTGAGACATCTCAAGAGATTCAACTGAACGATGTGATCTGGATATCGCTGTCGCTGG
Source organism: Scyliorhinus torazame (assembly GCF_047496885.1). Classification (NCBI taxonomy): domain Eukaryota; kingdom Metazoa; phylum Chordata; class Chondrichthyes; order Carcharhiniformes; family Scyliorhinidae; genus Scyliorhinus; species Scyliorhinus torazame. The sequence continues at coordinate 165,874,681 of NC_092712.1, read as the reverse complement.
GCGAGATCCAGATCAGCGTATTTAAAAGAGTCATTAGGATCATTTAAGTATTTCTGCACCGGATTCTTCCGGCACATGGGAGCTCCGCAGCGATGCCTCAACCAGGCGCCGTTTAGTACAGGTCCACAACGTAATGACACCTGCGGGGGGCGGGGAGGACCTCCCAGGCCATTGAAGATGCTCTGGTGGTCGGGCCATGGGCAGGGTGGTAGCCTGGCACTCCCATTGTCAGCCATTCGCCTTGGCACTGTCAGCCTGGCACCTTGGCACTACCACCCAGGAACAACCAGGCTGGCAAGGGCACTACCAGGGTGCCAGGCTGGCTGTGCCGAGGTGCCCAAGTGCCAGATTTCTCATGCCAGGTGATGGGCCTGGGGTGCCTTGCTCTTAAGAGGTAGGGTCAGGTGGGACATGAGGATCAGAAGAGGTAAGTTGGGTGAAGTGGAGGAGGGTCCTGAGGCTATGGCGGGATGCTGAAGGGAGTCGAAAGATTGGGGCTGCCTTTAAAAATGGAGCCCTGATCCATAAGTAGTCTTCCTGAACTGGTAAGCTGGCCAAGGGCAAAAACAAACGGCAAAGTGCCGCTCAATAGCGGGGTGCTTCTTGCCCCTGCGGCCGCCGAGAAACACCCCGCCAAGCTTGTGCAAAAACGGCCTTGTTTTTTCCCCCGTTGAATCGCGCCTAAGATCTGATCTAAGGATTCTAATGCTCTTCTAATATGTACCAAAACTGTGCTCTGCATTGCATCTGTAACCAACCAATGACTTAAATTGACCACCTCATTATACTTCTAGTCATTGCCTCAATTTTTTCAAATCCGCAATTTTATTGAAGTTTCCACAGATAATGCTACGTTTAAAGATCTGGGACGGGATTCTCTGAGTTTTGACACCGACACAGAATTTGTGAACTTTCACGACAGTAAAATGATAACATGGTGGTTAGCACTGTTGCTTCACAGCGCCAGGGTCCCAGATTCGATTCCCGGTTTGGGTCACTGTCTGTGCAAAGTCTGCATGTTCTCCCCATGTCTGCGTGGGTTTCCTCCGGGTGCTCCGGTTTCCTCCCACAAGTTACAAATGACGTGCTGTTAGGTAATTTGGACATTCTGAATTCTCCCCCTTTATACATGAACAGGCGCCGGAATGTGGCGACTAGGGGCTTTTCACAGTCACTTCATTGCAGTGTTCATGTAAGCAGTGGGGAATTGATCCATTTTGATTGGTGAATGTTGACCTCAAGCAATTTTTTATATTAAGCATAGTACAGATTGCTAAAGAAAAACATTTCTGTTGTTTTGGTGTCTTAATTGTCCTAATCATGGACTCAGAAGAGCACTGACAACTGCTCAAGTTTGACAAGGAGTCAGCCTTAGCTCATTGTTAGCACTCTTATCCAAGCCAAGTGGTGGTGGGTTAAATTCTTATTCTAAAGACTTAAACACATAATCTCAGCTGTGCTGTTTTGAGAGATTGTTACATTGTTGGAGATTACATGCGCGATTACACAAATGGGAACAGAGTCCCATAGCGCGTGATTAGCCAAAAATTTCCAGCACTCGGAGCATCAAGAAACACCACGCTAGTGAGCTTCCATTCGGGCAGATTGGTGACCTCAGTGGGGATGCGCGGCCAAGGTCTCACTTAGTTCCATTTCTGCACTGAGGAACTCCGCTCACCGGAACTCCTCACTGCAAGGAGAGATCGAGATGGTGTCCCGATCTCTCGACCCCCGAACCCACCCTCCAGCCCCAACTCACCAATAAGGGAGTCCTTGGTCCTCCGCGCACTCCCCTACTCTCGTGCTGGGCAACCCTTGGGCCCGAAGCCTATCACATGAAAAATGCCAGCCTGGCACTGCCAAGGTACCCAGCTGGCTGGGGTGTTGCCAGGCATTGCAGGCCCCCAGGTACTTGCTCTCTGGGAAGGGTGGCACCCTGGCACTGCTGGTACCACTTGGGCACCTGTGTGCCAGGCTAGCACTGCCAAGGTGCCCAGCTGGCAGGGGGACTGCCAAGCTGGCACCACCAGGATTCCAGGCTGGCAGTGCCCACATGGCACCAGCAGTTCCAGTGTACCACCCTGCCCAGAGAGCAAGTACCTGGGGGCTTTCAATCCCCTGGGAGACTCCCACAAGTGCCATTCCGTTTGGTTCCTGTTTGTGGAGATCAACTAGAACAGTGCTCGCCCGAGGTCTCCAATTCAAGGGATTTAGATCCCACGCATTGGTTACATCTCGGGAATACATGTTAGAGTGAGACTAGCTGTCTCACTCTAATATGAAGATTTGCCAGAAAGTGATGCTGCCCACAATGGGCAGGATTCACATCGTAACATCTCGCGAGATCGCATTAGATCTCGGGAGGTGTGGCAAGCCGGGTAGATCCAGGAAGAGGGATCTTTCGGCATCTACCGGCCACGTCGCATTGCTTTTCAGGTGCAACATGGCTGGTAGACCTTGCCCTACATCTTTCTGATGAGATGCCAAACTGAGACTGAGCATAGAGTTCCCATGGGATCCAACCAAATACAAATATCTATTCCTCAACCATGTCTGGAACTTTGCTGTGTTCATGTTGGCTGCTTTGTTACACTTCTAAAAACCCTGCATGAGTGAAGGAATAAGGGTCGAATAAAATGGAATGCATATAGGAATGTTAGGTTAAATTACTTTTGTGTAAACTCAGTAAATCAAATTTCAACGGGAGTGAAATCTGGCTTGAAAAACGGCAAGATTAATTCCCTTCACAACAATGTGAATTCACTGTTAAGAAATGCACAAACCTAGAAAACAGTATTCTATGGTTCTTTCCATTACACTGGCACATACAATGCTATCCCTGATATTTGAAACTGCAATCACATAAAGCAATGGCAGAGGATTTTGTCTGAAGATGCAGTATCGCTGGATGGGGTAAAGGCCAAGTGGGAGGAGAAGTTGGGGCTGGTGTTGGAGGATGGGGTGTGGATGGCACAGTGGTTAGCACTGCTGCCTCATGGTTCCAGAGTCCCGGGTTCAATTCCAGCCTCAGGTGACTGTGTGGAGTTTGCACTTTCTCCCCATGTCTGCATGGGTTTCTTCCAGGTGCTCCGGTTTCCTCCCACAGACCAAAGATGTGTAGATTAGGTGGATTGGCCATGCTAAATTGCACCTTAGTGTCCAAAAGATTAGTTTGGGTTACTGGATTATGCAGATAGGATGGAGGCTTGGGATTAGTAGAGTGCTCTTTCCAAGGGTCGGTGCAGGCCTGGTGGGCCGAATGGCCTCCTTCTGCACTGTAAATTCTATGATTTTATGAGTGAAACCTTGCAGAGGGTGAACTCCATGTCATCTTGACTTAACACAGCTTAAAGTAGCGTATAGGGCTCATCTGACTAGGTCCAGGATGAGTAGGTTCATTACGGGACTGGAGGACAAGTGCATGGGTTGTGGAAGGGGTCCAGCCAATCATGTGCACATGTTCTGGTCATGTTCTAAGCTCATGTGGTTTCTGGGTCTCCTTCCTTACCACTATGTCGGCGATTCTGAAAATTGAGCTTAGCCCTGTCCCTTAGTGGCCATATTTGGGATGTCAGACTTGCTGCAGCTACAGGCAGGAATGGGAGGCTAACATCCTGGCCTTTACCTCGCTGATTGCTCAGAGGCGAATGCTGATGGGATAGAGGTTGGCTCTCCACCCAGTGCCTCAGTGTGGCTGGGAGATCTGATGGAATTTCTAGAACTCGAGAAAGTCAAGTACACCCTGAGGGGAGAAATTGAGAGGTTTTACCGAAGGTGGCAGCTGTTTATCTTGTATTTCAAAGATCTGGTGACTGTTAGTTGCTAAAAGGAAGGGTGGAGGGCAGGAGGTAGTGGGGAAGGGGTCTAGGGGATTTGTTTTTTTCAGTGGGGGCGGTTGTGATTTAGGGGCTGTTTGGGTGGGATCGGTTCTTTTGGTGTTATGTATAAAATGGAAAATGTTTGCATAAAAATATTTTCAAAAAACAATGGCAGGCCTCAAGTCTTATTATGTTAATACAAAAGCAAATTACTGCGGATGCTGGAATCTGAAACAAAATCAGAAAATACTGGGCAATCGCAGCAGGCATGACAGCATCTGTGGAGAGAGAGGGAGCTAACGTTTCGAGTACAGGTGACTCTTTGTCAAAGCTTATTATCTTGTTGAACACGTATATTGACCAAGCACCATTAAGCAACATGGCTGTTACATAAAGTCCACTTTCAGGAGTAAGATCAAAACGGCTTCCTAGAAATTCAACGGACACTTTCATAATAATAGCTGGTCCATTCACTAAATATAGGGGATATCTATTATTGATCAAATGAATATCTTCTGTAGAAACTTTAATTATACAATCATAGCACAGTGGGTAGCACTGTTACTTCACAGCGCCAGGGACCCGGGTTTGATTCCCAGCTTGGGCCACTGTTTTGCATCTGTATGGAGTCTGCACGTTCTCCCTATGTCTGCGTGGGTTTCCTCCGGGTGATCCGGTTTCCTCCCATGGTCCCGAAAGACGTGCTATTAGGTAATTTAGACATTCTGAATTCTCCCTCTGTGTACACAAACAGGCGCCGGAATGTGGCGACTAGGGGCTTTTCACAGTAACTTAATTGCAGTGTTAATGTAAGCCTACTTGTGACACTAAAGATTATTTCAAAAATTAATAAAAAATTAATTCGCAATGTAACAACCCAAACTCAAATTTTCAGATTTGTTATTCTCGTAGATTGACTTCATACTGGTTCTGAGTCTAGCGAATCTCACATACTTGAGTATTAAGTTAATAATATTTTAATATTTGTATGCTTTCTTATTGTAATAAATTTATGTCTGCTTAAAACTTTAATCCTCTCCTTCAGACTTCTGTATCAAAGACTCATGAACCCCCACTCCAGTTCTCTTGTAGTGAAAGAACAGTTATTGAGTTGTTCCACATGGACCCTTATAATATCTGGAAAATTACTATCTATTTAAGAAGTAGTTATAAAAAGTCTATCAAGGAGAAATTAATAATTCTGGTTGATTTTGATCCTCCGTTGGAGGTCAAACTGGGTTCACCAGCCAGTTATGCTGGGTCGAGCTCGCTCTGACTGAAGTTGTCAGACCTTGAGTAAACTTCAAGTATTAATAAAGGTTGTAACACACCACAGGTAAATCACAACTTTAGGTCTTCATGGAGATCTCAGAGGGCTAACCAATTGTTTCCTTGCTAAAACATAGTCTAGATACACAGCCGTACTCCGACAGTGTCTCAGAACGCATTCTTTTGCCTGTACAGTCTCTGTTTGGCATTAGAGCTATAACTCAGGTTGGTTCAGCATCAAACCATGGTACCTAAAGAGATGTGCAATCCTCAGGTTGTTTATTATAATTGCCCAGTGTGCGGGCCATTAAATTCTTCCACCTTCCTGATAGGTAAACTAGAAAGAGACCCTGAAAGAAATTGCATTCAGATGTTAACAGGACTCTGGATGCAAAGCTGACAAGAATAAACTGCCCAAAAAGAAAATTGTTGGGGAAAAGTATTTTTAATATCCAGGCTGCTGGGATGAGATCTTTGTGTTGGTCTATTGGGCTGAGATTCATACCAATACCACTGCCAATATGATGCTATTATTTTTCAGTCTAAGCGACAGTGACACAAATAATGGCATCAATCCATCAAATTAGAGATTGCCATTGGCTACAATGGAGTACTGGACAGCGAGAGCTTAGGCAAAAGTATGGGCAGAATGGCGGAAATATTCCAGCAATTTGCAGGGCATTCCAACATAATACATCATAGGATTATCATAGAATATACAGTGCAGAAGGAGGCCACCCGGCCCATTGAGTCTGCACCGGCTCTTGGAAAGAGCACCCCACCCAAGGTCAACACCTCCACCCTATCCTAACAACCCAGCAACCCCACCCAACACTAAGGGCAATTTTGGACACTGAGGGCAATTTATCATGGCTAATCCACCTAACCTGCACATCTTTGGACTGTGGGAGGAAACCGGAGCACCCGGAGGAAACCCACGCACACACGGGGAGGACGTGCAGACTCCGCACAGACAGTGACCCAAGCCGGAATCGAACCTGGGACCCTGGAGCTGTGAAGCAATTGTGCTATCCACAATGCTACCGTGCTGCCCATTAACTCATTTATTCCCATTATTTACAATGAGGCATGCTGTTAATACACACATTTGCAGCAAATTGAGGCCCAATATACACTACAGGAAAAATCACAAGTATATACAGAATGATATTAAGAAAAAGATATCAAAAATGTGATTAATTCATGCTGCATGGATACAAACTTTTTCAATGAAAGGTCAGGATTTTCCAGCCCAGTTCTGGTGGAATCTGCACGAGGGATTCGTGACCCAGCCAAAGGTCCATTGACTTTTGACGGGGCTGGATGGTCCTGGAGGCAGGCGGGGCTGGAAGATCCCTGCCTATACTTTCAAAAATAAACTGAATAGGCTTTTTAAATTCATTGACTCATTTTTAATGATTAGATTTTATTTTATTATTAAAAATCGATTACATTAAATGTTTTATAATATTAGTTGACATTGTATTGGCAGCAGGCCAATGTGCCAACACGGTGGAACATTGCCTATCCAAATCTGCCAGGGCACAGATAGGTGATGAGGTCAGTTAACTGAACATATGCGATTTCCTAACGCAAAAAGCAGTATAACAGCTCCAGTCAGAGTTGGATCACACTAGAACAGCTGGTCCTGATTAAATCATGAGGTTGTACAACGTAACACACTAGTATGACTGTTTAAACTTGAATGAGGAAATCTTTCACATTAAAAAAAAATGCCTGTGCTGGATGTGCAGGCACTGATATGACTGAGGGAAATAACTGATAAAAGCGGAGAGTGTATCGATTGAAAATACGCAAGAAGGCAGCTAAACTGAAATAACTTGCAAACTGATGTTGATGGCCATAGGGCGTAATCTCAAGCCCGCATTTGCCGTCCGTGGGATCGGCGGCGGGGCGGAAAATCTCGCGAGAATCGGGAAACACGATTCCCGCCGGAGAGATCGTGTTTCCTGATCTTGCCTGCCCCTCTCCAGTGACGTCACGAGATTCACGGACATGAACATCATTTTAATGAATTTGAATAGATTTAAATGCAATTAGTCCCCCCCCCCCCCCATCCCCGCCAAATGATCCCTCCTCACTCAATAAGCATACTTGCCATCGGCAAGGTTCACAACAGGTTTGGCCAGGCGTGAGGCAGTCGATGGGATCCTTCCGGGGGTGCAGAGTTAAGTCTCTGGGGGTTGGAGGGGCATGTCTGGGCAATTCCCTGGCACTGCCCCTGGCACAGGTTGGCACTGTCAGCAGTGGGGCCTAGTCAGAAGCCCCATAGGATGGAAGTGCCAGCTGTGTTTCCACGATGCTGATGGTGCAGGGGGGGATTCAATGCCGCTGGTGGGGTGGTTGGGGGCGGGGGGGGGGGGGGGGGGGGGGCGGGGGGGGGGTGGAACGCCATCCAAGATTGTCGGGGTGGGGTGGAACCCCCGATACCTGCATGATAGGCCTGAGGGCCATTATGCTGCAGGCTGCAGTGCTGATCGGGGTGCCCTTTAAGGACGGCAGCCTGATTTGTTTGAAGCTGGTTCCTGGCTCTATGAGGCCCCGCCCCGCCAGAGTGATGCCATAAATCATCAAACCTATCCATTTATGTATTATTAGGAGGCTCAAGATTCCACGAGAAAACTGGTCTGTGCAACTGGAGAGTTACACGTAGTTCTAATACGTGTGAGCCTGACACCTCGCCAATTCTGGTCAGGGTCCTCCCATAATCTAAGAATTAACTTAACTTGCCATTGTGTTTCCACTTCTACATGGATCCAAATTGATTTCTAATCACGTTAGCATTAAGATATAATTTGGGAGTGAGGGAACCTCCGATGGTGACGATGTGCTGAGCGGTCGCTCGAAAGGTGGCTCTCCCTTGGGAACTTCAACGTAGGCCCTTTTAACCTGTTCATCGGACACCCAAATAACAAAGAAAATCCCACCCTCACCCTAAACTAACAACCATCTGAGGGAATTTCTTCAAACCAACCACAGAGCTGGAAAATAGCAAGAGCAAAAGTCGGGAGAGGAAGACCCAGACCTCAGAGCGAATAGACACGCAGAGCAGAGCATGAATGAAATGAAAATGAAATGAAAATCGCTTATTGTCACAAGTAGGCTTCAAATGAAGTTACTGTGAAAAGCCCCTAGTCGCCACATTCCGGCGCCTGTTCGGGGAGGCTGGTACGGGAATTGAACCGCCCTGATGGCCTGCCTTGGTCTGCTTTCAAAGCCAGCGATTTAGCCCTGTGTTAAACCAGCCCCTAAACCAGCATAGTGGACCGAGTAGGATTGGCAACGCGATTGCCGGCCCACCCACCAATGGAGCAATGGATGTAGCTTCTTTCAACAGAGCTCCACAAACACAGGAACTTCATTAAGGAGGACCTCATATTGACCATGAGGTCGGCCATATAAATCGCTTTGGCCCCCTTCAAACAAGCGCTGGAAAGAACGAAGAGGAGGCTGGAGACTCAGGAGGCGACAGTGCGGGACCTGGAGAAAGCGGCCACTGACCAGAGAGATTGGATCGCCACGCTCAAGGCAGAAGTAGCAAGATTGGTATCAGCCCAGAAAGTGCTCAAGGGGAAGATGGAAGACCAGGAGAACAGGTTCCACTACCAGAATATAAGAATTGTCAGGCTACCAGAGGGCACAAAGAGCAGAAACCCTTTGGAGTATGTTGTGCAGATGCTCAGAAAGCTGGCCAGAGGAGAAGGCTTTGCCAAACCTCCAGAGGTATACTGGGCCCACAGGCCGCTCCGGCAAAGGCCCAAAGCAGGCGAACCACCGCGGGCAATCATAGCAAAGTTCCATAAATTCCAAGATAAAGAGTGGGTGCTGGACTGGACGAGGAGCATGTGGTCGTGTAGATGAGAGGGGCATACAATCCGCTTCTACCGCATTGGAGCTGACCTGGCTAAGTGCCGGACTGAGTTTAATGGGGGCCAAGGTGGCTTTAGTCAAAAGCAAGGTACGGTTTGGAATGCTGTACCCGACGGGACTCTGGGTAACCTATGGCAACAATGAACATTATTTTAACACGCTAGGAGATGCAAATGAGTTCATCCAGAAAAATGGGCTGGGAAGACAGCAGTAGTGGAAATTCAAGGACTATTAACTGTAGTTTTTTATATTCTGGACTAAACACTTGCACGATGTGGTGAGATGATGGGGATGAAAACAGAGGTACGTCGAAGCGAGAACGGAGGGGTCAGGGGTGGGGGGGGAGAACCAAACAGTCTCAGGGCAGAGGGAGATGTTCCCAGGGGACAGCCGCCACAATGGCGAGTATGCTGGTGCTCCAAATTGGGGGTGGGGGTAATGCGCAGCGCAGCTCCCAAAAGGGAGGGAGAGCCTGGAAGAAGGCGTGGACTAAACTGCGAACCGCGAGGGGGAGCGAAGGGGGAACGGCAAAGGTAGAGTGGCTTGGGGGGGACGGTCGGGGATTAGGTGAAGGGATGGGAAAGTTAGAATACTGGTTACAACCGGTCGCATGTGGAGACTGCTGGAGCATAGAAGGAAACAGTGGTCATCTTGGATGGCCCCCAAACAAAGTGAAACCGCAGCCTGCAGGGGCATGTCCATGTGGTGAGTTTGCTTAACCCCGCAGGAGTGTGTGTGGGGGGGGGGGGGGGGGGGAGACCAAAAAAAAAACCCTTCAGAATAGGCACCTGGAATGTCAGGGGACTCAACAGCCCGGTGAAAAGATCCAGAATCTTTGTCCATCTAAAAAGCCTGAGGGCTGACATAGTCTTCCACCAGGAGACACACCTGTGGAGAAGGACCGACTGAGGGTAAGGAAGAGCTGGATAGGACAGACCTACCAAACGTGCTATGGGATGAAGATCAGGGGGCGGCCATACTGTTTAGTACAAAGATGAACTTTACAGCAACAAATGTGGTGACGGACCCGGGGGGAAGGTATGCAATGGTCAGCGGTGTCGGGCACCAGTGGTACTTATGAATCTATCACTCTGAACTAGGATGACTACATCAAAAAACCATGGCAGAAATTCCCAATCTAGACTCACACCAGCTTATTATGGGAGGAGATGTCAACTGTGTACACGATCCAAGCACGGATAAATCCAGCCCCAAATCAGGGAAACAATCAGCGATGGCAAAGGAACTGAACGCATTTATGGAGCAGATGACGGGGGTGGACCCATGGCGGTTCAACCATCCGAGGGAGAAGGATTGCTCCTTCTTCTCCCAAGTTCACAAGGTATACTCCCACATCAACCTCTTTGTAATGGGTAAATCGGTGCTTCCAGAGATGGTAGGGGTGGAATACTCCGCAATAGTAATCTCTGACCATGCTCCACACTGTGAATGTGAGGTTAGAGATGGGCCAGGCCGAGTGCTTCCCATGGAGGCTGGACACAGCTCTCCTCGCCGACAAGGCGTTCTGTGAAAGAATGTCACAAGCCATTGACATGTATGTAACCTGCAACCAGAACGGGGAAGTCTCGCCCTCCAAAGGAGAGAACTAATAGCTTATATGGCGCTTAGAGATAGGAAGGAATGGGCAGCTAGGCAACGGCTGATCGACTCCACATTGGAGGTGGATTGGCAGTATTCCACGGTCCCGACCGTGGAACTACTGGCGGAGAGGAAAAAGCTGCAATTGGAATTTGATCTGTTCTCCACCAGGAAATCAGTGCACCAACTCCGCCAGACACGGGGAACCTTTTATGAAGACAGAGACATGGCCAGCTGCCTGCTGGCTCACCAGCTTAAAAAGCAGGCAGCCACGAGGATTGTCTACGTGTGTACGTTCCCTTGGCCGCAGCAAAATACTTTTCATTGTACTTTGGTACACATGACAATAAATCAATCAATCAATCAAGCAGAGGTGAGGGATAGGAACGGTAAGCTAGTCACAGCGCCAGATAAGATCAATGAGGCTTTTGCGACCTTTTTCCGTGAGCTGTACACCTCTGACCCCCCAGAGGGGTACTCAAAAATGAAACGGTTTCTTGACAGGCTGGACATACCAATGATGGGGAAGGAAAAGAGGGAGGGACTGGAAGCATCACTAGAACTGGGGGAAGTCATCAAACGGGGAAGGTGCTGGGTCCAGACGGATTCCTGCCGGGCATCCATAAAGAATTTGCAGCAGCACTGACCCTGCACCTGCAGGAGATGTTCAATGACTCGTTAACGAGAGGGATCCTGCTGCCCACTCTGGCACAGGCGTAGATATCACTGATCCCTAAAAAAAACAAAGACCCGACGGACTGTGGGTCATACAGATCCATCTCACACCTAAACAAGGTCCTGGCGAAGGTGCTGGTGAGGCAACTAGAGAGTTGCATACCAGAGGTAGTCTCGGAGGATCAGATGGGCTTTGTCAAGGGAAGACATCTAATAGTGAACATCAGACGCTTGCTGAATGGGATCATGACCCATCAGACATGAGGTGAATCTAGGTGATTTTCACAGAAACCTAAACTAAAAAAGAGAGAGTAGCTGGGGTTGTGGCTGGTCACAGAATCACAGAATTGTTACGCCGCAAAAGGAGCTCATTCGGCCCATCATTTCGGCACTGGCTCTCCAAATGAGCACTATGACTTGGTGTCATTCTCCTGCCTTTTCCTCTTAACGCTGCACATTGTTTCTATTTAAATAATCATCTAATGCCCCTTGGAATGCATCGATTGAACCTGCCTCCATCACATTGCCAAGCAGTGCATTCCAGCCCCGAGCTACTCGCCGTGTGAAAACCTTTTTTCTCACGTTGTAATTGCTACCTTTGCAAATCACTTTAAATCTGTTCCCTCTCATTCTCGATCATTTTATGAGCAGGAACAGTGCTCCCTATTCAAACTGCCCAGCCCCCTCATGAAGTGGATATCTCTATAAAATCTCCTCTTAGCCTTCCCCTCTCCAAGGAGAAGAGTCCCAACCTCTCCTCATAACTGAAGTTTCTCATCACTAGAACCATTTTTGTAAACCTCTTCTGCACTCTCTCCAATGCGTTCAGATCCTTCCTATAGTGTGGCACCCAGAACTGTACACAATACTCTAGCTGAGGTCTAACTAGTGACTTATACGTGTTCAGCACAACCTCGCTGCTCTTAAACCCTATGCCACTATAAGGCTTAGAATACCGTATGTTTTATTATCTGCTCCCTGCACCTGTCCAGCCACCGTTAATGACTTATGCACAAATACACCAAGGTCCCTCTGCTCCTGCACACCCTTTAGAGTTATACTCCTTATTTTAGATTGTCCTTCCTACCAAAATGAATCACCTCACACTTTTCCATAATGAACTTCATCTGCCACCTATCTGCCCATTCCACCAAATTATCTGTGTCCTTTTTAAAAATAAATTTAGAGTACCCAATTATTATTATTTTCCAATTAAGGGGCAATTTAGCATGGCCAATCCACCTAGCCTGCACATCTTTGGGTTGTGGGGGCGAAACCCACGCAGACACGGGGAGAATGTGCAAACTCCACACGTACAGTGACCCAGGGCCGGGATTCAAACCCAGGTCCTCAGCGCCGTAGTCCCAGTGCTATCCACTGCGCCACTGTGCTGCCCCTTATCTGTTTTACACTATGAGCTGGATTCTCCGCAGCCCCGCGCCAAAATCGTGTTTGGAGCGGGGGGCAGAGAATTAAAGTTCCCGATGGAATCAGGCCCGGCGCCGCTCCAGTGATTCTCCAGGCCTCGAATATCCACACATCCGCAAATTACAGCGTGTGGCTGGGGGGCCATTGACAGAGGCCTGCCCAGCGATACTCTGCTTCTGACCGGCCAAGTTCCCGACGGCCTGGAACTATTGTGGTGTGGCCTGTCGGGATTCTTGCATGGTGGCTGTGGACTCAGTCCGTGGCCGACCTGGTGGGGTGCACATGTGCGGACTCGGACCCGGAGGTGCGGGGGCCCGTATCCACAGCCAAAGCTGCGTGAAGCACCCCAGGTCCCTGCTAGCTCCCAGATGGTAAGTGAATCGACTTTTATTTTTTGCAGAAAACTGGAGAGTGCAACGCCAGCGTTTTTACCCCATTTTGGGCGAAACCAGGCCTAAGTTTTGTATCATCCGCAAACTTTAAAATTGTCCCTTGCACACCACCAAAAGGAACTGTGTAACATTGATGCATAATATATTACAGTTGAAACAGAACCAATTTCAGCTCAACCTGGACCACTCCTCCAATCTTTAAATTGTAGTACATTAACACTGCTTCCAATTAATGTCGCTGCCCCACCTCCCTTTCTTCCTTCTCTAGTTCTGCTGGAATTATATACCAGATACATTTAATTGTCAATCCTGCCACAGCTGCAGTATTTCAGTTATGCTATTATGTAATAATTTTCCATTTTAATCAATGCTTCTTTATGTTTCATTTCTTATACAGTCTGCACTAATTTTCATAATTTTAGTTTGGGATTCTTTGGTTGGTAATGTTACAGCACCCTGGGCAATGCTCAGTCAATTCCAGCCCCGGAATCACGTGGCAAGTGAATTACCCAATAATTCTTATAAAAATACATGACGTCTTAGGCTCTTGGCTGCCCAATAATCACAGTCTTCTGTTCTGTAAATGTAAACACGATTACTGTTTATTTACACCAAGAACTATCAGGAAACATGCACTTAATACAACTGGTTAATTGCAAGCTAATACCTATCACCCACTTTAACTACTCCACTGTAATAAGTCCACAGAGGCAGAAGTCCCTTCACCAGAATGTCTTTTATTAACAAAACCAACAGCAGTACAATCATGTGCATTCAGCTTGCTGTCCACACTGAGTGCAGGGGATCTGACACTTCCTGTTATATACAGAGAAGAGATTCCCTGATTGGGCCATTAAACAGGGAATTCGTATTCCAATTGGCCAATCTCAAAGGCCTGGTCTAAGTCATTACACCCACCCTCTATACACACACACACACAAGACAGGCAAACACAGAGGGGGAAGGGGTGAAAAATAGTAAGAATGAAAGTCAATGATAAGAGTCTTTGCTTCAGATGGTGGTTCTTTTAGCCAGCCTACGAGGAGAGGTTGAATAGACTGGGACTGTACTCGTTGGAATTTAGAAGGATGAGGGGGGATCTTATAGAAACATGTAAAATTATGAAGGGAATAGATCGGATAGATGCAGGGAGGTTGTTTCCACTGGCGGGTGAAAGCAGAACTAGGGGGCATAGCCTCAAAATAAGGGGAAGTAGATTTAGGACTGAGTTTAGGAGGAACTTCTTCACCCAAAGGGTTGTGAATCTATGGAATTCCTTGCCCAGTGAAGCAGTTGAGGCTCCTTCATTAAATGTTTTTAAGATAAAGATAGATCGTTTTTTGAAGAATAAAGGGATTAAGGGTTATGGTGTTCGGGCCGGAAAGTGGAGCTGAGTCCACAAAAGATCAGCCATGGTCACATTGAATGGTGGAGCAGGCTCGAGGGGCCAGATGGCCTACTCCTGCTCCTAGTTCTTATGTTCTTCACAGCAAGCTTACAGATTAGAGTCTTTGGTTTGCTGCCTGTAATGGTCTTCTTTGAAGATTCAGTCAGTCAAGTCAGGTCACTGTAGGTTAGAAAATACAGGGCGGAATTCTCCCCCGCCCCCCCACGCCGGGTGGGAGAATTGCCGAGGTGCCGCGCATGTCCCACCACACTGCCCCGACGCCCGCACGTGATTCTCCCCCCCCCCCAAACCGGCGTGGCAAGAATCACGGCTGGCCGCTAGGAGAATCACCGTTTGCAAAGAGAATCGCCGTTTGCAACTGGCGAGCGGCGATTCTCCGGCCTGGATGTGCCGAGCGGCCTGCCCAATACGATGGGTTCCCGCCGGCACCGTCCACACCTGGTCGCTGGGAACATCGTGGGAACGCTGGGGGGGGGGGGGGGTGGCCTGTGGCGGGGGAGGGGTGTTCCTGCACCGGGGGGGGGTGGGCCTTAAATGGGGTTCTTTCCTCCGCCGCCCCGCAAGGTCCATCCGACATCTTCTTGCGGGGCGGCCTCGGGGAGGACGGCAACCGCGCATGCGGGGCTGGGAGCGGGCTCTGACGCCGGAGTGAAACACTCCGGTTTTCACTCCGGCGACGGCACTTCGACTCCCGATGGGAGAATTGCGCCCACAGTAGCTCACAGGCAGCAGGTTTTCTGGAGAGACACCTAGGGCAAAATTCTCCGTTATCGGCGGAAACTCCGCCGATCGGCGCAAAAAACGGCGCAAATCCCACTTGCGTCACGTCATAAAAATGGGCCGATAGTCTGCGGCCCGAAATGGGCTAGCAGCGACGTAACGGGATCCGCGCTTGCGCAGTGGTTCACGCCGTGCAGCGTCATACGCGCTGCACGGCGTGACGGCTCATAAGGCCGCGCAGCTCCCCCCCACCCGACCGGAACAGCCGACCGCAACACCCGACTTGATGGCTGGCCGTCGCTCAGCCCCGAGGTTCGAGTCACGCGATGTGGAGGCGCTCCTGGATGCGGTGGAGCAGAGGAGGGACGCCCTGTATCCCGGGCACGGCCGCAGAGTTGCCCCACGCCACAGCCGGCGTCTGTGGAGGGAGGTGGCAGAGGCCGTCACCGCTGTGGCCCTAACACCACGGACAGGCACCCAGTGCCACAAGAAGGTGAACGACCTCGTCAGAGCAGGCAGGGTGAGCGTCCCCCATATCCCCCATATCCCCTCTCCCCCAAATCCCCCCTCCCCATATCCCCCCTCCCCCATATCCCCTCCTCCCCCATATCCCCCATATCCCCCATATCCCCCCTCCCCCATATCCCCCCTCCCCCATATCCCCCCCCTCCCCCATATCCCCCCTCCCCCATATCCCCCCTCCCCCATATCCCCCCTCCCCCATATCCCTCATATCCCCCCTCCCCCATATCCCCCATATTCCCCCCTCCCCCATATCCCCCCTCCCCCATATCCCCCATATCCCCCATCCCCCATATCCCCCATATCCCCCTCCCCCATATCCCCCCTCCCCCATATCCCCCCTCCCCCATATCCCCCATATTCCCCCCTCCCCCATATCCCCCCTCCCCCATATCCCCCATATCCCCCCTCCCCCATATTCCCCATATCCCCCCTCCCCCATATCCCCCCTCCCACATATCCCCCTCCTCCATATCCCCCATATCCCCCCTCCCCCATATCCCCCATAACCCCCCTCCCCCATATCCCCCCTCCACCATATCCCCCACATTCCCCCCTCCCCCATATCCCCCATATCCCCCCTCCCCCATATCCCCCATATTCCCCCCTCCCCCATATCCCCCCTCCCCCATATCCCCCATATCCCCCCTCCCCCATATCCCTCCCTCCCCCATATCCCCCATATTCCCCATATCCCCCCTCCCCCATATCCCCCCTCCCCCATATCCCCCCCTCCCCCATATCCCCCTCCCCCATATCCCCCATATCCCCCCTCCCCCATATCCCCCCTCCCCCATATCCCCCATATCCCCCCTCCCCCATATCCCTCATATTCCCCCCTCCCCCATATCCCCCATATTCCCCCCTCCCCCATATCCCCCCTCCCCCATATCCCCCGTATCCCCCCTCCCCCATATCCCCCCTCCCCCATATCCCCCCTCCCCCATATCCCCCATATTCCCCCCTCCCCCATATCCCCCCTCCCCCATATCCCCCCTCCCCCATATTCCCCATATCCCCCCTCCCCCATATCCCCCCTCCCACATATCCCCGCTCCCCCATATCCCCCATATCCCCCCTCCCCCATATCCCCCCTCCCCCATATCCCCCCTCCACCATATCCCCCACATTCCCCCCTCCCCCATATCCCCCCTCCCCCATATCCCCCATATCCCCCCTCCCCCATATCCCCCCTCCCCCATATCCCCCATATCCCCAAGTGAATCCAGCCCTAACCTTAACCTCTGCAATGCACGCGCAACCGATGGCGTGCATTCATATACCTGCCTAACACTGTTGCCTTTTACCCCTGCCACCACCCCCCCCCCCCCAGGAGAAGCGCGCACACAACAATAGGGAGCATGTGAGGACTGGAGGAGGGCCCGCTGATGAGAGGCCACTGACCGTACACGAGGAAAGGGCCCTGGAACTGGCTGGCGGACCTGAGGACCGGGAGGTTGCTGATGCAGAGGTCGGGGCCCCACGAGCAAGTGAGCCACCAACAGCCCGTCCCCATATCCCCCCTCCCCTATATCCCCCTCTCCCGTATCACCTGATCACTGCCTGATGTCTAACCATGCATGCTTCATTGTGTATCGCAGGACCAAACGTCCAGGCACCCATCCCCGCAGATGCAGACCGCCCGCAGGATGCCCCTCGGAGACCACGGGAGACGGAGAGACCCGCACCCTCCAGCATGCGACGCCCGCAGGATGCCCCTTGGAGACCACGGGAGACGGAGAGACCCGAACCCTCCAGCATGCGACGCCCGCAGGATGCCCCTCGGAGACCACGGGAGACGGAGAGACCCGAACCCTCCAGCATGCGACGCCCGCAGGATGCCCCTCGGAGACCACGGGAGACGGAGAGACCCGAACCCTCCAGCATGCGACGCCCGCAGGATGCCCCTCGGAGACCACGGGAGACGGAGAGACCCGAACCCTCCAGCATGCGACGCCCGCAGGATGCCCCTCGGAGACCACGGGAGACGGAGAGACCCGAACCCTCCAGCATGCGACGCCCGCAGGATGCCCCTCGGAGACCACGGGAGACGGAGAGACCTGGAGCAACAGGGAGACGACACCCCCGTCACGTGCGGGAGCGACCACCCAGCGATGAGGGGAGCAGCCACAGGCCCCCGTCACATCCGAGCCAGGACACCACTACCCAGGACACCACTATCCAGGACACCACTATCCAGGACACCACTACCCAGGACACCACTATCCAGGACACCCCTACCCGGGACACCACTACCCGGGACACCACTACCCGGGACAGCACTACCCGGGACAGCACTACCCGGGACACCACTACCCAGGACACCCCTACCCGGGAACACGAAATACCGGACAGTGACTCAGAGTGGATGGGTGGAGACGAACCCCCACCCCAAAGTGCCATGGACTCAGAGTGGGACGAAGAGCACGACACAACGCCACTGCTGTCACCAACACCCTCCACCATCGCAGAAACACTCACCACGGTTGGGCACTTTAGTGATGAGGCGTCTGGTACACTCACTGGTGCGCACAACACAGCCGTCCCGGTACAGCAGGTGGAGGTAGGAGCAGCAGAGGGACCGGGCGGTCGGAGGGCAGCCCAGGCCAAGCGAACATCTGCCGCCCAGATGGATCCCGGGTTCCTGCAGTTACCACACCCACACATAGATCCGATGCAACCACCGACACGGAGACGAGCGAATAGGGTGACGGGTGGCTTGCGGCGGCTGCGGTCGCAGGTGGAGGAGTCCACCCGCGTCCAGGAGCTGGGAGTGGTCCCGGTCATGCGTGCCACCCAGGCTGACACCGCACGGGTGGCGTCCGCGGTGGAGGCAATGGGTGCGACGGTGTCAGACATGGGGAACGGTTTGCGAGGCCTGGGGCCTTCCGTGCAGGCGGCGTCTGTGGCCCAGGAAATGGCTGCCCTCTCACAGGAGGCCATGAGCCAGTGCCAGCGCCAGATGGCAGAGGCGCTCAACGCCATAGCCCAGTCTCAGCAGGCCATGGCCCAGTCTCAGCAGGCCATAGCCCAGTCACTGCAGGAATCCATCGCTGAGGGCATCGGCGCCAGTGGCCATGTGCGAGCTGGCGTCGCACTGTCGCAGACAGGGTTCGACAACCCCCTGGGCTCCATGGCTGCAAACCTGCAGACCCCTGTCGATACCAGCACGGGCCTCCAGGACTGGCAGCGCCAGATGTCGGGGGCGCGTCGGATGGCCAGTCCGTTCGCATCCCCCACCCATGTAGAGGCCTGGGGGCCATCGGGCACCCCGAGGGAGGAGGAGGTGGTGTGGTCCGTCCCGGCTCCCTCTGTAGGGGAGGTCCCGGTACACCGCGACACCTCGGACTCCCCCCCTTCCGTCCCAGGTGCATCGGGTGGGCAACGGGCAGGACAGGCTGGCAGCTCGCCATCCCAGTCGCCCGGGCCGCAGCCTGGCCCATCTAGGCCAGGACGCCCCAGGAAACGGCCGCCAAAGGGATCCAGTGTCAGAGGGCAGGAATCACAGGAGTCCACCTCCAGTTCTGCTGTACCGTCTGGGGAACCACGTAGACGTAGTCAAAGGGCCCGTAAGGCTAAACAATTAGACACTGAGTAAGTTGGCACGGGTGCAGGGCACAGATGAGTTTTAGGCGCTAGGGCACATGCATGAACTCCTTTGGTTATTAAAGTCAATGTTACACCTACCGAAGCTGCCTTTGTGCTCTGTCCAAAGTGTGCGGGGGTGTCATGTACGTTGAGCGCAAGTGTGTGTGTGAGGGGTGGTCTTACCTCAGCCCCAGGTGAGTCTGCCCCCTTCCCCCTGGGCCGCCATCAACATCCCCCGGGCAGAGGACGGGACCGTGCGCTGCAGTGTCACAGCCGCATGCAGGGATGGTCCGGGTGGATGGTGGTACTGTGGCCATGGGTCAGACATAGTCCAACGATGTAGAGCCAGGAGCTCATCGGAGGCGGGTTGTCATCATTCTCCATGGCCTGCGATAGACACGCGTCCACCCGCAACTGGGTGAGCCCGGCCCGTTGTGCCGCCGGTGGATCGTCAATTGTGAGTGGGGGGGTGGTGTGCATGCGGGTGGGGTGTGTGGGGTTGGGGAGGGGGGTGAGGGTGCTGGGTGGGTGGATGGGTGGGGGGTGTGGGTGGTCGGCTGTTGTCATGGTGTGCGGTCTGTGGCCATACTACACGATTCCCACGCCCATCTAGTCAGTGAAGCGGGCGGCTATCAGCCTGTCCCGTGGCCGCTGGGCCAGCCGGTAACGGTGGACAGCCACCCGTCTGTGTCTACCCCGTCTGCCCTGACCATTGCCCCCATCCCCCTCATCTGGGGAGGACTGGGCCTTTTCCTGCTGCTCCTCCACTCCGCCCTCCTCTGCCTGCGGCACATCGCCCCTCTGCTGGGCTATGTTGTGCAGGACGCAGCACACCACAATGATGCGGCCGACCCTATCTGACCGATACTGGAGGGCGCCCCCAGAGAGGTCCAGGCACCTGAAACGCATCTTCAGCACGCCAAAGCACCTCTCGATCACTCCCCTTGTCGCTACATGGCCATCATTGTAGCGGTTCTCCGCCTCATTGCGTGGCCTCCGTATAGGCGTCATCAGCCACGATCGCAATGGGTAGCCCCTGTCGCCCAGCAACCAGCCCCTCAGCCGGGGATGGCGTCCCTCGTACATGCCGGGGATGGATGACCGCGACAACACGAATGAGTCGTGTACACTGCCTGGGTGACGGGCGCAGACGTGCAGGATCATCATGCGGTGGTCGCAGACCACCTGTACGTTCATCGAATAGGTCCCCTTCCTATTAGTGAACACGGCCCTGTTATCTGCAGGTGGCCGCACGGCGATGTGCATCCCATCGATCGCGCCCTGGACCATGGGGAACCCGGCAATGGCAGAGAAGCCCACGGCCCGGGCATCTTGGCTGGCCCGGTCCACGGGGAAGCGGATGTAGCGGTGCGCCATGGCATAAAGGGCATCTGTCACTGCCCGGATGCACCGGTGCACCGATGTCTGCGATATGCCGGACAGGTCCCCACTCGGTGCCTGGAATGACCCCGTTGCATAAAAGTTCAGGGCCACCGTAACCTTGACGGATACGGGGAGAGGGTGTCCCCCGCCATTGCCACGCGGTGACAGGTGTGCCAGCAGGTGGCAGATGTGTGCCACGGTTTCCCGGCTCATCCGGAGTCTCCTCCTGCATTCCCGGTCCGTGAGGTCCTGGTATGACTGCCGGGGCCGGTACACACGGGGCGCCCTCGGGTGCCTCCGTTGCCGTGGGGCCGCGACGTCCTCCTCCCCCTCCTCGTCCTGTCGGTCAGGTGTCCCTCCAGCCTGGGCGGCTGCCGCCTGCCCCTCTGCGGCAGCCTGCGCCGCCTCTCTGGCACGCTCCTCCTCCTCCT
Organism: Scyliorhinus torazame; assembly: GCF_047496885.1. Classification (NCBI taxonomy): domain Eukaryota; kingdom Metazoa; phylum Chordata; class Chondrichthyes; order Carcharhiniformes; family Scyliorhinidae; genus Scyliorhinus; species Scyliorhinus torazame. The sequence continues at coordinate 165,853,557 of NC_092712.1, read as the reverse complement.
CCTCCTCATCCAGGGCAACATAGACATGAGCGGCTGCCACCACGGCGGCCAACATCGCTGGATGATCTGAAAACATGACGACCTGGTGGGGGGGAGGGGAACGACGACATGTCATCATTGCCCATATCCCCTCCTCCCCCCAGCCAGGTGGCATGGACCGCATGGGTCCAACTGTTGGAGGCTGGCACCTGGCCAGGTGGACCAACTCATTTGCCCTCCCATCACCCACCCCGGCACGGGCCCCCCCCCCCCCAACCTCCACCCTGGCACGGACCCCCTCCCCAACCCCCAACCTGCACCCCGGCACGGACCCCCTCCCCAACCCCCAACCTCCACCCCAGCACGGACCCCCTCCCCAACCCCCAACCTCCACCCCGGCACGGACCCCCTCCCCAACCCCCAACCTCCACCCCGGCACGGACCCCCTCCCCAACCCCCAACCTCCACCCCGGCACGGACCCCCTCCCCAACCTCCACCCCGGCACGGACCCCCTCCCCAACCCCCAACCTCCACCCCGGCACGGACCCCCTCCCCAACCTCCACCCCGGCACGGACCCCCTCCCCAACCCCCAACCTCCACCCCGGCACGGACCCCCTCCCCAACCCCCAACCTCCACCCCGGCACGGACCCCCTCCCCAACCCCCAACCTCCACCCCGGCACGGACCCCCTCCCCAACCCCCAACCTCCACCCCGGCACGGACGCCCTCCACAACCCCCAACCTCCACCCCGGCACGGACCCCCTCCCGGCACTCCCCCGGAGCCCAGCCTACTCTAACCACCCCCCCCCCCCCCCCGCCGCACACACACACAAGCCGAGACACACCTCTCCTCAGGCAATCAGTCTGCGGCCACGCCATTTCCTGCCCAGAGCCAACCCCCCAGGCCGTCACTCACCTCCTCGCTGGTCGGCGTGAGCCTGGAGCACCGGGTCACGCCGATGAAAAGGAGGTTTGATTCACGTCGACGTGAACGGTCATCACGTCGACGGGACTTCGGCCCATCCGGAAGGGAGAATATCGGCAGGCCGAAAATCGGCTGCCTTGCGCAGACCCGTGACATTCTCCGCGGCAGCGGCGCCATTAACGCCCCGCCGACTTTTCTCCCTTCGGAGACTTCGGCGGGGGCGGGGGCGGGATTCACGGCGGCCAACGGCCATTCTCCGACCCGGCGGGGGGTCGGAGAATGACGCCCCTAATTCCTCATCAAACTGGGCCTTCTGCTCTAGGTAAGGTTCACCTTCAGGCTCTATCTTTCTGTCGAGACACTTTAGTTCACATCAAACTTTGCTTTCAGGTCATGGTTTGCCATCAGGCCTTTGCAGTCTTAAGCGATCAGCGATCCAGAAGCTTACTGGAGAGAGAGTCAGCCCTCACAGTGGCCTTCTATTGAGAATTAGCTGGATCTCTTTGGAGAGATTTAGTTGGATCTCTTCGCCAGGATGCCAGAATCAAAACTGAAACTAAACTCAAGCCTTGGTACTCTGAAGAACATATCAGTGGGATCAGATCCAATCACCACCTGTTACAGGGCAGAGCATTGCAGAGCACAGGGCAGCACGGTAGAATAGTGGTTTGCACAGTTGCTTCACAGCTCCAGGGTCCCAGGTTCGGTTCCCGGCTTAGGTCACTGTCTGTGCGGAGTCTGCACGTTCTCCCCGTGTGTGCGGGGGTTTCCTCCGGGTGCTCCGGTTTCCTCCCACAGTCCAAAGATGTGCGGGTTAGGTGGATTGGCTCTGCTAAATTGCCCTTAGTGCCCCAAAAACAAAAAGTTTAAGTGGGGGTTACTGGGTTACGCGGATAGGGTGGAGGCGTGGGCTTGAGTAAGGCGCACTTTGTAAGGGCCGGTGCAGACTCGATGAGCCGAATGGCCTCCTTCTGCACTGTAAATTCTATGATTCTGGGTCAATTTATTAGCCACCAGCCAATCAACCAAACAAAGTTCTCACAGGCAAGTCTGCAGTCACCAATTTAAACCAGCACATCCTTCTGGATTATTCTGTTTGAATTAAAGGCTGCTAGCCTTAAAGTGAGATGTCCATCAATCATCCATAAATCAAAAGTGCAACAGGAAAATAAAAGAAAGGGTAAATAAGGGAATAAACAAGAAGAACCCTGACAGTAATAATTGAGTTTTTCCAAGTGGTCCACAGTTAGATTAATAATTCTACTACTTGCACAATTTGATGTTTGTAAAAACTACATCTAAAAAAAATAACAGTTAAAAAATTCTGATTGCGGCCAAGTTAGACATCCATTCGGTCTCTAGTCTGGGGATGACTAATTGTGCAGAACTCAGTACAACTTGCATATATCCTCATTTGCACCTTACGAAGGTGTCCCAGTTGAAGGATAAAGCATAGACAAAGGAGATAGAGAGGTAAGATAAGTTTAAGGAGGCATTCAAAAGCCTCAGGCTGAGGCAGTTGAAAGCACAGCCACAAACAGTAGAGAGGTAAAAATCTAACATCTGCAAGGGGCCAGAATTGAAAAAACACACAGATCTCAAAGAGTTGTAGAGCTGAACAACAATTGTGATGACCCATGTGTTTTTGGGGAAGTACCTATATTTTATATTGGATTTCTTTATTCCTCATCTCCACCCAAACTGATTCTTGAACCAAGGTAATTTCTAACTATATCACAGATGCCATCCTTGATTAACAGTGATACCTCTCCATCTTTACCAAGCTTCCTATTCGTCTCGAATGTCATATAACGCTCAATATTCAGGTCCCAAATTGTCATCCTGCAGCCATGTCTCTGTAATGACAGGTTATAATCAGGTTATATTGATTTACGTCAATCATAGAATTTACAGTTCAGAAGGAGGCCATTCGACCCATCGAGTCTGCAATGGCCCTTGGAAAGAGCACCCCATTTATGCCCACACCTCCACCCTATCCCCTTAATCCAGTAAACCCACCATATATTTTTGGACACGAAGGGCAATTTATCATGGCCAATCCACCTAACCTGCACATCTTTAGACTGTGGGAGGAAACTGGAGCACCCGCAAGAAACCCACACAGACACAGGGAGAATGTGCAGACAGTGACCCAAGCCAGAATTCGAACCAAGGATCTTGGAGCTGTGAAGCAACTATGCTAACCACTGTGCTACCGTGCCGTCCTAATGTGCTAATGTGTGCTTTCAATTTGTTGTACGGTAGCACAGTGGTTCGCACTGTTGCTTCACAGCGCCAGGGACCTGGGTTCGATTCCCAGCTTGGGTCACAGTCTGTGTGCAGTCTGCACATTCTCTCTGTGTTTGCATGGGTTTCTCTTGGTGCTCCGGTTTCCTCCCATAAGTCCCGAAAGACGTGCTTGTTGGGTGAATTAGATATTCTGAATTCTCCCTCTGTGTTCCCAAATAGGCGCCGGAGTGTGGCGATGAGGGGCTTTTCACAGTAACTTCATTGCAGTGTTAATGTAAGCCTACTTTGACACTAATAAAGATTATTTTTATTGAATGCCACCCACGCACATTCAGATACAGAGCCTTTGCTTTTGTCTTTTTGTTATCTTTGTCAGATCTAGTCTTGATTGTTCGTGCATTCTTAATTTTCCTCTCTGTTCCTTACTGCCATTCTGTGACCCTCATTACCACATTTCTATTTTCCTCTTTTACCTTGGCTCTGCACTTTAATGTACCACATTTGATCCCTTGCCGCACTATTTAATTTCAAACCCTCTCTACTTCCCAAGTTATGCGGTTCAAAAGAACACTGGTCCCAGCATGGTTAAGGTGACTATCCCAATGGTACATCCCTCACTTTCTCCCAGTATTGTTTCCAGTGCCCCAATCGGAATCCACTTCTCCCATACCAGTCTTGAGTCATGTATTAACATCTCTAATTTTATATGCCCTATGCTGTTTTGCATTGAGGTCCACTGAATCAATCCTTCTACATCCTGAAGACTAGTTTATGGCCGATAGACTACATCGAGCAATGTAGCTGAATCCTTTTTGTTCCTAAACTCTAGCTAAACAGATCCTACCCTTTGCCCCTATGGGACACTCGGGGCGCAAAAAGGGAACAAATTCCCCGAGCGAGCGCATTTAGCTGTGAGTTTCTCGGCTCACAGTGCCAAGAAACACATGGCTATTCAACGCGACTCACTTTGAATAAGGTGCCTGAATGGGGAATGCGCGGCCGAGGCTGGACATAGCCCCGTTTTTTACAATGGGGAACTCCGCTCACCAGAAGCCTCCATTGTAGCGAGAGATCTCTGAGGCCCCAAAAAGATTCCTGACCATCCCTCAGCCCGAACGCAACATGGAAAGGTCCCCCGGCACCCCTCCGCACACCCAAATACCCACAGCAGGCAACCCCAGCCCGATCGTGCATGTGCAAAAATTGCCAGCTTTGCATCTTGGCAGTGCCAACCTGGTACTCTGGCAGTGCACATACCAACCAGCAATGCCATCTGGGCATCTTTGCACTGCCAGAGTACTCAGATGACACCAGCAGTGTCAAGACACCACCCTGCCCAAAGGGCATGCAGCTGGAGGCCTCCGATCTTCTTAGAAACCCCCACCTGTGCAGATTAAATGGGGACCAATACTAAACAGTGCTCACCCAAGGTCCCCGAGGCAAAGGAATTGAATCCCAAAGCCTCAGGTATATTGGGAATCTGCACATTAGAGTAAGGCTTACTGCCTCGCTCTAATCTGCAGATTTGTTAAAAAGTGATCCCGCGCATTGTGGGCGGGATTCTCTTTGCAACATCTCGCGCATGCACATGGCTGATGACCTGCAGCGGTCGCGTGGTATAACATGGCGCTGGCCGTGGGCGGACCCGTCCTGCCATCCACGACCCCACAGGCCACCCCCTGGCCACCACCCACCTGTGCCTCCAGCCCTTGCGAAAGCACCCCCCACCCCCGGCCGAGTGTGGTGGTGCTGGACACAGTCCATGGCCGCAAGCTGGGTTCCTGACTGCTGAGAATACACGTGTCCCGCGGCATCGGGAACTCGGCACATCGGGGACGGAATACCGCGGAAGGGCCAGCCGATATGCGGCAATGCCGTTGTAACAGCATGCGACGTGATGACGCCATTTCCCAGGGGGTGGAGCATGGCTGACCGGCGTCAAGCCGGCACCGCCCCCGATTTGGCCGTCGGAGTCGATTCTCCGCCAGATTGCCGATTACGAAATCGCTGGCGGGCAACTGAGAATCCCGCATGCCACCTTTCATTAAAATCTTCGGTAGACCTGCTTAGGACTCTGACATGAGATTAACTCGGTCCAGTTTAGCTTCATTACCTCCAGCCAAGTTCTCCCCATTAGGGCTGGGTAGTTACCTTTAACCACCTGCAGGGACCAGGTACGTCTTTCCATTCAGTCGCACATTTACATTAATACGGTCCCTCAACAGCACTACTCTGGTATGTGTTTTAAGTGTTATCTTTCAGGGTTTTAAGATGATATGTCATCGTTTTTCTTGGTAAACACTTTCTGGCACCAATGGGACGTCCAAGACAGTGTCCATCTTCATCGGTTATCCATCCAGTAAGGGAGTGACCCAGTAACAATTTGTTGCGCTGGCAATTATGACTTTGGTCCTTTTCTGTGCCCTTTTCCTGTCACATGGATACTCTCTCCTCTATTTGATTTTTCAGTTGATGTATTTGGTTCTTGCTTTTTATAGTTCTTGTTTGAAACTTGTTGTTTCTTTCTCCAACACGCATGTTCGATGTGCCCCTTTTACCACAATTCCTGCATTGTGCAACTTTTCACCAACGTCTGCTGCTGCGTGACCTGTGTTTGCACATCAGTGATAATTTCAAACCTGTGCCTGTGTTCGGGTCTCAGCTGATATTTTATGGATTTTAATGCTCAAACATAATTGTTGGTTACGTTTCTGAACCTTAACCTCTTGGCAATGACCAAAGGTTTACATTAGAAGTAGGCCTGTAAGATCTCCACTATTTCACCAGATGCTTTCCAGCCTGGTTTATCTGGTCGCAGCAGACTCCGCAGAAGGTTAAGAGTTCCTACCCCTCGCCCTCATCATGCTCAGGAAGGACGGGACTACTATGTCAGCCGGACTTTTGTTTACCTGGACAAAATATTTTAATTGTTCAGTGTATGAGCTCCAGTGCTCGGTGCTTTCATCATACCGTCCCATGGTTCCAAAACTCCTGCCATTTTTACTGTGGGAGGGCTTGCATAAGAACATATGTGCCACGAGGATTTTACCACTACTTTGATTATTTTTCCATTCAAACAGGATAACCCTGAGCTGAGCCTGTTCCTTTCCCCTGCTCTCAATTAATTTGTTACTTTATTTGCTACTCACAGTAGAGGGAGCACTTGAGCACTGTACCAGAATGTTCCAAGCAGAGCACGTGGCAGCTTCCTTTTTGATGCTGTTTCTTCTGAAATCCCTGTTTAAACTTTGGTTTCTTTGATGGTTTCTGCTATTATTTGGCACCCCTCCGTTGCCAGCTTTGAGCTTTGGTGTAACCAGGTTTTTATGTCGTCTTAAACTTTTTTGAATGGTTGAAGTGTGGATCGATGATCTTTTTCTTACTAACTGGATTTCTGTAGATCTTTTTCAAGTTTAAAAAAAAATTTAGAGTACCCAATTAATTTTTCCCAATTAATGGGCAATTTAGCGTGGCCAATCCACCTACCCTGCATATCTTTGGGTTGTGGAGGCGAAACCCACACATACACAGGGAGAATGTGCAAACTCCATATGGGCAGTGACCCAGAACCGGGATTGAACTTGGGATATCGGCGCCGTGAGGCAGCAGTGCTAACCACTGCGCCACCATGCTGCCCCTGCTCTTTTTCGAGTAGTTTGTAGTGTGGATTCCAACCACTTCATCATCAGTTTTCTTTGTGGTATTTTTAAAGAGAAGGTTGCAGACCACAAAGGTACAAAATAAAACAAGCAAGAACTTTATTAGGAAAGTGTTGTCACACAGGCTGTGAGTGTAGACTGACTGTTGACCTGCCCAAACTGCCAATGATATCATCACTATGTCACGTGGTAGAGCTCTTAAAGTGACCCTGTTCCAACTAGGAACCAGCATGAATACACAACACACTGTATAAGTTCTGATATGCCACAAACATGCCCCTGACTTAATGTTTGAACCTCAACTGTCTGAAATTGTGGCTCCCACCAGATTCAGTCAGCCTGATTCAGTCTTCCGCTCTCATAGGCTCCATAAAATCCCCTCCCCCTCCCCCCTCATCCCCACACCACTACAATGTTATTTCTCTTGGGAAAAATAGCCTGCCGAGGGTCCATACCCAGCAATCCTTCAGGAAATGGAAGATTTAACACACGATTAATGAAATCAAAATGAAAAAGAGATTGTGGGCAATACATAAATATCGCTCCCGATGGCCCCGGGCAAATACTCTGGGAGTCCGGTGGTGGTGGCAACACTGAAGATTTGGAGGGTGTTGAGGGAGCTCTTTAAGTTGGGGAAGGGGACAGGAGAGATACCGATCAGGGGGAATCACAGATTTGAGCTGGGGAGGCTGGATGGGAGGTTTCGGAGATCGGAGGAGAGGGGGATCAGGGTATTAAAAGATCTGTTCCTCGGAAGATGTTTTGCAAGGTTAGAAAAGTTAGGGGAGAAGTATGGACTCGGGCAACAGAAAGGGTTTCAGACTTTGCAAGGAAGGACATAGAACATAGAACATAAAACGATACAGCGCAGTACAGGCCCTTCGGCCCACGATGTTGCCCCGACATGGGAAGTCAAAAAACAAAAGCCATCTAACCTACACTATGCCATTATCATCCATATGCTTATCCAATAAACTTTTAAATGCACTCAATGTTGGTGAGTTCACTACTGTTGCAGGTAGGGCATTCCACGGCCTCACCACTCTTTGCATAAAGAACCTACCTCTGACCTCTGTCCTATATCTATTGCCCCTCAGTTTAAGGCTATGTCCCCTCGTGCTAGCCATTTCCATCCGCGGGAGAAGGCTCTCACTGTCCACCCTATCTAACCCCCTGATCATTTTGTATGCCTCTATTAAGTCTCCTCTTAACCTTCTTCTCTCTAACGAAAACAACCTCAAGTCCATCAGCCTTTCCTCATAAGATTTTCCCTCCATACCAGGCAACATCCTGGTAAATCTCCTCTGCACCCGCTCCAAAGCTTCCACGTCCTTCCTATAATGCGGTGACCAGAACTGTACGCAATACGCCAAATGCGGCCGTAAGGAGATTTTGAGCTTCCCAATAGCATCGGTCCCTTCGTTGTTGGAAGAGGTATTGACGGCAGGAGGACTGGAGAAGTGGGTGGTGACAGCGAATTATGAGAAGAATCTGGTAGAGGACAGGGTGTCCATGGAAGGGACTAAGGCCAAGTGGAAAGAAGAGGTGGTGAGGTAATGGAAGTGAGGTGGTGTGAGGTGCTCCGAAGAATGAACACCTCAACCTCATGCACGAGGTTGGGGCTAATGCAGCTGAAGATCGTGTATAGGACGCACCTCATGAGGGCGAGGATGAGCTGACTCTTTGAGGGAGTGGAGGATTTTTGTGAGTGGTATGGGAGGGGCCCTGCAAACCATGTACATATGTTTTGGTTCTGTCCGAAGCTGGACAGGTATTGGAGGGAGGTCTTTAGCATCATCTCGGGGATATTACATGTGGACTTGGAACCAGGTTCCTTAGAGGCCATTTTTGGGGTGTCGGACAGGTCCGAGCTTCAGGTGGGGGCAGATGTTTTAGCCTTCTGCTCGCTGATTGCCCGGAAGCAGGTCCTGTTGGGGTGAAGGTCAGCTTCTTCGCCCTGTGCCTTGGCTTGTCGGGGGCATCTACTGGAATTTCTGACCCTTGAGAAGGTGAAATTTAATAATAATAATAATTTTTATTATTGTCACAAGTAGGCTTACATTAACACTGCAATGAAGTTACTGTGAAAATTCCCTTGTGGCCACATTCCGGTGCCCGTTCGGGTACACAGAGGGAGAATTCAGAATTTCCAATTCACCGAACAAGCACGACTTTCGGGACTTGGGGGAGGAAACCGGATCACCCGGAGGAAACCCACGCAGACACAGGGAGAGTGTGAAGACTCGGCACAGACAGTGACCCAAGCCGAGAATCGAACCTGGGACCCTGGCGCTGTGAAGCAACAGTTCTAACCATTGTGCTTTGAGCTGAGGGGGATGAAGGAGGTGTTCTACAATTCATGGGACTGTTTATTATACACTTACCAGAACTTGTTGCCACTGAACATTAGAGGGGAGAGGGGGGGTTTACTGCTTTACAGTTTTGTTGTTAACTTTAACCTGGAATGTACGAATGGATGTATTGGATTGTATATTGAGGGGGTTGTTGTTTCTGGGGGATTGTTATCGTGGTTGTTTTTGTTTTTTTCTTGTTGCTTACTGGATGAAAATGTTGAAAATGTGGAGAATAAAAAGATTTTTTTTAAAATAAATATTGTTACCAGCCATACAACTGATCACTCCTCACTGGATAGACCATAACGTTTAAACACAAGTTAAGTTCCAAAATAATGGATTGTTGTCAGTTCCAAAATAAGCTACCGTTTAAAAAATATAAAGTACGCATATGGATAAGAAACGGTGAATAGTAAACGCTAAACTTATAAATTATGAAAAAATATACAATCGAACATATTCAGACAGCTTTGGATCGGAAGGCTTTTCTCAGTAACTCCAGCTGGATCAAGCTTTGTGGCTACTCAGTTTGAAACGTGAGCAGCTGTCACTGAAAAGTGCAGCTAATAGCTGGCATACACCATACACCAGGCCGAGCCCCTTTGCTGGGGATTCAGCTGCCTGATTATCTCCAAATGCAGCTGTGAAATCACAAAAAACTCATGATTTAAATGAGCTCTGTTATTAAAGTATCTCTTCAGTCGACATCACAAGGTTACGCCTTCAGAAGGATGTTTCCTTTTTTTGTCAAACCCCTGCAGCCAATGGAGATGTCTTTGGATTATTTTCACATCATGAACTATCTTGTGATGACCTGATTTGTGCAATGATTATACTTCAGAGATCAAAAGAGGGATTAGTGTAGCTCTACCCTACTTCTATTGGATACCACTATACTAAGTCACCTTGTAACATATGTACACTGCAACAGAGCAAGTGGGGCTCATCAAAGGAGAGTGAAACAGCAAAAATATGAGCCCCAGGGCAACATTTGAAAGTTTGTCAGTGCAACCAGTTCAAGTAGTTGAAAGGAAGTCACAAAAGATCTTTAACTCAAATGGAGTGGATTGTGTTTTTACTTAAACAAATGGCAAAAAGCAGACAGATCACCATATAATAAAAACGATTCTCAAATCATCAATGAAATGATGATTCAGAGAATGCAGTTCTACTCAAATATACTGTTTATTGAGCTGAATTTAAAACCAAAATGCAAAACAACTAACTTGTTCTCAAATTAGTTACACACAAGAACACTTAAGCTCTTTCCACATAATTGTGCAATCTGAGATGGAACCTCTTTAAATATTTCAACAAACTAGGAGTATGATAAGGTGAACAACTGTGGTCTGTGCCTAAGGTGCTCCTCTGCCAAGTGTTAGCATTCCAGCTTTGATTCAGACCTCCTTCATCTTCTTGCAATGATAATGTGAATATATTTGAGGTATAGCTTAAGTTGATGTAAATTTAAATGTAAACTCTTACTATATCATGTACCAGAGGATTTTTGCAAGTGGTTTCAGATTTAAATGCATTTATTACATGGGAAACCTGTGGCAAATTTTTTTGGCTTTAATTTCTATTTCTTGGTATAGTTGCATGCTTTCTATCTGGGTGGTGATGCATCAATTGAAACATTAAAGAAGGAAAAATATGAATTTCTTCTCCTCCAATTGATTATTGTTTCGACACAGATTTCTTCAGTAAATATAATTGGTGAACAGGTCATAAATTTCATGCCAGGTTCTCCGTGGTCAAAGTTGGTATTTGTAAGGAACCAAAAGTTATCTATGGTTGACATCAACTTAGTGTCCATATCATGACTTTGATCAGTCTTACTTCAGAAGTGTGAGCCCTAGGAGGCAAATGCATGGAGAAGGACAAACTAACAGAAAGAGGATCTACAAACTATATCTTGTGGATATTTCCCAGTGCCCCAAATACAATGGGGGGCAAGGGGAGATTTGCCCAGCAGGTTTGGCATGCTTGCATGGAGTTAAATCCCCTGAAACTGACAATGGAATGGGATCCCGCCCTCTTCTTGGTTTTTATGGGGCAGGATTGAAAGTGAGAGGGCAAGCCCCTTGGATCTATTGGATATGTAATTAGGGGAGTTAAGAAGTCAATTAAGAGCTAGTTTAACCCTCAACACTGGATTTCTCATCTAAGGCACTAGTTTCCTGACCTGTCAGCAACTTACAAGTGCCACTGAGTTGAGTGGGAAGTGTTTCCTCAGTGAAACTGACAGGCTGGAAAAGCTTTTATTAATTACACTGAAGAGCTCCAGCTCTGGCCAGGTGAGAGACTGCTGTTCAAAGCACCACTTCTCTTCGAGAGTGCTGCTATTACTTAATAGCTGATAGCCAACTTCTTGGCTGGCATTTCACTTAAAACTTTGCTGCTGCCAGCCTTCACCACACCATTGAAGTAGCTTATGCAAATTCACCTTCCACCTCTGATGTGCGGCAAGACCAGAAGCCACACCACCACCAAGACTTACAGCAACAGGAGCAAAACCAGAAATACCAGCTGCCTTCTCCTCAGCTGCATGCCTCTTCACTGGGGAAGCTGCGATGGACATAGAGATCCAGCTGGAACAAGGTGAAACCCTCCAACACAAAGTCTATGTGCAGAATATTGACTCCTTCAAAGTATCTGAACATCAAGGTCTCCTTCCCAGATGCGTTGCATGTCTCTGAAGGGCCAACAAACCCCCACCACCACACCCAGACCCTTCCTGGTCCTCTGCCTCTTGTCAAACTTTGAGTTCAATTTTCCAGCAAGGAGGAGAAAGCAGAGAAATGTGAGTATTTGTGATTAGCTACATGGAGAGGAGGAATAGTGACCATTTGTGGAGGTTGACAGTGAAGGATGACTCTGGAGGGTGAACTGTGAGGCATGGGTACAAAGGAGCAATAGGATGAAGGTCTGTGTGTGTTGGTTGTTCAGATGAAGATGTGAAGTACCTGAAGAGAGAAGAATGAGTGGGGGTGCACGAAGTTCTGCAGAAGGGTCATATGGATGCAAAACATTAACTCTGTTTGTCTCTCCTCCGATGCTCCTAGACCTATTGAGTTTATCCAGCATTTTCTGTTTTTATTTCAGATTTTCAATATTCACAGTATTTTGCTTTTGTTTGAGCTACAAGGTGTGTTGTTCTAAGGAGTGCTGTTCAGGAAAATGGCAGGCAAGTGTAAGTGTAGGGGTTTGTGCCTGTGTCAGGAAAATGGCAGGCAAGTGTAAGTGTAGGGGTTCGTGCCTGTGTCAGGAAAATGGCAGGCAAGTGTAAGTGTAGGGGTTGGTGCCTGTGTCAATCACCTTTCCCAGCATCCTGGATTCTCTTGGTGAGCTGTCTCCAGGTTTTGACCACACCTGGTTGATTGAAGATATTGCAGCGGGAATTCTCGGCCGTTCGTTGCCGGCGGGATTTTCAGGCCCTGCCAGCAATGCCCCCCCCCCTCCCCACTACCCGTGGGTTTCCCAGCAGCATGTGGTGGCTTCAGTGGGAATTGTGATTGCCAGTGGCGGGACCAGAGAATCTTGCTGCCATCAAACGGCGCTCCGCCTCCCGCTGCCGAGAAAGACAGGGCTGGGAGGGTGGAGATTCCCGCCTTATGTGTCCTTCTCTTGTCCTTGGAAGAACCCATATCAATGCAGTCCCTCAGACTCCATAGCAGGACCTCCAGATATGAGTGAAAGACCCTGGAGAGTAGCCTTCCTAGGTTGCCTCTTGATTCCTGTGGTTTCAGCCTCAAAAATCAAAGTTTTGGTGAGCCATTATAAGCCAAGCCATGGTCCCTTTAATTAGAAATGCCTTTGGCAGAATGGGCACAACTGGTTTGGGGCCCAGAGAAGGGATGTTAGTACTGCGGCTCTGGGATAGCCCGGTAATTAGGGAATTGGGTTCCCATCAAACAAATGGTCCCCATGTTCTGGCAAAATCATGTGCAGAAGAATCCATCCGAAGAATTAAAAACTACAAACATTTACAATTTATCGAATAACAGCTCTTTACTAAGAGCAGGATCTAAATTAATTTAAAAATGAGCTTAAAATAATTTCAACCTGATCTGTTTTGTCTTTCCTTCAACCATAAAGATTTTATTGCTTTTTTTCTAAATGTTAACTTGTTTTGAAAACAGCAGAAAATGGGACATATCAATACTTTTTTTCTGAATGATTGTCAAGATGATCATTCAATATGTATTGAGGGACTAAATTCATTGTCACAAAATGTTTGTGCACAGAAATCGGTAGTAAATTACTGATTCTACTGAATGCCATTGTACCTAATTTTGCTCCTTTTCTGAACCTGTAGTAACATACAGTTTTACATGCATGTTGTAGCCTGGAGCTATGGATGGTGATGGTGGAGGCTTCAATTCCCTTCCATCACACGACTGAGTAGCAATCTCTGCCATTCTCAAGATCTGCCATTAGCGTATTTTGAAAGAACTTGTACGTTCGTACTCAAACTGTTTGACTGCATTATGGACTCCTTCAATCAAGATGACGGCGGGAAGGGGATGGTCACTGGATGGGAGAGGGTGGACTCTGGATTGGGGATGGTAGGCACTGGATTGGGGATGGTGAACACTGAATTGGGGAGGATGGACACTTGATTGGGGACAGTGGACACTGGATAGGGTGGCATAGTAGCACAGTGGTTAGCACTGCTTGCCTCACAGCTCCAGGGTCTCGGGTTCAATTCTGGCCTCGGGTGACTGTGTGGAGTTTTACACTGATTGTGTGGAGTTTGCACTTTCTCCCCGTTTCTGCGTGGGTTTTCTCCGGGTGCTCTGGTTTCCTCCCACAGTGCAAAGATGTGCCGGTTAGATGGATTGCCAATGGTAAATTGCCCCTTAGTGTCCAAAAGGTTAGGAGGGGTTACTGGGTAATGGGGATAATGCGGAGGTGTGGGCTTAAGTAGAGTGTTCTTTCCAAAGGCCGGTGCAGACTCGATGGGCCAAATTGCCTCATTTTGCACTGCAAATTCTATGGACACAGCTTCCCTAACCATCAAATCCTGGTGTGGGACTTGAACCCAGAGCTTCTTGCCCGGAGGCACGGACATGATCCACTGCATCACAAACCTTGCCCGATCCATGATGGATGTCGGGCACTGTGCATTGGACTGCCGTCAGGCAGACAACTCAAGAAAGAATGCATCCATGATCCTAAACGGAAATGTGGGCTCATGACACTGGTATTAATGCTTGGTTGGGCAGAGCTGTTAACACTGTCACACAGAAGAATTCTACCTACAGCTCGCCCAAGAATTGATGAATTGTGCATTCCTCAGGATTCAAATAATAAAGTAGTCGGTTTTCGAGTGAGATTCAAAGGTGCTAAATCATACCACAGACAGAAGTGTGCAGAAAGAAACATGTTAATAACCTGCTGGGTTGTTACCATGGCAATGACACCAGCTCAGTCCAATCAAAGAAGCTAGGGGGAAAGCAAATCTGCTGCAATTTCAACATCACAAAGAGATTTGTATAGAAATTCAAACACCGTCCTTCTGTATGAAGGAGACACTCAAATTGAAATAATGGTTTGGGGGATACAATGCTTTCTTTTTCATGATTATATTTCTAAAATTCTCCAAAAGCTTATTTGTATCATAAAATAATTGCAACATATTATGTTTCCACTGCCATTTTTGATAATTTAAAATTGGATATGATATTTGAAAATCCGACATGCCTGATTACGCAGTGAATTTAAACACACACTGGCATTGTGAAGTTAAGACCCTTTGCTGCTATTGCACTCTGCTCGATGGTAAACCATGTTTGATTAGAAACATATCAAGTGCAGACAAGGATTCTGTGGCAAACACATTGTGGCTCCTTGTGGAAACCCATGTGGTTTCAGTTTGGATCAACAAGAGTGAATACAATTCAAATAATTTTCATTCTTTTGGGGAGTCTCTTGTAAAACAAAAAGTCACGATTGGGAATTAAAGGCAATAGTGCAATTACACAATTGCCTTTTTATATATTTTTATATTTAGAGTTCAAGGACAGCTTTTATCTGTTTTAACCCCAAAACCAGTCGGGCATTTCAGTTCACAATAAACTAAACTATTTCCATAATGATCCAGCTATTCTTCTTTTGCTTCTGTCATTAAGGCAGTATTATCTCAGTTTGAGTTACTACCATGTAATGAATATCCATGATAATAAAACTGCCTCTTACGTTTCAGTAGTTTTATTGATGCAGTATTAAGGTTGAGCTTACGATTGCAGGGATTGTAAAATGGTTGCCAGGGAATTAACTGTCTGTTATACATCTTGTCTGATTTTCCATTTCATCAGTTAGGTGGAGTGAATAATAATCAGCCAAGCCATTATTGCCCATTTGACATCCCTATCAAAGATAACAATTCCACCCTGATACCACAACAACAACAAAACTGTACGATAAGAGGCAGCTTTACTGCTGATATTCTACAGAAATAAACATCTAAAACTCTTTAACAATAATAAAAAAATGAACTCTTGCCTTTGCTTCTCTCAACAACTTGTTTTTCCCCCTTATTTTTCCCTTCTCTCTAACTTTGTCTCATGTTTTCATAAATGTTTTTCTGGTATCTCTCTATTTTATCTTGACTTTACTAATGTAAACTATTTTTCTTGTGCTTTTACATTCCAAGCATTTAACCCGCCTTATGATATACTTTCACATGAAGATGGAAGTGCTTTTATTGACTGAAAAGAAACCAAATAAAAGGCTAGATTTGGATGACTGATACAAGAAAATTAATCTATGAGTTTAAAAAAAGTAACAAATAACATTTTGGTTTACCAAGTAATTGGAAATCTGATTTTTTTTATTTCCATAGTGGTGGAGCTAACTTATGTTTTAATTCTTGTGATGTGAGTGTCACTGGCAAGCTCAGCATTTATTGCTGATTCCTAATTGCCTTTGAGAAGGTGAGAGTGAACTCCTTCTTGAACTGTTGCAGCCCATGTGATGGCAGTACACTCACAGTGCTGTTGGGGACGGAGTTCCAAGATCTTGACTCCGAAGGAATGACAATATAATTCCAAATTGGGAATATAATGCCAAAGAGAAAAACGTAGGCTGTACAGGCATATTCCTGGGGCCTGATGATGAGCCGTAACCTATGTTTGGTGGACATCCTGTTGTCCCCTGGGGGTGAATGCCTTTTTGGTTGATTGAGCAACCTGTTCCCTTCTTCATTGGTAGCTGCTAGGCATGCGCCAGAGAAACACAGAGCCTCGGTTGGGCCCTGATCCCTTGATATACTGTGGGTTAGTTCTGGTAATTTTAGATTTTTCTTCCATTTTCTTTTTCCTTCTTTCTTGGGAGGCTCTGAAGGTTTGATCATAATCCGAACATGTTGCTGTCGGTCCTCTCTGCACAATAGTATGGAATGATGTTGGTTCTGCACAGGGCCTTGGTTTGGGGTTAAGTCGTGTTGTGTGGTAGGTGTGTAACTCTTGTATTTCCTTTGCTTTTGTAAGAGTGGGAATGAAGAATCTATGCTTGGCTCCTACATTGGTGCTGATGGGTCTGGTATGCGAGGAGAAGAGGCTGTGGTGGGTCATTGGTGCCCTTGGTGCTGCGAGGGTTGAGGGAGATGTACGTTGGTGCGCACCCGAACATGGGGCGTCATTCTCCGACCCCCCCCCAGCGGGTCGGAGAATGGCCGTTGGCCGCCATGAATTCCTCCGGTTGCCGAAGTCTCCGGTACCGGAGATTGGGCGGGGGCGGGAAGCGGGCCGCGCAGGTTGGCGGGCCCGCCCGCTCAATTCTCCGGCCCAACTGGGCCGATGTCCCGCCGATAAATTGCCTGTCCCACCGGTGTAAATTAAAGTAGGTATTTACCAGCGGGACAAGGCGGCGTGGGGGGGCTACTGGGTCCTGGAGGGGGGCGCGGGGCGATCTGACCCCGGGGGGTGCCCCCACGGTGGCCTGGCCCGCGATCGGGGCCCACCGATCCGCGGGCGGGCCTGTGCCGTGGGGCACTCTTTCCCTTCCGCCTCCGCCACGGTCTCCGCCATGGCGGAGGCGGAAGAGACTCTCCCCACTGTGCATGCGCGGGAAACTGTCAGCGGCCGCTGATGCTCCCGCGCATGCGCCGCCCGGGGATGTCATTTCCGCGTCAGCTGGCGGGGCAACAAACGCCGTTTACGCCAGCTGGCGGGGCGGAAATCCCTCCGGCGTCGGCCTAGCCCCTCAATGTCGGGGCTCGGCCCCCAAAGCTGCGGAGCATTCCGCACCTTTGGGGCGGCGCGATGCCCGTCTGATTGGCGCCAGTCGGCGGACATCGCGCCGTTGGGGGAGAATTTCGCCCCTGGTCTCCATGCAGGTGAAAGCACCATATGTAAAGGCAGAAGAGCTGTGTTACAGCTGCAATTCTGCATCCATGCATTCTGAAGGTGGGCTACAATTGAATTGGCCAGCATTCTGGAATTTGTGCATATTGTGCTAAAAAATCCTTTGTTGGTTTAGGTAGAAGAAATCTTCATCCTCAAAGAAGTTCAGTTATTAGCATCAACAGTTTAAGCTGTGTTTAGAGATGTCACAATCCACCCAGTAAACATCCCGATGGTTCAGTGAGAACTCACTATGTGACCTTCGCCAGGCCATTCGGGAGTGCATAGTGATACTGTGTCCAGCTCATGGCCACAAACGGCCATCACAAAAAGTCAAGGTGGCCTTAATGCAGGATGCCACACAGGTGAGTAGCTATGGGCTCCATCCAACGAATTAGTTCTAGTGTCAAAAATGGACCAATCACCTGCTTCGCACTGCAAAGAGTGAATTTGCATGTCAGACCACCAATAACTGGATGTAAGGTGGGCAGGAAAAGATGGGACTTTGAAAGGTTAAGGGTGAGGATGGACATTGAAGTGTAATGTGTTCCCCCCTCACCAGTTTCACAACCGAGGCCAATGCAGATTGATGCAACTGAGAGTTCACAAGGCACTCTTGAGTGTTGTCAGGAGCTCCCAGTCCCTCTGCCAGTGACCCAAGCACCTCCAGCGGCAGTGGCCACACAGAAATCTCCTGAACTGGTGCAGGGGAGTCTTGTATTCCTGGGCCATGAGGCAGAGAGTGTAACAGCCTTCTCCCACCACATCTCCAGATGTTAGGGATGCACCTTGTCGCAGCACCTGGAAGAATTTCAAAAGGTTTATGTCATTATGTTAAGGAAGGAGTGTTTGTGTCACATTAAAATGTTGTAGTACTTTAGTCAGTGTCTGCTATATGATATGTGGGTTCATGATATTGTCTCTTCAAGAAGGTAGGATTCATATCATCATGTGTTTATGTGGGACTGGATTTAGATTTATTGTCACGTGTACCGAGGTACAGTGAAAAGTATTGATCTGCGTACAGTCCAGGCAGATTGTTCCATACATGAAAGACATAGGACATGTTATAAATACACAATGTAAATAAATAAACATAGACATCAAGTGCAGCATTCAAAATATAGTGCTAAAACTGAGGGTAGCACAGTGGTGCAGTGGTTAAATCATAAATCATAGAATTTACAGTGCAGAAGGAGGCCATTCGGCCCATCGAGTCTGCACCAGCCCCTGGAAAGAGCACCCTACCTAAGCCCACACTTCCACCCTATCCCCACACCTCCACCCTATCCCCATAACCCCACCTAGCCTTTTTTGGACACTAAGGGCAATTTAGTGTAGCCAATCCACCTAACCCTGCACATTGGATTGTGGGAGGAAACCGGAACACCCGGAGGAAACCCACGGGGAGAACATGCAGAATCCGCAAGACAGTGACCCAAGCCGAGAATCGAACCTGGGACCCTGGCTATGTGAAGCCATAGTGCTAACCACTATGCTACCATAAGAACACAAGAACATAAGAACTAGGAGCAGGAGTAGGCCATCTGGCCCCTCGAGCCTGCTCCGCCATTCAATGAGATCATGGCTGATCTTTTGTGGACTCAGCTCCACTTTCTGGCCCGAACATCATAACCCTTAATCCCTTTATTCTTCAAAAAACAATCTAGCTTTATCTTAAAAACATTTAATGAAGGAGCCTGGGCAAGGAGTTCCATCGATTCACAACCCTTTGGGTGAAGAAGTTCCTCCTAAACTCAGTCCTAAATCTACTTCCCCTTATTTTGAGACTATGCCCCCTAGTTCTGCTTTCACCCGCCAGTGGAAACAACTTGCCCGCATCTATCCTATCTATTCCCTTCATAATTTTCTATGTTTCTATGAGATCCCCCCTCATCCTTCTAAATTCCAACGAGTACAGTCCCAGTCTACTTAACCTCTCCTCATAATCCAACCCCTTCAGCTCTGGGATTAACCTAGTGAATCTCCTCTGCACACCCTCCAGTGCCAGTACGTCCTTTCTCAAGTAAGGAGACCAAAACTGAACACAATACTCCAGGTGTGGCCTCACTAACACCTTTATACAATTGCAGCATAACCTCCCTAGTCTTAAACTCCATCCCTTTAGCAATGAAGGACAAAACTACATTTGCCTTCTTAATCACCTGTTGCACCTGTAAACCAACTTTTTGTGACTCATGCACGAGCACACCCAGGTTTCTCTGCACAGCAGCATGTTTTAATATTTTATCATTTAAATAATAATCCCTTTTGCTGTTATTCCTACCAAAATGGATAACCTCACATTTGTCAACATTGTATTCCATCTGCCAGACCCTAGCCCATTCACTTAGCCTATCCAAATCCCCCTGCAGACTTCCAGTATCCTCTGCACTTTTTGCTTTACCACTCATCTTAGTGTCGTCTGCAAACTTGGACACATTCCCCTTGGTCCCCAACTCCAAATAATCTATGTAAATTGTGAACAATTGTGGGCCCAACACTGATCCCTGAGGGACACCACTAGCTATTGATTGCCAACCAGAGAAACACCCATTAGTCCCCACTCTTTGCTTTCTATTAATTAACCAATCCTCTATCCATGCTACTACTTTCCCCTTAATGCCATGAATCTTTATCTTATGCAGCAACCTTTTGTGTGGCACCTTGTCAAAGGCTTTATGGAAATCCAGATATACCACATCCATTGGCTCCCTGTTATCTACCGCACTGGTAATGTCCTCTCAAAATTCCACTAAATTAGTTAGGCACGTCCTGCCCTTTATGAACCCATGCTGCATCTGCCCAATGGGACAATTTCCATCCAGATGCCTCGCTATTTCTTCCATGATGATAGATTCCAGCATCTTCCCTACTACCAAAGTTAAGCTCACTGGCCTATAATTACCCGCTTTCTGCCTACCTCCTTTTTTAAACAGTGGTGTCACGTTTGCTAATTTCCAATCCACCGGGACCACCCCAGAATCTAGTGAATTTTGGTAAATTATCACTAGTTCATTTGCAATTTCCCTAGCCATCTCTTTTAGCACTCTGGGATGCATTCCATCAGGGCCAGGAGACTTGTCTACCTTTAGCCTCATTAGCTTGCCCACCACTACCTCCTTAGTGATAACAATCCTCTCAAGGTCCTCACCTGTCATAACCTCATTTCTATCAGTCACTGGCATGGTATTTGTGACTTACACTGTGAAGACCAACCCAAAAAACCTGTTCAGTTCCTCAGCCATTTCCTCATCTCCCATTATTAAATCTCCCTTCTCATCCTCTAAAGGACCAACTTTAGCCACTCTTTTTTGTTTTATATAGTTGTAGAAACTTTTGCTATCTATTTTTATATTCTGAGCAAGTTTACTCTCATAATCTATCTTACTCTTCTTTATAGCTTTTTTAGTAGCTTTCTGTTGCCCCTCTAAAGATTTCCCAGTCCTCTAGTCTCCCACTAATCTTTGCCACTTTGTATGCTTTTTCCTTCAATTTGATACTCTCCCTTATTTCCTTAGATATCCACGGTCAATTTTCCCTCTTTCTACCGTCCGTCCTTTTTGTTGGTATAAACCTTTGCTGAGCACTGTGAAAAATCGCTTGGAAAGTTCTCCACTGTTCCTCAACTGTTTCACCATAATGTCTTTGCTCCCAGTCTACCTTAGCTAGTTCTTCTCTCATCCCATTGTAATCTCGTTTGTTTAAGCACAAAACACTAGTGTTTGATTTTACCTTCTCACCCTCCATCTGTATTTTAAGTTCCACCATATTGTGATCGTTCCTTCCGAGAGGATCCCTAACTATGAGATCATGAAGCAATCCTGTCTCATTACCACTGTGCTACCCTGCTTAGCACTGCTGCCTCACGGCGCCGAGGACCCAGGTTCAATCCTGGCCCTGGGTTACTGTCCGTGTGGAGTTTGCATATTCTCCCAGTGTCTGCGTGGGCCTCAGCCCCACAATGCATAAAGAAGTGCAGGGTAGGTGGATTGGCCATGATTAATAGCCCCTTAATTGTGAAAGTAAAGAATAGGTATTCTAAATTTATTTTTAAAAAGTATATAGTGCTACAACTGTAGAGAAGATGCCTAGAATGAACAGTTCTGTCATTAAGCGATTCATTCAGCAAGTTATTTTTGAATCTGTTAGTGCGTGTTCTCAAACTTTTCTCTCTTCTGACCGATGGAAGAGAGAATAACCCGGGTGCAAGGGGGTCTTTGATTATGCTGCCCGCTTTCCCAAGGGAGGTGTAGACAGACTCAATGGCTGGGAGTCGGGTTCACGTGATGGACTGGGCTGTGTTTACAACTCTTTGTAGTTTCTTAAGGTCTTGGGCCGAGCAGTTGCCATACCAGGCTGTGATGCAGCCAGATAGGATGCTTTCTATGGTGCATTAATAAAAATTGGTAAGAGTCATTGTGGACATGCCGAATCTCCTTAATTTCCTGTGGGAGTAATGGCGCTGTTGTGCTTTCTTGGTCATAGCATCGACATGGGTGGAGCAGGACAGATTGTTGGTGATGTGCACACCTAGGAATTTGAAGCTGTCAACCATCTCCACCTCAGCACCACTGATACAGACAAGGGAGTGTACAACACTTTGGGTGCGATCTTCCGGCCATGCTGCATCGGAAAAGCATCTCGATGCGGCCGGTGAAAGCCGAAGACCCCGCTCTCTGGATTCACCAGGCTCGCAACGCCTCGCGAGATTCAATGCAATCTCGTGAGATTTTGCAAGGAGAATCCCGCCCACAATGGGCGGGATCACCTTTTGGCAAACCTGCATATTAGAGCGAGGCAGCTAGCCTTATTTTAATGTGCAGATTTCCAAGGTATCACAGGCTTTGGGATTCAATCCCTTTGCCTTGGGGACCTCGGACAAGCGCTGTTTGGTGCTGGTCTCCACAAACTGGGACCAAATGGAATGGTATTCGTGGGTGTCCCCAAGGGGATCGGACAGCTGCATGCCCTTTGGGCAGAGTGGTGCCCTGGCACTGCTGGTGCCACCTGGGTACCTTGGCAGGGTCAGCCTGACACCTTGACACCTCCAGCTTTACACCCTGGCAGAGCTACCTCGGTGCTATCCTGGCACTGCCAAGGTGCCAAGCTGGCATTTGTTTGTGCACGCGCGATCGGGCCGGGGCTGCCCACTATGGGTGTTGGGGGGTGTGAGGAGGCCGGCCGGGAGACCCTCCGATGTTGCTTTCAGGCTGGAGGAAGGTCAGGGTTTATTTTTGTGGGCCTCGTAGATCGGGATGTCATTTAAAAATGGCGTCCCCTTCTCTCGCTACAAGGAGAGTTCTGGCGAGCGGAGCTCCCCATTGTGGGCTAGCTGCGCATTTCCCGTTTAGGCTCATTATTCAATACGAGTAGCGTTGAATAGCCATGTGTTTCTCGGCACAGCGAGTGCCGGGAAACACGAGGTTAAACGCACTCGCTAGGGAACTTTGACCCCTTTTCGAAAGATCGCGCCCTTCGTTTCCTGAAGTTGATGACCATCCCTTTAGTTTTGCTGACGTGAGGGAGAGATTGTTGTCGTTACACCACGCCACCAAGTTCTCTATCTCCCTCCTGTACTCTGACTCATTGTTGTTCGAGATCTGACTCACAACGGTCGCCTCATCAGGAAACTTGTGCATGGATTTGGAGTCGGATTTTGCCACAGTCACGTGTGAATAGAGTATAGTAGGAGGCTAATTACGGAGCCTTGCAGGGCCCCGGTATCAAGGACTATCGTGGAGGAAGTGTCAATGTTTATCCTTACTAATTGCATTCGGTGAGTCAGGAAGTCAAGGATCCAGTTGCAGAGGGAGGAGCCAAGTCCTAGGTTTTGGAGTTTGGCTATGAACTTGGCTGGGATTATGGTGTTGAAGGCGGAGCTGTAGTCGAAGGCAGAGCTGTAGTCAATGAACAGGAGTCTGATATAGGAGAAGTCTTGTTGTTGAGATGCTCCAGGGATGAGTGTAGGGCCAAGGACATAGCGTCTTCTGTGGACTGGTTGTGACAGTAGGTGAATTGCAGTGGATACAGGCATTCTGGAAGGTTGGAGTTGATGTGTCTCATGACTAACCTCTTGAAGCACTTCATAATGATACATGTCAAGGTCACTGTCGGTAGTCGTTGAGGCATGCTGCCTGGTTCTTCTTTCGCACCGGTATGATGGCCTTCTTGAAGCAGGTAGGAACCTTGGAACAGAGTAGGGAGAGGTTGAAGATGTCTGCGAAAACACCCGCCAGTTGGTCCACGCGGGGTATGAATGCATGACCAGTGACCCCGTCAGGACCTGCTGCTTTCCGTGGGTTCACTTTCATGAAGGCCAATCTAACTTCTGGGGTTGTGACGGTAGCTATGGGTGTGTCCGAGGCTGTTGGGCAGGTGGCATCGGTTTGTTGACTTCCTGCTCGAAACGAGCATAGAATGCATAGAGTTCATCGGGGAGGGATGCTCTGTTGTCAGAGATTCCACTCGGCTTTGCTTTGTAGCTCTTTATATTGTGTAAGCCTTGCCATAATCAATGAGAGTTTGTGTTGTGAGACTCTAGCTTAGTTTGACATTGTCTTTTGGCATCCCTGATGGCTTTATGGAGGATGTACCTGTAGTCATCTATACATACATCTGCACATGCATCACAGCCACAGCATCACTATAGGGCAGCATCAGAGACGGGTATAAAGGGTCCAGCCCAAGGGAGGATCCGCCTCTTTCAGAAGCACAGGGCTAGTGAGCAGCAGCAGACAGAGACAGCTCAGAATAGGCAGCTTACCTTGGCTTCACTGGTCATAACTCTTGACTGTATTATATCTAGTTAAGCTCTGGAAACGGAACAAACCCACTGAATAAAGTATTTGTGTTAACTGGAAGTCTACAATCTTTATTCAGACTTGGAGAATAACATAGTACCTGGATTTCTTGTATAGGCCAGGGTCGCCTGACTTGAATGCCTCAGACCTGGACTTCAGTAGGGAGTGGATCTCCCGGTTAAACCATGGTTTCCAGTTGGTAAACGCTTGTGCTACCTTCTTTGGCATATAATCCTCAACACACTTACTGATGAAGTCTGAGATGATGGTGGCATACTCGTTTAGGTTGGCCGCTGAGTTCTTGAATAGCCAGTCCACTGACTCCAAGCAGTCGCATAGGAGCTCATCTGTTGCTTCGGACCTGCATTGCACAACCTTCTTAACCAGATTCTCCCGCTAAAGTTTCTGCTTGTATGCCGGGAGAAGGAGTACAGTTTTTTGTGGTCCGATTTTCCGAAATGTGGTCGGGGGAAGGAGCAGTAGATGCCCTTGATGTTTGTGTAGTAGTGGTCAAGGATGTTGCGCCCCCTGGTGGGATAGGAGATGTTTTGGTGGAATTTTGGCTGTATACTCTTGAGGTTGGCCTGGTTGAAGTCCCCGGCCTCTGGGTATTTTGTTTCAATGTTGTTTATAGCGGTGTCCAATTCATCAAGGGCCTTCTTCACTTCTGTCTAAGGTGGGATGTAGACCGTTGTGATGATGGCAGAAGTGAACTCCCGTAGAAGATCTTATGGGTGGCACTTCACAGTCAGGTACTCTAGGACTGGGGAGCAGCAGTTCACCGGGGTCGCCATGGCTAAGCAACAGGAAGTATTGATGAGGAGGCAAACCGCTCCACCCTTCGCCTTGCCCGAGGACGCTGTGTGGTCCATCCGGTGAATTGAGAAGACCTCAAGATGTATGGCACAGTCCGGTGAGGCAGGAGTGAGCCATGTCTCTGTGAAACAGAGTACACAGCATTCTCTCACTTCCCTCTGAGAGGGTTAGCAGCTTGCTCACAAACTGAGATGCGTGCCTCTGTGTGATGACAAAGAAAGAGCAATGAGGGCTTCATTATAACAATATTTGCCATCCATGGAAACAGGATTATTGGCCAGATGATTGGAAGTGGTTTAATATGAGGTAGTCCCTTGCCTCTCGTGTGTCAACCTCCATGGAGCAGACAGGCAGCAGCCTGTTGCTGTGGATCCACTTGCATTTCACTCTCTACTTCCTTGTCCACCTCTCCAAATGAGATTACCACCATCTCTTCTTCTGACATGATGATGTTTTCATCCCTCTACATTGCACCATTGTGCAGTACACAGCATATGATGACTATCTGTGAGATCTTCAATTGAGGCAACAGAGGTGCATCATCAGCAGACTGATGATTTGCTGTATAATGGCCTTTGTTGTTCCGTGACTGGCAGTAAACCTCTCATCTGCCTCAATGTATGAAGTTCTAACAAGTGTTATCAGCCTCATCGTCTAGGATTCATCCATAGATTTGCATCCTTGGCACAAACAGACAAGTGTTGAAGGACATGGGCATCTTGGTTGCTGCCAGGATAGTGAGTCCACATCTACATAATTTGCTTCTTGTGATAATGGATGCAATTCCGCGATCACGATGCGCCCAGCGTGGATCGGGGTGCGGCAGGTGAATAGCGGGAAAGGGCAAAATTGAGATTTGCGCTGGGCGTGAACTATTTTGCAATTCCAGATCTCTCCCCAAAATGGCAAGAATATCAATCACCCTAATTTGCATGCATTTCAATCTCATTAACGAGATTGAAGTAGAAAGCAGCAGCCTCCCGGGAAGTACCCGACTCCCCAGCGGGCGTCGTTTAGTGCTCCTTTTAAAAAAAACGTGAAGCTGGCGCAATGGCTACTGAGGGGAAGTGAGGAGGTGAGTAGCCATTTCCACATTACCGGCATGCAGCTCCAGGGCACCAGAACTGCTGTCCCAGTGTTTGTGGGGAGGGGGAGAGAGGGGGCGGAGGAGGGAGCTATCCCTCTGGGGGGATTGAGCTTGGTCGGGAGACTGAAGTATTCCGGGTCGGACCTGGGCCAGGAGGGTGAGGGGCTTTGCATCTGTGAGGCTTTCAAGTCAGCATTAAATATTGTGGAGACCCATCACCGAGACAACCAGTCTGTCCTACCAAACTCTTACCGGACAGAGCCTTGCTGCAGCTTCTCTCCTGAAAGTCAATTCACTCTCTTTGACTGTGAGCAGCCTCTAGCTTCACAGCTGAAGGATATTTCAAATGAGGAATTAGTCTTTTTAGTTGTGATAGCACTTCACACTCCTCAATTCTCAAGTGCCTCCTCGAAGGCACACGTTCCATGTCTGAGAGGATGGTTAGTACACTGCATGCCCAGCTAACTTTGATGCCTGAACACTGCCTGAAATCTAGGGGCATCAGCACCATAGAGGCAGCTGCCAACACTCAAACACTAAGAGCAGGGCTTCAGCACTGGGGGTTCTCTCGTGGCCAAAGGGTAAGTGTCTGGATGAGCAGAGGGCAGCAGAGGACAGCCTCCCTAATGTTCCCAGCAGAGGTTTGGGGTCTGATAGCTCCTGATGTGGCCTGGGGCTAGGTTTTCTAGCAACAACTGGATTGCAAATGGCACTCCGAGAGAAGGCAGGATGGTCATGGTAAGGGTGGGGGGGCTTGGAAGATTTGAGGGTCCCGGGATGGAAGCCCAATGGATTGCCGGTCTCTCTCCTTCTCCAATTCCTTCCTGATAAAACTATGTTTGCTGGTGTGGATCCTGCGGAAGCTTCTCCTGCTGTGCTTATGGCAACCGAGGCCGGAAGACGCCGTAAAAAGCAACAGCGACAGGTCAGGCTGGAGGCGGCACCCCATGTGCAGGGAGCCACCGCATACCCTGAAGACCCAGTCGCCCATCAGGCTGAATAGCAAGCCAGAAGGGGAGGCCAGAGATGGCCTAAGGTGTGCAGGCATCGTTGGTCAATCCATGAGCTGACGGATACCATACGCCGCAGAAGTCTCTTCTCAACAGAGAGACAGTGCGGCACCTGTGCCAATCCTCACAGGCAACCAAGTGTCCTCCCTCCTCTTAGGGGTTCAGGTATGTACAGCCATTCAGTTATGTGATGCCCCTTTAGATTTGTATTAATCAAAGATATTCAGGATATGGGCCAAAGCCAGGTATATGGAGCTAGGTCACAGCTCAGCCATGATTTTATTGAATGGTAGGACAGACTGGAGGGCTGAATGGCCTACTCCTGTTCCTATGTTCTTATATTCCTCACTCTCACACTTGGTCAGATAAGCTGCATTCAAGTCACCAGGGTTCAATGTGTAGGCCATTCAAGGCATGATAGCTCATGTCAATTTCTCTTCATCAGGAAGACTACATTAAACCATGGCGAAGGATATTTAAATTATGCACAAGTCATCTATTTTGCATAATTCTGAGGTTCCCCCGGCTAACGAGTGAATTTTCCAATTCCTTACCTTCCCACCCCCAATATAATCGGGAGCCATTTTCCTATCTCTGGGCTTCTAGCGCGCACACTCCTGCAAAATTCTGTGAGCCCCCCACCATTTTGCCAGCCTCATGTTTGGTTCCTTCCCAGTTTTGGTGAAGGTATTCAAGCACAAGCTATAACTGGCATATGTACCTCAGGATTATAATCCACATATTTGTGTGGGAGGAATAGAATTATCATAATGAATGCTGCACCCATTTTGCCGCAGACAATGAGAACTGTACTAAGCTGCAATTATGAAGTAGATCCAGTCCTCCCAGACAGGAGAATGAAAGGATGTAAGCGTTGGCCACAGCCTTTGTGGCATTCCAACAGCCCCTCCAAATTGTTGGATCTAAGAGGTAGGAGGAGCAATGGAGGTGTATAAGTGTGTTGCTTTGGCCACAAATGGGGACCAGATAAATGGCACTCATGGGGGTCTCCCAAGGGATCGAAGGCCCCCCAGGTGCATGAACTTAAGGTAGGATGGTACCTGGCACTACTGGTGCCACCTGGGCATCAGCATGGCATTGCCAAGGTGCACAGGTGGCACTACCAGCTGTAAGGCACTGCCAGGGTGCCAGGTTGGTGTTGCCAGGCTGGCATTTTTCGTGTTCTGGCATTCGGGCTGGGGGTGCCCTGCGCGGGTGTTGGGCGGGTTGTGGGAGGGGAGTGGGGATCCTCCCATAGTGCGTTGGGTTGGGGGGTCGGGGGCCTTGGAGATTGGGGCACCATTTAAGCTCTCGCTACACTCGGGAGATCCGGCGAGCGGAGCTCCTCAGTGTAGAAAATGGCCTTGACCGCGCATTCCCTACTCAGGCCTCTTATTTAACATGAGTAGCGTTTTATAGCCCTGCGTTCTATGCACTGCGAGCGCCGGGAAACATGTGGCTAAACACGTTCGCTATGGAACTTTGTTCCCATTTAGTTGAATCGCGCCCTTTAAGATTTTTTTTTTGTTTGAATCACACCCCTTAAGTTTGATGCTGTTGTTAACCATGGATGATGGGTCTACCACTACTTCTCCTTTGATGTATCCCCCAGCTTAGTGGCCCAATTCACTTCAGCTATCTCGCCCACATAGTTGCCCCTATTTAAGTTTAAAATACCAATCTCAGACCCACTCTTCTCCTTTTACTGGATGTAAAATTCAATCAAATTTTGGCCACTGCCTCCACTCTAGGTCATCAATTAATCCTGTCATATTACACAAGGATGAGATTTCTAAACTCTTGGAAGTGCAGGGTCGGATTAGGACAAGTCAGCATGGATTTAGTAAGGGGAGGTCGTGTCTGACAAACCTGTTAGAGTTCTTTTGAAGAGATAACAAATAGGTTCGACTAAGGAGAGCCAATGGATGTTATCTATCTTGACTTCCAAAAGGCATTTGATAAGGTGCCTCACGGGAGACTGCTGAGTAAAATAAGGGCCCATGGTATTCGAGGCAAGGTACTAACATGGATTGATGATTGGCTGTCAGGCAGAAGGCAGAGAGTTGGGATAAAAGGTTATTTTTCGGAATGGCAACTGGTGACGAGTGGTGTCCAGCAGGGTTCAGTGTTGGGGCCACAGCTGGTCTCTTTATATATTAACGATCTAGGTGACGGGACTGGGGGCATTCTGGCTAAGTTTGCCGATGATGCAAAGATAGGTGGAGGGGCAGGTAGTATTGAGGAGATGGGGAGGCTGCAGAAAGATTTAGACAGTTTAGGAGAGTGGTCCAAGAAATGGCTGATGAAATTCAACGTGGGCAAGTGCAAGGTCTTGCACTTTGGAAAAAAGAATAGAGGCATGGACTATTTTCTAAACGGTGACAAAATTCATAATGCTGAAGTGCAAAGGGACTTGGGAGTCCTAGTCCAGGATTCTCTAAAGGTAAACTTGCAGGTTGAGTCCGTAATTAAGAAAGCAAATGCAATGTTGTCATTTATCTCAAGAGGCTTGGAATATAAAAGCAGGGATGTACTTCTGAAGCTTTATAAAGCACTAGTTAGGCCCCATTTAGAATACTGTGAGCAATTTTGGGCCCCACACCTCAGGAAGGACATACTGGCACTGGAACGGGTCCAGCGGAGATTCACACGGATGATCGCAGGAATGGTAGGCCTAACATATGATAAACATCTGAGGATACTGGGATTATATTCATTGGAGTTTAGGAGGTTGAGGGGAGATCTAATAGAAATTTACAAGATAATGAATGGCTTCGATAGGGTGGACGTAGGGAAGTTGTTTCCATTAGCAGGGGAGACTAGGACCCGGGGGCACAGCCTTAGAATAAAAGGGAGTCACTTTAGAACAGAGATGAGGAGAAATTTCTTCAGCCAGAGAGTGGTGGGTCTGTGGAATTCATTGCCATAGAGGGCGGTGGAGGCCGGGACGTTGAGTGTCTTTAAGACCGAAGTTGATAAATTCTTGATTTCTCGAGGAACTAAGGGCTATGGAGAGAGAGCGGGTAAATGGAGTTGAAATCAGCCATGATTGAATGGTGGAGTGGACTCAATGGGCCGAATGGCCTTACTTCCGCTCCTATGTCTTATGGTCTTAATACCAAGTCTAATTATAATCTGCTCTGTGGTTGGTTCCAGAATATGCTGCTCTAAGAAAATGTTTCAAAAACATTCTATGAGCTCTTCATCCAGTCTACCACAGCCAATCTGATGTTTCCAGTTTTTAAGTAGATTATAATTGATGGGCCGCATGTCCGCCTTCTCAGCTGGGAACATTTTATAATTCTATGATTCAGGCAAACATAACGTCATAAGGAGCACAAAATACTGCTCATTGAATTAAATAGCTGCGCTCCCACCTTGAAAAGCATATCATTTCCCACCTGAATCATACTGGAATAATCAAATTAACTTCTTGTAATAACCCACATGAGGCCTACGGAGATAAACTGATTGATCTCCTCATCGTTGGACTCGTGGAGTATGAGCCTCCCCGCTGTAGGGCGGACGCCCGCCAGCTGGGGCTTGAAAGAACATAGTATAAAGGCCGGCCAGGACAGGACAGGGACCAGCACGTTGGTCGTCCCAATGGGACTGTACGCTAAATATATTTGCGCCGAGACGTTAAATAAATCGACGTTCACCCTGCCGCCAAGCTTCCTGGGCCTCAATACTTCTCTTAGTATCTGTATTGAACTCAACAATGGACTAGACAAGCAGGTACAGAGATCCAATTTCCCAATATATGACTGATATCAATGCCAGAGTGTTAAGGTATTCATAGATATTTTTTACACAGGGTCCCAAAACAGACAAATGTCAGGTAAAATAAAAAATCCACAAATTCTGGATCTGGAGTTGAACAATCTGTTCTGTAAGGCTTCAGGGAAATTTTGTTGCTTCACCAGATCAAAATATTATGACCAAGGTAACAAACCTGAAAAGTTTCAGATTATAACCATTGGATAGATCAGAATAGTGAATAACAGCCCGTCTTGAATTCAAATGAAATCAGAAGGGGGAAAGCAGAGTTAATGGGTTGGATTCTCCACACCCCGACGCTGAAATCAAGCCCAGTGCCAAGGCAGAGAATCCAGTCTCACACATGAACTCGGGACCGGCCGCAGTTCCTCGATTCTCCAGCCCCCGAAAAGAGCCGTACTTGGGAAGTACACCGTGCCTCGTATCTCCCACCTGTGGCCATTACTTGAGGCCCACGCCCCTATTCTCCGCCCCGACAGGCCGAAGTCACGACAGCGTATTTCTAATATGGTCCCAGCCTTTGGGAAACTCGCCATGGTCAGGGGCGGGCCAATCGGAGGGCTGGGGGGCCTGATACGGGACTGTGCCTTTATTGTGAGGGTGGTCCGGGTTGGGTGTGCAGACAATCGGGGGCACTATTTCCGTGGTCCAGACCGCGGTCTGAGTCCGCCATGGAGCACGGCGCAGCCGCTGGAGGCCGCCGCCGTGCGCATGCCCGGCCTTTGACCTGGATTTGCGGGGGTCCGTATCTGCAGCTGGAGCTGAGAGCTTCACGACGGCTCCCAGCTAGCCCCCTGCAGGGCTGTGAATCTGTGGCCTTTTGGCGGCAGTTTTTCTGGCATAAAAGATCACAGTTTTCACAACGGCGTGGGACATAGTCCCTGAAATGGAGAATCCAGCCCAATGTTTCAGATCAATAACCCCTTGGTCATTGGTGCATGTGCCTGCAGTATGTACTATCTACAGGATTTACTCCAAAAAATTCAACCAAGTTATTCCAACAACAGTAACCTCGAGCACCATAGTTAATGGGAACACCATTAACTTCAAGTTGCCCTCCAAGTCACACTTCATCCTGATTTCAACATACATTGTCATTCCTTTCACATTGCTGATCAATATTCTGCAATTTTCTATTTATCACTATTGTCAGTGTATCATTAATGTAAAGACAACAATATTTCAAGGAGGGATATTGGGGTTGAGCAATCAATACATCCTTCCATTCTGAAAACATTAAACCCAATCAGAGAGTGAGAAATTCAGTGAAAATAAAGTGATATAATATCAAAGACAATGAAGATATGATAATGCAATGTAACACAGAGTAAAAATATTTTTGTTGGGACATTTGGCTTGGGAGAGAAATTGAGGAGGGAGCCTATTTACATATTCAAACAGCCTCCCACCTGTTTTGCATGGGAGTGCCGGACACCCGTCTAAGGATCCTGCCACATTATCAAATGCTAAGTGTTGGTTTTACAGATGGGAAACGGCAGCCATAATGTGTAATTCTCCCCTATTGTGTTCCATATACCAGAGGCTGAAAGTACATAATTACAGGGGGTGAAATTAAAAATAACAGATGAGATATTATCACAATACAGAGTGACATAAAAGTAAGTCTATTTTAACAATAACAAGAATGTGCACTATATAATACATGGTGTAATTAAATAGTACAGTAACAGTTAGATATGCTAATGTCATTTAATTCTGCATGATATAGTTTCATTTCTATTAGTGCTGTGATATTTTGTAATTGTTCTTTTCATTAAGTTCGCTAACTCTAGGTGCCCATTTTTTGCTTTGATAATGCCGCTTAATTTGGCCTAACTAAGCAAAAAAACATTTTTTTCTTTTATTATTATTGCTCATTAATCCATTTTTGAGGAAGCAGGACAAGTATTCCATTAATGATTGCCACAATTAACCATCTTTTCTCATGTTATCATTTCACTAAAATTCGTCATGAATGTTGCTAATTAAATCAAGGAAATTAATTACTTTGATGTTTTGGGTGCATTAAACTAGCAGTTCAAGTTTTGCTGCAAATGGTCATCTCTCACATTCCTGTGCTAACACATTAGTAAAGACTTTAATCCCACTATGTTAATATCAAACTCCATGATTGCAAGTATTAGAATCATAGAACTAAATCGCCTGTAGCCTTTAACGTATAAACTGAGACCTGCTGATAATAGGTTGGTTTGACTGCAAATTGGTCAAATATCCAACCAACAAAACTCCTTAAGAATATATTTTCCAGTATGTGTTATTTTAATGAACTTTAAAACCACAGAAATATGTTTTATAGGGAAAATCAACTTTAATAGGTTACACATTGGCACTTTACAAGCTTTATGGTCTGTCTGTTTCCTCAGATAATGAAAGAGCCCACGCCAGCATGCAGCAAGACCTGGACAGCATAGAGGCTTAAGATAATAAGTGCCAAGTAAGAATGGTGCTGCACAGTGCCAGGCAGTAAATGTCTCCAACAGGAGAGATTAACCACCCCTAGACTTCTCATGGTATTACCATTGCTGAATCTCCCATCATCAAAATCCTGGGAATCACCATTGACCAGAAACTTAACTGGACCAGCCACACAAATACTGTAGCCACAAGAGCAGGTCAGAGGCTGGAAATTCTGTGGTGAGTAACTCACTTCCTGACCAACATCTACAAGTCAGGAGTCTGATGGAATATGCTTCACTTGCCTTCATGCATTCAATTCTAACAACACTCGAGGAGCTTGGCAGCATCCAGTGGCTTGTTTAATTGACACCCACCACCACCTAAATATTCACTTCCTCCGCTATCACTGGCTGCATAGTGTACCATGTGCAGGAGGCTGCATAGTGTACCATGTGTACCAGGGCAGCACGGTAGCATTGTGGATAGCACAATTGCTTCACAGCTCCAGGGTCCCAGGTTCGATTCCGGCTTGGGTCACTGTCTGTGCGGAGTCTGCACGTCCTCCCCGTGTGTGCGTGGGTTTCCTCCGGGTGCTCCGGTTTCCTCCCACAGTCCAAAGATGTGCAGGTTAGGTGGATTGGCCGTGATAAATTGCCCTTAGTGTCCAAAATTGCCCATAGTGTTGGGTGGGGTTGCTGGGTTGTGGGGATAAGGTGGAGGTGTTGACCTTGGGTAGGGTGCTCTTTCCAGGAGCTGGTGCAGACTCGATGGGCCGAATGGCCTCCTTCTGCACTGTAAATCCTAAAAATTCTATGATGTGCAGGAGGTTGCATAGTGCACCATGTGCAGGAGGCAGCATAGTGTACCATGTGCAGGAGGCAGCATAGTGTACCATGTGCAGGAGGCAGCATAGTGTACCATGTGCAGGAGGCAGCATAGTGTACCATGTGCAGGAGGCAGCATAGTGTACCATGTGCAGGAGGCAGCATAGTGTACCATGTGCAGGAGGCAGCATAGTGTACCATGTGCAGGAGGCAGCATAGTGTACCATGTGCAGGAGGCAGCATAGTGTACCATGTGCAGGAGGCAGCATAGTGTACCATGTGCAGGAGGCTGCATAGTGTACCATGTGCAGGAGGCTGCATAGTGTACCATGTGCAGGAGGCTGCATAGTGTACCATGTGCAGGAGGCAGCATAGTGTACCATGTGCAGGAGGCAGCATAGTGTACCATGTGCAGGAGGCAGCATAGTGTACCATGTGCAGGAGGCAGCATAGTGTACCATGTGCAGGAGGCAGCATAGTGTACCATGTGCAGGAGGCTGCATAGTGTACCATGTGCAGGAGGCTGCATAGTGTACCATGTGCAGGAGGCTGCATAGTGTACCATGTGCAGGAGGCTGCATAGTGTACCATGTGCAGGAGGCTGCATAGTGTACCATGTGCAGGAGGCTGCATAGTGTACCATGTGCAGGAGGCTGCATAGTGTACCATGTGCAGGAGGCTGCATAGTGTACCATGTGCAGGAGGCTGCATAGTGTACCATGTGCAGGATGCATTGCAGCACTCCTCAATGTTTCTTCAATGGTACCTTCCAAAAACATGACAGCTACAGCCTGCAGGGCAAGGACAACCGATGCATGGGATCACTGTCACCTGATAGTTCCCATCCAAGTCACACGCCATTCTGACCTGAAAATAAAGCCTGTTCTTCATCATAATTGAGACAAAATCCTCAAATTCCCAAAATAATACGGTGCATCTAAAAGAATGCAACTATGAAGGCAACTCACCACCGCCTTTTCGAGAGCAATTATATAATCGCTTATTGTAGGGATGCCAGTGACAATCGCGTTCCATAAACTAATATTTTTTTTAATCACATGTGAGATCAAAAAATCTGGTTTGCCTGATGCAAGGAATATTGGGATATAATAAGGGGTTTACCTTCAGATTTCACACAGTAAACATGCACAAGAAACAACAATTATAAAGGCATAAGGGGGCTAAGTAAGATCTTGCTCTCCGGTATCATGACTGATGATTTTTTAAAAAATCATCCAGCCTTATCTCACTTATTCAGTTCCACCATGCTTGAGAATGAGGATGTCCATGGAGCCTCCTATACCCACTGGTTGCCTCCTTGACACCACTATTCTCAATTTGATATAAGAGGGCTTCTGATCGCCGGGAAGTGCTATTCTGCCTGGTCCCCATTTATGGGCACCAGTACTAATTGGCACTTAGCTGGGGTCTCCTTGGGGAGGCCTATAGATGCTGGGTGACCATTCAATCAAGCTTCTACACCGCTAAGTGGGTATTTAAACTCACTTAACCATGAGATCACAAAGTCTCGCGAAGCGTAATGGCATCCCGGGGGAGGCCTCTCCCCAGATCCACCAGCCGCGTCCAATCCTGAGTCCGGCAGGACACAGCCAGTAAATTGCCCCCTTGGACATTTTTTTGGGACCTTGGGGAGTTTCTCCCCGGTTTAGCCCGCAATTAAAAGTTTTTTCAGCAATGGGGAGCTTAACCCGCCCGTGAGACCAGCTCCTCAGAGATCAGGCCACCATTTTGAAAGGATGCCCTGATTTCTAAGTGAGCTTCAGGGTCCCCCACCGCCCCCCCCCCCCCCCCCACCCACCCACCCCCACACACACACACACATGGGCATTATCCCATACCCCACCAAGTGAGGTCACCCCGCTGTGGGGTCGCTAGGGCCTCCCCTTTTTAAAACTCCCCCCTCCCCTTTTGGGCCTTCCCTCCTTTTAGGACCCACACTCTTCAACCCCCAACATTCATGAGACCCTTCATACCCACCCTTCACCCTCACCCTTCCTGCCCCCCCTCACTCCCTTTTTCATGAGCATGGCCCCTCAGGAACCCTGGCAGTGCCAAGGTGCCAGCCTGGCAGTTCCAATGTGCCAGAG
Organism: Scyliorhinus torazame; assembly: GCF_047496885.1. Lineage (NCBI taxonomy): Eukaryota > Metazoa > Chordata > Chondrichthyes > Carcharhiniformes > Scyliorhinidae > Scyliorhinus > Scyliorhinus torazame. The sequence goes on along the minus strand of NC_092712.1, from coordinate 165,817,193 downwards.
GGAGAGCCAGGGTGTCACCTGCCCTGTCCCGACCACCCAGGTGTCTCCAGTGGCCTAAGAACCACCAGATGCTGTTTTGCCTGGTTCACGTTTGTGTGGACCAATACTAAATTGCACTCAGTCGAGGCAATCAGTTCAATGGTGTTTCCCCGGGATTCAGTATTGAAGTCATTGCTCCTTTTGATTTATATTAATGACCTGAACTTGTCTTTTGGACAGCACGACGGCACAGTGGTTAGCACTGCCACCTCGCAACGCCAGGGACCTGGGTTGAACTCCGGCCTAGGGTGACTGTCTGTGTGCCGTTTACACTTTCGCCCCATAACTGCGTGGGTTTCCTCCGGGTGCTCTGGTTTCCTCCCACAGTCCAAAGATGTGCAGGTTAGGTGGATTGGCCATGCTAAATTGTCCCTTACTGTCCAAAAGGTTACCGGGTTACGGGTTTAGGGTGTGGGCCTGACCCCACGGAGAGTGCTTTTTCAGGGGGTCAGTGCAGGTTCGATGGGCCAAATGGCTTCCTTCTGCACTGCAGGGATTCTATGATTCTGTGATTTGGTCTACGGAGCATAATTTCAATGTTTTCAGATGAAACAAAGTTAGGAAATATAGTGAGAATTGTGGAGGAGAGTAACAGACTTCAGGAGGACATCGACACTGGTCAATAAAATAGGCAGACGCGTGGTTGATAAAAATTTATTGCAGAGAAGTCTGGAATGATGCATTTCAGAATGAAAAATGAGGATGAAAGTCAAATGGTTCAATTTTAAAGGAATACATACACAAATCTTTGAAGGAGGCAAGAAACATTGAGAAAGCAAATATGATCCTGGACTTTATAAATAGAGGATAAGAGTACAACATTTTCTAGATCATTGGTTAAGCCTCAGCTGGAATATACATGTCCAATTCTGAGCTCTACACTTTAGAAATAATATTAAAACTTTATAGAGTACCCTGAGCAGATTTACTAAACTGGTAGCAGAATGACAGACTTCAATTATGTGGAGAGACTGCAAGAGCTGGAATTGTTTTCCTTGGAACCAATGAGGTTAAGAACGAGGGGCGGGATTCTCCGACCCCCCCCCCCCCGGGTCGGAGAATCGCCGGGGGCTGGCGTGAATCCCGCCCCCACCGGTTGCCGGATTCTCTGGCACCGGATATTCGGCGGTAGCGGGAATCGCGCCGCGCCAGTCGGCGGGCCCCCCACCGGCGATTCTCCGGTCCGCGATGGGCCGAAGTCCCACTGCTGGAATGCCTGTTCCGCCGGCGAGAATCAAACCACCTCTCTTACCGGCGGGACTAGGCGGTGTGGGCGGGCCCTGGGGTCCTGGGGAGTACGTAGGGCGATCTGGCCCCGGGGGGTGCACCCATGGTGGCCTGGCCCGTGATCGGGGCCCACCGATTCGCGGGTGGGCCTGTGCCGTGTGGGCACTCTTTTCCCTCCGCCTCGGCCACAGCCTTCACCATGGCCGATGCGTAAGAGACCCCCCCCCCCCCCACCCCGCGCATGCGCAGGGATGACGCTTCCGCCGGCCGGCGAAGTCCTTTCGGCCCCGGCTGGCATGGCCCCAAGGCCTTTCCCGCCGGTCAGCGGGGCGCCAACCACCCCGGTGCTGACCGAGCCCCTCAAGGTGAGGGCTTGGCCCCTAAATGTGCGACGAAATCGGCACCTTTGGGACGACCCGACGCCGGAGTGGTTCCCGCCACTCCATCCCGCCGGGACCCCCCGCCCCGCCGGGTAGTGGAAAATCCCGGCCCAGATGTCATACAGCTTTTCTAAATGTTGACATATTTTCATAGGGTGTAACCGCTTCAACAGGTGGGTGAATTAATAACTAGAGATCACTTTTCAGAATATTTGTAAAAATAATCCAAGGGGAAATGTGAAGTAAAAATAATCCAAGGGGAAATGTGAAGTTTTGTTTTTTTGCAGTGAGTTGCCACAAATTGGAATGCACTGCCTGAACAGTAGATTCAATAGTAACTTGCAGAAATATATACTTTAGAAAGAGAAATTTTCCAGCCTATGGGAACGTGCAGTGGAGTGAGACTTTCTGGTAGTTTATTCAAAGAACCAACCTAGGCACAATGGGGCAGATAGTTTCCATCAATGTTGAATGGTTCACTGAAAGTAAATCCCAACATCACCTAATAATATTCTGGGGAAAAAAGAGTCTGAAGGCATTGAGGAGCAGGACATGGGTGTGGTTCTTCAGGAATGCTCTCTGTTTCCACACAAAAGAGAGGGATGAAGCAGATAGTGTAGTTAAGGAGGGAGTGTGGCATATTGGATGGGATAAACACAATGCAGGAGTTTAGCATCTTTGAAAGTGGATAAACCACCAGGACCAGATTACATGTTTCCCAGTTGGCTAAGAGAAGCAAGGGAGGAAATAGCAGAGGTTCTGACCATCATTTTCCAATCCTCTCTGCTACAGGTGTGGTATAGGGATGGAGGACTGCTACCATTATCTCGTCATTTAAGAAGGAAGGAAAGAAGGGATAGCCTGAGTGACTCACAGGTTAATCACCTTGGTGGTAGACAAATTATTGCAAAAGATCTGAGATACAGTATAAATGTCACTTACAGAGAGGTAATGATTAATGGATTTGTTAAGAAAAGGTCATGCCTGATTAAACCTTTTGACGAAGAAACCAGGATGGTGGATGAGAGTAGCTCATTTGATATAGTTATGTGGACCAGAGCAACGCTTTTGAGAAATTAAAAGCAGATGAGATCCAAGAGAAAGTAGCAAGTTGAATCCAAAATTGGCCCAGTGGCAAGAAGGAAAGAATTATGTTGACTGGCGTTTTTATGACTGGAAGGCTGTTTCCAATGAAGTTCCACAGGACGTAGTACCAGGTCCCTTGCTATTTGTTGTCTATACCAATAAATTAGATTTAATTGTGGGGGTATAATTAAAACGTTTGCAGGTGATACCGAGAATTGACTGTGTAGTTGATACTAAGGAAGAAACTGTAATCTGTGGTCAACGGAAAATATCAACAGTCAAGCCAACTCGGCAAAATGTGGCAAATGGAATGGAATTGGAGTCCAAAGGTGTGCGGGTAGGTGGATTGGCTATGATAAATTGCCCCTTAAATGTCTAGAGATGTGCAGGTTAGGTTATGGGATTATGGGGATAAGTAGGGTGGATACTTGTAAATGGGCAGAGTACTCATTTGAAGGGTCGGTGCCGACTCAATGGGCCAAATGGCCCCCTTCTGCACTGTAAGGATTCTATGATTCTAATTCCTTCTTGAAATCACACACCGTTTTGGCCTCAACTACTTTCTGTGGTAGCGATTTCCACAGATTCACCTCTCCCTGGGTGAAGAAATTTCTCCTCACCTCAATCCGAAAAGGTTTATCCATTATTCTCAAACTATAGCCCCTAGTTCTGGACACCCCCACTATCGGGAACATTCTCTCTGAAGATGCCCTGTCTGATCCTATTAGAATTTTTAAAGTTTCTATGAGATCCCCTCTCGCTCTTCTAAAAATTATCCTAACCGACTTAATCTCTCCTCATATGACAGCCCACCACCCCAGGAATCAGCCTGGTAAATCTTTGTGCACTCCCTCCATAGCAAGAACATCCTTCCTCAGAGAAGAACAAAACTGCACACAATATTCCATGTGTGGCCTCACCAATGCCCTATCCAATTGCAGTAAACATTACTATTCCTATACTCAAATCCTCTCACTTTGAAGGCCAACATACCATTTGCCTTTTTTACTGCCTGCTGTACCTGCACACTAACTTTCGGTAACTGATGCATGAGGACACCAAGGTCTCACTGAGTATCCACCTCTCTCAATTTACACCGATTTCCATTTTTGCTAACGAAAACGGATAACCTTACATTTATCCACATTGTACTGCATCTGCCATGCATATGCCCACTCACTCAGCCTGTCCAAATCCCGCTGAAGCATCTCTGCATGCTCCTCACAGCTCACCCTCCCACCCAACTTTGTACCACCTGCAAATTTGGAGATAATAAGTGGGATTCACCAACTCCCCGCTGGGTGGGAGAATCCCCGGGGGCAGTATGAATCCCGCCCCACAACTCCAATGTTAGCTGCCGTATACTCCGGCGCCGGTTTTCAGGCGGGGCGGGGATCATGCCACGTGGTCGGGGGCCATTAGCAGCGCACCCCCCAACAATTCTCCGGGCCCAGATGGGCCGAGTGGCTGCCGGTTTCTGGCCAGTCCCGCCGGCGTGAAATGGACATGGTCCCACACGGCAGGACCTGGCTGGTAGGCCGGCTGGTGCGGTCCTCGGGGGGGGGGGGGGGGAGATCCGCCCCCATGATGGCCTGGCCCGTGATCGGGCCCCACCGATCTGTGGGTGGGCCTGCACCGTGGGCGCACTCCTTCCTTCCACGCCGGTCTCTGTAGGGTTCCGCCATGGCCGCGTGGAGAAGACACCCCCTGCACATGCGCAAGAATGCACCAGCCGCTTTGCACATGCGCGGAACCACGCCGGCAGTTCTGCGCATGCGCTAACTCGCGCCAGCCCTTCGGCGCCAGTTGGCATGGCGCCAACCCCTCCACCACCGGCCTAGCCCCCGGAATTGCGGAGGATTCCGCAACTTCCAGTTGGCCCGATGCCGGAGTGGTTTGCACCATTTTTTTACGCTGGCGTCAGGCCATCGGGGATTCGGGAGAATTCCGCCCAATATATTTAATTCCCTCGTCCAAATCATTAATATATAATGTGTACAGTTTGGGTCCTAGCTCAGACCCATTTATTCCAACTTTTGGCTTCCTGTCTACTAACCAGCTTTTTATCCATCTCAAGACACTACCATTAATCCCATGCGCTTTAACTTTACACATTAATCTGCTGTGTGAGACCTTGTCGACAGCCTTCTATAGTAAATAGTTATTGTCCAGACTCTCTACTTCTGAACCTTTTCCTTAGACAACCACAACATACAACAAGTTAAGAAGTCATACGGGATACATTCCTTTAATGGCTGAGATCTAGAATATAAGAGCAGAGTGGCTATGCTAGAATGGAAGAAACACTAGTTAGACTACAGCTAAGAACCTGCGTACAGTCTGGTAACCGCATCACAGAAAGGAAATCATCACAGTAGAGAGAGGTACAGGAGAGATGTTGCCAAGAATGGAAAATTTTAGCTATGTTGAAAGATTGGATCGGCTAATAGCACAAAAATGAACGCTGTCAGTTTCTCCACACAGATCAGCACAATACCTATGGTGGCAGCCCAGCAGTCCATGATGGGGGCAGACGAACACTGCCGCACACTGAGATGCACCAATGCCTCTGGCAGCATATGCTACTATTTGACTCCATTGCCAGTCCCTTCCCACCAAACTAACCCCCTCACAGTTCTACATATTAGACCTAAAGGGAAACAAATGATAGAATCCTCATGGTGGCAGACTGAATAAGGTCATTAAAATGCTTGTGGTGATCCCATGCCTGCTTACCTCCTCTGCGATCTCTGCCGTGCTTGGTCAAGTAGGCCGGTCTCCTGCTCCTGTCCCTAGAGAAACAGAACCTCCCATCTTGTCTTTGCAGCCTGGAGGAGAGTTTGAAGGGAGTGTCGCTGAACCATGGGGTCACCTGGGGTCATCCTTCTGCCACTGTGGGCTGTAGCTTTCCATTCTGTTCTCTGGTCACCTGGAAGACAGACCGGTTGTAACTCCTGGAATGAGGGCAGCAGTGAATGCAAGGCTGGCAGCATTTCAAATATGCCTCTTACCTGTGTCACCTCGGGTCTGCCTATGCATTCAGTGGACAGCCCCCATGCCCCCCCAGTGTTAAGTGGGTGACTGCTATAAGATTGTGTGCAGTGGCCACTCATTGTCCACACAGAAGCGGGACCTGCTTCTGGTCCTGACACTGCGACAAGTGGCCTAACTCAAAATGTATCCTTATGTTTCTGATTCCAGAGTGTTCCAAGACAATTGCATACATCAAGGTTGAGATGTCATTGTTAAACTCTTCAAGTGATTGCACCTCAACCCATCAACGTGTTACTGCCTTATAATACACTTGATAAAGTGGCATAGTGGAAGTACAATTGCCCCATAATCAACCTTGGATAATTCTTTGTAAACGAGCGACAATAAAATCTGAAACTCCTGCCGTACCGCATTTCAAGACGTTCTGATAACAATCCTTTGACAAATTGTCGTTAATATGCTAAACTGTCATTGCTTTTCCAAAAGACTAAATGATTTGTTTGCGTGGCTGAATCAGAAATCATCTCTTTTGCATATCTTTGTGATCTTTATGGTCTAGGAAATGGGGATGGAGAAGACAGAAACAGATCACAAAAAGGGAGTCAGAGCAGTGAAGAATGATGAAAAGGTTAAAAGGCAGAAGGCTGCAGTACGAGGAGATTTAGACCTGGGCTGTGGAATGAAGATGAACTACAAAAACAAGGGGTGGGATTCTCCGTTGGCCACGCTGGAATTGCGTATCGTGATAGGGTGGACAATACAGCGTCACGCGAAAATTGAGGTCGATGTCAATTACCAAACGGGGCGCCATGCTTCGGCACCTCCATTGCGGTGTAAATGTGTTTCACGCCGCCCGCCTGTGTGGGTATGCAAAATGTGTAGTGGCATGCATTAACATCTCATTAATAACCCAATAGTCGCCAGCCTCCTGCGATGCTCCACCCCAGCCAAGCGGAAGTGATGACGGTGCGGTCCACTTGTCGTATCTTAAACCGGGGAACCGGAACCGTGGCTGCTGAGGGAGAGAGAGGAGGTGAGTAATGTCCCAAAAAGCACAATGGTGGGCAGACAGTTGTGCCGCTGGCTGTCGGGCATCTGCCAGGGCCGGGGGGAGTAGCATTGGGTGTCCAGGGGTTAGGCCATGGGGTCAGGGTGTCCCCCAGGATCAGGGTGTCAGGGCACGGACCGCCATTGCACCCGTGTTGCACCTGTGGAACAGGGGCCTGCCGCAGAGGAGCAGAAGGAAACTGGGGAGGATGCAGAGCCAGCCATACAACAGGCCGAGGAGGAGGTGGGAAGGAGGCACTGCATCAGGTCTCATATATAGTGGCCTTACCTTCGAGACCTGCGGAACCGGACATGTCGCCGAAGACTCTGGTTAACTAGGGAGACCGTATGGCATATCTGCTGGATTATGGCGCACCCGGAACCGCAGGGGTATGGTGGAGGACATACGCTCCCGGTGGCTGTCATAATATACACCAGTATATCATGGTGCAGACACACACTGATGGACACACAGTGGGACCAATCAACACACACAATACCGCAGCCAATCACCAGTTAGAGCACACTCACTATAAAGACAGGGGGCATCAGAGTTCCCGCTCATTCGAGCTGCAGCTAGCTAGGAGGACAGAGCTCACAGCCTGCAACACAGACATTCACCATGTGCTGAGTGCATTGACTGGTTAGGACAAGGAAAAGGTCTTTAGTTAAAGCTAGTATCGTGTTAACCCACGTGTTAAACTGTTAATGACTCAATAAAATAGTGTTGCACTATTTCAAGTGTTGGTGACCTGTATGTGTTCCACGGATCCAGAGCGCCCAACACAACATGATACCAGGAGTTGAGGGATATTAGCACTTTTTAGACCTACCTGCAAGTGATCTGCCTTCCGCCAGCATTCCGCCATCCTGCAACATGGACAACATCTGCCTGCCGCCGCCGCTCTGCATCGCCGGCAACCTAGGGGCCAACTGGAAGATATTCAAACAGCGCTTCCAGCTCTTCCTTGAGGCCACAGACAGGGAGGACGCCTCGGATACCAGGAAGATTGCTCTCCTCCTATCCACGTCCGGGGACCATGCCATCCACATTTTCAATTCTCTCACCTTTGCGGATGATGAAGATAAAACAAAGTTCAAGTCGGTCCTCCTCAAGTTTGACACTCACTGCAGCGTAGAGGTGAATGAAAGTTTCAAGCGCTACGTGTTCCTACAGCATTTGCAGGGTAAGGATGAACCTTTCCAATTCTTTCTCTCTCACAGCCTGCAACAGGGAAGCACGGTAGCATTGTGGTAGCACAATTGCTTCACCGCTCCAGGGTCCCAGGTTCAATTCCTGACTTGGGTCACTGGCTGTGCGGAGTCTGCACATCCTCCCCGTGTGTGCGTGGGTTTCCTCCGGATGCTCCGGTTTCCTCCCACAGTCCAAAGATGTGCGGGTTAGGTGGATTGGCCATACTAAATTGCCCATCGTGTCCAAAATTGCCCTTAGTGTTGGGTGGGGTTACTGGGTTATGGGGATAGGGTGGAGGTGTGGACCTTGGGTAGGGTACTCTTTCCAAGAGCCGGTGCAGACTCGATGGGCCGAATGGCCTCCTTCTGCACTGTAAATTCTATGATCTATGACCTCCGCATCCTTGCGCAGCCTTGCAGCTAGGGGCCCACCTCCGACTCCATGATACACGACCAGATCGTTTTCGGTGTTCTGTTGGACCCCCTACGACAGCAGCTTCTCAAAGTAAAGCAGCTCACCCTAGCAACCGCCATTGAGACCTGTGTCCTACACGAAAACGCCACGAGGCGGTATTCCCACATCCAAGCGGCAGAAACGGCACGGCAAGGTCCCCATGAGGCGGAACGGGTCCAAGCAATTGAGCAACTCCAGGGACTCAGCCTGGTGAGGGCGGCCATTTCGCACGCTTTTCGGCGACTCCCGCACTTGTGCGCACCAAACGAGGGGACGGCGACGTCGAAGAATGTAATGCGCAGGCATGCACGACCGCACCGCGCATGTGTGATGGCGCAGCGAACGTGCTGATGCTACATGCGGCAACTGTGGCTCCGCCCATTTAAAACGGCAATGCCCTGCCAAATCTCGACTGCCTAAGATGTGGCAGACTTGGCCACTATGCTGCCTTCTGCCGAGCAGCTCAGCCTCCCAATTCATATCACTTCAGCCAGCCTCACAGGAATGTCCGGGCAATTCAACCCAAGGTCACCGAGTCCGATGCGGACCTCCCACACAGCAGTGACACCGAGGACCCGAAGGTGCCTTTTCGAGTCGGTATTGTGACAAAAAACAGGGTGTCCCCAAAGCAAAGACACCAGCCACTGTCTGTATATCGCATCGATCCAGACGATGAGTGGTGTGCCACCCTGACGGTCAACCGGTCCCAAATACGATTCCGCCTGGACACTGCCTCCGCCAATCTCATTGCGCGGTCTGACTTCCAAAGCCTTTGTGTTAAACCAGCCATCCTTCCATCAGCCTGCCAGCTATTGGATTACAATGGCAATGCCATTGATGCCAGCGGCTCGTGCCAACTTGAAGTGACGCACAGGTCACGCAAAGCCATCCTTCCTTTTGAAATTCCTTTTTAGGGGCTGGTTTAGCACACAGGGCTAAATCGCTGGCTTTTAAAGCAGACCAAGGCAGGCCAGCAGCACGGTTCAATTCCCGTACCAGCCTCCCCGAACAGGCGCCGGAATGTGGCGACTGGGGGCTTTTCACAGGAACTTCATTTGAAGCCTACTTGTGACAATAAGCGATTTTCTTTTCATTTTCATTTCAAATCATGGGCTCCTCGAAAGCCTCCCTGCTTGGCGCGCAGGCATGCAAGCTGTTGAACCTAGTTCAGAGAGTTCACTCTCTCTCCTGATGACACGTCTGCCTTTCAGGACACCGACTTCCGGGCGCAACTCAACGCCATCATCAACCAGCACCACAACGTCTCCCATACACCTACAAGATCTTATTGAAACAGAATGCCACGTCTGTGGTGCACGCACCTCGCAGCGTCCCAGCACCCCTTAAGGACTGCCTCAAGCAGCAGCTGCAGGACCTCCAGGACCAAGGAGTGATTTCCAGAGTCACGGAACCAACCGACTGGGTCAGTTCCATGGTATGTGTAAAAAAGCCTTCCGGCGAATTGAGAATTTGCATTGATCCCAAGGATCTAAATCACAATATCATGAGGGAGCATTATCCAATTCCCAAGCGTGAAGAGATCACATGTGAGATGGCTCGCGCCAAACTCTTCACCAAACTCGACGCCTCAAAAGGATTCTGGCAAATCCAGCTCGACAAATCCAGCAGGAAACTGTGTACATTTAATACCCCCTTTGGCAGATATTGTTACTTATCCCACTTTGGCAGATATTGTTACAACAAGATGCCGTTTGGGATCATATCTGCTTCAGAAGTGTTCCATAGGATTATGGAACAAATGATGGAAGGCATTGAAGGTGTTCGCGTCTATGTCGATGACATAATCATTTGGTCCACCACCCCGCAGGAGCATGTCAGTCGCCTCCAGCGCGTATTCAAACATATACGTGAGCAGGGCCTCCGCCTCAACAGGGCCAAATGTTCTTTTGGTCAGACGGAACTCAGGTTCCTCGGGGACCACATCTCCCAGTTGGGTGTGCGGCCGGATGCGGACAAGGTGGCTGCTGTCACAGCCATGAAAACACCAGAGGACAAGAAGGCGGTCCTCCGATTTCTGGGCATGGTCAACTTTTTAGGGAAGTTCATCCCTAACCTCGCCTCTCATACCACTGCTCTCAGGAACCTGGTCAGGAAGACGACAGACTTCCAATGGCTCCCTGCCCACGAGCGCGAATGGAGAGAACTTAAAACCAAACTCACCACGGCCCCGGTCTTAGCTTTCTTTGATCCAGCAAAAGAGACCAAAATTTTGACCGATGCCAGCCAATCCGGCATTGGGGCAGTGCTCCTGCAACGTGATGAGGCCTCATCATGGGCCCCCGTTGCATATGTGTCACGTGCCATGACCCCCACGGAGCAGCACTACGCGCAGGTAGAAAAGGAGTGCCTGGGCCTTCTGACCGGTGTGGTTAAGTTTCACGATTATGTCTACGGACTTCCTCAATTCACCGTCGAGACCGACCATCACCTGCTGGTCAATATAATACAGAAAGACTTGAACAACATGACGCCTCGCCTCCAGCGTATTCTTCTCCAGCTCTGGCAATATGACTTCCAGCTGGTATACACCCCAGGCAAAGACCTCATCATTGCTGACGCTCTCTCCAGGGCAGTCAACATTCCTTGTGACCCAGCGGGATTCGTCTGCCAGGTTGACGCCCATGTGGCCTTCGTGGCCTCCAATCTACCTGCCACGGATGAACGCCTCATCCAAATTCGCCGCGAGACAGCGGCTGACCGTTTGCTACAGCGTGTCATGCGCCACCTAACAGGTGGCTCAAGGGCCAATGCCCTCAGTTCTATAGTGTCAGAGATGATCTGGCGGTAGTAGACGAGGTTCTTCTGAAACTGGACCGCATTGTCATCCCGCATAGCATGCGCCAGCTTGTCCTGGAACAGCTACACGAGGGCCAGCTTGGCAGAAAAGTGCCGCCGACGGGCCCGAGAGGCAGTGTACTGGCCCGGCATTAATGAGGACATAGCCAACACAGTGCTCAACTGCCCCACTTGTCAGCGCTTCCAGCCGGCCCAACCACGTGAGACCCTGCAGCCCCATGAGTTGGTCACGTCCCCTTGGTCCAAGATGGGCATCGACCTGTTCCACGCGCGTGCTGGGTAGAGACTATGTCCTGATCCTGGACTACTTTTCAAATTACCTAGAGGTGATACGGTTGCATGATACCACATCGTCTGCAGTCATCCGTGCCTGTAAGGACACCTTTGCTCGACATGGCATCCCACTCACGGTTATATCGGCCAATGGCCCCTGCTTCGCAAGCCAGGAATGGTCCAACTTTGCCAGGCGGTACAATTTTGCCCATGTGATATCCAGTGCCCTGTACGCCCAATGCAACGGCAAAGCGGAGAAGGGAGTCCATATAGTCAAACGGCTCCTCTGCAAGGCTGCCGATGCCGGGTCTGATTTCTACCTCGCTCTGCTGGCCTATTGCTCCGCCCCACTGTCCACTGGCCTGTCACCAGCCCAGCTGCTCATGGGGTGTACCCTGAGGACGACGGTGCCATCCATTCATGTCCCAGACCTCGACCACGTTCCGGTCCTTCGACAGATGCAGCTGTCTCGTGCACAGCACAAGGCGGCTCATGACTCCCGTGCAGCTGATCTCCCTGCTCTGGCTCCGGATGACAACGTCCATATCCATCTTCCGGATGGTGGCTGTTCTGCAACCGCTGTTGTCCTTCGGCAGGTGGCCCCCCGCTCGTTCCTGGTTCGTCTACCGGGTGGCTCCATTCTACGCCGCAATCGACGCGCCCTTCATCTCATTCCACGCTCGCTGCGTAATCCTCCACTGTCGCCTCGCCTTCCTGCTGACGCTGCCATGGACTACGCAGAGAGCCCTGTCACTCTGCATCCTCCTCACTCTGACGCTGTCCAGCCCGCTCCTCAGCCGGCGGCTCCCGACCCACCCTTGAGGCGGTCAACCAGAATTCGTCGCCCACCTCCGAGACTTACTTTGTGGGCTTACAGACTTTCTGAATTGTTCTGTTCTTCCGTTTGATCGTTTACATTGTTTGTATATAGTGTTCATCTCGTTATTCTTGTTGCATACTGTTTTTCTGCACCAGGCACCTTCTCATGTAAATAGCTTAGTTCTCATGTACATAGTCCTGTAAATATGTCTTTCGCACACACGTAGTTAGGGACATTCTCGCCATACACTATTTATTGCCACACATGTACATTCTTTTAGAAAAGGGGGGATGGCATAATATACACCAGTATATCGTGGTGCAGACACACGCACTGATGGACACACAGTGGGACCAATCAACACACACCGCAGCCAATCACCAGTTAGAGCACACACACTATAAAGACAGGGGGCATCAGAGTTCCCGCTCATTCGAGCTGCAGCTTCCTAGTAGGACAGAGCTCACAGCCTGCAGCACAGACATTCACCATGTGCTGAGTGCATCGACTGGTTAGGACAAGGCAAAGGTCTTTAGTTAAAGCTAGTATCGTGTTAACCCACAATGAGAGTATGTTAAACTGTTAATGACTCAATAAAATAGTGTTGCATTATTTCAAGTGTTGGTGACCTGTATGTGTTCCACGGATCCAGAGCGCCCAACACAACAGTGGCTATCAAGGCGATGGTCACTCTGAACATCTTCGACAAGGGGTCCTTCCAGGTGCTGACTGGGGACCTGTCCAGGATCCCCAAACCTCTTTACACAGGTACATCTGTGCTGTCACAGAGGCCCTATATGCCCGGGCGGCACAATACATCCACCTGGATATGGGTTGAGCCCACCAGGTTTCCCAGGCAGCCGGATTCGCCACCATCACTGAAATACCCCAGGTGCATGGGGTGATCGATGGAACACTTGTCCCCCTCCGAGCACCTCCACTTGAGGGGGTGGTCTTCGCAAAACAGAACGGTTTCCACTCACTGAACCTGCAGTTTGTGTGTGACCACCAGCTGCACATGTGCACCCAATAGCGGCAACATGCCCAACGCATTCAACCTGGCGCACTAGTCGGTGCCCAAAACCTTCAAGGCACACCCTCGAGTGAGAGGTTGGCTCTTGGGCTACAGGAGTTATCCGTTGCGGTTGTGGCTAATGATGCCTGTCTGGAGGCCCCGAACGACATGGAGAACCGCTATGACAAAGCCCATGCAGTGACCAGGAACGTCATCGAGTATTGCATTGGCATCCTGAAGATAAGGTTCAGGTGCCTGGACCGCTTTGGTGGGGCCCTCCACTATGATACTGAGAGTGTCACCTGCATTGTGGCGGCCTGCCGTGTCCTCCACAACATGGTGCAGCAGAGGGGTGACATGCCGGACGAGTAGGATGATTGCCCCACATACACCCTCCCCAGCCAACCACCCACTCACCTGCCCCCCCCCCCCCCCCCCCCCCCCCCCCATGACGTGCTTCCCACCAGCTTCACAACAGGGTGTTTGTCCTGGGTTGGAAGTATTACGGAGTCTGGTCATTAGGATGGAGGATGATGATGTTGACCTGCTCCATGATGAGCTCTGTCTGACTCCCGCCCTCAGTAGCACATTCCACCATCCGCCCGGGTGATCGCTGCCTGTGTGCTGGCTATTCTATTTCTTGTAGTGGTGGAGTGAAAACTGTGTCCCAGCTCTCCTCCCCGGCATCCAGCAGCGTCTCCAGCTCTTCGTGATGGTATCTTCTTGCCTGGAATGAGAATGGGTGGGGAGTGGAGTGCTTATGTGCATTTGGGGTTTGTCAGGCTCTCCAGTGCCAATCCCCACCCCGGCGAATCACATGCCGGCATGCGTTGGAATTGCACTAATTTCACATGGCACTAGTGTTGGTTCATTAGAATTTCCTGAATCGCTCCGGGACCGTCGCTCCCATCGTAATCGTAGAACTCCCGTGCTTCAGTCCTGACATCATCACTTAGTCTCTGAAACGGAGAATCCCGCCCAAGAAGCATCAGATACTGGGAATCTGAAATAAAAGCTTGAAGTACTCAGCGGTCAGAGCGTATCTGTGGAGAGGAAGAAAATTCATGTTTCAAGTTAATGGCCTTTTATCAAAACTGGGAAAGACCAGAGATGTCATCGGCTTTAAGCAAGTGAAAAGAAGTGAGAAAAAAACAAACGGAAAGGGAAGGTTGGTGATAATATGGAATGCAATAGAGGTTTACTGACCAAAGGTCCATAGTGCAAGGCTGATAGGAGTGTTAAGGAGTTCAAGTAAAGAAACAAAAGGTGTGTTTTGAGAAGATGTGAATGACAGAATTATGAAAAGCTGCTGTCTGAAATCATCCAAAGAGAAAAAATAAAACCAGCAAAAAGAAATGGAGCAAAATGGGGGACAGGGTTCATGGTCTGAAATTGTTGAAATCAGTGTTACGGCCAGAAGTCTGTAAAGTGCTTAAATGCCGAGGAGAAGGAGGTCAGAGTGGGAACAAAGCGGAGAATTAAAACGACCAGCGACTGGAGGCTTGGGTTCACACTTGTGGACTGAATGGAAGTGTTGCCACCTGCATTTTTCCACAGAATGTACAGGAGACTACATTGTTGGCAGCAAATACCGTTTATTAAATTGAAATTAGTACACGCCAATTGTGGTTTCTGCTTGAAAGAGTGTTTGGGACTTTGGATAGTGAAAAGGGACAGAAAAGCTCCATGGAAAGGGGAGATGTTCGAGAAGTTATAGATGAGTGGATCAGGGTGTTGCAGAGGGAATGATCCCTTTGGAATGCTGAAATGGGAGGATGCATGGAAGAGAAGATGTGTTTAGTGGTGGCATCATGCTTGAGTGACAGGAGGGTAATCCTTCAAATATGGAGCCTGCTGTGATGGAAGTAAGGGTGAAATGGCGCAGACAAGGAGAACCTTTTCGGAGTTCTGGAAGGGAGATGATGTGGTGAAAGCAGAAGTGCATGAAATGGAACAAGCATTGTCGTATCCCTGCAAACCATGGTGGGGAAATTCTCAGCTGTGGGGAAAGGACATGGGTTGGATTCTCCGATTTGGAGACGATGTCCCCATACCAGCGTGTAAATGGTGGAAAACTGGCGCAAAACAGCCACCGATTCCCCGTTTTGCTGGGGGATGGCAGCGTAGAGCACCCGGCTCTAGCTGCCAATATGCCCCAGAGAATTGCCAGATCTGTGGCGCGCATGGCGGCGGCCTGCAGCAGCTGCGCTGTGCGTCATGACGGACGCAGTTCGCAGACCCAGCCCGCGAAATAGTCCCCCCCCCCCTTCGACCGGCTCGCACGCCCCGGACCACCTCACCACAATGCCTCCAACCCCGAATAATGTCCCCCCCCTCCCCGCTGATCAGCCCTCCCCCGACTGTGGACTGAGTCTGAAGCTGCCACGCTGAGTTGCCGATGGGTGAGACCACATGCGACCCATGACGTCGGGAACTCGGCCGGTCAGAGACAGAGCATTGCGGGGCGGGCCTCAGCCAACGTACAGAGGCCGTCGATACGGCATGTGGCGTCCTCTTAGATTATGCCACTTTTCAGGGGGCGGAGCATCACGAAGGCGCCGCCGCTCCCAATTTCGGCATTATCGGGGATTCTCCGCCCCGTCGCCGAACGCTACGGGAGATTTCCGGTGGCGGCCTGTAAGAGGAGATCGCACATTGGAGGGCTCCTGCCTGATTTTTTAGAATTTAATGCCGGTCCAAGGGGCAATTTTTGGTTAAATAAGTGCAGGAAGACATGAGGAAGAAAGATGGCCAAAACCTAAAGGAAAACGGCCGTGAAGAAGGGGGCCAATGAAGGTTCGCCGCCGAGTGGAAGGGTCGGCTCAGCAACAGGAAGGAAGGCGGAGGCTGGGTCACTAGGTGGGGCCACACTGCTCTCAGCAGAAAAGGTGACCGAGGTGATGGTTGTGGTACTTGGAAAACAGTTCACAAAGCACATGGAGGTGATGAGGAAGGAGATGGTGGCAGCATTGAAACTGCTGGTGGAGGAGGCGATTACCCCGGCAAAAGCGGAGGTATCGAGAGCATCGAGCAGGAAACTATCGATCCGCGGTTGAGTGCCACAGCAGCCCAAACATATCCACACCCACCGTCACAGCTTTCAAAGTTATATCGGACTTCCTGTAAGTAACCCTGGGAAGGCAACGGGTCCAGACGGAGTCACTGGTCGTGCACTCCGAGCCTGCGGGGACCAGCTAGCAGATGTGTTTGCGGACACCTTTAACCTGTCCCTACTCCCCTCCGAGGTCCCCACCTGCTTCACGAAGACCACCATCATACTGGTGCCAAAGACGAACGAGGCAACGTGCCTCAATGACTACCGTCCGGTGGCCCTGACATCAATCATAATGAAGTGCTTCGAGAGGTTGGTCATGAAGCGCATCACCTCCATACTCCCAGAACGCCTTGATCCACTGCGATTCGCATACCGCCGCAACCGGTCCACAGCAGACGCCATTTCCCTGGCCCTACACTCATCCCTAGAGCATCTCGACAACAAGGACTCCTACATCAGACTCCTATTTATTGACTACAGCTCCGCCTTCAACACCATAATCCCAGCCAAGCTCATATCAAAGCTCCAAAACCTAGGACTTGGCTCCTCACTTTGTAACTGGATCCTCGACTTTCTGACCCACAGACCTCAGTAAGAATAAACAACAACACCTCCTCTACAATAGTCTTCAACACCGGGGTCCCGCAAGGCTGCGTACTTAGCCCCCTACTCTACTCCCTGTACACACACGACTGCGTGGCATAATTTGGTTCCAACTCCATCTACAGGTTTACTGACAACGCAACTATAGTAGGTCGGATCTTGAATAACGCCGAGTCAGAATACAGGAGGGAGATAGAGAACCTAGTGGAGTGGTGTAGCGACAACAATCTATCCCTCAATGCCAGCAAAACTAAAGAGTTGGTCATTGACCCCAGGAAGCAAAGTACTGTACACACCCCTGTCAGCATCAACGGGGCCGAGGTGGAGATGGTTAACAGTTTCAAATACCTAGGAGTGCACATCACCAGAAGTCTGTCCCGGTCCACCAACATCGATGCTACCACTAGGAAAGCACAACAGTGCCAATAATTCCTCCAGAAACTAAGGAAATTCAGCATGCCCACACTGACTCTACCAACTTTTGCAGATGCACCATAGAAAGCATCCTATCTGGCTGCATCGCAGCCTGGTATGGCAACTGCTCGGCCCAAGACCGCAAGAAACCTCCTGAGCCGTGAACACAGCCCAGTCCATCACACAAACCTACCTCCCATCCATTGACTCCATACAGACCTCCCGCTGCCTGGGGAAAGCGCGCAGCATAATCAAAGACCCCTCCAACCCATAGCATTTGGGGGCAGCACGGTAGCATTGTGGATAGCACAATTGCTTCACAGCTCCAGGGTCCCAGGTTCGATTCCGGCTTGGGTCACTGTCTGTGCGGAGTCTGCACATCCTCCCCGTGTGTGCGTGGGTTTCCTCCGGGTGCTCCGGTTTCCTCCCACAGTCCAAAGATATGCAGGTTAGGTGGATTGGCCATGATAAATTGCCCTTAGTGTCCAAAATTGCCCTTAATGTTGGGTGGGGTTACTGGGTTCTGGGGATAGGGTGGAGGTGTTGACCTTGGATAGAGTGCTCTTTCCAAGAGCCGGTGCAGACTCGATGGGCCGAATGGCCTCCTTCTGCACTGTAAATTCTATGATTAAAAACCCGGCTTACTCACCCTTCCAACTTCTTCCATCGGGCAGGAGATATAAAAGTCTGAGAACACAACAAACGGATTCAAAAACAGCTCCCTCCCCGCTGTTACCAGACTCCTAAACGGCCCTCTTATGGGCTGACCTGATTAATACTACACTCTTGTATGCTTCACCTGATGCCGGTGTCTATGTATTTACATTGTGGACCTTGTGTTGCCCTTTTATGTAATTTCTTTGTATTTTATTTATTTTCATGTACTAAATGATCTGTTTGAGCTGCTCACAGAAAAATACATTTCACTGCACCTCGGTACACGTGACAATAAATCCACCTACCCTGCACATCTTTGGGTTGTGGGGCCGAAACCCACACAAACACGGGGAGAATGTGCAAACTCCACACGAACAGTGAGCCAGGATCGAACCTGAGACCACGGCGATGTGAGACAGCAATGCTATCCGCTGCGCCACCGTGCTGCCTGCCTGCCTGTCCTTCTGGTTGAGTTCATCCAACACAGCGTTTAGAGGAATATTTTCATGTGGAATAGCTTCATTTTCTTTTTGTAGATTTTGTTTCTTTGTGGTTATTTCAGATAGCTTTCCTTCATTCATAGCCAGCTACTAAGTCTAATTGCCACTTGATGTTGCAGTTTGGGTCAAGTGTCAGCATTTTCAAAAAGCTCTATTTTTAAGCTTTTCAGCTGCTTCTCAGACTTTTCTTTCCTCTTCACTGAAGCTATTGGCTCATGTGCTTTATTGTGCTGACTTAGCCTGCGACAATCAGATGGATTACTTATATACTGTCTCTCTCAGCCTGAGGTCTCCTATCTCCGTCAACCTGGGGTCTCCTGTCTCCCTCGCCTTTTGGTATTTTTGCCTTGATGGGGCTTTTTCAAGGGTGTTCTCGATCTTTTAATGTCTGCGCTGTCCACAACTTGGAGTTTTAAGATACAAGTCAAAGGCTTTTAAATCTCACCAAATCAGGTTGGGGAATCGTCTATACCTCATCTGCAAATGCACCAAACAAGTATAAAAATGTATTAACTTGTATTTCTCCTGATTTCTTCCTTAATCCTGATGTACACCTGTAATCTAAAAATAAATCTCCATAACGCTCAATTTTGAATCTGGTGTGGTAGTTTAAATTCACTATCCATGGCTGCTTTTGGGTTCATCTTTAATTTTCTTTCTTCTTCAAGATGGTTCTGCAGCATCCATTTTTTTCCCTTTTTGTTCTTCCTGCACCTATTGGACCTCAGTTCCTGCAGTAATCATGAACCCATCTCTTTACTCTAAACAGAAAATCTGCAGAAAAATCTTAAATAAAGCCCATTCAGGACAAAACACTTGTTTTTTTTAAGCTTCGAGAATATAATTGAAGGTGTTTTTTTAACTCTGGCTGCTAATTTAAAATTGTTTTCATTCAGTCAAGCTTGGTGCCAAAAATTGTGGCACAGGCTGTGGACCCATTGCTACAGCCCCCTTCCAGCTGTGCTCGAGTACAGTAGTGCTGATCCTGATTGACGTCTATTTTAGAAGGTAGTTTCTGCTTTACTGTATTTTGCCCACCCATTCTATGATCTGGCTAGATATGTCCTTTGACTCTGGGTTCACTTCTGTTCTCCTTTTCATCTGCACAATGGGTTATTCTTTGACTTTTCACCATTATTCTTTTTTTGAATTTTGCTCAGTCTTCTGTGATCTGGCTTGGTCCCTTGACTCTGCTTTTGATCAGGTCTAGCTATTCACTCTCACAGTGGATTCTTTGGCTGCCTTTCAGCCTTTATTCCTAGTTTGAATTTTTAGCAGCCTTTTGTGATTTAGCTAGATCCCTTGACTCCGCATTCAGTCATCTGCAATGGACCTCCACATACCCTGATGGAGTCCTTTAGCCCACATCTGCAATGGAGCTTCTTTTAGGTTATATTAAACTGTGTCTTTGATTTAGGTACATTTCTCACAAGTCAGACTGCAGTTTCCTAACTTGTTCATGTTTTCAGGATTTTGGGGTCCATCCTTCATGCCACCATGTTTACTGGTTGTTTGGTGTCTCACTAAGAGTCTGGAAGCTTTTCTGGTTGAGCATAAACCATTTATTGGTAACCCATAACTATATACATATTAAGGTACAGCACTGTATGGGTGCTGACTCCATGCTGCTTCCTTTCAGGCCTTATACATATAGTCTACCATCATTTAGCTCTCGACATCACTATGTGGATGGTACTGTTTCCCTTGTCCCACTTTAATCGTTGCTCGGCCAAAGGATCCTTAAATTACACACAAGATTACTATTTCCATCAATGCATCACTCCTTCAGTCCTTGCATTGGATGTCAATCTTGCTTAGATTTCTATGTTTTGGGGCCATGCTTGAACCTGCAGCATTCTGACTCCGCAGTTATCAAGTAAAGTGAGTTGTCTTGGCTGTTGAATGTCTTATTGCTCAATTTAGTTCCTGCCTACTTCAGATTTGAGCAGATTCTGCAAAACGTAAGGTAAAGTCTCACTTTATTGATAGGTTAGAATCCAATACCATGTTGGCATCATAGAATCGTAGAGGACTACACACAGAAAAGGCCCTTTGGCCATTGCATCTGCGCTGGCCAAAAGCCAGTACCTAAGAATTCTAATCCCATTTTCCAGCACTTGACCCATAACCTTGTATGCCTTTGCATTGCAAGTGCACATCTAAATACTTCTGAAATGTTATGAGGGTCTCTGCCACCATCACCTTTTCAGGCAGTGAGTTCCAGACTCCCACCACAATCTGGGTGAAAAAGTTTTTCCTCACATCCCCTCTAAACCTCCTGCCCCTTATCTTAAATTAATGACCAGGGGACATAGATTTAAGATACACAAAAGGGAAAAGTTTCTTCCAGTTTACACTATTATGCCCCTCATTATTTTATACATCTCAATCATGTCCTCCCTCAGTCCCCTCTGAGAAAATACCCCAGTCTATCCAATCTCTCTTCATAACTAACACTCTCCAGCCCAGGCGCATCTTAGTAAATCACCTCGGCACCCTCGGCACCCTTTCCAGTGCTATCACATCCTTCTGTAATGTGGATTCCAGAACTGCAGACAATACTCTAACTGTGGCCGAACCAACGTTTTATACATGTGCAGCATAACCTCCCTAATCTTAAACTCTCTGCCTCGGCCTCTAAGGCAAGTATGCCATATGCTTCTTAACCACTTTATCCACATGCCTTGCTACCTTAAGGGGCCGGTGTACATGCATACCAAAGTCCATCTGATCCTCGGTGCTTCCCAGGGTCCTGCCATTTATCATGTATTCCCTTGCTTTGTTTGTCCTGCTAAATTACATCACCTCACACTTATCCGGTTTGAATTCTATTTGTCACTGGTCAGCCCATCTGACCAGCCTGTCTATATCCTCCTGTAATCTAAGGCTATCCTCCTCACGATTTACCACCCCACCAATTTTGTTTCATTACTAATCAACCCTTCTACATCATTGAATCAGTCTAAATCATTTATATAAACCACAAACAGCAAGGGCCCCAACACTGATCGCTGTTTTCAGTCAGTAAAACAATCCTCGACCGTCACCATCTGATTCCTGTCACTCAGCCAATCTATGACTTTATGATTCTAGGACAGGATTCTGTGCACATATGGCCACTAACAACTGGAAAGATACTTTCCCAGTGCTTATATTTGTGAACACTGGTGTCATTTAAATATTTAAACCATACGAAGGGTGGCATGTGGCCCAGTGGTTAGCACTGGGACTGCGGCGCTGAAGACCCGGGTTCGTACCCCGGCCCTGGGTCACTGTCCGTGTGGAGTTTGCACATTCTCCCTGTGTCTACGTGGGTTTCACCCCCACAACCCAAAGACGTGCAGGTTAGGTGGATGACCGTGCTAAATTGGTCCTTAATTGGAAAAAAAAATAATTGAGATACTCTTAATTTTTTTAAAAAACATACGACAGTTACATTTAAAACCTATCTGGAAAGTCCAAGAAAGTGTTTGAGTCCTTTTTAAGCTCTGTTTAATACTTCAATGGAATTCTACTCCTTTCAGCTTCAAAAAGATGCAGTGGAAACTATGTTGGAAAGTAATGTAATATCCTGCATGGAACCTATGGGGTAGGAGTGCTTGTCTTCCCTGTGCTCCTTGCAGATTATGAGCTCCCCCACTAGGGACAGGGCATCTCAATTAACCAACGTATATAAGATTGGCCAGTAAGGCATCAGCCAGGGAGGAACCAGGTAGGGATCTATCGGGTAGTGTATATTTTGTTTGTGTAAATAAAAGGTTGTTCTTATTTTACTCTGTGTGAACTCCCCGTGTCCTTATTAAAGTCACTTCACACTTTCAATACCAATGTAACTTGTATCTCTCGTGCCTTTAACATGGGAAGACAACTCAAAGCACTTCACAGGAGCATAATCAGACATGAATTGACCCAGTCAAAGAAGAGCAGGTTAATACAGACAATTAAAAGCTTGGTCAAAAAGGTGTGGTTAAGGAAGATGTTAAAGGAGGAAAGAGACATGGTAAGATGGAGAGGTTTATGGATGCAATACAGAACTTAGGGCCCATACTCTTTAATGTATGGACGACAATGGTGGGGCCAAAAGGCTGAGAAAAGTGTTGGAGTGCAGATTTGGAGGAAGGCAGGGCTCTTGGAAAGTTATAAGACTTGAGATGTTTACGGGAGGGGTGAGGCCATGGAGGAGTTAGAAAATGAGAATTTGAATATTACGGCATTGATGGAGCGAGAGCTAATGTGGGTCAGCAAGCCCATGAGTGATAGATGAACTGGACAGAGTACAGGAAACAGAGTTTTGGATGATTACAAGTTTGTGAAGTGTGGAAAATGACAGTCTTTGGAATTAGAAGGGCAGGTAGGCTGCCAGGGAGGATGTTGATCAGATTAGCCCTCAGCAGCCATGCTACATGGGATGGTCAGTGGGAGAGGAGAATGGGTTCATTTAGATTTAGGGTCTCAGGAGAATGCTAAGAAAGGGCTTTTTCAGGAGGACTGAAGTCTGTAATGAAACAGGAGAGGTGGAAGGTAGCGATTAGAGGGAAATTGGGGTAGGGATGAAGAAAGGGTCGTGGTGCAAAGTACTTGAGAGGGGAAACATTTAATGAGGTAGGCTGGATGACAGGAAGGGGGGATATAGAAACAAAGGGCCCAGAGATTTGAAATGGGTAAAAAAGAAAATAGATACAATCGACTCGGGTCTGGAGTGGCAGCTAAAATATCCACATGAATGGATGCAGAGGAATTCAGGTTGCCGAGCTATGACAAAGATAGGGATATGAAGATACGAACATACAAAATAGGAGCAGAAGTTGGCCATTTGGCCCCTCAAGCCTGCTCTGCCATTTGACAAGATCATAGCTGATCTGTTAGTGTTTCAAGTTCTACATTCCCATTTACCGCCGCAGCCCCCCCCACCCCCCCCCCCCCCCCCCCACACACACACACACACACACACACACACACACCGGTAACCTTTGATTCCCTTGCCTAACAAGAATTTATGTACCTCTGGCTTTAAAATATTCTGTGATGCCGCTTCCATCACCTTCTGAGGCAGAGAGTTCAAAAGTCGAACAAACCTCAGAGAGAAAATAATTCTCCTCATCTCTGTTCTAAAAGGGTGACCCTACTGTGCCCCCGAGTTCTGGACTCACTCACAAGAGAAAACATCCTTTCCATATCTAGCTTTTCAAGGCCATCCAGCATCACAGAATAATACAGTGTAGAAGAGGCCCTTCAGCCCATCGAGTCTGCACCGACGCATGAAAGACACCTGACCTACCCATCTAATCCCATTTTCCAGCACTTGGCCCATAGCCTCGAATGTCATGACGTGCCAAGTACTCATCCATATGTTTTTTAAAGGATGTGAGGCAATCCCCCTCTACCACCTGTAGCCATCTGGGATGGCCACTTACAACAAGAAACATGGACTTTCGTAAAGCCTAACGGGAAATATGGACAATGTAAGATTCAGGCAGGCTCAGAGCCTGAATGTATATTTGTGAGCAAAGAATGCAGACAGCATCGAAACCCCTCACCGATTAGCGTTTGATGGCCCATCTTCGTAAAACAAAGGACTGATACTTGAGTAACCGATACAATCCCAGACATTTCGGCGCCACTCCCTGTACTCAGGAAGCGTAAACAACAGGGTCAACGACCGCTTAGGACACGCCCAGCCATCAAGGCACCCGCCCCTTTATTGGCTCAGATCGAATACAGTGATCAGGAACTACCCAATTAATGGGGTCCAAACCTAAGAACCGCCCAAAAGAGCGCGAAACTCCCCAAGGATAAAGAGAGACACTGCCATGTGTTCGATCTCTCTTGGACCTGGCGCTCCAGCAACGTCCACCTCCAACTGCAGCACCACGACCAGAAGCAAGTCCAAGTTCAACGCTCGCTACCAGACGGATGAGCCCAGCTGAGCAGCAGTTACTTCTCCAGACCTGCTCGATCCAGATTCGAACAAAGGCCACTGTTCCTCTGACCTAAGCTGGGTGCCTGAAATTAAATACAGGTTGTCATAGTTGTTAGGTGTAGTTTAACAAGTAGTGCTTATGTTGCATGTTAATCTTGTGTGTAAATAAAGAACCCTTGACCTTGAACTAACTAACTGGTGTTTGGCTCTTTGATCGATATCCGGTTGAATCTTGTGGTGGCATCATTTGATAACTGGTGACTCCGGGCAATATAATATTGATATCTAAAGAAAGAAGGGCAACCTTATTGATTGCCATATTTGTAGCAGGTAAAAAAGGCAACACACCCTCCCAGGCTGTGCATTCCAGACCATCACCACCCTCTGGGTAAAAATGGTTTTCCTCAAATCCCCCAAAACCTCTTGCCCCTCACCTTCAATTTGTGTCCCCTCGTAACTGACCCTTCAACTCAGGGGAACAGCTGTTCCCTATCCACCCTGTCCATTCCCCTCATAATCTTGTACACCTCGATCAGGTGGCCCCCTCAGTCTTCCCTGCTACAGCGAAAACAACCCAGTCTACCCAACCTCTCTTCATAACTTATAGACTTTAATCAAGTCACCCCTCAATCTTCTAAATTCCAATGGAACAAATCCAACCTTTGAAAACTTTCCTCATAAGATAATCCGCTCATTCCAGGTGTCAATCTAGTAAATCTCCTCTGAACCGCCTCCAACATATTTACATCCTTCCTGAAATAAGGAGACCAAAACTGCACATAGGGAATGATTCTCCGGTCTTGTTGCGGTCTCGCTCGAGTGAAACGAGGCCGGTGAATAGGGGAGAGGCCAAAAATGAGAACCGCACCAGGCGCCATACAGTTTGCGATGCAACCGGCCTGCTCCATTAGGCAAAATCGGGATCTTGCCATAGCATGGCGAGGAACTAAATATCACCACTTAAGCCCTATTTCCAAATGCTTAACAAGAGCCACCCCTTATCCAACAGCCTTCTGTCATTCAATGTCCTCCTCAGCAAGTGGTCTTGCTGAGCCGATTAGTACTCCTTTTGAAAAACGTGAACCTGGTGGAAGGGCTTCTATGGGGAGCCAAGGAGGTGAGTAGCCATCTTTGCTCACAAGCAAAGAGCCCGGGAGTGCTGGGTTTACCACCCCAGTGCTCGATGAGGGGTGGGGGACCCTCCACAGGGGTGGGCCACCATAGTAGGTGGGGAGGATGCTGGGGGGGGGAGCAACCGAGGGGCAACCACGCGCAATACCAGCATGCCAACTCCTGGATCAGGTGTACCCGTTCCGGGGACAACCCTTGACACTGCCCGTCTGCCCCACTGACCACCCATAACCCCGACAGACTGTTGAGGCCTCTGCCTGTGTGGCTGAAGGCTATTGTCTATAGGGAATTGGCAATTGTGGTTACGTGAGCACTTCACACAACCCAAGTGGATTCCCATGGGTGGGCAGGCCATCTAGCATGTGCAGCTCAATGCCTACCATCCCAGTCATACTTTAATGCATGGACACTGTGACACTGTGCTTGAACACTGCGGGAGGCAACACCGCACACACAGCAGCCAACATCCGAATACCCAGTGGATGGGACACAGCTCCAGGTACATGTCCACGGCCAGGGGCTGGGTGAGCACCACAGGGAGAATGGGGGGGGGGGATTCCTGGAGAGATGGGCCAAGGGTTCGGAGGTTAGTCTGCATTGCGGAAGAAAGTGACAGAGACATCATACTAGTTGTGCACAAAGGTGTCTATTGTGTGTGACAATTCTCCACTCTCCTGATGGTGCCGCCCCTCTCCCCCACCCCCCTCACCCCTTTCCTACCCGCCCACCCCCTTTCCCCTCCCCTGATGCCTTCAGTGATCCTCACTGTGCTTTGCCTTCCTAGCATCAGCACTGCGTCTAGGTGTGTCCCCAGGATGCACATCAGAGGTGGAGGCAGCTAGCTGCTCAACACGTCCCTTGGCGTTTGATGCCCATGGCGGGCATCCTCTGAGGGCTATGGGGCCGGAAAGCCCCGGCTCACTTGTCGGTGGCACATGTACAGCCGTGCCACCCTCTCCCATGTGCTGGCTGTGAGCCGTGGCCACCTCATCAGAGGGGTGCAACTCGGGGGAGCTGGTGGCCACCGTCGCCACACCATGGGACCGGATTGGCACCCTTCACCAACTCATCCTGCTCAGTGCCCATAGGGACCTGGGGTTCACATTGGGATGGGGACAGCGGTGGGGGGGGGGGGGGGGGGGGGGGGGACAGCCGGTTTCACTGCCCCTGCATCATCTGGCCCTGCCAGCCATGTCGGTTCCCTGATGTCTGCACCATTGTGTCAACGCCCTCGCCGATGCTCCTCAGTGACTGGGACAAGCTCCGCAGCGCCTGGCCATTCCCATCTGATAACGGGACATATCCCACAGAACCTCATCAAGGTCAGCTTGGTACTGGGTGACATCCCCCAGCAAGTCAGACATTCTGCCGAGTCCCTCAGCCATGGCCGTCACCGGCTGCGTGCCGCCTTGGACGCCTTCACTGATGGTGCCTACGCCGTGCACCAGGCTCTCCACTGCGGTCGCCACCCTAGCAGTGTTGGCGTCAGTGTCACGCATTGCTGCTGACATCTCCTGCGCCCGTAGCCTCTGGGACTCTGGACCTGCTGGAGTGTCGTTGACATCTGCCTCTGAATGTCCCAGCCACTCCCTAACATCTCCATCAACGACGTCCGGTTGCGGCTATGCCCAGGTAGGTCGCACGTTCGGCAGCTCCCGCCGGGAACGGACTTTTGGGCTCTTCAGAGAGGCCCCAATGGCAATTGTTTGACGGCTTCCAGTGTGGGAAGGTGACAGCAAGGTCTCCCCGACATTATATGGATTGGACCAGGAGTGGAGCGGCTAAAAATGTGATCCTGGTGGAACGAAAAGTGCGAGGGAGGAAAAGCAAGATGGCGGCGGGTGGAGACCAAGCAGCTTGGGCGCAGTGGTCGCAGGAGCAGCAGGAGTTTCTTAATCGCTGCTTTGAGGAGCTGAAGACAGAAATGCTGGCGCCAATGAAGGCGGCGATTGAAAAGCTTGTGGAGACCCAGAAGGCCTAAGGGGCGGCGATCCGGGAGGTGCGGCAAAAAGCTTCGGAGAACGAGGACGAGATCTTGGGCCTGGCAGTGAAGGTGGAGGCGCACGAGGTGCTGCAAAAGAGGTGGGCGGAAAAATTCGAGGATCTGGAGAATAGGTCGAGGAAGAAGAATCTTCGGATTCTGGGTCTCCCTGAAGGAGTGGAGGGGCCCGTGCCGTGGCATATATGAGTATGATGCTCAATTCGCTGATGGCCGCGGGAGCTTTCCCGAGGCCCCTGGAGCTGGATGGGGCTCATCGGGTCCTGGCAAGGAGACCCAAAGCCAACGAGCCACCAAGGGCTGTAGTGGTGAGGTTCCACCGCTTTATGGGCAGAGAGTGTGGCCTGAGATGGGCCAAAAAAGAGCGGAGCAGCAGGTGGGAGAACATGGAGATCCAAATTTACCAGGACTGGAGTGCAGAGGTGGCTAAGAAGAGGGCTGGTTTTAACCGGGCTAAGGTGGTGCTCCATCGGAAGGGGGTGAAGTTCGGGATGCTGCAGCCAGCGCGATTGTGGGTCACGTTCCAAGATCGGCACCACTATTTTGAAACGCCTGATGAGGCATGGAACTTTATACAGACTGAAAAGTTGGACTCAAATTGAGGGTTGGTCGTGGGGGGATGTTTACTGTGTTTACCGCGATTGGGAATGTTCTTTTTGTTTGAGTGCTGGGTGAGGATGGGTGAATGGATTTGATGTGGGGGCTGTGGGAGAGTGTGGGCGTCGGTGTTGGAGGGGCAGGGCCCCACAGAGGAAGAGTGGGGGTGGAGGCCCGGGGATGGGGAGTTGGGGTAAGGCCACAAAAAGGAGCTGCGCCAGAGGGGGTGGGGCCGGCTCAGGAAAGCTCGGGCCTTTTCCCACGTTAGGGAAGGATGGGGGCGGGCCGAGGGGATAGGGCAGTGCTGGAGAGGAGCGCACACTGACTGCCAAGGGGTGGGGGGATTCTCACACTGGGGGGTCGATGGAAAGGCGGGAGAGGCCGGGGTCAGCAGGAGTCAGCTGACTTACGGGAGTGTCATGGGGGGAGCAAAATGGCTAGATGAGGATTTAGCGGGAGGGGGGGGGGGAGAACTGGGTTGCTGCTGCATTGGCCAAAAGGGAGCTGGAAGTAGGAGAGGTAGCCGGGGCGGGGGTCCACCGCCTGGGGGGCTGGAGGGTGCGGGAGGCGAAGGCACGTGGCTGGCCTAGAAAAGGAGATGGCTAGTCGGCAGGGGGGAGGGGGCGAGTAGCCCCCCGATCCGGCTGACAACTTGGAATGTGAGGGGCCTGAACGGGCTGGTCAAGAGGGCCCGGGTGTTCGCGCACTTAAAGGGACTGAAGGCAGACGTGGTTATGCTCCAGGAGACACATTTGAAGGTGGCAGATCAGGTTAGGTTGAGAAAGGGATGGGTAGGGCATGTCTTTCATTCAGGGCTGGATGCGAAGAACAGAGGGGTTGCAATACTGGTGGGGAAGCGGGTGTCGTTCGAGGCACTGAATATCATAGTGGATAATGGAGGTCGATATGTGATGGTGAGTGGTAGGTTGCAGGGGGAGCGGGTGGTACTGGTGAACGTATATGCCCTGAATTGGGATGATGCCGGATTTATGAAACGCATGCTGTGTCGGATCCCGGATCTGGAAGTAGGAAGCTTGATAATGGGGGGGGGGGACTTCAACACGGTGCTGGACCCAGCAGTGGACCGTTCTAGGTCCAGGACGGGTAAGAGGCCGGCTGCGGCCAAGGAGATCCATGGAGGTTTGCCAGGCCGCTGGGCCAGGGAATTTTCCTTCTTTTCCCTCATCCATAGAGCCTACTCCTGAATAGATTTTTTCATTTTGATTAGGGCGCTCATCCCGAAAGTGGAGGGAACGGAATATTCGGCCATAGCCATCTCGGATCACGCCCCGCATTGGGTGGAGCTGGAGTTGGGGGAGGAGAGGGACCAGCGCGTGTTGTGGCGCCGGGATGTGGGACTGTTGGCGGATGAGGGGGGGTGCGGGAGGGTGCGGGGGTGTATTCAAAGTGCCTTCCCATTATGATCCCCAAGGCCTTTTTCAAATGGGTAAGCAGGAGCATCATGGGATTTGTGTGGGCGAATAAGACCCCAAGGGTGAAGAGGGTGTTCCTGGAGCGTAGCAGGGACAGGGGGGGGCTGGCGCTGCCGAATTTGTGTGGCTATTATTGGGCAGCCAATGTGGCGATGATCCGTAAGTGGTAATGGAGGGAGAGGGGGCGGCGTGGAAGAGGCTAAAGATGGCGTCCTGTGTGGGCACGAGTCTGAGGGCGCTGGTGACGGCATCGCTGCCGCTCTCGCCGTCAAGGTACACCACGGGTGGTGGCGGTGACAATGAAGATCTGGGGGCAGTGGAGGCGACACAGGGGCGAGGTGGGAGCCTTGGTTTGGTCCCCGATTCGGGAGAATCATCGGTTTGTCCCGGGAAGGATGGATGGGGATTTCGGAGCTGGCATCGGGCAGGGATTAGGAAAATAGGGGACCTGTTCATAGATGGGACGTTTGCGAGCCTAGGGGCGCTGGAGGAGAAGTTTGGGCTACCCC
The DNA here is from genome assembly GCF_047496885.1 of Scyliorhinus torazame. Taxonomy (NCBI): domain Eukaryota; kingdom Metazoa; phylum Chordata; class Chondrichthyes; order Carcharhiniformes; family Scyliorhinidae; genus Scyliorhinus; species Scyliorhinus torazame. Next base: position 165,787,029 of record NC_092712.1, on the reverse strand, counting down.
CGGGAAACGCTTTCAGGTACATGCAAGTGAGGGTGTTTGTGAGGCGGCAGGTGAGGGAATTCCCACTGCTTCCGGCACGTGGGATTCAGGACAGGGTGATTTTGGGTGTATGGGTTGGAGAAGGCAAGGTTTCGGCGATTTACCAGGAGCTGAAGGGGTTCTTTTGGGGTGGCATTTGTGTGAAGGTGGGGGGGGTGTTCCCTATTTGTGTTTTTAAATGTTATATGGAGGGTTATTGTACACGGGGGAACACCAATGTATAATTTCTGATTGTTGTGTTCTTGTTTCTTTCTTTTTGTTGGTGGGGGGGGATTTGTTGAAACTTTGTTGAAAAATTTGAATAAATATATATTTTTTTTAAAACATCTCCATCAACTCTGGGATAGCCTGATCCACAGGCCCAGATCAGGCTGGGACCCAGCTGGGTCCTGGAATCCTGCAGACCTCCAACTGCTGTCTCGCATCCAGCTGATGTACATCAGCAGCAGTGTGATGCTCACCAGATTGTGCCCCAAATGCCTGTTCATTAACATTTCCCACCGAAGTGTGTGTATCTGCGCTGGTGGAGGGAGGGAGTGACAGCTGTGATGCCTCCATTGTGTCTTCCTCAGAGCTCTCCTCCAAGGTGTTCAACTGGGGGGCTGGAGAGGGGGATATCCGGGATGGAGAGGCGCTATTGGCTGGAGGACTGCGGGAGAATGGACATGTGGTCAGTGGGAGGGATGGGTGAGTCTGCAAGGCAATTACAACTCCCGTTTAACAGGTCCTTTGGCTGGGACCCGGTGGTTCCTCAATACTGAGGCGTCCGCCAACCTCTGTGTTGGTGACACTCTGTCCTCGGCCATCCAGTGACCTCCAGGGCACCCTCCTTGAAGCTGGTGAGGATTCTGATATCCGGCACCCCACCGCCACTCTGGGCCCTTTCCCAATGATTGTGGGAGAGCTTTGCCTGGGGAGACACAGAGAGAGCATCGTTAACCACACGCGTGGTTCACAGTGGGGGGAGGGGGGTGAAGGATGGCTTCGGGGTTGAAGGGAGAGGGGGATGGAGGGAGGGTTGGGGGTCGCACGGAGAGTTGGGGGGTGGACCCTCGCATGAGGACGGAAAGGTCTTGGGGCGTGGGGGGGGGGGCGGGGGGGGTGGCGTCAGTGTGTACTCACTAATGCTGCCTGGTGTAGGTCGTTGACCTTTTTCCGGCACTGAATGCCAGTCCTACTGGTCACACTCCCGCTGACAACTGGCACCACGTCATCTCAGGCAGCTCTGGCTGTCCTGTGGCTGACCCTCCGGGATCCTCGGGGGGAACAAGACATCCCTCCAGGCCTCCACTGCGTCTAGCAGCCTCCCCAGATCTGCATCTCCAAATCATGGGGCCGGTATCCTATGCGCCATTGTTGTGAGCTGGCTGGGGTTGGCTGAGCAAGTGCTGCTCGAGCTTGTTAGCGGGGAACTGGCGAATGCAGTGCTGGTGAAACAGCTGCCGAGCCTTCATTTGTAGCGAGACGTCCGTGAGGCCTCGTTAAGTGACCAATTAACATTGAATAGCATTGCCGGCCTCGTTGGGCTGAGCACTGCGAAGCTCTCGGCAGTTCCCACTCGCTGCAACACTTAGAAATCTTTCCGGAGAATCGCGCCCATAGTTTTCAATTGAGACATCCTGATTGTAAATGGTGAATAGGGAGAAAGCGTTCAGAGAAAGTCTGTGGTTAAGTGTTGTAATGTGATGGAATTGACTTGTAGGTGCTGTGGAGAGTAATTTGGAGAGTTGGTGCACAAACATCTGGGATTGGAGATAGTTTGGGGGAACAAGTGAATTGAGGAGCAGTTCAAGGGACAAACAGCCTCAGATTGACTTTACAGGGACAGTGATGTTGTAAGAAAAACTTACCCTTAACGTTAATGTAGGGTTTTCTATGAACGCTAGTTTACATTTTGCAAGGTGTTCATTAACAGAGATAATTATCGAAGTTGAACTTGACACATTGGGTGCGATTCTCAGGGCCCGTTCGCTGCAGGCACAAAATCCCGTTATGGTCTCGTGAGAGGGTCATAATGGGATTTGCGGTGGCGGATCTTGGCTTGAGAGCTTTCTCGACCCACCACCGATAATGTGCTCAGAAAAGGCGCGAACCTGATTTCCATGGATTTAAATTAATGTAAATATTACTATATGGCTTAATCCTGTTGCTCCCAGCAACATTGGATGCCATCCCCACTGGCATGAAGTCACATCAGCAGAAATCGCTGATGACCACTCCAGGTATAGGGAGGTGGATTTGGCCCTGGATGGTGAGGCACATGGCAGCGCTTGCCCTGGCACTGCATCCTAGCACCCTGGCAGTGCCAAGCTGACAGTACCAAGTTGTAGCCCCATTGAGGGATTTCCCTTATGTTTGGGGGCCCCGAGGGCGGCATGGTGCTGCATAGGTTAGCATTGCTGCTTCACGGTGCCAAAGATCCGGGTTCGATCCCAGCCCCAGATTACTGTCCGTGGTGGGTTTGCATATTCTCCCTGTGTCTGCATGGGTCTCAACCCCACGACCCAAAAGATGTGCAGTGTAGGTGGATTGGCCACGCTAAATTGTTCCTTAATTAAAAAATAATAATAATGTTTTGGGGAGACCCCAATGGACGATAGGGGGGCTTGTACCTGCATTGGGGATGGGGGGCAGAGACTGTGAGAGGCCATGCCCCAATGCAGGTGGAGAGGTCAGGTTACCCTAATATTACCTGGCACAGGGGGGCGCCCTGATCTTCCAGTGGTGGTGGGGGGTCCCCTCTGTGGGTGGAGGTTGGGGATGTTCTCCATGTCCGTTAGGGTTCTGATTTTCATGGGGAGCCCGAATGTTTGTGATGGGGTCCCAATGTCCGTGGATAGGGAAGGGAGACCTTTAACCTTACTTTTAGATTGGGATGCCCTTTAAAAAGGTCATCCTGATCTCTGAATCCCAGCTTTGCCTGTGGGTTTTGCTCCCCCACACACATGCACACATCCAGCTGGCAATGTGTTCCTCGCCAGCACTTTGAAATTGCACCGAGTGCCATTAGGTCAGGCAAGAAAAGGCATCTGTCAAACCAACGAGCTACACAAAGCTTTTCCCTCTGATCCAACACTGCAATTTTGGAAAACTTCCACCCGTTGGCTTTTGGACTGAGTTTGATCAAGAATTTATCAATTATAAACTGAAATATGTTGTCAATTTTTAGTGGCACGGTGGCATAGCGGTTAGCACTGCTGCCCACAGTGCCAAGGATCCGGTTCAATCCCGGCCCTGGGTGACTGTCTGTGTGAAATTTGCATATTCTCCCCGTGCCTGCGTGGGTTTCCTCTGGGTGCTTTGGTTAACTCCCAAAGTCCGAAGATGTTCAGGTTAGGTGGATTGGCCACGCTAAATTGCCCCTTAGACTCCAGGAATGTGTAGGTTAGGTTAAGGGGTTATTGGGATAGGCCATGTAAGTGTAATTGAGTGAAGTGCTCTTTCAGAGGGTCGGTGCTGACTCAATGGGCTGAATTGTCTCCTTTCACTGGAGGGATTCCAGGATCCTATGATTTTATATCTAATCAAACAAGTTATAATTTGTATACTATAATCTACAAAGTAGGGCTCCCTAGCATCAGAGGATTTCTAAATAATGTCTGAAAGTTTGATAATTATGCAAAACACTAGCCTGTGCAGGCACCATTAGACATTAATTCAGCCCATAATGAAAATAACAAAGCTCTTAATAAAGATGCAATGAATCTATTAACATACTTTCAAGCCATAACTGTTGTAACATGGCACATACCTAATCAAGCATGTTTATTGTTGACATTCAAACTAATCTCCCAGTATCCCTTTCCCACCCAGATGTTCTAGGAATTCTTTCACTGATCAGGAAATTAGCAACTTTTTTTTCTGCTGTTATGGAGATGGTATCAACAATTAGCAATTGCAATAAACCACAATGTACAGTCAAGTGGAATGGCTAAATTGTTTAAAAATTGATTGTTTTGATCCTTGCAAGTCTGTAGAACCTGGTCAATATTTGGAGGAAATCAATATTTGGATCAAAACTCTGACTGCCAGCTGTATTACAAAAAAGACATTCGTAAGCATATTAAATGTTTATTCTGTTTTCCTCCTGTTTATTTATATACAATGAAAAGACGTCTCAGAATGTTGAAAAACACATTTTTACCAATACATATGAAATACTGAATACTGTTTGCTTCAGTAAAATATTAGTTACACAAAAATAAGCTTAAATGCAATACAAAAAAAAATTGAGTTTTCTGGTCTATTTTCCCCTCCTGTCAGGCGTCCGTGGTGTTCAGGTACGTGAGATTAGTGCAGTTCAGTGTGCTGTGCACTCACATGAATAAGTAATTCAGAGCAATGGCAACAGTGAAGAGGCTGTGTCTGTGTTCATATATACACCAACCTTTGTTGGTATTCATATTGCACCACTCTCATCAACAGGTCACTTTAGTACTAATGTGTCAAAGCTGCTATACAGTGAGGAATAGAAAGATTGACACCAATCAAACACAGCACAATACATTGCCTGTTCTCATTAAACCATGGCATCCATAACCTACTTATAAAAACATGACTAGCATGTAAGACATGGGGATGCCCAACACATTTAGAACTGAATGCAATCCGTTTTTATGGTTTACCGTACCAGAATTTGTTTTAATGTTGTATTGGGAAAATCCTACTTGACCTTCTTCAAAATAAATTTCAGTCATCTATGTCATTGCTTGGAGAGAAGGAGTGAATTTGTCCTGACCTTACCCTGAGCTCACTTTCCTATTTGAATCTATGTCATTAGCACTTCTCCCCATACCTCATCCGGAAAACACTCAATCTGCATTCTGTAGCAAAGAAATACATAGACTCGCATTTATATAGCCTCTTTCATGACTTCAAGACATCCAAAGTCCATTGCAGCCTGTGAAGTACTTTAAATGCAGCCGGTGTTGCAATTAAAGCAAAACACTGAAGATGCTGGAAATCTGAAAGCAAAACAGAAAACATTGGGACAACAGATCTGGTAGCATCTGTGGAGAGATAGAACCGAGTTTTGTTTTGAGTCCAATGTGACTTCTTGTTGCAATGTTGGAAACATGGCAGCCAATTTACTCACAGCAACATCCACAAAACAGTAATGTGATAATAAGCAGATGATCTGTTTTTTTGCAATGTTGATTGACCAATAGGGGCGTAATTTCTTTGCACGTCTTCCAAATCGTGCCATGGAATCTCTTGTTTTCACCTGAAAGAGCAAAGGTGGCCTCGGTTTAATGTCTCATCCAAAAAGTGGCACTTCCACAAGGTCCGACGGCAGAGTTTCTGGAATAGCAAAAGAGATTTCCCATGTCCCTGGCCAACACATCAACCGACATCAGCAGTGCGAGTTCATTAGCCATTTGTCTTGTGTCCCCGATCTGGCTGTGGTCGAATTAGCTGTCAACCCGCCCACGGCACAATCTGAAATACACTTCAAAAAGTCATTCATTGAGGCCGAGTTCACTTTGTGATCTCATCACGTCTTGATAGGCACCATAAAAACATAAAATCATTATTTAATTAACATAATGCGTCACGATTTCGGGAGGAAATGTACGATTGCAAAATATTTGTAAATAGAGATTACCAGATACTCTGCGCAACGATAACTATTTTAGAAACATGCTTAGTGGTGCACACTAAGCCTAAAGCCTTGAATAATGTGGAGGATAATATGGAACCACGTGTTGTGGGCGCCTGGAGAGATGACAGCTCCATTTTCCAGACACACTGATATTTGACTCAGATTTATGTGAATTGTTGGGAGAATGCCTACAAATGATTTTCCTTCAGATAACTATCATGTGACCTTATTCTAATCATTTTGAAACAATTAATTTCTAACTGCGGTTTGGTCCTGGTTAAATGTAATTAATTCCATCAAAATATTGCTACGGACCAAACTGTCAAAGGTTTGGGAAGACATTTCCGGGAGGTTTGGGACTTTCATAAAATTTATATTCCGATATTGCGTAACAAGATGACATTAAATGTCACTATTAACACCCAGTGCTTCCAATTTCCGATGGTGTAATTTTTCACATTGGTGGAATATTGTATTATTAAAAGTGATACTATGAGATCACATAGACACCCCATAAACTCCTCAGAAGGCTGGAGAAATTCAATCTACAGTATGGTTACAGAGAGAAAATTTAACAACCGCAAATGTCTTTAATTTTGAGGAAAATTTCAGATGAAATGGTGAAGAAAGCTGAACTCCGCCAATCCATTCTGGCCGAGTGCAGCTCCAATGTGTTCTGCAAAATTATGTGTCCAGAAAAGTTTTTCTAAATCACATCTCTTCCTGGTCGCAGTGGCGTTCTAGCGAATGTCGTGTTGCTGATAGTTTATTTGTAGTTTTGCCTTAGCTGTGTGTGGTCATCAAAAAGAATAGACATTCGCTATCGTGGTTAAAGGTCGGTCGTGTTACAGGAACTGTTTCTGAATTAACAAATATGCAGGAATAAGTACAAAATTCAACCTAGGAACGAAGCCAAAACAACACAATCCTTTCTCTCCCTCTGTTTACCGCAGGGTCTTCGTTTGGCGAATTAATTTGAATAGCTTTCAAGATACAAATGGAAATGTGGCGTTATGCCCTCTATTTCAGCAGTGTCCTGGCAACAGGGCAATTTTCTATCATCAGTGATAAATGGCATCGAACGGTACATTCTGATATGAAAAAGAAAAGAGCTTCTACCAAAGCACCCCATGATTGCCTACCTTGCTGTCACTCTGATGAATTCGTCCTTACATATGTGTTTGCATATATACGTGTGTGTGCATATGTGTGTGCGTATGTATATATATGTGTGTACATGTGTTTATACACTTGTGTGTATACATTAATGTGTATGTATATATACATATGTGTGAGTACATATGTGTGTGCCTGTGTATGTATATTCGTGGGTGTACATGTGTGTGCGTGTGTGGGGTTCCAAACCTGAACAGACTGGTGGCCATTACGGCTAATCTCATTTTTTATTGACGTACAAGCTTCCCCCCAACCCTTTCCCTTTTAGCCAGCCCCTAATGACAAAAACAATACAACTGGAGTTAAGAACGGAGGACATGTCGTTGATAATGTCAGCGCTCCGAATGTCTAGAGGCATTCTCCTTTTATTTTCAACGGTGGTTGACTAGTCTAAAAATAAAACCTAAGATAATTATACTGACAAAACATGGTTGGCATCACCATAATTTCCTACAATTACAGCGTCTCTAAAGCCATGTCAATTAATCAGGGGAAGGAAAGATAAGGTTGTGCGCATTCTCCACCTCTAATTGAAACAGGACAGAAATGGCTTAGATGTTTAAAACGGGGGAAATGTTCAGGAAGTCACAGTCTCGTTTTTCTCGGATCTTTAGTTAGACCTCGAATAAAACCAATAGAAAACTGAAAGCCTGTTTGGATGTTTAATCGCTTCATACAGGTCTCTTGTTTTCGCATACACTTCATTTATTTTTGCCCCAGCAATCTATTTGCTGACAGCGTTGTTCTAAACTCAAGTATACTGTTATCGATGCTGCACTGCTTGCACATTGATTGCATTCGCCTGATATTAACATTCTGAGCTTTGTAAAGTAGGGAGAGAGAAGAGATTTTCGGGCCAAATTTTGATGAATAACACAAACCACGAACTTCGTCAAAAGCTAAGGATCCAGAACTTGATAACCCTCCTTGGAAGTAGCGCGGTTTAAACGGGAATCGGGAGAGAATGAATCTGGCAAACTTCTGGGGTTGATGAAAAATTAATCCAGACAAATATTCCGATCTGGAGATATGAGGGAGAAACTGAAACAGTTAAAGTCACGAGATATCCCGTGTTAATGTTAAAAGCATTCAAGTGGCACCCGTGCGAACTGATTCATTCAGCAGTTTTGTGAACAGATTAATCTGCTGTTCTTTCTAAATCGCAAACCCCGCTTTGTCTCTTCCTCTTCGCCAGGCACGGAAACGCACATGCAGCGGGAAACGCATTTGCAATACTACTGAAAACATTGACTTTCTCAAATTAAAGTGCCGTGTCAGAAATCATCATTTTCGCACAATTAGTAAATTCCAGCAATTTATTGCGAAGATTGGGCTTCTGCGTGTATACTGTGATTGTCTTCTACGGTGATGTGAAGGGGTCGGTGAGGTGTGCGTGTGGTGGTGGTGGTGGGGGTGGAGGTTGGAGAGGTCAGTAGATGTTAACTCCGTCCTGGGATTTCTCGATATTTTGCAAACAGTAAAGCTTATTATCTGCTGACACTAAATGAGATCAGTTGAAGTGTGTGACCGCGAAATTTCGGTCCAAACCTCAAATATGTAGTAAATTACCTAAATCGCCCATTGAAAACCGAGAGGGGCAAACCCTTTATTCAAAATAGTTCATCTAATAACCGAACCCATGCAAATGCTGTGTTCCCTGTGAAATATTGAATTGGTTGTTTGAAATAACTAACCTATGTTGTTGTGGAAATGTGTTTGCTGTGAATGATTGCTTCACCATTGAACTTTAATTCATGTTATCCGGAATAGTTACTTCTTTTGGCCAATGGACCTTCCTACGTGCAGAAGTGTTTAATCATTTTCATTTGTTTATTTGCTTTGAACAGCTCAGCATTCGCCATTCGTAAAGCTGCAACTGGTACCATGCTGCAACATGTAATTCTCCCAGTAAACGAGGTTTAGGAGCAAACTCCCTGGGAAAGACCGTATCTACAATCTTTCCAAAGTTAAAAAGACTTTGTGGCCAAGCTCTTCAATGTGTCAGTCTTGCTTCAAAACAGGAGCAAGTGTTTTAATTTCCTTTGTATAGATTGCAGTGTCATTTGTGTTAAAGCGTAAAAAATATGAACATTTTTTTTTTAGTTTTAGTTTTTTGTGATTAAGGGAAGCAAGATGCGAATACTTATTTTCAACCAGTATGTTTTCAGTCTAATTGTAGCAGGAATGAAGGCAATTGCAACAAGGATAATTTATCCTTCTGACGATAACAGCAATTTTCATATTGTGGATTAAATGTCATAGATTTATAAGCATTTCATTTGCTAACAAAATGCAGCACTTTCTGTTCATAACAGGAGGGTATTTCTGCACCCCCCCCCCCCTGATGTCTATTCCAATTGATGTGAGGTGCAGCGTGTTACATGGTAGAGCTGGTGTAGAATTCATATGTAATATTTTAGCTGCCATTTATTTCACACAATCCGAGTGGAAACCATCGACGCCTGCACGTCGACATCTGAGAAGCGATCTTAGTGTGCTTACCAAAAAAGAAAGTGCTGTGCTCTCACCGCTAACGTCTAAATATCAGCCAAAGTAGTTAGACCCCTGGTGATGTCAGTTGAATAGTCACTACAGAATGTGAAACATTTTTAGATGGGTAAGTACTTTTATAACTAGGTTAATGCACTGCCTTCTACAGTTATACAGTTCAGCTATTTCACTTCAACCATGTATTTCGGCCATGATGCTGTCCTCAAAGCTTTTTTTCTATAGAGTCTTATTGAGCAATTGTTATGTTTTCACTCTCCACAACGCAAAGAGATTATAGTCATCTGCTCATAAACATATTGTACGCAAGTGGTGAATGTTCAGTCCGGTTTGTTTTCTAAGCATTGCATCA